>NC_138829.1:2519198-3719198 GCF_965183815.1 Platalea leucorodia
AGAGCCTTTTCCAGGAACGTATAAGTTTTGACAAGTTCCAGATGTGAAGCGAGGACAGGCATTAGCCTGGCAGCTGATGCATTCGCCGATAGATGGGAAACGCATTTTCAAGTTGCTACTCGACCTGATTCATACTGAAAACTTGGACTTGACTTGCTCTTGTCATAGGGAGGCCAAGCTGCTGCCTGCTCTGGTGCGAGGCCCGCACCCTGCAAGAAGGCTTGAACGTCTCCACTGGTTGTCTCGCTGAAGAGCAGGAAAGGTTTTGTAACACTGAACTCCTCGCAGCCGTAAAACCCTGTTTCCTCCCCACTCCTTCCCTGCCAAAACACCAGTGGTGATAATTTCCCTGCACCTCTCACCAGCAACATTACCTTTGACTTCAGGACATACGTAGACTGTTTTAAAACAAAGCACCTAGGATAGTTTTCGTTTCAACCTCATTTTAAGGATATAAAATTGAACATAATATCAATAGGCTCTTCTTCCCTAACATGTCCAAAGATAATCTTCTTATGAATTCAGAGTCAGGAAGAGGCTGGAAAACAGCTGGCCAAAATATAGTAATAAAATATTCTTAACTTCCACCACAGTTCTGAAGTTTTTAAAGAGCTGCATATGCCTGATAATGCTGATGTGTCACTTAGGATAGCCTAAGTGACACAAAAGAGAAGGGAGTTTTTTGGTGGGGGTTTTTTTGGTCCTAAGGGATGTGCAGTTGTTTCTTGCTCACATAGGATGGACATTCTCAATGTCTGGAAACACCTTTTTAATTCCTACCCTTAAAGAGAAGGCAAATTGGTGAATGAATTTGTTTCTTTCCTTGTTTTACAGGAACAGCTTCAAAAGAAAGCACATCCAGCGCTTTCACGTGGAATTCAGGTCAGGCTTGCAAAGAGATTCCTCAGATGATGGGTTTCTCTGTCTGATATCAGAGAAATTGCACAGGGTTTTTGACTGGATCATGATAGACCTTTGCTATTTTGGGGAACAAAGGAGAAGCCTTATTATTTTCTGCTACATATCCCCTCCCCTGTCCCCACTGGTACCACTCATGTAAAATGGAAATAATTGCATCTTGCTGCCGCCAGATGCCAAGGAAGTCAGCAAAAATAATGAGTAGGAATGGGAACGTGACAAACAGGTTGCGTTTCAAGACCCCACTCATCTTTTGCTCATCTTCTATACTTGTGTTGCTGTGGCACAAGAGTTAAATGAGTGCTGCTCAAATCCAGGAGGAGAGGATCCTTCTCAAGCTGTGGTAGCAGGGGGAGCATGGAGAAAAGCAGAGAACATCCCTAACAGGAGCACGATGTGTTGCAGCCTGTTTGGTTTTTTTAACTTCTAGCATCTCTTAGCACTACTTTTTTGGGGGAAAGATGCCTCCAACAGTCTCCCGGACAGAGATGAACATAGCTGATCCCACCTTGGGGTTTGCTTTCTGAAACAGCTTACCAGTTCCCCCTTGAGGAGGAAATTCACTTTGCTCCTCAAAATGTTGCTCAGCTGTTGAAGAGCTTCCTGTGGGGAGAAATCTGGGAGTTTCTGCAATGAGAAGAGCAGCAGTTGTGGCACCTCAGGGCTGTCTGGGGTGTGATTGCACACCCAGAGCGGTGCAAACACCTGCACATCCCCATGGGCAGTCCTAACACTTCTGCGACAGGAACACGGATGTGGGTGCCTGCACAGGGACCCTGCGCTATCCCATGGCCCCTCACCCTGCTTAGCTGGAGGGTCCCTTAGGAAAAAAACCACCACTGCAAGTCCATCTATTACCACAAGAAACCATCAAGGCGTGAGCAAATCCTGGTGACCAGGGGCATTAAATCAGTTGCCAGATCTACACCAGCCATCAGGATGGCCATGCCTCTCTGGGAAACAAGCATCATTTGGGATTGTCCATATCATTACTGGGATTATCCACATCGCCTCCAGCACTGAAACCCGGTGGGACGGAGCCTGAAGAGCCATGCTGAAGACTCGAGGCCAGAGACTATGTTGATCCACACTCTCGCAGCTCTTGCTGGTGCCACAGAGGGTTGGTGCCGAGAGCAACACTGGTGTGTTATCACCATGTTGGTTAGCCTGGACGAGAAGACAACTATGGTATTAACACAAGCAACCCACTGCTTTCATGCAGCTGTACTGTTTTGGAGGCAGAAGGAGATGGAGTACACCTGGGCAGAGCTCTGCGGTACGTAGGGGACATCCAGCCAACATCCCTCTGCTTCCAGATCCTTAACCCTTGCAGTGGTTCGGCAGAAACGCCCCAGGAGGTGGGTGCGGAGGGGGAAAACGCAGGAGTTGGCATTTCAGGGAAAGCTGGACAAACTGTTTTCCCCTGAGAGCTTTCGTAGCTAAACTGTATTGTTCGGTAAAGATCAAAATGTTTTGTGGGAACATGTCAGTTCTGACACCATTTTCTAAAGAAAAGAGTTGAAATGAATCATTTCAGCTCCCTCATTTTGATAAAGCTAAAATGTGTCAATAATAGTGAAATGTTTTGATAACCTCAAAAACACTTCTTTGGATAAAACTAAAAATGTTTTGACTTGCCTAGCAAGGATAAATGCAGATGTTATTCTGTGTGCCTTTTGTCTGTTTGTTTTTACCAACCTCCAACATGCTCTTCTCGCTTTCTTATCCTCGCACCATTGAATTCCACAGATCACTCAAGAAATCCAAACGTATATCAAAATTTCCTAAAAAAGATTGTGTTTTGCAGTAGTTTACTATGTATCCCCTTTTGCTGACTGTGAATCCGCCAGCATCCCAGAGTTCACACCATGCAGTGGGCAAGAGACAAGGGTACTGAGCAGTCAAGAAATCTGGACGTTTTGGAGACCGAAGCTCAGTATGGTCAATACAGAACAGGTGTATGTGGGTTAGCAGTGTTAATTCATGATTGCAAGGAAATTAAACAAAGCTGTCCTTGTATTTAATTGGCAAAAGAATTCCTGTCTTCTAGGTTGAGACCTTAATGATCCTTTTTGCTCCAGCTGTCCTTGTTTCTGATGCAGGGGGCTCTCAAAATGCTCCACCTCCTTGCCAAGGGCAGGGCTGCAGCCTCACCATCTGCATGGAGGAATGCAGATGCTGCATTCAGAGCTGCTGTGGCCCCAAAGCATGCCTTGATGTGACTGGAAACTCAGTCTGCACTACTCTGATGCTTGGCAGGAGCAATGGTGCTTACTTCAACCTTGTCCACAAGGTAGCCAAGACCCTATTTATGCTTCTCCTCCCCTCTTCCCTCCCCTTCTCTTCTTTCTCCTCTTTTCTTCCTCTCTGCATAGCAAACATTGTCTAACATATGTGCATGGGATCAGTCATTTCTTGTCTCCAAGCTTTCATCTGAAAAAAGCTCAACAGATTATTAAAATGGATGCTATCATCCTTTCTTTACCTCCTGGCTGCTATAACAGGGGCCCTGCCTATGTATCTATACAGGCTCGGCAAAGCCAGTAGGAATTTTTTCAGTAACTGAATCAAATCTAAGCTGCTGCTGTTCTAAAAATATATGTTTAATAAAATTCTATTATTTTTCCCCCCATATTCAGATTTTTGAAGTAGTTTTCATTCACTGTTTGGTAGCAAATATCCTTCTGTTTGCCATCTATCTGGGAAAGTGGTCTGATTTTGAGCTTCAGTGGTCCCTCAGTGGTACCTAGCTTTTCTCTTCTCTTTGGAGAGGGAGCTGAAGTGTTGTCAGTGGTAACGAGCAAAGAAAGATGATAGTCTTTAGGTTTAATTTAGAGAGTAATTTTAAAGAAATTCCCTTAATTTAAGGATAGGCTTGGGTCAGTAAAGCCATTACTTTCAATACATGCATAGCTTGAGTCTGGGTGCTACCAAAATATATGCATGTGTATGTACATGCACAGAAAGCCCTGTTCATAAAAAGAAAACAAGCTGTGAAGCACTTATAAATGTAAACCTACTTTTAAAAAAATGCTATAAGAAGTATATTGTATGCTTATGCGTGATGATGAATTCATGTCTTTACTCAGCATCGGGCACTTGGCTGAATGGCATCTTTAATCATTTGTAAAACCAAAATGTTCACCCAGGCCCTTATGGCCTCAAGCACACAAATCCCTTTGAACCTGCTGCCTTTGCAGCTAACGCATTGGGAGTTTCTGAGCGTGCAGCATCACAAGGCCCAAAATTTGTTGTACACATCAAGCTTCTAAAAGCTGTAGAAAAACCAGACGCAAAGAGGTTGCAGGATCAGGTTGTTTCTCTTGGTGTTTTCTGACTGAGCCATGGTGTATGTAGGGTGGGATTTTCATCATGGTTTTTCCCCCAGTGAATGGAGATTAGATAGTTGCAGCTTTTTTTTCCTGCTGCTTCAGCTAGGAAAGTCAGGCACTGAACTAGCATTGAGAGGTGCCATAGGAAAAAGGCAATAGGCCAGTTAATTTATCGTAGCATTTGTTTCGTGATCACGCCACTGGTTGTTAGATGTTTTACAAAAGAATTTGTGCTCAGATAAACAAGTGGTTTGCTGGTGCCTGGATTTCTTTCCCCTTGGGCTCATTGGTAAAGAGGGATTGTTTGCATGAGTGTGGCTTTAATTAATATTTTGTAACCTGCTGAGATGCAATTGCATATCACTGGTTTTAAAGACATTGGTTCCTAAAGAAAGAATGGAAAAGCCATCACCGTAGGACTTTTTTTTAAACAACTTCTCTAATTAAGAAACCCGCTGAGCAAAGTGTACAAACACATGATTAAGTCCATCTGTATTCAGCCAGGCACATAAGCACATGCATAAAGTTTGGCACGTGCTTTACTCAAGAGGAATTGTCTGATGAATTGGGACCTAAAAGAAAGCAGGGGAGATACACTGTGCTCTTCTCTTAATGATGCAGTATTTTACATTCTAGTAACCAACTATTTCACAATATGGATTTTTTTCCCCTTTCTTTTTCCCTTGAAAACACCTCGACATAATATTTCTTGGCACATTTTCGTCAAACTTAGTTTTGAATATTGAACAACTTGGTGAAGAAAAGGAGCTGCACGTTTCAAACCGCCCTGAGCTCTGAGAATCCAGAGTTCAGCCCTCCGCTCCTGACAAGGATGCCAAAGAGGCTGCTGTGAGCATCTGATATGTTTCCATCTAATATGAGATTTCACATTCAGCATCAAAGTGGGAATTTTGCAAGGAAAAGCATCCCAGTGACAACACAACGTCCTTCACAGGCTAAGTCAATTTTAATTTTTTAAGCCATTATTATCAGTAGGCAGCAAAATGTGTGGTGCATAAATCTCGCCCATTACCGATGGCTTTTGTTTCATGAATAATCAAGTCAATTCAATTCAGAAACGGGCAAAACAAGATAAGGCTGTGAACGTCTTTTGCAAACGGCCACATACACCACGGGTACAAACCATCGAGTTGCACTGACCCCGCCAGACCCACACTGATTTTCACCTGGGGGGGATCTGCCCCTGCAGTGCAAAAGCCACTTGATATCCCAGGGGGACACACAAGGCACCCTGGGGATCCTCCTGGAGGTGAGACGGCTTTTCTTTGCCATGGTTTTTGTAGTTGTATTTTTGAGGTACGTGGTTCAGCAGCATGTCATGATGGAGATGTGATACCCATCACCAGTGCTTGGTTTAGGCTCGGCAGGCAGTATGCTGTGGGTGGAAATCTCCCAAGACTACGCCGAACGTGCTGGCACCATGACCTCCTTTGGATCACCTGATGTTCACATTTTATATTCCCCATTTCCTTTTGGACAACCCAATTTCCATAAGCTTGAGTGATTATTTCGCTTTTGAGAAATTAAACCATCACTTTCCCAGTTTTAATTCCTATAATTTTTTTTTATGAGGTGATGCTGAAAAGGGCAAAAATAATTAATATTTTGAAAGATGTGGAAGCCAGACCTGTGCTTTCCCTGAAAGCTGTGCAGGAGGTGCCTGTAAGAGATGCAGGAATAATCATTATTTAAAAAAAACAAAAAAAAAAACCAACACAAAACATAATCACTCAAATATGTTTTTAGTAGCACTGCAAATCCTAATGGCCATATTTTAAGATTAAAGCTCCTAGGTAACTACACTGGCTTTTTCCCTTCCTATGAAGAAGGTCTGGTTGGACAGAGGAAACCATCCCATTTCAGGGAACTACAACTGCCTTCTCAACGTGAGACAGTGATGAGAAGAGACCACTAAAGGAAAGTGATCTGGATTTCCTGGAAAAGCTGTCCATTAATAAACAATGTTTTAAAGCAGTGAAATGCAGAGACCAGATAGCTGAAGGGAAAGTCGACACCTGCACGTGATAGTCCCTCCTTCTCACCCCAAGTGCTGTCTTCAGTGGCCATAGGGAACACTGCTTGTATAAAACCAAATATGCTGTGCAAAGAGGGGAGAAAGAAGGAGGAGTAGCATGGTCTTCATGTGCATGACTAGGGGAACAGGAATGCAGGAAGCAATATTCACTCTGTACATACCATTACTGTAATAGCGGGTCCAGTTTTGGCATCTGCACTCTGAAAGGAGACTGATAAATTGAAATGTCTGCACAGAGCTGCTATCAGAGGGTTCTTTACAGAGAGACACTAAATGCATTCACTTGCTTAAAAAAAAAGAAAGTTAGGAGTTAGCTTGAGCGCGGTGTATAAAGGATCCATGAAAGGGCAAAAACATTCCTCTTCCTGAGCAGCTCTTTAATTCAGGACTCTGAATCCAATGACTATAATTAAAAGCCAACAGAGCTGCACTGGTAGAAAAGGTACTAGTTAGTCTATTCTGGTTTTTTTCTCCTTTTTCTTTTCTGTTTTTTTGAATGAGGATTTTGGAATAGTTCAAGAAGGGATGTAACCAAATCTTCATAGCCTCCAAACCAAGCCCAGAAAACTCTCTGGAGCTGCTCCCGGTCCCAGACGCACAGCGGAGCAGTCCATAGCAGTCACTGCAGCAATTTCTCCACCGGCTGCTGATCAGAGCTGCCCATCCTGGTGGTCCCTCCCAGACCTAACGTTTAGGAACCCAGGAATCCTCCTGGCACTTGTAGGTTGGGATGTGAAAATGTCAACGTGAGCTGATTTTCTGGCTCATCATTTATGCTATGAATATTTTATAAACCGGCTTGTTGGCTGGGATATGAGAGACATAAAGAAGTGAAATAACCCACTTCATTCACAGCGAGCTTCTTTAGACAAACATCATGCAATTTAAAAACTTCAACACCAGACATGAATGTGGGTTTGACTTAAAGGCTCAAGTCCCAAAATCACAATGAAGACATAAAACTGACAGCGCAGAAAAGCAAACTCTGAGCAGAGTCGTGAGACACCATGATCAGTATCAGCCTGCTGCCACCAGCTCTTTCCTGCTTTGGATCAAGGGTTAACTGCTGACCCGTCACTTGGAGCATAGGGTAGAGGTTGTTTCTGATACTTTTGGAATAGGGCTCAAATCCACCACCCTGAAAAAGATCCAAAAAAAGAAGGGAATGGCTTAAAGTTAAATTCCCAAGGGCTGTTCTGGTTTGGAGAAATCGTCTCTGCAGTTGTAGGACTTTTTTGACCATGGTGTATCTGGGAAACTATTTCCTGCTTCTCCCTGATGTAATTCTGCCAAGACACATTTTGGAGTGCTGACTGGTGCTGGGTTTTGCTTTATTTTTGGAAAACGTTCTTCACACCTGGGTCTTGAAAGACCTGCAGACCCAGAGCAGTGTGAGCCGAGCTGCCTCACACAAAGTGGGAACTGAAATGGCTCGATTAATGTTGTGAACATTGTTAAGAGGAGGAGGAGGCCAACAGGTTACCGGTGGCAACTTTTAAGACGTCTTTTAAAGTTCTTAAGTAAAAAGAACCCCCAAACCCACAACATTTACAACACAGAGGGCTTTATTTGTGCTTGCCCTAAGGTTATTAATTCCTCTGGGTCCTGCTATGTCCCTGAGCTTTAAAATCCTTTGTACTCTTAGGGTCGTGTAGTGGGCCCTTGGAAGTACTCTCCAAAACTAGACATATCTTTTTCCTGAATCTTATTTCTGGTTGCTAATTAGCAGTTTTCAGCTACTGGGGAATGCTGTGGCTAATAAAAAAAGAAAATCAAACATAGCAAAATACATGACCAACTTTTTTAAAAACAAATTATTGTTTTTACAGTAGTAGTATGTCAATGGAGAAGAAGAAAAACAGAGAAGAGTCCATTTATTTTCTGTTTCACAGAACTGTACAGCACCTAGCACATAACAGTCTATAGATCGCCACCATTAGCACCAAGGAAATCGGAAACCACTTGTGCTCAGGAAAGTTGTTATGATGGTTTCTATAATCAAGATAAGATTCATTATACTCACCAGTAGCTGTCTGCAGTACAGACATCTGCATCTGAACCAGCTGAAGAAACAATCCTCACTCAAGGGAGAAAAGTAGGAATTTCTGGAGTATGACTCTTCTGGAGTATTTTAGTCCTCTGTATTATCAGACAGTGGATGATAAAAGAAGCCTGAGGTTGTTGGGGTTCTACAGTATAGCCACTGACACCCCCAGTGCACCCCCGTCCACATCTTCAGTCACTGAAGTCCCATGAGATGCGTCAGTCCAGAGAGGGATCAATAGTGTCCTTGCATTTCTCCCTCCTTAGTATCAGCGTGAGCATCAGGTGTGTGTGGTCTCTCAGGATTTTCATTTCGTCAGTGAAATAAAGCACACTGATACATTATTTCTTCTGCCTGAGTCTGTCTCCACATCTTTGATGTCACCTGGCCAAACCTTCCCATCGTGCTCCTCTCCGCACACTCTAACGTCCACAGAGGACCCTGTTGCCCAAACTGCCCTGGTCCTTGGGCTCCAGTTTGTAGCTCGTAACACCCACATCTCTTCCTCTTCATGATTTGCATGCTTAAATGCCCTTGATTTGCTCAGGAAGGCAGAATTTGGAAGAAATAAGCAGCATCTTCCTGAATCTCATCTCAAGGAAGGAAATAAACCTCAGGAGAAAGAGCCAAATGTTAACAATATGATTGAGAAAAGCCCCCCAGCTTTAGAGGAGTAGTTCTTGTGCAGGAAACGTATGAGGAAAAAAATTAAATAAAATCTAGAAATAAAATTTAAAGGTCACTGAGCAACAGGGAAGAGTATTAGGGTGAAAGACTTGTGCTCATTTGCAGAGAGAATATGTCCAGCGCTTGACGCAGCTCGCTACATAACAAGGCCAGCAGCAAAGAAATGTCCTTCTCAATCACAGCAGGGACTGAAGGTGCTTGGCAAAGTCTGTGTCAAAAAGTTATTTGGGGTTGTCAGACAGGGCAGGACTTTTTACTTCATATCCGAACCTTTGATATAGCAGGAGGAGAACAGAAAAAAATCGTAGCACTGTCTGGGCATTCCTTGATTATTATGAGATCAAGATTTATCTCCATATGGAAATAAAGGAACATGTACCCCTGAAAGGTCACTTCTTCAGTTTGTCTGTCCTCTGAATATAGTGGACGTACTTTAGCTTGTACCAATTTCATACCGATTTAACTCTCCTGCTTTCAGAATTTGTCTCTGGTTTATACTGTAGTAAAGAAGAAACATCAAGTCCAAAATCTCTTTGTGAGACAGGGACAAAGGCTCATACTCTGTGCAAAAAATGTGTTCACATGTTTAATCTATTAAAGTGTGTAATTGCATGGAAATCAGAGGGAAAATGCTGCCAAATAAAAATTAAGATTATAAAGAAATGCTTCTAGGAGGTGTGAAAATTTTGTCAGAAGAGAACTAGAAGGGTGTTTAAAGCATCTAAGTCCTATAGCTTGGTCAAGAACATTTTATTTTTAATATCCTTACTTAATAGAAGTGAATAATTTCTCTAAGGAGATACCTTAGCTCAAACACAACATGTGAATTTACTATAGGAAATGTTTCATTGACTTACAGACAAAGACCAGAAAGCCAGCCTGATTGTCAACACTTTTTCTCACCAAAACTGTGTGGCTCTTTTGGGCTCTTAGCAGTGCTACTTAGTGACAGGCAAAAGGGGAGAAATTTCTCTTTGAAAAATTTATCCCACTTTTTCAATTACAAGTTTCAGAATGTTCTTGGTCATTTTATCAACACTCTTTTTAATTTTAGAGCCAAGCACCAGTTCTCTTTTCAATAATTCTTTACATTTAAGCTAGGAGCTTCTTTTCCATCATGACACATTCTGGTATCATAGTCTCTCTCATCCTGGCAATAAGCCAAAACAGCATCTTCTTCACCCTTTCAACTTCATTTCCTTAAGTTCCTGTCAATCTTTTCATAGCTGCTGAGAACAAAAAACGCAGTCATCTTCCATCACTATCCCACTCAAAAATACAATAGAAATTCAGCTAGTAGGCACTGCATCATGTCCATACACTGGCATTAAACTAGTTCTGAAGATGATGTGCTCAGTATCATGTAAGCTTCCCAAAATATCTGTCAAGCTGTTTCTAAATTTCCTTGGGGATTCTTCCGTTATCACTAGGTCATTCATTAGGTTGCAATGAAAAGACTTGTATAACAAAATTGGACATAAAGAATAAGCGCTGAAAGTTGCAACATCTATTAATGCTTTTGCTGAAAACTTTGTAGAATGAGGCCTTTTTTTGCAAAGCAAGAGAAGTTGCTCAGATGAAAGGAATGCTACTAAAATAGGCTGTGGGAAATGTAGTCTGATTAATGTACCAAGGAGCAAAATCCTTAGGTCAATACAGAGACCACTCAAGAAGAGGGCCACAAATGAAACTCTAGACAAATGGAACATCAAATGAGAAATTTCAAAAACAGTGTCTATGAAAAAAGTAGCTGATAAATCACATTGTCTGTTTTTTAATCTGACCATATTTCTGTTAGTCAGTTCATTTCTACTAAAGGGATGGACCTCAGGGTAAATCAGAAGCAGCTTCATCAATCTCACTAGAGTAACGTAATTGTAAAATTGGTCTGAAATCTGAATCAGATTCAGTATCTGCTGGGTAAGCATTAATCTGTTCTTACCACCAATTTCTTGTGCAAAGCTGAACATCATCTGCCTTTTCTGATAACACCATTGCTAAGGGAATGGTGGGAACTTCAGTTTTGCTTCTCTAAGCCTGTAGCAGAAAGTCAGGGGAAGGCAGGGCAGGAAAAGTCTGGATGATGAGAGGGGCAGAATGTCCTTCGAAAAATACTCTGTTCAAGTTTTTGAAATATCTCTCTAAATAAATTATGATATCGTAATAGAAGATAAGGCAGAATGAACATTGTGAATAGAGGTGGTAAGAGCTTCAATTTTTTTTTTTTTCAAATGTCATTAATAATTTTAAAAAGAGGATTAAACAGCCCTTTCACTACTTGGAAATAACATATCATCACTGCTAACATTGGGCAGGCTTCAGAGCTCCCACAGCAGAAATGTGTACATATAACTAGTTTATCAAAAGTTACAGCACAGCTTTACTACACTGCTTGCTATAACTAGAGTTAGAACTGTAAAAAAACTAGGTATAGGCCCACATAAGGAGGTATAATCACTTTGATAGGCTTTTAAACTTATTCTCCTGAATTTGTAATTGTGAAGCCTAACTCCAATATTCTTTTAAAGTCCAGTTGACATCTTTAGCTCCACCATCTTTTAACACTTGGGTGCTTAAATCACTTTTGTGGGTGGATTCATTCACCCGTGATGCTTGGCACCTGTTGAACTTTTACTTCTGCTCTTCTATCATCCTTGACTTTGAACATCCAGCTGTAACCTGACGTGAGAGTCCAGCCACCCAGCAAAGCACATTCCTTTCCAAAACCTCCGTTTGGAGAACCTTCGCCTCCCCCTGTGCTGCTGTCTGCAGAGGCCCCTTCCCAGCAAAGCCATCCTCTCACTGAGTCATCCTAATGGAGATTGAAAGATTGTTTTTGTCCCCAGAACTGACAACTCTGACCTGCAGGGAACAGTGACATGATTAGCAGGTGATTTCCCAAAGATCTTTGGTTTCCCATAATTTCTGCGTCTGCCCATGCTATTAGATTTAGAAGGTAAAAGCTAATCTCAAGGTGTTTTCATTTTATTTAATGAATAAAAGTGCTGATTATATAGTGAATGAGGCTATTCATAGCAAGTTACCAGATTAAAATAAAAGATAATATACCTTAAACAAAGCACTTCCACTTCCACTAGCATTTCCAAGCAAGATCTTCACTTTCCCTGCTCCTTCATGTGGATTATAAATAAAAATTGAAGAGTTGAAGAGCTGTCAGGAAAGGCAATGGGAGTTTGCAGAGACAATGGCTCTTTGAGTAATCTTGTATCACATCAGTGGCTCACAAACTAATTTGATTTGATTCTTGATAAAGTTCCAGGAGGTGAAACTCTCCTGCTCACAGTTCCGGAGTATGCAGCTCTATCCGGTACGGAGCAATGCCTCCTGCCCTAGAATAATAGAACCGTGTCGCAATCGAAACAAAAATACTCACAAGTTAGTCATGTTACATGGACCCAAATTCAAATGGCATTCAAATTGTTTAACATAACAGAAACTAGATGACCAATATGTTAATTCTTGTTGCTACAAGGATTTTCTTCCCAGTATTTTATTAAATACTTCCTTCATTTAATCTCATTGCTCCTAGTTTTACCGTCAGGCACCAACGAAATAACCCTCATGGTGACGCTCTCGTGACACCTACAGCCCGTTATCCCCTCCCTGTAGGAGAACTTCATTCAAACTATGCAACTTAAGCTATACTAATCTTTTCCTTTTCATCCAGCAACATGATCTTGATTTCTGTTGCTTTTCTCTTGATTCTTGTTCTCTATTGCTCCTTCAGTCAGTTAACGTCTCTCGGGTAATTTGTTGTGCAGCAATGGAAACCAGATGCTTCGTGCCATGAAATCAGAGCTGCATTGAAGGGGAGGGTTCCTGTCCTGCTCCAAGTTAGGCTGGAGTGATCACAATGGTTTTGCTGCCACACCACATTGAAAACTTGCATTTAATAAGAGTGTGGAGAAGAATCACCATGTTAAGCCAAACTATTAACACTTAGTCTGCTACCTGCTCTATGGCAGTGGTCAATATTGAGGCCATGATTGTCAGCTTTGAGTAATTTGCCTGGTACCTGGGTGTATAACCACACAGTTCTGGCTGCTTCAAAAACAGTCTCCCTTCCCTTGTGTAATATTGTTCTTACAGTGATGAAGATGTGGGGTGCTCCAAATTTTCACAGGCTGCCTATTCTCATTTAGTTTGTCTTTCACTTTCAGCATCAGCGTCTTTCTATGGCAATGACCTAATGCAGTTGACGAGGTCCAGAAGTGAAAACTCAAGTCAGTTGCTCACAGCGCTTCCCACATCTCCAGTCAAACTGGAGTCAACCTTGAGGAAGCTTCATGAAATGTGAAACTGGATTTTCCCCCATAACAACAGTCCCCTCCTGACCTGGCTATGCAGAGTCACTAACAGCCAGGAGGCACCACAACTGTCGTAGTCAGGCTAGTGCTCCTTCATCTGGTGATCTCTCAATGCTTTTAACAGTTTTAAGGTATTACTTACATAAAGCAAGCTGACTGGACCTTATCAACTAATGTTGTTCCATGGCTCTGGCTTTTTATTTTTATTTCAGTCCATATAGATACAAAGCAATTGTCCCAACAACACATTTTGAATACAGGTACAGCCTTCAGGCAGCATCTGTCTAGCTGTCAGATCACATGGCTTCAAGGCTTCTACGGAAATGCTCCTTTCCAGGTTTATCCCCACCATTTCTCAATTGTTTCCACAAAGTTCCTCAAGTTAATAAACAGGGATCAATAAGAGTTTGTGCGTAAAAGGAAGATAAAGTACCACATAAAATCAATTCAGATAGTCTTCCTTATGTGCAAGACTAAATAAGAATATGCTTAAGCTTTTTGTAGTCCTACATATGTCAAGTCTAATTCCTGTAACTAGCTGTTTTGCTGCAATTTGTACCAGACAAGCAAGACCAGTCTAGGACAGCAGACGGCTCTCGGTGTGTCCAGGTGAGAGAAGAAGGAACATCTGATGTTGTTCTTCCTTTCCTGCCAATATAACCATTTCATATCAACAAGAGCGCAAAGTGATTTTCCTTGAATTGGATTTCCAAAATGCATTTTAGCAGGTATTTGGTCCCTTTTTGATTTCTTTACTTCTGCATTAAGAGTACAGCGATTTTAATACTATCCAGTGTCTCAAGATTGATGCATGACATAGATCGGTGAAATGCACACTATTCATCTGCCATGCTGGGATGGCTCTCAGCTCCTATGTATTAATCAGTTTACATTTAAGTTTATATGAGCTGCAGCAGCACTTTCCCTTTTCCATACATCCATTTCCATTTTCTGTACATCTCTCTGCACTGAACAGACCAGGTCACGTGTGGTTTTTTCCCCTTCAGATTGAACCGTGCAATAAATCAAGAGATAAGATGCAGAAGTGCAGGTTCCTTTCATAAATAGCTCACAAATGATGAGTAAACCATTAGGGGAAATTAATTAGGGTGACATGTAACAGAGATAATTTATCATTACTAAATCATCTGAAAAAATTAGTAGGTCTAATTTTTGGATGGTGTAAATAGTTACATTCTGAACCGCGTTACCCAATTTTTTAATTTTACCCATTGAGTTATTCCAGGGGAGTTGATAATCTGCAAGTGTTGGCATATGAACACATTTTCAGGTATTTCCCTAGTTCTTGAGAAACTAAACTCAGTCATTTTACTTAAATGTCTTCTCCTTCTGTCTCAAAAAAAGTTAGTTTAGTTACTTTCTGCTGAAAGCCCTCCCTTGTATCAAAAAACTTTAGATCAGTTTGCTCAAAAGACTGTTCAGGGCAGTGCTGTTCTGCAGTGCTGGGACAGTAAGGGCGTTTCATAGAGCTGGACACAGCTCCAGTGTGCCCAGAGCCAGCATCGTGCCCCACGTCAGGTCAAGGTGGACCTCCTGGCCTGGAGGTGACACAGGAAAGACTTTCAGGGCCTTTTCACCATGCAGGGTTTTCTTGTTTAGCGGGCAGACCTGCTCTGCAAGCACGAAGATGTCCAAGGACCAAAAACCCAAAAAACCCCACAAACCCTAGCATTAAAAAAAAAAAAAAAGATTATGAACTGATAAAATGAGTACATCTTCTGGGTCCTAAAAAGAAAGTTATAGCCCTAGGAAAAGCCACTCAGGTTTCAAAGGACATAGAGATCATTTATTGCTTCTTGCCTTTAAGTAAAAAGTGTTTTATGGTGTCGTCCTCTTTCCACCTATTACTTCATAGTGGGAACTGGGCGACAGCTGATATTTACAGGTATTAACTAGATCATGAAAGCAATGGTTCTTGATCCCTCCCTTTGAAATCTGATGGGATTCACAGTAACTTAATTAGAAACATGGAGAAATAAGATCAGAAGAGGCAGTTGACCTCCAAAAACATTGTGATAAAAGAACCTATTTTATTAAATGTCATAAACTAAAAAGATTTTCTGAAAAGGAACAATACTGAGATTTAAGAGATGCATTTATGTTCCTGGCTCTGCCATAGCTCCCTGTGACCCCGGTCAAGACATAAAGTCTGTGTTCCTTATGCTGTAAGGCAGGTAATGATCCGCTCACTCCTCCACAATGCCTCGCCTTGCCCAGCATGTTGCACGCTTGTCAGGACATCTGCTTACCTTCCTTTGTACCGCTCATATAATTCAGCAGGTCCCTGACATCAGATGTTGGCCACAGGGCTCCCACCACTGACTTTATGGAGATAATACACTGAGTTTTTTAGCAGCTGAAGGATGTGATGGAGGCCAAAAAGCATTAGTGAGTAGAAAAGGGGTTGGCAGATGTATGGGTGCTGCATTTACTAGCACCAGTCAGGATGCAGCCTCCAGCACAGACAGCCACCAACCTGCTGGGTCCAGGGAGCTGGAAAGCTCACGCTGTCCTGACTTTACCCTAAAAATTCATTACTGGCCAGGTCAAGAACAGGATACTGGAGTAGACCTGGCTCTGGTCCAAGCCCAAATGACCTTAGGCTCCCTCTCATGCTAACACGGGGCTGCTGGAAGAACATGCCTACTTATTGCTTGCTTAGTGGGGATTGTCTCAAAGATGTCTGCAAAGGCAGGAGAGCACGTGGAGAGCCCCTGGCCAAGCGTCACCAAAGGGTCTGCAGATCCCTTAGCACCCAGGGAGAGACAGCAGTGGCACTGGTGATCCAAGGAGTGATGTTACATTCCTCTTAGCTAATGTATTGGACTGCTAACTGAGTACTGACCAATGCAACCGCCGAGCACAAAGCCTTGTCAGCAGAATACGGGCAATTAAAACTGTTTGCTTTAAGCTGGGAGGACAAACTGCAATTACTTCTGGATGCCCCTGTCCATGACTTCAGAGGAGGCTGGAGCATAACTTATAGCCTGTGTCTCTTATAGAGGCTTTTAAAAAAGGGGACCTCCATGTAAGAAGTAAAACTCTGAAAATTTCACTGTTCTTGGAAAAAAACAATTCTTAAAGAAAAAAAAATCATTTTAATTGAATATTTGTAATGGCTCCAGCTGCAGATTGAAATTACTGCCCTAATTTAAATCCAAGGGCAAGTAAGAAGGCAGATTTAAGGGGCAGTATTACTGCTAAACTGTCAGTAATATGTGAGTGGTCAATGAGCGAGTACCAGTTAAAAGAGATTCACGTCAGAGAGGGGCTCATTACTTTAGTCTTGTCTTGCAGGTTTTCAGGTGCTCTCGAACATCTACCTGTTCTGGTGGGGTGCTGCCTACCCCCTGCTGCATGTAGCGTTTGGAGAACTGTATTGAAATTCATTTCTTACTTGAGGCCATTTTAGTGAACTCTTGAAGAAATGAACCCAAATATCAATTATACCTTTCATCTTCCCATGCACAACAATATCATGGTGCTTTGGTAGTACCAGGATCTGGATTTTACAGGGGTCTGGTAGGTTAAAGAATTGCTCACAGACTATTATTTTTTAATAACGACTTGATTTTTGTTTGGCAGGTTTGAATGAAAATATGCAATGAATATTTCAAAGAAAGCCATAGGATTACTACATCACTGTTTTTCATAGAGATTATAGGACTTTTTGATTGGTAAAAGTTAATTGCTAGGTGTACTCCTTAGGTTTATATCAGTTGGGTGAATTATTGTAGCAAGCTGCCATTTGTTTCCAGGGTTTATTTCTCATGATAAATGTAAATTACTGTTTAGATTGATGACACCATCCTGGCACCTTGTTCTTCAATGTCAACCTTAGGGCAGCCCTGGGAATATTGCTGCTGGTTACTGGTGCATCTCCCAATGTTCAGATGTTTTGAGAATGACACTAATCAGAACCGTGACTTTCTTTTATCAGACTGTCTTTCATTTTTCAGGAGGTGGCCAAGAAACATGTAGCATGATTGCTTTTGTCCTAATGATGCTATTTATTAAAATTCTCTGTCTTTCCTTCTCGTGAATACATTTTTTTTTTCTCCTGACACTGATCATAAAATAAAATGTGAGTCTGCAGTGGAACTTCAGACCCTTTTTAAATGGTCAGCTCCTGTGTCACGACTTGTGATTTGGGAGCAATACTTTGGTCTGTACCTAAACTGTGGAAGCCTCCTGTACTTCTGGGTTCCTATGTCTGGATGTACTTCCCGGTACCATCCTGACTCCATGTGGGAGAAGTCTTGGCTGTCCACCTTGCCTTTCCCATACCATCTCCTGCTTTGCACAAGAAAGCAAACATGTTCAAAACACAATTTCTGAAAGGAAGAACAGGACTTCCACCAACCATCGATCGATCATTTGGGGTCTGGACTGGTTTTGGCTGGGGTAGAGTTAATTTTCTTCATGGTAGCTAGTTTGAGGCTATGTTTTGGATGTGCTGGAAACAGTGTTGATAACACAGGGATGTTTTAGTTACTGCTGAGCAGTGCTTACACAGAGTCAAGGCCTTTTCTGCTCCTCACCCCACCCCACCAGCGAGGAGGCTGGGGGTGCACAAGAAGTTGGGAGGGGACACGGCTGGGACAGCTGACCCCAGCTGACCAAAGGGCTACTCCATACCATATGATGTCATGCTCAGCATATAAAGCTGGGGGAAGAAGAAGGAAGGGGGAGGACACTTGGAGCGATGGCGTTTGTCTTCCCAAGTAACCGTTATATGTGATGGAGCCCTGCTTTCCTGGAGATGGCTGAGCACCTGCCTGCTGATGGGAAACAGGGAATGAATTCCTTGTTTTGCTTTGCTTGCATGCATGGCTCTTGCTCTACTTATTAAACTGTCTTTATCTCAACCCATGAGTTTTCTCACTCTTACTCTTCCGATTCTCTCCCCCATCCCACCAGAGGGGAGTGAGTGAGCACCTGGGTGGGGCTTAGTTGCCGGCTGGGGTTAAACCATGACAGGGTCTTAAAAACCGCATTGCAAACCTCAGAGTGGTGCTGTCAAAGACTAATTAAAGGCTCTGTATTAGCTACAGTAGAAACCTACTGATTAAATTAATTCATATTTGGGTCGTTGACTTGACTGACGTCATGGCTTTGTGAGATGATTTGAAATACATGACAAAGCTTGCAATTGTTAGGGTGCTGAAAAAATGAGCCAATAAATAGTGAGCCAGTGTGTGCTTAAATATGAAATCCTACCACCAATAGGCTATGAAGAAAGATCTCAACAGTGTAGTATTTTGATACAACAGTCCTTTCTTATTGCAGATTTAGGATTAAAAAAACCAGTTGGCACTCTTCTGCATGGCCTCACTGTGATGTGCCTCACGCTTTAATTTATAAGAGGAAAACCATACTACCCCCTCATCTTGGAGCAGGGTTGCAAATCCTTTAGCATACATAAAAAAACCTAAGACATCATTACTGGGAGATGTTCTACAAAAGCCTCAAAGGGCAACGATAAATCTGTGAAGCTACACAGGCTTGGAGAGCGGGCGAGCAGCGGCATGAGGTGCACGACAGCAGTGCCGGGGAATACTGCAACACTTTCTCCGAAAGCTGAGCAGGGCCAGAAGGAAAACAAATGCATGTGTGATCCCAACACAAACAGCGAAAGGACTGGATCCGGACTGTGCATGCAAACTTAATTGTGGCATTTTCTGATATTTGGCTTGGCAGCATTTAAACAGCTTTTTGGGGATAGAGTCAGTCTTCATACCGCTGCTCATAGGAGCTGAGCGGTACCGCAGTCAGCAGCCGCCCTTGGGGAGAGGGAGCAGCTCTCACTGTGCACAAGCACAGCCGAATCTGGGCCACAGTTATTTCGTATCAAAATACATTGCATTAATCAGCTGGTATTTAATTAATAGAAAAGATCTGTCTGATTAAATTTCAATTAAACCCTTGTTTGAAGCAGTGACATTTCCGATGTTGTTGGACAACCTTGCTGACCACACAGATGGCAGGCAATGAAAACATTAGCCAAATATTTTTACCATGACTGGTTGAACAAAATAAAGTACATCCATTATAATGAGCCGTGTTATAGCACAACCCTCTGTAGTACAGCAAGCAGTGAAATTACTACCATAACAGATTGCTGCTCACTCTAACATATGCTGACTCTCTAACTTATTCTGTATTTCTGTGCACAAACAAGGATATACAGATGAATTAAGTTCTTTGATCTGTAATGAGTGCCATGAATCCACAGGTTCCCAAAGAACAGCATGGAGAATCCAGTAGTTATTATATTATTCAAATAAGGTGATTTTTTTTCCTGTCTCTCTGTCTTTCTGGATTCTTATTAAAATACCTTTCCAGAGGAAAGTTATTAAAGAGCCTATTTGGCTAATTCATCAATAAGAAAACAGCAGCCAAAAAAAAGTCACCCTCAGTACTTAGGCACACAGACATTCATTGCAGTGACAAAGCTTGAACATAATTACTTAGCTGTGTGATGTGATGACTTTATTATATGAATCTGCATTAATCTTACTTTGAAATGACAAATTTCACAGCAGTTTATTAGGATATGACTGCTAAATGACTGATATGACAATGACATGTGTAGTAATCATAACCTCCTAATACAGTTGTACTTTTTTATCCCCCAGATGTAGCCCTCATCATGATGCTTCAGCTGATTCCAGGAACCTAAAAAAATTTTACTGTATTGTACTGACTATAAACTTGGAGAAGTCACTGTGCTCAGCCTCTTTGAATGGCACAGAGCTGTCACCTTGCTCTGAATGGCCCCAATTCAAGCATGAAATGAGCTGAAATGCTCCTCTGGACATCAGTGGGTGATGGCTTTGCAGGTGGTGCTTCCTGGGAGTGTGCAGACATCTGCCCTGCCCTGGACTCTGTCCTGTTCTTTGCCCTGGGGAGAGGGTAAAAAAAAGAGTTAGGGTAGCACACACATGAAAAGATCTAGGTTAGACCAGTCTGAAAAGATCTAGGTTAGACCAGTCCTCTCCAAAGCAACTTTCTTTCCAGTCTCCCCTTGTCAAAAATATCTTCAGCAAATTGGGAGGAATAACCTTGTGGCTCCAAAACAGCCCACGTACCAGTTGCTGCAAGAAGACTTGCCTCCTGTCCTGCTCACACTCGCTGCCCTCTCTGCCTCCTCCTCCACCCTGGACATTTCATGTACCTTTTGGAAGTTATGCCATGTTTGGTGCACCCCGTATGGAGCAGGGCATCCACTGGAGCAGCCCGTTGGGCATCACCGGGGCTTTGCTATTAAAGTAGAAGAAAGCTTCTGTATGGAGTGGACACAAAAACTCTTATTATACCAGTTCTACTTCAGGGGAATTAGTTCTATATTTAGTTGAAATTTCCATTGCTGTTGTACCTGTAAAAGAGCGTTAGTATCCTCATTATTCAATTAGACAGATACACTGGCAATAAAATATTCATTTTTTGCAGC
Organism: Platalea leucorodia; assembly: GCF_965183815.1. Lineage (NCBI taxonomy): Eukaryota > Metazoa > Chordata > Aves > Pelecaniformes > Threskiornithidae > Platalea > Platalea leucorodia. Next base: position 2,540,038 of record NC_138829.1, read on the forward strand.
AGAAGCTGAATGATATTTCTTTGAATACCTGCAGACATATTCCCTAATTGTTGCCTCATATATCTTAACTGTATTATTTCAGATTTGCAAGTGTAAATAAATGTACTGCTTGGGATGATCGTATTTCACACCAATTTCTTTGAATGACATTAATGAGTTCTCTCTACCAGTGAGACCTTGCTTTGAGAGCTAGGCTGTGTTTTGCTACCCATAATTTAATATAAGATGGTTTCCCACCATCGTATATTAAAATTAAATAAATAAATAAAAATCAGCCATGGGAATGCCTGAAAGGATTTAATTTTGTTAGTTATTTGCATTCCTCAGTTATGAGCCTGTGACACCATTAATAAAAAAATAATAACTTTATTAAAATACTGGAGATTTGGAAGTGATCTTGATATATTTGAAGGTTACAACTGCTAACAAGCCCCACTTTGCAGTTGGCAGTACTCCACAGTTATGGCAAGTTTCATACTGTAATCCTGGAAGGCACAAACAATGACATTTGGCTAGTTTCTGAAAAGGACATACATTGAAAGGAGGAAGAGATGTGTGCATGTTTCGTTTACTATACTTGGTATTTCTAAAATATTATATAATTGTTGCCCAAAGACCTAAGTCACATTCACCATAGCTTCTTACCAGAAATGTCTCAGCAGAGTTCCCATCACATTTGCCTCCCACTTTTCACCATTCCCTTAAAAATACATCTGGAAATCATCACCTTATCAGTCCCTCCACAGTGACCTGTATATTCCCCCATGCTATGAAAAGATGTCTCCAGGGCTCCAGGCTGCTGCAGCTCTTTCTTGTCTTCCTTCTGCTGATGCTTTAGGTGTCACCTCCATGTTGGAGCGGGGTCACGATGCCAAGCAAACCAAAGGTTGTGCAATTAAAGGTACCAACTTTATGATCTGTTGATCAGCCTGACTTAGGAAAGGGTTTCTCTGTGATGACTCCAGACGTGAGCGATAGAGGAGCTGACTGGGGTATTCATGGGAGATGCAGGGCTTGAGGTTCGATTCCTGTGCTCCTTTCAGTGGGACTTTGTGCCACTGCCTCAAACTCAGGCATTTTTAGGTGCATAAGTAGGCATGCTTGAGGGCCAGGGCCTCAAAGACCTGAGGAAGGAGGTCTAAGACAGGAAGGATGAACTGCCCTCTGAAAGGGCCTTTGTGTCCACTTTCTCTATGGGTGAAACCATGGTTGGTCATTTAGCCTAAATCCCTGGCTGCTAAAATCTTGGATGCTAAAGTGATGCAAGATCACTCTTCTTTTTCTGCCAGCTGCACTGCCCTGTCTCAAAGGGGTGTGATAATAAATACATTAGAGACTGGAAAGTATCCATATTTTGTAGTAATCTGTGCCTGTAACTACCACTGAGAGGCAGACTGGCTCTGAGGGGTGGGTTATGTCAGAGCCAGCATTTTTTCCCATTTCTATTTCTTCTAGAAAGAAAGACCACCATCACTGTGGGAAATGCTGCTCCTTTTGGAACCAGCCTTGAGAACACATGCCGGCAGCAGCAATGGCTTGGTGACCTTCACCCCATGCTCTGCTCCATTTGCTCCATCATCCACCTCAGAACTTAATCTGGGGCTATCGTCCTACATGCAAAAGAAACTTTAGATAAACCAATGAGAATGAGATGGTTGCGCAGACCACATGGCATTTATTTGTACCTAAAGCTGAGGGATCTTTCTCGACTGAGTGGACATCACTGCCCAGCCTCTGAGCAGCCACCAAGATCTTTCAGTATAAATGCAAAAGCATCCCCCCAGACCAGACCTTCCGTTGTGGACCTGCAAGGTTGTTCCTCTAACGTTGTTTATCAGCGGCATTTCCGCAGGGCGTCCGCATCAACATTCCTGTGCCACCCGCCTGCCCGCTGAAGCATAGTATATTCTCCACTTTATATTCAAGGCAGCTGAGTGATTCTCCTTACTTTGAGTGGCATGCTGCCACCCATACATTACAGAGAGAGCAAAACTCTGAGGAATCATTGAAGCTAACCATACATTACATGCATGATGGGCTTACCAGATGTCATTTCTTACATTGTTATGGTTTCATAAACTACGCTGACATTGTCATTATGCTCAAAAATTTCATCCCATTCTGCTATTCTCAAAACGGATGATTCTGAAGGTTGTTGCATTAACAAATAGGAGTTTGCAGGAAGGCGGATTTGCAACAGGAGATTGTGAATGACTGGGTTATAACACTTGCTGGAAAATGGCATGACAATTGATTCATTGCTGGAGACAGTAACAAAAAAGGCAATGCTAATTCAAAGGTTAGAGGATCCATAAAGCTTTAAAAAAAAGATTTATTACAGTAGGTGGACTTATTTTGCTCAGAAACTGGAATTGCAGCTGTCTTCCTTGTATTTATGAGACATTTAATTAATCAGTCATAATAAGTACGTTAAGAACTAAATCCCTCTTATTAAGATCTACATTAGTCTTGGTGCTTTCTCCATTATGGCTTGTTTGTGATAGCAGACAAATTCGTTTCAGATACATGAAGAGGGACGAGTCCTCTCCAGCAGAGCTTGCAGCCAAGAGCACCCAGAACTTGGGGAAAGGGAAGAAGAAGCAACAAAAGGGCTATCCTTAACATATACAGGGAAATGCTGTGCTTGCTTCCATGTAGTGTGGAAGGGGGAGCTCTGGATGTGGCTGTTTGGGAGGGAGGTAAATGGGCAGGTGAGGCCACGAGCAGCGGCAGCGTGGAGTTGCTTTTCACTAGAAATGGTGAATTTGAAGTAGGGAGGTGCAGAGACTCTTTGCTAAGTGGTGTTAACAGGCACCGCAGACAACTACAGCTGGAAACTCAGTCCTGCTCCAGTTTCCAGTTACACATCACAGAAACGTCTGTCAGCCCCCTGACCTCCGTGGAAACTGGAGCTACTCAGCATCTCTAAAATAAGACTGGGCTGCCTGCAGGCAACAGGCAAACTCAGAACCGGGGCCAGTTTCTCAACAGGCTTGTCTTTAAAAAAAAAGCACTGATGTCTGCAGGCCCTTCCCCATTTATACAATCGGGGAATTTGGCCTTGTGCCTTTCTAGGAGGACAAGTACTGGGTATTTTGGGTTCTTCTTTCTTTTTTCTTCTTGGCTGGCTTCCTCCCTCGCTCTTCTCACAGTGAACACACAGAGGACTGCGACAAGAAAAGCAGAGACAATAGAGGACCCCAGCAGCATACATTATTAACCATGTCTGCATTCTTTAGTGTCCTTGCTGCTAAAATTAACACAGCCTGCGTGGCACCCTGCCAAACCGAGCAAAGTGCATGTCATAAACAATACAGGTGGGCGCAACAGCGAACCATTTGTCTGTTCCTGTAAATGTCCCATCACGTCCTTCTCAGCTTAATAATGCCCTAGCTAACTAAACTGAGTGATAGTTTTCACAGGCTAATAATGACTCATTTGTCACAAAGTCTGACTTTCATTTGCAATAGCATCGTAAATTTTCTGCACTGTATGGCATGCCTGAAAAGCAAATGCTTTTTTTCCCTCCTCTTGTAGCCATAGTATCATGTAGGCTTTTTTTGCAGGTATCCAAAAAAAAAAAAAAGATTTTGAAAAATCCTACCTCAAGATGAGCACAGAAGCAAACTCCACTGCCTAATCAAGACGGACAAGATAAGCCCAGGAAACTTTATTTCTGGAAATGCAGACTTGAGTCTCTTAGGGAAGCTGGAACAGAAGGTACCAAAGTAGGTATCAAAATAGATACCAAAAAAAAAAAGCCTTATATCCCATTTTTTTCACTCCTTTCCACCATGCTTTGCTCCTGAGGTTTCACTGGGGGAAAGCAGCTTGTGTTTTTTTTCTGTTGACTCATGGTCTTCATCTCTGAGCTTGATCACCCCAATAATAAACCAGGTGATATTTCCCCCCTCCCACTCAGGTCTGTTTGCTCTGCAGAGACCACTCGTTACTCCTCCAGGCTCTGCCTTTGGGTCTCCAGGTGCAGTCTTAAGGCACACCTCTCTTCTCATGGGACCTGTCCCCAGATAGAAACAGTGGAGGACCCAGGAGTGCTTTTAGGCTCAAGTGCATGGTCCCACTGTGTCCTGCCTCCACGGTGGAGCAATAGCACATCCCAGCATCCTCTTTTCCCAAATGCTCCTGTGTAAATGCAAAAGAAAACTGGGTTCCTAGGCCAGCTGGGAGCCAGGTCTTCTCCGAGCAGGTCCCATACTGGGTGATGCACAGTGCAGGACCTCTAACATGGCTTAAGTCATGGCTTAAGGTTTTTGTGTCCCACCTGGCCAAGAAGGAGGTGCAAGCAGGAAGGGTTCATGAAACCCATAAGCCAATACTATTAAATTCCATGTGTGCACGCGCACCAAACACAGAGGAGTGATCTGTAAATCTTATCACGAAAAACTGCGGGAGGTTCATGGACACTTGTGCATAAAACAGAAAGTGTTATCAAAATAATGTGGAGGGCCAAGTTCTTCTTGTGCCTCCCAGCTGTTTATCCCATGTTCAGATTTTCTTTCCCTAGTTCACAGGTGCTGATGCATTTGTGTGAAAGGAATAGGTGTTAAACCTAATCTGCCAGCCTGGTCATCGAGCTCTGCTTGTTCTCATCATCGGGGATGAAAGGCAGAGAGGGATGTTGAAGATCGGACCTGGATGAGCAGGGAAGAGTTGTTCCCTGGAGCATCTTCAGAAGAGTTAGGAAGCCATTTCCAGCCCTGTGCAAAACCACGTGCTCCTGAAGCCCTCAGGGCTTGAGTTACTGCCCTCATTTCAGGCTCAGCAAACCATGCTTAATCGACCTACACCCTCCAGCTCTGGGAGAGTTTAGGGCTCCCCGGACAGGCAAAGGACATCCGAGGTAAGAGAGAGATGCTGATTGATGAAGTTAAAGGATTCTGCCCAGGCTTCAGGGGCAGAGAAGCAATCCTTGGTCTTGCTGTCGGAGAGGGTGTTATCAAATGGAAGACTTGATCTGCCAGGCAGTAAATATCAGAATTGGCATTAAATTAGTGGGATGAATATAGATTTCAGTCAATCAAGAATAGAATTTAAAGGTTTTGCCATACCATTGCATATCCTGCAGTCTATGCATAATACAAGGAATAACAAATTGCATACAACCCCATTACATTTAGGTACATGATCTCTGAATTATCTTAAGAAAACAGAATATTCCATAAGTGTGCTCAGGCATTTATTTCTATTATAGCAGAGCATCAGGGAATTTAAAGAAGGTGAAAATTATGCGTGATGGCACTCCTTTAAATGGCAACACACCTTGACTGTTCCCAAAATAAGCCTCATGGTAGCAAAGGACTTAGCAGTTTTTAAGCCACAGAAGCTAATCAGGTGCAAATGGGTAAAGCTTCCCTGAAGTTTGAGTTGTCCCTGAGTTCATTCCAATAGAGGATCTAGACTATATTTTATCAAGGAATGGAGAATACTCATCAGCTTTAATTGTGTTGTATGTTCCACTCCTTAACACACACTGCTTTTTAAAAAAAAATCTCAATTCATGTAACAGCCCCAGAACAGGGTCATTCAAGTCCATCTGGAAGCAAATCTTCCTCTTAGTTTTCTGAAGATGGAGAATAGGCTCAGTCTTGCTCTTTGCAACGCAGCTTACACTGGAAAGCGCAAGGGACTCTCTCATTTCATTTGCTGTATCTCACTTGCAAAGCATCTATCAGTCCTCAGGGAAGCAGGAAGGAAGAAAATATCCAGTGTTAAAAAAAAAAAAAAAAAAAAGTGACAACAGAACTCTCACCTTGTTGCAAGGAATAAAGGAGAAAGGGAAAGCCTGGGATGTAAAACCAGGTGATGCCTGGGAACAAGCAAAGCAGGTTATTCAATTGTTTGGGGTTGGTTAAACTTTCAGTAAGGATAATAACTTGATACCTGCATCTCTGGAGCTGGTAGCAAAGGGGCTATGCTAGGCATGAGAAGAAGTTGTAAACTTTTTCTGTAATCTTATAGAAGGGATGACATTTCCTGGTGTCACAACGTTATGCCAAGATACTATATGAATTACCTGTAAAACTCAATATGATTAGTTATTGACCAAGGTGAAATGGCTGTTGCAGCTGGTAAAGCTCCGTACATTGTTTCCAGATCACTGTCACCTTGCAAAGCATTTCAGCCTTTGTATAACTTTGAACTCATAGGACTACATCAGTGTCTTGAGTTTCCCAAGTGATTTCACAAAATTACAGTAAATTTGACATTGGCCCATCTTATCTTCTCAATATTCTTCTCTGAAAGATTAACAAGACCCTGGCTTTATCCTCCTGTCATGAGAAAGCTCCAGTCCCGTATTGTCCAGTAATTGCTGGAAATAATTTTCTGGCAGTTGCCCTCCTTGCTTTTGATCTCTTTATCTCATCATCCCATTAGTCATTTTCTTCTTCTGTAACATAGATGTCCAGTTCAATTTCATTCCTATGCAGCTGGTACCTAACTTTATTTCTTATTCCGTACCATATTGCCCTTCAGAACTCTCTATGAACTTCCATGGCCCTCTACCATTAGTAATTGAATATCTCTAAATTTTTTAAAATTCTTCTCTTTTGTGCTGTGGAAGTGAGATGACCCTCACTTTCCACTGGAGTGCTTTCCACATAGGATTTGCACTTGTTCTGAACAAGGGGCTTTGTCTCTTGCAGCAAAAGTTAACTGTATGCAATCTGGGAGGAGTTAATCATTGTGGAATAAAGATTTGTCAGGTCAGCTGGTGTAGCCTTTGCAATATTACTTTGATTAGAAATTGCCTGAGTTGAATTTCCAAGAAAGTTTTAATTTAATTCAATTCAGTTTATTACTTGGTGACTAAGGGTGCCCGGAAATCTGGTACTTATTAACATCAGATGACGGTGATTTGTTGGCTTGGAAGCTTGGTAAACTACAAGCAAGAACACAGAAAAAGCAACATTTCAGTCCTTAAGAATAAACATTACTCCACAGTGTGGTGAATTACCTGCCTTGTAAGCTTTGAAGGAAATTAACCCTGCAAATGCCCTTATTGAAAACGGAGTGGAAAGAGAAAAGAAGAAGATAGCTATCACCTTACATCAGTCCATCTGGACGGGAAAATCCACTGACAGCCAATACACATGGATGGGATTTCCTATATCCACAGTGTTCAGATCACCTAAATAGAGTCAAACATTGGTGTGCATCTCGAGTGAGTTGTGTCCAGTCTCTGGTTTCTGCTGATGGTTGTGTTTTTCTTTTCTCCTGTGGAAAGAGCCCTTTCTTATGTATAACACTGGTTAGTCCATGTTAGTCAGAATATTTATTTTACCATTATATGAAAAACTTGTGATCAGCTTTGTCTTATAGCAAAAAAACCCACCCAATTATTTTGTTTTACAGAGTCATCTCTGCCAACATGGACGCAAATTAGTGTTCAGTTTATTCTTCTAAAGCACAGGCCGGTAAGGAATATGCAACAGCTCTCAGATTTTGTAGGCACGAGAATATATAATATGCTAAAAATTTCTTACTCTGTGACACAAAAGGTAACATATATGCGACTCTGTTTGAGGGATGTTTGTGCCGCAAGCACTACAGAAATTTTGCATTTACCCTAAGATTTTGAAGGTTCCTGGAGAAACGTTTCTTCTATTCCCTTATAATATATATGCAGTTTTGCTCAGGAACACTTGAACCTTTCACAGAGTGATAGCCTAATCTCCTGCTGCTTGTCATCTATTTTTAATAAAGCCTGGACAAAGCCATAGCTGAATTTTGTTATTGAAGAAGGCTGGGCAGGATGATTTAACACAAGATATTTAGTAAATCAAGCCTTGGAAACAGTGGAAAGGATTGAAGAGACGGGCGAAGGTTGATTTCCACATCAGAGTACTAAGCAATGAACAATGATAAGGCAGAGTTTAATTTAGTAATGAACAGAAGTTATCAATAACTTACTGGTTTTACACCAGCGATAACAATATAATTAGATTTGAAATCAAAAGATGGAGGTGAAAAAACTCAATTAGTAAGATAAAAAATGTAAATGGTGGAAAGTGCAGTTTACTGGATTAAAGGAAGTATGAAAGGTTAATTGGGAGCAAGAACTGAAGGAAAACTATTAGCAAGAATCTGGAAATGTTCAAAACAGTGCTGGGAAAATTACATGATAAAGCTGGGAACCGCACACCTAGGAAAGATAAGGAAATTACATACAGCCATCCCTTCTCCACACAGACTGAGGAAAGATATTATATAGTAAAAATTCTATTTATGGGGAGCGAAGGGTGGCAAAGTGCCCAGCCGGTGAGCAGCACCGTGCTGGGCACTGAAGGTGCCTCATCCTCCCTCTGCAAACCCCACAGTGATGCTGTCCCTCAGCCCTGGTGGGGCCCCCTCACTGCCAAACAGCTTTTCTGGGGTGGGGACATAAAATCATAGAATGGTTTGGGTTGGAAGGGACCTTAACGATCATCTGGTTCCAACCCCCTGCCATGGGCAGGGACACCTTCCACTAGACCAGGCTGCCCAAAGCCCCATCCAGCCTGGCCTTGAACACTTCCAGGGATGGGGCATCCACAGCTTCTCTGGGCAACCTGTGCCAGTGCCTCAGCACCCTCAGAGTGAAGAAATGGGACGTCCCACACCTGCTCCCGGCTGCTCATCCATGCCGGGAGCGTGAAACATCTGCACAGAAATCAGGCGAGAAGGGCGGCCAGCTCCGCTGCACCCTGCACCCAAAAAGCCACAACGGCATCTGCTGCTGGCTGTGGGATGCAGCTTAGGTATACGAAGTAGCTCAATTTTTTCCTTGTCTCCTCTTCCTTTGTTTCCCTTCTCTTTTTGTTAAAACACAAATGCTGAAGGAGGAGGAAAAGTGCAAGGAATGGAAGATTTGAAACTTTGAATCCATCTTTTTGAAAAAAAAAAAGGAAAATAAATACTATCATTGACTTCCCCAAAGCTGCCCAAACAAACAATCTTTTCTGAACTGAAATCTTTCACAAGAATACTGAAAATTAATATTATTATTTTCCAGCCTACGGAAAGCTCATTTCACATAATGTGGCAAAAATCAAGATACAACTGAACTGAAGTTTCTGATTCTCAGCTGATAAGAAAGGCAAAACATTAAATCATTCAAATTGGACTTGTCTAGGAGGGAAATCAGTCTTGGTGTTGTTTCCATTTGGCTTAGAAATGAGCCCTCCTGTACGACTGAAAGTGGACATAATGCATGCGGAGATTACAATAAAATAAACTTCCAACTTGGCCATGAAGCTCTGAATATAGTTATGGTTTGAATTTGTGGACTGTAGCCTTAGCATATAGTGCAAAATTGCAAACTTCTTGTTTCATAAGGCTTGGCTAAGAAAAAAAAAATTACTTATAAGGTGCAGATTCACTTCAGTCATGAAAAGAAATAAAAAAGTAAATGTTCCCTGTAACTCACACATTCTGAGAGTTACTTTGAAGGTATTTCTCATGTTAAGATGCACTTTTTAAGCTTAAAAACCTCAAACTCATAGAAGTAGACTCAATGATCACATAAAGAAGCACTGTCTCTGATGACAACAATTTATAACAGATGCCTCAAAGGAATGCTAGAGCCTGAAATAAACAGATGAGGAATAATCCACTAAGCAAATGAGGTTTTACCTTTATAGCTAGGGATTGCTTTGAGTGGTAAAACGTGAATTTTCATGTCTTCCACAGCATTTTTGTTATAACTAATTGCAGACACTCTGGATAGTCCTAATATTCATCCTAGCCACTAATTCTAGGTCTTGCCATGTTCTTAATTTCACTGAGTCACTGAAGTGGTGAGTTCCATGGGGAAATCACTGTTTCTCATATAAAAACATTTTTCTTTTTATTTATTTTAATGTCTTTATGCCCTATGTGTTGAAATGGGGGAGGCAGAATTTCCCAAGCTGCCATTCCAGGCCATTTGTTACCTGCTAAATGCTGATATTCCCATACCATGTGTCTCTTTTTCCAGGTAATCAGTCCTCATCTTTTCAGCCTCTGCTCACCAAACCTGTTCTTTTCAAGCCAGAACCTTTTTTTACCTCCTTTCCTTGAATTCCTGCTGGTTTTGCGTTTCCCCTCTGCGATGAGGTGTGCCAGGCACATTCTGGGGGAGTTTCACCAATGCTAAGCTCAAACGTTTTTGATACTTTGCCTGGTTCACCCTTCTGCCGATTACACATTTCAACCTATATCTGCTTTAAGGACCACAGAGAAGCATCAAGCAGAGTTTTCTACTATACCTCTGTGCAGGTTACTCTCTCGTTTTTTTTAACTTGTCAAGTAATATACAGATATATGCTAACTTTTAAGTGCTTTCCAAATGAGTGGAATATGATTTCCCTGATTCTATGTCAAAAGAAGGAATTGTAGTCATTTTCCAAATGAATTGCCTATATTGTTACAGTATATTTTATAGGTGCTCAGTGTGTCTTTTCAGCATATAAACCACAACAAGAAGTCAGAGTGATTGTGGAGAGGTGGAGACTAGCGTTTGGTCATGAATGAAACCCATTCAAACAGAACAGCTATGGTAAGTATTCTCTTTTTCTTTCACATTATGAAGCCCTTTGAAAAGCCCTTCTGACTTTTATCATCTTCTGACATCTTAATAAAATGCTGCGGGGAGTAACTTTCTGTAGACTTTTTCTTTGCGTTAATAAACTTTTTATTTTGCAAAGTTTTGTCTTAGGAGATTTCAGGCAAGACTGTGGCAGACACTGACTCTTATTTTTTTGCATTGGTGTTGCCATGATGAAACTAGAAATTAAAATCAAGAGACTTGTGTGTCTAGAGCCGCAGCAGCTCTCAGAGCTTCTCACATGGAGCAGGAGACACCAAACTCAGTACTAGAAAAAGGGTAAAGCACATAATAAAACTAGAAAAGACTGTTTCAAAGGAAAAAGGTGAGGGCAGGAATAGCACAATGTTTTGCAGATAAGAGCATGGTACTTACTTGCAGGTATGTAAAAAATTTTAAAGTATCATCTATCTACATGCTTGCCAAATGAAAGAAAAATAGGAGAGACATACAAAGGACCAAACCTGCCAGCTGGGCTGATTTTCCTCTGGGCACCATCCCAACTCTGCAAGCACAGCTTCACGTGTCCCTAGACAAGGAGCATCCGCCCCGAATGGCAGTAGCTTTGGTACCTCAGATGTACCAGGGAGAGGCGACCACTTCTTTTCCAGGCTGACACTCGCAGGGATGCCACAGCTGAAATGACTGCTGCTTTGGATGACACTGAGGCAAATGCAAATTTGGGCTTAGTTAGTAAAACCTCTGTCATGTTTCTTATACAAGCATTGCAAATACATTTAAAGAAGAGAAAATATAAATGATGTCATTATACATTAATACACTAAGATTAAATAGATGCAAACCCCAGTGCGTGATGCAACAGGCAATTCTTTCATTATTTAGTTGGACCTATTTACATTTAATTTGTCCTTTTCCTGGTAGACAGTAATTAACCCAAGCAGCTTTGCCAACCAAGTAGTGAGGACTTTGTACTGGAGCAGAGCAAATTAAACTTTGATGTGACGATGATGACTGCCAGCTACTTAAAGGTGAATCATAAAGGCTTTAAAAACCCTGCTTGCAAGATTCTCAAATGTGAACAGAAGCCTTTGGCTTTAAATGGTAATTAGCACTGTAATTAAACAGAATTTGAAATTAAAATGAGGACCCACACATTTTCCTGGAAGTTGATCTTCACTTCTCTGGCCAAGACGACTATTTCATAATAAACCTGGTGGAGTTTGAAATAACTGTTCCTTCCCAACCCAGCATTTCCATACCCGGGGAGTAAATCCTTTGGTTGCATTAGTCTTTGGTCTTTTAGGACCAGCTGCTCACTTCATCTGAGCATCAGCCTGCGGTGCACAACGACTCCTTGCTTTGTGCTAATGGGCTCTGCAGAACTGGGTCCAGTCCAGTGAATTTTCAAGAGCAATCTAAGAGCTGTCTTCCTCTCCCACCTTTGCACAGCCAAGCACTCTATGGGCCCCTGCCTAAACCTAAAAAATTTACCCCATCGGTGTAAAAGACACATTGCGCAGAAACGGCATTTTGACTGCATGATTCCTGGCCTCCTGCCTGTGCTGCAGTCCCTTTAGATACCCTCAAAGGCAGGATTACTGATGTGTACATACCGAGACTCCGGACACGGCAAATGATGCCATCAGTATTCATGGAGTTGCCACAAATAAGAGGTTTACATGTGGATATTGTACCCATATTGACTCTTCTGAGAGCAGCACTGCAAAAAGGCCCAGATGCTGCTTCCAGACAGGCTGTTCCTCTGTCCCCGTGCAGGGCTCTCAGATTCCTGGGTGGAAACCTACTCTCCTGCTCTTGCAGCCTGACTTGGGTTAGCCAAGCAGGTAATCTAAATAGACATTATTACTAACAAGGTTATGTATAAAGTGACAGCTCGCACACTCTGCGAGTCTTCTATGAATACTGCTGCCTTTGCTATGCAACAAATATATACTTCAGAGTTTAATGAGTGATAGGTGAGTATGGTAGAGTAGACAGCACAGTCAGCTGGGAGATGGCTTGTTTAATCTCCAGTGTGTGTTGTAATTTCCTTTGGGCCTCACAGTCTTTAATATTATCTGCGATGATAATCGCATCTGAGAATATTTTTAGTATTCCTTTATTATTCCAATAGTATTAGGACTATGTTGATTTTTCTTGTTCACTGCTTCCCATCCAAAACTTTATGCTGAAGGCAGTTTAGTATTAATACTGTACTTATTTCTTGAAACTTTCACTAAGATTTTGCCAGGATCTGTTCAAGTAGCTGTTGATCTTTCCAATGCATTTATCGCCTGAAGATCCTGTCCTGCAAGTGTTTCTACGTGCACTGGGCTGTGTTTTGGGGCATGGAGACCAAGCGCTAGAGCTCCAGTCCTAAGCGCAGAAGCAATGATGCCCCATGGTGGAGTTTCAGACCCAAAGGGAACTCATTGACCAAAGTGGCTGCCATAACAGTATTGAGTCCAGATGGAAAAGTTGAACTGGGGTCCTTGATTAAAAAGAAGTCAGCCTTAGGAAGACCAGTCTTTAAAAGTTTAAGGGGCAGATGAATGCAAAGCTGGCCACAACATCTCTCTCTGCTGGAGCTTTCCAGAGCAACGGGCAGGTGAGGTCAGGCTGGACCACAAGCCTTTGAACTCTATTTGCAAGGGCAGCTCTGCTGACGTGACTCTTGATTTTAAAGTCAGAACTGAGAGTTTCAGAGTTAGGGTAGCAATAAGGTAAAAAAAAGATATATGAGCCTATTTGAAAAACAACTGTTTGCCCGTGCCAGCCAAGCAGAACCAGGCACCGGAGAGAGCCTAGAAACTTCCAAATCCTGCAGAAATCTCCAGAAGGCCCCCTTTGGCATCACGTCTGCGTTTGACCTGCTCCTCAACCCCATCCCAACCCAGATCCTGTGGTGTCAAGCAATGGCTCCAAGATATGGACGGGTTGACAGGACCTTTGCTGCATGTTGAGACTGTTTGCACATCTATATCAAGTGTTTTACATGGACCCATTTGCATTTTTCCAGTGTACTTTGTCAGGAAGACTTTCTACAGAAGGTAATCCTCAGACTGTTTCCCAAAACAGAATTTAAATCTGACAAGTGAAATATACTGAGTTATATACCATAAATTTCAGTGATTTACAATATGTGCTCCAGGCTGGCTAGACTCCAAGAACATTTGAAAAAGATTAAGGAATACAAAAGAATTAACAGCATTATAGGACATAACAGCTTACTCCTGCCTTGAAGCTGAGGTTTGACACATATAACTAGGGTGGAGTTTTTTTCCTTCTTTGCAGTTCTTGACAGTCAGCAGAGTTCCTGCATTATTTAAATCACCCGAAAAAGCACTAGTTGGAGGCACTAGTGACCCTAACTTCAGCATTTAATATTTTTTCTGCTGCTTACTTTGCTCAGGACTCATCCTCAGATGAAAGACCGCTCTCCCACAGCCCGTTGTTCAAGTGCAGTGCTCTGTGCAACTCTGAAGTTTGCTGAACAATGTCAGCCTAAAGCTGCCTGCGTTGTTTCCCTGGGTGCTGCAGTGCCTTTTCATGGCTCATTTTCCTATGAACTTTTGGAAACTGTCTGGAGTCATCTTCTCCACAGCTCCAATGCTGTGGAACAAAATTTTTGTTCCCTCATTACTCTCTGAAGTCATAGCACACAGGCACCAGAGGTTTACTGAGGGGAGAAGCAAACATCTGTTCCCAGCTAATGACTTTTGCCCTTTGGTTGAAATAGCAGAGCCCTTTGGTAGGTAGGATGGTGTCTGAGCCCCCAGCCTACTCCAAGCAGGCATGATATTTTCAAGGTGTTGAGTGTTTTAGGGAGCTGCTCCCAAAGGGCATTATTTTGGTGATCGTTGCCGATCCACGCACTGTAAAAGGGAAATTCTTGTTAATCCAAGAGAAAACATCACTGCACCAGCCTAATGTTCACATATTCTTTACTATGTTTCACATATTCATCATATTTGGGGATCAAAGAGCAATGTCACAACCAAGGTGAAAGCTTCTTCCACCTCTTCACCAAGCAAGCTGCTGCTCAGCGTGCTTGCAGCAGTGGGCTTCCTCGCACCCATGCTTGGGGGAGTCTTGCCTGGATTTGGTCTGTGCCACTGCTGTGTGCCAACGGTCTCATAGCAAGAAGGCAGAGTGCCTTTAAGCATTCAATACCCATTAACTGACATTTTCCAGTTACAGTCAAGGCAAAACCTTGTTCAGTAGGAACTAGATTGCAACCACGAAGAGGGTTCACAGAGTTTATTCAACACCCGCGAGTACCTCAGTCTACTGCTTAGATAGTGTGCATTGCGGCTAGAGATCCAGACATGAAAAAATAAAACTCTCTCCCATTACCAGCTCCCCAATCTAACATCTTTTTTCACGCTGCTCTGCCTTATGATGTCTGCTCTAAGGTCAGTATTTAGTGTTCATCATTGTAGTCCAGCGATATCCTCAATTATCCTTTACTTTCACACTAATGATCTTTGGAACTGGCTCTTGGGAGATAAAATACCAATTTAAATACATTATTTTTGTCTGTGGCTTTCAGAAACAAGAGCTTCTTTGCAGTTTTAGTGACTTGCTTCCCCCCCCCTTTGAATGAAGTTATGGATTTTTTTTTTTTCTTTTGCCTCAGGAGTTCATGACAACTGTAATTTTTGTTTTTAAAAATACAGATTTCCTTACAGGTGAAGATAATTTAAGATGTCTATCCGAGGTCTGTGGGATGAAATTACCTGCAAACAAACAATAAGTGAGAATTGAATTTATCTCAGGATATCTGAGAACTGTGATTCTCCCCCATACACATGACTTTTGCACCATCTCCAGTGTTGCTTTTGTTTGGAACAAAAGTGTTGCACTTTTAATTACCATTTGTTCTCTTTTGTCCTCATCCTTTACTAGATGTATAATAATTTAACTAATTAATTAGTTAAATTATATTAAAGCATCCTAATAAAAGTTAATTGGGATATTATTTCCTAATTTTGATCTTATTTTCACTTGAACAACTTGACTCACTGATGCAATATACCCCTTTATCACAGCTTCTTTGATTAGGGATTGAACAGTATTTTCCCATTTTAAAGGAAGTATTAGTTTGTCTGATTGTTTTTCATTGCTTTATTTGAAAATAGAGCACAAACATAAAATAAGAAATAAAAATGTTTTATTAAACTATCCATTCTAATAGGAACAGCATTTACTATTCATAGCAATATTCATAAAATTACTTATCCTAATTCCTCAATCATCCCCTATGCAAATGCTTGGAAAATGAATGAGCTAATTAAAGTGGATGTTAGTGGAACAAGGACATTGGGGCTCACTTTGAACAAGGGAGAACATGCAGCTCATTAAAGCTCTTCATTTTAAGCATGGCTGGGGGAGATGCCTGCTCCCTTAGGGCATCTACAGTGCCTATTCCTAAGGTATCTTCACCACACAGATAATGCAGGCATCTGGAGCACCTCAGTAGCACCTGCAATAGCTGAATAGTTCTGCTGAGTAACAGAGAGCCTCCCTAAGCATCCCCTGGGCTGCCTACCTTAAAAGAAAAGAGGTCGGATCCCAAATACAATTACAGACCACTTTACAGCCAGTCTCACAGTCCAAACTAAAGATAGCACTAGCAGCACTGGAAAAACCTCAAGTAATGAGTGAAAGAGGAGGAGACTTAAAACATGGGGGGACAGCAGCCTCTCTACATTTGTGTTATGAATTTCTGGAGGTAATCAGAGCCAAGGGAGGAGAAGCACAACAGCTCTTAGCTCAGCATACATACTCCCCAGCTTTTGTTCTACTTGCTAAGGACAAACATGGGTGGAGGAGGGTGACAAGTCACCCATCCCCATGCCCAGCACCACAGCCATCCTGATCCCCCCTGCCAGCCTGACATCCAGGCTGGCACAAGCTGCAAGCACAGCTGGGGACTCCTCCGAAAGATCCACAGAGAAGTGGAAATCCAGCTCATTTCCACCATCACAAATCCCTATAGACGACATCTCACCAGCAGCCTTTACATCTTCAAGCTGAATTTAGAGACAGCTAAAATAAACTTCCAGAATAACTATAACGTTGCCCAGGGCAGCCCTGTAGCTTAGCTATTCTGCTTACCAGGAAGAGCTGCTCCCATTGAGAAGAAACAGCACCCATCTCCACAAGCCTGCAAACCAGGCTCCCTCAAAGCCAGGTAACAGGCTTTGTAGCTACTTGAGCCCCACCTCCTCTGGGCTTTGGCCAACAGCTGGTGAGGGGATGGTTTTAACACAGGTTGCTAATTAACTCTTTGTGAAGGCAGCTTTTTTTGTATTTCCTCCTGTGGCTGAAGATACTACAAATAAATGTTTAAATCCAGAGTAAGATTGGATTGTCCTCAAAGAGTCATCTTGTCAGCCTCAATTCTCTCTTTAGTCAGTGGAGAGAAAACATGTTTAAATTGGTCTTCGCCTTCCACTGTCTACAGTGGCATGAGAAGCATTTTATGATGGGATTTCTCATTCTACTGATTCTAATAGAAATCTAGACGACAAGGTGCGATATATATATATATTTGATACGATATATGCATATATGTAGGCATCTGCTTTTGATCAGATGAATCCCATATCTTGTGTTTGATAGTCGTACTTCGATAACACAAATCTTTTGAAAATTGTCCTTGATAGGAATACATTTTAATATAGGATCAGGAGATCTTGAAAGGTGAAGACCTCTCTGAAAACTGAACACAAAAAAACTTGTAACTGACCATAGGCCAGGATAACTCTTTGGCAGAACTCATCTACCTGTACACAACACTAAAACAAAGAACAGTACATATTTCTTTCCAGCCTACAGATCACAAAAAAGAAAAGGCAATAGATATTGGAAACTAGTAAAATAGACATTTTAGCATGCTATCTATTTAGCAACCCTAAGATATAAAAATGTGAAGGCAACTCAAAGAAAAGAATGACCTTCATTTAGCTGCTGCCTGGACACCGCATCTGGGAGTTCATCAAAGTGCCTGGGAAATGCAGCCTGGAGAGGAGGACTTCCAGCATCTTTCCGAAAAATCACTCAGCTCCTGCTAAAGGATGCTGTCATAGCAAAGAGGAAGGATGGGGCTGAATGATAAAATATTCAAAATGCCATAGATAATTGAATAGTTAATATGCTCATTTATTCAAGTTCCGTAAGCCTCAAAATAGCATTTTCAAGTGTTTTCATTTTTTCTTCATCAGTTTCATGTAGGCTCCTTCTTGGGCTCAAATACCTGCTAAAGTGAGAGTATTTAAGGGGAAAGAGTGGGTTGCTGAGCCCATGACCCTGCAGCCCTGCCCACACAGAGCTGCGGTTGCAGCCTTCTCCAACCTGCTGCTCTCCAGTGAAGGTCCATGTGGTTTGGTGCTCTGCTCAGAGGGTCAAAGGGATCTATTGCACATAGCTTTTCAGAGTTAAATTCTTCTACCAGTGATGTGAATAGGTTTCCCAAATTTTATTTCATTTTTATCTATACATATAAAATCCTCATTTACGCATGAAGATAAAGTAACTGTGCCTTGATGTAGCACTTCCATGAGCAGACGCTGCTTAAGCATGCATGTACCAGGCTGCTCCTCACCAGCGAGCACATTTCCTTAATCTCACATGCATATTAATGGCAATATAAAGCACAAATGGAATATATTTAGCACTTTGTCATAGAGAATGATTATCTTAAGGTATCTGAGGCAATGGTCTCTTGTTTTACTTAAATCTTTCTGCTCAATTGAATGGCAGAAAGCTCTGATCTGCAAGGTCTTTGGCTTGTGGAGCAGCCTAGGAAAGTGCTCTGCAGGCAGGTGAAGGCACATCATGCCCCAGTGTGCCTGTGTCTCCATTTAACTACTGACTGCTTCCTGAGGGTTTAACCCATTGGAAAAAACAAATTCTGCTTTCAAACTGAGGCCCTTGTGCCTTTCCAGAGTGGACTTACAGCTGAGGCCACAGCTGGGCCCTTTTTCCCATCTCCTCTGGGCTGGCATCCAGCAGTGATGCTGGCATCCCCCAGGGTTCACACCGCTCAGAGATGATGGTGAATACTGTCCTATCAGCAATCAAGTGTCTGGTTTTGAACAGCCAAAAATTAGGAGAAACTTCTTAATTCTTACAGAAAACACCACATGCTTGAGGAGCATGCATTCCCTCCCAGTAAAAGCTCTAAGTTTGGTGTAAAGCTAAAAAGATTTAAGAAAAAGTACGCATGTATTCCCTTTTATCTGCCACCTTCCTCTTGTGACAAATACAGTTTCCATTTGTAGACTTTTCTCTGTCCAAAAGCAGAGGCTCAGGCAATAATGTGACTCCTAAAGCTGGAGCTTTGAGGAAGAAAAACATCCCTTCACTTTCCAGGAGACTCCCAGTAACTTGAGAATACAAGCGAGGCAGAAGGGCTTAGTGCCATTGCACTATTCACAGGCAGGTTAATAGCATTTGGGGATGTATCAGGCTGAGAGCTGTGAGATTCATCTGGCACAAATTCAAATTGGATTTAAGGGCTTATACCAGATAGAGCTGTTGAACGATCCAGCCTGGGTCCTTCGCACAGGGAGGAATTTCAACTTTAAAGCCAAATGCCTCCAAAGTTTCGGTCGACTACAAATCTGAGTAATATTAATGTCTTCAGACACTCCGGTGCAAAGGGAAAGAAACATCCTCTGGTGTGCTTCCATAAGAGATTTCCGTCTACCCTGGTGGCATAACGATTTGTAGAGGGCCATAAAGGAGGATGAGTGTGCTTGAGCAGAAGGCAAGCCCAGCAGAAGGCTCTTGGCAAACCCTGCTCACCGTGCCTCCCCGTCTTTCTCTTGCATTGATTGCTGAGGATCGCTAACTACAGCTTTATGCTCCGGTTAAGAGGAAAAAGAGCATTGACTCTGCTGGCAGCAGTACTCTCCTGGGCTTTGAATTCCTGAGTAGGTTCAGCGCAAGAGAATTTTGCTGTGTGTAAATATTTATCTGTCTATTCTCCTGCTTGGCAGGTGAAAATTAAACCAGCAGCCTGGGCGTACACCATAGGTCTCCAGGGCCTTTTATTGTTCATACAAGCTTTGTCTGTGAAACAAGTGGCTCATGTAAAGACATTTTACCCACAGCATGGAGGAAGGATAGGTTAACCAGCCTGAGAACAAGCCTCTGGGAAGCGTACCTGGCCCCTCTGCTCGCCCCCCTGGCCACCAGTGCCGTGAATCAGCTGCAACCCACCTCTGCCAGGGGAGCACCAGGGATGTCCACGGCATGGCATCTGCTCCCAAACCCGGAGTCACCTCCAGGCATTGAGGAAAGGTCCCCCCAGGCACAGGCTTAATGAAGGAAAGGTATTTCCAGCCTCTGGCACAGCTCAGTAGCATCTCACATGGGAGAAGCCTATGAGAAGATCGGATCAGATTTTATGTGAAAACAGGCAACAATTTCCCTTGCTTCAGCTTCCCTGCCATTCTTCTGTGTGTGTGTGTGTGTTTGCATGAGATATCAAATGCAATAGGAAAAGGTCGCACAAGTTGCTCAGGGTAAAAGCAAGTCCGCCCAATGCCAGGGGCACCCACAGCCCAACCTTCAGGGCAAGATTTTTGAAGACAAATTTTTGATGTCCTGGAAAAGGGTCTCAATCCCTGCCCAGCTGCACTCAGGTGTCCCTCTTCCCACCTCCCCGTCGGTTGCCTGAGGAATGATGCACAGCGTACACCCAGCTGGTGAAGCCCTTCAAATGCTCCCTTACTACAGGCAAATGGGAACAATTTGAAGAGAGAAATTAAAATTTGTCAGGGATGGATTTTTTCTCATCACTAGCCTTTGGGGTATGAAGGGGGAAGAACTCTCCTGCCGTGTAATGAATTATGCCAAAACGATTGCTCAAAAATCGTACAAATAATCAAAACATTTAATCCTAGAAATGACAAACCGAGCTGCATACTCATGTCCAGGATTCATGTTCGTGTTTTGCATGGCTGAAGCTATTTGCTGAATTCAGCTTGAATTGGCAAATAGCTTTGGCCACTCCATGATTGCATTCTTCTCAGAGATTAAATGATAAACAAGGAAATAAAAAACGTCCGGCTGCACTAAGGAGGTGAGGTTTGTGCTCCGGACCTGAGCACAGAGCTGCTCTGTGACTCTGCGGGGTGGTCAGCCTCACCGCAGCAGGCACGCAAACTGCTGCTGGCAGGCAGGCTCCGGTGGCTGATGGATATCAGGACTGCACATTTCAGCCTCTTATTTTTATTACCATGTTTTTTCATGTATTGTAATTTTTGTAATTTAGTCCTTGCAGGGAGCAGAGAGCAGACCGATTGTTAATAAGAGCAGCTTCCTGAAGCCTCTTGCTTGAGTCATGGAAAAAAATGCCTTAAACAATATCAAACTATGATCCTGCTGTGATTTTCAGTGCTTATTTAAAAGAAGATTACCAAACCCATATGCAGAAGAAACTGCACCTTCTTTGCCCCGAAAGGCCCGGGCTCAGGCACCCTTGGGGCACATGGCCCCTTAGAGGGACCTTGGCTTCTCTCTCCACCAACCCAATACCGAGGAAGATTTGTGTCCTGAACTTTTCATAGGACAAAGATAATGGCATGCTCTGAACCACAAATCAAAAGAAATGCTGGAAGCAGGGCTTCAGACTCTGGACTTCTGTTGCTGCTACCAAATATTTTTTTTTTTCTTACATATCCCCTCTGATTCACTAGTCCTGCCTGGACAACAGACCTGGAGAGCTCCATGTATTGTACATAGGATGGGACAATAACAGGGTTTGGGCATCTCTCTTAAAATCCCTATTTTCTTTTATGCGTAACTGGAAATAACCATGCCAATCCTCGCTATCATCCACCTGATTCCCTTCTAATGAAGGTTTGTTTCTTCATCCGAAAACAGTTTGCAGTGAAAAATATGTTCCCGAGGCTGAGATTTTCAGAGACACTTCTGGCAGTAAGGTATGCAAATCCCACCGAATTTCACGTAACCCTGTCAGGCTTGATTGAAAAGCGCCGTCTCACACTGCCCACGCCATGATTTGCACGGTAACACCTGATGTGGTGCTTTAGAACCCATTGGCCAAATGCAAACACTTTTTAAAATAAGTAGGCATCTCAAGGGTGATCTATGTCTGTAAATGTCCTGGTATCAGCTGGGATAGAGTTAATTTTCTTCCTAGTGGCTGGTAGAGTGCTGTGTTTTGGATTTAGGATGAGAATAATGTTGATAACACACTGATGTTTTGGTTCTTGCTGAGTGGTGCTTACACCAGTCAAGGACTTTTCAGCTTCCCATGCTCTGCCCGGTGCCCAAGGAGCTGGGAGGGGGCACAGCCAGTGGGGCTGGCCCAGACTGGCCCAAGGGCTAGTCCATACCGTATGGCGTCATGCCCAGTATATAAACTGGGGGAAGAAGGAGGAAGGGGGGGACGTTCGGAGCGATGGCGTTTGTCTTCCCAAGTAACCATTACACGTGATGGAGCCCTGCTTTCCTGGGGATGGCTGAGCACCTGCCTGCCCACGGGAAGTAGGGAATGAATTCCTTGCTTTGCTTTGCTTGTGTGCGCGGCTTTTGCTTTCCCTATTAAACTGTCTTTATCTCAACCCACGAGTTTTCTCACTTTTACTCTTCCAATTCTCTCCCCCATCCCACCGGGGGGGAGTGAGCCAGCAGCTGTGTGGGGCTTGGTTGCTGGCTGGGGTTAAACCACGACAGTATATTTGCGTGAAATTTAGAGATCACATAGAAAGACCTGTGTCAATAATCACACTGGGAAAACAGAGGCAGAATTGCTACATATTGTTAGAAATTGTGTGATTTCTTACCTGGGATTTTACCTGGGACCGGCCAGCTGGGGAAGGAGACACATATGAACTGTCTGATCAGTATCAGCCTGCTTCAGACTAATCATCAGGCTGTTTTTTCTTGCCATTAGGGCTGTCACAGGGAATACAAGATCTTGGATCTATATTTGATTGGGATAGTTGTATAGGAAAACAACCTTTATAAATCCTCCTGCTCATAGATGAGGAGGATGACCAGGATGACTATTATTGTTATTAGTGATCATGGTCCTATTTTGCTATTATTCCTCTAAGAACAGTAGAAAAATACAGCTCTTTTCCTGTATTTCTTATGAACTTTATGTACAACACAAGAGAGCAAGAGAATACCACAAAATGGTGGGGAAAGGAAAAGACAGGTCATTAACAATATTCATAAATTGGGAATAGATGTAAGTGTCCTCCAAAGCTTGCGCTGATATACTACAATGCTTCCTTTCGATTTCAGTGGTATTTTCTTCAGAGCTTTGTATCCCTGGGTGGATCCAGGCACACTTCTGAGTACTCTGAATAATAATAGCTAATAATAGCCAGGTTGAAAAGCTATGAAAAAGGGGAAAAGCAGTTCATTGTGTTCACTCCTCATCAGGTATTATTATAATATGCCATTGATAATGCAAGAAAAGATCTTCAACTACAGAAGAGATGAAACAAATCTGGATGTGGAAAGGATAAGCATAATACCAAATGCTTACAGTGTGCTGGAGCCTCATGCAGCATGACAGTAACACCTGGAAATTGGCTCTGCTCTAAGACTGCAGAAAGCAGCAGCGGTGCCACCTCCGGCACACTGAAGGAGGCCTGGACTCACTCATGCCTTAGCCTTACCTGCACTAGCATTTGCTTTCCAGGTTATTGAAGACAAATAACAGCTGTGGCAGGACTCAGGGCTTAGAAATGGGCATTTCTGGAGCCTTTACCAGCCATCTCCAGTAAGAATTGTTTCACGTGGCTGTAGTTGTGGTGATCTTCATTTAGCAGAAGGGGAGAGGGCAGCTGGGCAATGATGCTCTGAGGCCACTTGGCAGTCCCCAGCAGTCACCGTTCAACAGTGTCAGGCCAGCGACCATTGAATAGACACACCATAATGTACCCAGTCTCAAGAAAAAGATGGTTATTACACCTGCCATGAGACTGACAACCAGGACTATGCAAAGCAGGGATTCACAGCCTCGAAGTGCTCACATCTCATTCCAAAATACAGATAAAAGCCTGACATTTCCTCAAACCCCATGATTTTATACAGATCCCGGGAACTTACCCTTCAGATAGCTGTGCTACATGCTGATGAGTCAATCTGTTGCATTGGATGTCTTTGGAGAAGGACAGAAATAATGTTGCCACTGTCCCGTGAAGAGAGCTGGAGAGGAAATGTCAGCCAACGGCATATGCGGAGTATTGAACGTGCAGGCACTGCAGCCGCGTGGGGACCAGACGGGCCCAGGCATCTGCTTGCAAAGATGAGGCCAGGCAGAAATGAATCCTGGCAGATGGCTGGATGGGGTGCTCCATCCTCTTCTTGTGCGATGGCCTTGCCAGCCACACTGAAGCACGGAGTACAGCGTCTGGGAGACTAAGAAATGAAGCAGCTCAGCGCTAGGAACGCATTGCTCCTTCCATGGGCAAAATGGGTTAATTATTTAGCATTCATGAAGGCTGAGCACACTGTTGTTTAGCTGACAGGAAATTGTTTTCTTGAGTGACACATTGATGGTCATGGTTTATCAATCATGTACAAGGTAGAGATGACACAGTTGGCTGTAGCAACTTCCTCCTATAAAACACATTCCAAGGGAAAATGATTGGGTTTGCCATGTTCTGTGGGAAAAGTGATAGACTAAGATCACACTGCTCCTTTGAATTGTGCTTGTAGCTCCTCACTGTCTTCCCAAGTTTATTTCACTCTTTCTGTGTCTGGATCCCCTGTACAGAAAGTGGCATGTGGTAAATATTTTCAAGTATTTATCCAGGTTTTCTTCTGCATTTATTTTCAAAATCTTCCTCTTAGTGTCTTGCCTAGCAGTGATCTAAGTGACTATGCAAACCTCTCGTACCTAAAATAGTACATCAGGCAACACCTTGGGAGCAATCAGTAACTGAGATGGTGAAAATATGAAGGTTAACAAGAAAAGTCTCCTCAAGTAACTAATTCTAACACGCAATAAAAAGAAATCAGAGCAATCCGTGCTCAAGAAGGGACCAATGTGAGTAGTCTGCATGGTGATGGAAAACTGGGATGATTACAGAAATGACAGAGAAATCTAAAGCTCTGTTTGCATTCATATTGCCAAGAGCCAAGAGTTTTTTTCTGGACCTTTGCTTTAAAAAGTTTTTCTTTGCCTCCCATATACTCTTGTGTGTGGAGAAAAGAATTAACAATGTCAAGAAGATGATGAACGTATTCTGTTGTACTACGTGCATCCCATCACGTTCTTATTTCTTGCAGCTAGTACTTAAGGAGAAGAACATGTCGATTTTCTGGCTTTCACAAATTTCTTTTCTAAATCTGACCATACTTTGAACATGGTCAGCAAGGGATGTTTATATTCACAGGAGAGCTTATATCAAATTCTGCACTGGCGTTCATCAGGAGGTTCAAGGAGTACAAGCCACAACACAGTTAGAGCATTATCTCCAAACCTATCTGGGCACTTAAATGGTTTCCTCTGTGTGAGGACTTCACCATCGTAAATAGATTCTTATCTCACAGTAATAGCCTAAGATACATCCCTGTGGTATTGACACCAGTCTACAACTAAAAAGAAGAAAAAACCTACAAAGGAGAAAATGTTCTAATTGTCTGACTTTGTGAATAACGCAGCCATGGGGTCTTCCTTGCTTCATTTCCTGTTTGAATACAGCGTATTATTCAGTAAAGGCTGTAGTCTCATTTTAGAAATTTGCAGTGATGGAGAATCCAACAAAACTCTTGTGAAATTGTTCCACGATTAATTACATCACTGCTTAAAAGTTGTGCCATATTTCTACATCTGCCTTATTCATTTTCTAGATATTGGAATAAGCAGAACAACTCTTCCACAGAAATTCAACAAATATCCAACATAAAGAGATGGCATACATTCTTTGTTCCTCAATGTCTGAGAATTTATTAGGCTATATTAAGTCATTCAATGTTTGTTTTTACCTTTTTTTAACAATCATTGCAATAGCTCCTCATTAGCACCCTGTTCTCTTTGTAATTGACTGCTCTCCTAATTAATGTCATCTGCAATCTTAATTAGTGAAAATTTTTGGTTATTGTTTCAAATATTAACGTAGTTAAGATACAATATCAGAGATATCAGCTAGATAATAACTTCCTAACAGCTAGAAAGGCTTTAATTCACATAGTAACTGCCATGCCAACTATGCATCATCCTAGTCATTGATCTGAAGGTCAGGTGGTACCAAATGCTTTATGGAAATCTAAGGATACATCAATATAAGCAGTGGTATGAGCATAGCTTGCTCAGATACTTCTAGCAAGGTAGCCACAGAAGCTATAAAGGTTATAAAATAGGCTGGCTCCGCATTCAGATCACAATCCTGTCAATTTTTAATAGTCTAGCTACTGCTAAAATACTGTTGGAAGGGAAACTATTTAATCATTACACGATACAGTATAAGATTAGCTAGTTATTGGTTGGGTGGGTTTTTTTCACACTGATGAAAAACCACCTGCCACTGCTGCTGTCTGAGGACTGGGAAGGGACCGGACTGAAGGTGATGGTAGGTGAACACAGTGTGCAAGGTCACATGCAGACGATTTATATGCAGATGATTTAAAGTTGATATCCCAAACTATAAGCCTATCTGCCTGTACATCCAAGCTAACATCCTTATCAAGTCAACTCACCGACTCACCGAAAATAAAGAATAACCTGAATTTTTGAAACACTTACAGTTCTCAAGCCAATGGAAATCAGGATACTTCCTATATTCAGACCTTACATTTCAGAAATATCCCCACATATCAAACTCACATCCATCAGGTAATTCTGGTGATTCTGGACCCAAACAAGAACTCAGTGTGCCCATAATGTCTCTATGTGGAGTACTCATTTTCTTCAGCCCTGTGCCACCGCAGGTCAAAGATTTGAAAGTTACCCCTGTAAACCTCCCCAAACTTCATGAGAGAAGACAGATGTCAAAGCTAACTGATGCTGAAGCACGGCCCAAAAACCCCTAACCACGCTGAGCCTAGAGCTGATTCTCAGATAATACCAGTCAAATGGCAGATTTTAGGCACTGGTGGTGCAACCCTCTCCCAGGAGATGTCTTGGCAACATTATAATGTCCTCTGTGATAAATAAAGGCAAGCATGATGCCCATGCGCTCCAGAGTCCTTCTGAGACATTAAGTGTCCCCTGGGTGACAGCAAGCAGTTTCTGTTTGCACCACGGAGGAGCTGCAGGCATTTCCTTGTCTGCTTCATAAGGGAAGTCCTACCGTACAATTCAGACACCTGATACAGCTGCCGTGCATGGCCCCACCATGTGTCTAGCCCTTTGCTAAGGTAAAGCAGAAATGGGGAATATCCTCCCATCCGACCAGTGTCAGGTTTTTTCCTGCAGTTCTCCCCCTTGTGTTTTCAGACTGATCAACATAAAGACTCTATTCTCCGTAATACATGCATCCAGTGGTGTTTTCTTAGTAGGAGGTATCTTCTACCTATAATAACAGTTGAAAGGCAGTCTTTTTCATCCCTTACCAGTCATTGTAGCATAGTTCATGTGGCTATGCAATATTCCCAGCATGGATACATTGACTGATTCTTTCTAAAAGCAAAAGGACAAGATTCATAATTGAAATAGATCCGTTGAGTCAAAGGAGGTGATGCAGTCCACCATATGACAGAGATTTTACCAGGGTGATATGGTTACAATTGGAGTGAAGACGACCTGAAAAAGTCAGGTGTCTCTCATCTTAATTGTGGATTGCAGAGTCTATGGGACAGGGACCAGCCTTGCCTGGCTGTCTGCATTGTGCTAAACACAGCCGGGTACTTGCCTCCAGGTGCTATTAATATAGAAGGATGAAATAGTAATCACTTTAACAAGATAGTGTGGGAAAGAAGCCTGTTTTCCTCTAAAAACCACAAGAGCCTCCTATCTGTGTTCAGGTTGGAAAACCTGCTGCTGTTTTTTTGTTGTGGTTTTTTTTTTTTTTTTTTTTTGTTTAACAGCCTAGTTTAATCCTTATTAAAATTCTGTCCGAAAAGTTGGAGGTATTAATTTCATTTCCCCCCTGCCAGATATGACATTTATCCCTTGGCAAGTCTGAAAACCTCAGGCAGTTCTAATGAGGGGTAGATTTTAGTTTCATGCAATGAGAGAGGCATTATGTTGTGGTCCGTTTCACAACAGACTTGTTTGCAAGCTTTCTAAAGCAGAATTAATCAATAATTACAGCCATCATCAGCATGTGAGCCCCTGGAGTTTTATTTATACTCCAGTCACATTGCTCTGTGACCTAGAGCAATATACAGTAGATTTGCCTGTTGCAAAATAAATCATATTACATTTTTGCATGCACATATAGTTAGGGCTTATCTTCTTTAGTCGTGAAGGAACAGAAATTTCTTCTGGAATTGCCTCTTTCATCTACATTTAGTAATCTTAATATTTGGGACACAAAATGATTTCCAAGCCATGTTTGCCAGTTGGGTTTAATCCTTTGAGTTTTTAATTTTGAAAACTATATGACTATGTTAATTTGCAGAAGTCAGATTAAAATAAAAACATCTTTGTGTTTGTACTCAAAGTGCAGAGATTTCCATGCCTGAGTATCTGAATGAATAAATATATATTCATTTGAATTTCTGATCAGGAAATTTTCCACAATTGGGAAAGTCTCCTTTCTGATTAACTTGCTTAAATAAGTTCAAGTGTATATTCAGGCTAGGAGGTTAAAAGTCTTAAAGCTGCATTTCCAAACATTGAGAGGTGGGGGGCCAGGGCAAAGAAGGGAAAGCAGTTGTTACTGCCACAGAAAGCACCTTCATCCTGAAAGAGAATTGGAAGAGTTGCAAGAGGTGACGAAGTCAAAAGTGAGTGACAAGTTTAAATGCTGTATCCATTTCAAATATAGAGAGAATGAATATGTAATGAAGGTCATTAGCTGTGGATGCCTATCTCATTCCGTTGCCAGAGATGAAGCTCGGTACTACCTACACTGAAACACATTGTAGGAGCCTTAGTAGGCTCCTCATGGTCATTGCCAAGGATAAGGTCATCTGGATTGATAAATGAGTGATAATAACAGGGAAAGACTGAGATGAGACTGCATGAGACTTAGGCTCCCGTCCCTGCAAAATATTAAGTACTTAAGCCTACTAGAGGGGCTAGCCCTACTCCAGCACGGACAGAAGCATTACCAGGACAGAGACCCAAAACTGCTGCTGTAAGGATTAATGGTGGCTTTCTCTGTCACAGCTGCCCCGATGACCCACAGAGAGCATGTCGCGGATCCTGATTTAGGATCCTGCCAACTACACCAATTTGTTGCGCATGAGTGGAATGCGCCTCACTCAAAAGACAGAAGCAGCAATACGTTTTATTGAGGTAGAATAATAATTTGACAGGGTTCAATAAATTCGATGGAATTTAACAAAATTTAACAGTGGTTTACCAAGGTTCAGTAAGTTTAATGGCAAGATTCACTTTATTAATTACTGAATAAAAGAAACATACAAAGGAAAATTGAGTTAGAATCGAGTTAGAATGATTCACACAGAGACCAGAGATGCAAAGGGTAAAGAGGACCCTCCTGTTGAGTCACGAGGTTCAGAGTGGACTCCCTCGATTTCTAAACTCCTGATGGAGCTTAGGTGAGTCCAGGACCAATCTTAGTCTCAGAATTGGACAACGGTTATATCTAATGGAATTAGCTATACAAAGTTTATAGTATTAATATTTAATAGCTACATGGATTAGTAATGTTTCATTAGTATGAATTCAGCATGCTATCAGTCACTTACCAAAGGTCTGCCGTTAGTAAAGGGTCTCTCTGCGTTGAGGAGCAACCTTGAGAGGTGTCCCAGCTCAAGAGGAGATCACCGCCATGCAGCCACGCTGCCGAGCAGGGAGAGCTCCAAGAAGGGTCACCTAGGCTGTCATATTTATGCAAAAAAGTGGTTGGCTCACAGTCAAATTACATGCGATGGGCAAGGTATGCATGAGGCTCCTTGGACCCACAACTTTCTTTGTTCCTTGATTAATGAGTCTTGGAAAAGCCAGCTGCTATTCATGGGTTAAACACATGATCGGTGTTCCAAGCTCATATGCATCCATGCTCACTGTGTGGCTCTGCTCCTTTGTGGGTTTTCAGAGAACAGATTGGAACTAGAGGAGTTCACGGCCCAGCTACAGCTCAGGTCTCTACCTCCTTTGAAGCCTGCACCAAACTACTGATAGTTTGGTTAAGGGGTTGAGTGCATCTGACACAGAGCAGAGCACTGGTTATGTTTGCTTTTTTGCAACACCAATATTGTAGTGGAGCTGAAGGAGAAGAGGGAAACTGTCAAGGAGCTGTTTCCTGAATACTGGAGATATCAGAGGAAAAATACTAATGTTTGAAAGCAGCTGCTCCAGGTGGCTTCTTGATAGCTCAGCCAAGCATGTTGAGGTCTCTTACCTTTTAAAAAAAAAAACATCACATTCTCCTTTTCTGTTTGATGACTTGTGCATTCTCCATAGATTTGGCCTTCTGTGGAGGGAGTGCTTTTCTGTAGTATGAATGAAATTGGGTGGGCCAGCAAGGACTGTGATCTCCGTGCTATACTGGTAGTCTTTCATGATCCTGTATCATGACCTCATTGTACAGGCTACTGCTCCCATCTCTACATTGGCACTCTCACCGTGCAGCCAGGACAAACCGTAGCCTCTGATGTCGAGGCTTTTTCACACTATGTGAAACACCAGCTGCATGGCAGCTGTGATAGATGTGTCCACACAATTCCCCGGGTGACTCACTGGGGTCTGCGTCAGCAGCCCGGGGCACCTGCTCATTCCTGGTGGGAAGGACTGTGGTTTTCAGGGCAGAGACAGCTCCTGCAGGAGGATCTGAAAGAGGCATGGAGTTTTTGCCATGCATAAGTGACACTGAGGAACACATACAGGCAGACAGACAGGCATCCAAACCCAAACGAGATCAAACATGGAAAGATGCAAACAACTGCATCTGCAGAGATATGTCACAGAAGAGAGACCTGGTGAGAAGAAGTCATTTGCAGAGCACTCTGTTTTCCTTTAAAAAGTCTCGGGTTGACAGTGGTTAGAAAACTGTCTGCGATGTCACAGCAAGATACACGACTTCCTGATGGCTTAAACAGGCTATGAATAAACTCAGGCTGCAGATAAAAAAGAGGTTTGTAACACCAGGAGCAGTGAGGCTCTTGAACAGCTTCCCAGTGACACCACCAGTGAGAGCAAAATCAAAGCACCTTTGAAATGCAATATGACCAATTTATGATCTCAGTGGCTCACCGCCTGGGACTTCAAGGGACCTTATGTGGTCCTTGAAGGGGTCCTTGCACCCACTCTGCTCTTCCCAGTCCTCTGCACTGGGCTCATGAACCTGCACCCATGCAAGACACCACAGTGAGCAACCAGTCTGCTGGGGACCTGCAGCGAGCGCCCAGCAGGAAAGGGTCAAGGAGCTAAATGTCTTTTGTGGTTTTCAGCAGCACCAGCAACAGAATATGCCGCAGCCAGATGAAAATGAAGACTGCAGGTGCCCAGGACAAAGTGTATCATCTGTCCTACTCTTGCATCACCCACTAGCACCGTTGAAATGATGTCCCCCTCCCTACTACAGCCAACAGAGAGGTGAGCAGCCTTGCTTGCCTCCCCTTGGGCTCTTCCTAGAGACAGAAGCCACAGCATGACCTCCACAGGGCTAGACACTGCTCAGGTGAAAGAGCAATGGCTTTGAAGATGGGCACTGCAGCAGTGGGGGATTCTTTGCTGGATGGAAATGTAATATAGGGGGCTAATTAGACAAGCTTGACTGGCTTGTGTAGCAACCCCCTGGGCTGAGCTTAGACAGTTCTGTGCTACTGTGATCAGAGCTGCTCAAGCTATGTTGCATCACAGAAAAGTCTCCAAGAAAAATGTTTCACCCAAGAAAAATGTTCGTTCCCCTCACACTGGCAACCCTTTGCTAGTGCAGCTTACCCTTCCTTGGTCAAATTGGCACATTGAATTTAATACCTCATCATGACCCTCTTCTAGTAAAACAAAGTAGATTTCCTAGACTATAAACACTTTGGGGCAGAATATGTCTTTCCCTGTAATTTATTCTGTGCTAGTTTGACTTCCACAAGTTAGGTGTCAAACAGACAGGCAGTATTCAGAAATAAAAAATTCAACTAGTCACAAAAAATTAGGAAGGAAGATATATTTTGTGTAGGTCATATGATGAAAAGATCAGCTGCACACCCACAAAGGAGCAGGGAGAGACAACAGTGGGGGTACCCTAGGTAACACTCTGCCCAGCTAGCGGCCCCCAGGTCCCTGCCAGGAGCCATCAGCCCATCAGGCCCATCTCCACAAGCCAGAGGACCAGCGGAGCACCAAGGCAGGTGAGGGGAACCCAAATTAAGGATGAGCGCTGAGGATGAGCCACCCTGTCTATACCCTCCTTGGGCTGACCCAGGGGACCCTCAGCCCCATGGGCCAGGGGTGACACCCATGAGGAGAAGTCAATGCTGGAGCAGCTTTGGGACTGAGGGGTCACTGCCCAGGAGCGTGGGACATGTTAGGGGATGCAGGGGGAGTGCATTTTGGGATTGCACAGGACTGGTTATAGGATGTCCAGGGGAGGAACCAAGGATAGGGAGGGGATGAATTTAGGTGATTTGGGGAGGAACAAGCATGAGAAAACAGAGGCATAAGGGGACAGAACAGGCCAGTTGCATGTAAATAGCTGGCCGGTCAGCATGCTGGTCTGGCCATGCCCTGTGTCTGGCCAGTGCAGTCTGTCCTGCCTGCTTATCAAAACCCTTTAAATTCCTAACCCTTCTCCTGGGTGAGGGACCCTCTAGGCTGTGTGCATGTGAGAGCAGGGGGGTCTGAGTGCAGCAGCTGGAGAGGGCCCATGTCTCCCCAGTGCAGCACTTGAATCGAATAATTTGATTCAGATGTGCTTACATGAGGGGTATGCAGCTCACACACTACATTTAAGCGGAAAGCCCTGCTGCAGCGTGCTCATCTCCGAGATGAACAGCTGTGCATCGTGGAAGGTTCCCTTTGAGGCCACTAGCACGATGCATTAATGCAATTACAAGCTCTACAAGGACAACACAAAAAACACCGCTTTTTAAAGTGTAAATCTTTATTGTTATTATTATTGTTATTTATTAATTTAGATGTGTAGTTCTCCCCCAAATAACCCCAAAAAAGCAAGAAGCAAACCAAACTTAAAAAGCCAAGTCAGAAACTCAGGTTTTTTAACCAAGAAAAGTATTCTTCTGCACTGAAAGTATTCTTCTGCACTGAAAACTACCTTGCTTTGTAACTAATCCCCTTGAAAACAAAATATGGTGCTATGGCGTTTGAATAAAATATGTGAAATCTGGCCCTAACCCAACTGGTATGCACATGGGTTGTTAAGATGATACCCTCGTCTTAAAACAAGCAAATTTGACAGGAAGGCTATAGACCCTCTTCTTTACAGGTCTTAAATCAATGTGTCGCTATTTGAAGCTTTGGAGCTCCCCATCAGCTCCCCATCAGCTGTCTTCAGGTGACCCCTTGGTCCATGATAAACCTGCTGCAAAGTAGTTTTTAACTTTTTTATAGAGGTGGAGTTTGCAAGCTTGAGGATCATCGTTGTCCTTTGTTTTTAAGAAGCAGCCTTTAAGGAGGGCAAGTAAATTTTCACATTTGACAATATGAATAGCAGGATCTGCTATAATTCTCACCTAATCTGGGCTATGCACAATCATTAATGCTATCACCAAATGCCTTGATTTAATATAACTTATGAAAAGAAGCTTAGTTATTGATATAATATTTTTTTTTTTCAGTAGATGAAAGCCTTCTGTGCTTCAGGAATATTGCTACATAAAAGTTAATGTGGAATAGATGATTCAATATCCTACAGCAACTGTAGGAGCAAACAATGCCTAAATATTTAAAAAGCAGGAAGATAAGAATACCAAAGCACACTAATACGGTATGCACATATCCCACATCTCTGATCCGTATTCTTTAAGCCTATAAAAACAGCTATGAATTCTTTTATTTATCAATTTAAGAGAGAGCTTCATAAAACCTGATTTAACCGCTAAATGCTGAATGAAAATCTTTGTAGGGGGTATATTTAGAAACTCATATTTATATTCAAGCAAAGACCAAAATTCCTCTTCTCTGTGCTCTCCAAAAAAATTAAAAGAAAGAAGTCTGTGCCGTATGCTTCCAAGTGCCTGGAGAGTAATTGGGGGTAGCTGACACAGGGTCTTTCCCGCAGGGTCTCTGCCTCCCCTGGCAGCACTAGAGGAACCTTGTACATCTGATACCACTGTTATCACCTTATTTCTCCGTATATTCCAGGTCACTGTAATTTATCACAATGATCAGATGGAGCATCAGTAAAAGGGATATTTCTTATGTCGCATTGATCCTGCCCTTACACTGGCTAAGAAGGAAAAGCAAGTTTTTACACAAAGAACAAACTTGTGCTGTGGCACTGAACTGAGACGCAAATTGCCAAACAAATGCAGTAAGTTTTCCACCTTCATGACCTCTGGAAAGTCACTTATTTTCTCTCTGCCTTCATCACCCGTCAGCAAATGGAGGTGATGCTAATTCCTACATCTCTTCTGTGGGTCTGATTTGTCTATTAACACAGCACCGCTGAGTTATTCATACAGTACATAGCACTGGTGGGAACGGTTCTGCGTGTAAGCCCATACCTGCCTCTGAACTCAAAAACCAATCAGTAACAGGATCCTGCTTTGCCCCTACAGCAAGGCTGTTGCCCGGATAAGACCATACCTAAGACAAGACCTGGGAGATAAAAGTTCTGCCAACTTCTGAAGCTGCAGTTTTTCTAGCGGTAGTAATGGTGCTGTTGCTGGGTTTGATGGGAGCACATAGGCTGCATGGCAGATCGTGCACTGGCAGGGAGTGGTGGGGCATAGGCACCCACATGCCTGAGCACCGTCTTCTCCCTATGGAGAGGAGCTATTCGGCATGGGAAGGGAAGACTCAGGACTGCGTGGCTGACTCAGTAACATGCAGGGCCCTTTGAATCAGTGTATTTTGTGAAATACCTGTTTACTCACACAGCCAGGAAAGGCAGGAGTGCCTTTGTAGCTACAAGAAATCAGAGGGCTGTAACAAATCAAATCTGCTCATCTCTGTGAAAGCAAAACTATGGAACGATGAGCTGGGTGTCTGCCTCCACCCCGGCCCTTAAAGAACACCATTGGGTGGTTTCTCTTGTGGCTGCTTGCAAGGCTGGGAGAGGAGGCGGTGGCTGGTGTAACACACCTTGGACAGGACTAGCAGCTCACACCTGAGCTTCTCCCTGGAGCAGGACACTCAGCCCAAGGAAGACCCTGTGCCCTCTCACAGCATGGCAAGAAGCCCAGGATGGCACTGCCAGAAGGCTCAAAATTTGGTCATCTCAATCACATTGGCAGTCAGCAGCAAATCTGACACGTCGCTGCTGAACCTTATCCCAGGAAAATCTTAGCTCTGCTTTAAACAGATGCTGCTTTTAAAGATACATGTTTCATCCTAATCAATGTGAGAGTTGCATATTTCATGAAGTATATTGGCAAAAGCTTCTAAAGGAAAAAAATGTTAAATGAGGTTTCTGAGAAGTGCAATTTTTACATTTTCCTTCTGACACACTTACTTAGTGACCAGAATACCTTTGGAAACTCCTAAATGTTTGCAGTTCCCATCTACCACACTGGTTCCTTGAATCTTGGAGAGACAGCAAGTCCTGCTTTGGAAAATGAGCCCAAATCACTTACTTAAAAAACAGATGCTTGTAAACAATACTAAGCACTTTTATCCTGCGTCTCTGAGCTGTAAGTTGATCGCAAGATTTGGCAACTGAACCATATAGGACATATTTCATCTCAGAAATTTTCTTAAGAATGAAGTCACAAAGACATGAATAAGGGTCATTTATAAGAAAATACTGCTGCTCGTCATACGGGCTATTTGAATAAAAAAAGATCAAAAGAAAAGAAACATTCTGAATCTACTTTTGCTTTGCGCAAAATGCTTTTCGTGCATGTTTTTTTTTTTTTTTTAAATGTAGTGGGATTTTTTTTCTTTTTTTGCTTTCTTTTGATGTTGGATTATTTTCTTCTGGCCAATGTCCTTATTTAGTCAAAGATAATTTAGACATTGCTACCTTTCATTTCCTGGATTGCAAAATCGAGTGGAAATTTGTGTCTCGATAAGAGAAACGCCATCAGAAGTGGCGAGGCCTTGCTTGGGAGCAGGCAGAGCTCGTCATTGCCAAATTCTCCTCCCTGCGATTTGTTGCACCGTGCCTTGGTATTCTGACGAAAGTCAATTTGCTGATGTGCTGGGCAATCATCTGCCTGTAGAGGAGGGCACAGTGGTGACCACTCATGTGCACATATATCTCAGACACACAGAGTTACCAGAGCTCCTTGGGCCGGGGCTCAAGCTGATTAAATATTGGTATATCTCCATCGCAGTCAGCTGAGCCCCTGCTCCCCTGTCTTCTGGTTAAACCATCCGTGCCTCTGTTTTTGCAGTACTGTAATTGAGAGATTCGGTTCACCGATGCTTCACCCAGATCAGAAATGCTGAACCTGGTGCTGGCTCAGATGCTGTTGAAC
This sequence comes from Platalea leucorodia, assembly GCF_965183815.1. Lineage (NCBI taxonomy): Eukaryota > Metazoa > Chordata > Aves > Pelecaniformes > Threskiornithidae > Platalea > Platalea leucorodia. Next base: position 2,576,261 of record NC_138829.1, read on the forward strand.
ATGGTTTTGTTAAGGGGTGATCAGCAACAGAGTAAAACCCATGAGGCGGTCTCCTAAGAGGCTTTAAATACTGAGTAATTAAAAAAGCTTCATTTCGTTAGAGAGAGCTGTGAAACGCTCCTGTCTTTTTACTGTTGCTATTTTTAGTTGATAGGTGATCTGGTTAAGCTGCAGAAGCCTATATATCTTGGGAATATTTAACAAGAAGCAATCAAGTCTGGAGTAGCAAACGTTATTTCCAGCAGTCTGTTCTGGTGCCAGTGGAGGTTTCAGCCCTCAGCTACGATTCCTCAACATAATGATGTGATGACTCACCACATGGATGCATGACAACGAACCCTTAAAACAATCATTAAGAAATTCATCCCTAGTTGGGTGGATGGTGGCCAGTGGTTGTTGAGTTCAGAGGAAATTTTCAAATAGATTAAAAAAAAAACTGCTGGAAAGAAGAAAGGAGTAAGCATTTCTCTATTCCCAAGAAGGCTCTAACAAGAATAAATAGTTTTCAGTTGCTGAAAGGAAGGTTTGGGCTAGGCATCGGGAAAAACTTTCTAGTGCGAAGGGTAATAGAGTGGTGGAAGACATGGGTGGAGGTCGTTGCATCTCTGTGCTGGAGATCTTGGAGCACAGGTTAGATGCGTATCTGTCAGAAAAGAGTTATCTATGATCCTTTCTTGAACCAAAGATGCAGATTACATGGCTTCTATTTGTTTTTGTGATACAGGATAAAATCACAAGATCATGAGACTCTGGGTTCTCCTTTGCTGATTCATCTGGAGATTTTCCTGAAATCTTGAGCCTTTAAGTGTGATCTGGGATTTCCGAGACTTTTGAAAGCACAATGTCTGCCTGAGATGAAAACAAAATAGTCTCCCTTTGATCAAAATAGAGAAAGATTTCATTATTCGTATTTCTTACACCAAAACTGTCACCACATATTGTCTCCAGAATGAGCTGAAAAGCCTGGAGACCTTAAAGGCACATTTTCAAAACACCTCTCTGTGCATAACTATTCCACCCGAGCCTTTTTGCACGCGCTAATACAGACCGTGTGGTTCGAGCCCTTGGGGTACCTATTCCAATTGCTTTTTGCCTTGACAATGAGCTGATAAAACTCTCTGATTGCTGCTTACAAGTCCTCTCCTATTAACAGAAACGTTGTCACCGGGCTCCCTTCATTGTGCTCAGCCACGGAAATACAGAACCGTATTTCAGATCCCAGCGATTTTGTGTGTTGCGTGCGCGTGTTTGAACAATGCTATCACTCTGCTCATCCGTTTCGGGTGTCACCGGAGACCATAACTCATCTTTATAGAGCGCTCATCCTTTCATCTTTTTTTTTTTTTTCCTGAAAAGCTTGCCCTTTTTTTGGCTCAAAGGCTACATTGCCTTACAGTTTTTGATGCCAGCTGGAGCAGGTATTCATTCCCAAACATCTGACAACTGTGCTCTACTGTCAGAATATATTACTCAGGAGCTGAAATAGCTGTTGCAATGTGGATTTAAGCAGAGGGATCCCAGGCAGTTGAAGCAGGACTCTTCGCCCACCACTGCACATCCCCATAGTAGTCACGATCACCTCCCCTCTTGCTCACAGGAGTGAAAGGGGTGCCCTGGGGGCAACTCATCATGCTTTTGGGTGAAGGGACTCCACCAAAAATGCCTGTTTCTCTCTGTTAGATTGTGAAGGGAGCCTTGATAATTAGCTCAGGATGCCAGCATCCACATTTCTTATAAGTGAATCCCACCTCAAGCATCTACCTTACTAGTATGAGTAATTGTCAAATGACACCAAACAGCACCACCCCAGAGCACACAGGGATATAAAGTAGCTGGTGATGGGCAGGCGGAGGAAGGGGATGGAGTCAGGGGGTTGCTCTTAATCCTAGTGATGGTTTTTCTTTGGTTGATGTGTCCAAGGCATTTTGGGCAGCTTTAGTCTCAGTGTAAATCAGTGTCTCTTCTTTGCAGTTGGTGGATCTACTCTGATTTGTGTCGATGGAGGGACTGGTTTTATACGTGTGAAGAAACAGGACAGGAAACCTCATCCATCAAATCTGGAAAATTTCAAGTACTCGTTCTCCTGGCCAGACCAATGACACCGGCTGTCTCTGCTGCTGACCAGTGCTGTTCAGCCGTGGCAATGCTCAAAGTGAGAGCGAGCCTCTCTGCAGGGGGAGCAGGATGGCTTTCCAGCAGTTCTGGGCTTTGGATCCCATCCTGGGGCCAGCCTAGACGTTGCAAGCCCCGGAGGATACCTCTACTGCAAGACCACTAATTTTTTTAATTATGATTCTGCAGTGGAGCTTCCCAGGTAGATGGGCTTCTTTTTTTTTTTTTTTTTTTGTGTCTGTTTTAGTGTATAGACAGGCAGCTCAGCTGTAAGGGCTCTAAGGTGTACACAGGCTGAGGGCAAAGGACCCAGATAACCAAGTGTTGTCAAGCTGACTCCAAAAAATCCAAATGGACCATGATGGGACTGGGAACACAGCTAAAAATAAGGATTAATTCAAAGACCTAATTCTAAGAATCTGTTAAAGTATCTTACTAAATTTTGGCCTTGATACTAATATGTATGTACATTATGTATGCAAGTGTGTTTGTATGCACATTTGCATACATGTGCATTTCATTTATTAATCACATTATAGAAGTCTACAAATAATCAAGTCACACAGATGGCAATATTCATTGGATAGAAATGGTTTCTTTTATTTGCCTTATAAGAAAGAATTAATAATATTATAATCGTATTTGAAAAGCAATACAGATCAGACGTCATCTGTAAGTTATTGTTTTAAGTAGGCTAGGCAGAGTTTAAATTAGACTCTAGCTGATGTAACTCCACACAGAAACTATTTCAATTAGAGAAACCTCTTGTGATCTAAAATTCTTAGCTTTAAAGTCATACTGCATAAATATTTTTTTTACATATTTAATAACACTTTTTTGTAATCAAGAAACCAATGCTTATATCTAAAATATGTGCATTTAAAGAGCTGCTGACATGACATGGGAAACTTTGAAGACTATTCTATTTGGGAATTAATTCAGCTTGGGGCAAAATTCAGAAATTATATTTAAGTGCAGAGAGCTGAATACATTACACATTCCCACACAGGTCTGAAACAAAAACCCAGGTTTGCTTGACCACTTATTTTAAGCATAAGAGTGTATTTCTATGCAGTGAATTCACATTCATACTGTTACAAAACACTCCTGAGTGCCTTACTGAATCAACAACTTACGTGAAATTTAAAAGAAAAGACCGAGTCCAGACAATGTAATGGAAGATAAACATTAATTGTTAGGGGATTTTTATTTATGTCACACGCAGGGAGCCCTTTGGGAGAACCGGTGAGGAAGTCACCATGTAATTTAGCACTACGAAAAACATAGTGTTGGGAATCAGCCAGCTAGGTGAAAGATGCCATAAAATGTAAAGGTGTCATTTTGTCACATTTCAATGTTTTTTGAAGATTTATTGTTATTGTTATTGCTGTTGTTATTGTTATTGCTGTTGTTATCATTGTTGCTGTTTTTATTGTTATAGCTACTGTTAACACTATCATTATAATTATTTCTATAATATAATATAATAAATAATTATAATGATGGTAATAATAATAATAATAATAATAACTAAAAAAATGATGTGTGTGTGGCCTCATTTAATACACTAGTAGCAGTAGGAAAAAAAGGTCGCATTGAGCACAGGATGCGTATGAATGGACTGAAAACCTGCAGGACTGGATGAGTACAAAGCTCCGGTCCAGCTCGCATGCACCAGGCTCTTTTAGGTGATGATATTGGTGAACCTGGGGATGTGGAGCTAAACACAGTGGCCTGGAGAGGCGTTTGGTGTCAAGGATGTTCACCGTGGCTTCGTTGCATGATGCTTACACAGTTATCAGCTGGACTGTGCTGGGGCACAAGAAGCCTGGCCACAGCTTTGCTAAACCATGGCAGCTCTTGAGACTGGCCAAGGACAGGGGGAGCAGCAAGGGCCATGATGCTGACCACTCCCATCAGCCCCAAGTCCCTGAGCATGCAGATCGCTGGAAATACAGACAGGTTTTTACAATGCGGAGACTTTGTGCCTATTCTGCACAGCTGCTTTTTCCTTCCAGGTGACTCTGGTTCCAAATATTTACCACTTCATGTCCTTTTTTTTTTACCCCAGGCTGTAGGAGTAGGCATTAAGTGGGCAATATAGTTTCATCTTGATTATCTTTGGAAGTGTCAGATTTTTATCCCATTTGCAATGTTCTAAGAGCACAGATATCTGATATTATAGCGGGTTCATTCAACAAGAGAAAAATACAAGTTCTTTTCTTTGGCAGCTGATACTAGACATATTTAAAGGAGATCTAATGGGCACATTTTTGATTAAGTGAACAGTTACTTTTTAGAACAAATGCGGTGGGCTGTAATGGTCAGTAGTTTTAAATCAAGAAAGAATTTCTGATATAAAAATATTCTTGGTTCACCTCAAAAATATTAGGGTTCATTGAGAAACTGCCAGAGGGATGCTGATTGCCTCTCATGCAAGAAATGGGGCTGTGTGACCGGGAGGGCTCTGCAGCTGTAACATCTATGAAATCAGAAAAAAACCATGGTAGAAGCTGGCATTCATCTTCTGAATTAATAACATGATATCATTTATCAAGAACAATACCTCACAGTGTAATGGCATGTTGTTTGTCTTTGGTTTAAACAAGCCATTAAGATAAATCTAAAGAGAAACAGCGGCTACTTAATTAGGATAAGAGTCTCACATTGTACACAGATTAAGTAAACAACCTGGCTTGTTGGCATGGGCAATTAGTAACCGACTGCTGACCCTCATGACTCAGGTGAAGCCTTTTCTCCCAGCAAAATTAGATTCGTAATCCCTCTGCAGTCCTGATTTGTCAAGTCCTCTAGTCAAACACATCATTAATTTAAGAATAGTTTAAATGAGTATATTAGTGTAATTGATTCCTGATGTATTCATAGTCTGGGCTAAAGTGAGTGGTAATGCATGAGTCTCTGTCAATTAAACCGGGTTATGGAATGAGTCAAAATCATTTATATATACAGGAGTCTTTGCTCAGATGCTCTCAAGCCACCTGTAATTATTCATTTTAGTCATAAGGTGGACAGAGCATCCTTTGGGAAGGAGAAAGCAGTTAGTGCTCCACGTAGTCCTTCCCACCCAGCGCATCGATGGTGCAGCTACTTAAAAGTCTGGGAGGGAATGGGGTCACCTTTTCAACAAAACACTTTAAAGTAAATATTTCTGTCCATCCCAAGATGTGCAGAACAAGAAGTTTAGGAAGTTTGACTCAGAAGCTGGAATTTCTATAGATATCAGTAGCCCTACAAAGTGTATGCGCGTGGAAACACGCATGCAAGCTTAATTATAAATGATTCTGCCTCTTCCTTAGCACCTACACTGCCTCTCCCGTCAGTGAAGTTATAGAACAAAATGTATCATATCACCTCTTCTATCATATCTGTCTTATCACCTATAATTTCACCATGCAAAATCATAAACCACAATTTTTGAAGCAGATATATAAATGTCATAACTCTTCTGAACATCCTATGTATGATGCCTCCCATTCCCTTATTTTCAGTGTCGTACACAGTCATTTGCTACTGTTTTTCATTTCAGTGTGCTGCTTTTATTATAGGTCATACTACACAGGCATTCCACTGTGGGAGAAACAAAAGGCTACTCAAAGGAGATATGTAATTCATATATTTTCATTGTTTATAAAATTGGACAGAAAAATCAATTTTAATGAACATTTTCAAAGCATTTCTAGTGTACACATGAGGTAAGAAAGAGTTAGTAACAGGAGTCAGCAGATGTGAATTGACAGAGAGATACATTGTCTCTAAATAATTATACAGATGCTAGATAAACCATCATCTATCTTACTTTAACAAATATTCTGCAATAGGTTTCTATACACTGGATACTCCAGTAGGGGTGGATTATCACTAGAAAAAAAAGCATATGAGATTGAACAGCTTGCACAGTAAAATTCCTTATGTGCCATGGATGGAAAAAGCAATTTGAACTAGACAACTATAAAATGAGAGTTGTGAGACAGTATTTTGAGAAACAGACATCTTTAGTTTTGTTTTAGTCTGGAACTTCCTAAAACATCTTGTTGCTGCCTTTTCTCTTTGTCAGGATCGAAGCATTGTGAGAACTGCCATGCTGGGGAATTCATTAAGCAGTAGTTTCAAAGTGGGGTTTAACTTGGATCCATCTGTGTCCTCTGCCTTTCCATTTTTTTTACTAAATGATGCCATTTTGAGTTTTACATATGTCTGAAAATACTTTGAATTTCGTTAAATTATTTTTTTTAACATTTTGGATTTCTACCAATGAACAGCAGCAGTCTCGGAGGATCAGATCCCCTAAGAACAGAGGGATAATGGAAGCAGAGCAAAAGGCTTCTTATCACCCTAATCAGAAAAGCTTTTGTGTTGGGACTCTCTGAAGAGCCCATGACAGCCGAAATCTCAGTTCCTGTTAGGAACTGAGCACCAGACACTCAGCTCCAGTGAAATTATGGTAAGATAATGGTTGGTTTTAATTTTTAAAATTACAGCTGTTGAAGTCATTATGGCCTTCCAAATCTTTACATCTCCTCGGTTGCTTGATGCGGATATTAATGGATTTGTCTGCAGTCCAGTAGTCTGCAGGACAGCCAGGGAGGGGTTCTTCCTTGTAAGTGAAATCAGTAACATTTTAACAATTCATTGACGTCTGCATTAAAGAAACATCAACATTGTGGAACTGTGCCCTAAAGAGAAGGGTGAGATGGGTTTGCTCCCAGCTCTCACTGCCGATCGGTGCCTACCTCCCTCGTCATTTGGCAACAGAGACAGAAACCCTTGAGCTGGAGGACCTGCTGCCCAGGCTGGGGTGCCTGCGGATGGTTTTTTAGGGTAACCCGCTGACCGATCAGACACCCGAGGAGCTGGAAATTTGGCTGTTTTTTCCCTGCTAAGCACATCACCGGCCACTGCAGCTGCAGGCATAAGCACCCCAGGGAGCACAGGGACTGCTGAACTCAACCATCTTCCTGTCATTTTTCTGCAAAATTTTCTGCTAAATCAGTGTTTTGAACAACAGGAGTCAGAAGACACAGTAAATACAAGGGCTAGACAAGGTTCAAGACTCACAGCCCTCAGATAAGCAGTTTATGAACTTTTCCATGGACTTGTAGCCCAAAATCTGGTCCATTGGCACTGCGGTGACAACCACACATATTGTATTGATGCATCAACCTGTGGTCTCAAGAACTGTCGGGACCTGTCATGGCCTGAGATAATTTCAGTTTGTTTTACCTGTGGGAGCAATTGTCAATCTGTCACAGAATTATTGGCAAAATATTTTTTAGGTTTAGTTTAACTTCATGTAATTATGTAATATGATGCCTGCTGTTAATTAATAGGTAGCGATATGCAGTTACTCTGCATGGAATGAACTACCTATGGCCCCTGGATCTGACCACAATTTTTTGTCTTCCCATTAAGTCTGGCACAGTGACTAGGACAGGGGTAGCCCCAGGGGTAGCTGAAGTCAGTGGGAAGTCCCAGATTCCCAGTGTTCAGCTCTTGTAGCACCCTCAGCTGCCTTAAAGCACAAGGACAGCAAAGTCCCACTAAGTTTTCTTTAAGTTTCAGTTGTTTTTTCATAGTCCAGGAAATTGCTGTTCAACCTCGAGAGAGGAGATTATTACATGAACCCTCAAACCAAGCAGAGAGCACTAAAAAGTTATTGGGAGAATAATTTGTTCTCTAATGTAAAAAATTGTGAAAGTGCAGAGGCAACAAGAAAGGAATTAAAACAACTTAGCCAACGCCCATCCACACACACAAAAAACGTAAAAATAAAAATTCTGAAAGCAGGGTGCAACAGAGCTGTTATATTGACAGGGAATCATTCCACAGCCCTAGTCCAGCATCTGTTATCTCTAAAAACATACTGCAATGAATTCCCTGTGCTCTGGAGGAAACTGTGATTTGAAAAATACCACTAGTAATTGATTCCACAAATTAACTGCTAATCCAAGAGTCCTGATTATGGTTAGTCTGCTAATCAATTTATTTGATAGAAAGCCTTTTAAATTTTCCAAATTACAGTTCAGCTGTTCTCCCTCTTTTTCACTTGTTTCATCTAATTAACTGTTTTTCCTAGCAGTGAAAAGCAAGATCTGCCTTTCTTAATTGCCTCTTGACCCTTTCTTACTCTCCAATGTGGTTGCCTTTAGAGATTCTTCATCATGAGAAAATTAAAATGCTATCAACGAATTAAAAATATTGTTTGGCCCAGAGGAAACTTCCCAGCATGTCTGTGAATCCTTTGGAGTTATATTTATACAGCTTTGCTTGGGAAAGTCTGACTCCTCAGTCTACTGGATTGCCCTTCAGTTAATACATGCTGATGAACAACCTCCCTGGTGACTCTGCAAAAACTGGTTCAGTAATTGCTGATTGCAACACCAGCAAGGAGAAGTCTGCAGTGCACGAGCGAGCTGTGTTGCCACTGGAGCCGCACAGATGTCCCTAGCTAGCCGAGGAGTCGCTGGGAAGATGTCTCAGCAGGCGGTGGGACTGACCTCAGCCATGGGCTGTGCGTGCTGGGGAGCTGGGGCAGCAAGGAGGAGCGCCTCAGGAAAGTACGCAGAAAGAGAAGAAAAAACAAAGCACAGTGCATAGCTGTCACATCCATGTCTGATGACTGATGGTGGCTCTCAACTTCAGCCTTTGCCAGACGGGTGGATTTCCAGAGTGCACTAAGGCTTTCCCTGCTGTTCCTCAAGGTGAGATTTCTGAAGCAACATGTTATGAACAGTTAGGAAACAACTATCTTCTTAGAGAGACTGTCCATATTGCAACATCCTCTCTACTTGTCCATGGTTAAGGGTTAGCTATGAATCACAAAGAAATTAAAGAAAAAATAAAGCAAACCTCTACCTGCTGCTAATGCTTGGAACGAGAGCACAGGACTGGATAACTCTCTTTTTCCCTCCTCCCACAAAGCACCCAGGCTGGAGAGCTAAATGTGTGGATGGATAGGTGGGGCTTGTCTGTACTAGATTTTCAGTCACTTCTCTGTGTATATAAAACTGGATTTTACATCCACGAAGAGCAGCATGAACTCCTACTCTTTTGCCATCAGGCCCCAGGCAGTACACACAAGCATTTCTGACCTTTCCAGCCATCAAGTCTGGCTCACGAACGAGACTATGGCCAGTCTTGCTTCAGCATTTCCTACCCAGCTACTGCTCCCAGCATCAACAGACTGCAGCTCCAGTCTCTTAGTGCCATGTCTTTAGCCATCGCCATGTCTTGAATTTGCACCACCTGCATATGCAGCACTAAGCCTATGGAATATACACTGTCTTCTCAAATGTCTCTTCCTATTACTTCATTAAAACACTTCTGTTCTGAGCAGAACCCAGAAGGCTATTGCTCAGCTATTCGGAGCCCACATCCTCACCAGGGGTACTTTATGTCTGTGAATATAGAATCATAGAATTATTTAGGTTGGAAAAGACCCTTAAGATGATCGAGTCCAACCGTAAACCTAACACTGCCAAGTCCACCACTAAACCATTTCCCCAAGTGTCACATCTACACGTCTTTTAAATACCTCCAGGGATGGTGACTTAACCCTGGGCAGCCTGTTATTATTACTTGCTTTTGAAATATCTCACAACTTCCATGGGGTTTAACCGTGTGATTAGGTTACTTCTCCTCCCTCCCCTTCATCTTCATTCTCTAGAGACTGGAAGATTTCCATTCAGGCTCTCCCGAACACTGAGTTCTTTGGGAACCTTTCCAGCTCTGCCCAGCCCTCCTCTGCTCTTGCATCAACAGAAGCATGCTTAATCAGAAATCCCTCCTTGATGCCTGCATCTTGTGCTTTCACCCCCACAGACAGCCTTGCTTTGTCTAGGTCTCAGCTGATCCGAAGAGGGAGTCCTCAACCACAAAGCACTGCTGTGTAATTACACCACGGAGCAACACTGCGGCTGGAATATAAGATCTTTGCCTCAAGAAGCGTTGTTCTTATGCACAGCAGCTATCCAACAGGGCTGCAATCTTTCGGTGTCAGTTTGATGTAAGCAAGCAGTGACAATCATCATGATTAAAAGGACTATAAACCCATGTGAGAACTATCTATCTTTTATATATAAATACACTTTTTAAAATAGCAGATTTTAACAGCTGAGTGATGCCAAGTTTATACCTATGGATTTCAGAATACTTAAAATATTCTCTTAGTGCAAAGACGAGAAGGCCACGCTGTTTTCCCTGTGAATGGAGAGCACACATGCACTCACAGCTGATGGCAGGCGCAGCGTTCAAGCACTCCGTGATCAATTACAGCTGAATGGAAGTTGAGTCATCCGACAGCTATAAAAACCACGCATTGCAGCAATGTGCCAAAAGGATTTTTTTTTCCTGTAGCACACAAACCGGTGAACCATGATGTACAGGTGAGCAAACTGTGGGCCACACTGCATTTATGCTTGCCAATCTGAGCCAGCTCTGGTACTCTAGGAAGAAAATGGACTTTTAAAAAACAGTTTTCCAGCACAGATTTAAAAACAGGCAGCCTGGGGGACTGCTTGTCATAGAAACAACGATACAACTGGATGGACACCTTACCTGTAGCATCTTGCCTTCCCTTCGGTCTTGACCTGTGTTGGCAGAGCCAATGGTGGTGGCCAGGCTCACTTCTTCCCCAAGGAGTTTCTTCCTCACCCTCCAGTTCTGCCTTCCTGTGGGTTAAGCAACTCCAGCCTTCCCCAGGCTGGCGTGGCAACCATTGTCCTTGCTACCTTTTTGCCACGTGTGACTTTCTCCTTGGAGCCTTCTCTCTCTGCTTCTCAGTGCAGGATTTTGCTGTTTTCTCCAGAGAGAAAAATGACAAAAGGGAGATTCATGTTCACCTTTTGTTTTCTTTCCTTCAGTCACTGCTTTTCAAATGCTTCTCATTCTTTCGTGCGTGTTCTCCTATTCTCTTCCTCACCGTCACTGCATCGCCCTCCCATCCCCTCTCGTACAACTCCAAGGTCTGCTCTGGCTCTTCCCCTGGCAATACAAATGGGATTTCCATTCTCCTGTCAAAGCAAAGCAAAACCGTACCTCTGTCTCTGCTTGGTTTTCCAACCACCACTCTGTGTCTCTGTTTTTCCACACCTTGCTTTCTTCTTTAAGTGCTTTGTCTCCGTAGACTGTAATTTCCTCACGACATATACTGGCTCTAGTTGGTATTTGTACAGATTCAAGTACAGCGGCTTTGATATCTTTCCTGAGGCAAAGAGGTCTAATATTGGTACTCTACAGGATATCTCCAAGTTTTGACCGATTATCTTCTGTCTTCATCAGTTTGTCATTGACTGCAACTGAACTCTGGGACTCATTACTTTTACTATGAGAGGTTTTTAAAAAAAGATCCAGAAGGAAAAGATAAATTAAATACATTAGTTTAGAGCATGAATGACTGATGTGTCATTTAAGATTAGCCTACATGTACAAACATATTTTAAAATTCTAGATAAGAACCAGAAATTTACATTCCTTTCAGGCAACTTTCCACCCATCTACTCGTTTTCACCTCCCCTTGGTTTCAGCTTACAGACAAATACTAGAGTTGCTGTAGTAAAGTACTCGCTTTATACAGCACTCAGGCAAGGTATTGGGTTTCCCATTAACATTAGGATTGAAAAGCCACTCATTGATTTAGCTTCATTACAAAGATAATGACTAAGTATTTTTCATTCAGATATTTCTAATGAAAAATGGCTTTCCCATTCATTAAATTGTCAAATTCTAATGGACCTGTAGTTACAAGAATCTCACATACAAAAACGCAGTCCCATACAATACAGAGGATACCACAACAGCACACTCAGCTCTCTGCAAGCTTGCTTGAATCCTGGAGCAACAGCACATTAAAGGAAACCCTGCTAAGACCAATATACCTTGCCTCGTCCTTCTCAGAAGACGTGTTATGGGCCCTGTAACCCAGGGATGAGATTGTAACTTATGTGCCGCAGTCATGCTTGTTGTGCCTTAAATTAAGCTATCTGAAAAAACAAAATTAGTCTTTCCTATTATAATCAGGCCTGGAGAGGTTTGCAGAAATGTCAGGAGCTTGTCTATCATGCTGTTGCATCAGTATATGATGGGCAAAGCCATATGCAAACACAAACTCAAAGTAAAAGTAGCTGAAACATTAGTAACCTAGCAAGTTAACAAATTATTTACCATACACCTAAGGCTGTGAGGTCCAAGCATGCACATGTACACCATCCCTCCAGATGAACGGACCATGGAGTGAGATGCTGTCCTAATGGCATGGTTGCTATTGATGTCATCCATCAAAGGTATTAGATTTCACGAGCTAGCCTAAAACAGAATGGGGGGTGGGAATCAGATGCAATTTCTCTCCATCATTTCTCTGCAAACCTTTACTTCATTAAAAAAAAAAAACCAAACCAAAAAAACAACAAAAAAAACCAAGCCCACTTTCCTCTGTTGTTGTCCCTTAGACAAAGAGCTGTCCACCCAATGTTAATAACAGCCTGGGATGAGGTCTGGTCTTGGTTCAACCAATATCACTTGGAGGAAGTGCACAGAGTAATGGTTTTAATCTTTCAGGTATTTTGAAACTGTAAACCCAGTATCAGCTACTGCGCTACCTGGAGCAGAAAGCAATTTGATTTTCAATTTCTGGCCTTTGTGGCATGTTGACTAAAGAACTCCTTCCTGGGAGAAAATCCGTGCGTGTACATACAGGCCCTGGCTTTAGGAAGATCAGCAGTATTTCTGCCGAAGTCACTGGAGCAAGACCAGGGCAGGGCTGGCGTTAACGAGAGGAAAATCCAGCAAAGCCTAAGGAAATGATCCAAATCCTCCATATTTCCAAAGGATATTAATTGATTGAGAGACCTTAAAAGCAGTGTTTTAAGGAGAAAGTTACAATTCTTTTTCTTTCTGTTCTTCCTTTTTTCTGCAAGTCAGTCTGTCCCTAAAGAGAAGAGGCAGACTCTCCTCCGGTCCCTCCATGCCAATGGTGGACATCCTCTGTCCTGGACATCCTCTCTCCTCGTCTCTGCCATGATGGTAAATGCCCTCCCGGCCCTAAGCGTGAAGTGCTCAGGGTTTTGTCATATTTTTCCGGATAATTTTAGAAGTATTGCTGTTTAAAAAAAAATAGCAAAACATTCCAGGGAAGTATGACTTCCCAAATAAAAAACATTAATTTCCAAATAAGTCTCTTGTTCACTTGCTCTGACCTTGTCCTTATTGCAGCCCCTCTCAGCATAATTTCTGAACATGTGGATCATGTTTGGTACCCAACTGCTTATGCCTATTTTGCATGCAGTCCTTTGCACTGAATTAAATCACTTCTTACTCTGCTTTCTTTCTTCCTCACCTTTCCAGGCCTGTGTATTGCCCAGCAGCTCTTTTTCTCTCCTCAATTAACCTTACGTCATTTCTTTCCTTGGGCAAAAATACCTTGTACTGCAAAATAAATGTCCCTTCTGATACTGTTTGCTCTTCTAATAATTACTTCATTAAACTTTTTTTTTTTCTTTCATTTTTATGGGATGGCCAAAAAACCCAAAAAAGCAGTCTAGCATTATTAATTAAATGTGGCCTTAAAGAAACCCTATAAAACTCTAATAATATTTTTATGTGCAGAATTTAATTCTTATTGATTTTCAAGTAGGTTATGTCAGTAAGCAAAAGTAAGTTGCATGGGTTTTAATAAGAATTTTATTTTCTTGCAACGATGGTGGTCCAGGAATAGAAAAGATTCTACAGAAAATGTTTTGCTGACTTCTGGGGAAAAAGAAAAAGGCACAAAAAATGCAAAGCAACAACAAACTTAAGAGTGAGGCAGCGAGGAGGAAGGAAACTAAATAAATAATGATGGTGTCCAGAAATATATGTGAGACCCTAAATCATTATTAGCAGGCACAAGTAATTAAAAGCAAGAATAAGATAAGAAATTGCTTTTCTATTTGATTTTAATATAAGGTTGGAGGACAGACCCAAATGTAGTAACAAAAATAAGTAAATAAACCAAAAAGTAGCCTGTTGAGAAATTAATCAAATTATTTTATGACTTTTAGGGAATGATGCCATAGTATACTTTTAGGACCACTAGCACTTTGTGTTTCAGGCATCTGGCCCTTTATGTGCTGTAATATTTTTACTTCCATCAACACTAATATATAAATACAAGGAAAACGGCAGTAGGGTGAGATATATTTAATGATATGGATTAAGAGAAGTACACCAAGTTATATTAGCTGAGGATTTGGTGCTTGAATCATTATTCCTATGTGCGATCTATAAATATGTATACATGAGGACAGAGGTGATGTGTAATGCCAGGTATATGCATTTATGAAAAGACCTGGATGTTAACTTCACAGAGCCACAACAATTCACACCAGCTGTGAATCTGCTTGTAGCAATATATGACAGTAATAAACATGTGAAATATGCTAAGGCTTTTCCCTAGAGTAAGCATTTAGGGGACAGCAGCATCAGACAGTGTAAATCCACGGAGCTGTACTGACAGCAGGGAAGCTAGCTATTAAAAACTGATATTAGTTGCAGCTTATTCAAGCTTTTAAACCAGGTTTCCAAGTCTGCGAGGTGGGACACATCTGGGCTCTCCAAGCTGGGAATCTTGCTTTGAAAAACCGTAAGCTTTCTTAATATGTATTGGCATGGCTGCCAGTCATATCAAAGTATTACTTAACTACCCACTGATTTATATACATGTGCACACATACATCTATAAATATACATACACCTATTTATATACGTATACAGTCATATATATATATATATATATATGTTTCTCTATACCTGCCAATGGGGGTCTTATCCGGTGGGCATGTTGAAAAGCTCCCACTTGGCTTCATCTGCTGAGAGCTTCCCGCATGGCTTGTGGGATCTGGGCTCGTGTTTCTGCAGCTGGGGGAACATTATAGCCTTCTTTGTGGCTATAGGTGAATGCTAAGAACCGCATTTCACTCTTAATTCGTACATGCTGTCATAAAGCGCATGCTGGGAAAGCGTTTACTATGCAAGCTGATGAGTGATTAGTTATACATGGGTGTTTTTATACTTCTGAAGAGATGTTAGACAGAGTGGCTGCAACTGCATTTTGATTCGATAATTGGGTTTGAAGGACTCTTAAATCTATGAAAATGCTTTTCAGACTTAAAAAGGTGGTTTAAAGCCCCTTTATGTTTGATTTTGACAGCTGCTGGAATCATTGCAGTAAGAGATCAGATAATCAGCTGGGGAAGTTCTTGGGAAGTTTGATACTGTTGTTTACCAAGGAAATGCTGCCCACCAAGAGTGTCTCTTTTATATTTATTCCATATTACTGATTCACTATAAAAAAAAGAGATAATTTTTTGTTATAGAGTCATAAAATCGTAGAATGGTTTGGGTTGGAGGGGACATTTGAAGGTCATCTTGTCCAACCCCCTGCAATGAACAGGGACATCTTCAACTAGATCAGGTTGCTCAATGCCTCATCCAGCCTGACCTTGAATGTTGGGGCATCTACCACCTCTCTGGGCAACCTGTGCCGGTGGTTCACCACCCTCAGTGTAAAAAATTTCATGAATGGGTCCAAAGCCAAAGGCTGCATTGAAAATCTTAACGGTGCCCTGGAGAGCAGCCACATGCCATGAATGCACCTGGGATTGATGGCTCAGGACAGAGCAGCTCCCAGGAGCACCAGGGCAGGGCTCAAACTTGGGGTCTGGGGCTCTGGCTGCTCTCTGGTAACTGTACTGACTACTCTGTGCATCTCCCTGCCTCTTGGGTTAGCAAGTGGCACAAGCATTTTACCTTTTTTTGTTCATGTGTCCATGGACATGTGCAGAGAGAACAGGGCTAAAAAAAACTATTTATCATTGACATGTTGGTTGGAAGGGTTGGCTTTGCCTACCTAACATTTAGTTTTGGTGTCCATAATAGCTTGTTCTTCACCAAAAGCCCTTCATAACTGAAAAAGAAGCATGTAATGGGATTAAAACATTACCACTAAAAAAAATTCCTTAAATAATCAGAGTTACTTATCATTGATGATATGTACATAGGTAGTTTATTTATAGTGGGCTGTGAGTGACCAGGACTCCCAGGTGTTTGGCAGTCCTCGTGCCTCACCTCTCAGGGCTGTGAGAAGCCAGCCTTAGAGAGCTCCAATACTGCTTCTAGTGGAAACCATCCATTTATGTTCCTTACAATAAGTAAAGCTATGGATGCCAATTTGCGTAAGGAGTCACAGACACTAGGAGCCATGGGGACGACAATGAAGAGGTATCAGTGCACTGTTGTGTGACCGTGATTATACAGCCCAATTCCAAAGGATGGGTCAGCTGGAGAGTATCTCTCAGAGGATGTTGTATGATAGAAAAATATCAAGTCTTTGGAGCTACAAAGTCTCCTGATGGAGTTTTGCATTTGTTTTGTACAGCGCAAACTCACACTGGTAGTTCCTATAGGTTTTCAGCTAGAACTACAGCCCTTCTGCCACACTTTCTTGTTGGAAAAAAATGGGATTCTTCTTTTTCCAAAAAGAACAGAAAATCTCCAGCCTGTGGGAGAATTAGAGCAGTAAGTCACATTGCATGGCTGAAATCATTCAATCTGATCACATTCGGACCTGGTGCATGGGGCTGCTGGCAGTCAGGGAAGGAGAGTTACGAGAAGAGCCACCAGTGTGCTGCAAACCCAAAGGCAGGCAAAGAAATGTGACTTGGTTCCAAATCTTACAGGATCCGTGCCAGATCCTCAGCTGATTAAACCAGCAAAACTTCATCAGCATCCCTGACAACAAGGATGCCTGATACACTTGAAATGAAGATGTTTGTGAAGTACCTAATGAGGGTTCCCAGTGGGTCTAGAAGCTCCACCCTGGAGAAGGAGAGAAATATCCTGAAGGTCAACTCATGGGCCTGAGCCTTAGGGACAAACTAACCCCCCTGTCCAGGGACTTCACCTGAGGGAGGGAGACCAGTTACCCACCAGTGACCTCCAGGAAAGAGCCGAGCAGGGGTTAAAAGCAACACTCTGAGTAGATTAGCCGGATGGCTCATTTAGTGCTGAATTTCATGTAAGAACGGTTGTTATTTTTAAAATCAAACATTAGGAAGGATATCCCGTCCGGGGATAATATACTGCTTAAATCCTCATAGAAAGGGATATCATTTACCACTTCTTCAGCTAGACAAACTTAGTGCATTTCTAAACATTAGAAAAGCAGTCTAGTGGTAGGATGGCAATTATTCTTATAAAATTACCTGGGAAGTGATAGAACTTCCATCATCGATTACCAGGAAAAATATCCAACATATATCCGTAAGGAAGGACATAGGTGGAACTTATTCTGCTGGAGGTGAGAGGGACAGAGAGCGATGGACCAGATATCCTCCTAAGGTACCTTCGGCATGCATCTCCTGATGTTTTGTGTTGGGATTCCTACCCACAACTGCAATCAAGAACAAAACGAGATTAAGCTGACATCCTGTGTGCTAGTCCTTTCTCAGCTGATACTTTTAGAATCTGTTTTATGTGTAAAAAAAGTGAGTATTTTATGCAATGAGCAAGCAGAACATCCTTCTTCCCAGTGTTCATACTCTTACCAGCAATAAATCTGCTGAGGCATGCATTATTTTGTATTAACCATAGTTTAGATGGATGTCTGCTCTGCCATCTTCCCAAGTCCTTCAACTGAAATGATCAAAAGTAGCAGATTTCCTTGCACAAATTAAAACAATAATGGTGCAGCTGGATCAGAATTTATATCAGCAAAAACATTAAGTGTTTGGTTTTGTGTTTGTTTAACTTTTCTTGCTCCTCAGAATTAAACTCAAAATCAAATAAATTAGTTTCTTGGCTGTGTTCTTCCTCTGCATCTGACAGAGGACAAAGAAGATTTCCCAGGCCCTGTCTCTGCACTGATGTTCACTATAAAACTTTTTTCCTTAGTAATGAAAGTGGGGTAACTAGGCACATGAGGAGACTTCTGGTGGGTACAAAGACCCGAAAACGTGAATGAAAGCATGTGTTGCAGACTCTGTGCTCGCTTCCCACTGACCTCTGAATGGAGAGGACAACATGACCTGGCTGAATGCTAGTGTCTGTAATTCTTCTGCACACCTACCCCTTGAATTCCTCACCCAGGCTGGGCAGCCAGGGAACAGCTTTCTTATGCCTTGTGGGTGTCCTTGAGAAGGTTGCTGGGTACAAACCATTCCCCAAATTTTCAGCTCTTATTTCTACAGAACAGGCATGTATCATAAGTTACCTTTATCTTTTCCTCTGGCCCCAGTAAAGGTAAAAGTCAACAAAATCTGTATTTGCCCAGGAATTTATTGTGCAGTAGCACAAGTATTTTAGGTAGAAACAAAATAAAATCATTCATACATCTCACCTTCTCTGCTCAGTTCTTCCCTGGGTTCCTTCCTATTCAGTCCTTACCCCTAGCCCTGACCAAAGTATTTGCTTGGTTTTTAATTAAACGAGGACATTAGTCTCCACGGTCCCTCCTGATGGATGTACTGGCTGTATCTTCCTGTCGAGTCAGCAACACAAACTGTTTGGACACTTTTCTGGTGCTTAAGTTACTATAAACACAGATTAGTGACTTAAGTGTCTGTTTAACATATCATAGCAACATACCTCTTTATTTGACAGGTGAGAAATTTTTTTATATTTGAAGATTAAAATATAGAGAGGATAATTCAGAAGATTATTTCAGAGATTTTTTGTCAAGGATATCACAAAGGAACTCTGAAAAAATGTAGTTCTCTTTAAAAACTGGATTCAGTACTCTTCAGTGGGAATTTAGCATCAACTGGTAGTGTAAGGCGGTGCTGCTCATTTCAAATCGGTTTTTACTTCAAAACTGTTTGCTACTGCAGACAGTCATAGACAAGAAAATCTGTAAAACAATATTGGTATTTAGGAAACTGGACTCCAGGTTGTCTGTTTTCTGTCGAAATGAAGACTAGACTTGGACATTTTGTTACTAAGACATAATGTGTTGAACTAATTATACTCAGAAACAAGACACATTTTTCCTCAGCTATGGTAAAGAAACGTCTCACACTCCTCTGTTATTTCCCTAACACATGTATCGTGCAGTTTGGTAGCTGTTTTAATGTGCTTTGCTTCTTTGCGCTGAGCTATCAGTCAAACAGTCAATAATGGGCACGTATATTTTGCCTTCAGTCCTCTGCCATCCTTGAAGAACAGCTTCACCAGCAATTCCTCAAAAAGTCATTAGACAAATAGTCCGTAGTTTCACACTTCTATTGCTGTGTCTGTAATCAGCCTCTTCAGTCTGTAGGCTTTGCCTTGAATTCAATTACACTGAACCAGTCTCTCAAGCCTTGTGCATATGATTTGAAAGACTTGATGATGGTGTTAACAACAACATGCAGGTCCACATCATGTTCAAATGGTCCTGCTATTTCATTGTAATAGATCAGTATTTTATTCCAAAGAATACTTAAAAATACTGATTCCAATATCTTCTCTTTTTATTTTTTAGCTACAATGTAATGCAAGCTCCATGAGTTGCATGTTTTTTTGCTGAAGCTGATCATTGTCCAAAGAATCAAGGCTGCTTTAATCATTTCATAACTCAGCGTGATCCAGCCATCAGCTGTTATAAACAGCTTCACAAATACGTGACTCATGCAAAGAAAGGAAACGAGCACATTCTGGCATAAGACGACTAAAGAAAAGCTTTATGAAATTTTTTCATAGTCAAAATATTGCACCCTGTGGAGCATATGCTCCCCAGAGAATATTCCATTCAAAGCCACTCAGTATGTGCTGTGCCTTCAGCCTCGTCAAGTGTCCTAACACGTTTGATGAGAGGGTAATCCAATTGATCCTGACAATCTGATATAGATTTTCCTTTTACAGGAATTTTACCACCACTTCAAAACATACTCAACTCGAAGGCCATGACTGATGATGAAAAAAAAAAAAAAAAAAACCAACACAAAAAAAAAGACAACCCTCCATTGGTATCTTAATTAATTATCTATTGCAAAATGAAATACAGGTGATAAAGATGACATGTATCTTGCATGGAGCCTATACAACAAAAACAATACTCAAATGAATACCCAAAATTAACAACAGTTCTTGGTTAATGCAAAATATTCCCTCCTCTTTGGATAATAAATTCTCTTGAGATGAGAATTGCCCATCTCTCTATACACATTCTTCTGTTTCAAGCAACAGGCAACCTCAGAAGTGACTCCAGATTTCACAGGCAACCTGCAGACTTCACGGGCAAGATGCATTGTGATTCCCAATTGGATTGTCTCCTCTGTCCAATATCTCTGAAGCCAAAGAAAAAATCAGTCCATTGACAACTGTTTTAAACTGTTAAAAATATTGCTGTTCATAACCAAATCACTTATTTTCCTTTCTAAGTGACCTGCTTCTTTTTGCCCATCTCTGCATCTAAACACATTATTTTGATATTTGGGATACTCTTTAGCTTACTGTAAGAGACTGGAATGTCAAAGCATTGTCTCAAAGCTTCCTTGTGTATCCTTGCCTGATAAGACAGCGGAACTGTGAAACCCTTGAAACCGGCGACACTGCAGCCTGCGGGGAAGCTTATGCAAACTTACTGAAGCAGCAGACCATTCTTTTGCTTATCAGGCACCATCAAAGCAAGATACCAACCATCGTCTGGGCTGAGCCAGCTGCCCGCCAAGAATATACATTGTTACCTGCCGATGGTCACGTATAGGCGAGACCTAGAGCACGTGAACGATGCGTGGGGCATATATGCATGTACAGGACTGTGGACACATGCCATATATAAAAGACCGTTGAAACAAACCGTGGTGTGCACCCACCACCAAAGAACTGAAGACTGAGGACCAACGGGATGCTGCTGGATCCGTGGTGGTGACTATCCTTTGCTTATCTTTCCAAATGCTTGCTTAGTTTCCTCCTAATATTTCCTGCATTTCCTATCGCTCCATTCTTCTGTTTTTATCCAATAAAAACAGCCTGATAGACAACATTTGACCTCGTTTGTGTCTTAATCTCACTCTTGGGATCATTACAAACCTTCCCCAAGCCCAAAATCGGACCAGGACTTTGCACTTACAAGCGTGATTAGACGTATTCTTCATGACACTGAAACCATTTATTGGGAATAAGGAACCTTTGCATACAATGCAATAGCAAATGCATTCACAGTTCACAGTTGTGATGTACACTACGTTTTCCCCTTTCAAAACAGCTATCATTAGTATCCGATGTTCTTTTTCTAAATTCTGAAAAAAACCCAAGTGTGCATAGCTAAAGTTGTGTTCTTTATTCCAGATGATTTTTTCCTCCTCCAGTAGTCAGAGATGATGCACCTTCTTAAGCCAATTCTAATATAAAAATTCAATTTGACTTCAACAGATGTTTATCTTTTCCATTTCTTTAGCTGTTTTCTTTTTCCCTTTTTTGTGTGTCTACCTATGTATGCACTTGTCAACTAACGTGATATCATGATACACAAACGCTGATAAAAGAGTAGCAAAATAAGAATGATAATAGTCAGCCATATACACTGTACATGCTACTGGCAATGGGTAAATAACTGCAGACTATAAGGGGATCCTTAGTGGTATAATTTCCACAACTGGGTGCTTCTAATCCTTTGACCGTTAATAGAGCATGAGCCCATAGGGGCGCAATTTTAGTGGTTTGGGTAATTTTGGAATTACCCTTTTTGAATGCTGACACTCTCCTGGGTTCAGGGGCTGCTCCTTTTGCTCTGCCCTACATGCTGGGCTATTTTTATTACATATTGATCAAGTAATTTTTTTTTTCAGTTGTAATAAGCACAATTTTCAGCTTTTATCTCAGAATGATGTTTCAAAGGTTTTTTGAAGAGTTTACTTTATTTGTATTTTGGTCTACAACAGTGAATAAGGCCCAGGTTCATCCAAAACTGTATATTGGTATATATTGGCTGTCAAGTAATCCATTGACTTATGTGGCTTATGCACAATGTGTAAAACTAACTAAATGGCTAAATTCTGATGAACTGGAATCTAATTTGGAAGTAAGACAGGAGATCTTACTCCATAATTAATGTAATGCTAGTGAATAAAATGCTAGTTCTGGCTCTTTGTGCAGGTGCTAAATAAGCATGGCTGCAAGCATTGCTTCAACATCAGAATTTGATGGTGAGCAGCTAAAACAAGCAGGAAAAAAAAAAAAAAGAGAGAGAGTTTTCACAATTCCCCTGTCTTTTAAAGCTATTTTCTAACTTCTGTAGCATAGAACCACACAAGCAAAACCTTCAGAAATATAGTTGCAGTTTCAAATTTCAAAATGTCAGTGAAATCTCAAACCAGCTTACAAATTTTTCTTCAAATTTTGATGGCTCCTGGTTTCAAATGATCTATTCTTTTCTCTGCCCTCCTGTTCATAAGTTTAATCATCTGCATACTTGTTTCATAACTATTTTTTTTTACCTCATAAACAAATGGTGATAGATTTACAAGATTTCTAGAGCAGTGCAAGTCACTGGGTTTCTGTGTTTATCTGTGTGCTTGCTTCAGTTACCAACTAAAGGACAATTTCTCATTTAATTTGGAGGTTTGCATATGCTGCCAACATAGTCTTTGTCAACATAGCATTGAGGTGACTAGAATAAACAGTCCATGACCTCTCACTCTTCACTTCTCGTATCTCATGGTTTCTTCTCAGTTTGAGTACTTCAGAAATATTAGAGCTGGAAGACATTCTTGCCTTCCTGTCCTCCAAGCATCTTCCTCTATAAGGTACCTCTGCAAAATGGGAGGAAGAATGGAGAGGGCAAATCATGAACAAATAACTTTTTCTACTTAAATGCAAAACAATTTTATCCTAGCCATTTTTGGAGTAAAAGATCAGTCCAAACTACCAAATCACAGCTAAATCTAGGCAAAGAGCCTGAAAAGATTCAAATAAAACTTGGAAATTTTCATAGTGTGAGACTTGGAGCTTATAACTTGTGTTCAGTTGATGTTGCACCAGGAGCACATAGCTATCACTTTCCAGGGTGTCACCGATAACATGGAACGAAAACACTTATAAAAAAAAAATAGACTTTCACAGGAGCAACTGTCTGTAAACCTATTTCAAATACACCAATCGACTGGTAATGGGAACATAACTTCTTCCTAATCACCGTGGTCTAAACCAACCCAAAGTGCCCATGATCACCACAGATGCTGCCCTCAGCTGGTGCCTGGAGATGTGCTAATCTGTGGCTACTTGATAGGCAGGAACCCCAAAACTCTTGCTATAATCCTGTAAATGTTGATCCAAAGGGATTTATAGAAGACCTAGTTTTTAAAGATCTGAGCTCTGTGTAAGAAATAATAACCTAAAGCTAATGCTATGTTAACATCCAAATACGGGCATGTGTGTATGTGTATATATATGTATATCAAAATATATGTGTGTGTGTGTGTGTTTGTATTTATATGGATACAATACAGAGCTGTCTCAGTCCTATTTTACGTTCCCCCGATGCAGTCCTTGCTGAACAGTTGTGGCAGTCTCAGTTTTCATGAGTTATTTTCAGGCTAGGGAACCAAACTAACAATACTCCACCACATATTTGGAAGCATTATGGGTTTCCAAGGAGTTTTAATTTATTTTTTTTCCTGACACAGATATAGATAAGAATTTTGCTTTTCTCGTGCCAACTGTATTTGTTTTTCAGTAAGTCTGAATGTTTTTTTTTCCCTCTCCTCTTGTGATGGTTGAATAAGAAAGAAGATTAATGTGAAAAAGAAAATGAGGTTGCTGCTGTTTCACATTTTGTGCCTTATTTATATTAATAATTGAATACATCTAAGATTACTTTTATTGAGGAAACAATAAATGTTTAATAAGTGAATGAGCAGTCCATCATAAAAGTAAGTGCTAGTTATAAGGCTTTTTCGGGGGGAGAACTGTTTTTGCTTTAAATCATCATAGGGACACTTTATTACCGTTGCTGCGTCATTAACACCACACATTATTCCGCAGTGGGATGAGGTAACTACAAAGATATAATGAGATTTTAGTAGAGACAATATGCAGTATCATAAAATGTGTGAGCTTTGGTGCTCAAATTGAGCTTGGAGGCTGATATACAGTAATAAAGCATTTTCCAGCCTGCAGATGCTTCAGCTTTCGTCCATGGATGGGTGGTACTGCCAATCTCAACTCCAGCTGCTTTTCAGGCTAGAATTAAGCAGACGGCTCTTGTCAGGCCATCACATGAAAGGTCTGAGACCTTGATTCAGTGCAACAGCAACGTGGTTAATAATTGAAGAAGGAAAACGTCAATACCTTGCTGAGGCCAAGGCAGGCACTTGGATTTTGAACGGGCGTTATTGTCAGAGAACAAAAGGATGAGCCACAGCCAAACAAAGAAAGGAAAATAAATTGAAAGCATGTTAGCAATGTAAAGGAATCAGAAACACACAGATAAGAGGAAAGCAAACATGTTGGTGTTAAGTCCCTTGCTAATGCCTTTGAATATGCTAGAAGGATTTGTCCTGTACATTTATACAACTATATAAAGAAAATATCCACTTCAAACAGCTCTTTGGTAAGAAATGGATTCAGAAAGAAGAAGAGGTGGGTGCCATTAACTCACCCCTCTCTAATTAATGAAATACCTAGTCAAGAATGAGTGAAGGACCTGCTCAAGGGGATTGACTGATCCTATTAATTGATTTTCAGCATTTCACGTATTCCTCACATGAACAAAACAGTCCACAAACCCATTCCTGGTGCTGCAGAAGGGTGGCTCAGACCAGGGGCCTGCGGCTGCAGCCAAGTGGCTCTGCCCCAGGGTGCAGTTTGGGAAGAACACCTTTCAGCGCTCTCCAAGATGAAATGTTTTCTGCTTTTATGCTGCTGATGTCTCCAAGAGCAGCAGTAGTGTGAGAATTAGGTCCACCAAGACTCGGGTAGCCTGAGTAGTAGGAGCATCAGTGTCCTGTGGCCAAAGGTGAAGATGCGCGGTGGCCACGAGCAGCCTTTAGCCTGGTGTCTGCAGACTGGGGACCAATTTTGTATCTGGAGCCACTAAAATTACTTGGCAAGTGCTTTAAATGCCTATTCTGACTTGACCCCAGGAAAACAAGTAAGATGTTTACTACCAGAGCTAATTGCTCAGGAAATTGCTGCCTAGGGTTGGATAGTTTAGAAAGCCAGCAACTTCCCAGCTAGAGAGAGAGGGCATAAGAGCAGTGATTAAAATAAAACAGAAACTTCTCCCTGCTGCGTCTCCTCAGGAAAATGCTGAAAGGAATCAGGTCATAGCACCATTTGCGTTCTGCGTCAGGGAGGACAGGAGCCCATCATGAGAGGACATGCTGTGAGCCTCTGCGGGAGACATCAGCAGATCTCCTTACTTGGCACTTTCATTACAGCAAGGAGTTTTCTGATGAAAAGGCATCCCTACATCATTCCCAGTTAAGAGCTTGGGCCTGAAGATTTTGAAGGACTGGTTCATCCTTCAGCTTGCCAAGATTTTCTGAATGCAGTGGTCCAAGAAACACCTCTAAGAGCAATGAAAGATCGTTGTGGAGGGCACCTCTGTGATTAGGAAGATTAAATTCCTTGGGTGGGGAACTCTAACTCCCAGAAAGCAGCAAATAAGGTAGTGAACCCTTATCTTAGTGTTAGCAGTTTTCTGATTAGCCAAAGCATTGCTAAAACAGAAGCTTTGGAAGGGAGTAACGTGCTTTTGTCATATTTAAAGATGATTGCTGCAGCCCACTGCAGATCAATACTTACAGCGCTTTCTTCTTGATCTGATTCAACAAAACCCATCTTCTACAGAAAGTCCTCTGTGGTCAAACAAATGACAAGGTGGTGGTTTGGGTCTGCAGCAGGTGAAATGCGGAATTGTAGGGCAGGGGCACAGGGCGGTGGTACAGCCATCCCTGCCACCCTGCTGTGGCACTTTTGTCTCCTGTGACTCTCCTTTGCCGTGAACAAGGCGGACACTTGACTGTGTCCCTGCTGCCTTGTGAGCACAGTCCTTAGCCTGTGATCAGACCTCAGACGTGCCAAGCTCTCGCTGCTCAGAAACAAACCCACCCTCAAAAAATTTGATGTGCAAGGCTGATTAGCGAACATTCATCACCCTCCATCATAAATGCCCCTTATTTGCCATGTGGATGCCACTTAGACTGATGCTGGCAGGCAGTTTTGCTGTGAAATCCCCCCTTAGAAGGCCAACTCAGCTTGCACAGTGGTCGGTGGGATCTGTAGGAGCCTGCAAGTGCTTTGCATGCCCTGGGGAGTCACACACGAGGAGCAAGTGTCCTGCCCATGGCAGTGTGGGTCCATGGGCCATGATCACAGGGCACGTCGTCCTCAAACTCTGCCTGGGAGCCTCTGCTTTGCTGGGTGCTGTGTGACAGTCTCCCTTGTCTGCCTGTCAGTCAGTCTGGCTATTTCCTTCTAGCTTGGAAAGACTATTTTCTGTTGTGGTACCGTCTCCACATAATATGTAAGTCAAAGCCTTCTGATGCAGTGGGAACACGAACACACATTTAAAAGCACGTCTTCGCACACACCTTCTTGGATGTGCCTTGCTTCCTGAACACTAATGCCAGATTAGATCTGCTTGGGAGGGCTGAAATTTGTGACAGATGCCTCCTGATGCTGTGAACATGAGCCCACATATGCTGCTCCACAGGGACTTCTCCAATCTACCCTCATCACTTATGCCAGGTTCCAGATTTAACTACCAATACAGAGTTTTTAATGGATCCCATAAATATGATTTCACGGCCATCAAATGTTGCTATTGGCTTCTATAGCTTTGGGAAGCAGTATAAGAGTGTTATGAAGATGATAAATCTGTAAATCTGCTGAACCATCTGAAAATGCTGGAAAAATAAGTAGATGTGATATATGCCCCCTCTTGCACAAGAATTTGCTGTCCAGAATAGATGCAAGTGCTGCTGGTGATTCCTCTTATCACTGCGGAATGTGGGAATCATGGAAAAGCTCCTAAAACTGACAGAGCTGGTGTCGTCTGGCTTTTCCAGTTAGCAAGGGTGAGCTGCCCCTCTCTAAGTACTCTTCTCTTTTGCTCTCCAGTGTCTGGAAGAGAAAGGAAGGTTTTACTACAAAAGCCGTCTTTCCACCCCATTCTCCATCTCCAGGGCACTTGATTGTAATGATCCTCATGAGCTGCACTGCAGAGAAGTGCCACTATCCCCTTTTTAACACGTTGCCAAATTAACCATTTTCCAAGACAACCACCAACACAGAAGGACCCAAACCTTTATCCTCTGTGATCCTTTATCCTGAGCAACTGCTGTCATGCAAAATTTGGGTGTGTGGGGGGGTGTATGTGTCCATGTAAATATCAGCCATGACATATAACAGGAATTGTGAGGAATCACCATTTTACTGATGCATAGTTAATCTTTTCTAAAATAAAAGTAATTCCTACAACTTGCTAGACCACCAGGACTGGGAAAACAAGCACAAGCTGTCTCCCACCACCGCCCCTCCAGAAAGGCCATTGAAGGACCGAAAGCTATTGTGACTGGAAAGCGTACACGCACTTCTCCACGTATGTCACAGCTTCGTGCTTTGACAGAAGGCAGCTTCTGGCTGCTGGGTGTGACACAGGAGTGTCCCCACCGGCTTGTGACTTCACACTGCTGATTTTCACAGTTGTATCTTCCTCTGACGGCTGTTAGGGAAAGGGTGTTGAACTGCAGCCCTGATTTTGTCAAATCCCCCTGGGCCCAAGAGACAAGAGATTTTTTTTTCAACGAATTAAGACTATGCTTCTTTCCAGAATTTATTTGTGTTTCACAGATTACTTTCTATAATTCAGAATTAACAGATTCATGTGAAAGTAAAATTCTGCCAGTTTGCCTCCTGCAGACAATTATCAGGTGTGGTTATTTCCTATATTCATAATCTTTAAATCAACGTAGGTGTTATGCAATTGGCCACCTCAATTGCTTGATAACATTTCTATGTTACTTTAAACAAATCCTTAACTCAGAAGGAGATTTTGCAATCACATGTGTGGACATAAATGGTGTATAAATGCAGGTCACTCTAGAGGCACGATAAAGTTTCTGTGGTTGTCAGAATGTCTCCTTCACCCACAGGGACCTTTTGTCTCCACTGTGGGAAAATATTTTTCTTTTCTGCTGATATCCATTATATTCAGAATTTCCCAGTAATCCAAAGGGTGCCTGGTCTGAGTATTTATGGACTCAAACCCAGCAAATATTTGCAAATGCTTTGATATTTGCATTTGGGTTTAGCTGCTAAATACAAGCAGTAGAGACATTACAAAAAGGTACATCATGACAGATGTCAGCTACCTCAGGGGAGGACTGAGGACTTAACAATGGGTGTAACCTGGAAATGAAAGTAGGAAATGGGTTTTAAAAGCTAATAAATTAAGATGAAAGTAATGCACAGGTGGAAGCAGGGTTAGTGGTGGGAGGAGATAGTGAACATATGTAATTAAGGGCAGGACGATCCGCTCATGTACCTTCTGATTCTTTCCTAAGACTGTGCATGCAAAGATGTTAGAGGCGGAAGTTTTTGCTATTCCTATTTCCAGTGTAAGTATGTTATTGTAACTACAACAGTACAAAGTGATGGTGTTTTGATATGATACTCTGACCTGCAGTATCTTTTTCCATAAGTTGTACCAGGAAAACTTGTTATGTTGTGGAGAGCCCACATAAAAGCATAAAGGGAAAAATTAGATACTAGAGAGGAAACGAGTTTAGTGGACCATATCCAGAAAGCCATGTGGTACTGTATTATACATAATTTCAGCCCTTCACACTTAGTAAGGATTTATTACCCAATATATCTCATTTCAACCTATTGGTTTCTGACTCTGAAAGATGGCAATAAATCTGGCATTGCTATTTTCATGTTTTCTGCTATGAACATGTATCTTTAGCAAACAGTAACCCAGCTTTGGAGACTGGAGTTTGAAGCCACAGAACAATGTTCAGAGAAGCTTGCAGGCATGGGCAGCTGGTTTTGGTTTGAAGGGCTGCCAATAAAAATCCTTTCAAAACTTGGCTCTTCCCAAACCCATATATCCTTTAGAAGCTTTGCCTTCACTGCAGAAGTAAACAAAAAAGCTTCAATGAATTCAGTAACTTGAGGGATTATTTTAGTCAGGATAAAGTGGTATAATCCTCTCATGTGAGTAACCAGTGCTATTAAAAGCTCAGCCAGGACATTCATGTGAAATTTCCAGTCTGTCCATTATTTACCTGGACTTTGCCTCTAGGTAGTTAATGCAAAAAAACCCCATAACTCTGTCTAACATATCGTAGAATCATAGAATGGTTTGGGTCGGAAGGGACCTTAAAGCTCATCTGGTTCCAACCCCCTGCCATGGGCAGGGACACCTTCCACCAGGCCAGGCTGCCCAAAGCCCCATCCAACCTGGCCTTGAGCGCTGCCAGGGAGCAGCATCCACAGCTTCTCTGGGCAGCCTGTGCCAGGGCCTCACCACCCTCAGAGTGAAGAATTTCCTCCTTATATCTAATCTAAATCTCCCCTCTTTCAGTTTAAAGCCATTACCCCTTGTCCTGTCACCACACACCCTTGTAAAAAGTCCCTCTCCAGCCTTCCTGTAGGCCCCCTCCAGGTACTGGAAGGCCACAATAAGGTCTCCTTGGAGCCTTCTCTTCAGGCTGAACAACCCCAACTCTCTCAGCCTGTCCTCATAGGAGAGGTGCTCCAGCCCTCTGAGCATCTTCGTGGCCTCCTCTGGACTCGCTCGAACAGGTCCATGTCCTTCTGCTGGGAGCCCCAGAGCTAAACGCAGGGCTCCAGGTGGGGTCTGACAAGAGCAGAGTAGAGGGGCAGAATCACCTCCCTCGCCCTGCTGGCCACGCTTCTCTTGATGCAGCCCAGGATACGGTAGCTGGATATGGAGAAGAGAAAATTCTTAAGAACTCATTCTGATACCTGAAGGATTTTACCTGCCTCCTAGAGAATACATAGCCCATCATTCTAATTTTGAGTCAGAAATTCATGCGTCCTGACCCCGTTTCTGAACGTGAGACTGCTGACTCTACTGCTGGAACTGTGTTTTCCCCCCAGGACATGTTCATTTATGCCATTTCATGTAACTTGCTTTAGTTATACCCTGTGGTGGGTTGACACCAAGTTGGATGGAAGTGTCGATCTGCTGGAGGGTAGGAAGGCCCTACAGAGGGACCTGGCCAGGCTGGATCGATGGGCCGGGGCCAACTGTATGAGGTTCAACAAGGCTCAGTGCCGGGTCCTGCACTTCTGTCACAACAACCCCATGCAACGCTACAGGCGTGGGGAGGAGCGGCTGGGAGCTGCTTGGCAGAAAAGGACCTGGGGGTGTTGGTTGGTGTGGCCAGCAGGACCAGGGAGGTGATAGTGCCCCTGTACTTGGCACTGGTGAGGCCGCACCTTGAGTAGTGTGTTCAGTTTTGGGTCCCTCACTACAAGAAGGACATTGAGGTGCTGGAGCGTGTCCAGAGCAGGGCAACAAAGTTGGTGAAGGGTCTAGAGAACAAATCTTACGAGGAGCGACTGAGAGAGCTGGGGTTGCTCAGCCTGGAGAAGAGGAGTCTGAGGGGAGACCTTATCACTCTCTACAACTGCCTGAAAGGAGGCTGTAGTGAGGTGGGGTTGGTCTCTTCTCCCTAGTAACAAGCGATAGGACGAGAGGAAATGGCCTCAAGCTGAGCCAGGGGAGGTTTAGGTTGGATATTAGGAAAAACTTCTTCACCAAAAGGGCTGTCAGGCCCTGGCCCAGGCTGCCCAGGGAAGTGGTTGTGTCTCCATCCCTGGAGGTATTTAAAAGACTGGTAGATGTGGTGCTTGAGGACATGGTTTAGTGGTGGACTTGGCAGTGCTGGGTTAATGGTTGGACTTGATGACCTTAAGGGTCTTTTCCAGCCTTAATGATTCTATGATTCTATGACGCTGGCTGGACCAGGGTCAGGTGCCCACCAAAGGTGCTCTATCACTCCCCTCCTCAGCTGGACACGGGAGAGAAAATATAATGACAGGCTCATGGGTTGAGATAAGGGCAGGGAGAGATCATTCACCAGGTACCATCACAGGCCAAACAGACTCAACTTGGGGAAATTAGTTTCATTTATTACCAATCAAATCAGAGTAGGGTAATGAGAAATAAAACCAAATCTTAAAAAAAAACACCTTCCCTCCTACACCTCTCTTCTTCCCAGGCTCAACTTCACTCCTCATTTCTTCACCTCCTCCCCCGAGCGGCGCAGGGGGACGGGGAATGGGGGCTGCAGTCAGTTCATCACGTTGTCTCTGCCGCTCCTTCCTCCTCAGGGGAGGACTCCTCACACTCTTCCCCTGCTCCAGCCTGGGGTCCCTCCCATGAGAGACAGTCCTCCGTGAACTTCTCCAACATGGGTCCTTCCCACGGGCTGCAGTTCTTCACGAACTGCTCCAGCGTGGGTCCCTCCCACGGGGTGCAGTCCTTCAGGAGCAAACTGCTCCAGCATGGGTCCCTCACGGGGTCACAAGTCCTGCCAGCAAACCTGCTCCAGAGTGGGCTCCTCTCTCCATGGGGCCACAGGTCCTGCCAGGAGCCCACTCCAGCATGGGCTTCCCACAGGGTCACAGCCTCCTTTGGGCATCCCCCTGCTCTGGTGTGGGGTCCTCCAGGGGCTGCAGGTGGAGATCTGCTCCACCGTGGACCTCCATGGGCTGCAGGGGCACAGCCTGCCTCACCATGGTCTTCCCCAGGGGCTGCAGGGGAATCTCTGCTCTGGTGCCTGGAGCACCTCCTCCCCCTCCTTCTTCACTGACCTTGGTGTCTGCAGAGCTGTTCCTCTCACATGTTCTCACTCCTCTCTCCAGCTGCAATTTCACAGGGTTTTTTTCCCTCCTTCTTGAATATGTTATCCCAGAGGTGCTACCGCCATTGCTGATGGGCTCAGCCTTGGCCGGTGGCAGGTCCAACTTGGAGCTGGCTGGCACTGGCTCTATCAGACATGGGGGAAGCTTCTAGCAGCTTCTCACAGAAGCCACCCCTGTAGCCCCCCCCCCCCCCCCCCCAAAACCTTGCCACACAAACCTAACACATATCTATGTATTATCTTTTCTGCCACAGCCCTCTCAATTTTCCATCTATGCCTAGAACTGGTCCTTGCTGTGATTTATGAACTAGTCCTGGGATATCGCAGCCATCTGTTCCACAGTGGCTCAACCACAGCTGGCCTGAGCCAAGAAATAAAGATATTGTCTTCCTAAACTCAGTGTGTTTTAAATGCAAATCTTATGCTCCCTTCCTCAAAGCTGGCAGGTTATTTTCTAGCTATCGTCTTCAACCTCTGGAGTTTGACATTGTGACTACTTGGAGGCCAATAGTGAGACTTTCCACAATATAATGCATTGCTAATGCTGGAAGCAGAGGAAGAAAGAGGTATCAGGAATTCAGTCCACGGGAAGCTAACTTCAGGTACAAGTGGAAGCAGGCAAGGTGTCTAGAGCAGCAGTGGTTGTGAATAAAAGATGTCACCTTCTGCCTCCTCAGCCAGCCACTGCTGGGGAGGGCAGGGAGCTGGCACAGTCCTGGCTCACCTGTGCTGGGTGCAGGTCTACAGCGTGCACGTGCTGCCTCTACAGCATCGGTGACTGAAAATAATTTTTGTACAGGGGAATGCTCTTCTCCCTCTTTTTTGCAATCAAGCTAAAGTTCATGTATCTCCACTTGTGAATAATTAGTTTCGCCAGGTCCATGACCATCACAAGACAGTGAGTACTGGATTACAGAGGCACCACAGTTCATGCGGATATGCATGAACTGAGAAGGATGAGGCTCAGCTCTTCCCGTGGCCATGATGAATTCATGTCAACTCATGATACTGGTGGCTGTTTTAGAGCTACCCTCAGAGGCTTATATTTTAAGATGTTTAGTCAGGCTACTGTGCTTAAGTTAGTCCTGGAACACTTAAAGATGAAACTCCTTGGATGTTTCTTAATGTCAAGAGAATTTCCTAAACTGGCATGGAACAATAATGGATTTTTTACACTTTTTTCCCCATTCTCCCATTCTGATTTTTTGGAATATGTTTCTGGAAGTTGCCAATAGGCTACGTACACCCCTCAGAGACATTTAACTGGATAAATACCTCTGGACATGCAAGTGAAAACTTAGACAAGTATTTAATATTCATATAACCAATCAACCCTTCCTCAAAAAAGCCGTGCTTTTCCTTGCTCTGTTTAGTAGAGTTGATGGCATTCCATCACTGGCTGTTTTTTGATGGCATTGCTAGCTGCAGCCAAAAAAGATGACTGACAATAACTTACACTGAAGCGTTACTGAGGAACAGTGAATAAATTCACCAAGGAACGCTGAAGCGTGTAAGGAGAGCTATCCCATGAGTTTGCTGACATAATTCAATCTCATTTCCCGAATGTAAGAAAGACGTACAGTAATAACAGACAATGGTTGCTATGTGCTGGCCATGATTATTTTTCTCTAAAAGGTGTTTACTGCATCTCATAACTTTTTTTCCTGGGCCATTCAGCACACTGGATAAACCAAAGTCAGGGTAAGTCAGTCATATATGCTCTTGGATTCATTTATTTCATGTCCCTGCAAGATTTTCCATTAAAAAAGTACCAATTATTTTTGGGAGAAGTGTTATAGTCATCATAGGACACAGGTTAGCTCTAAAAACATGCTGCAATGGCCACTACACAGGCACAAAACTTTTCATTAAGTGCAACGAGCACCAAGCGTGGCTTCATGGCAGCATCTTTAATATGTTTTGGGGACATCCAGTCGACTGGGAAGGAGTGCTTGCTCCTAGTGAATATCCTGTGCAATTCAAATTTTCAGTTAGAAAAAGAAAGTATGTATATTTTCCATTGCTGGTTTACATCACAAAGGTGCAGCCTTTCTTCATGTCTCGCTGAGGTGCAGAATTTCAGCGATTACGATGAATGAGAGATTAGTCTGTCTTGTCAGTCTATTTGGCAAATAAGGTTGTAGCTTACTTGTACATGGCAAACAATCAATTGTCGTATAATTAGTTGCATTTTGCACCATTGGCATTAAAGTTCACCAGGTCTGAACATCTTCTCTGTCCTTCCCTGTTCATTAGAGCTTCATTCACATTCCTCACAGAACAGCTTAGTTTGCTTTTTACTTTTAATTAAAAAGGCAAACTTTTGGCATCTGCATGCCCTGAAAATGCAAACAGTTCTTAATTAAAGTGCAATATAGTGCCGAAAATAAGCATAATTAGTTGGGCAGTGCAGCAGTTAACAATGTACTTCATTCTGTGTATACAAAACCATAAGAAATTGCAAAAACAGGAGCAGAATTTAGTAAAAGGAATAAAATAACCATAATAAATCAGTGCTGCACAGTTTTTAAACCCTTTATTTCCCTCACTACTATTATTGCTATGAGAATCATATCCATTCTCTCATGGTATTGCATTAAAATCTTGATAGTGTGTCTTCATATTCGATGTTATTAATAATCATGCAACTGCATATTTATCATTGCTTATTCACTCACATCTAATAGAAAACCTGGATGTTGACTGTATTAGAGCGCTGTATTACAGTGCATTACAGCAATAATCATGTCCGTAATTTCTGCTGTAGAAGATGGATCCAAGTTGCAAAACTGAGATCTGGGAACTGAATTTCCAAAGTCCTTGATAGATGGATCGTGGGCTTTACCTGGACTTACCAGTGTAATTCAAACACCTCCTTTATAGGTAGGATTGATTTGAACTTAGTTATCAAAAGTCTGGGGATAATTGTTCATCCCCTCAAATAGCAAAATCCTGCCAGAAACTACATTATCTACAGCCTCTAAATATGCAATTTCGTTCCTAGGTTCTTCCAACTCTGAATTCAAACAACAGTAAAACCACCAAGATTCTCTGAATGCAGTTATTCTGAGGAATTCCAGCTTCTTCGCACATCCTCCTTCTTTCATATTATGTCTTTCTAGAAGTACCTGGTGATTAAAGAATTTTTTTATTTGTTTGCAACAAGTTCGGTAGAAGAGAAAAAAATAATGCCCATGAATTGCTGTTTCAGTACTGTTTGGGCACATCCATATATGAGACTATGCCCCTCTCCTCTGAGTGCTTATTGATTAAAAAACCGCAGATATATCCTAAATCCAGGCTACCCCTGGTTCAGGACAGAGGCTCAGTTGGTGTATAGGAACATAACTTAGTAAACCTAAACAGGTTTAAACCAAACAAGAAAAAGATTTTATTTCAAATGTTATACTTCTTTTTACGAGCCCCGAGTTCAAAACCCAGGCTGCTTGTAGAAAGGTATCCAAACATCCTTCAAGGGAAAAAAAATATATTTAATGCTCTTCTAGGGCTTACTCCAGGATAGATACTCCTTCTGTGGTCTTGATCTTCAGACTGGCCTCCCACTGATGTCCAGAGGAGCTCTGTACGTTGATTCGGTCAACATGCTCCAGATCTCCTTAATGCTTTTTGAATGATACCCACAGCCTGGTCCTCCTACTCTGCCATTTTTCTTAAAGCAAAAACCCCCTCATTTCAAAACTCCATTTTCTTCATTTTGCCTTGGAGATAATTATGCATGTGATCTAGTATCTACTGAAGATAATGGAAAGGCTTTTACTGAGGGATGGACCCAGGCTCCCAAATATCCCATGATCCCATGAAAAATATCTTGCCTGTTTCCATCCATCTTTTGTTTGGATATGAAAGAAAAAGAAGCATGTGAAAAATTCCTGCTGGAGTGAGCATACATTTTTTCCCAGCCTGTGCAATTTGCATCCTTCCCCAGGCACTGATGAAGGGATTGCTTTCTTGCCTAAATACCCCTGCCCAAAAATAAATGAACTTGTGAAGCAGCAATGTGCTACTGGACCCTGTGCTTCAGAAACAGGAGCAGCAGAAATGTGTTTGAAATTCTGTGGTTTATTTGGTCATATTTTAATTAGATGTCTGTTCATTTTGAAGTTAATATTCTTGTCCAGCTCACGTTCTGGTGAAAAATATTTCTAATAGATGTACTGATTTAAGCCTGTAAATCTTGCTCTCAGGCTCTTTATGGGACTGACTGTAGAAAAGGCAGAAACCTAAAGACCAAATTAATTTTTGTGTCTGTATTTTAACACCCAATATTTTCTGTTTGCAATTGCTGGTAAGAATAAGGTTACTTGTGCACTCAAGAATGCCACTTGGCCATTTGAATTAATAATTGTCTGATTTACACACGCAAGTGTACGTGTACAGAAGCAGTATCAACTATCGATGCTTTGAGCAGGAAGCGAGGTCTGAGAGGCCAGTCCAGCAGAAGTTAATTACTTAATTGATAAAGACATAAAAAGTCATAACCCAGCCATGATTTTAAAAAAAAATTACTAATTTTTATGGTGCTGAAGGAAGCAAAATGGAGCAAATAGCATATAACTCACATAGTCCTATTTATATCCCACTTTTTGTTTTTTAGCTCAGATGACTCTATAGGCCAAGCTAGTTTTTGTCTGCTTATTTTAAAGTAAGTATAAAAGAATAGTAAAGTTTCCTGCATGAATATTGCCATAACCACCTGGCAGCTTTGGAAAGTGGAGAAAAAATGTACAAGGACAAACTAAGTACCTTGATCTAGCACAAAAGAAATAACCCTCCATGAGAATGTTTAAAATATACTTTGCAAATCTACTGTTATGCGTTGTTTAGCTAAGCGTCATAATACAAGCATTTCGGCATTATGGGAAGCTGGTTTGCAATTTAACAGAACACAGAAATTGTCATCATCCCAGTAAAAAAGCAAGGTAAAATAACAACCTAAACATATATTACTGCTTAGCATAAGACATCCTAAAATATAAAAGCACTCTCTAGCAGCACTGCTTTCTCTGCTTTTAAAAGAGCCTCTAAAAATGCAATAAAGTGTTTCAGATGGGAGACAGATTAAAAATAACTGCAGTACGTGCACTCTAGTCATATAGTATATCTCAACAGCGATATTGCCAGGTTTCTTGGGTATCTTCCTCTGGATGACTGACGTTTTCATTACAAGATCCAGAAATGCCCATGTTTTCCTCGCCTCCGAAATTCCTGCAGCTCTAGAGAAACTGCAGGTTAGGTTCAGAGATGACAACACCTCTTCTTCATCCTGCCTTCCCTTTCACAATTTCATTCTTCCCTTGGCCCCAAGGAGAGGGCATGCGATTTTGAGCAGTCCCATTAATCTCTCCACGGTTTCAGCCAGCGGCACTGGGCTCTCCAGCGCAGCACTTGCTCCAGGATGCCTTGGCCACTCCATGGGGCTTGCAGACAGAGAGGAAAGTCTGTTGATTAAGGTGGCTGCTTAATGCAGGTTTATAAATTTTCTGTCCTTTGACATGTCCTGGCCTGGCTGGCCTAGGAAAATACTCAGGCCAAAGGTTATCATCAGCTGCAAATGTACAGCAAGCAGGGAAGAAAAAGGGACTCAGCATTGCCAGCTGGACTGGAAGCAGGAGAAGGTGCTGGTGAAAGGAGGTAGAAAATGAATCCTAAACAAGTCTCTCCTAGCGCTGATCTGTCTGCATGTTCCCTGTTGCACTCCTTTCTTTTTCACTGCAAAAAACCAGACTTTCCCACCCAGCATCTATATCTAGCAGGTGACACAGCAGAGACAGGGTCTGATTCTGCATCCTCTTAGTGAAAGATCACAAACTGGTGGTTTGCTCATGAAAGAGGCTCAATGCAAAGACCAAAATCTGGCCCTTAGCACTCTGAAAATGCAAAGAGCGTGGCAAGATCGTTGTCAGACCTCGGTGCTGCTGCTGTAATATGGAGCTGTGAGGATTTTGGTGCCTATCTCGAATTTTGACCCTCTCTGCATGGAATGAATTGTGCTGAAAGGTACATGTCACTTATTGCAATAAATCAAAGGCTTCTTCTCACGTAGTGTGTCACTAAAATCCTATGTCTATCTCACCTCTGAAAATTTCTTCTTCTCATTAATTACACTAGTGAGCTAGGAAGGGGTTCAGCTCATATGATTTTAGCCAGCTGACAGGGAGTAGTCTAATATAAAGTAGATATCTACACTCCTTGTGCAGTCAGTGGAGAAATTATAGAATCATAGAATCATAGAACCGTTTAGGTTGGAAAAGACCCTTAAGATCATCAAGTCCAATTGTTAACCTAGCGCTGCCAAGCCCATCACTAAACCATGTCCTCAAGCACCACGTCTACCCTTCTTCTAAATACCTCCAGGGATGGGGACTCAACCACTTCCCTGGGCAGCCTGTTCCAATGCCTGACAGCCCTTTCAGTGAAGAAGTTTTTCCTAATATCCAACCTAAACCTGCCCAGGTGCAACTTGAGGCCATTTCCTCTTGTCCTATCACTTGTATAAATGCCAAAGATCACCCGAAAAAGCCAGCAAGGCCCAGCAAAATAATTAAAGTCTCTTGTGCTCCAGCTCATTGCTCTTTTTCAACATCCTTCTGAATATATGAGGCCAAAACCCCAAACCTACAGTGCAGTCAAAATCTTTTTACCACACTTGTGCTTCCAAATCCTCCCTAAATTCTCAGTCTTCCAAGGTACTTCTATTTCATTTTCTTCTTCAATAATAATACAAAAGTTATTTTTGTGACTAGTCCTTGTCATTAGCTATTTTATAAGCCATTCAGCATAACTCTTTGCTCTCCAAAAGTGATATGTGAGCTGAGTTGAATATTTCTGATTTGTCACCTCTGTCACATAGTGTGGCCAAGTATCTGCAATGCTTCAAATCCAGTTGTTGCTGTAAGGGTTTGCAAGGACAGTGCCAAAGTGCACTCTCTGCAAGTAGTATTGCAAAGGCTCCGTGGCTGCTAAGCCCCTTGACATCACATTGAATTTCCATGGAAAGGGCTTCTCCTCTATGTGCTATTTCCATAGGTTTTCTACAGGTAAACCTCCTTGGTAAGATGCCTCTGGAATATGACCTCAAGGATTAAGCTGAATCCTGTTCATACATAATATTCATTTAGATGTATGTCTGGATATAATTTCATAACATTTGTCCTGCTTATCTCTAATACTATGAACCTAATACCTCATCTGATGCATGTGATGTGTAATATTTAGTAGGTAAGCCAATATTCCCCTGAGCTGGGACTTAATGATGGAACATCGCTGGGCTGTATCATAGCCACTTGCTTCTGGGGCTGCTGAAGGGGTTTTTGAAAAGATTCTGCTAGCACAAGGAATGAAGAATATAAAACTGTGAATTTAGAGCTTGTATTTCTCTGTCGCTCAGTCCCCGTTTGCATAGTTAAGGCTCACGGAATCTGAATCGATATGATGCCAGACTCATTTGTGATATACCTCTATCCCCAGTTTGGACTTCCTGCAAATGATGACATTATAAAGTAACAAAAAGCCACAATCATTTCATTCTGCTACTAGTCAGGCTACTGTTTGGACCTGAAAGTGCTTCCTATTTTGCTGGCTCCTCTCATAAGAAGAGGTGAAAGGACAGGAAAGTCACTGGAGAGGCTGTGGGTTGAGAAACAAGGTCAGCACAGGTTTAAGCAGTTCATCTTCTGGCTTTTTAAAGACTCCAGTTCAAACTTCCATTATGCACCAGCTCCATTTTGTTGAATGCATTTTCAGTTGACTCTTTTGTAGACAACTCTGTGTCACAAAACCGTTGATCTTGGGTATTCTTTACTCGGCAA
This sequence comes from Platalea leucorodia, assembly GCF_965183815.1. Lineage (NCBI taxonomy): Eukaryota > Metazoa > Chordata > Aves > Pelecaniformes > Threskiornithidae > Platalea > Platalea leucorodia. The sequence continues at coordinate 2,616,075 of NC_138829.1, forward strand.
ACTCCTGAGATTGCTACCTCAATGGTGAAATTAATTAGGATTGAGTTATCAGTAGATATGGTGACCTTGAAGTATCTCTAAGCACACAAGCAAGGAATAAGGAAGAGCAGAGTGTACTGTGTAATCACGGCTCTTCCCAGTCCCAACATTTTACCCTGCAACAGTCACATAACTGGTCCTTTTGGAAGTAGAAGTAGATAGGACACCTCTGAGGTTGGTTCTTTTATTTCTTTGCAGTAAAGGCACTTGGATAAATACGGCACATTCAATGCACATCCTGTGCTCACAACATTATCTAATCCTTTACAAGTCATATAAATTGGGCCTGATCTTTCTTCTGAGATCTTGTCGATACGTCGTCTGCGTGCTGGAAGGTTTGTTTTCCAGAGTGCTGCCATGGAGGGACCCATGGAGCCTTGCTGAAAAGCTTGTTTCTTGCTGCTCAAGGACAAGAGCTGGAAGAGCATTTGATGGGTGTCAGCTACAACTCTACGTCTTTCCCCTCTTGGAATGCAGAAGCTGAGTGCCAGGGGCTTCCAGCACAGGCAATGGTCTCTGATCTCCCACCTTCTCCTTCTGGGGACAATGAGATGAAACCCAGTGACTCCTGAGCAGGAAGGAGAGGGCCAGGGCAGGCTTTGTGCCTTGGGACGTGACTCGGTGGGGAAGAGAAACCCAGGCTGACAGGCACTGACAAAGGAACACCCACCACAAAATTACCCTGAACACCAAGCCCTGTGTCATGGCCTGATGCTGTTATCTATAAACTTAAGACAGCTTATTCTTACAAATAATTTGGCTTCCAAAAAAACAGATAAAGAGGAGGAAAAAATATCTTACGTATATCCTATATATGTAGTCCATTGTATAATTTGGTGGATTATCCTATGTGGAGTAATTGTCTGGTGCATGAAATAAATTAAATAAAAGCACCTTTAAATCTCACAGATGATATAACAGTGTTTCTGGTGTGTGTCTATTCTAAGATAAAACGCCTGTGGGAAGTGAGTGTTTAGGTAAAAGGCTTGCAAGAGAAAAATCCTTCTGGGAGAAAGATGCTGATTCTCTGCAGAAAACTCCTTCGAGCAAACTGTTTTTTAGCGAAATGTTTCTGCCGGTTACATGAACAGTAAGCTTTGTGAACCATGATTCCTTTTTGGCTTCTTGGGGATTTTACAGGGGAAATTTTCAGAGACTCTGAGTGATCTGGGGGAGAGCACTGTTGAGACATCAGCCCTGCAGCTCCCATGCTGCTGAAAATGGGTCACTGAGATAAATGTTAATACAGGCTTCCCCTTTGGGAATCTGTATCTACAGCTGCGCCACTGGAGAAATTGCATCGCAGGAACGATGCAGTAAAATGTGGATACTTGAAGAAATGAACATGCCATTGGTTAATACAAAAACCTCAGTGCCATCGAATCACCACGCAAAGACAAACAAAACTGACAATTCATTTTGTTTCAGAAAATAATTTGGCAAGCCAAATGTCTCGTTTATTTGTCATCCTCCCAAACCAAGGCCTTGCCAGGGTTGGTTCTAATCGATATATGCATTACTTTACAACAATTTCAGAACGAGAGATGGATGTTTGAGGAATTATCAAATAAAATCAGTCTCTTCCTTTTATATGCATGCACTCCCTCCTCTCCTATATGTCTTCTTCCTTTCTAGACATCTGCTGAAGGCAGAAAAAAACTCTGTTAGGTTATTAATTCAGAAGCATCCTTCTACTAAAAAAAAAGAAGCAAACTAAAATTGAAACATAGCCAGGATGCTTTGGCGCAGCTCCCAAGCTCTCATTCCACTTGTAGCTGATGATACGATGCCACTTTGTTGAAATGATTAATCAGTGGCACAAGGGTCCTTGCCACCTAACCCTCAGCTAGACTCTCCGCAGCCCACGGATAGGAGTTTGCTCAGCCTCTGAATCTTCTCCCCTCCTCCAAGGGACAATGGCTCCTCCTTGAAAACTTCATAGGTCAGACTCCTTCTTCCAGTATGCAATGCAGCCCTGAACCCTGTGGACCACATGGAGGCAATGAGAGCTCACTGTTCCTGCAAACTAGTAAATAATAGATTTATTTTAATAATGACCTCCTGCTGATGCAAGAGCAGCATGAAAAGGCTGTAGACCCCAAAGGAAAAAATTCCTCCTGACCCCCAAACCCAGTGATCAGTCATTTTCAAAGCCTCCTAAAAATGCAGCTGGTCAGGAACTGCAGCAAAGAGGAGCAGAGGCAAAGGGGTTTGAGACACAGGGTGATAGCTGTGTTATTGCTGGGAGAGGAGTACAAGACAACAAGAGGCTGCAGGAGGTGAGGATGCACGTTGCTCTGTCCCCCCTCTGCCTCTCTGAAATTGCAAATAACCTCTGGCAGAGGCAGCCTGAGTAACTTTGAGCAGGCGCAGAAAGACACATCTTTAAATACAGCAAATATACAAAATCATCTGCAGAGTTCAAGAGTAAGGACTCCCCACCTTTTCTCTCTCCTTTAAATGAGTTATAAGCATGAATGTTCACTGAGTGTCAAATTTGCTGCATTTTACTCTTCATCGTCGCAGAATAAAAATATGTAAGACCAGTGCAAGAATGAATAAATTCAGCCCTTAGATTTATCAATTATTTTTCTAGTCACTATCTCAGAGCAGTTATTGTTAGCAGCTGAGTGACAGGCCAAAGCTGTCACTGTCCATAAAAGTCTGAACTGTAATCCATAATAACTATTGTATTTTCTCTTCCACTTAATTGCAAATGTGAAGATCAGGATTTGCACATTATGCCCCAGCAGGATTCCTGCGTGCATGTTAAATGCGGCTCACCGCAGAGCACCACGGATTTGTTACACCTCTCAGCTGATCACAGTGAATTGCTTACATTGAACCATGCTGAGCATTTTGGTATCAAGCCTGGGCCTTTCCTTTTATGCAGTCACTATTTTAGGAAGGTAAATATTTAGCATTCATTCTGTGGGGAAGATGCTCTATTTATATCATCGGACAAGAAGGAGGTCGTTGCTTGTGCAGAATTGCCAATCAGACGCTGCTCGGAGCAGAAGCCAGAGTGCTTTGCAGAAGTCTTGTTAATGCAGTTGGAGGCATGTTTTCAGTTGGGTTCCTGCAAACATTTCTATTTTTAGATTCTGTAGTGGATTTTTCAAGTATAACTTAAGTTTAAGAGTAACTTAAGTTGATTCTGGAGTCAACAAAGTATTGAGAGCTTCTAAAAAACCTGCCTTCCTAGATGTAAGAAGAAGGTTAACACCGTTATTGGATGTTCTTTGTGATACTTAACCATAGCATACGAGAATCAATATGTTTACATCAAGACCCTCAGGTCACATTCCCTGCCAGCATGGACTGGCACAGCTCTCTGGATGTCAGCAGAGCAGAGCATGTCGAATTGTAACAGCTTGTTGCAAGGAGCGTGCCCAGACCGTCATGGCTCATGTCAAGATTGGGAAGCACCTTCTCTTCTTTCAGCATACCTACTCTCAGACCTGTGAGACCCCTCTTCTCTGGCTTCCTGGGGGAAATGACATTAAAAGATGTCTGAGGGTCTGTGTTGTGTGGCATTATGGCCCTGCTATATATTTAGAGACAAACCAATTTGCTAAGTTCTCACCTAAGGGCTCTCTTCCTGCACGTGTCCTGCAGGGGACACTCCTCCCAGTACAGATGGGCACCAGTGGCGAGGATGTGCAAAACATTTTTCTGCGACTCCTGCCCTAACACTTAAAGAGTCTCTGAAGCATTTTGAGGAGTGCAGATGGATGTAGGATGCTCTTATCATGCAGATGGGTCTTCAGGTTAATTTTCATCTTGTCTTCCTAACAGTGTCCTATTTCCTCAGCTTGTCTGTCAGGCTATAAATTTTAGGCATTTTATTGCCACTCCAATAAATAAAGCAACTTGGTTTATAAATTCCCTCTGACCTTGTGTGCAAACTCACACTGCTGCAGTAGGGCTCTTGCAAACAGACCTGCTGAAAGCTTTGCTGTCTCTCCCAGGTAGAGACTTTTTGGCCTCAATTCTGCCAGCACTTGAGACCCCCTGACAAAATGCAACCAAGAGCCTGGAGTTGAGCACAGTCACGTCCAAGATGCCTTCTGGGACTGCAAGCCCATGGGGGAAGCAAGCCCCGACCGTGGGGACCACAATCCCTCTGCATCACTGAGAAAGAGATGGGTGCCATGCCAATGGGACATAGGATCCAGGGGACTTCATCTCCTGGGTTTCTGTGGTTGGATTATGCAAAATCCAGTAAGAAAAAGCTCAGATTGAGATCTTTACCACAGTTTAGACATTCATTATATGCCTTTCTCTTGCTTTGTTCCCTTATATGTGGGTCCCAGTGTTTTGGGTCCCAAAACATGGGTCTTTCTTACACAGAGGCTTTTCTTGCAGAGCTCACCTCCAGTCATGGTAGATCTTGGTGAGCACCTTGTCCCAAGGCTATAGAGCTCTGTGGGGTGGGAGGGAGGGAAGATGTCTTCAGCTCTCTTTAAAGAAGTGCACAGAAAGGGGAAAAATGAGAGCATTTTGGTGATGCATTTGGGAGGTTCACCTGAAAGTGGGAAGAAATGGGGTTTTGTTTTCAGCTACATGTAATTATATTCCATTTCTGTTTGGCACCTACTTCTAATTTGAGAAAGTAAATTCTGAAAGCACTTTTGGATTGTCACAATAATTTCTAATGAAGAAAATGTAAAAAAATACCAACTAAAATGTCTCTGCTTATGAAAGTTTCATAATTTTCTGTCATATACTTCAGTTTTCCAAATGTTCTTTCCAAACGAAATGCTTTTACCAATAAAAGCTTCATTTTTCATTGAAAAGCTAGAAAATTTCTGTCCAAGTGGAGTTTTCATTCTGTTTCAATGAGTTATCTCTAACTTAAAAAAAAAACTCTATGAGAAGTTGAAAATTAATTTTAAATGTAAATAAAATTCTGAGAATCTGCTCCAGAAAAAAAAGAAGAAACCTTCATCACATAGTAACAGGGTTGTTCAATAACAGTTAACACTATATAGGATGAATTCATGAGAAAATAATGTTTTAATATGGTCCTTTCTTACAATCTTTTGCATGTTTCTGAGGAGATACCCAAATTGTGCAGTCCAATCCCGTCCATTCGCATTGTGCAAAAACACAAAGTGAAGCCTGACCTCATTAAAACCAATGGATGTTTAATTGATGCCTTTACTGGAGCACCAGTTTTAACTATAAACTACACCAGGCATTAAGAGTATGGCTGTTAAGCCCAGATTTTTAGGTTGTGGGAGTTTCATAATTCAAATACCAGCAGAGATTAAAAAAACAAAGATCTTTCTTATTCACTGTGTATCAAAACATCCCATTCTCCAGTTGCAGTTCAGATCAATTGACATACTTAGTACTGCTTGTTCCATCCCATTTTTCCTTTTTAATTTCTTCTAAAAGTAGAAAAATGAGAAGTCCTTTCAAAATTGCCAGTCTAAGAGCTCCCTTTGAAAAAAAATGCTGCTGGATTGTTCTGACCTTTTCAAAACACTTTTCTTCCCCCCTGTTCCTGCTTCAAACCATGGGGTTTTTTAATATATGACAAATTTCCGTGCAGTGCTTTTCAATGAACAGAGACTTTCTGACTACCAAACATTTCACTGGGAATTTTCCAAGCAGCTACAACAGCCTCTGTAACCGGTGGGATATGTATAGATGGTGGCTCCTTCGGTGAGCAGAGATGGTTGAATCAGGCCTTGCATTAGCCTATATGTGAACTTTCTGAAAAGTTCATCACCCCAATCATTTTTTCTTGAGTTTGTTCTTCATCTCCTTTCCATTTTTAATATGCTGCAGGGAGAGTCAGAGTCATGACAGTCTGAGCAACCTGAGCAAGCACAGGGAATGCAGCTTCTGCAGTGGTGAGCACCATGGCAAGTCTGCCCATCCATCCATTCATCTGTCCTTCTTCCTTCCTTCCTTCCTTCCTTCCTTCCTTCCTTCCTTCCTTCCTTCCTTCCTTCCTTCCTTCCTTCCTTCCACCCTCCTGATTTCCCTCTTGTTCTCTTGCTTTCAAGCAGTAAAACCCACGGCAGAAACAGAGCAGCGTTTGCTTCGTTCACAAAGCAGCAAATGTTCCTGGTTCTCTGTGAATTATGAAGAAACTATTTATTCCACCTGGCTCTTCCTCCAGAAGAGCTGGCTTTATCTCTCAGATTATAATAAGGATTTATTTTTAAATCCTTTGTTTATTCTTACCCTGCAGGACACAGCTGTAATCTCTCCCAGTTTCGTGTTCAGTGTGTGGGGTAGTAACATGAAAAGACTTCCAGGACTCTAAAACTAAACTGCTTTTTTATTAGGCAAATTATTTACCGAAATGCTTCGATGGGATTTGCATTCTGAACGCGTTCCCGCAGTCTTCTGCAAGCCCTTCTCTGCCATCTGTGCTTCTCCCTCCATGCTCCGTGTGGGCTGCTCCATCTTGTCATTTAGCAACTGTTGTTGTGTCTTTTGTGCCAGCTTTTGTTACCTTTATGGGGCAGGAGTTGGTAATAAATTGCTGAACCTCAAGCACTAGTTTTCGACCTCTTCTCCAAGAATACCTGCTCCGGAGTGCTTTGGGAAAAACAGTTAAGGGAAGGCAGCATGAACATGTTTCTGCACAATCTGTGCAAGAGCAGTTTCTAAAAGGACCTGTGCCTCCACCAGAAGCTTCTCAGTCATTGAACACAGTAAGAAAAAGGCTGAAAATTGCTGCTGGGGAAAATGAGCCTTTACCTTATCTTTGCACCACTGAAGGCTCCCAGTGCAAGTTTTCATTGCAGTCAAAGGTATCTCTGTGGCGGACATCGATGTACCGGTCTGAGTTAATAATCTCACCACAGCTCAGATCGTGACAGCTCCTGAGTTTTTATGCAGCCCACAGGGAAGCTGGTTTCTGTCCTGCAGGTTCTCAGGCTGTGTTGCATTATAGCTGACCTTGACTGTAACGGAGGCATTTTCTGTTTTGTGCCGTAATCCCAGATGGGAGAAGTGGTTTTGCCCTAGTATCCTGTGGCTCCAGAGCCAACATTTTTCATGCACAACATGAGCATTATGGAATATTTGACCAAAATACACATTACAGAAATGCACAGGTAGCATGGCTTTTCCTGGATCACAACGCCTAGATGTTTTTCCAGATGCCCAGCAATCCTCGGCTGGCAGATGTCTGGAAAAATGACTAACATGCACATAATGATACTTCATGTACTTACTGTGGATCCAAACCTAAATTCGTCTGCCTGCTGTATGTGCATGGAGCCACAATATCACTTGAACAGCAGGCCTCCCACATCTCATTCTGTACACATATCAATTTATCTTTCTGGGACCGTCACCAGTTTCAGCATTTAAAAGCTGGCAGCCCAGTGTGACCCATTGTCTAAACATAATGTCAAGTACATTAGGCAGAATGTACCTTCAGCTTCTGGCTCGTGGGTCTTGCCAAGGATATGGAGCATCAGTCTACCGTGGCAGGGTAGCGCCAGCCATAAGAAACAGAGAGATCACAAGGCTGAGTGGGCTGTTAAAAAGTGAAGTGCCTTCGTTAGTATTTGTTCTTTATGCTCCTGTCTTGCTCTCGTCCACACGCATGTGGTTATTAATTTTGCAGGTAAGCTGCATGCTTCATCCCAGGCTTCCTTCTGTCCCCAGGTACAAAGTACGTATCACCCTCGTGATATAAACCCTTAACTCTGCTGGAATTATTCCTCAGTCCTCTTTATACAAAACCCCATTTTTCCATACTTTGTTTATCTCTGCAGTCAAAAGGTACGAGCTCCTGGCTTAGCATTACTGCTGCAATAAGGTTTCCTTCGCAGGTGACAGCTTCCTTCTGGTGGCAGCTTCCCTCTCTGCTGGCCCCTGACCAGCCTGTTGACAAGGCTCACTGCTGAGGAGTCAACTCACTCTTGCTGTGGCCAGCACATGTTTTTAAATCCCTTTAAATGAGTCATCTTCCCATCCCATCCCAGCATCCGTGATTCATTCCCATAGCAGAGCCCACCTCCCTGCAGGATGAGGCCTCATTAGCCATTATACTGAAGAAGTTTTTATGAGAAGTCCTCTCTGCAGGAATGATTCCATCATTATTGTCTCCTAACAAGCTAGTGGACTCCCAACCTTCTTAACCTTTATATTTCCAGGACTGGCCTCTTCAAAGCTTCACAGCTTTCCTTTAGACAATATCCACAACCTCCTTCAGACTCTTCCATTGGCCTTTTCCAGTTCCCAACCTTCAGCTAAGTGCAGTCAATCACAGGCATAGTTAAGCTAGGATCAAAATAATGTTTGCTGGATCAATTTTCTTTCCACTGTAAAACAAAGCATGTTATGAACCATAGATCCAGCAGACAGATCATAGTCAGGTTGGCCATTCCTTAACACAGCGATTGCATTCCCACCATTTAAATCCCACTCCTCTGCGCCGCATGGTCTCAGAAATCTTCTCTTTACCTTTCTAGATCGGCTTGGGATCCCTGCTTTTTTTACTATGGTACATGTTAATCGAGAGGATTGCAATTATGTGATACAGCAGCTGATATCTGATAACAGAATAAAGGTTATCTCTTCTTGCATGGGTATGTTAAGTGAAAAGAAATTAGCAGAGGTGCAAAATCTGGGCCTTATCTTGCACTGCCATAATAGGGAGAGAATTGAGGATTCCATACTCAGCAGCTAATCCCTAAATACATAATTTGCAATCATTGCACTATCTTATCTTTCTCAGATGTTGTTTGGGAAACAGAGAGTCCAGTGTATTTTGCTAGAAGGGCTATTCAGACTTTATTAACATGCTAAAAGTCCTTGAGATACATTACCTAAGATGTAGAAGCAAAAAGGCAAGAGTAGAGGGGTATTTGTTATCACAAAAGTAGTGAGTTTGTGGGAAGAAAGGATTTGTGAATGAAGAGGGATTTACACTAGTAAATACCAGCTGTTCTTGTGCTGTGAACGATTTAGGATAAAGACGTGCATTATTACTCTTTGGACCAAGCCCGAGACAATGGGATCCCGGTCTATGATGGGAGAGCATAGATACCATCACAAGTTTTTTGTCTTGAGTGGACTGAAGAGGCATGATTTTTTTCTCCCAAATCTGGTATCAGTTATGTTTTCTTTCTCAGGATTCTGGCTGGAGAGGTATCCCTATAAGAGTCTTTATGATTCACTGATTGCAACCACTGTCACCATATCACTGGGACATTGCATCATCTCCGATGTCTATTTATCAAACTGTTTTTACATTTCTTATTGGACATCCCTCCGCTCTAGGACTCATTTTCCTTCCAAGCCTAGACTTGGTCAATCATGGAGTAACAAATTAAAACCAACTTTTTTTTGCCTCTCCGCCTGTATTGTCAATGCCTTGTTAATATTTCACTGTCTAGTCACAGAGATAATTTATTGTATGTATACAATGCATGTGATTTGCAAAAATACTGCCAGCTGAGGAAAACACGGTGGCATGAGATAGTCAGTTTTACTGGTTTTGTAGTTCCAGCTCCCAAACGTTCTCTGGAGTCTGCGGAGTCCTGGATTCACACCTTTGAGCTGGGCAAATCTAATTTGCTTGGGAACTCACTGTGTGCTGAAGTCTTCCAACAATTTATGTTATCAGCTAGCTGATTTATGAAGATTAGATGGACACCAGTCAACCCTTGTGGTTTGGATGTCTACAAGGACTGGCCACGGTGCCCAAGTGCCTCTGTCAAGATAGCCCATGCAGGGGCAGTTGCCACATGGCTCCATTTCCAATTGCAACTGTCATGTCTCCTTTTCCATCACCCTTCACATGGTTAGATATAGTCACCAAGGGCTACATGCTAAAGTAGCATACAAGAACCTGTTTCTGTACATGTGTGAAATTCTCTGACATGCCCTGGCATTCAGCTTTGTCCCTAAACATAAACTTATCCCTCTGTAATACAAAGTACAGAGTCTAAAGCTAACCTCAAAAGAAGAATAAAGATATATAGCAAAAGCTAACAATTCTGCCAGGCCCTCTGTATTTTGTAAGGTCTTTTCAAATTATGTTGACCTTTCGTTTTTCCCATCTTTCTTCCAACTTGTCCAAAAAGGTCATGGCAGGATGGAGAACTGAACCAAGTGAATGAGGCTAATTTGGTCTGCAAATTAAATGAAAATTTAACACTGATTTGTGTAGAATTCAGATTCAATACAAATCATATCCACATCTGGTGCAATCCCAATCCACTAAAATGGGTGACCCCATGGGGATTCCTTCAAGAAGAACATAAGCAATCAATTTAAAGTTGAATTCTGGTACAATCAAGCTAACTGGAGAAAATGGATGGGTGAAATGGAAAAGTGGGTTGTAGGCAAACAGTTATCACCAAACAAGTGATGTTTGGACCTACTTATTGACTGGAATCATCAGGTTTGACTTAAATGTCTCACAAATAATTTTAGAAGAGTAATGCAAAGCATGAGGATTGCTAGTAAGAGCCATCCACAGTAGAAGGGGAAATGTAATGGAGACATCTATGAATATACCTGTTAGTATCCTAAAACAGTACTTAGGTATATAAGACATGAAAAGAGTCTGAATGGTAACCTCAAGCCAGAAGAGTTCAAACACTTCAAATGTGGGTCAGTACTGGAACATTTGCATGTTTTTAGCCCCAAAGTTTCCATGTGAGAAAGCTCATGGGAGGCTGGCTCTTCAGAATGTCAACTTAAGCCCTCCTTCTGCCACAACAAAACAAAAAAAAAAAAAAAAAAAAAAAAGAAAGACAAAAGTACCTAAAGCCAGCAAAGAGGACCTACTCCAATATGGCAGAGGTGAAGTTCAGGTCTATGAAGTTGTTCACTGGAAAAAAAACAGTGGCTGGTGTCTAAGCAGCCTAATGATAAAGGCTCTGACTGAAAAAATCAAGAGACGTGGTATAATGAGCTATGAGATGCCAGTTTTCCTTTCCCTTCCCTACACACCTCCCATGAGACAGTCAGTCACTAAGGTTCAGATGAATTTGGGTGGCAGACCTTCTCTGCCTCCTGCTGTGTAGATACAGGGACAGGGATGCAGACTCTGAAACCGAGTTCTTGTTCCGAACCCTCCTTCATTTACATAAATTACATTAAATAATCATTGCATAAAATTCAGAAATGCTGAAGGAGGCAGGATCCAGAGTCCAGGTGTCCCTGTCCCTAGACCTATAGCTGCAGCTTCACGCTGACTGCTCTTTGGCTTCTCCCTCTCCTGTTTCTCTCCCATGAATCTTGCTTTCTTTTCTGCACTGTGGCACTATTTCAACATATGGGATTTGGGCCATTGTGCTGTGTTACTGGTTCTTGCAGGCTCAGGCTGGGGCCATTTGGGTAATGCATCAAGGCAGATTTGCTGTAGCTGGACTGTTTTCCAAATGCAAACAGGAATCCCAGATGAATTTAAGATCCACAGGGCTTTTTTGGACTGTATGCTTGAGTTAAGAAACCGAAATCAATTTAAATCATTGTTTAGGAAACTGTGACCCTTGGTCTGGTCTCAGTCATGATTCATGAGGGTCTTACTGGAAGCAGCCTCTGTACAAGGACAGTGATGCATAGTCATCCGTCACAGCCACTGTAGCTTTACTGGGACAGTTATAGCAAAGCTTTGACATTGCCTTCTGTCTCCTGGGGTAGAGCAAGAGGCAAAGCGAGGGACCAAAAGAAGCTTTAAATGCATATCCCAAAACCAGATGTTTGGGTATGAACTTGCCATACTCCATAGGCAAAAGGCTTTATTTGTGTTTGCTGTTCCTCATACCCGTTATTTTCCGCATACGTTTTTGGTCTAAGGCCAGCAGCTTCCTGGTTAGTCTTTTAACCCATAAAATTTAATTAGGAGAGCTGATCATCAGGGGTTCCTGGGAGATTTGGACTCTACAAAATGAGATTGCTTCTTTAAATGTCTTGGTAGTGAGGGAGAATGCCACATGTCTCAGGTGAAAGTTTTTGGCCTAAAATTTTCCTTTGCCTTTGGCTGCAGGGAAGCAAGTTTAGCCAAGCTTTTCTTGCAGCATTTCTCTATCTGCCAGAACAGCTTGCTGGGGCTGAAGGAGTTACATACAATGGAGAGTTCTCTTGTGGCTCCTTGGCTCCTACACAGAAAGCACCCAAAGCATAACCAACTGAGCAGTTGCCATCACCTCCTGGATGTCCCAGTTGGAACAGTATGCATTTTATTTCCAGTTTGAGACCAGAATTGTAGGTGTTAAAAAACATATTTCCCCCTGCCTGGGTCTGCTCAGGCGGTAAGGTCTAAAGGGAGTGGCCATGTGACTCCTTGACATCCCTTCAATCCTTTTTCCTATTATTCCCTCAACATTTCTAAGAAAGGATGTTGCTCTCATCCTCTTGCAGATATGACAATCTGACTGACAGAACAGTCTTTGATTTCTTCTTGTCATGTACGGGGAGAAAAACCAGACCTAAAATTAAATTGTTATGCAGCCATTCTCTATCATTAGATGTCTAATTCTATTCCTTTGGAACAAAAGTTGTGTTGATACAGAAGCCCCACATGTGATGAAAAATAAAGAAATTATGCAGTTGATCAAATAATTTTTAGCACAAGAGTATGGTCTTTTGGCAGGAGCAGGGGGAAGAAGTGGCTCTGCTAAATAAAGCCACAAGGTGTAGCGCTGGGACAAACAGAAAGATGTGAGATGTCACCCTACCTTCGTGTTCAGCTTCCCACAGATCACTGATGCAGAGCCAAAGGGGCCACCGGGACTGTACAGTCTCAGGCTTTGTGTAACACAGGCTGCAGGACTTCCCTGAAGTAATTCCATTTTGAATTAAAGCACAGCATTTACAAAATAGTTATCCAGTCCTGATTTAAAATTGCCGATGACAGAGAAACCACAACATCCTCCGAGGGGCTGCTCCAGTGGTTAATTACCTTCATTATTAACAATGTTCGCCTTATTTCTAGCCTGAAATTTTCTCTAGCTCTGAGCTGTATCCACTGGAGTGCCTCACACCTTTAGTATTTTGATTGAGTAGCCCATTAGCACCTTTTGTTCCACTTGTAGAGGACCCATTTCTTTTACTATTTTTCACTGAAACAGCTTTTACTCCATGAGTTTTCAGCCGGAGATACATATTCAAGCCTTCTGTAGGGCTCTCTCCCATTTATCAATGTTGTGAATTTGCAGACTGTAAAGCAGGATGCAGCAATCCGGAAAAGCCTCTCCTGCTGCACGCTTGTATTTCCAGACATATTCTGCTGACACCATGATTTGATATTTTTTATTTGTTTTTTATTTGCAGTTTTCCCTCTGTGTAACTCAGTTTCTTTGCCCTGGAATTAAATGCTGGACTGAGTGAGGAAATGTGAGTTTCTTCTGATTTCAACAGATCTTAATTTCACCTAGTTTAGACAAGTGGGGAAAGAAAGAATGCTGGGGATTAGAGTCAGTCTGGTCCTTACACCCAACATAATCCCCTCTTCCTATTGAAGCTCTGTGTAAAACGCTTGCCTTTCAGACCAACCACGCAGTACACGGAGATGGCAAAGACAGAGGAGGCAAAGACAACAGGCAAATCTACATGTTGTTTATTATGATTATGGTTCACTGGAGAAGTGTCTTAAGTCTTTACATCTACATCTGATTGATGAAAGTCATGCCAGGAAGATTTAAAAATTGTTTGCCGATTACTGTTGGGAGTCCAAAACGTTTTTAAATACCTTTTTGAGAGCCTATGCATAAGTTATCAGACCTGCAAGGCAAATTTGTACATTATTTAAAACTTATATCTTCTGAGAGCTGATAAATAACCAACATATGATATGATCCTTCCAGGCAGCCTTGTGCCCCTTGTTATAAGAGGCAACTCCCTTGCCAGAAGAGACCTGGAGCAGGAAGGACATGTCACACTGCTGGCATTTTTCAAGTGACAGAACATCTTTTCATACCTGATAACGTGGGAGAAACACCTGAAACTCTATTAAATATTTGATATCCCCCTTGCTGCAGCATGGTGCAGAGCACCAAGTTTGACTCTATAACAGTCCGGTTCAGGAGAGTGGGGAGGAAGGAGGGAAAATATAAAGAAACATAATGAGCCAAAGAGTGGCTTTTTCTTCGAAAAGCCCAAACCCACGAACATCTATGTGCCTGCACACATATGTAAGAAACATCTCCATCAGGGCAAGGATGTCCTGCCAGAGCATTTCACACTGCTCACAGCCAAGTGAAAAAAGCCCTAAATAACAAGTGAGGGAATACCTACAAATCCTCCCTCCCCTCATGCCACAGACATGGGATTCTCAGCACCCCCTTCCCCTTCCTCTTCTGCATACACACATGCCTCTCCTCCTGGCAGCCTTCACCAACATCCCACATATCCCAAGCATCCATGCCATGCCATGCCATGCCATGCCATGTTGTCCCCTCCCCTCCTGTCCCATCCCTTCCCATCCCATCCCATCCCATCCCATCCCATCCCATCCCATCCCATCCCATCCCTGTCCTCAGTGTCCCAATAGCTACACAGCAAGCCATGGGGCCCTCCAGGACTTGGGACCTGTTGGACTGCCATGAGAAAGGAGAAGCACAATGCTTCATCCACTGCCAACAGCCACCCACCTGGTTCCTCACCAGGGCCGCCCACTTCTGCTGGTCTTTGGGGTAAGGTGTGCCAAAGAAGCGTCTAACACCCCTCCCTGAGCACAGGTTGCAGGACACATGTACCCTGGTCCTTGGGAGGCCATGGGAGGGACTCACAGCAAACGACGTCTGTGAGGTTCCACCACAGCTGTGGGGCCAGATGCAGATTGGTGACCCAGTGCCTTCCACAACCCTATCTGGGTGCCAAGCACCGCAAAGCAGCAGTAGTGCATGGAGATAGCATCAGGCAAGAGCCCGAAACAGGCAATATTTAACAGTGTTTAAAAATTTCTGAAATAAAACATGTACAGGGAGAAAAAGGAGGGGATTCAGGGAGAAACAGAGAAGTGAAAAGAGCAAAGGAATCTCTAATAAAACTACAATGCTTGTAGCAGGCATTCAGTAAGTAAATTAAAACAGATGATCTGACATAACCACAGCAGTAAGGACTTCCAAAAGACTCGTTACCAGAAAGGGAGTTCCACATCATGGAAGACAAAAGGCTTTGAAAATTCAGGCGTTGGCCTACACTAAATCCATTTTAATATCAGAGCCAATAATTTGGAGACAGAAGGATCAGTGGGGAAATGAACCTACCTGACTCTCAAGCTGATGGAGCTGGTGAAGCAAACACCAGAGAATGGGGATTTCACACAGTGCCTCCACTCCATGGAAAAGGAATGGTTTTACCCAGCTTCAGTGTGGAAGGATTAATTCCTGGATGGACAAAGAGAGAGACCAGCAGCTTCTGGTGACTTTATTACAATCTTTGGTAGACTGGAGGCAGATTGCTCTGGCCCAGCAATTGGGATTATCATGTTATAAATTGCACCTCTGTCTGCTTTCTGGTGTCATTGTATCCCAGGCGATGCATTAATGGATTCCTACCATGCTCCCCCCATTGTTGATGACCTTGCTATGTGTTGCCATATCATATTGAAGAGCCCCCCTGGATTTCATTACGGTCTTCCAAGATCTTCTTTCGTCTTCCACGTTTAACAATTAAAGAGTCAATTGTGGCCTCCACTAGAATTCATCTCAATAATGTTTGGTAACAAGTCAAGGTTTGTGGGAAGAATAAAGTTGAGTTGTGTTTCTTTTTTTAATAACTGTTTTGATAAGGAGGGAAAAAAGAGAAGCTTTGAGGCATACAAGACCTTCTTCATGTCTGAACTAGAAGCATAATTTTCAAAGCTAAATGCAGGCTGAGAGCAATTGTTCTGAATTGGACTAGATATGCTGACAGCAGTCTTGACTTCAGGCAGGCAGCCTCGTTGGGTAGACCGGCAAGCTCATCGATGTGAAAGTGTCAATGGAGTTAGCCTTACAAAGAGGCTGAAAGCAGAGGCAAATGCTGTGTGCTCCAGTATTCACATCTGGTGGGATGTGCCATTAATTAAATGATCTATGTCTTGATTCAATCTGTGCTTAACTTGAAAGGACTTCAGTGGGACTCTTTCTGTACTTAAATGAAGGCAGAAGCTTAAGTGTTTGGTTAGATCAGGGCTGTGGTTGTTTACAAAAACAAAGATTTAGGCCCCAGTGTAAAAGAAAATTTTTAAAAAATTGATGTACTTAAGCACATGTTTAATTCCCAGATCAGACGTTGACATTTACTGGTTGGTGCATAGGACATAATCAGTGCTGAGTTTCTAATTGCAAATATCAAAATAGTCATAAAGGCAGAACAGTGAGAGTGATAACCTTTTCCAGGGTAAGTGTAGATGCTCTGCTTGCCTTTGTTCTCCTAGTGTCCTATTATGCAGTATAATTTAGGGGATTATAGGATAATCATTATGGGACCTTCTTCTGATGAAATAAAAAACCAAAAGCAAAACTGCTTCTCATCTTAACAACCTTAATTTTGTATGAATACATGCTGGTGTGACTATTTGCCTTTTTCCAATATCTATTTTTCAATCGACTATTTTGCTTTCAGGTCACAAAACATGTTTGATACTTAGGCCATTCTGGGGTCAGAAGAGAGACCACATCTGATATGAAATGATGGAAATCCCTCGTCTACTGGGTTTATTCATCTTCCATAAATGGCTCCTTCTGACATCTGGGGATGGCTATAATTTCAGGGTTAGTGTTTGAGTGACCTTTTCAAGAAATATCTTAATAGTAGAAGAATGTTCGTGTCTACTTTTCTCATACTACTCACCCGTCAAGTTAGCACAGTTATTACAGGGGCATGGACATGGGCCCTGACCTCTGAGCCCCTGGAGGGAAAGGCTTGAAAACATTTAACACGGTAAAAAGACATCAAAGGGGCAGGTCAGCATTTCAGACAGAGTATTAAGGAGAAAGTTATGTCAGTGACTTTAATCCAAGCTTTGTATGGTATATGTAGTCCCACGTTTTCCCCCTTTCCTGTATGTTATAAGTGTTTTCACTCAGGGATAAGCTATTGCACACTCATTCACATTAAATCTGCATGGACAGATACTGCCAAGCAGCTGGTACATGGTACCTTCTTTGTACGTCAAAACCCTAAATATCTTGCAATATTTACACTAATTATTCTTGCAGTCCGCTTGAGGGAGGGCAGAACAGCAGAGAGGAAAACTTCTGCTGTCTCACCCAATGCTGGTGCTGACACAGCAAAAGTATTCAGGATCCCACAAATTGGCATCCAGCTCACCCCTTAACCCACGAGGGTTTACTCCCTTATACCTGAGTATATCAAAACATTCCCCACAAAAGACAGATCCCCAAAAGTGAGACAATCTGTGCTTCATACATAAAATTACATTACAGAGCCCACCCATTCACCAGGACCTTTTTTCTGAAATGTTTCCATAGCTACCCTAAGATGGAGACCCATAAAAGTGACAGTGCCTTTAATCAATCAAAATCAGAAGATCCCTTGAGGACTTAATTATATATTTAGGCTGAATGAACCTGTCATTTTTAGATTATCTTCCCTAGTGCTGTCACTTGGAATAGCCTGGATCTCTGAGCGTCATTCTTAACCTGGAGGGATGCTCAGGAGGCAGAAGGAGACCATGCTATCATAGCACTGACTTTCAGCAAAGCCTTGGCAGTATGGCATCCTCCTGCCCCATAGGCTCGCCAGCCCAGGCACATCTGAAGGACAAGCTAATATAAAGAGTCTATGTACTCCTTCTCCTATTCACAAATAAACGGAATATTTGACCCAACCCATCAGAAGAGAAATGATCAGATAGATGGTGTGGTCACACATACAGACAATTAATATAGTGATAATTCTTTACCCATCAGTGGTAGAAAACTATACTGTTAGGAAAAAGGGATGGATTCCCAGTAAAGTGAGTTCTTGGTAAGTGGATATATATCAAGACCAAATTTTTCTCGGGATTAATTCAGATCTGTGTAAGGGTACATAGCTCCGTGAACTTTGGCAAAGCGCAAGGTTTGCCTCTTCAGAGAGCAAGCACCCAGGATGCTTCTGACCCTGCAGATCACTATTCTGAAAAATCAGTGGATACCTAAAGCAAACATAGCTTTGCTTTGGCCCAGAGCCTAGAACAGGTAGGAAGGAGCATAAATAGGGAGTCTGGCCCCGGAGAGAAGAATGGATGGAGAAAGGGGAATTTTACAAATCAGACATGGTTTTATTTAGATTTTAAAAACATGAAACTTTGTCTAAAAACTAGGCATTCCAATTTGCTACATTTTAGAGACAGTATCAAGATAGAATGCAATTTAAGTAATTTCATTTTATTGAGTCTATAGAGTACTAGTTTACCAATTTGAAGATGAGGTTGATTTCAGGTCTACTTTCAATCATCTTTGCTCACACCAGGACACTGTTGTTCTTAACCAATCAACAGTTTATTCATTCATCTAGAACTACACGCACATATCATCAACGTTTCATCAGGATACAATTACACTCTGAAATATTTTCAGTGAATACTAATATTGAAAAAAGAAGATTCTCTGTAGGTTTCTTCAAACCTGATGGCAGTTGCCAGAAGTTCTGGTCTGGTTTAACCAACAGCTCCTTCTGAAGTTAACAGTAAGAGATCAGCATCCACATGAGACAGTTTATTCCAGTTTAGGATAAATGCCTTAAATAGGCAGGATAAATCATCTTTGGTCAGTGTCTGTTTTGTTCCATTCTCTATAAAGGAAAAGTAAATTATAATTTAAAATAGATGTCTAGCTTGTAGGCAAATAAAATTGCATGAGATGCATCTGTTGTTGTTGTTGATGGAGGGGGGTTGTTTTGTTTTGTTTTATGCGATCTTAAATTATCACAATAATTTATTTGGGAAAAAAGATTAATTTTTGTGGGGATGACCATCCTTAGGACTTCCCAGAGCCTGGCAGTAAGTAGAGACTAGATTTGAAAATGAGCTTAGCTCTAGTTAGAGAGCTAATTATTAGATGGAGGGGCTTTTCAAGATGAACAGTCACTTTTGTTGAGATTCCTTCAGACTGTGTGAAATATTTAATAAGCAGCCACCAGGACAAAGAAAGTAAGCAAGACTGCTCTCCAAACTGAGCATTTAAATGTTGCTCCATGAAGGGATTTTCAGTGCTTGTTTGCTTATTTTAATGGATTAGAAGGATTTCATGTTGACTGAACGAGAGTACTGCTGCTCACACAAAGACCATGTGGAAGGACAGCTCATGTGCTTTCCTGGGGAATACGGGGTCAGTTTCTGACAGACAGGAGAGGAACCATCCAGGATCTCCAGCACTGGGATGTGGGTGAAACCAATGCCTTACCACCAACTCCTTTCTTAGCACAGCTCTGTATTTCTTCTCTTCTTATGTTTTGGGGCAAATAAACCACAAGATTCCACTTCAAAAAATAAAGGAGAAAAATCTATTTGGTCCAAAAACCCTTTTGATTCCTGTGTCTCAGTTTCAGTGCTAGAAGTAGAAACTCCAGAAGTACGTGCAGTGGGGACGGCAGTGATGTCCCACTCAGCGTGCCCATGGACCTCTGGGAGCCATGAGTGCAGAGATGTCAGCTTCTGAAAACTCATCCTCCCTCCGGACCTCCTTGGGTGACGCTGGCAAGGGAGACCCCGTTGGTGACAGTTGCCCTCTGTTAGAGAAACTCAGCCACACACCTTCTTTTTGTGCAGCGGCCACCTCCCTGTGTCCTGGGATGATGGTGGGGATGGGAAGCGGCTCACAGCTCTTTGACAAACTGCAGCATGCGTGACCATGACCTTGGGTTTGGTGGCCTAGGGGTTTCCACGATCCATAGCTGTCCTCGCATTTCCCCGAGTGCCCCCAGAGCCTCCGCGATCTGCTCTCTCCCGTGTTCTCCTGCTGCAGCTCAGATCCAGTAGATGGCGACAGGATATAAAGCATTTTATTAATTCTTCCATGAATTGGCGGGTTTTTATGTTTAATTCATTTTAACATTCCCCCTCTTAAATAAATTTATTTTCATATTTCAAAGTCAAGGCTGTATTTGAGTTCATTCATCTTTCAGTTTTCCCTTTTACTTGTCATGCTGTACAATTCATTTCACATTGAGAGTTACAGCCAACCTTTTATCACTCTTGCAAGTTTGGAGGAACTACTCCAGGTGTTCCTTGATTCCGCAGTCATTTAATGCCCCAGGACAAGAGATGCCATCAATATCATCATTTGGGGATTTTTGATCCATCTGCTTTCACTTCTCGGTCTGTGACCTTACTTCTCAGGTCTGCAATTGATTTTCCTGACCTCCTGTAAGATTGCTACAGCCATATGGAAGGCCAGCCACCACATTGTTAGGGCTCAGAACAGAACAGGAGGCATTATCTTGAAAAGATTATTTTTTCTTTTTTTTTTTTTTTTTTACCTCGGGCACATAAGAAATACTATTTATCTATGAGCAATCAGAGTCTTCAATTCTGAAAGCAGAGTGCCTATAGAATGGGAAAATAGGGAAAATCTAGCAAATCTGGATTTTGTAGGTCCTGTGGAACTTTCCAGTCTGGAATTACAATGTATTAAAATAGCAATGCAATCCCACACCTAATTCCCTTCAAGGGTATTTATCCAAGTGCAAGTCATGGGCATCCCAGTTACGTTATTTGGAAGGCACTCTCAAGAAATACAATTTTCAATACAGCTTGCTTAATTCTCTTTAGTTGACATACCTCTTGAGTTGGGATATGCACATTTTCTGCCATTGTCTCTATCTTGTTTAGGATGAAGCATCATCTGAAACAGGCACTGAGGTGATTTCTAAAATCCTGGTTGTCATGGAGACAGGAACAGGCTGACCACCTCCTGGTTGCAGAAGGAGAGACTGGGCTACAGCAACTTCTCACCAAGAGATATTCTAAAGACTTTTGAGATCTGCAGGTCTGACAGAGAAACACTTGTTTATCATGGAGGGCAGGTAAACCATAACTCTCTGAGGCACTTGCTGTAGTAATGCAAAAGCACTTAAAAAAATGGAAGAATATTTTGTATCTTTTATTCAGCATGCTTGACCAGTTTGATTACTTCAGAGGAAAGAGATAACCCCACACATATTTATCCTCTTAATAACAAAAGTCTAGCCAAGACAGCAGTAATGACCTTCATTAGGTACCCTGTGTTCCTGGGGGTAACTCAGAGAATCAGAGGGGATGTCCATGTAAAACCCTAACTCCTCCCTTTATAGGGAAGGCCACCTCCTATGTTTCAGAAATGGTGAGAGTAGCCAATAGCCAAATCTCCTGAGCACAGAAGGGTATGTCAGGCCATTAGCCAGTTAATTGCGGTAATTGATACACCAATAAGTACAATTTTCCCCACCATTAATATAGACAGTAGCCAGAAAGATTATTGATTTCTTTTTTTCTTTGAAAGCAGGTGAAAGCTCTTATGGAAAGCTTTATTGAAAACTTATTCGCCATCTGGAAGCAGAGAAGTCATTTAACTTTCCCCTAAGTAGAAAAAAATAATCTTTACTTCTCATTTTCCAACATTGCTTTGCAATGCATGGCCTTGGGTGTCACAAACCGCTGGCAGCAGCCTAACAGCCCCCGTGGTAGGACAAGTGCCCATCTCAGGTGCCACATGACTCAGGATTTGGGGGAATATGGCCTTAGGCAAAAATTAGCACCTCAAATGGACCTGTCTGAGCACTAAAGATGCAGCTGTTTCTGATAGAAACTTTCACTGCATTTGAACGTGTGACAAGCTGACAGAGCCAGTGGTCTATGTGAACCAATCCTTCAAGTGCCCTGTGTCAATCCTAGTAGACAACGGTGCTCGTTGGCACTGCTTCTGTGAGCTCAAGCCCTTGAACGTTACCTGTGGTACCTGTTGGTGCTACCACAACTACTCTTTCTTTGATCAAATGCAAAAGAAACTGCTCACACCTTCCACAGCAGGCAGGAAGACCCGTACTTCAACAACTCAAAGCAACCTATACTTTGCTAACTGAAAGCAACCCATACTTTAACAAATCAAAGCAACTCATACTTTAAGAAAGCAACCCCTGAACAAGTGCACAGTTATTCCATATGGATGAAAAGATGTGCACTGAATACCAGGCACCTACTGATAAATTACTGCACTAGTTACAGCATAGCAGCAGCCTCTTTGCCATAATGGCTGTGCTGAGCCAGCTGCTGAACCACTTGAGCCTTAACTGCACTCAGTTATTATCCCCAAACCTTCGTTTTCCAGTCAAGATCTCACTCTTCTCTCACTCCTACCATCATTATTATTAGTGATTCATCCTAGTAAAGAGTGAACCTTCCTGGGTAATGTTGAGAGCCTCCGCTGCAAGGGCCAAGTGGACTTAAGCACAAGAAGAACTCAAGGCAGATTAGAAATATCACATAGGTGAAGCCAGCCAAAGATAAGTAAGGAGAAAGAGGAGAGAGAGTTTCAGTGTGTTGCAATTTGAAATACAGATCAACTAATTCTCTGGACAGTTTACAGATCACAAATCTCAGAGTGGTACTGTTGGCCTGACAGGTACATGCTGAGGTTTAAATGACATTTTTCTGATGCAGCCAGCTTTTCTGACTTTGAATGTTACTCACATGGTGCATTTGGCATGAAGCCTCTTCTGTTGCCTGGGCTGAAGTATCTCTGCTTGATCACCTCTGCTACTGCACCAGTCTTCTTTGGGAAGTTCCCTGACCTAGAGAGAGAAGAGGAATTTATCTGCTAAATTCAGAGAAAAAGCTTTTCCTTGAGAAATAGGAGCTCCCATTTCCAAAAATTTGGAATTTGTAGTGGGAAAAAAAATGCTTTCTATTTACAAGACTGAGTTAATGCAACTGTTTCCCTGCAGAAAAGTGCAGATTGATATACTAGAGAAATTAAAGAAATGATAAAAGTGGAACAAAAGCAGATGGAGAAACGGTTGAAGTGATTAATTGTGAATCAAGGAGTGGCAATTCATTTGTGCGTGTAATCTGCAATTTGCATAATCCTATACTGAAAGCCAAATTGTTCAACCATTATGCATATTCATGCTTGATTCAGGCAAAGACTCAACTTCTTCGGGATCTGAGCACCTGCTTATAAAGATTTTGCTGAGCAGGGGTGGGATAACTCATGTGGCTAAAGTTAAGCATGTCATTTTCTGAAAGAACAGTTATTTGTGATGGTATTTGGAGGACGATCACATCTGATCTGACCATCTAGATGGTAAATCAGGTGAGTATAAGTTCCACTTTCTCCCTTCTAGTAGTAGAACCTGTCCCAAGTAGATGGGTGAGGTTGGGAGGCTGAGAGAAGAAAGTATTCACTCTTTTCCCTAAAGCATAGTCAAGTAATGCTATGTTTTATGGGGAAAAAAACAAACAAACAAACAAACAAAACCCCAAACCCAACAAACTGGCGTGAGATAGGAATATGCTTCCTGAATCAAAACCTCAGTCCATCCTGCAAGTCCGCTCTGAGACATGAATATCAGCCTTTGTGCAGCGGTGCCGTGATAAATCTCGACATAGTTCATACTTGAAAAAGCACTTTTGACTTTAAAGAAGAATTAAGCTGAACTGGAACCAATATTTGAGCTTAAAAATGGGTTTCATCAAGGAACCAAACTGCAGTTCCTGGTTTTGTCATCACTATTCAGTGCAATTAGGAAAAAAACTCTACAGAACCGTCCAGTTGCTGTGCTGGAAAGCAAGATGTTATGGGAATGGTGGAACATGGTATGGGCAGGTTTGTACCCAGACTGGGGTTAAAAAAAGCTCTCTTCTTTATCTTTTGCCGGACTGTTGTAACACACTAGTCAATTAAAATATAATAACAAAACCAAAAATCCACTTATTTTTCAATAAAATGTTCACTTGCTAACCAGTTTTTAGAAAGAACAGACAGCATCACCAGGGAGAAATGTAATGAAGTGCCTTTGCTTCAGTTCCTGATGGACTCTTTCTAAAGGGAATTAAGATTCTGGAAGACAGCTGAAGCAACATGGGGAAAACAAAAATCCTGTTATGTTGTCCTGGATCAACCATCCAGGGTAGGATAACCCTAATTGTTGATTACTTTGTCTGTGTGTATCATTATTGTTGACAATATTAGTCACTGCACTATTGAATACTATTTTTTAACATGACTGAGATGTGCGTAACAGTATTTAGTGGGAGTTTTGACAGGTTGAGTGCATATGAAATTCCCAGTGTGCTCCTGTCTTCAGATGCCTTAAAATATTCAACCCAGAGGCACAATGGCTCAATTTTTTTATTGTGGTCTTCCTTTGCTTGTGGTTGCTCTGAGGGCAAATTTTACGGTAATGAGCAGTGAAATTCTGGTGGTATTTAATCTGAAATAATCAAGAATTACCAGTGACTTCGTTGAGGAACAATTGGGTCCAAAATAGTAATCTGCAGAATTCAGGGAACCTGAAATCAAAGTCTGCTTCTTCCAGCCTTTTAGAAGGAAGCTGATGCTTCTAATAATTTCTTAGGTAAGAGCTGGAAATTGTGTTATTGCCCACAGGTAGGTACCGATGTGAAGCTGTTGCCTGTGA
Source organism: Platalea leucorodia (assembly GCF_965183815.1). NCBI lineage: Eukaryota > Metazoa > Chordata > Aves > Pelecaniformes > Threskiornithidae > Platalea > Platalea leucorodia. The sequence continues at coordinate 2,640,657 of NC_138829.1, forward strand.
CTGTGTCTTGTATTTAACATAGGCTAGAGGGAGCAGACATGACCCTTTCCTAATTCTCCATTCATATTCAATCCAGTAACCTGAGCACAAAGTTCATAGCAGAGTATAACAGCCTCATCTCTGTCTTGCAGCATCATTGGTTGATGGAACTGTGCTATAAAACCTTGGCTGATTTCAAGGACTCAGACTATGAATTTAGAGTTTGTAAGAGCCAAGAAAAAAAAAAAACAGAATAAATTGTCCCATAGTTCATTTCCATGCCAATGCATAATTATTCCCTATGTATTCTCCGTGATACATTGACTAGACAGAGCTGTCATATCTTCTTTTCCCATTTATTTATCTTGGGCGTCTTCTCACTATTTCTGTTGTGTGCGTTTTCCAGAGTCCACTTGTCAGAAAGTAGTTTCTGTCCATCCTGATGGTTCCCTGTAGGGTCTCTTATTGCTTAAACCTGTTCAGAACAGATCTCTACTTCTACTCTTTACAGCCCACCTTCACTTGTCAGCAGCTACTACTGTTCCTTTTCACATCCCTCCACCCATCATGAAAGAAAGATTCATAAAGCCATTTCACTTTTCACTGGAAAAATAATGTAGAAAGTCATGTATTGCCTGTGCTTGTATAAGAACTTTGACAAAGCACCCTGGTGACAGAGTGATAAAAACTCTTCTCAGTTTCATATTTTCTTAAAGCCTTCCAAAACCAGGTTGCTAATGGAAAAGTTTCTAGAAGAGAGCCCAACAGAAGCCCAAAGAATATTTTCTTTGACACATACTTTGACCTGGTGATCACTTCGCCCTTCAGAGTGCTACTTCCAGGAGCAGGTAATCCCCCTTTCCAAGAGTTTCAAAGCTTAGAAATTCAATGTCTTCCTTCAGGACAAGAAGCACTCCCGTGTTGGGCTCCTCTGTAACCTTTTGGTGGGGTACATTTTGTCAGGCGGGCTGTTTGACCCAAGCACTACGCTGAGAAACCCACAACTCCAGTGGGATATCAGCATGTTTTTGTTTAAAGCTGTAGTTGCTTTTCCTGTCCCAGACACCTCTCAAAGACTGTGATTGTGGGCGAGGGGGATGCCAGCCTTTCCATGGCAAAAAACTTAAATCTGGATTCACACAGATTTCCTTGATACATACAGACTGACTCATTTCTCTTATTTTTATTTTACCAAAAAAAGCACAATGAAAAAAGAAATGAAAGATGCCCCCAACTGCTGTCCAGTTTTCTTCATCTCTTTGACATTTCTTTTTATCTCCAAGTAAATCTGAGGGTGATAGACTTGGAAACACAACAGGACTTACGATAAATGGAAAGATCCCTCACCATTACTCTCACTTTCCTCTTCCCTTCCAAAGACTTTTATTTTATTCAGTTATAATAATAATACTTATAGAAAAACCTGAAGAAAAATACCCCTGACTGATGCACAACCTTCACATCATTCATGCTCCAAGACAGAAAGCTGACAGTGTTGGGAGTTTTCATTAACAATGAGCATTAACAAGCCTCATCTCTCTTTGTGCCTTTGGAATAAACATTGATTATTTATCAGTGGTGGGTTTTGTTCATGAGTTTTGACTTTCAAAACAGGAAAAAACCCCTCCTTTTCTTTCCCTTTGCTCCTGTAGTTATGCAAGGGCAGAAAGCTCTGAGTCTTTGAGACAGTCTATGATCTGACCTCTGGCAGTAATTCATGCCAGGAGACTCTAATTAATCCCCCTGGGGAAGTCCCCTGAAGGGACAGTTAAAAGCAATAATCCATATAATAGCCCCACTGCATCAAAAGTGCATGCAACCGATTTGGGTGCCCCACTCTGTCCACAGCATGACCTGGGAATGTGGCGAATGCCCAAGAATGGAGAGCATTTCCCTGTGAACAGGAGAAACTTGATGGCTCATTGTGAGAATATTTCTGAGGAAAAAAGTTCACCTGGATGTAAGCAAGGAAACAGTGGTTTATTTTGCACGGTAACGCCAGCAGCTCCTGTGGCTGTACGTCAGCATAGCCCACGGACATCGGTGTAGTTATTCTGATTAACAGCACTAGTGGAGCCTTGCAGCCCTGCAAGGGGACTGCAGGGGATCCTCTGGGGAGTTACCGAGAGCTCTGCATTGCTCCCCCCAAAAGCATGACCCTGCTTTCACTCTAGCCATCAGCACGGTCCCAGCCTCCCAGCTAGCCCCACATCTGCTGGCTGGAGCTGACCACCCACTAGACAAGCAGATCTCTGTGGGCTAAAGACACTGCTGAAGACTGCTTGGCCTCTTCAGTCCAGCCTGTGGCTGCAAGAGGCCCCATCCTATTTATTGCATTTAAAGGAAACTTTATTTTAGTCCTGCCGTAAAGCACCCATTTTTTAGTTCCACCTGCACTCCTTGAGATCCTTCCCAGACCCATGTTTCTGCTGCTTAGCCCAGTTAATATGAAGGCATCTCGCTATCTGAATGCATGAAAACAGCAGTACCACCTCTCCCTGGTTGTCTGGCACTTCACAGTAAAGCACTTATTTTGAACTGCATATGGTTTTGTGGTGGTCTTTTCAACCACAGGAGGAAGAATGTTTCCACTGCCAGGCCACACCACCACATGGTATGAGGGGACCAGAGTAAATGGAGGGGAAGGAAAGAGTAATGATAGGAAAAACCCATTTCCCAGACATTCAAATAGTTTGGACCAGTTTACAGGAACAAAGCCTAAATTATAACTTCTTACAGACTAATCAGGCCAATCGATTTTGCAGAACACATACATATTTGTCTGAAATGTTTGTAAATTAGATAATGAAAATTTTTCTAGCATCATCTCTGTTTATAAGACATTAACAACACTGGACTGTGATCTTTTCAATGTTATCTTTAGCAACATTGTGATTCTGGTGATGTTATAATGTTACTGCAATGTTAATCAATAGAACAAGTCATATACTAAGCATATCATGAAGCTGCTAATCAATGTGCTTGAAATGCACATACGTATTTTGTAGTTTATGGATTAAAATATCACGTTCACAAAGAAAAGGTAATGCTTTCTGGATAAGAGATCCTTGACACCCGTGCTTTATCTTGTTTTTGAAGCCAGAAAGACCAGCTGTAAATAAAGGAACAGCATAATAGGATTTGGCTTTTGTTAGAAAATGTAATCCATGATTCCTAATAAAGGATTCTGAGCAGATATTCTGCCAATATACAGCATTTTCTGTAACATTAATATTTCTGTGAGGCTGTCAAAAGGATGAATCCACTTAAAGAGTTTGTATTTAACTGTTTTTTGGATTTATCTAAATCTAGCTGTTGATAAGCCTGATGATTGTTAAAAAACAAATGGAGTTAGGGAGCGTGCATTTAAATCCCATCAGGCTGCCAAGAGGCTTGAACACATCTCTGGTGTTTCCTGGTGAAGGCTCTCCCTCCACACAAGGCTGCTGCAATCTCAGCAACCCTTTGCCTCCTCCTCTCCTGAACATGCTGGCACATTGGCTCAGGGCACATTTAGACAGAAAACAGTAAATTAGGAGCATAGATAGATGCAAATCGCTGAATTCATGAGTAAGCCCAAAGAGAGGTGGGATTCAGATCAGCCTTGGTCTCAGATTTTTTCTCTTGGCTGTGCTGTGAATAAGGGCTGCTGAGACCTGAGGTACTTAAGAGAAGATGTAGGTACCTAGTTTTCTGGTTTAGCTTTCTTTCCTCACACCAGGTACCTAAAATCAGGCTCTGCAACGCACTTGGGATCTATGCTTTTTCATCAAATTAGCTCTGCTCCCACACTTTCTGCGGGTGATCACTGTTTATGCAGTCCTTATTTTCCAGGTACCAGACTGAGCCCCTGGCGATTGGTTTGCACATACGCAGAGTATTCACAGCTGCAGCTGAAGTCGGAGGGAATTGCATTTTGAATAAAAAGTACTAAATCTAGCTAAACACCCTGAAATATCAGATCCAAGGTGTCCTAGCCTGGGTATCCAAAATCAGTGAATAACTGCAAATGTAATCTCATTGTGCCTCACTGTCTGAAAACAAGGGTTAATAATTGCCTCTCATCTCACTGAGGTGGCAAGAAAATAGCCAGACTGAATTTGTGAACTGTTCAGCCACTGTAGCAAAATGCATCAGAGAAAAAGCCTACAGGAAATTAATAATTCTGTCTTCAGAGCAAGGTTTGAAATGTGTGGAGCAAATCAAGCCTGGCTGACACTGCAAAACAAGAGAAAACAAAATACAGAATATCTGCTCAGCCAGTGAAGAGCAGTCCATCCTGTGAGTGAACTGGAGAAAAATGTTGCATGATTTTATGAGAAGATTTGTTGAGATGAACAGAAGACTGTCCCAAGGGGTCTAAGCCAGGATTTTTTTCCTAGCCTTAATATGAAGGGCTCTATTTTGCAGCTTTAAAAAACATTATTGAAATTTAGGGACAGTTGTGTGCATGTGAGTTGTGCCATATCTGCATCTATCTAGTTTAGGGAGTCCAGGGCGAGGGGTTTTGTCCCAGAGCAATTTGTGCTGTTCCAGGGTCACCATCTAAAAGATGGATAGCTCACCTGCAGAGTAGGGTGACTCCTGCTCCACAGGTCCCTGACTCTCCTGTTCATTTTCAAGGGAGGTCAGATGATTACCTGGGGAAAGGTATTTAACTTTTTTCAGCCGAAGTTACGAGAGATGAACCACAACTTGTGTGGTTTTATAAAACAGTTTTGTTTTACTGTATGTGTCAGTGTTTGGTGGGTATTTGAAGTAACTCAGCAATGAACGTTCTTATTCATAAGTATAAAAATATACTCATACCAGCGAGATTAAAGCTTTGACCTCTAGACAGACATAAAACATGATTTGGTTGATGATTTGTGTGGTTTATAATAATGAATGCATTACTGATGTCAAAGGTAAGCAATACAACCCATTCAAAATGTTTTCCAACAGTGCCAAATACTTCAGACCTTGAAGGTTGTTTATGAAGTTGTGTATGCCTGAACAATGCCAGCAGCAAAGACAAATGGGCTTTGGCAGCGGCCCAGAGGGAGAAAGATCCTCAAAAACTCCAACCTTCTCTTTTCAATGGGAATTCTGGCAACAAAAGACCTTATTCCCTCCAGGCTACCAGTGCACTTTCTTCTCCTAAGCAAATGTTATAATTCCTTTCAGTGCAACTCTGACTCTTGTTTCTCAGTATTTTGCATGTGGGTCCCTTTGTAATGAATAATTGGCACCTGCAGCTTAGTGTTTGAAGATGTTGCATAGCCCTTTACACATTGCCTAGGAACGGTCTCAATTCCTGTAAGGGGTTTTTCTTCTGGTTAGTGGAAAGCCACTAAGTCTGGGCTGACTTTCAGACACTGTTTAGGTCAGGGCAAATTTTGAAATGGAGCTTCAGTATCTGCCCTGAAACCCTACAGAGGAAGAAGTTATTTTGTACAAGGCAAGGGGGGCAGCTTGTAAGGCTTTCTTCTGGTCTTGTATTACAGTGAAAAATGCAGTAGCCCAAGTGCACACAAATGGACTGGCAAAGTCTGCAGGAATAAGATTTTGCAGTGACTGAGTCCTGCTCAACATTTCTGTAGTTACACTAAGAAATCTATTCATCTAAGCTGATAATAAATAAAGTGTATTATACCATTTTCTGATACCTCATCTGATTCATTACATAAGATTTTAATGATAGCGGTAAAGCCAATTTCTCCCTTCCTGACAGTACTTACGCACAAACTGTGAAAATTATACACCAGTGATTTGATTCCCTTGTAAATCATGAGGCAATTTATCAATTTTTATTTTTCTCTTTAAGAGACTGAATATTTTCTATCACCATTGCTAAACAGAAAAGCATATGCACGTCTCCAGTACATGAGAGCAAAAATCCCTCTCCTATGAAATACAGCTTCAGTGACAGATCCTCTCATCCAGCAGTTGCAGACCCTCCCAGCTGTGCTTTTTTAGGCTCTGTAAGATCTTTGTGCTTCAGAAGTTAGAGCCAGCTGTAGTCCATGTTTGCTGGGAGCTGCTGGAAGATGCAGGTTTGTGTGCCTGCTCCCACACTGGGCATGCAGGACTACTTTGCAGCCCCCAGCTGCTCTTCGCAGTGTGGTGGAGACGTGCAGACCTTAATCCTCCCTGCAAAGCTATTTTCTCGGGTGCTTCCAGTTTCCAGTTTTATACTAAAGATTCGTCATGGTCTGAGCTCTTGCTCAGTCTTCTCTTAAACCAGCACCTGGGAGCGTGGAAGACTCAATAAGGAGCAACTGTCCAGTAAATGCAGTTAAAAATTTTTCACGATGAGGGTGGTGAAACACTGGCACAGGTTGCCCAGAGAGGTGGTAGATGACGCGTCCTTGGAAACGTTCAAGGCCAGGCTGGATGGGGCTCTGAGCAACCTGATGTAGCTGAAGATGTCCCTGCCCATTGCAGGGGTGATGGACTAGGTGACCTTAGAAGGTCCCTTCCATCCCAAAGCATTCTATGATTCTAAAAAATGAAACCAGAGTCCCCAACACCTTATGCTATGGGGAACCTGCAGACCATGCTGCCAGGGAGTGAAATTCTCCCCTTTAGGGACAGCAGCACATTAAAGTGTCTAAAATGCCCTTCCAGGGTGCAGAGACTGTTAAATTAGGTTACATTTCTAAAGAGCTGAAGAGCATGATGGGAGACAAGCAGCCACAATATGATCCTTGTGCTGTGCAGAGCGAGCCTGGTGTCCGTGAAGGGCTGGCAGTCAGACACCAAACCGTTTGCCTCGGAAAAGAAGACAGCCTCCAAGAGTCAACATACTGGTTAGATGATCAGACAGGTGGCCTCCTTTTCATGGCTGAGTCAGCACAAAGAGGAAAGCCACAGCAACGTGCCTGAAGCCTCTACACAGGAGTGAAGGCTTTCAGAGGCACATCTGGATGTCCACGCTTGCCAGCTGGACGGCAAACAAACCTTCTCTGCCTTCGTTGTCTTCACAACGCACCTGCAACGTTGTTCAAGAAAAACAATTCTAAATTAAAAAAGAAAAAAAATATTGCATTTACTGTTAGATTAGGAACAGAGAACTAAAAGGGGCCTCAGGGGTCATCAAGCCCACTTCTATGGTATTGCAAGTGATCACACAATATTGCTCCTTCCATAATTATTCTTTAACTTCTCAAATGTTGCCATTGAAGAGCGGCAATAAATATATCTCTCTGACTTCCTAAGGCTGTAAGATAATAGCCGTAAATTGAACTTTTTTATTGGAATTTTTGAAGTTATCAGTATCTAAATGGGTTAGAGATGTTTTGAATGTTTGTGTCAATGTTCATTCACAGATTGAAAGGAATAGGGCTATTCCTCTGCTTAAATCAAAGCCTCCGTCTCTTGGGGTGCTCTTCCAAAATTTGGATAAAAAATCTAATGGATTAGAGATTAACAATGAAAATCCCTTTACATCCTCTTAAGCAATGCTACAGATCCCACAAAAGCAGCAACTCCATCCTTGGTCAGTCATGAAACACCTGTGCTGAGCTGACAGTGAATGAAGTGCACTGCTCCAAACAGTATTTGAGGCAAGCACAAGGTTAAATGATCATGTATGTGATATATACTGATGTTGAGTTTAAATTTTCTTTCATTTGTTTTCCACAAATAAACACACACTCTTCTCCTTCTCTGGAACTTTGTGCTGGAAGACAAGTGCTGTCATTTTTGTTGTGCAACACGAAATACCCAACTGAGCCTCCAGGCATTAACTGCGATTAAGAGAGAAGTTGTGCCCAGGTCGTTTGACACAAAATTCTGTTTTCTTTCTCCCAAATGAATTCTCCGTTCCCTCCTTTTCTTCTTTTCTCTTTGCAGAGGGAGAATGTCCCTAGACCTGGTTTTGGTAGTGACAGGATGAGGTCCATGGATATCGTCTTAGGGCAGTAAGGCTCAGAAATATGGCACGTTACTCCCTTTGCCAGCAAGATTACATTATACCATCCAGTTTCTCATACAGAGAAGAGCTCAAGCATTTGTCTCCCATCCAGTTAAAGCAGATGTCTTCACTATAATGGACAAATGCACTAAATAAATTGAAATCTGTTGATTCTAGACTGAATGTAAGTAATGCATACTAATCCTCCACATCATTTAAGATAATAGCTGCAGATCAAATTAGACCTGACCTTGATTATATTAATTTTTCTTTATAAATAAGATACTCTTGTCCTATGCCAAATTCCATAACTTGTGTCATGTAACATCTATCATTTGAATCAATTCACTATCGAGAAGCTGATACAGAATTAAATTAACCAGTTTTATTATCATTCCTTCCTATGGCATATTTATTGTTTGGATTTGTAAGAAATTACAAAATGAATCCTTCAAGGCCTACAGAGGGTTGATCTCAACATATCCTAAGAGTTGTGACGGTTTGCTTGAGTTATCCACACCTTTCCCAGAACGGAGATGCAAGAAAAAAGTCTGTCCCAGCGCAGAGCTCATTCCAGTGCAGTCAGGCAAATAGTTTTGACATATTTCTTGCATGCTTTTAAAGTATAATTGGATTGAACCACCAGCAAAACAGGCAATTGTGGTAAAAAGTCTTCATCACAAGACCATGGGTTATAAAACCTGTGATACAAGGCATTTGAGCTCTGGCTCTTGAGATTCATTAAATGCTCTTCTAATTATCCTCTCTATTATCAACACGTTATTCTGCACATCAGACTCGGCACACGCCCTCCAGCTAAGACTTACCTTCACATGCAAGAAGCTTTCTGACATGAAGGAAATGGAGACAATAGCTTTGAAATTAAACTAGCATTTTAATCATCTATTGATCTGTTGTTGCAATGATGTGAAGCTACATCTTACACCATGACCATCTGTAGCTTGCAGCTGAGAAATCTGAAATCATTTTGACTGCAAAAATTTTTTGAGAAGGCAATTATGGAGGGGACAAAAAGCTTTTTTGTAATTTTCTTGTTTAATAATAAAAAACAGATGTAGAACTAAAGGTGAACAGGATTAAGCCACATTAGCAAAGCCTCTAAAGTAATTAATCTGATGTTTGGGGGATTTTTAACCTGAACTAGTTTAAGCCAATCTTTTCCTTTCCTTCCTCTTCACTGTCAGCAGCTAGAAACTGCTGATCTGATCCCCAAACCCTGTTTAAACATCTGTGTGGAGGGGACCCATCATTCATTTCAGTGTGGTGCCAGACATGGTTACTTAGAGGAGAAGGTTTTGAGGCTTTTCAGCCCTCCTGCTATGCATTTATAGTCCGGCAGGTAACAGCAGAGCAATTCAGCTGATTCACAAAAGGTTGCTACCATGCATATGCTATCTTATGCTGAAAAGCAATCATTTTCGCTTCTGGCTGGATTCAAGTAAATTAGCACAGCCAGCTGTCGGTCCCACAGGTCAGATCTTGTGTGCGCAGTCTGGTGGGAATACTGCACCTTTGCCCATCCAGGGGCTCCCTTGCAGAAATAAGACATCACAGGCCGAGCAGCAGACTGTGAATCAGGAAATCTGCCTTCCAGTCTCAGTTCTGTTACCCATTTTTTAATAAACCTGCACCATTTTCAGCAACCCTTTCCACTTGCTTTCTGCAACAGGTATGCAGAGTGCGAGTCTGTTGGCGCAGGGTGTGCATCGCTGCATGTGTTAACACACAGCACTTAGCTCCGATCCACACTTAAAGCCTTGCTCACAGATTTCATGGAAACCATGATAGTGGTGTTTGTCTTGAAATCATATGCAGTCTACAGTCATTTCCAAAACCCAATATTGCACAGGTCATTTAGAGGACATCCTAGTGCTGGGAGAGATCCTGCCCTTATCATTGAAAATGGCAATGAGATTTCAACTGAGCAAGTCCATGGGAAATGGTGAAAAATGCATGAAAAGACACTGAATTTCATATTAGATATTCCAGAGTTATTGATATGGAGATACTCACTAGCCAGGTCTGCTTCCTCCATCCCTATCACCAGGGACTTTCCCAAGGGAGAAGTGTCTGGCTCATTACTAATATCTGTACTGTGGTATTGCCACCTTCAAGGAGAAGCAGTGTTATAGAAGTTACTAAAGGATGATCTTGCCTTTAGAGACACCTAAGCTAAACCAAAAGTAAGACATTGCATGTGAACACAATGGAGTGGAAGAGCACAGGTCAAGACAGGGACAATGCTCATCACCACCGGAGCAATTATCAGTGTGAGTAGCAAAATAATTTGGTTCCTTCCAGGTATGGCAGTGCATTACTTTTTGGCTTGCCCAACCTGAATGTTAGCATGTTAAGCGATGAAATTTTAGATACTGTATTTATTGGCGCATTATTTGATTTTATGGTAGGAAATGGACTGGAAAATGTACAGAAAATGAGAATAAAACTGTTTTATATTTTCACATACCATGGGATCACACTGTAAAGTTGACATGATAGCCTCATTACCTTCTTTCTCTCGCAAGGGTTATTTTACCAACTGCTAGGAGTTAGTTAATTGGTTACTGTGGCCTACTACAGATTATTCCTTGATTAGTTCTGCCTCTCTCATTTTAGGAGAGTGAGACGCAATCTGCTTGAGGCCTGTGGCTTCTTCTCTGGGAGGCCTGTGTGGATATCATTCAGGTGGGAGGTTTCAGAAAAATAATGAGCCAATACCACTCTTTTGTTGCTGTGCAATTAAGTGCACTCTACAAAAATACAGTGTATTGCCATGATCATTTGTTCAATCACAAAAATGTAAGAAGAAAACTGTCTTACTATCTTGCACGCTAGCTTCTTCAAAAACTTATTTAACAATGAGTTTTGGCCTGCTCTGAAGGTGAACTGAAGTTCATCCTAAGTCTTTAAAAGTTGTCTGATGCCCAGCCCAGAGGGCAGAAGTGACCAGCTGTGTCACCTGCAGCAATGGTGGCTTTGTGAAAAGCTTCAGCCCTGAAGCTCTTGATGCCAGCAGGCACTGTGATGAAGAGGATGGTCTGAAGGCTTACTTGTGGGGAAGGACCACAAACTCTGTTCTTCCTTCAGCCAAGCTGCATGTAATGTTTGCATCTCACTGAGCAACAGCCATATCCAGTTTTCAAATGGGAGTCTCTTAACATTTTTTTTTTAATAGCTCCTTTTCCCTCTCTTTCCTGTGATTCTCACAAACCTGTGCTGATCACTCCATCCCTGGGCCTCTTTTGCACTGAAAACTCAGCAGCTCTGTGTGGGACATATCCAGCTCTGGCTTAAGCTGCATGATTCAAATGATACGGCAACTTCATTTACACCAGGGCTGAATGCAGCTGTAATTGTCTGAAGGTGATGAATAGGGGACACCATGCTGTGGCAATGCAGGTTGTGTTTTGGAAGATGGATAACTCTTTCAATCTAATAGCTCAAGTACAGCACTTTAACCCTGGAGTGCATTTTCCAATTGTTACACCTTGCTTTAGCCACATGATCCAATTGACTTTAATGGTAGTTGAGCAGGTAAAACTTCTGTGAAGCTCAGAAAATGTATCCTCTGATGTCAAAAGAGAACGTGTGATACTGAAAGCAAATTAGATATCCATCCAAACCACTTGAAATATGAAAAAGCATACAAAAGGAAAGATAATTTTGATCTTTTTTCCCACAGGAAGCTACAGAGCAAAGCAAAAGAGTAAACCTGGCTTTCATCAGCAAAGCCATTGTAACTGTTCACAAATAAGATCTGTATTAATGAGTTCATCAGAATCCCAACACTCCACTATATTTAAACACCATATATATTTGGGCCACTCTTAGTTAGACATTTAATCAATGACTTTTAATGGAAGAGGACTGCAGTTATGCAAGATTAACAAATACCTCAGCGTATCAGATTTTTAATACAACTGGTGCAACAAGACAGTTTTGAATCAATCTTTATTTGCCGGGTTTAATGTTTATTCATTAAAATGGGTCATCTGAAATACCAGTTTGTCCTTTGCATAAGTGGCAGTGTTGCAAAAAGATGTAATTGTGGCCCTACCACGAGAAGAGACTTTGCAGGAGGAAGGGCACATCTACTGCCCATTGAAGTCAATAGGAGAGGCATTACCTGCCGAGATCATGATGAAAGACCGGAGAAACAGAGAGAGGAGGGGGCAGAGATGACAGAGGAAGGCATAGCACAGGGGACGAAAATAATGGGGTTGAACTCGGCGGGAAAGACAGGCAGGAAGAGCAATGAAAGCTAAGGAGAGCTGCTTTGCATGCCAAGTGAGGAGGAACAGAGCAGGGGGCTGAGGTTATGGAAGAGAAAGCAATAGCTCGAAAGCCTGAGAGAGAGACACCTGGATCTTCGTAGAAAAGTCTTTATAACCAATAATGTAATACTTTACAACCAAGTCTTCTGTGACCTATCCGCTTGAACCAAGTGGCTTTCATAGGCATCAGCCTACCGTGGACCATATCTGTCATACCACCTGCTTGGAGTTACAAGTTTGCCCGTTTGCAGCAGAACTTGCAAGCCCATGTGCCCTTTTCTAAGAGATCTGGAATACAAATTATGTTTATTTAACAACTCTCTCTTTTGCGGGGGGAAGAAGTCAAGAATGGATTCAGCCAAGGCATCCCATGATTATCATTTTTATCATTTTTATCATTATTATCATTATTATTATTATTACTACTACTACTACTACTACCACTACCACTACCACCACTACTACTACTACTACTTCTACTATTACTATTATTGCTATTGCCACTGCCATTATCATTAACACTGTAATTTATTTTAACATGCACAATTTACTGTGCCTTGAAAACATGATCAGATACAATGGTGAATATGTATATATACCGTATAAAAAAACAACTTCAACAGTCAGAAATCAGCACAGTTCTGCTTAAGCCAGCTCCAGTTCTACCAGCTGAGGGCTTGACTCTTTACATGTACAGTCTTAAAAAAAAGGAACAACTCCATAATTTCTCTGAAACACATTTCACCTTGTCTATGTTTGACTTGGAATAGTTTCATCCACAAATGCAATCACCATTTTAGACTCTTTGTGAAATATTCTGGCAAACTGCATCACCTTGAGGATCATGTATAGGAAGAAGTGCTCTTTTCTATTTGTTCACTTTACAATGTTCAGTCTCAGAGAGAACCTCTCAGAGAGGACCCCTCTGTTGCACCTTATTGTTCGCTGTCAGACACTCTCGCTTGACAGATCATCATCTGCTAGGGATATCTATCATTTTGACTAAATGAAATGAGCCGTTTCAATTTTTCAGACGTCAGAGATGGACGCAGAAGGACTTGTGTGTTTATGTGCATGGCTCGGGTTTAAGAATCTTTGGAAAATCCCTAAAACAGTAATAGAATAGGAGAGTGAAATGAATCTTTGTAATGGAAGTTATGCGCCAAACTCTCTGGGCAGCCAGCAGAATTAAAATTCAGAAAACAGTAGATTTAGCATCAACCCAGAGGGTCCAGAAGGCGAGCTGCACCCCTACGTGGAGGTGTCCCATTGGCAACTTCTTCTGACAGTGAAAACTCCAGCCATCAAAAAAGGTTTCATCAGGGACTGCAATCAACTACAAGACACCAGCCTATGGGAAACTGGCTTTCGTTCATGCTATGTACTACACAGATGCATTTAACTTTCCCATTTAATGTATCTCCACTGTGCATTGTGCACCCATTTACTTCTTACTGCCCCACTTTCATATTAACCACGTATCTGATCACACAGTCCTGGCTGGCAGGATTGCTGGAGTAATGCCTGTCCTCTTCTTTCACAGAATTTCAAACCCTAAATAACAGTTGTTCAGAATGGGCTGATACAGGCTAGGATCACTCAATACAAATTAATGGCAAGTCTTTTTTGAGGAGTTGATAGGATTCTGATTTTCTTGAATAATGTCAGGAGCTTTGATCACTTGCATTAATGCACAGCCTGATTTGATTTCTTCCTTTGTCTGCACTGGGTCATAAATCTACACCTTACTGAGATCTGGTGCAAGGCAAGGGTGCGTGCTGTGTGAGGAAGGATCTGTAGCTAGCATCACCCAGAACCCCACCACCTGGGTGCACGGACTGGGTGAGCTCCCACCCGTGGGCAGGGGCTGGAAGCAGCACCAGCACCACTGAGGCAGCACGGCCAGGCACAAGCTCCCTGGCTGCCCCTGTGTCGGAGGGCTGCCATGGGACTGTGAGGGGTGGAAGATGAAGGGAAGAGAAGGCAACGTGCAATTAGGGTGACATTTAATGACGGGGCAGCAAGGAAGCAGGATATTTCGTGAAGTAGCAGAAAGAGGCAGGTTTGCTCCCTTACTGCAGCAGCAGAGGACTCACCGCCCCGGGAGGCCAGCAGCAGAGCAGTGATCCCCTCTGTGCAGTGCAGAGTGCAGAGCTGAGGAGCCTGTTCAAAACATGCTGAAAAAAATGTCTTTGACCCCACATGATAAACACTGCTGCATATTCCCGAGTGCCATCTGCTGGTACTTCATCTACTTCTTTTGTATGCAACCATAGTCCAGCATGGATGTTACTCAGCGATCTGACAGCTGCAGCTTATCTTGTGGCTTGCAGTTTCCTTCTCCGTCCCCACAGGCATGATCTAACGTATCAGTTAACGCTAGACGGCATTTTCATTTTGTTGTGTTTTGAGGTTTCAAAATTTGATCACGTTCAGCATTGGATGGAAATGTGCACAAAGGGTCAGATTCTGCTTCTCTTCCCTTTGCCTCATCCATACACATGCACCTATACACTCACAGCTCGGGAGGAAGCCTCCAAGTCACCCAGTAGTCATTGCTCTCCTGTCTTTCTACTCCTATTCCCCTCAAGTTAGGGCCCCAGCTCAAGGTGCATCTGGCTTAGCAATGCCCTTAATAATATGCTTCAACTTTTGGTCAGCCCTGAAGTAGTCAGGCAGTTGCACTAGATGATCGTTGTAGGTCTCTTCCAACTGAACTACAAAAAAAACCCCACTTCAGTTGACTTTGTAAGACAGAGTTACAGTTGTTAGATGGATATGAACTCAGTCTGGACTTCCCATCAAAAATGTCACAGAAATCAACAGTCTCCATGAAAGAGTCTGGCTTCAACAAAACATCATGGTCTGATGAAAACAGTCCTGCAAGCTCCTGCATTAGCCTTTGTGATTGACGACATCAGACTGCCACAATTGTCTCTTCTTTTTAGTAGCTGGAGATTGCTACTGCTCCTACTCCTCAGCTGGAAGCAGCTGGAGCTGGGGTGGATACCCCTATCCGGAGCAGCCCTCGAGCACAGCATCACTCCTTGCACCAAGCAAAAGCTGAGCAGTGCAGGTGACATCAGGCCCAGGAGACACCCCCAGGGAGCTCCCCCAAAAGCGACACGGGGACAACGGCTGATTCTGCTGGAGCAGCTTCAAGACCAGAGTGTGGAATGGTGAAGGTAATAAAGAGCAAGGGTGAGAGGAGAAAACTGATGTCAAAGTGACCAACTCTTTCCTACCAGAGCCTTTTGCCATGTTCACTGCCAAGCTCCCATTGACTTCAGAGACGGCAAAGACAGGCTCTGGGCTTTGCATCACCCTCGTTGCCTCTCAAAGTGTACAAGTCCAGAGCATTCATCCATGGTACCAACCCCACGTCTCCTGGCACCAGGCCTGGGCACACAATGGCCAGCAGCCACCAGGAAATCCAAGAAATTGCACGTGAGCAACCACCACCGAGTGTGGGCAGGGGGAAAGCAGAGCGCACGTTTGCAAGGTTGTGTTTAGGCTGTGGGACATGTATGAGCGTGCGGGGGAGTGGGAAATGGCCACACTGGGCAGTATCCAGACAGATGAAACAGGCAGGTCAGCTACTGAGACAGAGAGCTGTTCTATGGTGGTTGAAAGAGAGCAGAATAAAGCTTTAAGGAAGCTATAAAATATTTAATTACTTCAGATTCTCATTTGAGTCAGTGAAGAGTTACGTTTTCAAGTCCATCTGCCCACATTTCCATTAATAAAATAATTCAAAAAGTCATTTGAGAGAGAAAACGCCAGCGCAAAGCCAAAACCAAAGAACAACTCAGCAGTGACCCAATAATTAATTTCTTTCCTCCCACTTCCCCTTAAATAAACTCTAGCTAAAAATCAACATGCATCTGGCTCGGCCTTAGCACTGTGAGCAAGGGCTGCAGCAGATAAATGGATGTGCGGTTCAGAAGCACCTTTAGAAAATGCCACCCTTCAGGTATCCACACAGACACCAGAAGCTACTGAACAGTTATTTTATTCCAAGTTGCTAGGACCCAGTGAAGAGAATGCCATTTGCAGTTACTGAAATTAAAAAAAAAAAATAAATAAAAAATTGGATCTGGATTTTTATTATTCATTAAATGCTCTAGCATGCAGGGCTGAGTCTCACACTGCTGCAAGGGAGATAACCACCAACAGATGGTATCTAAGAGGCTGAAGTGCCCCATGCTTTGAAGTAATCCTATGAAGCAACAGGTGAGGGACTACTTAGAAAATGGATGTGTTTGTCGTCACAGGGACAGAAGTGCAATTCTGGGCACCTCAGCTCAAAGACGCTGAGAAATTGGAAAGCAGCCAGTGGAGGGCTACCAAAATGGCTAGCATGCTAGGACCCATAATCTTGAAGCATAAGCTGAGGAAACTTAGTACATTAAAAACCTTTTCATTACAAGGACAGCATAGGCACTGTAAAAGGGCCTGGAGAGGCTGTGCAATTCCCATTCTTGGAGGTTTTCAAGACAAGTCCGGACAAATTCATGGCTAACTTCATTGGATGTTGGTGATAGTCTCAGGCAGGATGGACCATCAGAGGACTTCTGCAGCTAATACTTCTATAAGTCAATAAAAATATGTGCTTAGTGATGGTATAAGGAGCCTTAGCTCCACTGTCCAAGACTGCAGAGTCAACAGGACTGGAAGATGCCACTGGTGTAATGCAGATGAAATTATTAGACCCAAAGATGCTGGAAAACCCAAGAGTCAGAAGTGGATCCCAGCGTAGTCAGCATGGACATGTTCCAGCTACCGCTTCCCTGTGCTGTGCCTCAGGCCATGTTGAGACTTTCAGGAAGGTCCATTCCTCACTCTGGAAGCTGAAAAATGTATATTAAGGCTCCATTTCATAAGGAGCTTTGCAATTTTAATGTCTGTTTTTCTTTTGTTTTATTAAGGTTCTGTGTTTTTTAAGGAGTTTCATTATTCAGCTGGCAGCCAAGTTGCAAAAATTGAGTGTGGTCGCATTACTGCTGGTGAGTTATCACTGCTGATGAATTTCTTAGGAAAGTTTACGTGCTGCAGTTCCCTGATGACTACAGTTTTAGAAGAGCTCAGGTGGCCACTATTCATGGGCTCTACTTTTGGAGGAATTTACACCAAACCTGGAAACACAATGCGCTAGAAAGAGCATTGGTTGAGTCACTGGGAGCTGGTGTTTGCAAAACCAGTAACTCTACCATCATGGGTCTTCACCATCATGGAGATAGAGAGGTTTTCCTGGTATTTTTGAATAAACAAGACAGTTTCATCAGTGGTCCAGGTCATTTCACTACAGCAGTTTGAGTTGAGACATACAGTAATTAATTTCAAGTACAATTTTGTATTATAATGAAAATTCATGCTAGAGAGGCTGGCAACAGGATATTTTAATTACAATAAAGTAATCTACCAAAATGCAGCAAAAGAGTTACTTTCCCCAGCAATTACCCAGTTGTACACACTTCACAAATGCTGCGAGCTTCTAAACTTTATTGGTGTCATCTAGGGTCTCTCTCTCCTCTTTTTCCTTTTTTTAAGACTGCTTTTAAGTAGGTTCTGTGTGGTTGAGGTGAAGAAAAAAATCATTCTAATTATAAATGTATCTACTTTTGAATTGTCCTTTACACTGCAAATGTCCAAGTCATCATACCTATATAAAAATATTTAGATGCTGCACTAAGGTTTATAATAGTTGCACTAGTGATGCCTTCATTTGCAGGTCACACTTTTATCTCAGTTCATCTTGCCAGTGGAAGAGTAATTTAAAACTGAGTGGAAGATTATATTATTCAGGAGAAAACATTGGGAGCTTTGTTTAATGTTGTTTATTTCATTTGCTGAAAGCATCATTACAAGTATAATTTTTTAAAAAAATGCATTTTGACATTCTGTATAGTATCTGAAGTTTTCAATTTTAGCCTGAAGTTTTAAGAAAAGTAGATTAATATTTTACATATTTCAAAATCCTGAAAATATAAAAAGATTACTTTGTTTTAGAAGAGGAAGGGAATTGGCTACCTCTTTGGTTTGAAATCCTCTCTCATTTTTAGATCAGCTATGTATGTGCTGAGTTTTCATTTGAATTGAAACTTCCAACAAAAATTAAAGGGCAAATATTTATGCAAAATGTCCACTTTCATCCAAATTAGTGGCAATAACACTACAAGATTCGAATTAAAAAATTAAAAAGGTGGATATTTTGTATCACAATATTCAGGTCTGTAACATATAGTGCATTTCAAAAGGTTCTTTATCCTGAAGGAAAAAAACTGCAGAAATTTTTTACTCTGGCTTTTTTTTCCCCAGACCTTTGGTGTGTGTTTTGTTGAAAGAGTTTAATGAATCAAAGACCAGAGAAAAACTTTTATACAATCTATTCTATTTTCATCAGAAATAATACACCTGCAGCAACTGGCTAGCTGAAATGCTGCATGTACCATAGCTTGCTTCTGCTTGGCAGAATTTCTCAGATGCCAATAATGAGAGATCTGAATTTCCTTTTGCAGATATAAGGATAAGCAGAGGATTCTGTAAGTATATCTTTGTGTGTGATTTGTACCAGTTTTAGAAAATAGCTGACAAGATTATTTTCAGTCAAAATTATTTATGCTGCAGGCACAAAGCCAAATTATAACCATGAAATTCCTGACCATTGCCTAGTTTTTAATAAAACTACGTGTTTGTTTGTTTGTTTACTAACATATAGCTGGCAGTATATCTGACTGGCAGAATAAGATGAAAGGCAAAGATTTAACCAGGGACAGTCAGAGTGAAATCCAATCACTGCATCTCAGTGCTCCAGTTAAAATGAAGGACAGGCACAACATTGTAAAAATCACAGTCAAAAGGATGAAAGCCCCTAAATCACTTAGGTATTCTTGGAAAACTGCAACACCAAAGCTTGAATACCCTTAAATGATGGAAGCTGAACTAATCCCAGAACAGAGTCGGGCTACAGAAACGCAAGCGGGAGCAGTGTCAGAAGTGCTACATTGACTGTAGAGATACTAAGGCTGATGCTTTGAAATACATAGATTTGGAAAGATGAGATTTTTTTTAATTACACCCTGTTGGTAGGAAAAAGTAATGGTTTTTATTAGACCATCTGATGGTCTCAAGTCTGATAAAGACCAACATGAAAAGTAGGGATGTGTTGGAAACAAAAATTACCCTTCAGAGCATTGTTTGGAAAGGGAAATGCCATTCTGTTGCACCAGGGCTTTGGTTTCTAAGTCATTCAGGACTTGCCTACCCTGTAGTCATAGAAATAACATTTCCTTTCCAGGGTAGATTAAGCTATCCCGAGTACCAAATAATACCTGGGGAAGCTGCTTTGAAATTCACTCTTTAGTTGCTACACTGCTGTGTAGACCCAGCCTTAGACACATTTAAAAGTTGACTCTATAATATTTGTTTGTTCTTATACTCTTAACTACTGGACCTGCCAAATTTTAGGTTTCCCCGGTTATATTTTCCATCTGAGCTTTCCAAATAGTTACGCTATGGTAAATTGCATAGGTTTAGGGAATGCTTAAACATAACACTTTCTTCAGTTAATATTCTTCGCAAAATAAAGAAGTTGAAAATGTGCATAATTTTCTGATATTAGAAGACTAAATTATTCTCTCAGATGTCTGGAAAAGATATGAATGTTCACTCCTTGCCTTGAATTATTGGTATGATAAAGAGATTGGCATTTCCACATGAATCCTTTAATGACTTCCTTCTGGAGGAAAAAAAAAAACATCCACCACAGACTCACATAAAGTATGTCAGCACTGAATGGGTGGAATAAGGATTTTCTTGCGTGCAAACAAGGCTGCTTTGTTGGCATTGCCTTGCTCCTCTTGTAATAAGATCGTTTAGATTTAGGAGAGTAAGTCTATCACTGGTAGGTTTAAACAAAATGAAAGCCTGCGATAAAAAGCTGAAGGGGGAGTTCATGCTGTAGATTCTCACTAGCACTAGGCACTCCCAGAAATGTTATATATTTCCTTTTCCTCTGATAACTAAAAGCCAGGATTTTCACTATGGATGCTGCTGGGAAACAGAAAAGAAGTAGAAAGAAAAAAGTCCAGTGAAATGCTTTATGAAGGGTCAAAGAAGAGTATCTGAAAGAAAAGCAACCAGCAAAGAGTGCTTTAAGTGCTTCTGAAGGGTAATAAAGGCTTGTTGTAAAACAGCTACCGTTTTGAACTCTAAGTGTGCTGCTCCACAGGAAAAATTATTTGGGAGGCTGCCCAGGGGGGTTACAGGGAGCCTTCATATCATAAATTCAAGTCCCACAGGAGCTGGCCAAAGGAGTGAAGGAAGCACATATTTTCATCAGATGAAGGCAAATGTATGAGCAGAGAGCATACTAACCAGTATATACTAACTTTGGAAAACACTGAGGGGACAAACTCAAACCTCTGTAAGGACCAGAAATAGTCCATTCCCAAAACCTGGGAGAGGAGACGTCGCCCAAGTGAGGAGCACTAAGGTTGACTGTGCCCATGCCTGATATGCTGTCCCTGGTACGGATCCAGCCGATTGCAGCTGGTATATCCCAGGGAACCTGTGGGTATTTCCCAATGAATTTGTGATGGCAGGATAGAATGGGACAGGGATCATTTCCCATCACAGCCTGCAGCCACACTGGCTCTGGGGTTAAGATCACTCAAGGGAGTTAAGATGGTTAAGATATGTCCCTTTCCATGTCAGCTGGTGTCAGGGCCTGGAAATGCTCCTGGGCACATTTAATGTTGCCATGAGTCAGGCATAAAACTAAATAACCCTGAAGCCTCGTTCGGCTTATACCCATGATTCATATGTAATACAATATTTTGCAAAAATATTGGTTTACTTGCTATATTTGATATTGGCAGCTTTATCTGCACAAAAATGGAGAGAAAGATCTGCAGGACCATCAGAAGGAGCAGTGCAGGTCACCGTCCCCAAACCCTCTTTTCATTGTTCAAACAGAAGCAAGTAGTAATGTCTATGATATCGGTCTATGGAAGCTGTTTCCATGCACAGTTAAGACACCATAATCTAATCAATTATGATGATACTAATAGGAAAATAAGCTCCAGTCTTAAAGAAAAAAAAAAAAAAAAAAAAAGCCTTAGTTTCTCAGAACAATCTAGATTAAATGGAAGAAATTCAAATAGTATCTGAATTATCACCAGATATTATTCTGGCAATAGCTTCCTTTCTTTTCTAGCCCACTTTGGCCAATATTTTTGTGTCTCTCCAAAGCGTCTCAGCAGTTTACCCCATGGGTAGCACCACACGGTGGAGAGTTCTCCAAGCTGGAGCTGAAGGAGTCCACTCTGCAAGTTCATCGTTTGACCTTGCTACAGCAACGACTAGCAGAGAGTTTGTGGAGTTATTCTCCTAAGCCATGAATACTCACAAATCTTCCTAAGTATACCTGAATTAGCCCTAAAATATCTTTTAGTAATAGTCACAGAAGACTCATTGTCTTCCACTTATCTTTGTGTGGGGTATATATACTTTAGGAAAGCAAACTTCCAGCTCTTCAAGGAGTTAATCAACAGGATTCCCTGGGAAATGGCCCTCAGGGACAAGGGAGCAGAACAGAGCTGGCAGGTCTTCAAGGATGCTTTCCATAGGGCACAAGAGCTCTCGATCCCCAGGTGCAGGAAATCGGGCAAGGAAGGGAAGAGGCTGAGCCACGACCTGTGGGTCAAACTAAAGGCCAAGAAGAGATTGCACAGGCAGTGGAAGAAGGGACTGGTATCTTGGGAAGAGTACAGGGATGCTGCCGGGTTGTGTAAGGATGGGATCAGGAAGGCCAAGGCTCAGCTGGAGCTGAACCTGGCGAGGGATCCAAAGAATAATAAGAAGGGCTTCTACAGGTACATTAACCAGAAAAGGAAGGTTAAGGAAAGCATACCTGCTCTGATGAGCAGTAGTGACGAGCTGATAACAACAGATGAGGAGAAGGCTGAGGTACTCAACAACTTTTTTGCCTCAGTCTTCACTGGCAGCCTCTCTCCTCACACCTCCCGAGTCAATAGGCCATTTGATGGGGATCAGGAGGACAGAGGTCCTCCCACTGTAAGAGAAGATCAGGTCCATGACCAGCTGAGGAACCTGAACGTATGTAAGTCTATGGGTCCTGATGAGATGCATCCCAGAGTCCTGAGGGAATTGGCTGATGTAGTTGCTAAGCCACTCACCATGATACTTGAAAAGTCATGGCAGTCAGGTCAAGTCCCTGGGGACTGGAAAAAGGGAAATATTGCACCGATTTTTAAAAAGCGTAAAAAGGAGGACCCTGGGAACTACTGAGGTGTCAGCCTCACCTCTGTGCCTGGGAAGATCATGGAACAGATCCTCCTGGAATCTATGCTAAGGCACACGGAGGACAGGGAGGTGATTCGGGGCAGTCAGCACGGCTTCACCTAGGGCATGTCCTACCTGACCAACCTAGTGGCCTTCTATGATGGAGTAACTACATCAGTGGATGAGGGAAGAGCTATGGATGTCATGTATCTGGACTTCTGTAAGGCCTTTGACATGGTCCACCACAATATCCTCCTCTCTAAATTGGAAGGATATGGATTTGGTGGGTGGACTATTCGGTGGATAAGGAATTGGCTGGATGGTCGCATCCAGAGGGTAATGATCAATAGTTCAATGTCCAGATGGAGAACAGTGACGAGTGGTGTCCCTCAGGGGTCTGTATTTGGGCCAGTGCTGTTTAATATCTTCATCAATGACACAGACAGTGGGATCGAGTGCACCCTCAGCATGTTTGGAGATGACACCAAGCTGAGCAGTGCAGTTGACACGCCTGAGGAGCAGGATGCCATCCAGAGGGACCTGGACAGGCTGGAGAGGTGGGCCTGTGTGAACCTCATGAGGTTCAACAAGGACAAGTGCAGGGTCCTGCACTTGGATCGGGGTAATCGCTGGTATCAGTACAGGCTGGGGGATGAAGGGATTGTGTGCAGCCCTGCTGAGAAGGACTTGGGCGTACTGATAGACAAAAAGCTGGACATGAGCCAGCAATGTGCTCTTGCAGCCCAGAAGGCCAACCATATCCTGGGCTGCACCAAAAGAAGCGTGGCCAGCAGGGCGAGGGAGGGGGTTCTGCCCCTCTACTCTGCTCTGGTGAGACCCCACCTGGAGCCCTGCATCCAACTCTGGGGTCCTCAGTACAAGAAGAACATGGACCTGTTGGGGAGGGTCCAGAGGAGGGCCACAAAAAAAATCAGAGGGATGGAGCACCTCTTTCATGAGGAAAGGCTGAAAGAGCTGGGGTTGTTCAGCCTGGAAAAGAGAAGGCTGCGGGGTGACCTTATTGCAGCCTTTCAGTACTTAAAGGGCACTTATAAGAGAGATGGGGACAGACTTTTTAGCAGGGCCAGTAGCAATAGGACAAGGGGTGATGGTTTTAAACTAAAAGCGGGTAGATTCAGACTGGATATAAGGAAGAAATTTTTTACAATGAGGGTAGTGAAACACTGGAACGGGTTGCCCAGAGAGGTGGGAGATACCCCATCCTTGGAAACATTCAAGGCCAGGTTGGATGGGTCCCTGAGCAACCTGATCTGGTTGAAGATGTCCCTGCCAATTGCAGGGGGGATGGACTAGATGACCCTTAAAGGTCCCTTCCATCCCAAAGCATTCTGTGATTCTATGATTCTATGATTCAATCCATATAACTTACATACAAGTATTTGACAAAACATCTGAAAGTTACATTTTTCCGTACATGTTCCAGCTGAATATATGTTTGGGTGTGCATATGCATGTGCTTGGGTGATGAGCAAGGTAGGGGACTTAAGATATACACATTTGGCAAAAAAAGTTTAGCTTGAATTTCTTTAAAACTTTTTGGATGACAGTAATGCCGGACTTACTGTGAGCCAATCAACGTTACACTTGTTCAGCTCCATGTGGCTTGCGTCCTATAAATCCTCCGCAAGAATACATTCCTGAAAGGTGGGAGGTCAAAACTAATTCATAGGAAGGAAATGACTGATCCATAAGGTTCAAACAGAAGAATGGAAGAATAACCTCAAAGGTTAATTTTAAACAAAATGCTGATTTGGCAATAATGTGGCCTTTGGCATTCCTGTATTTTTGATACTCTGCAAAACATTACCAGGATGAATACCTTTTTTTTTTGGCACACAGAGTTACAGCCTGATGCTGAATTACATGTCAAATATTTCTCGTCTCTCTGATAGAACATTTTCAATGTATCGAGTATATTTAGCAAGTGATGGCTGGAATAAAAAGTGTGTTTGCAAAGAACGTTCAGTTGGATACTCAATATTTAATAATGAAGTTAAAGTTAGCCTTTGGTTTTAAGGTGCCTTGATGTTTTGGATACTTAACCTCTACGTTTTCATCCTACAAATGGTGTGCAGGAAACGTTGAGGAAAAGCTTCATTTCACTGCCTTACTGTTTTGGTGTTTCATAATCCATTCTCACTGGTGGTACCATGCAGGCAAACCTCTGAAAATACTGACAGAAGACATCGCGAATGGTGATTTCTTTCCCCTCTACAAGCTATTTACTGAATTCACATTAACAGATGTCCACTGAACTCTGGTTGGCTGACATTATAAATAAAAGTGCATCAGTGTAAATGTTTATGAAAAATTTTTCTTTCTGGGAGTGCTGCAGCTTCTGGAAAAAACCAAAAATTTCTAGAGCTGCCTGAAAAAAGTACTTTCAGTGTCACCCCCAACTTCTGCCTGTCAGCCTTTCAGACCACCTCTCACAATCGTTTTCTCCTCCACCTCCACAGCTCCTTCTCCTCTTCTCAACTCCCTGCCTGCTTTTTCCTTCCCCGTCCCACCGCCCACCCACCTGACACGCTGAAAGGGTAACTTGCCTCTCGTGTCAGCTCATCCCTGATCTTTTTTTGGAAGAAGGAGTAGAGCAACACCAATTAGTCCCACAAAGTCTTGCAGGAGTATCATTTAGCATGGAAAGAAGCTTCTAATTAAACATTTGTATGTAATTTCCCTCCTATTGTAACACTTCATCAGAACTTTCCCATCTTAAAATAAACTAACTGGTGACTAACAGTGAGAGGCAGAGATTCAGCTGAAATTTGCCTCATTTCGTTTTCAGGGTTATCCCTCTAGACAATATCACCATTCTCCTTCTTCATTAGAAAAAGTGGATGAACTTAGAGATATCCCACCCTACCTTATGTGCAGTAATTGAGGAGTAACTGAATGATGGATTTCAAGTAGCTTGAATATGTATGGTTTCAAATACTTCATGAGTCAGTAAAAATATATTGCTAGTAATGGTCATTATATAGACAAGGACATGAAATGCTTAGAAAAAGAGAAAGAATTTGGGCAAAGAAGCTAAGTTGTGAGTTTTGAGGGACACTTTTTGATCCCAGCTCAAGATCGTTAATGCTTAGCGGTTATTCTCAAGCAAAACCCAGCAGAAATTTGGAGCTGCTCAGTATGTTATATATTTTATAGAAAACACATTAGCTATATAGAATAGGGTCTTCTTTTTGTGGTCTCCTGTGTCTAAAACATGACTATTCATCAACTGTTCAAGACTGGAGAAATAAGGAAGCCAAGCCAACCATTTTAGTCCCTGGTCTAAGCATATAAACCATCTGCATCTTGAATTTGATGGTGATGAAATGGAGTATAATCATTTATCTGGCCTGAGTCTGAATATTGCTTCTTGACGTGTCAAATTAGAGACTGGAGAACAAGGAAGCTGTATTTGAAAAGCAGGAGACATCTTTGCAGTTGGTGTGTTCCTTTTTAAAATGAAGCTTCCAGATGCCGTTTGGAGGAAGCAGCCTCTGCAAAGATGTGTTGAATGTAGACGCAACTGCAAGTAAGTAATTAAGTAAACTACAGCTTCACAGAGATGATAAAATGGGACATAAATCATACGTTCTTCCTTAATTTTAACATGTAACTTTTTGCAAGTAGGATATGTTTTCTTGTGCTCAAGAAAACAGACCCTTTAAATAGCGTCACATATTAACAGTCCAGATATTAGGGTTTTTTTAAAAAACTACCCTGATGAGTTTCGGCAACAGAGACTTCTTGTATCTCTGGTTTGTTCTACAATGGTTTAGAGAAGTCATAGAAAAAAACATGTTCTCCAGCATCGTCATCCCCATTCCAGTTACAGATCAAGAGAAAATCCTTAAAACTCCTCATGCCTGATTATGGTGCCTTGAATTCATCATACTTTTAAGGTCACTGAAGTCTTTTGAGGGAGATCAGGTCTTGCTTGAGGGATCAAATATTTTAGGTAGTCTGCAGATTAGCATTGCTAACAATGGAAAAAATGCCACTGAAGTAGGCAAAAGCAATTTAAATACCTTCTGTAGGTGGTAGATAGCTTTTTCTGGTTTATTTTTGTGAAAATGTGTACTTACCAAATTATAACTGAAACAAAAGGAATATTACATATTCCTTTTTTATTCCCAGTATCCAGTAAAAAAAAAAAAAAAAAAAAAAAAGTAAATTGTGCAGCAGTAAAAAAAAAGAAAGGAAAAAAAACGGAAAAAAATTGGGAAGTCTAGTAATTTATTTTCTTAATGTTCTGTTGAACATTATGGATTTATGATAGCAAATTAGACGACTTCTAAGATCAAATATTAAGCCGTGTTTGATTTGAAATACATAAAACAATATTATTTTTATGTTTGGTTCTTGGTTTTTAGGTAGCGATATGTGGTAGCATACATCAGTACGCCACCATTAGATGATTTACAAATGAAACTGCAGTTTCTTTTAGACAATCTTATCGTATTTTGCATATCTATTATAGTCTAGGAGAATTACAAAGACACATCTACTGACAAATGTAGACGATTTTTCATCCTGAAAGTATTTGTGATCTTCTGAGTATTCACAGAATCAATCATTTTAACGATTTGGATAAGACATGGTATTCATTCTGAAAACTTGTATTCTGAATGAAAACGAGAGCTCAGGTTTAAGTCTGCCATTGCTATTACTGGGAGAGTGACATGTCCCAGTTGTGCATGGGAGTTGCTGTTACTGGGAATTCAGCACTTGGATGACAGAAGCACTGATAGACCACTGTGCTATGCTGTCTGCAAAGGCTCTTGCCCTCAAATACTTCCCAGCTGCTCACATCTTTAGATGTTTGCTGTAGGACTAACCATACTGAAGTAGGCAACTTGAAAAAGAAAAAGGTCAAAATTTTCACCTAATTTCCAATAGTACAAGACTGGCTGAAAGCCCCAGAGTAGGATGACTAATATCTCTGGAAAAACCTTGGTTGTCTTCTAACGCTGGATATTTCTTCTAAATAATTTATTTATATAGAAAATTCATTAAAAGTAGATTTGGCAGTCCTTCCTCCATGTCTTATCTCCTACTCTGTTCCACAGGAGCCCCTATGCTGTAATGCAGCTTTTTCACCATGAGGCCAGAGCTTGAACATGGGCTGTCAGCAGTGCCCAGCTCCTCCTGAGGCAGTGGGACTCGCCGTGTAAGAGAAACAAGGCTGATACAGCGCTATCCTGGCCGTGGCTGTTAGCAGGAGATGGAGCCCCTCCTTCTGAAATAGCTGCCTAGCTGACAGAGTTATTTTCTCCAGGTGACCTTGCAGTAGCTACATTTTCCTGTGAAAATAAAGCTTCCTCTCTTCAGCACACTATGTTTCCCTCCTGTACTCTCCAGTACTTACAAAGCCCCATTCAAATAACCATTGTTATCACAAATGAACAACAGAACACCTGATCCATCGTAAAATATTTGCTTTATCAAGAAACAGCAACCCTTCTGACTGCAAAACATCTAGAGCCAACTTAACTCTGGCACACAAGGCTGGTAGCTGAATTTAACTCTTTGTATCTCCCTTGAAAATCTCCTCTGCTTTGCAGCTCTGCATAGGGCCAAGCAGTGATCCTCAAGCCCTGAGACCACCAAAATAAAGTGTGCTGGCTGCTTATGCCTCCATCTCCAGAAGCAGACCCACCAATGTGTAGAGAAGTCGGTCAACGCTGCCTGGAGCTGCACAAGCTGCTTTGCCTGGAGGTGGTGCCAGGTGGGATCTGGGGACCCCAAGTTTTCCTTTACTCAGTGGCCTGGGGTGCAACACAGCCACAATTTAAGGAAATACGAGCCAGATGACTCGGTTTCTTTTTAGATTCTTCCTCACCAAAAATCACACACCTTAGTCTCTCTATATTCCACAACAGAAAAGGAAAAGGGAACCTTAAAAACTTTTAAAAACATCTACTTTCAATAAACTGTAAAAAGAACTCTAGTACTGTAATTCATTTCCCTCCAAGCTTTAAAGATAAAGCAGTGAGTTATAATTCACATCTACAATTTTCATACATGGCCATGAAACGCAATTTATTTTCATCTCCAATTTAAAAATATGCTGCTGTACAATTCATTTTCCTAGGTACTTCTAGATTTGATGCTTTCAGAAATCTTTTTAAAACAATTTGTCCTGTAAAACAAACAAAAAAAAAAAAAAGGGAAAGGAGAGGCCAATATTTCTATTTTCCTTGGCAGCAAAAGTGATGGTAAATTGCAGAATGCTCTACTTGAGCTTGCTTTCCCCATGCTATTGTGAACCCTGGTCGCTGGTGCAATTTCTGAGCTGTGGATGCTCCAGCTGCTATGAGCTCCGAGCATCAGGTGCATTGCAAATTATTCATCTCTTTTCTCGTCTGAATGTTACCCCTTACAGCGCCTTTGCCATTGTCGAGCTTTAAGTCTAGTATAAGTGAATGTTTCTTTGTGAAGAGCTATTCATTTTTTTCCCAGAGACAGCCTTGACTGCTTGTCCCTCTTTTGTCTATTTGCTTTCAGTTCTTGACCGAACAAACACATTTGCAGGCAAAGATGTCTTTTCTAACAATGAGCATGAAATGAATATCGTTTCAAATTGCTCCAGTAATCACCAGCATTTTCAGGGGAAACTTCAGCCTTAGACTCATTCGGTCAGTGGACAAGAATAATATCATGCCACAGAAGGGCCCTGTGAAACACCTCATGTTCCAGAAGGCAAATATTGAATTCCCAGCATTGTATTTGCAGTAAATGGTGTGTGAACTGAAACATGTTTGATTTAGACATTGAAGCTTTGAGCCCTTACTGCTTTAGAGTTTCTTTGCACTGCTTCAGCAAACACAGACCTCTCTCTCTCTCTCTTTTTTTGGCTAAATAGACAGTGAGGCAAAGGTCACCCACAGCAAGAGAAACCCTGGTTCCTGCATCCCTTGGTAGAAGGTGTGTGGTGTCCCTTGTCCATGTCCCACTACCAGGCATGACAGGGGAGCCCTCTGTTGCAGTAGCGGTGGCTGGTACCTGGAGAGCCTTAATATTGCAGCTCCATCCCTGTTGCCAGTAACCCACCCAGTAAGATGTTGTGACGGGTGCGCTCAACCCCTTGACCAGGCTGGTGATTGTTTGGTGCAGGCTCCAAAGGAGGTAAAGGCCTGAGCCGTAGCCAGGCCATGAACTCCTCTAGTTCCAATCTGTTCTCTGAAAACCCACAAAGGAGCAGAGCCACACAGTGAGCATGGATGCATATGAGCTTGGAACACCGATCATGTGTTTAACCCATGAATAGCAGGTGGCTTTTCCAAGACTCATTAATCAAGGAACAAAGAAAGTTGTGGGTCCAAGGAGCCTCATGCATACCTTGCCCAGTGCATGTAATTTGACTGTGAGCCAACCGCTTTATCCCATAAATATGACAGCCTAGGTGAGCCTTCTTGGAGCTCTCCCTGCTCGGCAGCGTG
Organism: Platalea leucorodia; assembly: GCF_965183815.1. Classification (NCBI taxonomy): domain Eukaryota; kingdom Metazoa; phylum Chordata; class Aves; order Pelecaniformes; family Threskiornithidae; genus Platalea; species Platalea leucorodia. The sequence goes on from NC_138829.1 coordinate 2,670,593, forward strand.
GCTGCATGGCGGTGATCTCCCCTTGAGCTGGGACACCTCTCAAGGTTGCTCCTCAACGCAGAGAGACTTTGGTAAGTTTTTACTAACGGCAGATCTTTGGTAAGTGACCAATATTGCACATAACCTTGTAGTATGGTAACTTTGATTTTGTCTTGGTAACTTTGCATGCTGAATTGATGCTAATGAAACAGTATATAAATTTTGTATATATAATCCCTTATATATAAACCATTGACCAAGTCTGAGACTAGGTTTGGACCTAGCTGCACCTAGACTTCTCTCTGAGGAGGAGTGTAGAAAGCAAGGAGGTCCACTCTGAACCTCGTGACTCAACGGGAGGGTCCTCCTTACCTTTTTGCATCTCCAGTCTCTCTGTGAATCATGCTAACTCGAGTGTAACTCAGTTTTCCTTTGTATTTTTCTTCCATGCAGTAATTAATAGAGTGAACCTTGCCATTGAACTTCGTTAAGTTGCACTTTTACGACATCATATTAAAAACACTTTTGCTAATACCTTAGACAGTGATTCCTTAAGGGATCTAAATCACTCATCCATGACAGGTGTCTGCAAGGAAGCAAACAGATGTATCACAGCCAACCACCCAAACATAATGACATGACTACAGTTGGTGGAGCTGGTTTCAGGTCAACACCTCCCCATCACACCGCTCTATCAACTCTAACACGGTGGCTGAATCGGGCCCAGAGCAAGATGCTTGTCACGAGTCATGCTGTCACAAAGAGCACACCAATCCACTTATGTGGACAAAAATGATATGAATGTGTCCTGCACTTTGAAATCAGAAAATTTGACTTGGTTGACAGTATTTGTTCTGTTAGATGGTATTCAGCGAAATACCTCCTGGTCCCCTGGAGCACTTAGCACTTGTCCAATCTATTTCCTTAGGAATGACCAGAGACATCTGCATCCGCAGTAATAATTTCTTGGTAACCAGAAATGCACTCAGGAACCATTTTTCTTGGTTACGATCTAGTTTTTTTATTAAGCAATATAGAACTGGGGGAAGGATGACCCCCAGTGTTTTGGAGGCTTTTTTGGTTTGTTTTGATTTTCTCTGGAAAGTCTCCTAAAAAGTCTCAGAATGTTTGCATTGAAAAATTGTGTTTATAAAGCTGTTAAGGTCTCCAGTGCTCAGGAAGCCCAGGATCTACCTGAGCCCCAGTGAATCTCTGCCTGTGTAAGGGAGTGGTACCCAACACATGATGTCCCTCAGATCCTTCAACTTTTCCTGGACACGTTGTTGTCAACAGGTCCAAAAAGGTTGGGGGCCACAGCTCTAAAGTACTCCTAGAGTGTGACAAGAGTATGTTTGTTGATATACAAGTCTGTATTACTTGCAACAGGAACAGAATAAGGCACAGGGGCCTCGCAGGTGCCCAGACATCAGACCTGGCTCCATCAGCACTATCCCCCAACCAGAAGCACTGATTTGCACAAAATAAAGGGTGCAAGAACCGACTGTGCTCAGACTAAAGCAGGTGCAAGCCCAGGAGTGCATCCACAGGGGACCTGGCTCTAACAAAAGGCTGTCAGTGGTTGTGTGACAGTGTTGACACATTGGTTCTGCTGCACATGTCCTCCTTGGGTCTGGAAGCAGTCTACTTATCCTTGCACAGTGTTACTAATAAGATCTGCTTCCCGATCTGAGCTGTAGATTTACTAGTCATCTGACCAGTAAATCTGGTTTGCTTAAATTTAATCCTAGCTCAGCCTCAAGAAGGCTTTGGATTATCAGATCCACACTCCATTGAACAGTGCTGTCATCTCCCATAGCCATGAAGTGCTGATTTTTTTCTTCATAGCAACAAATAAGAAAATGAGTCACAGAAAATATTTCCTTTCCCTTATCTCTTATAAGGAAAAACCTGACTGAAAATCCTCAGTCTTCATCCTTATATGAAGTAGTATTTATCAACAGGAATGCTATTTCTCATCAGCTAGACTTCCCCACCATTTCTAAATGCAGCTGCTCTTAAATAAACAAGCCCTAATATTCATGTATGGTTAGCGATTCTCCTGTTTATGCCTCTTGTTTATAGAGCAAGACAAAGACATACATGAAAACCAGAATTTCTAAATTTTAAGTATATGCAGCTAAGGTGCTTGGAAGCATAACTGATAAGTAACTGCTTAACAGATAGCTGAGCAAGGTATCTATTGTCCATTAAAGGAATAATTAAAATTTAAGTAGACACCTGTGGCATTGTGTTTTCTGATGTGCTGACTACAAATGTCCAAATTAGCTTTCGAAGTTTTATCATTTCTAAAGATCGAATTATGTATATTTAAAGGGAGCAGTGAATTAGTTATGCTCATCGGATTCAAGCTGCACTGCTTGATCACAAGTACACAGTAACCTCTTGCTACCTGTGCTGTTCTCTGAATAAAGGAACTTGGATGATTTATGTGTTTTGAATCAATTCTGTTGTTAGAGGAAAGTGAGTAGGTCAGGATCTCTGGTTTATTGGCCAGGCTGTCTCTGGAGCTTTTGGTATTAGTACTGCCCAGTGCAGTACCCAAGATTTCATCAGGATGAACAGAAATAACAATCACTATGAAAATGAGACTTGGGAAGAAGAAATCAGCAGAGATATTTTTATAAGCCAGTAGAAACAAGAATCATTTCCCCCTTCTCAGATGGTTTGCATTCACTGGTGCTCCCTGGCAGGGTGCAGAGATGCAGGTAACCATGGTAATTAAGGCTAGCTGCAGTTTTGAGAAGAATGAGACAAATTTGGGTAGGAATGGTTTGCCATCACAACCCATATGGAAAAGATGATTCATCCAGGAGAAAAAAAAGGATCCCAGGGAAAAAAAAAACAACGATGCAGTAATGCGCAGGAAGAAATAGCCCTTCAGCCATGAGAGCTCTTACGCTGCTCTGAATCGAAATCTCCGACTCTCGTAGGTACCCGCAGCTGAGCCAAAAGCCAGGAAGACTACCGCAGGTTCAAGCTTGCTGTTTTTCCTGATCTGCTGTCAAGGGGTTGCTGATTAGAGCACATCAGGCTTTTGATGGAACAGTCACGGGAAATTTTCCCAATTAGCTCATTAGTACAAATCCCATCAGTCTGCCAGTTTTGGCATCAGAGGCAGAAACGTAGTCTGTGATTCTGCTTGTTTCTTTGAAGTTGCATCTATTTTATATGTTTTCCGTCTTTTTCACATATAACTAGTGGTTAAAAGAGCCAAATGACAGAAGAAAGCACAGCAAAGTGTGAGCGCAGCACCCCTTGCGCAGAACTCCCCATGCAATTCTGCAGCCATCATAGTGTTTCCTCTTAATCCCGGGGACTGTGACTCACCATGTCTGTTGACTAATGTCACATTTTCCTCCCAAATTAGAGAACCCGTTGGACTTGAGCAGCTCACAGACTCTGTGGACAGCCCAGTATTTTAGGGTAGAAATTCTGACAGCCTACCAGCTTGGTGGGCCCAAATTTGGGGCTACTTTTGTCCTTCAGAGTGTTGTGCTTCTGGATGGATCTGATTAGAGTAAGCCCTTCTGGCAAAAATCAGTCACAGAAAATTCCTTCCTCATGCTTGCAGTTTCCTGGATTTTGCTGTTACGGGGGCTTTCTCTAGCTATGCTTATTTCAGGGGGATTTACTGGGAGCCATAGCACTCCCCTTACATCTTCATTAGTATCACTCATTACAGCAGAGGTTGCCAGGTCATTTGATGCAAAGAGATTGAGCAATTGTGTCATCCCATCCCATTTACAGCATGCCTGCACATGAATCTGAACCCTTCCCGTCACACATGTTGGTGTTAGCAGACTGAGCAATTAAAAGTCAACCTGGTTTTTCTGCATTCATTATGTATTGCCCTTCAGCAAAGAGAAGCTTGTTGCATTTCATGGATGTAGTCAGAAACAAGTCTCCCATCATGCCCCTTTCCATGCTAGGGCAACCACCCTTATTCTCTGCACTTATGGTTTGATGTAATTGGCATTAACAGAGCGTTAACAAATTGCCAAGGGGCACCCAAACACTCTCCATTAACCAGCGTGAAGACTTAAGGGTGCATGTACAGAACAGAATTAAAAGGATTTCAAATAAAATTGCTTCCTAGCACGGCAGTCTGATTAAGCAAATACTTGTGTCAGAAGCCACTTTGCCTTGGGGGAAAAGCCGATGCACTGTCCTGGAAATGTCAGAAGAATAGAGATGAGCTGCACCTTGTTGCAGACTCTCTGCACCAGCTGCAGCTGCTTCTCCAGGAGACCGGCTTTCCCCGGGGAGGACCAGCACACTGCTCCCAGAAGCATTTTCATCAGCTGAAAAATCTGTCCGGAGGAAGCCGCGTGGGAGCAGTTTATCCCATTCCTTGGACATGCACAGCCTGGGAAGGATGTCTTCAATTTAACAAACAAATCAAAAGTTCCGTGTTGAAGAAGTTAGCAGTAGGAGCAACATCTTTGGCAGCCAAAAATATCCTTAGTACAGAAGCAAGACGACACTCAAGGTGCCCTCTACATTTTTACTTCATACAAGGACCCTTTATTATCTTGGTTTTGCTAACAAGAGTGCCATTTCAATTCTTTCCTCTGCAATGATTTTTTCTAGTTGCGATCTTTGTCATAGATGCCATGTGTAACCCTAGATGGCTCACATCGTACATCTGCACCACTTTTGTACAGTGAGGATAACAAGGTATGATTTGCCGGGTCTGCAATGCCCAAACTTACCCTGTGTGTCTCTGTGTGTGCGTGCAGTGTGTGCATGTAAACACTAAGTAGTAGAGCTCTTTGGTGGGGACTCTGGAGGTGTTACAACACTTGTATTGTAAATGATACTGATGACTTTGCAGCTGCCATAGCATCATTGCATAGCAGTTGTGAGACTGTCATGCTTTTTAAGACCTGCTACTGGGAACAACCCTGAGCAAGTTGTACTGTTGTTGCATGCTCATGACAGCCAGGGCAGATACATGTTTGCAGCATAAGACCTTTTTCTACATGACATATATGCAGGCTAGCTCAGTCCAAGTGTCATTATAAAACTACTTTCTCAACAGCCCCTTGACGCCCCCCCCAAGAAAGAAAATGCAAGGCTTCTCCTGCACAACAAGCAAGCAGTGTGGAGGGATTCATGCACCATAAACAAGGCATCTTGAAAAATCCCCGGAGTATATTAGCTATTTGCAAAGCTCTTATACAGTTACAGATGCCTCGCTCGATATTACCGCATACATGGCCCAGCTGCTGTAGGCACTGAGCTCTCGGTGTGCACAGCTGTGCCTTCTTGGGCAGCCTCCAGAAGGTCTTCTGGGTGCTGCGTTTCTGAACACATTGAGTCCTTCTGAACTGGGCCTGGCATCCTTTAATTAAATGTCTGACTTTGTTCCCTTGAGATGCTAACCAGGCTTTCAGGTTCCATGTTTGATCTGATATCAGTAGCTGTGGATCTGTGAACAGAAGGCATGTGTGCAGGGACAGCCATCTGTCAGACACACTACAGCCAGTCCCTGAACATCTCCTTTTCCAGCAGAGATGTATAGCATTGGCTAGCATGATTCCCAAACTGGCCGACCTTTGGCAACCTTTAAAAACTCACTAAATTGTTCTCATGGGTTCCTGTGCATTTGCAGCACTTCATCTGTTGAAGAGGAACCTTCCGATTACAAAGGCGCAATGGATTTTTTCTAGATCATGATTCAGGCATTCAGGTATAGGTTTCCTTTAATTTTTATCATGCTTTCGTGATCCATTGTAGGTCCCAGAAAATGCCTACACTGAGTCAGGAATGCAGAGATACTAGAAGCTGGAATTTGCATCAGGTTGTTACTGAAGACACATCTGAAGTTCAAAGCTGAAATTTTTCAAGGTTTGAGATTAAGGCATGTATAAGAAAGGTGAATCTATTTGTGCCCATAACATCTAAAAAATTGGGTAAAACAAGTGTTCTGAAGGCAATGGATCATAAATCTTGATTTTAGGCAGGATCATGTTAGTAGTTTTAATGTAATCAAAACCTACACTGGGAATGGGGCTCATCTCATCCAGCTCGAGCTGTTTGGATCCTGGCATCTGATCTGACCTGGTGATCTGGGCTGGCCATCTGTCCATGGTGTCTCCAGAAGGTGATTCTACCACTTTGGATTGGAGAGTAAGATTTTTCATTTCTTGAAAGTGTCCATCTCTCTTTCTGTGACTGTTGAGGGAGTTACAATACCTGCTTTTGCAAGGCTAAGCTCCAGAGTTTCAGTCAGTCGTCTTTCAGACAGCTACAGTTAGGTGGGATGAATATCGTTTTTACAGATCCCCGACATAATTTAACCTGTGTCCCAGAACAGATTAAAACCTAGTGCAACCAGGCAAAAGACTAATATATTAACCTCTTATGCAGTGTAAAAATCATTTTATATTCCTATTAAAATTACTAGGGTATTTCATTATAAAAATTGAAGAGAAATGCCGTACTTATGTCATTATCACAAGCAGTTTCTTATATCCACATTTCATGTTGGCAATTCAGATAAAAATTATTACAACATTAGCGGACCAGCCCTGCTATCTGATCTTTTCTTCATGTCTGAAAGTCAATACTAAATGACTGAGCATTTGAGAAAGCTGCGGTTTGTAAATGTTGTGTGATTTCTCCTGGCATTAGGAATAAAGGAAAGAGACACAGAGATTTTACTATTTAACTTTTCCTTCATTTCTGTTTTCCTTGGGATATCCAACTATGTTGGCAAACTGTCAGACTGTGTTCTGCCAGCTCACAAGGGCAAAAGCACATGTATATATTTAAGTACGTAAGCATCCCTGCTGATTTAGACAACATTAACTGCATGCTCAGAGATGAACACTCTGGTACTTCCTGGACTGGGACTTGCTGTCTGTAAGGTTACGAGCTCCTAGAGCTGAAGCACAATTAGTTGTGTCACCTAACAGATTACATTCTTTTTCCACTTCTTCTGTGACTTGAACATTGGCTCAGATGACTGAAGACTGATATATTTACTCTCTAAGGTCTTTTTTTCTCAGTACTCTCAGGATTGTGGCAAATACTTCACCATTTTTAAGGACGCATTCTCATTTTATACTAGACCTGAATGAACGCTATTGGAAATATGGAGCGCATCTTTCCATAGCAAAGTTAAATGCCTTGCCTCTGGCTACCAACTTTAAAATAATCTTGGAAGTATTTTAATGCCAGTTAAGTAGGCTTTCCCATGGTGTAAAATGAGTTCCCTAATGTGGCCTTTCCCCGCCTGCTCTCCACTGCACAGACAGGATTTCCTTTATAACTGTTTTCTCCTGGTAGCTCAAAAGGAGGGCTGATAGTATGAGCAACGCCCACAGGATTCTCCTGCAGCAGTGTCTTCAGCAGAGGCTGGATGATGTCCCATAATACAAAGGAGATCTCATTCCCTCCTAGGCTGGCTGTGGACTGAAGGTGGGATAACACCCCGAGCGGTATGACCAGTCAACACTTGCCTTGTGTGTTATGTCCCTGATCACTCTCCTCCAAAGACCACCAGTCTAGGTGGACGTCCAAGCAGACCCAGCACAGCCATCCCTATGTTGGCAAGGGCAGCTTCATGTGCTGTTAGAGGTTTGCTGGGCACCAGCTCTGTGAGTGACTTTACCATAGCGCTAATAGCACCAGGCTGAGAAGCTGTGATGGTGGGGTCAAGGGAGCATGCGAACAGGAAAGGTCAAAAAGGATGTTTTTGAACAGATGAGAAAACACTGCCCACTCCACTTGTGAGCTGGATTTATATTAAATGAGAGAAGCAGGAATCGGTTGTCTGATCTGCACCTTGGACAAACTTCTAATGACTTGAACTTCTGCTTTGCCAGAAGCATGTTCATTTCCAACTGTGCCCCAAAACCACATGCCTTTCTGCCTGCTGGCGACATCGCTGAAGGCCAGGACCAGGCAGACTGTGTGCTTTCATCATTCAGACCAGTTTTTACAAATGTTTATCTGCTTTGATGCTCGTAGTTGGTGATAACTTTTTTTCATTTTATCTATACTTTCATACAACATCCTAATTGTTTGCCTTCTAAAAACATGGTTTCATTAATTTAATCTTGTGCTGCAGAAAATTTTATGAGATCTTAAAGAAACTTCATACTGTGCATTAATTTCTTTCCACATAATTGTATTTATATTTCAACAAATAGACTTGAAGTACATTATTATTCTAAAATGAGTGCTAATGGGTTTCAGCACTTTCATGCAGCTAATCGTGCATTTATTTCACAGCTTTGATGGCTCACAAAGACTTCCATTTCTTCATTTACATGAAACAACTGTGAAGGATAAATTAAATGGCTGCTTATTTCATCTGCAGATTTTTTTCCTGAAAACTCTACACAAACAGTCCACTGTTGGTGTACAACAAATAATTCGTTTGAAAGATGCAGAGCCCTGTCAGGAAGACAGTTCCACAAATGAAAAACACAAATCTTTGTCCACCCCCCAATCTGAAAAAAACAAAAAGACTGAAATATTTCTCCTCTCTGCATCATGCCAGCACATAAAAATTAGCATGTTTTGCATAGCAGGGTGGACACCAATTTGCTGCAATTTTCTTTCAAGCCAAGTCTCAAAAGGCTGCAGAAGGAGGGAGGAATGCCAACGTTCAAGAGAAGGTTGTGCATTACCCATAAGGAGCAGAGCTGCTGTGCTTCAAAGCTCGCGTTAAATGTGTACTGCGCTTAGCCCTGAAGACCATAGAGTAACTGGTTCCTCATGTACCATACTAGGCATGCTGAGCACTGATATCCTGCAGGGCAGCCTTGGCAATGATGACCTTAAACAAACAATTGCAAAAGAATACCCTCCAAATGAGCAGGGCTTGACTCCATGGCCTGTTTTGCCAATGCAGAGGCACCAGATGCATGGAGGGAAAGGGAGGCACAATTTGAACAACATCCTGGACTAGAAACCTTAATGGCAGGCTGGGGATGTACCAGCTGGGAGTTACAAGGAGAAAAGAGGGGCAGAGGGAGTTGGGGGTCTCTACTCTCTACTTGTCCATCCCAGAAACTCCCTGAACATCCATCCCTTGCTTCCTTGCCTCTTTGTTCTGCCATTGTTATTGATGAACTTTAAACAGTTTGGGGCTTTCTGTTTTGTGCTTGTTCAGTGCCCAGGCCCAGCTGTCCCAGTCCCGGCTGAGACAACTGGCTATGACCAGACAACTGGGCTTTCTCCAAGGGGTACTCATGCCAGCAGAATGTGAAAAGGTTGTCCTCCTGTGGGACAACTGAGCTCAACCCACCTGAATCTGGAGACAGCAAAAACCAACCAAATCAGCTTGCTCTTGGGCGACCTTCACAAAAGTTCCTCCATTCTACAAGGAGCAAAGGAAAATGACTTGCCTGGGAGGCCCTTTTGGTGTGAGCTAGGGTATCTCTTCCTCCTGCCCCAGATGGCAATCGCTGGATCACTGAGCCCCAGAAACAGCACCAGGGTGAAGGGATGTCTGAGCCTGAGGCACTTTCAAGGGGATCATCAAAGCCATTCCTGGCTCTGGAGGGGAGTTCCAGGGAGTTTCCTTCATTGGGCAGGAGAATGAGAGATTGTCCAACACCACTAGCAGCAAAATAGCTTCCCTTACACTCCTCCAATAATTAACAACATGGTTCTTATCTCCTTGTGCTTATAGACCTGTGGTAATATACCAGGAGACATGGACCTTCCTCTGAAATGCTACAGCAACTGGGCTAATGCCTTTGGTGCCCTGGCGAGGGAAGAAAGCTCCCAGTCCATGGATTGTTTCCTTTGGACAGCCCTGCTTCCTAAATAGCCCAAGAAATGCCAAATTTGGGGTATTTCTACAGTCTGCTCAAGCCATTGAGTTATCTGGCTACCTAGAGATGACCGATCCACTGCTGTTTGATCATTAAAATGGTCAAGCCTTTAGCCCAGTAGCATACTGCTACCTGGATTGAGCTTTCCCTTTCACAGCCAGTTTTCTTCCAATGAACTGAAATGTTTCATATCAGATCATGATTTAATTTTTTTCTTGAAGAAAAGTGGAGAGAATGAATTAATCCACAACAGCATTGATGAGGGGAAGAAAAGTTAATTGAAAAATATAATGAAAACACTGAGCTCATTCCACCCTGTGTATGTAATGGAAACATAGATATTGACAAAGAAAAATTAAAATTTGCTACAGAGTTCAAACACACTGTTAATATATGTATGATGATAATGCACAGAATCCTTGGTAAGGAGCCTTAGGGCACATACTATGCTTATGCAAATTTTATGGAAAACTATAATATTAAATACTACACATTCTATTTTTTTTTTTTAAAGCAAACTGAGGCTGGCAAACACTTTGGCCCAAGTTCTACTTAAATTGAGGGCTGTTTTCATGCTACTAGGAGAAATAAAAGGTGCTCAAAGGGGAAGCCTACTGGGAAGGAAGAGCTGTTTTCTGGTAGAGAGCAGGTCTCCCACGTCCCACCTGATGCACCTCCCTGTGGCCAGCGGGGCTGTGCCAGAGGGTGTTTCTCTGTTCACAGCACGATGAACATGGCCCCTTAGGCCACTATTCTGTAGCACAATCCAGCAAAGCCTTTGGACTGCCATAAAACATTGAAGGAGCCAGATGGGAAGGTGGTAATCACTCTTCCCTACCCGACCACTAAAGCATGCTCCTGGGCAGGGCTAAGGAGAGTAAAGGACCAGAATTAAAGAACACTGCCAAAACTGCACTCAGAAGCTCTCTAGGTTTGGTTCGTATGTGCAGTTGCACAAACACTGGCGTGTTGTATTTGGGTGCTGGAATCCAGGTTCATTCCATCTCATCAGGCTCCTCCCTGAGATGCTGAAGCAGGTGGTTTACCTGTCTGGCTTCCTCCCAGGTCCAGGGACAGAAGCAAGGATGGTCAGAATGACTGTGGCTGAGGAGACTTCCATCTTCTGTCACTCCATTCACTATAGCAGGGGCTATAACTCAGGTGACTAAGCCTCTAACGTAATGCTTGCTGTTAGGTGGTATTAACTAGGATCTTCAAATGCAATGGGGTTTTATACTCAGAAATACCCCAACCTCCAGCTGGCACACTGGCAGTTTTGTTCCAAACATGCAAAGGTAGTGAATGAACCGTCTCAACATCAGGAGAAGTTGGAGGAGTAAGCCAAGCCCCACTCAAAATCCAGTGTAAAATACAGGCAGAAGTGTCAGAGATACTGCAGCGAGTCCGGAGGCGAAGCACCCACTGTCCCAACGGGGACTGGGAAGATCACACGTGCACTTTGCTCACTTCATGCTCCTACTGACGAAAGCTCCGGTCAGCAAATGTCTGCCCACAGCAAACCCCTGGGGCTCTGCTGAAATGATAAGTAACATTTCCCACCAAGTTTAATCCTGCAACAATAGTTTTTCCTTTCTCACTCTAAATTGGCTTTGAAACACTGCTGTAATTTTCAATATAAAGCATCATCATCACTGTCTGTATGACTGTGACATACAGGGAGATAAAAGCAATAAGCCTTTCTCCACACAACCTCTCTCATTGACTCCTCTAATGTCTGAGTTGGATATTTTGTAACCCTGCCCAATTAATTTTGTGCTCGGTGGCTTTTTCTGAACACAAAGTCTTAAAAAAGATCTGCTAAGAAATTCATTAACTTTACAATGCGGTTGGACTTACTCCAGTCAAATTATTACATTTCTATAGCGCTAAAAATAAAGAAAAGCACTGTATAATTGAAACAACACACACAGAGCAAGATTTCTCTCTGCGAGTCTGTATGGAAACCAAACGCTGGTTAATCTGCACTGTGTTTCACATGATTAATACATAATATGAAATGTTACACATTTTCAAATAGATTCCCTGCAGGTAATAAATTGCATGTCACAACTGCATGTTTGACAGTTGACACTATTATACATTTAATCGGTAAATGCAAAATGACAATTTTTAGCTGTAGCACAACTGCAGCATTTTGACAGTGCTTTGGCCAGTGATTTCTCTCCAGCCTGTCTATGCCTTTTGCCTATGAGCTACAAAACGTGTAAGTGCAGAGCCTCTATTTACAGCTTTTGTATTTCATTTGTCATCTCTGCAAAATCTTTCCTCTCTCATGTCAGATGACATAGCATGCAATTACGCCCTTTGCGGTAGCCTGTCTCCCTACAGTACCCTTCAAAGCCAATACCTCACATGTCTAGTTGTGCCACTGCAACGTAATCAGCACCTATTTGATCTTTTTGGCTTAGTTAGTCAAACTATCATGTAAAATCATAGGATTTCTGGCTCAGATTTCCAAAGGATTTTAAGGGAGTTGGGATCTTATATCCTGTTAAAAAGAAATGCTATATGAATGCCTGATCCCTCAAGCCTTTTTGATTTTTTTTTTTCTTGAAACCACAGCCTTTGTGGAAGTGTACCTCTATACCCATTAGGACATTCACTCTGCCACACAGCGTATCAGAGATGCCATTTCGCTTGAACAGATAGTTAGTGTAATGACAGATTGCACTCTATCAAAGGATCTATTGTAAAGAGCTACAACATGAAAGAAAAATCATTTTCTCTGGGCTGCTATTCTTTTTGCCAGGTAGGTGGGTGAAAATTGACAAAATCATCCCAACGTATGGATGAAGCGTTCATTTTTGAAGCCAGCCAAATACCATCTAATATAAAACAGAACTATCTGCTTTGCATTTCTGACTTTCCTGCCTCATTACTTCCAGCTTCACTAACACCGAACCTGTAACTGATAGGTATTTTTCCTGTTCTAACTGGATTTTCAAGAGATTCTTTTTTTTTATCTAATACTAATACTATCATTATTGTTACTTCATTAATCCCTGCATCTTCCTTTATTAATTACTCCCAAATTATATTAAAAATCATTTACAACCCTTTTTTATTCATTAAATCCATCTCTGAGTCTTGCATGTTTTGTCACTGCTTCCTCATCTCTTCTTAACCATAATGGTGTCTAGCCCTGAACTTTTTTTCTTGACCATGGGGAATCTAGTAGCGGAACAATTTCCAGGTTTTGTTAATGTTTCCCACTTCAGGTTTGTATTCTCAGTGAGTTAGGCTGACTGCTGTAATAAGCTCTGGGGAAGCAGCTCTCTAACAGTTCTGAGTATACACATTACTGCTCAGTGCCATATTCTGTTTGCACAAAGCAAATGCAGCAAGACCACCGCTATCACCTCCCAAGTGCATGCTTACTTTCAAATTAGTGATAAATTTATTTCAACCCCACCAACTCCATTAGATTTCCAGCCTAGATTTACCCAGCCCAGCACATAACTGCAATTATTTTTAAAATACTTGTTATAGTCTACACGGAATGCAGCAAATTATTCCATGTCAAAGACTTCACATGCCAACTCTGTTTTTTCTCCAATATGTTGTGAGGAGATGCTTAGGAAGTTGTAATAACTAATGCCTTGCCTAGCATTTTTATTTATACCTATTAGAGCCTTAGTCCCTAAATTTCAAGGTGCTGTGATCATGAATGGTCTGTAACTAGAACAGTGATGGTGTTTCTGGATGTCCAACTCAGAAAGCCTTGACTCTTGATATAGGGGAAGCTAATGTGCTATAAAATCTCTCCCTTTCAATAGTCGCTTGGCTCCTTGCTTATCTACAGTATTTGTTGCCCTCTTGCTAAAGGGTCAGCATGGATTTCTAAGGCATTTGTGTAAGTATTTCTCTCTTTCTGCTTCCTTTCTGTATTTAGTAAGCCTTACAGGTCTGCGGATTTGTGCTGGGCAGATTACAGATGTCACGAAATGCATTTCTTGTGCTCAAGATACTTGTTATTTTTCACTGATGCCCTTCATTCCAGGAAGAAACTGCTTGTCCATTTGTCTCCAGCCCGCTGGGGAACATCCCACTCCATCTTCACAAGGAGTCCTCAGAGAGGAGCATGTTCCCATAGCAGTTTCAGGTGCTTTTCCGAGCTCATCTGCGTTCAGCTGAGCAACAGCTTTCAGTTGCTTTTTCTGCTCCCTGCAGGACCTTTTGTCTAGTTAGTCCTTCATTATGTTGCCTTCAGCAATCTAACTCAGCACATAACAGCAATTTGAATCATTCACCTTCCAGGTTATCCTTGGCGTTCTGCTGATTCTGGTGGTCTGCATTTTGCTGTCCTTATTTCTCAATGTCACTGGCCTTTAGTGCCTCCCCTGTGAGAGCAGGAGCCGTAGTAAACGATCTGGGAATGTCTTGTGACATTTCACAAGGTAGTCTTTTGTTCCTCAAGACTTTGAAACTTAATGTCCAACACAAGTTTTGTTCGCAGGCAAACAGTTCCTTGTCTCTCTAGGCAAAAATCAGAATATTCCGTATCTGATATAAACCACAACAGGGAAGAGTTGCTTTCCATCCGATGTTACTGAAACAACAACAAAATGAATTGAAGTCTCCAGATTTCCTCTGGGATCATTTCTGATGTTAGCTGTTTGTTATTACTGTTCAAATGACCTCCGTTTCGCTGGGCTTAATGCTAGCCTTTCCTTCCTCTTCATTAAAGGTTGTCCAACAAGCTCACAGCTCAAGTTAAACATGGCAGCCTGGCCACACACCTGGAACAAAGCATTCAAGAATCGAAGCTGCTTTCCAAAAATCAATGATAAGAGACCCAGAGGAACCGCTGATTCTGGTACCTCAAAGGCCCAAGATCAGCAGCCTGCTCCCGAGAGCAAAGCCTGGAAGTGGTCAGTCACTGTGGAGATGCTGCTGGCCTGAGGTCTGCTGCGCAGTACCCCCCTCCCAGACCCACCTCAGCATCACTCCTAACTGACAGCAATATCTGCCTCTTATGAAATACCTTTCATTAAGCCTCATTAAGTTCCTGTTTGCTTTGGGGTTTTGCTGCTGTGTTGAAAACGAGTAGCAAGACAAGGGCTGCTTTATGTACAGGATAGACACCAAATGAAATATTGGTCAAAATGCAGTCAGAACAACAAACTTGTTAGAAGCACATGAGAAGGGAAAGCAAAACATTCACTGAGAAGCTGAATGAAGCTCCCCCTCCTGTTGAAGGGGGAGATACTGTAGAGAAGAATGAGCTAAAATCACGCTGAATTAGATTTCTCTAGACTTCTAGAAACTGCTACCTCTGGATATCAGAAGTACCATCACCTGCCTGTGCGTCAGCACGGAACATGGGGCTCTCCCTGCCGTACAACCCTACCAAATCTTTAGGTATTCACCAGTAAGTCACCCATGCACAACTTGCAAGACTGTATATATACAGTCCAAGGAGACAAAGTCTCATAGTAGCCCCTTATTTTATGTCAGAGTTACTGCAAAAGAGAAGAAGAAAGCTGGACATGATACTACTGTATCTATTAGCATCTGTAAATAAACTATGAAAACAGTGTGAGAATTAAAAAGGGATCTTGCAACAAATATTTCAGTACAAAGAATAATATCCAGATGGCCTGGACTGAAGCAAGTTCCCTTGGCAATAGACGAGGCTGGAATGGAAAAAATAAAATTATGATGATAGAGTATGGACAAGAGATGAAAGAGGGAAAAAATGGGAAATTTTGAAGAAAATGCATCTGGGGATTTTGAAAACAGCTCAGGAGGGACAGTTTGTACTGCAACCCAACAGCCTGGCAGAACCAGCCAGCCCACCTCTTTGAACACAAGGGAAACCATAGTCTGCTGAGAGCTGGTTATTAGACTTGCTGTTTCCAAATGACTCAGCTAAACAATGCCTCAGTCAGAGACCTGCCTTCCGTAGGAAAAGTAGTGTTTAACACAAATGTTTTCAATGGGCTTGTTTCAGTTCATTTAACTTCACCACATTTCTAAGGAATGTTAAACATTTGCAAAGGTGACTGATTCACACAATGAGAAATCTCTACATCATGAAAAAAACTTTCAAAAAGACAAGGAGATATCAAAGAAAATATCTAAATGCCTTTATGCAATCCAATAGACTCAGGAATCCTCTGCAGAAGAGGTCAGGCTCAGAGGGTTCCCATCAGTTCTGGTTCTACACAAATCTAGTTTAATGCTCAGAGCTGTGAATCCCCACAAACTAAACCCAAGTTTGGTGTACGGATGAAGGAGAAAGAAGTGCTACTGCAATTAAAATGCAGAAGATACTCTAATCTAATGGTACAGGTCGAAGTAGCCAGTGGTGGTTTGATAGGTATTCAAAACAGCTTGACAGTCCAGGTCACGTTGACAGAAAGTGGCAGTAAATTTAGGTAAAGTTGCAGATGCTCAAGTTTTCTCCTATTAATGTAACCTGAATGCAACCTTTCGATGAAATATGATGGAGCTGAAATGGCAGCTGAAGTCATAACAAATTCTTAAGATGATACAGTTTGCAGAGAGGAAAGATAACTCAGTTCTAATCAATGTGAGTGCCATCACAAGATGATGTCATGGATGAATCTTCCTGAAACATCATTCCTTCTACCTATGGGAAATTATTCAAACTGATAGGATGCAAAGGCTGATAAGCGTCCTGGTGCATTAGAAGTGGCATGTTCAGGCTTCTTACTGAGAGGGAGCACTGGCTGTGTGAACAGATAGGTAATTGGCTTACTTTTCAGTTGAGAAAGATGCAGTACTTGCAAGATACTGCTTTTTTGTTTCATGGTGTGTAAGCTTGGAGCTGCTCTGTCCAGAGCAGATGTGGTTAGAAAGGGCTTGTTGATAAATCCTCCATTTAATGTACACAATTCTGCACAGACATTTATTCCTTCAAATAGGCAAAAACCAGTCGCTCCTTTGTAAACACACTCATAGAAGTATGCAATAAGGAACAGGCAGAGGAAGGGTTAAAATGCTTTCGGCTGTCTCTTCTGACAACAGAGACAATATTTTTGCTCTCCCAGGATAGGGCTTGAACACTCATTGCATGAGACAGGAGAAGAAACTGGTTCACTGTCTCCTTTTCCCAGAACTTCATTAGAAAAAGAGAAGAGGTTACTCCACTGTTCTGCTCCTACTGTTTGGTCTCCATTTGAGCCCTGCTTCTCAGCAAATCCTTCTGTTTAGACTGGCATTTATCAGCTTTAATTAAGGAAATGCTAGGGGGAAACGAAAGGAAAAAAGTCTAAAAGACATCTTTAATGCTTTCTCTCCATTCCTCAGCTGCTTTTGGTATTTATGAGGAGAGCAGAAGTTGGGTTTTGGTCTTTTGTATTTGAAGGATGCATTCTGACCAAAGACACAGCTCATAGTGCCATTAAAGCAAATACTTCATAGAAGCAATCCATGGGCAGAGACCAACCACAGGCCATTCACTGAATAAAAATTTGAAACTCAGAGCTCACCAGTAATCACTAATAGGCAAACTGTCAAAATACAGCACTTCGGGTTGTTGGGTTTTTTTTGCTTGCAAATGGTTTGCCCAGCTCTATTTTAGAATCAGATCAACTCCCTGGGGTATTTCTGTTTCTTTGGATTTGCAATGGGAAGCATCAACATGTGGAGAAAACTTCAATATACTGCTTATTAGATACTACCCCCGAGTATAATGAGCAAGCAGTTCCTGCAATGCTGGGTTGCTGTTCAGGCAAACTACCTATAAACTGACAAGCAATTTGTTGGACTGTCAAAAGACAAAGATGTCAAGCTGATCAAAGCTCCTCTGTTAAGCTTATAAATATCTGTTATTCTAAGCAATCAGAAAAATACTGGGAATGGACATGTAATATGGCAAAAAGACCCATTAAGCCAGGCTGCTCCCAAACTAAAAAGAAAAAAAAATTCAAATGAATATACTCACAAATGTTCCGCTTCTTGCGCAGAAATAACAGAGCCAGGCAAAGAGAGACTAAAAATAAACTACCACCGAGGGCCAGTGCGACGCAGAATCATTTTATAGCAGTACACCAAACTATTTAGTCAGATAAATATGCTTAATTAGTTGTGCCAGGGTCGGGGAGAAAACAATAGCTTTGTTGCTTACTTATTTTCTGAAAGGCTGTTATTGTGGCCATATTTTATTTTGTAGACATTTTCTATTGTATGTGCATTTTAGGTCTGATTCTCAAGAGACAGGAGTCAATGCACTAATTACAGTGCAACTTGTAGAATATCACCAGCTGAGTGTCTTTTACATGATTTCTAAGTATACTGAAACACAGAAATACTTTAAGAAAAACAATTTGATCTCTAAAGCAATTTCTGCTTTTACTTATATTGACTTGGAGGCAAAGAAGATTT
This sequence comes from Platalea leucorodia, assembly GCF_965183815.1. Classification (NCBI taxonomy): domain Eukaryota; kingdom Metazoa; phylum Chordata; class Aves; order Pelecaniformes; family Threskiornithidae; genus Platalea; species Platalea leucorodia. Next base: position 2,688,760 of record NC_138829.1, read on the forward strand.
TGGAGAGTTTTTTGCAACCAACCATTGGTATCAGGTGTCTGCCCAAATCAAGTTGTGATGTCCAATGTACCATTGTCTTTCAGGTTATCCAAGTGTCCTGGGATCTGATGCCATTTCCTTACTATAGTTTAAAAGGGTTAATGACGCTGCATGAGTGGGCATTGAATCAGACCCACAAAGACCATCTCTAAGTGTACAAAATGGCTTCAAGACTTTTAAAAATTATCTCAAGAGATGGAATGCAGAAAGAATCAAAGCACAGCTGCTGCTGTGCCACAGGTCAACACTGACCTTTGCAAAGCTGCACAAAAGAGAAGAAAGGCGATGCACACAGAGGCAAGATGGTAGGCTCCACATGGATAAAACAAAAGCAGAAGAGGCTTGACTGCATGGTTTTCCTGTGCTGTCACAGGCTAAAGCTCTAATAAAAGCCAAGAATTTATGCAAAAGTTTATTTTTAACCATCTTTTTTAAAGCCTGTTATGAATAAGCTCCTTCTATGAATAGGATTTAAGCACTACTGGATTGGGGGGGAAAAAAAAAAAAAGTACAGATGGAAAGGAGAAAGCAGAAAATGGGGACCAGAAGGGGAAATTAGTACCTACCATGAAATGTCTGCAGGACACATTTAAGAGACCCAAAGGGAAAGCGATGCAATGGTTTGGCTGTTCGAAGCTTGAGCAGTTATGTACCATCCTCAGGACATCTTGCTTGAAGCCACTTGGGTTCTTCAGTTCTGTGATTGCAGCATAGCACACTCTTCCTCCCCAGCTTTTTCCTCCACTGGTTGTTACCTTTCTTATTGTGTAATTAAAGAAGTCTCACAGTTATTGGTGCCAAGTGAGGCATCTCGTTAATCATCACCAACAACATGACAGAAACAAGGAGGGAAAGTGCTCTAATCACATTTGTACTGGGACAGTCTGATTTTTGTCTCTCCCTCCCACGGCACTGGCAATTGCTCCAGTGAGCAATGAAAGCACAAAAATAAGTGGGTTTAAGGTGACTTTGACTCCACATAGACGGAAATAAGAAACAAGTTCCTGGCAGGTAGGGAAGAGAGTTTCTGGAAGAGTTTCCCTTACTAGTGGGAAGGAAAAGCAGACCTAGCCGTCCTCATGTCACACTTGATACACTGAAGATGGACCACATTCATTAATCCAGGATTTGCCTTTCAGTCCAGTGATCTTACAACACAACAGAAGGTCAGGATCTAGTACCTTGCCCTGGACAGTCAGCAAGGTGAGCACTAGCCTGCACTCCACTATGTGCCCACCAAATAGCTCTCAACTTATGCTAAATCCCAGCCAGATTCAGAGCAGGACTGCACAGACCTTCTCTTGCCTAGAGAGGAGATGATACAAAAGGAGAAGTGGGTTTTCCCCACATGACGAGGTTTCTGGTATGGTATTGCCAAGAAGGATATGGCAAGAGAGATGGGACTTTGGCAACGTTACGCTCACTGCAATGCAGCATGCAGCCAGTCAGCAAGTACTTCACTCCCAATGTGTCCAGAAGAGTCCTTCAGTGGTCTTAAGCTTCATTTCTTGATCTCCAGTTGGTAAATGTTAGCTCAGGATACTCCTTACCGTATTTTCTGTACCTCAGTCTTAGCATAACATTGAATCAGTTTCCAGACTGGCACTGGGCTCTTAAGAAGCAAAATGACTTGAAGATGCAGCAGGTATGAAGTTTTCTGAGGTTTGTTGCCTGAAATGGGCATGCCTGGTTTTTTATTTTCCTTTAATCCCACAAAGTGACTACACACATGCAGCAATTATATCCAGCAAGCGGGACACTCCAATTTGCTTTGAATTTAGCCTGGACAAGCAGTTATCCAGACTACATCAGTCAAAGTAATGACAGCAAAGGAGATGAAAAAAGAAAGTGTGAGGAGGAGGATGACGCTCTAGGAGATGAAAATTGAAGAACTATGAGAATGTTCATTGAGTCTGACAATTTCAGGCTAAAAGGCTTCTGTCCTAGCAGGTATTATATCTCCCACTTAACCCTTCACAGCTCATCTCCCTGCCTAGTCCCACACAAACCATTGGGAGTTCCCAAAGTACCCCAACGCAGCTCTTTAAAACAAGCTATTGCCTACCCTGAGTCATTGCAGGTGAGCAACTGCTGGTGACCCAAGCAGGGGAAATCCACCCTTCTCCAAATACCCAGTCCATCACACGGCAGCTAAAGTCACATTGACCCAGACACCAGGCTCACTTCTCCTAAAAGGATGGCCTAAGGTGGACCAGTCAAGCGTCATCAATTGCGTATAAAATCCCTGGTGAAGCCTAGCATGGGGAGTTGTGTGAGGAGGACATTCTCTACTTGGTCTGAGATCTTCTTGCTGTGCTGGCTTTAATTACCACTTTTTGATTAGAAGCCTCTCTCTGAAAGATGGGTCCAACATGGTGTGATGACTCTTCACGTGAAGAGTCAAGGGAAGAGGGAACTCTAAATTATTTGCTGATTGCTGACTTGTTTTCCCGCTGCTCCTGCCCTGCTCTTGGCCCTACCTGGTCTGATCTGTGTTGCTTTTGCTTTTTTATTTCTTTCTCAGATGCTGATGATGCCTGATAACTGTCTTTTAATCAAATTAATTCCAGAAATGTTTGGGGTAGACTTTTCTGTAGTTGTAGGGATTTTCTTTCATCTTCCATACCTAGGGAGCCTGCCAGAGTTAGTTTCCACTGCCTCTTAAGCATAACCTTCCTCTTCTATTTTTTCTTATATATTGCTAAACTGCTCTGTAGCTAGACGTCTTCAAGAGCAGAATATTTCAGATTGTACTGATGAACTCCAAATGCATCTGGGGTAGGATCTGATAAATACAATGATTAACAATTCTAATATATTCTGGAACAGTCAGTTCAGCACACCCACCACCTGGCTGTATCCAACATATACATCAACAAGTCAGCTGGAGGGGTTGGCATTTACAGCAAATCACTCAAGTCTGTACCTCTTGATTTCTCTGCTGCTCTTTCAGTGCTGCAGAAGCACAGAGATTTCAAGGTGACAGGGAGCTCAGGTGATCTGAGCTGTGCATTGACTTTAATTACTAAGTAAACTGAAGAAATAATACAGAGAAATGAAAGCTGACTTTTATCTTTATGAGTGCAAAAGAGCCCTAATTAGATGGGTTAAATCATGTTCCAGTCTGTGGAGGAAAGGAGCACTGTTATTCTTATATATGCAACATGGGCCTTCATCCCAGCTCTTAGTAGGTGTTATTAGGTTGAGCCTGCTCGTACAGTGAAGTTTCAGGATTAGTCCCTCACCCGGCTGTTGGATTTATACAAAGAAGTCTAGGGAGCTGCTGATTTGAGTGGAAGCGGTGATTTCTCCTGAAGAAGTGTTGCAAATGAGGAAAATAAGTCGAATACAGGTACAGCATCCTCTACCACAAAAGGAAGTCTCAACAATTTCTGTACACTGATGATCCTTGATGAAAAATCTCAGCTCCCAGATAAGCCTTAGAAATAAATCTGCACACAGAAATTATTCAGGGCCTGATCCAGCACTGCCAGAATTCAGTGGCAAGCATCCTCCTACACGCATGGTCTGCAAATCAGGCACTCTGTGCTAGACTCTGGTCTGTGATACAGCTCAGTAACTTTATAATCCAGGAGACTGTGATGTTAAAGTTCGGAGTAACTTGATTACCCAAGGGACCCTTCTAGCCTTACGTTGTTATCGTCCTTTCCGTTCAGGGACAATGGACCTTCCTGACAAGCTTCCCTGACCTAGGAGTGATTCTGATTTGAGCCAGCTTTAACACAAAATTGTTAAACTGAGTGGGCAGTTGACTTACTATATTCAGGCTTAGCTTCCCTACATCAATTATTTTAAACATCACTATCTCCAAATTCCGCTTCCTTAGCTACCTCCTTAATATGATTCTCCTGCAGAAAAAAACAAGCGTCAGCAAATGGAATCTGGCAAGAAATGAATCAAATAAACTTAAAATAGTGTCATGGTGCCTATATTAAATTTCATTTGACTGAAGCTGTGCATTTGAGAACCCTACTGTTTGTAGCTAAAAGAGAAAAGAATTGATGACATCAGCAATTTACCTCATTATATCACTATAGGATGATAAATAATATTTTCTCCAAGTTCTTCTGAGTTCATCTGAAGTGGTTTTAAAGATTGTATACAGTATATTTGTACTTAAATTATTCTACTTTCAGAATCTTGGAGAGCTGAGACAGCAGGAGATAATTTGTAGGACAGCTTGAAACACTTTTCTAACAGTTTTAATATTGCTGCAATTGTCTTCATCCTTCCTACAAGGCACGGAACTAATGTTGCATTTGAAGCCCTCTTACTGAGCATGCTCATCCTCCTCATCATCAGGTTGGAGCTTTTTGTAAGAGGGAAAACGTCCTCCAAAATCTGAGAGGGTTTTGTCGTTGGTCTCAATGACAGCAGCACCAGGAGGTGCTTCTTGTTTGTCCTTACTGGTGCTTACAGGTGCTTCTTGTTTGTCCTTACTGGTGCTTACAGGTGCTTCTTGTTTTTCCTTACTGGTGCTTACAGGTGCTTCTTGTTTGTCCTCACCAGGCCTGTTTAGCTACTTCTCTTCTTAACCAGACCCAGTTCAGTTGAGTTTTGTTTGTTTGCATTCAGCTAGACACTGGTCTGTGCCCTTTTTTTTGGTTTTCCTTTAAAGTTCCAGATATGCCTGCTTTTGCTGCTGGACACAGGTAGCCTCATGCTCTACTCAGGTGTTGGAGTTACAGCTATGGACCACTGCAGGAGAGATGAGAGATTTATTACTACTTTAGCCTGGACCTTCGAGGTGTTCATGGTAAGGATCATTGCTGTGGAACCAGCTGTTATAAAAACCAGGCTGAGGGAAAAAGGGGGTGGATAAAAGGATGCCTATGCTGAGGATGCTCCATCTCTTCATATGCTGTTGCTGTTACCCTGACCCAAATCACGTTGAAATGCAGCAGATGGCATTGCAACTGGAATGAAATCTAGCTGTGGTGTCTATCCTCAGAGTGAACCTTAAAACCTCAGACTTTTCTGAAAATTACCTAGAAACTTAAATTCATCACAGAAATTCCTCCCAGTTAAATGTTACGTGACCAATGCATGCTACCTTTCAAATGTGTTTGACCAAATCATCATCTTAAATTACCAGGATTTGTTCATTTAAATTAATAGTTTCAAGTGCTCAGATTGTCTCTTTTTTTTTTCCAAAGTTCTCGCCTGTGCATAGCTGAGAGTCTTTCGCTAAGGAAGTAACACATTGAAAGTAATATTAACCTGTTCCTTTCTTTTCCTCTTTCTTCCAAGTCTCTCAAGCTTTACCCTGGGCTGGCAGGATGAGCTGGGCTGCAAAAATGAGCAAGGTTTAGAGAAAGATGAATATTTTTTAGAAGGAGTTTCTCCCCTTCCCCCTCTCCCCTTCTGTCTCTCCCTCTGTTTCTCTCTTGCTCTCTCTCTCTCCCACTTTCTCTCTCTGTTTTCTCTGCTTCTCTCTCTCCCCCTCTCTCTTTCTGCTGGCCCAAATCTCCTGCTTGCGACAGGAGACACAAACATTTCCTTGTTCCCTGTGGTCAAGGAGTAGACAACCCTTGGGCATCACAGAACTGAGTCTTTTTGGGGCAGGCAGCTTTCCATGGATTTTGGCAAATGGTGGGAAGTCTCTCAGATCAGAGGTGGTTCCCTCTGTGTGTACTGAGGTGCCCCAAAGTGAAGTCCTTGTCCCTGGCCTCGAACATCTCTTTATGTCTTTTCTCCCCACCTTAACGGTGGGGGAGGGACTTCCTCTCATCTCCATCACAGACCAGTTCTTTGCTTACTTTGCTGCACTCCAGCCTTTGAGTGGGGGAAGGAGGCTTGTTCTTCACTGCAACATACAGGGTGAGCCCATTCACAGTAGGAGTGTGGTCTTGCTCTAGAGAGGATGCTAATTCCAGCAGTATCACCCATGGATTCAACTGTAATAATTCAGGAATCGGCAGTTTCCTAAAACAAGAGGTGGTTTTCTTTTTTTTCAAAAAGATGCACTATGTTTCTTCATGTTCTGCAGATCATACTTTATTAAATATGTAACAGTGGCCATCACTCCTTGGTTTCATGGAACTAATTTCTAAAAATTCTCCAGTGTTCATATTAGATATATCCCATTAGGTGCCTCTTTACCTAAATCAAATCAGACCTTCCTTACAGCAGAATGGCAAAGAGAAAAGCACACCAGAGGCTGTAACAATTCTACAAGATTACGTGCTAATATAACTATTTCAGCCTTTAAACCTGTGTTTTCTCTCTCTTCAGTCTAAACAATTCGGATTTCTTAAAACATGAAACAGACTGGATTTTTAACAATGTGCAGTACAAAGAGCTTTTACATTTTCTTTTCAAGCAAAACTAAAGAGTGGAAGCAGCAGCTTCACATTGCTCAGACACTTTCATTTCTGTTAAAAGGAACTGGCAGTTTGTTTTCCTTAGCAAGCTGCAAACCCTTTTTTATCGAGCTTGCACACTAGCAGTGAAAGCCTGGGAGAAAAATCTCAGCCTGTTGATGAAAGTGGCTTTCAATTTTTGACAAAAATGCAAAGGGTAGCATCAAAACAGAGAGTTACACTCTCTGGGAGTGAAAAGGGAAGCATTCTTATAAGAAAATGGTGAAAAAGCAATGTTTGCTGCTACGAAAAATTCCGTTTACTAGTAAAAAGTGTGAAATACAGTGCTAGAAAAGATTCACAGCTGCTCAAAAAAGTCAGTATTGATGTATTAAGTGAAAAGTTACTAGTTTTCTCAGAAATCCCATTTGTGTAGTTTAGTTTCCATCATTTAGGAGGCATAAATAAACACACAACCCTGTGTACATGTTTATAAATAAATATTTGTATATAATTTATGTGGAGAAAATGAGTTTTGTCGTTTTCCTATTAACTCAGAATATATCCACCTTCATTATTGTTCTATTACTGGTTTCCAAACTGCACATTTCTCACTTCCATAATTTAACTTATTGTGGAGTTAAATTTCTTCAGACTACAATTTTTGTTACAAGTCAGGCTATTTTTCAGTAAAATGGAATTCTTTCTTTAAGGGGAAAAAATGCCTTTTCACCCATTGATCGTTGGTTTAAGTCCTGACTAGTGCCAGTAAGCAAGGACCTTCCTTAAGTACAACACATTTACTCAACTAGTTCAGACTCTTGTTTAATCCAGAGAAAATTAGTTTTATTAATTAATGCATAAGCATGGAATATAAATCTAAATAAAAAGTTTTCAAAAAAATGACCAGCTTTAAACAAAAGGGAAAAAAATGAATAGATTTTCCAAAATGTTCTCTTTGGCTTTGATCTGGAGCCTGGGACACCCAAGCAGAGATCGGTGCAGGACTGTAGTTGTGCAAAAACTTTGTGATGGGCAAAATTAAATGGATTGCTGGATTTAAATTTTCCCATCTGGGAGCTGAAAATGTTTGAAGCAAGAAAATATCCTAACAGGAATGTACTACCATCTTAACAAAGGTAGTCAGGGCCATGTAAAAGAAATCTCTGTCTATGAATGTAACTTCAGTCCTCTGAAAGACTGAGATTAAGTCTACGTTAGTTGTTTAGTCTCCATTTACAGTTAATGGATGGAGATGACCTGTACCAGAGTTCAACTCATCTTACTAAGAAAGGCACCTATCTTTTTCCACTCATCTGAAAGATCGCTTTAATGTTGGTTGTCTAACTTGCACAAGATAAATACGGTGAAAGACGTGCAACTACCTAACTCTAAAATGAGAATGTTTGTCCTTCTACATGATCTGTTCTAGCTTGGGTTTAATAAGTTAAAAGAATCACTAGGAAAACTTGCCCAAGTCATGCAAGATGCCAGACAAGATTGTGGTAATTGCTGTTTCTTGCATAAAAAAATATCTGAAACTGTGGTCTTGCATTCAGATTCTGTAGATGCATTTGTTGGTACTGAATTTCTGTTGGCTTCCATAAGCAGCCAAAACACTGACCAGGTCCTACAGGACAGTGAGGCAGAGGGGATTTGGACATCGCCACAGGGGCTTCTCTAGCAGGTTTGAATTCATTGTGTGTTCCTGTGATTTCCCTGCCCCCTCGGTGGCAAGGCTCGTAGGCACGGTGCAGCGAGCGCTCCAGGACCTCTGCAGGATGAGGAACTGCTGACACCATTCTCGGAAAGAGCTGGGTCAGCACTGAATTGACTGACCAATGGCCAAGAGCTGCCAAAATATCTTAAAAGCATTGGATGCATCCATGTCCAATTCAAAATGTATCAAGAGAAGTCATCATTTGTAAATGAAAATTAGTCATCCCATTTGTAAATAAATCCATTCCAAATCTCATCAGAAGTGCCTTTGGCACTGAGAACTACCTTCATGTATAATTTTAAATCACAAAGGTTTGATCCTTCGACAGCAAGAATTAACAGATCTTCTGTATCTCTGCTGTGGACTGTGCGGGTCCCTAAAGCATCTCTTCCTCCCTTCCCCACACTCTGTGCAACTTCAGCTTTGTGCTGTGGTGGGTTGGAAAGGCCTGAAGACAACCAACGTGCCAGCAAGGAGTTGTTATATGGTGAAGTGCAACTAAAGAGCAAAAGCTGGTGTGGTCACAGGGCAGTAAACCTGCCATGAAAAGTAGCACATCCAGAAGCAGATGACAAGGGAGATGGATGGGAGGGGAGAAAGCCTAAATGGTCTTGGGTTGTGGCTCCTTAGCTCATTGCCTTCCACCAGCTGAGTGCCATTAATTAGCCACCTATGTGGTCTTCAACAGCCCACATGGGACACCAAATGTGTTCCTTTTACCTTGAGGAAGGTGGACTGTGTCCTGCTGTGCCGCTGAGGCCAGCAAAGACCTCGGCTGTGATCAGCCACCACCCTTCGGCAGACCTCGGTGAATGACTGATAACCATACTGAGTTGCACGGTAATTATACAGCCTTCAGACTGCTCAACTGACCAGCACAAATTCTTGTGGCTGTTTTTTCTTCTTTTCTCTTCCTCTAGACAAGCCATGCCTCTTCATGTTTGCAGAGTGACCTGTGGGTAAAAATTCACCATGCATCAGCTGAGCTGTGATAATTTTCTACATGCATCCCCTTAGCTTGCAGTAAATGCAAGGTAGATGGGCTAGCTTAGCCCTCCTTCATGAGCTCACAGCAGCAGAGTTACTGCAGATCAGGCTGTGCATATTGTCCTGACGGGAAAATAAGGCAGCTCTGTGGCAGTTTTGCATAACCAAATCCCTTGGTGAAAGCACTCATCACATTTTGAGGACAGTTTACTGTACTGTGCTATTTACGCCACTAAATCCAGGCATAGTTTCAGTTTCTGTGTCTGAGACAGGTAAACGCTCAATTATTAAAATTTCAGAACTGTGGATTCTTGACCACAGCAGGTGGATGATGGCAGAGGCATCAGCTCTGCAGCGTTTTGAGCTCAATATCTTTCAAGATCACAGAGGCGAAACCATGTTTTTCAGACTTCTCTGTCACATTGTCAACAGCATTTGTGTATGTATCCAATTTCAAAGTCTGCAGCTGAGTCTTTTGACTGATAGGGAGAGTACCTTTTTACACTGCCAAGTCGTTCATGCACAAGTTGGTTTTGTTTAATCTCCAGGCTGACCTTCCAATCTAAAGCAGCCTTGCATTAACTTTCCAAAGGTCGTATCTGCAGAATGCTGAGTCAGTGGATCTTGCAGAGTGTCAGTATTTTTTTTTTTATTGAATTCTAGGCCCTGAATATACTCGGTTTGTTCTGCATGAGATCAACAAGGCAGGTGGAAAATCATCCTCACAGGGCAGCTGACGATTCTCCACAAATACTATAAACAGGAATGACAGCTGCATATGGATTTTCACCCGCCAGTCAGGAGAAGGGACGTGCAATGTGGGTTGATACAGCTGACTGGCGCTCTGTTAAACTTTATTGTCCAAGTGGCCATCTATGCTTCTCAGTGGCCAGTGGGCAGAGAGGCACCCCCAGGGCATGGTCTGCACCTTTGGAGGGAACGGATCTCTCTCCATCTGTTACAGAGAAACCAGATAACCTTTTTGAAGACTTACCATTGCACATGCAAATCGAAGTGGTCTGATGTCTTTCGGTAGACTTGGTTTTTTTTCCCCTCTGTCTTACTCTGCACACCCTTTGTGGGGCAACTGCAAGTCTGACGTGAAGCAGCTCCTCTGGATTGATCTGGGAGTAGAGTACCCAGACTGCTCAAGATAAAGGGAAGGGAACAAAACACCTTTCCTCCCTCTAATCTCCTGATATAATGGGAAGACAGTAGCAAAAGTCTTTTGTATCCTGATAGATCCTTTCCTGACTCCGACATAGGATTCAGCATCTCCCACCTGCATCAACTGCCAAAATAATTGTGGTGTGGATGTCAAAACAAATGCGAATAGATCTAGATGTTCAAGAGTCTTCCTAAAGAAGGCTTGCCAGGAGTCTCTAATGTGGAATAAGAAGTACGGCAGCTCAGTATTACATGTGCTGAAGGCTTCTCTAGTCAACTCTGGTCTTCATGGTGCCTTCCTGTTTTAGCTGGGAATCCCTAGGTGACTGAATGTACTGTGGGCTACACCATTACATTTTATACTGTCATATATACCGCTCAATGTGGCTGAACCACAATGGCTATATCATCTTGACCTAGTCTGTAAACCATACAAGTGATATACAACTTTCCACACCAGGCGGCTGTGGCATTCATACCCTCTGTGCAATGAAGGCTTGCTATTTCAGACCAGCTATTCTGTTCTGGGGTTCACTGGTATATAACTGGAGTACCTCTACAAGAGATCACTCTGTCCTTACTTATTATGATGCCCCTCATCTTACCAATGTTTGTGCCTATACAAATGGAAATGAGCACCTCATTTCCATCTATGTAATTTCTAAAGCATGTAATGGAAACAAATATTTGGGAATGATGAGACAGTTGCTCTGGCTTCTGATATGAATACAAATAGAAGTAAAGATTTGAGACCTTCATCATTTGGCATGTTCAAGATACACTTTAGAGGACTGTGCAACTAAATCACCTTCACTTGGTCTGCATCATGTAGCTGTATCAGTCCACAGCAGCTAGAGATTCACCTGTATGTTTTCTAAAATACAGTGGTATCTTTATTCCTACACCAGCATAAATTAGGTGTGAATCCAGAGCAGAGCAGACTTGCACTGGTATAGTGAATATTCAGGTGTTCATCTTACCCTTACTTCTGCTGGTCTCACACTGGGATAAATCTTTGGTTTCAAAGTCTGGCCCAACACTCATTAAGTTATCAGAGAAGAGGAAATAGAATATTTCTGAAAACAAAATTAAATCCAGCATCTGAAAAGTAAGAGATTTTGAGCCTTTCATCATGCTATACAAGGTATTTTGCAAAACTTTTCAGCATTACACATAGTTTTTAATAATCTTTGATATAGAATCATAGAATCGTTAAGGTTGGAAAAGGCCCTTAAGATCATCAAGTCCAACCGTTAACGTATCACTGTCAAGTCCACCACTAAACCATGTCCCTAAGCACCACATCTATCCGTTCTTTAAATACCTCCAGGGACGGAGACTCAACCACTTCCCTGGGCAGCCTGGGCCAATGCTTGACCACCCTTTCGGTGAAGAAGTTTTTCCTAATATCCAACCTAAACCTTCCCTGGCGCAGCTTGAGGCTGTTTCCTCTCGTCCTATCGCTTGTTCCTGGGGAGAAGAGACGAACACTCACCTGGCTACAACCTCCTTTCAGGCTGTTGTAGAGAGCGATAAGGTCTCCCCTCAGACTCCTCTTCTCCAGACTAAGCAACCCCAGAAGATAAGTAAGATATAGTAAGACTCTGATGCTGTGTCCATAAATTGAGCACAGGAAAGCAGCATTAATCTCATGTTCCTCTTCTTTTCAGAGGAAGTGTAAGGTCATTTTTGTCTCCACAATTCTGGCAGAGCAGAACTGCAAAGAGAAGCCAATTCTAATAACACTTTATAGAGGTAATAGAAGAGGAAGAAAATGGGAAGAAGAGAAAGTAGAGAACAGCAAAGAAAATCGTATGATATGTAGCCTTATCTGGTGAAACCCAGCAATTGGAGGAATTTTCCACTCTCTTTTTTTAAGCACTTCTTAATTAAAACAACTGCAATAAACCCCACACTGATCGTCAACATGACACTGACCATTATATCATTGGGGCCCAAATTATACACTGTAAAAGGTTATGCTCTGACTTTGATTTTGGGATAATGGGGGAGGGTTGGCCTCTATACAAAGATACATAATGCTCATAAATCTTCCATGGATTCTGGCCCTGTTGTATGAATTTAAGTCATTTAAATTGTTCTGTGTATTTGCTGACCTTAAACCGGGATTTTGATGCAAATTCTGACCTACTCCTTAGCATGCGAAGGAGTCCAGAGTTGGTCAAATGTTAGAGCAGCTAGGCAGTATCTAGGGTGATTTCATCTAGATGGCCTGGCTACCAAATGAGATAATCCTTGGAAACGGGATTTCTGATCTAAAGCCCTCTGGCAGTTTTTGAATTGGTATTAACAGGCCTTGGACCTGGTCCCTGTGGCCTCCAGCATTTCTGCAGTGCTGTAGGATAGGAAAATGGAAAAAGTCCAAGATTTATTCTGACTAAGAAAGAAGTTAAAAAAAAAAAACAGATTGTATAGGTGGAATAAAGCAGGATTGGACTGGTAGCAGTGGAGTTGAGGATAATTACTTGTTTGCTAGGTGCATCACCTCCACAGGCTCTCCTCTTTGCCTGATAGTAGAGGATGTAAGGCTTAGAAAAGCCCTTCTGCTTCAACAACACTTGCTCTCCAGTCTGGAGCACCTGCAACTCTTTCCCAGAGGAACCGGAGTGGGGACAGAGCTGAGGGCAGCAGAGAGATGCTATTCTGACTTCCAGACAATGTAAAAAAGCAGAAACTAACTCCAAATTCCCTTGAGAAATATATGCCAATTCACCCCTGCCACATGTCTTTTCCCCTGCCCCGACCATGGGAATGTGTTTTGCTTTTTCTGGTGACTTCGCTCTTCCAAGCCAGAGGGTCATGTTGACCTTTATTTCTGTAATCAGTTTCTATAACGAGCACACTTTAAGCACATGCACGCACGGAGAAAATTAAGTGAAGCCTATGCTACTATGTTTATATTTAGACATCCCAGAGGCACAAAGCAGGTTGCTGATTTTCTGTGAAAATTCTCTTTCCAGACAAATGTATCTACATCTGTTGCACAGTGAATGATTAAAACCACAATCCTGCAAGCAATAGCTACCCATGCCTATTTGCCAGGGCTCACACAAAGCCGCAGCTTGTAACAATGATTGCAGTCCACTCAAGGGAAATAGCCTTTATGCTTCCTATTTGCTTTCTCAATAAGGGAAAGTTTTAAGAAAAAAGGAACGCAGGCAGTGTTCCCTGCGACTTCTTCGTTTGTTATGAAATGCGTGTCTTTAACCAGCATGGGGAGAGCCAAATCTCATGAAAAACCTGCCCAAGAGCATAAAAGCAAAGGGTTTCTAGGCCTGCTCTTTCAACGTGAAAGCAAAAACTTTAAGGAAGAGTTTCTTTAGGAAAAGACTCTCCTTTGAAGAGCCTGAGAGCTGGTGGAGAACCGATTATAGCTCCCCGACTCTGCTTTCTTTAGGCCAAAGTTGAGAGCTATCAGACATCATAAGCTGTTGGTACCACTTTTATTCTGTTTCTGCTTCTGAGCACATGAGGTTTCAGCCATGTCTTAGATTAAAAAAAAAAAAAAAAAAAACAAAAAAACAAAATAAACCACTTACTGGTTTGTTTGGTTTTGGTTTTTTTTTTTTTTTTTTAATGGGGATTTGGATTTAAGGAGCAGGAACTGAAAATCCAGTGGGATAAATCTGATGGAAAACTTGAATGTAATGTCCTTTGTCCTATGGATTCAGATGCAAAACTCCCTTGCATATATTAGATTACAGTCCTGGCCAAGACTTCAAACTGAGTTTAACAGTATGTGAGGACAGGTGTGCTTTAGTCTGACTGGTGTCACCGGGAAAAACCCCATCCAGTTATGCACTGAGGAAAATAAAATAAATTTATAAGCAATTCAATGGAAACAAGTGCTTAGGGACATGGATTAGTGGTGGACTTGACAGTGCTGGGTTAACATTTGGACTTGATGATCTTAAAGCTCTTTTCCAAACTAAATGATTTTATGATTCTATAGATTTCCACCCATAGGACCATGTGAATTCACACTTGAAATCACAATATGACTCATCTCACCTAATTTCGCAATCTCAAAGTTCGCACTTCCCCAAGATGTTCACCCTCCCCTCTGCACCCTCTGTCAGTGGAGAGGGACGGGCACGTCCCCCAGGATGGGATGAATGTCCTCTCAGAAGTTACTTTATAAAAATACAAAGCCTGTGTGAAATCACTTTGCATGTGAGATGTGCAGCCACGCGCCTTCAGTGAGCAGCCGTACAACTGGAATGCGAAATTCAAAAATTGGGTGCAGGCAAGTACGGTGCAAGGAGCTCACATCAAGCATCTGCGGGACAAATACCATCCTGGCAAGCTCACAAGTTTTGCATCTAGTACTGCTGAGAAAGGGACACACTTGTCAGCAAAGCTATTCATGAAATATAATTTCACCAGAAAATTATAATTAATGCTGGAATTTTTAAAATTAAATATTTATCAGCGATACCTGTAGATAGCAATGTTATTTTGCCATTTGGGAACTTTTGTCAAATTTCTCATGCCAGATGAAGTCTGAAAACAGGTTTGCACTGTGAAAGAGAGATTTTGTTCTGACAAACTAAATGAAATGTTTCTGTTTCTCTGCTTTTCCAATGTTTTTGTTTTGAAATTGTCTTTCCATTTGTGTGATAAAAATGTTAAAATTTGCTCTCAATCAGAAGGAAGCATTAGTCTGGATTCAGATAAACCAGATAATTAAATATAAACTTTGGAATTATTTTAAAGAGGAATTTTAATTCAATTATTTAAAAAGTTTTCAATCAATCTAGTACACTCAAAATACTGAAAAGTGAAACAGCCAAACAAATGGGAAAATCCATTGTTTTCATAATTTTACCACTGAATAACCACACATCTTGCAGTTTTAATTAAATGGTTTCCATGCACTATTTTGGTTTCATGTTTTCAGATAAATATTTGTAGTGGTGACTGCATACTGTGTACACAAATTATAACTACTTCCAACAGCAATAGGTACCTGATTATGATTCATGTGCCATATGTTTCAAGGAAACATAAGGAAAAAAAACATTAAAACACATTTGTCTTTGATTATTGTTTCTAGTTGGGGAGGTGACATAACTGTGATATCTGGCAATATAGTGTGAAAAGCGAAATTGTGATTTACATGCACGTAAATCATCAAAGAAGGACAAAATATTGCTTTCACTTCATCTGTACATACAACAGCAACTTCATCTTTTCTTTTCCTTCCTTATGGGATTCTGGATTTCCCAAATGGTGCATTAAAATTCTCCTCACCGCAGCTGAGAAGCAGCAAAAGGAACCATGATTTCAAATGTCTGATTTCTCTTTTTGCTTTCGGAGTATTTGACAACAGAGAAGCACTGACAACTTACCTACATCGCCTGCTCTTACATACTCACTTGAAGTCTCAGGGGATCAGGGCTTTTTCTTATCTCTAAGTGGGTCTTCACGCAAAATTCTGAACTAACCAAAAGCACAGCACAAAAAAGTTAGTGTGTATAGTTGTACGATCATTTCAATTCTTATTTTTCTTGCTTCCCATATGTCTTGACAGAAGAATGATAATCTGATGCAAATGAAGATTACCTGCCATTTCCATTTAGGGTAGAAACGGTATTCTTTTTTGTAAAGGAAAAAAATATTAAAAATCAGTCAATCAAAAAAGAAATCTGCTCTTTTTTAAAAGAGGCGGCTAAGTCAGTTTGAGAAGACAAGAGGCTTTGGAAAGCAGCCACTTCCCAGCATCCATTTTCATAAGAATGTCTCTTCTCCTTTTGCCCCTGTTAAAAAAGGTAAGAAATCACAAAGTTGTGGGGAAAAAAAGTCCTTGAAAGATAAACCCCATTTTTCAACCAGCATGACTGTCCTCCCTGAACTCCTCCACCGCAGCATAACACGATTTGGTTGAGGATAAAGGAGCTCAAAGAAAGAGTTAAATATAACACAGTGATCACAAAGGCCTCCAAGTTAATTTTTTTTAGCAATTTAAAAAAAGAGGGAGGTGCTTTTTGGTACTGCCATAGCAGAAACACATTGTCCCTGAAAAGCTCACAGCTGGTTTCTGTTATTGCTGCCCATGCAGTGAGCCCCGGTGTGCATTGCACATACTCCATCGCCTTCCCACCCACACAGCTTAGGCCAAGGGCAGGAAAATGCTTGAGCGATGCACAGGATAATCTATCAGAAATCAATTCCATGGCCTAGGAGTAATTTATCATTATATGTCATACATCAGTTCATGTTGGTTATTGAATTAAAATGAAACTAATATGGTCTTAAGCAAGACTGAACAAACAAGATCATTAAGTAGTTAAAGAGATCATCAGAAACTCATTTTGCATTGGAAAAAATATTGAATTAGGATTATTAAAACCTCT
The DNA here is from genome assembly GCF_965183815.1 of Platalea leucorodia. Lineage (NCBI taxonomy): Eukaryota > Metazoa > Chordata > Aves > Pelecaniformes > Threskiornithidae > Platalea > Platalea leucorodia. Next base: position 2,705,373 of record NC_138829.1, read on the forward strand.
GGCAAAATCCAATTCCTTTATCAGGCTAGATTGTCAGCAGACTCCCAGCACTCATTCAGAAACCAGGAGGCACGCAGCAACTTTAAAAGTGAAATGGCAATGGTTTTTATCTACTCTTTCTCATCAAACCCTTTTGTATTTGTAAGCTCGGTACTAATGAGGCACTGCGGTGAATCTCATTGTGCTTTGCTACCTGGAAGTTTCCTATAGTGAAGATGAAAGAGATGCTTATTGGAAGTCTTTTTTGTTCTGTTTTTGTTTAGCAAACATAAATGAGATTATTTTTTTATTTAAGATTATAGTAGAGCAGTGATCATATAACACACATATAGTTTTCTGTCTAATTGCTCTGCGTATCCAGAGCTTTGAAGTTATTCCATATAAATATCTCCGAGATTTAACAAATACTGCTTTTGATTTCCACTCGAGGCAAAACAAGCAATTTTATTCTCTAGCGTGGATGGATTCTGACTTGTGCTTCATGCTAGGAAAACCTCAGACACAAAAATTCATATCCAGCTGCTCTCTGTAGTGCAGAAATTCAAAAAAGAAAACAGAAACAATCTGTAATTTGGAATTTATTGGCAATTTGCTAGTGCACTTATCTGCAACAACACAAGCAACATGAACAATCAGAGCACAGAGCTCTTTGGTCTGGCGGCCTTAAGAAAGGGATGTTTGAGAATGTGTAAATAAATTGAGGCTATAAAAAGAGCAGCAAAAACATTAAGCTAAGTAGGACTAGAGCAAAGTTAACTTGGCAAAGGGAGCGAAGTCAGACAACTCTTCTTGCAAGTAAAGCCGCTAGTGTTGGAAGGCTCGGGGAAAAATCCTGAGCACAGCTGGAGAATAATGGAATTGTATTTTCTTTTTTAAACGAAGTTTCTGTTTTTAAATCATAGTAAACACCTCATCTATAATTCTTTGAGAAATACTTCTAAAATACAACTGTGTTCTGAATTTCCCGGGTGATGGAGCCTAGCCACATTATCCTTTTTAAACAGATGTGGTTTGTAAATATACTTGCTATGGCACTTTAACTACATCGTTGGGTGGCTGTGGAGACGAGGCCAGCTGTGTCTCCTCATGGGTTTAGCTCCCCGAACAGATGTCCCCCCTCATGGGAAGGCAGTGTCTTGCAAATCACCACCTTTGAGAAGTGCCACCATGGAAAAACATTGAGACATCCATCATCTTAAAGTTTTCTTATCCTACCTGAGAGCAAAATTGTAGGAGGATCTAAGTATCAGTTACAGGATGGATCCTCCTCACGCTTACTCTGAGCTGAATCGGGGGAGACTTGACTTTAACCCACCTTGCCGTCATGCCAGTGTGGCGTACGGCTATTTGAGGAAAATCCTAACGCTGAAGGCTGCTTTTATGTGTTCAACTGTAGAAGGCCTGACATGCCAAGCTAGACTCAGGCCAACGTGAGAAAGAAATTGGACTGCATGAAAGGAGAGCAGCAGCATTGAGGAAACTCTGGTGCCCTCCCTGCTCATCTGCTAAAACCGTAAACTAAGTGGGAATCATCACAGCTATGGTTTTGGTGAGTTTTAAAGAGCGGCAGAGCTTTGGGCTGGGGGGTTCCACACCAGTCCAGGCTACAGAAGAAATGGGGCTAAGAGACATTGCACCAGCTTGCACACTGCTTCTCCTGCCTGTGACCAGTGGAGAAGGATGATATGTTGATATCCCCATATTGCATCTTTGTTACAGCCCCATCCAACCCACTCTAAATTACTTACAACTTTCAACTGGCCAAGAGGATTCAAGGGTCACCTAAAATCTCTGTGGCAAGATGAGTGCCTGTTTGAGAAATCACTCATGGGTTTTTCTTTGGTCCAGTCCTGCCTGCTGTACTTGGTACCATCAGCCACAGAAAACAAGCAGTGCTCCTGGATGCCTCTGCTCTGCCCCTTCCTCCCCACCACGCCATAGGACCTCTGCTAACAGCCTGTGAAAGGAGCCAGCAGGTAAAAACCTGCTGTATTTACTGAAATAAGCCTTTAGAAAGGATCAAAGCCAGTAAACAATTAGTGAGCCATCATGTAACTACTATGTACAAGAAAAGTGTCCTCTGGCAAAACCAGGAATGCTGACACCACCTATTGCCACCAACACCCTGTTACACTGTCACAATGAATTCGCTAAATGAAACAGGTAATTATTATAAACAGGAAAAGCCACTTGCCAATGTCCTCATCCCACTGAATGAACAAAAGTTGTTTACTCCATTTTCTTTTCAGGTGGCTAATAAAGACGATACAGAGGTAAAAGAGTCCTGATAATTTAGTAGATTCCTGGCACTGAATTTCCTCTTATTGGATTTTATTTAATCAACTATAATTTTTCGTAGCAAATCTTAACCTGTTCACATTAGAAACTCTTCTGAACTAATTAACGAAAAATTTCCTTCTTAGTCTCGAATAATCAAACTCTCACACTCCCCCCACAGGTGTTCACATGGAGATCAGCAGTGGTCTCTGTCCTCCATATGCTCTTCCACATCCAGTGATAGGGGAAAGGACATTTAATCATGCTGCTCTCTTAGCCTGAGATCTGTTGCAGAGCCTGGCTTTTAAGAAAATCTTGAAAATAGTGCAGAATTATTGTCTTCCTGGCTAGAAGTCAAAAAAAGTCTTTTACTCTGAAAAGGCCAAGCACAAAAAGTAAGACAAAAGTGCAAGAGAAAATTTTAAAATATCCTAGTTCCAGCTTCCCTCCCACACTGAAGTCTTCTTTGAAGATTAGTCCATCCAAACTCCCTTTCAAAACAGTTCCAGCCACTCTTTCATTTATAGAGTCACAGAATGGTTTGGGTTGGAAGGAACCAAAAAGCTCATCTGGTTCCAACCCCCTGCCATGGGCAGGGACACCTTCCACCAGATCAGGCTGCCCAAAGCCGCATCCAGCCTGGCCTTGAGCACTTCCACAGAGGGGGCATCCACAGCTTCTCTGGGCAACCTGTGCCAGTGCCTCACCACCCTCCTAGTAAAGAATTCCTTCCTTATATCTAATCTAAATCTTCCCTCTTTCAATTTAAAGCCATTATCTTGATTTCATTCTCAGCTTGACAACTCTTGACTCTGTGGCGCATCCCAACCCCAGCCATGATGAACTCCACCAGCCTCCTCACTCCTCTGCCCTGGTCTGCAGTGGTGTTCTCAGCTGCACACCGTTTCCTACATCATCTCAGACTTCTTTGGCATCTCAGCAAACAGATAGCATCTGGCCCCATGCAGGTTTTCTGCTGAAACACACAGGCAGGTTTGCAATGTGAGGATCATTTGGCTCCACTATGATATTGGCAGGCTTGACAATGACTAAGCTATGACTTACCACATTTTAGCAGACTGAAAAAAAAAAAGAAAGAGTATTCTGGGCATGGGGACCATTAACCCCGCAGGAAGCGTTGCGTTTCTGTGGTTCCCATCCAGAGAGCTGAAGAAGGAAAGTGATGATGGGGGTTTCAGTAAGATGTACTGCCCGTGTGCTTGTATCCCCCCTATGGCTGCATATGGAGACCCAATGAATGCCAATACAAACCTTCCCAGTGAATTCAGTGGCCTTTGGTTCACATATCAGAGGCCCAGCTACAGAACTTGAAGCTATTCAGATGTGAACAAAAATGTCAAAAACAGGTTTTTAAACCAGAAGCCCAAGCTTACAGCAAAGGATGTGTCAAAAAAATAATTGTACCCTGATTATTATTTTTTTTATCGATTCAAATTTTGCCATCGTCCCAAAGTGAATAATTTCCCTTTTGGTTAGGAATATTTTGAATACAAGCAAAGGACATTTGAAAACAAAGAATCAAAGGGGAACTTGGGCTCAGTCACAAAATAAGTGAACTGAAGAGTAGGAAGGGGCAGAGTCAGTGGCTAATTTATCTGAAAACTCAGCTCAGGGTGACATGGAGTCCTGTGGTGCAGGAGCCTGGGCTCAGTGACCAGCGGTCCCTTTCTAGTTCTAGCAACCAACTGCTGGCCTGGGAGTAGGTCCATAATTTATCTCTGTTCGATTTTGTTATTGTAAAGGTGAGCACCTATTTTAAGCCCCAGGCTCCTTCGGCAGTCAGTGGCGAGAGATGGGCACCTCCTAAAGGCAACTCACTATGCCTGAAGGCAAGTGTAGCTAAGAGACAAGAGAGAAATAGCCATAGAGGAAAGCTCAGTGTCCAGCTTAAGTGGGACACCTCATTTTAGGTAGATACACTAGAAGACATTAATCCTTTCAGTCAAATGCGAATTTCTTTGTGTATCTGCTTTTTTGGGTAGTCATTTAGCACAGAAACATCAATGATTCCCTCTGAGTTGAACCATTTGATACTTCCAAGTGACAGAAAATCCTCTTGCATCCCTCTGCCACACAATTAACATGGTACACCTGGTTTTTCCTTCGGCATTAATGACCCAAAGCTTAAGAAGAAAAATTCATGTTCTGTATTATGAGGAAGTAGAATATTTGATAAACATTTAGCAAGAGGAGTGCAGAGTCTGTTTCATAACTATAATATATAGCTTACAATCCTGGCTTCAACTTACACTTGACTTTTATGCCAGCAGTATATGTGGTTGACGGGGAAAGCAGATCCTAAATGCCTGACTGACATATTAAATGTGAAGGGTCTGTAATGCAGGCAGCACGACTGGCAGAAAAGGCCCTGTTATTTGTTTGCTTAAGATCCCTAGGTACTTCATTTTAAAGCCTGCTTGGAGCCAAGTGACAAGAATCTTTAAAACTGCAAAGCCAAAAATAGCTCCGACATCCCAGTTAAAATAAACTGCAGATAATCTCTCATGGCAAAATTATGGAGTGCAGCCTAGTGAAAACAAAGCAAACTCTGATGGGGATTCCTGTGCCTCCTGGATGTTGGCTTGATATTTTTTTCAGGTAGCACTGCATTATCCTGTTTCTTTAATTTGTATATTATCTCTTCCTCTTCCCAGGGATGTTACCTTGCACAAACCCTTGTGCAAGTTCTTTTCAGTGAAAGAATTTTGTGGTTTCTTTCACACTGGTCCCTACGTGGAAACCCCTGTTCTAGTCCCATGGTCCATTCCTCTCCTGACTGCATCCCTTGTAGAAGGTTTTGATAGGACATTTTTCTAGCTCTGATCTTCTCTGAGGTTCATATGGTGGATTTCAGTTCACGCAATAGACGTTTGAGTGTCACAGGATTGTTGATCCTTTCAGGACTGTTGATCTGACTCCCAGAGCCCATGTTCTTTCTCCTTGATAAAACCCAGCACTCAACACATTCACAATCTAGAAGGAGGGATTTGTGCGTGTCTCTGATTTGCTGCTTTTCTTGTGGTTGCACAGCTGAATGCTTAGAAATGCAACAGCCAGAAATGAGTAAATATACTTAATTGTTAGCAACACGAGCAACACCACACCAGCAGGACGTTCTGGGTCTCTGCAGCTGCTGCGTGTGCCCAGTGAGGAAACACGACCTGACTCTACCTGCACCGCTTGGCCCCGTGGGGAGTTTGCACCTCACAGAGACACCCCCCTGCGTGTCATTAACTTTGCACACCCTTGGCAGGCTATTCTCAATGTCCCTATCAGGCACCCTGTATCTTCACAACAATTAAGGTGAAAGTGCTAATAAGAAATAATGCTAAAAAGATCTGTTATTTGAACTCCTTGGAAGAAGCTGTGAGCTTCTAGTGTAGCTTCCTAGCTTCTTCTTCTTCAAGTCTGAAAATACTAAAGGTATTTCTAAAACCTTGTTACTCAGTTGCTACAATTATTGCAATTATCCCTAACTATAGCACTGTTAGAAATCAGATTTCATAAAGAATGGAGAGATCCATTATAAGGTTTCCAAGAACATATATATGTAAATCAAAAGAATATAAAAAAAAAGATCCAAATAATGAAATGAGGAAGCACCAAGCAGAAGATCCACGGCAGGGTATTTTAGTGTCGTTATCCCAGAGACCCCTGGGCATTTGTCCTTATCAGGGAGCTTGGGTAGGCATGTTTACTCTGCCGGATCCCTGCACAGCCTCCAACTGACACCCAGACACTGAAAGCTTGAAAATATGGAAAAGGAAGCAAGAAGAAAATTCATCGTGCAGAAAGTTGGTGGATCTTTCTCTGGTTTCTGCTGTGCCTCATTTTTCTCCTCCCTTAAGGAAACCTTAAACTTAATCCTGGTGACACAATGAGCAACTCAAGCAACCATCCCCTGCTCCTTCTGTCCCCCATTGTGTCCAGGGATGCAGGAGCCAAGCTGTGAGCCGTGCTGATGGTGCTCTCCAGCCAGCCAGGCACCATGAAAGGAGTTTGCAAGAGAATTTGCAGTTTGGAGAATTTTCTCCAAACAAAGGCAGAGGGGGGGAAGGACTTGTGCTCGCTCATGCAGCCTGTTGCAGCAAACCAGCCTCTGCAGAGCCAAATCTGGCCAGAACAGCTGGGCTTCAGCAGGCATGGGCTGAAATACAAGGAATTGCCATTGCGGTGTGGAAAGACCTTTTCTCTCTGAAAAGTCAGTAAGGTAATGGAAGGGTCTGGCCTTTAATAAAGGTAGAGACAGGCGTTGAAGCAATCGCCTTGGCAACCGATACGGTGGTGATGTCACCGGCCCATGCACATGTGACAACAAATGTGTGTCACCCACCGAGGGGCAGATGAGACAGGTCTGTGCGGGGTTGGGCTGCTGGGTGTCTGGAGCAGAAAGCTTCACTCAGCCAAATGGGCTGTGAATAAAACCCCGTTCCCTCATTTAGGCTGTGATTTTGGGAGGAGTTTGAGACAATTAGGTGCTCAAACCTATGAGACTTCAAGTGGTATGGCTTCTACAAACAGGGCCTAAGCGAGTGTGTCTCCAGGTATTTTTCCTTTGTATTGCAATGCCGTGCAGAGGCACCATTGACTCAGGGGAGTTTAATTTGTCGCTATTATATACACATGTGTCTTGCTCACACACATCCTATCTGAAAAGAGCTGTAAATGACTTTTTATGAAAAACAGGCACTCACATACGTATTATTGCTTTTTGTGTCTGAGAAAAATGAGCCTTTTCATTTAATTTGCTCCAATTTCTCCTTTCAGTCCTACCAATTACAGACCTGTAGACTGCAATTATTGCATGTTTTATCTGCTCTCACAAAAGGGTAGAAGAAATCAGTAACACAAGTGTCAGCAATGCTGGTGTGAGGTAAGGCCAAGCTCTGCTCTCCACAATCAGAAGTATATTATCAGTTCAGCCATTTCTAATTTTTTGATGGCAGCAAGGAGGACACGAACCTGGACCAGCTTTGAGCTAGCATCATTATTTTTAAAATACGAACACTCCTGCTACCATAGCCAACATGCAGCATAACTTTGGTCTACTTTCTGGCTCTTTTCACCTGCCTGCTGACCAAACCATGCTTGATAAGTAAATATAATGATCCTTTTTGGCCCTGGTGGGGGTGGTTGGCTGGCTAGTTGGCTGGTTGGTTGGTAGGTTTTTTTTGCCCCCTAAAATAGCCCCTGATCTGGCGCAGATCAGCGTTGCTCTGTAGGGATTATTTGAACAGGGTGAGTTTGGTTCTGCTGAGACTCTTCCTTTTATGGCCCTGGAAATGAGAGTGGTCCAAGGCCATACAGCCACTACTCAGTAACCTACAGGGCATCACAGCATTTTTCTCTTGTTAATTCGAGGTTCATCCACAGACGATGGTGATATACCAGCACTAATTAATCTTTGAAACTTCTAGGTTAAATCCAGAAACTCAGCTTTTTATTCCAGGTAAACTTGAAAAAGGTTTATTTCACACTTAAATTTCAGCTACTGACTAGGCTTGCCACGTCAATAGACTAGAGATATTACAAAGCACTGACAAAAGGAGGGGGAAAAAAGCAATTGTTTAAACTTCATTCCAGTTATCCATTGTGTTACTCAGGAAGGCCTTGGCAGCTACCAGACTGTGAGAGGTGGGGTTTTTTTAGTGTCAAAGCAGTAACTTACTAAGAGAAACTGAACCAAACAGAGCCAAGAATATTTTCTATGCTTAAAGTCTCAGAGCAGTGAACAACATCCCGTCCATTTAATTGGAGAGACTGGATATCTCTCTGCCGGCAGAGTCCTGCCCGAGCTGCTAGCAATCCTTTTAGACAAGGTAGGCACAGAAAGTGAATGCACTGAAGGTCAAGGTATTATGCGCGTCTTTTAAAACCCCAACTAATAAAAAATTGGGACTTTTGCGACCGGTTTGGCAGGGAGGATGAAAGGCTTTGTGAAAAGCTGCATTGTTATTGACATATCTGCCAAGATTTCAGAAGTTCTACCTTCAGTGCAATTTCCCACTTGAATTCTCTGGCCTTCTCTGAAAGGTAGGAGAGGAAGAGATTGAACAAATTGGGGGAGAGTGGGCAGGCATGAGAGACTGGGAAGGAGAGAGAGCAAAAGAAAAAGAAATTACTGATAAGGTTTTCCAGGAATTCGTGCCGTCCCCGTCATGGTACTCGTGTACATCAGGTTAGTCAAGAGAAAAGGCATGATGGAAAACTGGCTAAAAAATCCTCTATTTCAGAAATGCAGAGTATGAGGAGTTCTGGGGAGGGGAGAGATGGCACGGTACGAGAGTTCACAGGGAGGGGAGAGTGCTTCTCCCTGGGCAAGGAAGTGTGCAAGACAGTTCAGATGCCATCACACTGCTGAGAGAGCTGGAAACACCTGGAGGACCTTTGAAGTTCTTAATGTGAGGAGTAACTTTCTGGAGGAGCTTGACTCACTAAAGGGTTGCTACAGTAGCAACAACAGCGGTGGCCCCAAGCAGAATGGCTTGGAAGAGAATCATCGTTTCATGGGAAATTGATAAAAAATGCAGTCATCGGTTTCCCTCAAGTGTAACGGTTTTTACAAGAGAACCTGTAGACTAAATAAGCACTTTTTTCCATTTCCATTTTTCACCTAAATTTTCTTCCTTATTTCCTCTCCATCCTTATTTTATCTTGTTAAAGGGATACAATAGGAAACGAAAAAACAGGGAATATGGAAAAAAGAAGGGGTGAAGAAGAGAGAAGTGTATATTCTTTTAATATGATGGACTTTTGTCTTTATCATGAGGACTATATTTTCCATATACATTTCTTAAGAGCCTTTTGCTCTAACAAATAAATAATGATGAGGTGGAGATCTGTGGCCTGTTCAGTTTCTAACATAGGCCTGGGCTTTGCTGAGGGGGTTAATTTTGGCAACAATATGTGCAGTCTTCCAGATGGAGCAGGCACTGCAAGGAGCTCCCTCAGAATCCCTCGGTGACAATGTGACCCATCTGTGGGACATACAGGGAGAGAAACTTGGGTCCAGCTTTGTAGGAATTGGTTAAGAACCTCTCAGTGGATAAAAGCAGAAAACCCTGCCGTGATCACTCCCAGGAGGTAATTTAAGTTAACTAGGCAATTTTGGCCAGTATTCAAGCAGGAAGGGATGTAAGCCCTCTCAGCCTTTCTTTGAAGTTATAGATATGTATGAACATATAGAGAACATCTTTGATAGGCTCCCAGCTTTTGAAATTTGAAGTTTCTGTAGTTACACTTTAAAACCTTTTTGAAAATAATTATCCTGTCAAAGTGTCTTTTTATGGCTTCTCATGTCAGGCTGGGTCAGCAGCATCACGCTGTGGCATGTAGCATGGCATTAACTCAGAGAGTCGTGTATCTTAACTGCAGGGATCAAATATTAAGCAGGGGAAAGAAATACACAGTGCTGCACTGTGCTGACCCTTTTACTCCTATGTATATATTGATTACTCAGCCTGGCCAGCCTTCTCTCCTGGTCCCCACTGCATCCTCCCTGATGAGTGCTGGAGCTGGTGAAAGGCATGGCCTTTAGAGAGCCAGAATTTTAACAAGAAAAAAATCAGGATAATTTGCAGAAAGCCTCCCACGCATGCTCCTGGCCACACAGCAGAGCATGCTGCTGAGGGTGAGTGCTTCAACACGCCTTTGCCTTCTCCTCAAAGACAAGGAGCTAATGCAGGCTGGTGGCCAGGAGGGATCACAGGGACAGACCCCCATGGTGGGCAGGATTCTCATGGGTTTGAGGATGTGGTTGTTCACTAAAGCAACTTTTCACAGCTGATCAGTCAAAATCTCAATAGCTGGGTCTGTTTTATTGATCTGTGAAGAAATACACCAGTTTTCACCACTCCAGGCTTTCATCATAGTTGCTTTCGCACTTTCTTTTATTTGCAAATTTAATGTTCTGAAACTGTTCCTAATTTATTTTATTTCTTTTTTTTTGCGTCTGTCTCTGGCTTCATGGTATTGACTTTCTTCTCTCTCCTCTGTAGCATGTCAACTTTTTTTCTTGTGTTTCTGTATTTTAGTAGCTTGCTCCTGATAAAAGCAATGACTTCTCACTGTCTAGAGCAATAACAATTATGGGTAGTGTTTATATCCCAACGTTTAAGTCCCTCAAAGATATTTACATGACCCATTGCCTTGGAGGCCCAGAGAGCAGCTAAGGGGTATGTGCCCACAAGGACTCGGACACTGCAGGACCACACGTGTGGTGCTGGATTTGTAGTCCTGTCCATCAGTATCTCTTCATCACTAAGAGGTCAGTTCCAACCACTCTGCAAGATGGTCCCACCCTGGACCACTTTCCTTTCTTTTTCTGTAGTCTACTTCAGTATGTTGCAAAGGAGCACAGCTCCAAAAGAAGGGTCTGAGCCCAGTTTTCTCCAGAGTACTGTGCAGATTTGGGGCAAAGGCACTCACCTGGGACATTCTGGTGTGAGCAGAGGTAGGAACTCAGTCTCCCATTTCCTGCTGGCATTTTTTTAACTACTAGGATATTAGAAGTTAAAAATGAACAGGAAGAGAGCAGAGGACATCAAATGTAAATGTATTCAGTCGAACCAAGCCTTAAGGCTTAACCTAAGTGGACAATGCTTAATTCACAGCTGCTGGGAGGACATAGGCATGATGCAGGGATTGGGCTGCTCAGCACGGCAAGGGTGAAGGCACCTCCAGCCTTGCCCAGGACCACGCTGTTGCATGCTTCCAAGGTTAGACAGCAGCAACGGGTGTAATTTTGACCTGGCATGGCTTCAGTGTGAATATGGCAAACTTCAGCAACTAAATCCGTGCTATATCAAGCATGCTGAACCCAAGGAGCCAGCCTGGGGTAAAGCCAGGGGCAGTCTTAGCTTTCTTGAATCCTCTGTGTGTGCCATTTTCTCTGCTCCCCTCTTAAAGCCAAAGGGCTTCTTTACCTTGCTTGCAACGCTGGAGGGGGAGCAATCTTGAGACTTTCAGATCTGGATCAGGACCTCAACAGCAAATAGTGGAAGTGCTGGGCCAGGGAAACACATTGCCAGTCCTCGAACAGCATCCCCGCAGGGCTGGAATTGCAGGATTCACCTCTGTCCCATGGGCTGCTCCTTCAGAGAAACAAGATTCCTTACGCTTTCAATTTCTCATTTTCTCCCTCTTCATCCAAGATGACACTAATGTACTAATGCTCAGAGCAGAGGAAATTGTTGTTCCCTCCACACATAGAGCCTGCAGCTTGGTCACAGCTGTGTGAAAGATGTATTACACTAATGGAGTATTCTTGGTTTTTTTATTTCAGATTGGGTAAATCCACAGTAGGGCTGTATCTGATTTCCAATCCATTAGTCGCCTCTTGCCCCTGTTGGAAAATGCCGGGTTATGATGTTCTCCGTCTCCCATCTCCATTAACTCTCACTTCCAGCTTAAGCCACTTCCGACTTTGCTGGTTTTAGCTGCAGCTGTGCTTTGTCCAGATTCTGGTGCTTCTTGTGCCTGCTCCAAATGGAGCAACACCTCGGGGACAGATGCAAAAGGGCTTTGTAGTCAGGACTGCATGACGTGGCCATTGGTGAGAGCAGGAACTGGCCTTGGCTACCCGCGGTCCTAGTTTTGCAAGTGCACAAAATATGGCATTACACAGAACCCTCCGTGGGGTTGGTTGCAACCCTGTTCAGTCAGATCTGGTCCAGAATCTTCCACTGAAGGCTTGCTTGCTGTGTCCCAGGCATTTGGCCTTCTGTGTCCAACCTCAGCATGAGAAATTTAAAATTGTTACATCTTCCGTTTGCAAACGCACCTAAATGTTAATGAAATGGCAACTGGACAAATGGGCCATTGCCTTACTCCAGCTTTACACTACTGTAACTTCTTTGAAATCCAGTGGAGTGGTTCAGAGGTGAGTGCAATTCATATTACATAGGATTGCCTTGAGCAGTAGAGGTTAGACTTGTGATCCATTCTCAGCGTGCTTTTTTCTACCAAGTACTGCCAAGTGCTAACACCGTCATCAGAGAGGTCACCAAGAGTTCATTGTTCTCAAGAATCTCCTGCTTTGTTTTTTGACACTAGCAGCACAACAGCATCGCTTAAATTAAATTCTCTTGAAAAGAAAAAGACCATGCCTCTCATTACAAGATTTCAGGCATGTTTGTTAGTCAATAACTATTCTTAAACCTATCGTGGCCCTTGCAAAATAATCTTGTTCTGCACAGATAACAATCTGTTATAAGAATGTTTACATTACGTTTTCAATAAGAAAGCTCACAAATTGATTTGTTTTCTATTAACCAATCAAAATCTGTAATGCATCATAAAGCTTGGCTGTAGGAAGGATAAAAAAGTGCCAGGCAAAATCTTGCACTCGATTCTAGCCTCTAAAAAATTAGTTGTTACAATTGTAACAGCAAAGTGTTACTCAGTTTCTACCATGAGCAGGTTTTCCCATTTAATTGCTACCTACTTCATTATCTTTTGAGGTCATTGCATGCTTTACGATACCCTCTATGCCTGTAGTTAGTGGCACGGCATGCCAAAATATGCACTTTCCCTTGGGGCTGGTAGAGAACCCACAATATTAAAGAAACACAAGCACAGACCCAGCAGGAATGAATACATATGCATAATTTAGTTTTGTAAGTATTTCCTCCCTCCAGGGTGTGAAAAAGTGCACATATCAGATGGCTGCTGGGAGGAGGGGACTGCTGAGACCAAGAAGGATGCAGCCCTGATCTCTTTGCTCCCTGCTGGGAAGCACCAGGATCTCTGGCTTTTCCTGCAGCTGCAGCCTTTCATCTTTGGTCTGGGCCCACTGTGAGGAAAGACACAAGTTTATCTTTGGGCCAGCCTAAGAGCAAGTGAAGGAAGGTCTGACTCCAGAGTTGAATGTGCAAAGGGCTGTCTAGCAGGGCAGGATCCTGGTTTCTGATCCCTCCTCTCAGAGCTGCTCCTGTGCTTTCTGCAAGGTCATCTGCAACAGCACTAAGAGCAATTTTTGCAAGCTGGCCTCAACACAGAGACTGGTTGCCCTCTGCTCTTACCACCTTTGATTTCTAGGATTCAGTGTCACTTTTTCCTTTGCATTCCCTCTGCTCCTTTCCAGCTTAGAGTTATTCTTCCCACTGTGGCCCACCAACAGCATTGGTTTGAAGAGTTAGAGGTCCCTTCCACAATTGGGGGTTCTGGCTTGTATCCCTTCTAGCAAAGCTGGGGTTTGAACATGGGGCCCATAAACTGGATGAGTCCTCTGCCTGCTCAGCTGCCGTGTGAAATGAGTGTGGCAGTATATTACCACCTGTGATACCTAAGGAAAGAATCACCTGCTGCTCCATTTTAAAGCAAGGACAGAAATCAAGGTTACAAGCATGACCTGTGCAAAAACTGGATACAGGCATTTTCCTACAGCCTTGTCAGGATAAACCTAAGCCTTGGGTGGTGCAGAATTTAGCCCACTGGATGCCTTGATAGCTGACAGAGGCACTTTGCACCCAACACATGCAATTTTCTCTCTTGCACTGAACATGGATGGCAGCTCTGGGCCTGGATTCACTCCAGATCATCTACCTTCTCAGAGCCACAGTTGAGAAACCTGAGTTTCAGGTAGGGAGGAAGAAAAAATGCAAGACGGAGGGCAGGCAAAGATATGTGGACTGCTGAAACCAAGGGAAACCCTATAAACAAGTCCTGAAAGGATAAATTATCACCTGCAGATGGAGTAAGGACATGATGTAAAGACAGTTGGCATTCAAGGATAGAAGGAGAAGGAACGATTCATTTCCAAAGTGTTCGGTCAATAGCACTCACAGCTCTGGAAGAGCTCTTCTTTATGAATTACAGAAAAGCCAACAGGTTTTTGAAAAAAATATTTGCCTCTTGAAAACTACCTGGGTTTTGTCTCTTGAAAACTGCCTGGATGCAATTATTCACATGAAAACCTGGACTGACACAGCTCTAAACACTACCTTCCATCTATTTAGGGTATGAACCCGATGATGATCAGATCCTACATTTAGGGCAAGTGCCATCAATAGCTGAAGTAGCTAGAACATATAATCAAATTAAACAATCAAACATGGTATTGTTTAAGAGCAATGCAAGACTTGGTTTTATGCGCTTAGATATGCATTTAAGGCAGAAGACTGGGAGAGACTGATATGGGTATCAATGAGTAATTCTTTCAAGTTTGGTTATATGCAAGGATTTAGAACAAGTTCTTAAGAGAAAAGCAGTTGAAGACATGGTGATTATGGAAAATGTGATAAAATTAAACAGAATTTTACAAGCATGCTGGATTAGAGTCTTAGGCAAGAAATGCCATAGGTCGAATCTATTTGGTCATTTAAAAAAAAAAAAAAAAAAAGTATTTTTTAAAGTACCAGATACAAAAATATGCAAGAGAAGATGAGGCATAGGTTAACACTAAGGTAGGAAAGGAAGAGGCTAGAAAAGGAAACAGGGTTAAAAGAGGAAATATTTCTTTATAAAAAGGCTACTGGAAGAGTTCCTCAGGGAATATTAACATATATATTGGTGTGCTGGGCTTGCTGTCCTGGGGAACAAGCTAGCTGGACTTATAAACAGAGTTTTAAACTAGATTTAGCAGGAGAAGGAAAGGGAGTTCTAAGCACTAGAGAGGAGCCAGAGGCTGCCAAGACATTAGGAAGCAACAGGAAAACACCTGTGAATTGCTCAAGGAAATTAGGGCGAACTCCTCCCAAAAGGGCATGTGGCCGATAGCCCAGCTGAAGTGCCCCTGTACCAATGCAGGCAGCATAGGAAAGAAACAGGAGGAGCTGGTAGACGCTGCCCAGGTGGATAACTATGACCTGACTGCTATCACAGGAACTTGGTGGGATGAATCACACAATTGGTGTGCTGTGATTGATGGCTATAAACTATTTAGAAGGGACAGGCAAGGAAGGAAAGGTGGGGGGTTGCCCTCTATGCCAAAAATTGGATTGATTGCACAGAGCTATCTTTGAAGAACAGCATTGTGCAGGTTGAGAGCTTATGCATGAAAATTAGAGACCAAGTCAACAAAGGAAACTTTGGGGTCGGTGTCTACTACAGGCCACTTGATCAAGGAGAGGAGGTTGATGAAGACTTTTCTTCAACAGCAGGAAGCATCACGCTGGCCCTGGTCCTCATAGGGGACTTCAGCGACCCGGACATCTGCTGGAAAAGTAACACAGTGAACTGCAAGCAGTCCAGGAAACTACTGGAGTGCTTTGAGGACTACTTTCTAGTCCAGGTGATGGAGAACCCAACCAGAGGAGAGGCACTGTTGGACCTGTTGCTCGCTAATGCAGAACTTACCAGAGAGGTCAAGATTGGAGGTAGACTGGGCTGCAGCGATCATGCCCTGGTGGACTTCTCAGTCTTGAGAGCTACAGGATGGGTAAAAAGTAGAGTCAGGACCCTAAACCTCAGAAAGGCAGACTTTCAGCTGTTTAGGGTGCTAGTGCATGGGATCCCTTGGGAAACTTCCCTCAGAGGCAAAGGAGAGAAGAAGAGCTGGGAGATATTCAAAGACATGTTTCTTAGGGTGCAAGAGCTCTCAGTCCCAACGTGCAAGAAGGTGGGCAGGGGAGGAAGGGGGCCAGCTTGGCTAAGTCAAGACCTCTTAGCCAAACTAAAACACAAAAACAAAAAGCATGGGCAGTGGAGGCAGGGATACACATCCTGGGGAGATTAGAGCTATAGGGCCCAGGAGAGCTGGGAGGGGATCAGGAAAGCCAAGGCACAGCTGGAGCTGAACTTGAGGTTGGGGTTGTTTAGTATAGAGAAGAGAAGGGTCTGGGGAGACCTTATAGTGGCCTTCCCGTACTTAAAGTGGGCCTACAGGGAAGATGGGGAGGGACTCTTTATCAGGGAGTGTAGTGATAAGACAAGGGGTAACAGTTTTAAATGGAAAGAGGGTAGATTTAGATTAGATCTAAGGAAGAAATTATTTACTGTGGGGGTGGTGAGGCACTGGCACAGGTTGCCCAGAGAAGCTGTGGATGCCCCATCCCTGGAAGTGTTCAAGGCCAGGCTGGATGGGGCTTTGAGCAACCTGGTCTAGTGGACAGTGTCCCTGCCCATGGCAGGGGGGTTGGAACTAGGTGATCTTTAAGGTCCCTTCCAACCCAAACCATTCTGTGATCTAAATTAGTAGTGTTCCCATTAAATATGTTGGAGCATCGTCAGCTCTGAGTAAAGCAGGAATATTGAGAGGAAGAACTGGATGACATTAAGGTCTAGAGAAAAATAAATCAGCACAATCATTGTGCTGACATACAATAACACATTTGAAGAAACAGCAGAACACTATGCAAGCACAATGCTTAGGGAAGAATATCTGTCCCATCTCACAGTCACTAGTTAGCAGGAATGGAAATGACATTTAGCCACCATCTTGGTAGGGCTGGAAGAAAACTAAATTCAGTCCTATAATATGTGGAGACAACTAACTCCAGTGAGGATCACTGCAATGCCAGTGAAACAGGCCTAGGTAAGACCTCATCTCTCTGCAGTTCTGGACAGGCTTATTGAAGAAAAAAAAATTGGCACTAGAACAATTGCTAAGGAGGACTATAAAGGGCATCAAGGCACTGGTGATCTCATAAGAGAAGGTGGAGGACGTTTGGGCTTGTTAGGCTTAATAAAAAAAGGCTAAGAGAGTATTTCACTGCTTTTTGTAGATTTCTGGGGAGGGACAGAAATACACCACAAGGGGAGCAAACCAACTTAAACTAAAGGATAATGCTGCCACAAAAATACATCGGGACAAACCGGAACTCGTTTCAGCTGTATGTCTGGAGATCTGTACTTATTAGTACAGGAATGCTCAGGGTTGGGTCTTCATTAGGAGACTGAATCTGAATCTGAATTCTCTCAGTGCCAGGAGGCACACAAGGCGCGAACATCATTCTTCCACTTCGGTCGGTCTGCGGCTGCGTGCTCTGGAGTCCCAAGGGCCACAGCGCAGTCTTCTGTTGGTTTTTTCCTCAGGACATGACCGATCCAGTTCCATCTCCTCCTCCTCACTTCATTACTGATTTTCTCCATCTCCGAGTTGATGCTCGTCGTTTCTGCAACTTATTTTTTTTTCCGGGAGGAGGTAGTTGGCCTCCTGCCCAACCCCCATGACTTGGAGGGCCAGTGGTGTTTCTGTCAGGGTGGCCTTCCCTTGGGCTGCGTTGGTTCGTGGCACCTTCTTCAATTTTATCCGGTGCACCCTCCAGAGAGGGATCCCCTATCCACCACCCAGGGGACGCGCCTTCTAGCCGTGCAGCCCCAGCCGAAGGCATTAGGAGACTGAAGGTGAGCTAAATCACTTTATGGAAGGGATAATGCAACAGTAGGGATCAGACTAAACCAGACTTTAGAGGTTCCCACGGTCCCATCGTGGTGTAGAGAGCCCACTATTGTGGATGCAAAGTCAGGATTCCTTAGGGTTTATAGATGCTGCTGTCTTGAATCATTCTTGCTTCACTGAACTTTTTGCTAACAAATATCTCTGTTTATTTAGTCCAAACAGACATATAGTAAATACCTCAATAACTAAATCAAGAATCAGTATTCAATAATTCATGACTGTATGAACACTGTTTCCTTTCCACATTAGCAAGATATTTACTCTCTGACTATCTTGAGCTGAATCAACAAGGCTGTTAAGAAACAATGCAGGAAGGCACAATGGTACAAATTTTTATAAATGAGTAGGTGTTCGTCATTACCAGCAGCTGCAAATCCACACCAGCAAACATTACTCTTGCCTAAAAATAGGCAATTTCCTGATAAGAATTCATGCTGAATAAATTACTGTTTTGTTTCCTCTTCCTTGAAAATCTCCAATTTGTGCTAACACAGATACCAAATGGACAGCCTTCTCATCTTTTTCCATACAGACCTTTGCATTATAGCCTGGGGCATTTCCAAATCCAGCATTTAATCAGGAGATTACCTCTGAGGTGTAAAGATTGGTCTTTAATCTCCAAATCCCAGACAGCTGCTGTGTTAAATACAAGGATGCCTTATCCCTCTTTAGTACCCAGTCCTTAATCAGACACACTGAGGATGTGCTGAAAACAGTCCCTCCTTACTTCCAACATCTAATTTTAAATTCCAGATTCTCCCCTTAGATGTTCCTGCTGAACAAGTTCATTGCTCCAGGAGAACAATATGACCTGTAATGAGCAGTCTCCAAACACAACAGCAGTTTCCCCACGGAGTATTCAGCTTTTAAAACAATGCTTTGCGGGGCAGAGATAAGTATGTAGAAGAGGGCAAGTTATTTAGTTTTATTTCAAGTCTGGAGAACTTGCTGAACAACAAGAGGCTTAATAAGCTCATCTTGTTTATTTTAACCAAGAGCAGTGGAAGTGGTGACTTGATCTGTTTTCTGAGTACCTGCATAAAAGATTTCTTTCAGGTGGGATCTTCCCAGGCCACCAGACAAAGGCATGAGAAGATCTATGTCTGAAAGCAGAAGCTGGGAGTATTTTGGCAGGAAACACAGACTGCATTTTTTGAACAACAGAGCAACTTTGCACTTAGCCAAACTTCTAGTTTCTATTTAACCGATAATGTCCAAGGGATCTGGTCTGCTGGGATTGGTATTAAAGCATCTGTGAATAGTATTACAGCACTCTGAAAAAAGATAGAGAAGGAAGAGAATGTTTTGGTGACGAGATAACCCTCTCCTCACTGTGAAAGTTTTATCTTTGTCCTGGATCTTTGTCTCAGGTGCTGATATCCCAGCTATTCCCTATCCTAAGCCATCACTTTGCTACAGCCCGCCAATGTCCCGCAACTCAGCTCATCACTGGTAACTTATTAAGCCATGACAACTCATTTGCTGCATTCACTTGCCTAAGTCTTGAAGACATGGTCTCAAAGCAATTACCTTTTTTTGGTTGTCAGTTGCTGGACCCCAAATTGCTGCTGGACAGTTCCCATTATTACTTTTAATAATGAATAATTTCTTTTCAAGAAAACTCAACATTTGACAATCAAATTTGGACAGTGTTCTTGTGTCACTGCCTCAGCATTCTTGCAATTCAGAAAATATGTTTCCAGCCCAAGTTCCTATTTGAGATGGAGTCCAGTTGAAGCTCCCTGTCCAGTTAGCAATCCTCTCTCTCAGTTCTGGTGGAGCCCAATATGAAACGGGAACACCCAGCTGACAAGAGCGGGCTTTTTGCAGGACTGATTCTTCCGTGCTGCCTGTGTGCAGTGAGAGTTGACAGTCCTTCATCAACAGCCACATGGACGCAGGCCAATGGCCTCATAGCAAACGCTGTCCCAGGAAAATAAAGATCACAGCTCTCGGTCTGTGGTGGGATTCTCAAATACTGTCTCTGACATTGAGTTTGATAATGCTTAGGGGAAAAAAAAAAATTATGTCCCATTCCCTGCAGGAAACTCAGTACAGCAGCATCTGAGTTATATCACAACAGCACTATGCCACTTAAATCATGGTTTTAAGAGGCTGGTGATCAACCTCAGAAGCTTATACACCTCCCTTCCTTTGCTCCTGAAGCATCCAAGCTCCTCATAATCTTTGACAGATTTAAGGTAATAGCATGCCTTGCTATGAATTGTCCCCATTTTACAGAGAAAAATATGAGTGACAGTGAAACTAAGGGCCTAATTTTTCAGCCATGATAGAGGTCACCTACTCCACCTCCCTGCACAAAGGCTGTGTCTGCTCTTCTCAAACTGTTACGGCTGCTCTTACCCAGACCCATGCTCAGACACCTCTGCTGCTGGAGGGAGATGCTCCCACCTCCCCAGGCAGCCTGCTCCAGTGCTAAGCTGCTGGCTTTTGGAGGCTTCCTTACTGGCCAATCTCTATCCCCCTTACTACAATTCATCCCCGTAACTTCTTGCACTGCATATGGAAAATGGATATTTCTTCTCTGCAGCAGTGTTTTAAACGTTTAAGCTTGTGTATCTCTCCTCTGCCTTCTGTTCTCTAAACTAAACAATGCCAGCTCTTTCCACCTTCATGTTTTCTAGATTCCTAGTAATTTTTATTGTTTTTTCCCTGGACTGTCCTCCATTATTTCATGTTTTTCTTGCTTCGTCGGGCCCATATCTGGACAGCTGAGACCTCTCCATAATTGCACAGAAGGAAGGGTTTATCATACACTATACCTGTATGCATATCCCAGAATGATTTTTTTTTTTCATAGCAGTCTGAGGTTTCCTCCTCTGATTCTTTGCAGACTCTTCATCCAGCTGTCCCAGCTTCTATATAAGCAATTGCTTGTTCCAAAATGTAAAAGATCTCCAATTTGTCCAGATTGTTTGCACTTATAATCAAAGCATCTCTCAAACCGCCTCCCATTCTGGCACAGCATCACTGAGGATGTCAGATTCATTCCAGTTTCTCCAACATTCATCCTCATACAGTTTCTCCACTCTTATCCCAGTTTCTCCAGTACATCTCCAGACATGCAAATTATCTGACCCATGGTTTCACTTCCCTTTCCTGCCTCTTTCTAAATGCAGCAATGTTTTTTGATCTTTCAAAGCCTTTTGGCCTCTCTCCTATGCTCCATGCAGAGGGCAGGTGCTAACAGCTGAAGACTTTGACGTTGTTCCTGTTGAATCCATAAATATTCTCAGATAAATTTCAGCAGGCCCTTTCAGTATTTAAAATGTTTAAGTGCTTGATGATTCATATTGTACTTTTAGAACTATCTACAGGACAATTTTAAGGGAATTTAGATGCTAAGGTGATCAATTAGAGATACAAGAAGCTTTTTGGAAACTAAACATAATCAAACAGTATCAAGGCAACTAAGATACTTTGAAAATTTGACCAGAACCCAAGATCTTCAAGATGTTTAGGACCCTACAAGTGTAACCGAGGACTTAGAACCTAGGGAATGGACAACAAAAGGATTTAAGTGTCATGTGTCCTGTCCCTATGCAGACCTAGCTATAGGTACCTACAGGTGCCTAATGACTCTCACAGGCTGGTCCCAGGCAGGACAGGCAGACCACGGATGAACATGGAATAAACCACCATTCTTTCAAGTCCAACAGCAGCCTGGAAAGCTTTGTACTACTCTTTCCCCTCAAGGAGGGCTGTGTTGTTACCCATGGGTCTTTTGAGCACAAAGATTGCCTGAGTCTGGTAAAATGCAATTTTTCAGTTTATGATAAATCTAACTAGATACAACAAGAGCACAGCAGTCACATGGATACCTAACAGCTCCATAAATCTAATTCTGTCCCAACCTGTCTTCACCATCAACCCTTGCCACAAAGGAGCACACATTTTAAATAAAGCTGGGAGAAAGGAAAGGTTATGATGCCATTTTTCCAGCTAGAGATTCAGGGCAAAGAGTGGTTAAGGTCCATTGATGTATAGCTTAATATGCTGCTTAATTGAAGTAGTTTTTTCCAAAGCCATGCTCCTAATATGTGGAAGAGCTGATTTTGAGCCCCCATCACTGAAGAACACGTGAAGGATGAAGGAACAAGTGCAGCATCACCAACTATCTTTTACTGCATACAGCAGGATTTCAGTGATTGCAAACATAGACTCAATTTTGACGTATTTGTGAGGCACCGGAAGTGGGGTTTCACTTCCCCTCTTTTAGAGTTTTTTGTTCACTATGCAGTTTACTGTAGGAAAAATTAAACATGTAATTAGTGTCAAATCATCTCAACTGATTTATATACTTTGCATACATTCAACAGAAACTGGCACTGTGTGTGAACACCCACTTCCTGAGACGGTACAATTTTATTTCTGCATGAACAGAACTGTCATATCTTCTTATTTATTTTCTTAAGTTAAATGAAATGTGACCCAATGAGTCAAATGCCAGTTATGCTAGTTTATTTGTCAGTGTTTCAGGTGTACAGTCACAACATTTTAAGAGCTTACAGCATTTATGCCTAGCTATAGCTTATTGTCTGAACAAGAGATGGGCCTGAGAAACTCTGAGGACCTTCAGTATTAATAACAAAAAAATACCGCTGATCTGCATGTAGTTGGCTGCATACATGTGCCAATATTCCATTCAAATTGAAAAACTGGATGGTCAGATGAAGGTTTGTCCAGCCGAACGTCTGCACCCTTAGTAGGTGTCACTGTCGGCATCATCTCAGTGTCTGCTTTTGTTCCCTGTTTTAAATGAGAATTTAATACCTGGGAAAGATTTGCAGGTATTAGTAGCCTACAACTCTCCGTGAGTGAACTATGTTAGTCAAATGGCAAATCTCACTGGGAGATAGTAACAGGAGAGCTGGGGGTAGGACACAGGATACTGAGGTGCTACCCCATGTTCTGAGCACTGTACTTCGAGGAAGGAAGATGTAAGAAAATGGAAAGAATTTGCAGGAGGGAAACAGCAGTGTTTAGCCATCCAGCAAGCATGAACTGCTCAGACAGGTAGAGGGATGTGAACACATATAGGGAATAGGTATGGTGAGGATGGTAACACAGGTAAACTGGGTCATAAATGTGAGGGCAATCAATTTTTCTCCACCAGTTGAGGAAGAATTAAATTTTCACCTCCAAGATTTAATTTGGCTTTTAGAGAAACATCTTTAACTGCAATGCCGATGAAGCAGGGAGCTGAGTCCTCCTCTCTGGTGAAGGTTTGCAAGAACGTGAGATGAACAGTCTGTCCAGGAAGCAGGGCAGGAATAAGGGATATTTTCCCTCAGTGCAGAGCTTCGATGTACCCAGTCGTTTTAGCTTCCTTCTTACATTTCTGTGATTTACACTACTGAATGAACTTGTTGATCTCAGGCTATACGAAGGGGCCCTGGAGGCTCCAGGTGGATCAGAGGTTTTATTTATTACATGCTACACAAATGCAAACTAAGAATCAATTCCTGCACAAAAAAGCTGTCTTTGCAAGAGAATTGTTTTAAAAGAAGATAAATAGCCTCAGTAGAGCTGCCAGTCATCTGGGTTTCCCTGCTGATTGTCTCTTTTCAAATTTGTTTTATTGCCCAGAATAATCACTCAGGGGAAGAAAAGAAAAAAAAAAAAAAAAAAAAAAAAAGAAGGGGGGGAAAAAACAGAGAAAAAAACAAAGATACTTTTCCTTTGTCAGGATTTACAGTTCTCCAGCAGTATGCTAGGAGATCTTCATGCCCAGAAGTTCCAGAAGTTCCCTCTGCCCACATTGCTGGATAAGTTTCAGTGCACAGGGCAAGTCCAGAGCCTCAAAAGTGCAGTGTGCTTCTTGCATATCTGGGAGAAATCTGTGCACAGCATTTGCAGCAGGTTGAACAGCGCAGGGCATGTGAGAGCCACCATATATGTGTTGTACGGCTCATGTGGTCTATGTTTCTGCACAGTGTTTCTGAGATGCAACAACTAGGTGCCTTCAGCTTAATCCAATTGATTTCCGTTATTGATATCAATATCAGAACTTGGAATGGAAATCAGGTCTCCTTGTGGCTAATATAATGCCTAAACTGCAAGATTATCTGCCTTTTCCCAAGAGATTTAACTACATTAAACTGTCATTGGTTTTTGCCCAAAATAAAACCAGGATTGTGGGACAACTCAGCCTGCTGATAAATGCTGGTTCTGCCTTAATTCCTTTTTTAATTGTCATGACATTGCACTGAATAATGCAAAGCACCATGGGTCTTTTTCCCTTGTCATAGTATTGGAAAGATGCATGAACTTTTGCAAAAAAAGTTTATAAAATAAATGTATGTTAACATAATAATAAACAAATAAACCATTTTGAACATATTTCTCAGAAGTGACATTTGAATTCTCCAAATATTTCCCATGGTCCCCTACAGCTATGATGATACTTAGAAGAAGACTCAAACTTCTGTGACACTCATTTCCAAACAGTATTCCTGAGATAATCTGCAGAATAACTCACATTTTATTTCGCAAACCACAAATCCAAAGTCATACTCAATGTTCAATGAGTGCACGTAGGACTGGCAGAACTCTCGGATGAAATGTCTGCCGCTACGTAAAAAAAAGAAAATCACGCTTTTCAATCTCTCTCCAATGAGATGAAATAGGTTTCCCTATTGTCAAGCCAGTGATAAATTTAGCTTTTGCATCTCGAATACAGAGAAATCTTTCCATTTCTACTTCAGAATAAAAGGTGGCCTTTGATGAACCATAAGACCTGCCATAATGTACCCCTTGCCCCATTCCTGAAGCCTGGTTGGAAAAGAAAGAGGACGTAACAGACCATTTGCGTTGCACTCGCACCCACACAAAATATTTCCTTTAAATAAAGTAGCCAAAGAGCCGCTGCATGGAAATGTAGTGTTAGAAACAATTTCAGCCAAGACATTTTAAGCATGGATTGTGCCTAACAAGCCACTCCAACTGTACTGAAAATGACCCTTGAAACATTTTGTTTGAGCAACAAGAACATAGAGTAAATTTGACTCATCAGAAAGCCCTTAAAGTCAGGTTTTATTTTTTCCAAAATAAAAGAGAGTGAGGACTTTCAATTCTTTGACTAATGGAAAAAGCTCCAACTTCCCTCCAAAAACAATTATTGCAGGGCAGAGACTGAGCAAGTAAATGCTATGAGTAACTGAAGACAAAGAAATCCCATTTAACGCTCCAGTTTTCAACTGAATGTTAAATATGCAAGTCCACGGAAAGCCAAGGATTTTCCAAAGGGTTACCATTTTCAGGCTTTTGTTAAGGTTTTTGAGGCCTCTTCAGGGTCTTCAGGGCCTCTTCAACCACAGAAGCCTAAGCAACTCAGAAGCTTCAGAGTTTCGGGACTTGAATTAACTTTTTAGACAAAAGTAGCTTGTGAAATGCTTACACTCCAGTGCAATTAAAAAGGAATGTTGAAATCTCAAAAGTTGGTGAAAAACACTTTTGTCTGGATAGTTACCTTTTCTCCAATGACCTGCAGCACAGAAAGAACTAGTGGTCCACTCATGGAGAACAGGGAAATCTTCTTACATTTACATAAGTTTGAAAAGCAAGTAGTTAGCATAGGAAAGACACAGGAGGAGGGCAAAATTCACCCGCTAGTTAAAAAAAAAATTAATTGCACACATCGCTCTTTTTCACAAGACTATGAGGTTTAAGATATACACCATTTTGCACCAGGCTGCTCAAACCACTGAAGTGATTCACACTTTTACAGGCATATATCTGGGGGTTCTGGGCAACGGCAAGTTGAACACGAGCCAACAGTGAGCCCTGGCAGCCAGGAGGGCCAACCGTGTCCTGGGGTGCATCAAGCGCTGCATTGCCAGCTGGTCGAGGCGGGTGATTGTCCCGCTCTACTCTGCACTGGTGCGGCCTCATCTTGAGCACTGTGTGCAGTTTTGGGTGCCACAGTACAAAAAGGATACAAAGCTACTAGAGAGTGTCCAGAGGAGAGCCACAAAGATGGTGAAGGGTCTAGAGGGGAAGCTGTACGAGAAGTGGCTGAAGTCACTTGGTCTGCTGAGCCTGGAGAAGAGGAGACTGAGGGGAGACCTCATCGCGGTCTGCAGCTTCCTCACGAGGGGAAGAGGAGGGGCAGGCACTGATCTCTTCTCCCTGATGACCAATGACAGAACCCGAGGGAATGGCAGGAAGATCTGCCAGGGGAGGTTTAGGTTGGACATTAGGAAAAGGTTCTTACCCAGAGGGTGGTGGAGCACTGGAACAGGCTCCCCTGGGAGGCAGTCACAGCACCAAGCCTGACAGTATTCAAGAAGCATTTGGACAACACTTTCAGACATATGGTGTGAATTTTGGGGTTGTCCTATGCAGGGACAGGAGTTGGACTTAATGGTCCTTGTGGGTCCCTTCCAACTCTATCATTCTATGATTCTATGATACACATTTGGGGTTTAAATGGTTCCCATCTTGGGTTACTTGAACACTCTTCCTTAAACTAAATTAGAGCCCATGGTTTTAGAATGAAAAATGATTGTTCAAAATGGGATTTGTACCAGTTTAATGGAATCATTTGAAATTCACAATTTTAATTAACCTCTGCCAATCTCCGGGACTAAAATGCCTTGTGTTTCAGTGACGGCTGCACAATTACTTTCTTATCTTACTCCGCTGGCTCCTCTTACTCGATGTACCCTGGGTGAATGGTGCCTGGGTGCAAGGGTCGATGTGAAGCATTCCATCCTGCTTCTGCCTTCCTGTGATGGGGGGCTGTGAGGAATGGACTTGGGACAAGTATTTGGGAAAATCTCTGAAGCCTTTGCATGGTTTATAAACAAGACTATCTCCAACCAGGCCAGAGCAGAGGGAACTATAACTGTTCTTGTATCTTTACATCCTAATCATCAGAGACAGTCAGGAACTCATGGATTATTTAACCTGATCTTATCCTTTCTATCCTGCAAACTATCTGTATGAGACTAGTCAGAAGACCTTCCTAAAATAATCAGCATGTCGTTTTGAAAAATACCTCACTGGTTTACATGTTTCCAGTGATATACATATTTATATGTTTCCCAACACCCAGCCAGTGGTCCCACTGGTTAATTTACTCTCATCATCAGGCATGTATTTTCTTTCTACTCTTAATTTGTCTAATTTCAGCTTCCAGCCACTAGATCTTGTTACATATGGGCCTGAAAGACTCAAGAGCCCATTATCTTAATTTCTATTCCCCGTGTCGGCACTTACTTGTTATGATCAAGTCATCTTTTAATCTCTTTCTAAATTACCCACATTGTGCTCCTGCAGTCTGTTGCTACCAGGGCATATTTTCCCACATTTTCAACATTTGTTTGGTTCCAGTGTGAGCCTTGTTTAACCTATTAACCTTCTTCTGGAGCTGTGGATAAAGGACATAATGCAGTAATCCCATTACACTTGCATCAGCACTAAGTACCAATGCAACAGAAACACTCTGCTCCTCCTCAATAGTTCCCTGTATTTGTATCCAAGTGTTTCATCATCCATTTGGACTGGAGCACTGCAAGGAGACGTCTTGTCCATCTGATTATCTGCCACCTACTTTTCAGATCACTGCTTCCTGCAACAAAGTTCTCCGAGGATCTTTTTTCATAGTATAGGCTTTTGCAAAGCGTTATTAGAGCACATGCTACTACTTCTTATCCTCTCACTTACCATCTGACATAAAATATTCTTTATGTGTGGATTGCCTTTTTTATTTTTGTCAAATAGATTATCTTTAACCGTGTATAGTTGCACCATTTTCCAATGTTTTTCAATAGAGACCCTGGCCTCAGAGACACAACAGATGCTAGGCTAGAAAGAATAAAACTAAGCCAACATTCATTGTATGTCTATAAGGCATCTCCACATTATTTTGTTTTCTGTCATTCTCATTTAGCTCCATAAATGGATTTAGCCTTAAATTATGAGTTCAAAGAGAAGAAAATAGATATATGTATGTATTTTTTTCTAATGAGGCACTCATTTACTGTAGCTTGTGAACTGGCAAAATCCAGGCACTAATATACTCTATCTTCAAAATTATTGGCTGAAAACCAGCCTACACAGGCAGCGTTTGTAATCAGTGATGTTTAGTATATTTGCATGACTTTGTGTTTATAATGTGGTACTGCTGCTTACTGCAAAGCAAAATAGAATTCAGTGCTGGGAATAAAAATGAATTTGGAGAAAAATACCAGGCTTGGCACGGGAAACCTAAAATTGTACAAGAAAAGCACATTGCTGTCCAGAATCTGAATTTTAAATGGCATCACTGTGGCTGCCAACCTGTTTCTCTGCTTCCTGCCAGCTGAAAGATTTTTTAAGGTTTCTTCATGAGAATGCATTGCTTCAGCCTCAGAGACTCTCTGCAATTTCTTTTCTACAGAGGGATCAAACTTCTGCCTCCCTGAATTTTTCCCTAGACTCGGCTCCTCCGCTTCCCTTACCTCTGCCAAGAGGCTAGTCACCTTCTTGACATAAATTATCTGCTCTGCTAAGAGTCTTGGTAGCATGGGGGCAGAAATTTAATTTGCTCCTGCAGGTAGAAATCTTCACAATCTCTTTTTGGACTTTATCACTATAGAAGTACTTTGGGCCTGGACGGACAAGTGAGAGCAATGACTTATCACAGCTTAATAAATGTATCACTGTCAGCCAGGCTGAAGTAATTACCCACCGTGTGTACTCTTCTGCCGCCACGGCGGCCGGGCAGAGCTCGTTCGATCCAAACACCTGCATGATCACTTGCTCGGCTGCAGAAACATAGTGTTTTGCAATCGTTTGTTCATATCCATTTTTGCTTTCTCTCCTGGGCATACAGTCAATGTGTTCCTCCACTTTTCAGCTCTGGAATTTGCTGCAAAAACACTCTCTCAGCAGTCCCACAGCATTTTACTCCAATGTATCATTTCCGTAGAGTGCTTTAAGCTGTCACGGTTTTAACAAGGATCTCAAAACAAAGAGTGCGTCTAAGCCCTCAGTGTGATTGTTGCTGCTCTTCAGAAACATTGTTTTTACCTCCTCACACTTACTCTTTTTTGACAGCACTCGGCTTTTTCAGAAGATCAGGATCTATTTGGTCTATTTACAAGGAGACCTTGAATCCATCTCTAAATCCTAACTGGTTTCTTCCCCAAATCCCTGCTCTAGTGCAGCTAGGAGTTACAGATGTGATGCAGGTTACCGGGTGAGCATCTGTGACCCAGAAGATGCCTGAGGTCAGGCTAGATTTTCTATAAGGCTGACCTTAATGACTCCGTCAGTCAATCACAACTGATGATGTTAATTTCTTCTGTGGCCAGTTCAAGCTCTCCAAACAACTTCTTTTATTTTCTGGTTTTTGTGTTTACCTTAAAGATAAGTACAGTGTGTCTGTAGGGACCATCATTTATGACATATTCCCAGACACTCTTGGACATATATATGTTTACAGATAGCAAAAATGAACATAATAGGAAAAGCAGAGTTGTTTGCTGCAGATCTCTGTTCTCAGGCATATTTATACTGCTTGAAATGCCGTAATTACGGCACTTCCCCATCACTCCCAGCACTGGCAGGCCGGGGCTAAGTCATGTTTCCCCAGGCTGCATGAACAAGGCACTGGAAGGAGAGCTCCAGGTTACTGCCTCCACTCCCAGGCTACAACCTGTGACACAGACTCTCCCTCGTGAAATGGCCAGGTTGCCTCTTCAAACTATGCGGTTTTGCATATGTATTTGGAATTCTGTTCTCTATTTTCTGCCCTGGCAGTGGAAATCTTCCCTCAGTGATCAGACCAAAGTAGCCATGGCCAGTTTTCCCAAATGTATTCTCATAAAAAATTTGGCCTTTATCTGAAGCAGCCATTTTCCTTCCTTCCTTTCCTTCCTACCCCCATTCACCATATCCCAGAATTGATGAGGTTGGTGGCACCTCCGGAGGTCGTTCCGTCCAGCTGCCTTGCTCAGAGCAGGGTCAGCAAGAGCAGGTTCCTTGGGGCTGTGTCCAGTCACATCTTGAATATGTCCAAGGATGGAGACTCCACAGCCTCCCTGGGCAACCTGCTCCAGTGTTTGACCACCCTCACATTTAAAACCTTTTTTTTTTTTTTAAGTTTCAGTGGAATTTCTTGTGTTTCAGTCTGTGCCCATTGCCTCCCTTCCTGTCAGTGGGCACCACTGAGAAGAACCTGGCTCCATCTTTTTCACACCCTCCTACCAGGAATTTATACATATGGATAAATCACCCTGAGCCCTGAACCCTGAGCCTTCTCTTCTCCAGGCTGAACAGTCCCAGCTCTCTCAGCCTCTCCACATATGACAGATGCTCCAGATGCTTCATTGTCTTCATGGCCCTTTGTGATCCATTAAGTCCCTGTCATTCTTGTAGTGGGGAAACCAGAACTGGACCCAGCACTCCAAATGTATCTCACCAGTGCTGACTTTTGTATGTTTGGAAATGTACATAAATATATGGGTTTTGTGCTGCTGTTTGTTATATCACGAACCAAATTTCAGAGATTTTGAACAAGAATAAGATGAATCTGATTCTTTATTTTCTACTTTTGAGAAGACTATCAGACCTAAAAAGCTGAGTGTGTTTCAATCTCGTGTTAATATGTTTAGTTATTATTCCTGACAGCAAACACCTCTGTGCTACACTCCTTGCAAACCCACAGCAAAGGAACACACCCTTTGCTCTTGTTTGCAGTACAGGTGCAGGAGACCAGATGACAGGTGACTACAGGAGACATGAGAGACACAGAAAACAGCAGTGAAATAATACTGATGAGCATTCGTGGTCCTGACAACAAACCAGCTGTCTCCCTGCTGCGAAGCCTTATTTTGTACATCACAGGTGGGCTGTGTTAAGGTTCATGATCCGACAGCTGGAAGTACAGTCTCTTGAGGAGATGCAGGAGGTTGTGTGGTTTAGTCAAGGCAACAGAGCAACTTTTGCAATGGAAAATCAAATAGTCTACAACAGGTGAGTTTTGGGTGGACTTAGGGTCCTTTGGAAGGGGAAAGAAAAGGAGTTAGTTGCAGAGATTGTTGTTGGTTTCTGATTTTGGGCAGGCCATTAAATTGTAGCTAACATAATAAAACCGAATAAAGTGAGCAGTTAGAGGCAAAATTACCTGTTTATTAACTTACAAACTTGGCTGAATACATACACCATTGTGAAAAATCAGCAGCGATATGGAAGCACTGGTAGCAAGACCACAACAGCCTGTTGGCCAAACATCCTTTGGGTCTTGTGAACATGGAGATGGTTTATCACAGTCCATGGAGATTCAGGTGCTCAAACTGTAAAGTATTTGCAAACTGAAAGTGTTCCCTCGTTCACCCATTCATTGTTCATGTCACCCCTTACAATCTCCCAGTTCTTTGTCCCAGACAGTAACATCACCACTTACTTCAGTAGCTGCTTGTTGTTCCTCACTGGGTGTCACATCTTTTTTATCTTTCCAAGAAAACTTCCCTCAGCTTTTCTTACCACCTTCCTTTTTGTTTGCGGACTCTTAAATAACACAACATTGCTGCTTCTTAGTATTTTCTTTTGATGGTGCCAGTGAGTTCAGTCACAGGTAACTTCTGCTAACTCTTTATCATGACAGCTACAGGACACCTGGCCTACAAATTCTTACACTAAATAATGTTCCTTCTCTGCCCTGTGACAGTTAGTTCGTCAGAGGCAGATTTGTGCTCTAAAATTTGAGCTTCTCCAATGACTACCACTCATCATTTTAAGCTGGTTTTGCAGCAAAGTTCACATTGCATCACAGAGTAATTGGGGTGGAGATTCTTCCGTCCTACAGGATGAAGCAGGGAGAAGATCTTCAGCGGAGGGTCAGTGCTGTAGCACCTGTAACAAAGGCCTATACACAGCCATATTATTTGAAGGAAAGGACATTTCTACTACCCAAAGATCCCTTTAAAGGAGACCTGCTCAAACAAGAACATCAGTAAAAAGGAAACACCTGGGTCAGGAAAGCCAATCCCTGCAACCACAGTCAGCTGTACCACAGGATCTCTCCTGGCAGGATGTCCCAGATCTCTCTACACAGCACCAAATTGCACAGGACTGCTCCAGCCTCCCTAACAACATTAAGACCTGTAAGAAAAGACTATGTTTTTTTCTCTGAAACAAAAGCCTCATTAAAAAAAAAAAAGCCTTATAAAGGCCTATTGGTATGACCAGGAGATACCACCAAAATCCTATGGTGCAGGAGTAACCTTGCAAAATGCTATCAAAGCAGGGGATGTTTTACACACAGCTCCCAGGTTACAGACTCAGCTCCAGCTCTGCTCCATGAAAAGCAACTGGGCAGTCCTGCAGGAAAGTTGTCAGCCAGGGCTCTGCTGGGTCTAAACTCACCGCTTCCAACCAACCCAACCTCGGTTGCAGCCGGAGCTCCAGAAGCAGATGATCTATTTGCCTTCCTCCCACTCTGTAAGTCTAACTTTCAGTATCAATGTGTGCTTTCTTGTAGAGCTCATTGTACTAAGTGAAAGCATCTTTCAGCTGTGCAATATCTGCAAGCTATGTATTGACTCTCTGGTCTGTGCACCTTTACTAGCAGAGAGTAGCATAGCAACAGGGGCCCATGATCCAAGTCAAACCTGTTCCACATGTCAGAGGGCTGCTGCTGGGATTTTATATTTAGATTTATTCTAAAAATTGTGGTTTTTAAGCTGGGAGTCAAATCCTTATGGAGTGTAAAACCATGTCAACATCACTGCACTGATCTATACCAAGACAGTCTATGTCTTTTCACTCTTCATTGTGTTATAGTCTTCAACATCTACTCCTTTACAAAAAGCAAAAACCTATTACCAGAATGGTTTCCCACTGTATGCAACACAAGGACTGGTTAATAAACTTGACACAGGTACTTTTTTTTAATTAACTGTATGTGAGCCTAACAGATTGAAATACTGCTTTTATTACAATATTTAGTTTTCAGGATTTCCAAAATAATTATTAGAAGGTCCATAATTTTACCATAAAATGCATAATTATTCCTTAAGGATGCCTGTTAGTATCTGAAGGCTTTTATGACTATTGAGAAGTAAATACTGAAATGTACTTTATAAAGAAGACATAACAAAATAACAGATCATGATGACTCCTGTAGTAAGTCTAGCTCACACATGTTGAAATAACACCTGCAATCTAGATTTCTCTTAAATAAAACTTAAGAAATCATGATAAATAAATGTTAGACACAGAGTTTCCCTTTCCACCTTTTCCTCACTGGGGAGTTTTAATCAACTTGCTGATATTTTCCAGTCTGAGCCACTCAGGAAAATCTCACTCACACTGGTTTTGAAGTGTCATTGCAGAGACATTAAATAGATGCCTAGTAAGAAGGTTCTCACCATCTCTGACAATATTTTAAAGACAAAGATGCTTTCTTATTGACAAAGTAGGAGTCATGCTGCAGTTATCTCCCCTCAGTCCTGGTGAGCCATGCAGTCATCTTGATCTAGCATGATTACCCCTAACATTACACAACCTGCTTTCAAACCTGTGCTGAAGCTAAAAACTCCCCAAACCTCCTATGGGCTGTGAAGGAAAATGTAGAGCAGAGCTGAGAAACATAGGAGAGCTAGAGCAGGCAGAAGCATGTCTGTCACTGGATGCTCAGCTGAGTTTCAAAACTGCAATCATACACTTTTCTTTTAATGAATGAACACTTAATTGGTGTCTCTCACTGAGAATAGTGAGGGATACATATATCTGTGTAAGCAGCTGCATGAAAAATAGCTGCAGCTCACCTCAAAGAAAGTAATTTCACCTGACGGTTCAAAGAAAGTAATTTTTTTATTTGTTTATGATAAAGATCTGTTTCTTAAGTGGCATAAACTATTAACAAAGTCTTGTAAAAAAGAAAAAAGGAGGTTGAATTTTGCTTCATTCTTCATCTATTTCACAGCAGTGATTAACTAAGCACAATACACAAGGAAAGTACAATGCAATATGACTGCCTTCTCCTTCAAAAAAACAGCACTGTTGTAAAAAATAAGAATTCCTAAAAAACAGGTCAGTCTGTACTCTTACTAACAGTAAGGGCTGTTCATTTTACCAATGACCAAATCAAAGTGACACATCCATGTTTTTTTAAAGATATAATGACCAAAGAAGCAATAGAAAAAAATGAGGGTAGTCACATGTTCACTGAATTAAATAAAATGTTTGAACAGTGAAATACAGGATTGTCAGCATTGGTCCAAGCTTGGCTGAAAGGAGCATTGGTTGGATAAAGACATCAAAAAAGTTAACTGTGGTTGTCTAGTTGTCTTCCCCAACCAGAAATGGATGCCTCAAGCTGGTGAAAACCTATAAGAAGGTACCCAGAAAAATTCCAAAATAACAGACTTCATGTACCTTTGGCTTGGTATATTTTATTCTTTGCTATTGGGAGGCTGCTTTAAAGCCATTTTACATAGCAGCTGTCGCGACTCCTGGAAGAAAATGGAAATAAGACTGCTGGATGTAACTAGGTGGCAAATGAGAGGGTTGAAATGTAGTCCAGGAACGGTAGAGTCGGGCAGTTTCACCTGACGGTATGGGAGGGAAAAACATATCCACAAAGCACTGTACTCCTGAAGAGATATCCACGATCTCAGCACCCCTCACCGTATATCCGTCACAGCCATAAACCATAGTAAGCTGTTACTATGTTTAATCTTTGCTGCACGTCCCCTTTTTTCCCCTTTAATCTAAGGCATAAACTTAAAAGCACCTCCTACATCCTTGTTCCACTTTTCTCTCCCTTGCTACCCATCTAGAGAAGACTTCTTCCTCACTTCTCTCCATGCACAGATGTAGAGTTGAGTACCTAAGAACCAATATGCTTTATGGGTAGGGATAAAAAATAGATTTAATCATGTCCATTAACTTCTCTAGAAACACACACTGACATACTCTATTAACTGTTCCTCTTCAGACATTTTTCATTTACAGTGTCCAATTCCTGATTCTAAGGCATTTAATTACTCTCACTTTGTTATAAGATCCTACTAAATCTCTTGACTTATGCAATGCACCATAAATAAGACCTTTTTTCCACATTGCCTGGTTACTTTACGATTGCACAGGTTTGTTGAAGGCATCTGCATAAATTTTTATGGGACTTAATAGTCCACTTCACATCTTTCTTGTGTACTGTTTTCTACATGAATCAGAACTGGCAATCACTGTCCTAAGTACCACACAATGTAATTACCCCAATTATTAGTCTCCATGTGTATTACTCTCTCTTTTTTTTTTTGGCACAGTCCTAACGTTGTAAGTGTTCACACATGAGTTATTGGGATTATTTGCAAAATAGGATTAAGATGTGAGGCAAGATTTATTTGGAAAATTACTCATCAGTCTACCAAGGAAAAAGGTCAGGAACTTCATTAAAACAGATTAATGTAGAACAACTGTTATCTAATAAGACTAGAAGCCTAGAGGACCTTCTTGCTCATTGCAGAAATACCCTGCTAACATGCATTATTTGTGAGAGCAACAAAAGCTACTTTAGAAACACTGCAGTGGCAGCCTGGAACATGACAGGAGATATATTCTCTTTAGCCACTCCAGCCATTGATAAATTAGTTCTTGCCTGAAATTGGCATTCTGTCAGTAAGCTGAAGGGGACTGCAGCAAGTGCTACAATTAGTGCTCCCCACGGAGCGAAGGCAATGACAGTGTGCCTGCCTGCGAAGCTGCTGAGAATTCCTGGGCTGGTTTATTATGCAGCCTTTATGGCTTTTCCACTCCACTCCAGGCTCCAGGGAATGGCCTGGATAATAATTCTGTAACTTGAGTACTTAACCTGCTTGCTTAGTTTGCAAAGCCAAGTCTTCATAAAGGAGTGACTCATGGGGAGTCCCACTTAGAGACAGGTTGAGAAGCGTATGTTGAGCACTATGGGCAGAATTAGTATTGCGGCAATTTAATTTCTCCTTTTCTGCTTTCCATTAACTATTTCAGAAAGATAACTAGCAACATCTACCCCCTATTCCCTGAAGCTAACCAATTTTAAACAAACCAAAAATAAAAAGCACAAGAGATCTGACAAGATATTTGCATGTATGTGCACACATGTGTTCTGACCATAGGTCGCCCCAGAAATAGAAGCATAAAGCTTATAAAAATGTAGGCATAACTTAAACAGCTCTGCTACATGTGGTGCTGCAGTCCAACACGTGACAAATTCTAATGGGTGGTTGCAGCTTCCAGTATAGTACCTGTATTGCTCCTTTGTCCTTGGTGAGTGATACAGACCACAGACTGAAATTTGTTACACAGATTTATTACAAGTCTTTCCTCCTTGAACTCCACTCTACCTGTCTCTGCTTTTTCTAACCATTGAAATGGTGTTTTATTTTGAAGTACTAAATGTCACTAGGAAAAAGGTAAAGGCAGGCAAAGAAAAGCCATAATCCACATAAAAGTGTAATTTTATTAATTTTGTAATTTAAAAAAAAAAAAAAAGAACACTACAAAAAGCAGGTATTGACTGAAATTTGGAATGTGCAATTGAGACATGACCTACCTGACGGGAGGAGAAAGTCAGTTCTTTACCCAACCATTTGAGATGACTGGAGAAAGATTTAAGCTCACATTGTGCCACAGAAAAGGGGGATTTATAAAAGGCCAAGAGTATTGGAAGATGTCTAAGAAGTGTCTAATTACTGTCATCAGTTGAATATGCTGAGATTTGAGAGGAGGTGACTTTTCCCAACTGCTTTTTAGCTGGGTCAGAACGACCAAATGATTCTTCTCTTTCACAGCTCCAGCTAGTGTCCCTTTTTGGTCAGCCCCTCCTGTGCATAGATCTCCGCATCTCTCATTCATCACATTTAGCAAAATTTCTGCCAAAGACTGCACACAAGAAACACAGATGTAACTTCCAATGCCCAGGGTCTGTAGGAAGTACACCGAGGTCCACACAGGCTCCTTCCTGGTTTTAGAGGTAATACTTGGAAATAGCATACTAGCACTGCACTAAAATATTGCTTGGATTCCCTTGCCTTAAAAATAGAGCTGTTACATTTTATTATGAAGTCTTTATTTAAATTTAAGCCCACAGAAAGAGAAGAACTGAGATAGAAACATTGTTAATGGCTGAACATTCACACATTTCTTGCATCCCAAGGCAACACAGAAGGAGCACAAGTCAATTAAACTCCTCCTCCTCTTCCTTTTTCCCAGTGTAACCCAAAGGTCATCTTTTTATGTTTTTTGAAGAGTTTTCATATGCTCAGAACACATTGAAAATTATTCAAAATTACAGGCTTTGTGAGTGAGTGGCACATTTTAGGTTCAAACCCTTCATGTCTGTACATGCAACATTTATAGACATTTTTAAGGCAATTTTGTCACTCAGGAAAACTACTGGTGCTGTCTTCTTCATATATAATAACTTCCTTTCACAGGAGCCACCAAAATAGCCCACCTCACAGCACGCAGATATCCAGAACACATCCGTGAGGGACCACTTCCAAAAAAACCATGTCCCATCATGCCACTTAAATGACATCTAACTCCATCATGGCTGACGTGCAGACCTATGGCTCAATTGCCCTTTCCACTTGATGAGTGACAGCCCATAGAGTCAGGGCATAGAGGAGACAGAGCCAGACTATTCTCAGATGTGCACAGCAGAAGGATGAGGGAAACAACACAAATTGAAACCTGGGGAATTAAAATTAGATAGAATAATTATTTCTTTTTCATTGTGAAGGTAGTCAAAAACTGTAACAGGGACCTGAAGAGGTTGAGAAATATTTTGGGGATACTCAAAACTTGACTGGACAAGTTCCTGAGCAATCTGATCTAATCTAGAGAACCCCAGAGATCCCTTCCAGCCTCAGTGAGTCTGTGATTCTATAAAAACCATCACCACTGGAAACAGGAGTTAGGTACTTATGGAGGAGAAAAAAATGGTCACATCTCTCAGTAGGTGTGGGTGTCCTGAGACTTAGACTTCTGGGAAACACAGCCCATGGGTTAGCTGTGAGCATATTTAACATATGAAATGGCATCTAAATGAGCACATAGCAGCAACTTCTATCTGTATTTTATATGAAATCCTGGTGTGCTTGCAGAGGAAGCAGGAGATCCCAATGGGAGTATTTACACTCTGCAAACGTTCCCATTGGGATGAAGCTCACCAAGATAAAGTCCTACTCCCTCTTCCTGCCCCCTCACCTATCCCGCTTTCTCAAACCCTTTGATGAAATGAGAAAAGGTAAAACCTCGCAATACGCTTGTGGTCCTCAGTAGGGCGTTGTTCTGAAGGGAGGAAAAAAAATGAATATTCATAACAGACTTGATTTCTACAGTCTATCAGATGTTATTTTAAGCACTAAGGAGAAAGTGGTTTCCCTAACAACAGTGCCTTTCTTTTACCTTGTCCATATGATGGTTGCAGAGATCTGTCCATCTTGTTCTGACTAAGGATCATGATTTTTTCATGAGATACTTTCCTCTCTCTTTTTGACATTATTAGGATACATTATTTGAATGTACTGTTTAATATGGTAGCACACAGAAGTGCGAAAATTGGAGCAGGACTGTGTGTGCTAGGCAGTACAAAGAGATACACAGAACAAAGAGATATTCCCAGTCACAAAGGAATTAAAATCTGAGCAGTAAGAGCACAATATAGGTAAATGAAGCATGGAGGGGGGAAAAAAAAAAAAAAGATAATTTTGATCAACATCATACGCCAAGGTCTCATCTAAGCATTTGCCTTATTGTCATGCAGTTTTGAGGATATTACAGCAAAGGCAAGGTCTAGAGAGCATATGTCCTTGTCCAAACCCCGTCTCTGCCTACTGAGTTTCCCAGCTCTTCACATCATCTAGTTAAATCTATTCAGTGCTCAATATCCAAAATACCCATGCTGTTTCTTTCACTCTGCATCTAGTTCATAGCCCTAAACAACACACCCCAAGCTTGGGCTTCTCTCTCTGTAAAACCACACTCTGCTGAAATTTGGGTTTTGTCTAGGTGATGTGTCATGTAAGGTACTCCAGCAGATGCAGAAAGGACCCTGTCCATTGCTGTGATGAGACTGGACAATCTTCAACATTACTGGTCACCTCTATGTTACTGGTCACCCATCACCAAGAATGACAAATTTTTGCAACTGCAGAGGTGATCAACCAATTGCAAAATCTGTTGGGTGGCAGGACACTCAGGATACTTTCATTGTGTTAGTTAGCCCAACATGCACAGCTAGTTAGATCAGATATCATTTACTGGTTCTTATTCTAAGCATGCTTGAAAGTCTTCCCTGGAACCAGACCACTCATAGAAAATCCATCTATCCTGAGGTCGTTTGGGTGTTGAGTCTCACAAAATTAAAGAGAAATGCATTTTTTAATGAATATATGCTGAAGGAAAAACAAACAAACAAACAAACACACACCAGAAGGGAACTGAGCTATTTAAAGTAAAGAAAAATGCTGAGACAAGAAGGAACGGTGTTTGAACAGGCCAGAAGAAGTTCTGGGCTAGAAATTAGAAAATGCTTTAGCTGACTGCCTGTGGGAGTATCAGTGTGTGTAGGAAGTTGAAGTGCTTTTTGCTAGAAGATGAAGTTTGATAAGTCTTCTGAATGAGATTATAAAACACTGTTTTCCAAAATCAAAGGGGCAGGGTGAGGGGCGGTGCTAGATTTCTATGCTAGTTTAGGTCCGCTGTGTTCCATGTGTATCTGTCGGCTGTGATGTGTGACTTAGTGCATAATCCCCCGTTGCACAGAGTGCTTTCCTCTATGCCAGTGCAGCACACTTAATAAATTACAAATAACAGTAATAATTTCTGAGATTCCTGTTTCATTTTACAGTTATTTATTGGCTTTTCCCATAAGAGACTGGCTTGCTGAAGCTGGGAGATAAGCTTATTAGAAACCATAGCACAATACTTTGAACAGATGATTTATGTGTTTTCAGGCCACTACTGGGTAATCAGCTTATTCTGGATTCCATCCAGCCAACTTTGCTTGTACTTTAATCAGACCAGCTGTGACCCACCTGGACCATAGGTTTCTAAAAACTTGTCTCAGCACGCTGGGCCAGATTCTCAGAGGTTTAAATTAACTTCCTACCACTGGCAACAATGGAGTATTGCTGACTTACACCAGCTAAGCAATCTGTCCGTAGTCCACAAGTACAGCAGAGCTAGCACCATTGATAAAAGGCGGGCAGGTAATAATTTATTTTAATGAATGGTGTTGATGCATAGTGTAATTGTTTGAATTCATCAAAAACAATATTTGAACTTAATGCCGAAATGATGTATAAGGTATTATTAATAAAATCACTGCCAATTAATTTAGCGCCCGAATCAGCAAAGCACGTAAATGTGCACTTTCTGCAGTGGAATGCATGTATGCACTGAAGTACTTTGCTGAATCCTGATTTTCAAGTTATAGTTGCTTAGATAGCTGCAAAGAAGCTAACCTCCTTAGACTTCTGAACTAAGGATTCCTGCAAGGACATCTGTGCATCATCTTAATATCGTTTCTGGGAATGAAAGAGAGATGTAGACAGGAGTTATTTATAGCCAGGGCAACTTAATTCTTTCACTTTTTTGCCACACTCCTTGTTGTCCATGGAGAGCAACTAAGACGTCTTCTCATTTTGTGGTGTCCAACCACTAAGCCCAGCTCAGATTCCACAGTAGGTGATGATAAGGAGTCTATGGTAGGGTCCCCTATTGCTGCTATGGAGACAGCAGGATCCCTTCAAGCTTATTGGAGAGGATTTTGATGTATGCCTGCATTTCTGGAGCATGAAGGCAAAAAATACAGTCAAGCAATGTTTCTCAAATAGTTGCAGAGAAAGTAGTTGGGTTCAAAACTCTGAAATGGGAGATCATCTTCTCCAGCTCAAAAACAAGCACTAATGGAGGATGTTCCTCACTGAGTTCAGCCCAACATCAGAAATCTGCATTATAGAGAAATCCTTTGTCGAGAATCTGACTTTTCTTTGGGAAATGGAGAGTCCTTGGCAAGGGGGCTGTATAATATCCAGATGAGTGGACCTGGGACAAGTGCCAAAA
Organism: Platalea leucorodia; assembly: GCF_965183815.1. Lineage (NCBI taxonomy): Eukaryota > Metazoa > Chordata > Aves > Pelecaniformes > Threskiornithidae > Platalea > Platalea leucorodia. The sequence goes on from NC_138829.1 coordinate 2,746,081, forward strand.
CAATTACAAACAGTTAAAAAAAGGTATCATATCCTAACCTGTTAATCTGACACTTCTTGCTGGCTTGTTCCCACGGTGTGTGTAGTTGGAGTTTTTCCCCTTATAAATCCCAGTATTATTCTGTGTGGCACCAGTAAGATGAGAAGGCCTGAGAGTGGTGAGGTTCTGCAACAACCTGCCCACAGAGGTAATTAGCACAAAAAGGGTAATTACCTTCAAAGGTGGAGTGCAATCAGCACATAACACAATTTCTGTGCTGTAGTTTCTTGAAGTAGCAAAGTATTGAGCCAGTGATCAGGACGAATTTTAGCACCTTATGTCCTGGCACGCTTCAGGTGCACCTTTGTCTGCCCAGCCACCGCCATCACAGCAGCTCGTTCATCCTTAGCAATACCCCGTGCTCACAGAGCAGAGGCAGAGCTGCAGGGAGATGGCAGATGCAGGGCTGTGTTGTGCCTGTAACAACAAATCACCCACTGACATCGTTGGGAGCAAAATCGAGCTGTTAAACTGACTGAGGGAAACATCCCAGCTTTGGAAAGCACATAAGCATTGCCGTGAACAGTGGGCAATTTTTGATCATTTCATATCTGCAAACCAAACCAGGTTATGTTTCTGGAAAATGTGGTAAAAGATAGGTGTTGGGCTTCATTTATGCAAGACAACTGAAAGCAACCATCTGGTTTGTTACAAATCTGATCTGTCCAACTCTTATGGCTGCAGACATTTGAGTTCACAGTATTTAAGTTCAACGGAAAGAAGTGCATAGTATTAATGCTCACATGTTTCACTAAAAGGGCTTGCTGGTGACTAGCCAGTGGTGCTCTCAAACCATGGGAGCAGGTGAGATGCCATCTTCTCCCCTCTTATTGTTCAGTTGGAGAAGACCCAAGAAGCTGCTCCTTCTGCTGTGCAGTGCTTTGCCCCTGTCTCTGTGGATAAAGAGGGAGTGCACTGACAGCCCCCCACATCTCTGCCTGACAAAGGCACTTGACTTAATCTGACATGGCTCTGCCAAGACTTTCCAGAGAAGGAGAGAACGGTTCTTGTGTGACCTGCCCCAAGGATATTGTCCAACACCCTGCCCAGGAGACTTCACCAGCAACAGGAGTTGTGCTGAGACCACCAGTGCAACATTAACCCAAATAAAAACGAGGTCTGTAACTCCATTTCTTAAAACAGTCCACGAGGTCCTGGCAGACTTTACAGCAATACCCATACTCAAGAGCTGGAGTGACCCCAGCAGTTGTCTTTCAGCGAGCTTTCTTCTCCCTCCCACCACGGTGCAGGATCAGTGCTGATCCTCAGCACCCAGAGAATCCAGCCACAAGCAACCTGGTCATGAGCACCTCATTACCTACAACGCAGCTGGCCTTTTGGCTGGGCTCTGGTTTTTCACCTTCTCTTTATATCCATCATATTCGCACGGGTTAGCTGATCCGCTCTGATTTCAGTCTGATTCCTCTGATGCCCCACAGGGTTTCTCATTGGGCTCATCTTTATTCAGCCTCCACAAGCTTCCTTTGACTGAGATGATCTGAAGATATGGATAAGAGATCAGTTTTTATGCAGATGACATGCAGATTTATGTGAAGTTTATTCCTAATTATTCTTTTCTTCTGTTTTATCAGTTTGTCTTGAGGACATGGAGGCGTAGATGTCATTTTTTTTTCCTGGTCTATATTTAATACTCCTAAAACTTGAATCTTAATTATTGGTTTCAGGCATTGGTTTAAATATGCTTCTTCTTTTTCAAAATCTAATGAATACGATAACAGTTACCATGGCTGGTAGGGGCAGCACGCAGTCCATCCCTTTTCAGCACGTCTCTTGTGACAATCACAAATTGCATCGGTACTGATTCCATCATTGCAACTACACCAGCTGCAGACCTGAAAATCCAGGTTTATTTAGCCCTTGGTTTAGGTACTTTTACTTTTTCAGCAAGGAAATACCAAATTAATAAAAACATAGAAGTGTGGTTTTCCATTCCTTTTCAGAAAGAAAAAAAAAAAAAAAAAAAAAAAACACACAAAAAAGAACAAACAGGTGTTACCCAGAGCTTTAATAGTTCTCCAAATAGTTTTTAGGCAACCTGCATTTATTGGTATTTCAGCCCTTCCCAATAACAACTTGACATCAGAACAAAACACGACGACTACAATTCCTTCTAACAGCGGCAAATTCTAACGACGACATCCAGTTTTGATCTTGGTGCACAAACCACTGGTAGGTGTTATAAACTAATGCAACCAGTTATATGCCTCATTCAAAAAGAGCAGCTGAGCAATACCTCAAAGTTTCTGACACATGTTACTCTTAAGGGTTTCTTTTTCTGGTAGCTCATGATGAAAAATGGATTAATGTTTCTGTTCATGTGCAGCACCATGCTGCACCACATTACAGCTAAAGAATTTATTTTGCAATTCCAGATGTTGAAATAACCACTAGCCCGAAATTTAGTGTCTGCTCAGTCATGGTCACAACTCAGTACAGAACAGTCCTGAGTCCCTCCCATATTTTTTTCAAAATGGCAATCCGCAGATGAGATGTCCAACAGGTCATTTTGGTACCTCGCTAGCCAGTAATAGGATGAATTTTTTTTAGTAAGTAAATATTGCTCTAAGTTGCTGCTCCCTGGCCCTTTCCAAAACAGCAATATGTGGAACCTTTGAAAATATTCATAAATTAACCAGATGCCATGAATATTAAAAGCAGCTCATGATCTAGTTTCAAGAATATGACTCACTTTGCCAGGGAACTCTATTATTAAAGTGAGGGGGTTTTGCTTTAAAAAGAACCATGCAAGAATTATATAGCAGTCATTCAAATGCTTCCTTTTCCTTTATAACATCTGCAGGCCTTATGTTCAGCATCTTTTCGTTTTGCTGTCCAGTGACTGTAACACTTGTAACCAAGAGGGGGTAAATAACATGTTGCATATAAGAAGGGCTTTGCTGCGAATACATGAAAAAGGTATAGATAAACTGAATGTCACAGCAAGTAGTCATTCTTCTGCAGCATTCAAGGCCTACATTTAATTTCTCCAAGAGAGATGCTACACCACTGTATGACTGAATTAGTCAACTAGCAAATGAATGGGAGAAATAATATCATTAAATATCATTTCTTCCTCATGACTAACATGTTATTATAAGCCAGGGAAGATTGGACAGATGGATGGAGATTCACAAAGCTGCATTAGTCATTTGCCATTTTCAATCTCTGTATATGCCCAGATCATTGAGAATAAATATGCAGGGAGAAAAACTCAGGTAGAGCAAATCAGCATCTTTCCCTGGGCTTAATCGAGCTCTGCTGATTTACTAGCACACGACATTCTGAGACACTGTTTCCTGTAAAAAAATATTTACAGAACAGCTGAGAAATCAAATGCCATCAGCGTGAAATGTAATTGAGTTTGATAGTATTACTAGGAATGGAAACGGCACAAAGTTTATTCAGACACACCTTGCTGCTATTCACCCTATGTTCATGTCTTGAGAAAAGTCTGAAAGCAACCTGAAAACGAAAGATGTATGTTGCAGGATGGCTCAGACCCGCATCGCCTTTTTTAGACAAATAAATATGAATCATGTGATTCTTCCCACAGGGTCATTTATTCAGCTGGAGGTCAGCCAGGATCAGCTCTGAACAACTTACTCCATTCAAATGACACTGGGTGACATTTTGATCTCTCTGCTCATCTTGAGAAGTGGTTTACTCATTCAAGAGTCTCATTAAAATCAACATCATTAAGCATAAGGTCAGATGCTTTTCAGCAGGATGATGATAAGAACCTGAGTTATTGGGTACTGGAGTTACCCAAGGAGAAAAAATGGGTGTAGCACTTTTCCAGCAGATAATCTTGAAATGGAAATGTTTCATGGGAGCCAAGTTCAGTGATTTTCTCTGGGGAAAAGGGATCAAAAAAATTTAGATTAAAATTTTTCATTTGTACTGACTCCTTTTATCTTATGGGTTTTGGCATTTATTAATGGTTGCAGTTAATTTTGACACACTGTATTTTATATTCCTGTTGCATCTGATGTTTTGTGTTGTACTGGGGAGAGCAATCCGGAAGTTTTCACTTTCTTAATGTTGACTATTATATTAAGGTTTTCCCCAACATTCATTGCTTTGGCTTTGTCTATTTCTTGGACTAGATTTGGACATTTCCACTTTTCCTTCTGATTTGTGAAAGGAAATTCTTTTAAGCATTAAAATTCTTGTGGGGCAGTTTTCTGATTGATGCTATTCCTAACATGAATGGGTGAAAACTTTCTTGTAACATAAATTCTATTTTTCCTTGTTTATCCAGTGAGATCACTTTGAGAACCTTTGCTATCATCCAACCAGGACTAACTCTACTGAAATGAGTTTTCTTGGAGACAACAAACTTGGAAAGCAGATTCTGAATTCATAAATATCAGTTCCCCTGGAAACCTCACTTTAAAATTAACGTTTATCTAGTCAAAAAACAGAATCATACTGCGTGATCTTAAGTCTGTGTCCAATGACACAGTTTGCAGTTTGAATATCAAAAACTCTGTTTGCACATATCATGCTGACCAAGATCGAATTTACAGAATTTTTGGTGAATAAGGCAGGGTGCCATACAAATTATGTATTTTCTGGTTTTAACATGATTCGTATTGTCACTGTAGTATTCTTACGCATTTGAACCTTAGCTTCACATTTCCATTTCTCCATTGTTTCTCTAATCTTTATCTAATCTCCTGTTCACAAATGGGAAATGATCATAAGGCAATATCGTATCACCATCATCATAACTTCATTTTGTTAAAGTACTTCTGCAGGAAGTTTATAATTTATTAAAAACCTTTATCTATTCTTTAATCATCTCTTCATTGTAATTGATCCTCTAGAGCTCACAGAAATTCTTCCAAGAGCCTGTTTGAATAAGATTGCTTCAGAACAATGAAAGACATAAAGGAGCCTATTAAAATTCCCTTTGGCCTTTTTTCCTTTATAGAAAGCTTCAGGGTGGGCTTGTCCATTAGGAGAATAATGTTGGGTCGTGCAGCTTGGAGCAGGGAGTTGTGCAAGAGGCAAAGGCTGGGGACATCACTCCAACAGGGTCAGGCACACAAGGGAGCAAGGCGAGTCGCACAGATAACCCCTCCAACAAGCAAGGGAACAAAGAGGCTTGAAGAGATGAGGTCTGGAAGCTCACACTGAGCAGGGACTGAGGCTGGAAAGAGTTTTGGGAGCTGCAAAGGCTGAGATGGAGATCTTCACTGCTAAATGTACCACCTGCTTGGGAACCCTGAACCAAAGCTCGCGGGGAGTGCGGGAGAAGATGTGCACGGGATGTTGTGCCTTGCACCGGCTTTAGCACTTGCAAATGTCTGCTCACTTGTAGGATCAAAAAGCAAAAGTGTGTTGGTGAACTGCAAGTAGAAAAACCACATTGAAAGGCTGTGATCCTGCCAGACTTCGAGAGTGCTGGATCATTAGCTGTCGGTGCACTAGGGATTCAAAGACAGATTTCACTGAAAAGAAGCACCCAGACTTCAGATCATTACCCGGACCTTCTTAGTCAACTTGGAAGAGAAAAACTCAGCTGAATAGCTCAAGTAAATTACCTTCCCTATAAGACCCTCACTTATTCTTGCTCAGGTGAGCTGTGTGAAAGATAGCATCTATTTATCATGCTGTTACCATTCTCAAAATTATGCCTTCAAATATTAAAACAAAACTTTTAAAAATTATCACAAAGTTGATTTATCTTCAGATTCTTTTTTTCCTGAAAAAACACACCACCAGTTCTTATTTGACTCTCAGTTCAGAAACTTAATTTATTTCTCATGTCCAAGCTTCTTCTCTTGAAAAGCTTTTCTTGAAACTTGTTTTTTAAATCAAAGCTGAGTTTCACTTTCTGTCTCTTGGTTCAAGCAGTAGCAACTTTCACAGAAACAGATTTCAAGAGCTGCATGGAACAATTGAGTCAGATTTGGCAATATTTTAATCCCTTTCCCAACTTATGTGACAGTTCCTGAATTTGTCTGTGTTTTTATACATCTCGTTCCTGTCTTTGGAGGAATCTGAAAATGGAGATCTGCATTTAATTAGCTCTTATACTCATTTGAATAGAAAAAAAGGAAAGCTCGGTACAGATTCAGTTCTAATAAAGTGCTACACTGGGAGGGGTGCTTTTCCAACTTTATTTAAATCCTCTCCTCTATCCTCATAGCGAATACGTTAGTAGCACTGCAGTATAGTGAATTCTCCTGACCTTGAAACAGTAAAACCCTGAGTAGGGATGGAAGAACTCAGGCAACAGAAACCTCAACTTCTATTTAGGGAAGCGCTTCAGTGAGCAGGCTTGGATGGAGAACAACAATGTTGTCTGACCCCTGGGCAAAACTCAGCCAGCCTGGCAAAAATGTTGAGTTGCAACGAGCCTGTACAGAAATGGGCTCCGATGGCTTGTGTAACCGGCGCACAACCTGAGGCTGCCTACGTGACTTGTAGACTGTGCTTCATCAGGGTTTTTTAAACAAGCCCCACTAAATTAGCAGGAAAATTAGATCGGGAGTGCAGCATGTGGATGCCTTACATCTGAAGAGCTGAAATGCTCCTCTTTTTCCAGACCACAAATTTTCATTTTTCTGAGGTTAGCACTAATAGGAGGTGACATGAGCTCCCATAATAAGATGCTTTGTGTCATGACTTAATTAATAATGCCCAACTAATTGGCAAGTATATGTTATGTGCAACAACAACAACAACAACAAGGAACCCTGCTTAGCACCAAAACCTTTGGAAATGCTGCTTCTCTGTATGATTCATACAGGTCATCATGATCTTTTACCTAACCTGCAGGGATGGAGCCCGATGCTCAGATACATACACAAACTAATTGCCAACAAACCATGTGTTGTGCAAGGCTTGGATCTTAGCTGCTGAAACCTTCCAAGATGGCTTTCTCCTGCTGCTGTTCTACAAAGCCATCCCAGCTTGGAACCAGCATGGCTCCAAAGTTGCTTTTTTTTCTCCCTATTAGTACTGGGAAAATGTTTCCTCTTGCACAAGGTGTCCCACCATGGAAAGTTTTTTTCCTCTGTGTCCTGTGCCAAAGCTGCTCTGCCTGCCCTGGGAAATGCAGCGTGGCCAGGGCAGCCTTAGGGAGGTAAATGGGAAGGCTTTGGAAGAGCAGGTCCCCACTTACCTCCCAAATAGCTCCTAAACAGATATGTGCAGCCACTGTCAGACTCATCAGGACTCACAACAAGGTTGGGACTTCTTTGCTCTCTGTTGAATGCCAGTGAAGGTGCTACACCCTCATCTAACTCCTGCTGGGAGGGGTCCTGCTGCTGACACCAACTGTCCCTACTGCCATGCATGACATGGGAACACACCAGCCAGCAATATGCAGGGGAGCTTGAGAGCCATAACCTGCAAGTCTCAGGAAGGGAAAGTGGTCTTTCCCAATCTTTTGAAGCTGCTGAGATGGCAAAATTGGAAGATGGAGCTTCAGCCCCTCTGCCAGAGCTGAAGGACCTGGAAATGTGGTGTCACTACCACTCGCTCATCTCACTTTCTATCTGACATGTGAAACAAAGTCATATCAGATCAGGTGATGGGCACAATTCTGGCATTGCCACTGATGTGACAGGGAAGGTTGATAGCTCTGGGTTGAAACCAGGAAATAAATCTTATCCGGTACGGCTCCAGCTTTCATGGCTGGTCCGAGACTGCAGCACAGCGGTGTAGCGGCTCTCCTGCTCTGCAGCATGACCTGCCAGGGATCTCGTGATGACATCTGGGCAAGACATCTGTGCTCAGGCAGGATGCAACCCAGTGCTGCAGACAGTGGGACTGACACAAGACACTGATGGCAAATGCAAGAGTTAAAGCTCAGCCTCCCAGGAGCAAGTGAAGGGCAGCATTTTACCTGACCATCAAGGAATGCTGGACTAAAAATGCCCCCAATTTAGTGGCCCTGGACCGGCCCCAGGAGCTGTAGGGTCACGTTATCCCCTTCTTCCCGAAACGGACACCTTCAGTAGCCTACAGGTTGAGCAGCCAGCAACCTCTAGGATCTCTTTTAAAACCCCTGGGCACCCAAAGGCAGTCAGAAATGTTGTGCTGGCTTTGACAAATTGCACCTGTAAACTCTCTGCTAGCTGATGCACTGCTGCTGGTTTTAAAAATATAAATCAGCTGCTCAATTTCTCATCAAAATTTTAAATCAAACGTCAGGTTGAGGACCTGGGAGAACTGGCAGAAGGAGGGAGAGCTGCATTATTTGGACACAGTAGGGCGTTAGTGAAAGAGCACTTCTGAAAAGCAAAGAACATTAGGCTGTATTTTTTGTCTTTGTGTGAAAGCTTCTAACGACAGCTTTGATGCTAAAATGAGAGGGAAAACTACTGCCACATTTGGTGTTATTTATTACAGGTATTACTAAGGCACTTTCAGACTCGCTGAACACCTTGAGCAGATTACCTCTTCTGCAGCTTGTTCCCTGTTATTGTTATGATCTGGATGTAATTCTGCAGTTGTCTTTTATTTACATAGATGTATTGCAGTAAATGAAGGCCTTGAGCACTTTCATAACACACACAATATGACCTTTTTGGACAAGTGTCTGTTAGGCAGAAAGCAGAGCTCCAGCAATCTTCTAGATGTTTCAGAGACAGGCAGCTATGTCAAGAATACAGAGGCATGGGAGCAATTTCTCTATATTCAGAAGAGGCTGAAAAATGTGGGGCAAAACCTTTGCTTTCCAAAACCTGCTTCCTGCACAGTGCTCACCCAAGCCCAGCAGAAGATACCACTCGGGGGCCTCTGGCAGACCCAGAGCTCCATGGAGGAGCTGAGTCTGTAGGCAAATATACAAATCAGGACCCTATGAACTGCAAAGGAGGGCTGGATTTCATGCCTAAATGCACTGGAGAGCATAAGGGCTTGCAATGGGCTTGGAGCCTTTACTCCAACCAGTTCTGCTCACCTTAGTCTTCCTCCATCCCTCCACAGTCTGACTTTGCGTTCAGTGGCACTTACACATTCAAACATAGGGGATACAACCTCAGAGAGCAAATCTTGGACATTAAAAATATCTCACTTTGTGTGGTCTGTAAAAATTCCCTTGGGGAAAGAGAGTATGAAAGAATAGATACTTGTGCAGCAATTTTAATCAGGCAAAACTGAGGCAAAGGACTGATTACAAAGTTATTTAGATGATACACTTCTGACTGCAGCTTTGTAATCAAACGGCAGCTATCATTCAGCCATGTAATAACCAGATGACTGTACATCTGCCTTGCCATGCATATTTATAAAGAATGCATGGCTAACACTTATTTACCTTTATTAGCTATATTCTCCATAATTAGCTCAGCTACTGTGAGTAGTTTTCAGTGCCTGGGCTAGCCGTAACTGTATTTGCATTAAAGTTGTCTAATTTTCCAATGTCCTCTTAGAAGCAGATGAAGATTTGTCAAAGCAAAAAGTACACGTAGCATAATCTCAGAATAAACGGACGCATCAAGGAAGTTCACTTTCTGCAAACACCAGTTTATTGGAGTCAAAAAGGTGTCTGCAGTGGGAAGTAAGGGTTTCAGTGTGCCGTGCTCAGAGCTAACAGTCACAGAAAGAGGCCAACCTGCTGGTAGATGTTACAAGTAGATAAAGCAGCTAAAAAGTGACAGCAGCCTGGAAATCAGCATGCAGGGTCTAGGTGATTTGCTAGGTTACACAAGTAGTCTAGAAGGGTGAGGGATGAATCCCGATTTCCTCAGAAGATCTAAGAAAATGGGTGGGGGTTTTTTTGGTCCTGTTGCTGAACATACTATTGGGGGAAAAAAATCCTTTTGAGTTGATCTAACACAAAATCATTTTGAGTTGATCTAACACAGTTGTAAGCTCTCTCTGTTTTGACACTGTTTTGATGACACTATGTTTGCGTTCACTTAAGATGCTGGTTAAATACGTTAAACATTCACTAAAAAGAGATAGGTTATGGGGTTTCTGTGGCACAGGACAGAACAAAACACTTTACACCAGAAGGAGCTCTGAAGGTGATCAGGCAAGAACCCCTCACTAGAAAGATGAGTCCCTGGCCTTGCTAAAGTCAGTAAGACTTCCCACCTAATGCACAAGTAGGACTAAGACCTGTTGATTCAGAGTATCTAATAAGGGTTGCTTCATCTGGGTATATACAGGCTGAACCTCTACAAAGGCATATGTATTAAGTAGAGGCCATTTCCATGGAGTCACTCAAGTCTTCCATAAATTAGTATGCAGAGATGAAATTCACTGAAGACAACAACATCTGTTCCTTTAGATCACGTCTTTATTGACATTCAAACATAAGGCACAACTTGTTTTCAAGTTATTTGGGCTGGAAAACATGTGCTCTGCTGCCGCTGAAATTGCCACAAATTAATAGCCCAGCAGCTAGATTTTGGGATGTGCCGGCATGGGGTGAGGCTCGTCTATCAACTCTTAATACTTCACTGCTCCATGTGAGAAAGTTTCAGCTGTCACACTTCCCTGCACAAGCAGCACTGGGGAGGCAAACCCTCTGTGAGTGGATTGTAGCGTGGGAACGGTCATCTCGTCAGAAGAGCTTGGGGAACATCTTCAGAGCTGGTGTGCTGCAAGGACATCCCGACCCTCCAGCAGCAGTGACAGCTACGCCTGCCCTGCGCGTCAGCGTGCAGCCTGGCAGGCAGCTGCTGGTCCTGCAAGACATTTACATCCCACTCCCATGAAGGAGGGATGGAAAAGTGTTCTTCCTCATCTCTTGCTCTGGAAATTATCAATGCCATATTTTTCTCCTCTTTAAAAGCTGCAGTGCATCATAACTCCCAGCAAGTCCAAAGAGAAAACAAGATTCTCTGTTTTTTCATCTTCTAACCAAGGAATCCCAAAGGTTTCATTTTCACACCTGCATTGTGTTTCTTTTATGTGGCTAGTATCAGTAGCAATCTGATGTCACATTCCTGCTGATGATAACATTCTTTGCCCTCAGTAGGGGTTTAATCTATGAAAATTATATGGGGAGATTTTATTTCCATATGGAAGTTGTTTTAATTAATATTCACTTTTTTCTTAATGCCTCAGAGGCTGATATCATATTGTTTAGGAAGAGAAATCGAAAGGATATATTGAAATTCTTATTAGCAATGTTATATTGAGATAAGGAGAAACTGTAGAAAAGAACCAGGTGTACAGACATGCAAACCCAGACCTTTCCCCAAAGCTCACGCACTTGCACTGATACGAAATTACCTCAGTGTGGAAGTGATTTCTGGCATCACTGAGTATCCCACATCTTTTCTGGCTTTCTCTGTCTGATTGTAGGAATCATAGGTGTATCTGAGATACCTTGCTGGGCTGGCAAAAGGTCTGAGTCTCCATGTGGTTTTAGTCTCCATACGTTTTAACTTCTCACCGTACAGACCTGGTTTTGGCTGCGGTGATGAGCACCTGGCACCCCCCAGGGGACCAGAACCACGGCTTGCCCACTCTGGCCAAAGCCAAGCAAGAATTTGTCTTTCCTATAGGGTTTTTACAGGGCCTAGTGGAAGTAATATCTTGACCTGCCCTTATAAATGGGTGTCTCTGCTCAACACCGAAAACATTAGTAGGTTAAAGAGAAAAAAAATTATCCGTGTCACCGATGGTTGGATGGTTTGACTATCTTAATTATACCTCCTAGAGATGGGAGCCTTTGCTACATTTATACAATCCGCTTTTTGTAGAAGAGAAAAGCATCTTAGAGAGAAAATGTCCTTCCAGAAAAGACTGGTCCTGTTTCTCCTGTTAATTGAACTCACCCAGCTGATGATGTTCATTAGACATCGCCTTCAAGAGCTTAATAAATGCTAAGGTCACTGCAAAAGACTACATTAAGTGCATACTGATTTAGCGAGCATCTGTGGATCTTCTTTACAAAAAAAGAAAATTGATAATGATATAACATCAACAATTAAAATTAAGGAACAAAAAGAGATAAAGCTGCATATGCAGACAGCCTCCAAGTGGAGCTGTTTCTGATGCTATCTATCTTTAATTGCAGGATCATACACCATTTTTATTCTCAGGTCCTCTGCCTCATTTCTTGTATACAGAATAGAGGCCATTCCCTTAATAAGAGAAAAATCAATATTTTGCTTTTTAGCACTGTTCAGTATGCCATCTAAGTCCTTATTTATTGTGTGTTCTTCAAACTCTGCTCCAAAATCAGATGTATTACCTATTTAATTTTCTAGGTGAAGGAGGGGTGGTTTTACAGACTGGGTGCAGCTGCATAGAGCGCGCAGGGTTGAAAGCCTCCACTAATTGTGGGCATCGGTTTTGAAACATCAATTACAGTACTTTTAGCCCACTTAGCATTATTAACATGTTCTGGATCTGGGACTCCATACACAGCTGTGAATGCTCAGTGCTTGTGCAAGCCTACCACCAGAGTCACAGGGCAAGCACCCAGAAATCAGGGAGCACAAAGCTGGAGACCACTCATGAAAAATCTGACTTATGAGCCAAGTCCCACAAAGCACACAGACATGTGCCTCATGCAGTGAAACACAAAACCTATGATCTTCTGCTGTGCATCATGAAAATCAGGCACCAGGGAAAGGCGATCCCAAAATCTCTGCACATAAGGCAGAAAGCTGCCTAGAGCTAGTCCCAGGGAAGATTGAGCAAAGGGGTACCTGTGAATCTCTGCAACTTTCCTGATACCCAAGAAAGAGTGGCTGAGGAGGCATCTCCTTCCCCTCATAATCCAGAGCCAAGAACCCCAAACTCTGTCCCGAGGATGTTCTTGAAGGACATGAACAGGTTTTCCATTAAATTTCAGACAGAGGAGGAGAAGGAAGAGGACTCTAGTGTAAGCAGCTGTGTATAACAACTTTCCAACCTAGTGATGCCTCTTCCCCACCACTAGTTCTTCATTCAGTCCCATTTCCTTCCTTATATTCCTGCCAGGACAAAGTGTATGGGTACTGCTCCATGGGTTCAACGCAGGAGCACCCCAGCTACATGTGCTGCTAAAGAACTGTGGCTCATAAAGGAGGGACTGGGGTGGAGTCATGGGCATGAAATCTCTGCAGGACCTGCTCCACCTGCATTCCCACTGCCACCAGCTGCAAGCCTGATAAAAGAATTTATGGTCAGACAGATGTCGTTAATGACAGAAGCCAGCCAAAACTGTTCCTTTTCATCCAGAAACGCTCTGTGAAAGCTGGGAGCCAGCACACTTCCTGCAGTCAAGACATGAAACATCTGCCCATATGAAGCGCTGGTTTTGGTAATGACCTCAGTACAGAATTGCCGGTGAGTGCTCCATTCATTGTTTGCTGTTTTAGTGCAAGGCAGAGAATGCAGCAATTTGCCCAGGTTATGTCTTACTAAGATGACTGGCACAGAGCACCTTCCTTGCTTAAAACAAAAATCATGATAGTCTTAAGAAAAGGAAACAGTCAAAAACAACTAATGAATGGTGTAAGAGGAGCAAACCGAAGGATGAGCATCATAACTCTGCACTGTTGGCTTCTTCTGTCCCAGTAAATAAAACAGCACCTAAGCACAAAGTCGAGCTGTGGACCATAATCATCTATGATTCTTAATTGGAGGCCTCTTTCCTTTGGTCTGCTCCAGAAGGTGCTCTCCCAAACAGTGCTTAAACACACCTTGGCCAACAACACGGAGTAGGGACAGTGCCCAATACGCAAGATGAAGCAGTTCAATTTTATTTACTAACAGAGAGATAGCTGTACTGATCCAGTCCACAGAAACATCTGTGTCAGTGCACTGATTGTGTACCAACATCTTAACACCAGTAAGAGATTTGGAGGACTTTTTCAGCAACAAAAAAGGCACATAGTGACCGGAGTCTGTAGATCTGACATTCAGAGTGAAAAAACGTAGCCTATGTTATTACCCCCATGAATGGCATCCTGAAAAGCCAGCCCCTTCTTGCAGGTATCCAGTGCTGAAGAGTTTAGGTTTGAAACAGATAGGGGAAAAATGGTTTGTTTTTACATTTCTGGAAGGTAATTATTTCTGCAGCTGCAGTACTTTGCCATTTATCTCCTTTATTCTTACAGCTTTTCATAGCTCAGGGACAAGGGCAAGTGTCTGTGTGACATGGGTGATCGTAAATCAGCCCTGCTGTTCCATCCATCACAGCAGTGAACGGCAGCAGCGTGTCTCCTGCCTCCGCACGGGCTGCTGTGGTGTGCCAAACTCCCTTCGCCAAAACAAAACACAGACACTGAGCAGACTCCCTGAGTTTATTAGCATGTCCTTACTCTTTCACCTTTCTTGCATTAGCGGATGGATGTCAGTTCAAGTCTCTTCCCTAGGGACTCTGGAGGTACAACGTGTAAAGTTGTGTCAAAGACGTGATGTAGATTGAAGCAGCCCTGTAACAAGAAGAACTCTCTTCTCAGGGGAAATCCTTTCAGAAAGTCTGCTCTTCGTGTAGGAGAGCAAAAGTTGTTTGCAACTGCAGTCACCAGCAAAATCAGAGGTGCTGAAGTGGCTTGAAAACCTTTAATAATTGAAGGTTTTTTCAGTCATTATTATCTCCAGTAGATTGCAAGACATTGCTTACACATCCCATGCTCTACACCTCATGCTCAGCCTCCACAGCTGATCTGCCACTTTCTTTCATTAATCTCTTCCCAAGGGCTTGATTCAAGGCCCAAGAAGTAGAGTGGAAGGTGTCTCACTGATTTTTCTGGGTTTAATTCCAGACCTGTCTTATGATTGTCATCTCATGGCAGAAATCTGAAGCGTGTGAATTTCTCAGTTTTGAGAGGACCTCTATGTGATGCCTACATTTCCTCCCATGGCCATGGAATTTGGCACTACAGAAGGAGTCAGTAGCTTTTCAGCAAAAAAAAACAGTGAAATCTCCTGGTAACAGTAGAGAAGGCTGGAATCTTGGCTGGTGCCTTATCTGTTTCTCATGCAATGGAATTAATCTTTCTTAGCTTTTAGTCTCTAAAAAACTGCATACCTACCGTCTCTCTATACAGCAGAGTGGCATAGAGTTTCAGGAGCTGATTCATCCAAGGCTGAGATAAGAGGAATGAACCATTCTGGAGATGCTCCAGGCAAAACTTCTTTCCTAAAGAATCCCCAGTGCATCCCACCAAACTCCTCAGGTGAGTGGCATTTTTCACTAGTTGACTTGTACAGTTTAACCCCAATGAAATCCAGCCACTGCTGAAGTTATTGCCCATGACCTTGCAGATTGTTCAATGATTATTGGAGAAAAGTTCTTAACAAAAAAATTACAGTTTGGCACAACAGAAAGAAAACTATTTTACACTTTCCTGACACTTCACTACATCAAACTCTCATATATTTTCTGTCCAGTGCAGAAATATCATGTCCTAAACTCATGAAATGGAATCTGAGGTCCATAACAAGCCAACAGAGCAAAGAGGGACCTATGGCCTGATGATGAGAATGGCTGAGCATCTCTGCCAAAGTGAGTGGGTGCTCAGCACCAGGGAGAGTCAGGCCACACGGAATCCTGGACTTCTCATCCCAGGTTAATAAAAGTTGTAGCATGGGTTTCAGATGGCTGATTTGTCTCAAGAGACTTACCTCCTACACAACACAGATTGCTCTCCTATATTATACAGCCCAGTGTGTTATCAGTCTGCTTTATTGTGAAAAACACATTACCATTACTTCTTATGTAGTGCCTTCTGAAGTTTCTTTCAGGGAAAGAAAAAAAAAAAGTATGCTAGGAAACCACTTTCTGAGCCGATTATGCTGTTTCCCCATTATTCCCATCCAATCTCATAACACTCAAGTATCTACAAAGGTTCCAATGACTTCTAGCTTTCTCTATACGCTTGGGACAGCTAAATATAGATCTTGTAGCACTATCATCAGAACAAAAGTGTCTGGGTTGTGTTAGGTGATGTCTGCAAACTTCATACCACTGCAAATTTTGGTGGTGGCAGCCAAATCAGTGTTCATTTAACACAAGCAAGACAAAGAACTTTTATAAGTGTCTGTCAAGCAAAGGCTTTATTGAGGAAATAGCAAAAAAGCAACTGAAACACTAGCTTGTCCAGACTGAATACTCTAGGGCTGAAGCAAGAATAAATGCCCATCAATTTTACCCAGTGTAATGGCCTCAGGGATGCTGGCAGAAAAGACACTGATAATGAAGACATTCCTATTTGGATATACACCAAAATATTCATTTGTTCCCCTAATTAAACTTTCATATAGGATTTTTAGTTTGGCTTGTTTCTAAGATTATGCTGTGTTGTGCATTCCTTGAGTCTGAAATATTTATAGCTACATGGACCAAATTCCTTAGATGCTCTGCAGTCTGTATCCCTTACAACAGTAACTGCTGCCATTACAGTGTTGCATGTCTTGTTTACCTGCATGGAGAAGCGCAAGAGTGAGATGAGTCTGGGCCCGTTGCCTGCAAGTGATCAAAGTTGAGAACATGCAACAAGGTGGTTTTTTTTTTCCATCTGACTAGAATGCTAATAGAACTGAAGTTGATGGCCTGATTTAATAACCCTCTAGCCATGACAACCTGCAGCTTATTTTCACCTTCAGAGATGCTTTTTGCTAGTGGACAGGAGGGAGGTTGTCACAGTTGGTCCTGATACTGTCATGTTGCTATGCCCATTGCATGTCAGTAAGTCTATTTAATTGCGCTCTTTGCTTTTGCCAGACTTCTCTTTGATTTTTACAGGGAAGGAAATGAGGTTCTACTGCCTGTGCTACAGCCCATGCAACTCTTCCCAGAATTAGGAAAAATAAACAATTTGGGAAGTTTTGAGAGCATTACAGCCCACTGAATGTGCGCAGCTGAACAGGGAATATGTTGTATGCTGCACCAAAGCTAAGATTATGATATTTTTACTCACTGGCATGTCTTTTTATGTGTAATATTTACCCACAATGCTGTTATATGTACCACTAGAAAGTGTACTTTGTCATTAAATGTGACCATAAAACTCATTAATGCATGGAATCACAGGGGCTTTGTGATGATTTCCAGTTGTTTGCTAGAGTTTTGCTCAGCCTAAGGTAATGTCTCCAGCAATGGCATGCATTCATCTTTTTCTTCTGGGAGGCTATTCCACAGCTTAATGCACTCCACCCCAAAAGATCCTCATGACTGCTCAGTCTGCATCCCTGCTCTTTATCCCATCAGATTTCTCTTTGGCAATATAGCGTACATCAGACAACTTTTTTTTTTTTTTTCCTTTTTTTAATATTCCTTTGTATTTAGTGAAGAAATGACAGAGAAACATAAGGTTGCACAGCAATTATCTTGCTGCTAACTGGGACCTTCTGCAACCTTCTTCTGAGCATCCCATTTGTATTAACACCAATGTCAGCCATCTGCCTCAGAAAAATTGTGTTGCCTGTCCCCACTAAGCCGATGGACTCAGTAACCTTTCCAGAATCATTTCATCATGCCTCCTCTTTCTTGTGTACCAGTGCCCACCATTGGGGAGTGGGGAGTATTTACCACTCCGATTCAGCTGCATAAATAAGGATTTTTGGACTTCTGTAGTTTTTTAAGATGCTTTATCAAGGGTGGTGTTAAATTATTTTTATAGCTACTCAAACCCATCCAGCAAAGTGGCTGGGAGACAGAGCTGCTCAAAAGACCACTCAAAAAAACAGTTGACATCATTAACATAGCTCATGAGCAATTCTAGCAGTACAGTTGTACTCATATTAAACGGTCAATGTCTTCCAACTTGAAATGTTCCTAAATCAATTGTTGATATAATGTCACAAAAATATGTATCAAAATCCTCAGTGCTGGGCAAATGCGGGCAAATACATTTGAATATGATGCACTGAAGCCTTGAGCAAAAAAGTGAGATGCTTCTGGAGAGTTACTCTTGTTAGGATTTACTGGGGACACAACACGATATATCAAAAAAAGGACTCCAAGGAGCCTCTTATGATTGTAAAATGGCCTTGAAGAGGGAATTTTTTGCATGTAAAACAGAAAAGCTATATGCCACTTATCTTATGCTGGAAATAGTTCAGTGTTCAATTTGGATGGTGATAGAAACAGTGGAAGGGAAGCGAGACAGCTCAGGAAAGAACCTGGTCTGCAAATGAAAGCTGAGAAAATGTTGTAGTTACTTCACAAGATAAATTCTGACTGACAGCTCCAGTGTTTTTCCCTCTTTCTCTCTTCCTTTTTTTTTTATTTTGTTTTGTCTGCTTCAGCCAAAGCTGTTTTCTTACTAAAATCATAGTGAGAACAGCAAAATTTCACTCGTGTCATGTTGCTGAAGAAACACACAAGCTGTCATCATCTGTTGCTGGCATCTTCCCTTCTCATCTGATTAAGCCATCACTGCCCCTTCTGCTGCTCACGCTGTCTTTTGATCTTTCCACCTTGCCACTTCCTCTGGTGACGCCACTATTTGATATACTCAAACACCCCAAGTGAACAGTACCCAGCTAGGAAGAAATAAAAAGGACAATACGTGTCTTGATTTATATCACTGGGGTTCACTGAGGTGAAAGAAGAAAATTCTGGGGTCAAGCTCAGAAATGGTTAAAGAAAATAAAGTCAAGGAATCAAGGAAAAGGAAGCCACTGATGAAAGAAGAGAGGCCTCTGTCCCTGATTATAAATACCGTGTGAGCTGAGTCACAGGTGGGCTGTAGAAGCAGACACACAGAATTACAGTGTTTGAGCTGAGAAGAGATCACTGAATCATTTGTGCGGCTGTCCCATATAACAGAAACCATTGAATTTCACCGTCTTTTAACCCTAATAATTTGGTTTTAGGTCAAGTGTAACTTCATTCCAAAGATATCTAGTCCCTGCTTAACCCTGAGGCGATGTGAGATGGGACACAACCAGCACATTAAGACATCCTTTGATCTCCCCTTGCTTTTCATATCGTGGCAGTAGCAACAGCACAGTGACGGGAGGGAAACCTGTATCGCTTCCTTTGACCGCAGGTGCCTAGAGTGGCATGATGGCACCATAAAGCACACTTCAGTTATGATGATTCTTCTTAATACATTGCAGTCTTCTACCCCTTTCATTAAGTCAACAAGGGAATAAAGTTGCATATAAAGGTTCATAAAAATCCGCTGCTTAAAACCTTCTTTCAACAGAAGTGTTACAGCTTAATGTTCTTCAAAGCACAACATATCAATCATTACAAGGATAAACACAAAATAAGCAGTCAAAACTCACATTAACTCCTTTCCTCCCTCTTATCTGTGGTGAGGTGTTGCTGCTTGTGAGATTACAGCATCTCCCTACCCTGGGGAAGGAGACAACTCGCTGCAAAAAGGGTGAACCTGCTGGGTCACCAGCATAATTGTATGCAAGACTCTTGGACTAATATGTGGCTTTGTCATATGAATACTTGTGAATTGAGCAGATGTATCACTGATGCTCTCGCCATGTTTTTTAATAACTGTCTTTGGCTACAAACAATCTGTGCTGAGCTCCCTGCCCTTCTCCCCACTGTGCCCTGGGGATAGAAAGTCATGAGATATCCTTGATGAGCCTTCCCTTGGAGGTCATGCTGGGAAAGGAGTCAACGCAAACTCTGAAATAAAAGGGGAAAACTCAAACGGCAAATGTCCAGCTGCCCCCCTTCCCCAGCAAGGGCAGATTAGGGCATCCCCTAGACCAGCTTCACTGAACACGATGACTTGGAAAGCTGCCCAGCAGCACTGAGCTCCTCACTCTGCCCAACCTGGCCTTCAGGATTTCAAAGACCATACGACAGGTAGTGCTAGAAGTGTCTCTTTTCTATGTTACACAGGAAATAAAAGGCCTTCGGCATAAATCCAGGTGCAGCATTTCATGTTCATGAGTACACTTCACTTTCAGGTTCTTTTATCTATTTTTTCTCTTCTTCAATGGAAGAACCAAATGAGATGTTTCATTTTGGTTTGCTTTAAAGAGGAGATAAGGGAACCTTAAAATACGAAACCAAAATTATACAGTTTCTCAAATCCCCACAACTCCAACATTAAAGTCAGAATGAAGCATAATTTCATTTCCAAATTATAATTGTAACAGACATTTTCATTTTCAATATTTCCTGTGATTACTTCTGTCTTTTCATGGAAAACATTAATTGCAATGGAATCAAACTTTTCCTGCAAAATTTTTGAAGTAAAGAAAATGAACATGGCTTGGCTTTGAATCAGCTGCCATCTTGCTCTGGTTTGCTGTTTTCTTATGCCACTTTTATGCTAATGTCACTTCAGTGATTTCAGTGATTTTTTTAAAAGTATGGGGACTTGAATTTTTGAAGCACACTAAATATGAGGGGAGAATGGTTGAGTGTACCCACTCTCAGGTGAATTGTCATTTAAGGAGGTCTCCAAATGGGCTCGGCAGTGCAAGCCTTGCAGTGCAGTCATGTTGGTAGCCCATACGGTACAGCAGAGCAATCATCCTAAAGTCCTCATGGAAAACAAAGGCAAAAAGAAGAGACAAACCTTCTGCCTCTTTATCTCTGAGATCAGCGGTAAGAGAGACCGATTCTCCAAATCTTGCATCAAAAACAATATCTCCTGCTAAATTCCTGGAGCAAACCAGTCCTCAGCACAACGTTTGGCTGGTGGAATTGCAGCCCCTTGAACTGTGCCTCTGCCAAAAATACATTGATCTGAGTTTGAACAAAACCAGCCTGAGAACTGCTCTGCAAAGCCTCCAAAATTCATTGATCCACACCTCAAAGAGGAGACTGCTGTGGTCTTACCAAAAGCAGAATAAATCAAGTTAACACGCTACAAATACACAAAGGCTGCAGGTTTATGGCTGGTTTAGTTTATATTATTACTAATAAAAGATGCTCGAGCAGAGCTCTAAAAGAGTAATCTGGTAAGAGCTCTGTCCTGAGGGATTTGCAGACCAAAAATAGCTGAACTCTTAACATCTCAGTTGCAGAGCTAAGTCTGGCTTGCAGGGAATTAGAAGTGCAGCAGATATGAAACTGGTCCCACTGTGAACAGAGGTTTACTCTTTGCTGACTGTATCTGCAGAGCCAGGCTATGTGCTGGCACAGGCGGCTGTTTGCAGGTGTACAGCCCCAAAGTGCCTCCTTCAGAGGCGAGGGGACACGTTCTGCTACAGCGACAGTCACGCTTGGTCTGCTGGCTGGGACTCTGCTCCAAGTATCCCCTTGCTCCATGCACAGCGTTGAATGATTTCCAGGAATAGGAGAATAAGGGAAGGCATTTAGCATTTTATGAAATCATTAAGGAAATAGGAAATAGCAGGTGGCTTTCCAGTAACAAAGATATTCTAATTTGGTTTAATTAGGAGACAAAGCTGCTCTTTGGTGTATTCTCACCTTTCTATTAACTACATCAATTGACTTTGGGGAACATGCAGAGAGCAAATTGTCTGGCTTGATGCAGATTGTATCACGCAGCTCACAGAATTGTTTAGGGGCTGGTTAACCGTATATGTCTATGTGGAAAAATGGACAGAAATCTCCCAAAAGCCACAATGACCTGGCGCTGCCTGGGGAAGGAAGACATGTCCTTTATTCTGGCAGCTGTTGAGAGAAGTGAATTCCTCTTCACACCCAAAGATGCCACTCTCTGATGTAACTCGCATCTTCCTCATCCTCTTCTCAACTCCTTTTTCTCCCTGTTCTCCCTTACCCCCACAGCTCTATTATTACTATTTTTCCTCCTATAAGTTTGCCCCTTCCTAGACCTTTCTGCCCAAATCCCCAGCACCTTAGTTCTGAAGCTTCTTACCCTCCCAAGGGGCCCTCCTCTCTCTCTGACATTTCAGTGGCATGTCTTAGCTACTAATAGAGGTTATTAGCATGTATTAAGGGGTAGGTGACAATACAAGGCAAGAGGAATCCATCTTGTTCAGATCACAGGAACTTTTATTGTGAATTTGTGCAGTGCCTGACACAATGGAATTGCAGTCTTGGTCATGCAATGCAGAAAAAGAATGAGCACTGTAAAATCTATATGGTGCCTTCACTTTGATGGCTCTTGTCAAAAGCCAAAGAAAGAACTGCCTTCATCAGTTTAACGCAGGATTAACAAAGGTTTCTGCAAGCTGACACACCGCCAGTTAGCTGTTTTGTGTCTTTCCCTTATAAATCCCTCTATAACTAAAGCCCACAAACTCAACAATTGTATTTTGCTAAAATAACACTTCAGCATTAACTCAGAAACCCCACGGAGTTCATAAACAAAGCTAAACTCAGGAAATTTACAATTCTTTGTTAATGATGATCTTTAGACATTTCATTGCAACACCACGAATGCAAGATTTACCTTACCTTCTCCTGCACTTTGGACTTGGTGGGTGTCTGGAATTTTTGAACGCTATTTTTTCAGGTTATTTGTGTGTGCATTTGCCCACGCAATCACAGGGTAGCTGACTAAATTTATGCAAGTGCACTTGCCTGTAAACCAACTGTGTGCTTTTTGCTAGCGGTTACATTCATCACAAATTACTATTAAACCAAATGCCATGAGTTGCCAGTGGTACAGTGCCAGCAAGCTGTACGTAGGGGATTTGAGGGCCAGCAAACGAGCACCCAGAGGTTCTGTTTCTTTCCTAGCTGAAATATAATTTGACTGCCTTTTTAGTTATGCATGCAGAACAGCAGAGAGAAAGACAACACATTAGGCGAGGGAGGCTTTCTACAAATATGTAGATGCACAGTGACCTGATGTCAAGGAGCAGCCATCCCTGCCTGGCTGGCAGGCTGAATTCCGGCAGCCCCAGGTGACATGCTCAGCCCTGCTGCTGGCAGCAGCCCGTCTCCACAGCGAGTGATGCTTGGATGAGCTTAACTAGAAGGAGTTAGATAGCTGGTTCCAAGCACAGTCTGCAGCGGACCTACAGCCCACAGCCAAACAGCCAAAAACTCCCTCACTGGCACGCACGGAAGGGCGGGGGGCCAATAATACAGAAGTATGGGCAGTTGCAATGGCAAGGAGCAGCAGGAGGGACTTCCCCCAAAGCCCGAGGTGCCCTTGCAGAACTGCTTCACCACTTTGCAGACTGAAGAGGAAAAACCTGCCACACCAGGAGGGACGCTGGAGCTGAGTAAGGCAGCCCGATCTGCTCCCCGTATAACAACCAGCGCAGGTAAGAAAAGATGGGTGACAGTAGCAGGCGACTCTCTTCTGAGAGGTATGGAGGCACGCATTTGCCGACCTGACGCGCTCTCTAGAGAGCTGTGGTGCTTACTGGGGGCTCGTATCAGGGATGCCACCGAGAGACTACCAAGCCTTGTACGGTCCACTGACAATTATCCACTGCTGTCGTTTCACGTGGGCACCAGTGAGACAGCCAGGAGCAGCCTGAGGAGTATCAAGAAGGATACTGGGAGTGGCAGTAAGGGACTCTGGAGTGCAGATAGTTTTTTCATCAATCCTCCTGGAAGAGGTTTGAAAGGGTCAGTTGAATCTGGCGAATCAACAAATGGTTACAGGACCAGTGCCACAGCCAGGGGTTCGGCTACTTAGACCATGGGACTGGCTTTGAGAAACCTGGTCTACTGGGGGCTGACAGGATCCATTTGCCCGAGAAGGAGAAGAGCATCTTCGGTCATAGACTTGCCAGGCTGGTGAAGAGGGCTTTAAACTAAAGTTACCAGGGGAGGGGAACCTCAATCCATCCTACTCTTACCAGTTTGATACCAGTGCCAGCATCTTACATCCATTGACTTCTACAGTCCTTAGCTTGCTCTGACTTTGTACTTTCCTCTTGTCTCTGTCAACATGTCCATCCTAAACCCATTCACTGGCACATTAGTGTCTGCCACCAGTGCAGAATTTGGCCTTCAATTAGTTGTCCAGATAGTGCTGAACTATGTCATTACCAATGCACTCTTTGGTACCAGTGCCCACGTGGAGAGGTACTGTGGGGACACGGAGATGGGCAGGACCTACGGACATGGGCTGATAGCAGCGGAGAGAGAGGAGAAGGTGCTGCACGAAGTGAAGGATCACTTCTCTCATCCCTAAACACAAGATGTTATAAGAAGGGGACAAGGCTGCAATACTCCAGCTCTGCCCTGCTTTCTGCAGTGCCTGGGAGCAATGCAAACCTGGATGGAGTGAAAGATCTGGCTGGAGCAAAGGGCACTGCTCTGGCTGCCCAGCCACTGCTGGTTTGCACTGGTCCCTTCTGGAGACATGCTCAAGGGTGAGCATTGCCAGGTTTGCCTGAGGAAGCAGAAAACTCCTGTGTGCTTTCATCTGGCAGACAGAGGATTGTCAGGTTTACAAAGGAAAGGAAGAGCCTGTAAACCACAGGTGTTGATCCTGAGCAGCAACGCTCATCCTAGGGCACAGTCCTGCAAAAGGCAACCTGCCAGTAATCCCTTGGTCGAAACACTCCTGGTAAGGGAGACTGTGGGGTTGAGCTGGGGAAGGGAAAGCGACCCTGTGAAGAGTTTAATCTTAACATGAAAAGAGATTAGTAAAACAGTGTTCAATATTTCCTCACACGTGTATTAAGAAGGCATGAGAAACACCTGCAGGCGAAGGTAAGCTTTAGCTCTTAATTTGGAATAGTAATTGGAAGGCGATGAGTGGCTCTATCACTGGGACACGCAACATTGATAATATCCCTGTGTCTCATCCTTTTCACAGCAGTTGCAGCCCTGCTATTCATACTCTGGCTGGTAGCTAGCTGGACACTTTCTGCTGTGAAACCTTGGTTATAGTTTGACAGCCTGTTAGATTTCCTACTCTGGGTCCCTTCTGCAAGTTAAAACAAGTATTCCATCTCCAAAGCTGAATAAAAAGAATAAAATTTGTACATTTAAAACATGTTGGGTGTTTTATTCTTTTAGAAACCCTGGTTTGGAGCAAGAAGAGAGCGAGAAGGTGATGTGTGTGTATGTCATTCCCCTTTGGATCACTGTGATGGCCCCTGCTCCAGATTGTTTCTTCCAGCCCTTGCTAGGTGTTGCTGGTGAGGAGGAGATGACATCCAGCTACGGCTAAGGGGCGGTGAAGCAATGCCAGGGCACAGTTCAGGGACACAAGAGAAGGAGCAAACTGGGAGCATGACTCCAGCAGTGCCAAGCAGGTATTTTGGGAGGCAGAGCGGACCCTAACCTCTAACCCCTTCATCCAGAACCATTTCACTAAACCATCCCTGCCTGAAACACAGAAACAGTTTTTGGGGGTATAGCCCACCTCGCTGTTTTAAAATGCAGTGGCAGCCACAGGCTCATTTGGGCAAAAGCACAATTAATTTTCTGTGTGTTACATTTGCTCTGAGCCACTGCTGTGGGTGCTTGGGATGAAAAAAGAGACAGGTGGTTTCTGATGCTCCGTCGGGGTTAGACACGAGCTGGGGAAATTCAGGAGGCACAAAGGCATTTATCTGTGACCTCCTAGTACTGAACTGCTCCCAGAGTTTTGGCTGGAGTATAAATTACATAGAGATTTTTGGGAGAATTGCCTGAATCCTGTTTCAAGACCCTTAGTGGTCTATATTACTTAGGCAAGTTTTTTCATTTACCAGATCATACTGACTTGAATGTGGCACACAATAACAAGATATTCATGAGTAATTTTCTGAACACCAGTCCTCCCAGTCCATCATACTCCACACATGAATTAAATTGACTGCAAAAAGCTGACGAGTCACCAGTGAGAGGGAAGGTTTCGCCCAGTTCTGCCTTCTTTGCTAACTCCTGCCCACAGTCCCACGTGAGGGTCACCAGGGGAGGTGTTTGGGAGCAGGGACTCGCTTCGATGGGCAGACTGTGTCCCTGCTCGGTCCTCCACATCTCCCTGGTCTACAGGGTTGTACAGCTTCGATAGTGGATCCAAACTCCCTCCCATCCAGTGATGCTGCCCGACGCAAGGCTGTCTGCTGGAGTTCATTACACATGTACGAGATATATCCCAGCTCTATGTAAATATGAGAGATAGGAAGATATTTAACAGCAAGATTCATTAGCTTGACTTACTCGCTTTCTCTATGGGCAGCAGGTCATTGCACTGCTGTTACACGGGTCAGGGTATCTCCATTGCAAGTAGATTCCCTTTAGAAACCGCTTTCTTCGGTTATTTCATTAAAATCCTGGTGATTACCCTGTCACAAACAGAACCACTGTGCTGCATACTAACACCAGCCTTAGGTTTTGCCTGCCTTTAAGTCTTCATTTGTAGCCTGGCATTTCAGGGCATAATTTGAATTTATAATAATGTCATTCAAGACCTATTTTATGGATTATAGTTCCATTTGGAGCCTTTTCAGTCATACCAGAGTAAATACTGGATCATCTTTGCAAGAAACTTCCAAATTAATATATCTGCCAAACTTTCTGACTGAATACAAATCAGTTGCTATTACTGGGAAGTATGACAACCTCTGTTCCAGACGCAAAGAAAAAACACAAGAGGAAAAAACTGAAACAAAACCCCAAAGTGTTTCTCTTTCTTTTCTCTTTGGTATTAAATTTATTGACAGCCCTTCAGGCCTGGTGAGGAAACAACACTTTAACTTGTCACTTCTCTGCTGTCTCAGTGGCTTTGCCCATCAGCAGCATTGGCTGGTGCATGTCAAAGCTGGTTTGCCATCTCTCCTCCCTGGCAGAAATGTTTCTCGTGCACTGCCCACTGGAAAACGTTCGGGCAAGACCCTCAGCTCCACAGGCTTTGGCTCCATTGAACTGTCTGGTTTAGACGTAGCTGCTTTGATTTACACTAGCTGAAAGTCTCAGTCTCTCTGGCATGGGCATTTGGGCAGCCCCGTGACAGGTATATTTACATGGCTTCCGCTCGAGATTGTTTTAGCATCCCCTCTTGTACCAAAGCTGCTACCCTTATTTGATAAAGGGAATGCAGCCCCAAATATCCTGACTTCCTACATCAGCTTCCATATCCCAGAGGACACCTTTCTTTAAATAAATGAGTGAGTTGTCTTTCTGTTGCATCTCTGACTTTTGGAAGCCCATTGAGGTTGATTTTTTTTTTTTTTTCCAATATGTAAGTTTATAAACTCCCCCCACCCCAAACTCTTCATTGCATTTAATGCACTTTGTCTATCCAGCTGCCAGCTTCTCTGACTGACACCTCTGTCCCCCTGCATTTAATGCACGAGCCGGAAGCCCACCGCATCTTGCAGCAGAAAACACTCGCCCTTACAAGACCAGATAACATTAGACTATCCTTATCATTATACAGAAGCCTCAAATATCCTTAAAACCTATATCAGCTTATTTAAAAAAAAAAAAAAAAAAAAAAAAGAAAAGAAAAAAGGAAAAAAAAAAGACTGAAGAAGTTCTGTCTTGGTGCCAGGACCTGGGACTTGAAGAAAAATAGGTACAAATATTACAAGGCTTGTGCAACAACATAAGCTAAGCCCACAAGCCTCTGCACTGATTTCTGAAGGAGGTGTTTTCTCCTTCCCACTCCACACTTCCTTGCCAGGGCACCTCTTCTACTACAAAACTGTTTATTCTCAAGCTGGCAGGTGAAATCCAGCATATGCCTTTGTCATGTCACCCCATTAGTCACCTGCATTATCTTAGTGTTTTTGCAAACACCTGGGGAGTGTAGTTCGATAATGCCAGACTAATTAGTTGAGCAAAGACTAAAAGGCAAACCTTGATCTTTATACATCTTTGAAAATATGATCTGACCATACAACAGTAGGAGATACCTTGGGAATGCCCCTAAGTTGAAACGGGGAGGTGGGGGGACTAGAATTTCCAGTAATGTAATTGTCATGCCACTGAAATGCCGAATCTCAGACTAACAGCAGCTGGGATTTATTACTTTTTAATTTGCTGTGTAAATCAAAGTGAAGGCATCAGAAGGAACAAAGGGAGTGAGGGGAAATGCTGTTCAGAAGGTGTCATGGACTAATCAAATGTAATCCTTTATTCAACACTTAGTTGAAAAAAAAAAACAAATTCTGTCATCCAGACTTGAAGTACATGGAAACACCAAGTAAGACAAGAGAGTTCCCCTATGAGTCTGTAAGAGCAGAGGTAAATCTATATATTAGGTACGTACAAATGGTAATCAAGCCCCAATATGGGAATGCTACAGGCATGAGGTGTTTTATTCTGGATGTGTTAAAGGAATAATAGAAAAATAGGACTGGATGGGATGATCTGGGGAGGTTGTCTGCTCTATCTACATGTCCTAAGGCTGGGTCAAAGATATCTAAACTTATGGGAGGAAGAGCAAGATGAGAATCACATTTACATTGCAGCCTATCTTCTGGCCTCATTGTATGTTATTTTAGTTTCAAATCTCAAGGCCAGCAGTAGCCTGCAACATTTTCTCTGAATCTCATACATAGCAGAACCGTTGGCCAATAAACCAGTGACAGCCCCATTGGGTTAGAGCTGGGTTATTGAGGCATGAACTTGCCAAAAGATCAAGTAACAGCAAGCTGTGAATTGTCATCTGTGCACAAGTCCTTCACCCTGGGAGGTGGCACTGGACCAGTGAGTAAAGGAAAGGGGGAGGTCCGGCACTCCAGGATCAGGTCTCCTTGACCTGGACTGCAGCTCTTAGATGTCAAAGTCCACAAATCTGTGGGAATAAAAGCCCTGAAAGATGGAGGATTTTAGGGTTTGTAGGGGGTTAGAGGCATATATTCTGGGATTTAGAAAAGAAGAAAGAATAAAAGATTTGAGAGATGGCAGGAGAATCATACCCTGGGAGGGAAAGATCTTTAATGAGTGTCTGTAAGGAAAGGCCAGCATAGCAAACTCTGTAAATCTTCTCTTTTTCATGCATTTTAGTGTCCCAGAACACAAGTCAATAAATATTGCTTTCACCAGGGTGTTTAATGTATAATAGAATTTCTCTTTTGTCACTTTATTTTATGGCAGTGACATGACAACAGAAAAGTCTACCTGAAACTTCAGAGGCAGCAAGCATTTCTCATAAAAAGTTTAAGCCTCCACTGTTCCACATCAAGGTATTTTTTAACATGTTCACGCATTATACGAGACGACCCTCAGCACCAGCAAGTGGGAGTAACACAAAAGCTGCAAGCAGGTCACATGCATTAAGTACAATGCCACATAAGCTACATAATGGCCTCTGGCAACCTCTCTCAAAGGATCTCGTGCCATTGCAATATGATTTAGAAAACAGAAATAAGTCTGTGTTCCGCTGCGTGTTTTCTCCTGACCTTGCCTCACATATTCTTACCGTGCACTTGGTTAAGGTCTCCCAGGAAAAAGAACAAGCTCTTCCATGGTTTTGGTTACCTATTTCAAGAGAGGGCTTGTGGAAGATGCCAGAGGAATGGCCAGAAACTGAAGTCCTTTTTGCAGAGCTGCAAGAGCATCAGTTCCTTGGTCCCTGAGATGTTACCAGGATGGGGCAGGTCTTTTTCTTCTCTCTCACTCCTCTGTCTCTTGTTTCTTGGTGTGGTTCAATGACAGCACCAAAGCAGAAAAAAAAAAAAAAACCTCACATGAGGAAATGAATGCAGATGATCTGCTAATGCTGTATGAGTCCCCAAGTACCCTTCCAGTGGCAACAGTTATCAGCTTCTCCTGACTTGGGTTGGGCTTCAGCCCGTATCCTTGCCATGCTGGGGAAAGAACCGAGACCTTCATCCAGCCTGTGTGCTGTGCCTATATATTGATCCTTACATACTGGTCCTTATACTGGGTTGTGTTACTTCTGCCTGGAACAGTTCACAAGCTCCTATAAAGTTCCCGCTGCGTTGGTGTCATGCCTTTACATAGTCAGCCAGATGAAGGAGTGCGAAACACTTCCAGGAGTGAATTTCCAAGAAGCTGTGGAGCACTTAATTGTGTGACTCCCTTTAGAGTTAATGGAACCATAAACCTCTACATTAACAACAAAATGTGTCCTGTAGGCAGTGTGAGCTTGACATGAACATCCGTTGTAAGCCCTGTACCCTCTTTTACTATTTGTTATGGGGATATTATTGCAACACACCACTCACCTCAATGGCTTTCATAGGAAATGAATTTGAGGTGAGGCACTCGAGATAAAAGGGAACTGCCTAACTGGGAGGGCAGTAATAGATTAGGAAACCTGTCTATAGAAGGAATGCTACTATAGGGGAACAAATAAATATGCAGCCTAGGGATTGCACAGTCCAATCATGAAATCAGGGTTGTGTCACTTATATCTTCAGACTCATCTTAGGTGGTAGTTAACAAAATAGGAACCATTAAAACAAGGGAGAAAGATTGGAGCCTCACTATCAGGCTCCAAACTGACAAACGGCTGAGCCTAGCAGTGTCACATTGAAGGCAGAAATTCTTAAGAGTCAGTACCCAATATCCCTCCATCCATTCCAGCGCTAATTTTCTTTCTTAATGATTTAATATGGGATCTTCCTGTAAAAAATGGCTCTTTAAATGGCCTCTCCTTTGAAAGCTGATCAATGCTAGAAGTCAATGTGATGCTTTTTTTATTTGACCTCTTACAAGTTAATGTCTAATTCAGCAGGCACCCAACATAAGTTGAAGAGCAGCCTTTGGCAGGACAGTCATCCAGTTTTGACTGTCATGTCTCACAGCCTCAAAGTCAGAGGAGGAATGGTCTTTGTAACAGGGATGCTGGCTGCCAAGGCTGGAAGATATTAAGGTGCCTGCGATGTTGCTTCCTCATGTAGCATTGGAGCATGTTGCTAACAGCAGCTTTTGGTTCCTGATGCCTTGGCATCCTTCCTATCATTTCTGTGGCCCCATGCCTCCTCCGCCTGGAACACGCTTCATGTTTTCACGGTTGGCTTGCCCTGCACAAGGCATGCTCATTTTGACATTGTCACCACATGATGCCTTTCGAGTTTTCAAAGTGAATTTATAATAGTCACTGTGCTTGCTCTAAGCAGCATCTTTATCCTGAGAGGATCTGGGGTTTATGAAAGGAGAAGGAACATCTTTATTTCTCTGGTTGCCAAGAATTATTGGAATCCTTCCACTCAGTTCTCATTGCCTGTGTTTATTTATCCTGCTTGCATTGCCCCTCAATTAGCAAAGTCCTTTATCCTGAAAAATACTGTGTGCAGGAGAGGGAACAAATGGGACAAAAGTCTTTCTTGCCATCTGCCAAAGTAACACTGTGTCCTTTCCAACCTGGTATCTCCAGACGGATGGCTAGAGCCAGGGGCACATCACATGGGCCTCCCCCAGGTCAAATAAGGATCTGTGAGGTTGTTTCTGTAAGTCCATTTTCAGCAAGCTTTAGAGGAGAGGGAAGAAAAATAAACCTTTTGTGCCCTTCCCTTAGATCCTTAATCTGTGCTCTCAGCTAGGAGTGACTACGGCAGCCCAGCTTGGCAGAAATCCTGGTACTGAAGAATCTGGCCCAAAACAATTTTAAAAATGAAAAAAACCTGATGTTCCTGCACCTGGCTGCAAATGTGGGGATTGTCTCTAGAGCTTCCTTCAATGGACAGAATTAAAATGCATTAATCATAGAATCACAGAATCGGTCAGGTTGGAAAAGACCTTGAAGATCATCAAGTCCAACCATTAACCCAGCACTGCCAAGCCCACCACTAAACCAGGTCCCTAAGCACCACATCTGCGTGTCATTGGGATACTTCCAGGGATGGGGACACAACCATTTTCCTGGACAGCCTGTTCCAATGCTTGACAACCCTTTCGGTGAAGAAATTTTTCTTAATGTCCAATCTAAACTTCCCCTGGTGCAACTTGAGGTTGTTCCCTCTTGTACTATCCCTTGTTACTTGGGAGAAGGGACCGACCCCCCCCCCCCCCCGGCTCCAGCCTCCTTTCAGGTGTTGTGGAGAGTGATGAGGTCTCCCCTCAGCCTCCTCTTCTCCAGGCTGAGCCCCCCCAGCTCCCTCAGCCACTCCTCACCAGACTTGTGCTCCATACCCTTCACCAGCTTCATTGCCCTTCTTTGAACGTGCTCCAGCACCTCGATGTCCTTCTTGTAGTGAGGGGCCCAAAACTGAACACAGTATTTGAGGCACAGCCTCACCAGTGCCGAGTACAGGGGGACGATCACTGCCCTGGTCCTGCTGGCCACACTATTCCTGATGCAAGTGGTCTTAAAGGTCTTTTCCAACCTAAATGATTCTATGATTCAATGATTCTATAATTCACACAGATCCCATTGAACATCCTGACCGCACTCCCGCATCCCACTGCACATCTGTGCAGAGCCCTGCACTCCCAGGCAGACGAGCCTTTTACTGCACGGTCCTGCCTTTTGCTTAGACACACTTGGCACTATGGAAATGATGCATCTGTGCTCGGGGTAGGGTGTGGGAGATCAGCCCTCCTGATCTAACACAAAGCTGTACCCCCAAAAGCAGGGACCCCACAGCTCAGTGAATTGAATTGGTTTCTGCTCATGCCAAGGCTCTGAACAGGAGGGAGTGGAAGTAACATTTAAAATCATCTTCCTCCCATCCCCTTTCCTGCCTCCTCTGGGCTCCTATATATCTCTTAGCTCTATGCACAGGTTTAACAAGCTCGTATTTTTAATCAATGAAATCATCCACTTGTAATTAACCAGAAAACATCAGCCTTGTCAACTGACCTTTCTGTTTGATGGAATAAATATAATTACATTGTCACTTCAGTCTGGTTTAACAAACAACCAGAAAATGTTCTTTAATAAGCTGCCACACTGAGATGGCAGTTTATGATGGTTTAAAAGAATGTTTAATCTTAGTTAATTAATACTGTCTAATCTACCAGAACTAATGAACTTTCAACTACAATAGTAGGTCACTGCCGTTGTATTCAAAGACATGTAAACATTACAAATTGCAAATTTATCAAGGCACGAATTCCAAAGAACAAAAGTAAAATGTCACCTTTACTAAATTTATATCTATTTTAATGTTCCTTCTATAATTACATAGTAGGAATTAGAAAAGGAATGACCTACTTACACACGGCAGAAAGTTGTCAGTGTTGGGAACCCTACAAATGTGGGGAGACAAAGCACTAAAATTAACAACCAATAATGTATTATTATCAATAAGGACTATTTATTTAATCATCTGAGTAAGATTCCCCCACCCACTCACACAGCCCCCCCTTATTATGGATGGTACAGCCATATTATTCAAAAGGGAAAGGAAGAGAAAGCAATGGAGGGAATTGTCAGTGGTGCCTGAGGGGTTCAGCCACAACGTGGGAAGAGGATCACGCTTTCCCGACAGCTTGGCTGGTGCATGGTCCACGAGCTCACGCTGCTCCTCGCCTCACTGCCACCTCCCCATGCTCCTCCTTTGTCACCTTTTCCAGTTCCACAGTCGGCAATATAGAGGGGGAAGTCAGACCCCTGGTATGGACAGTGGGATGGAGGCTCACATCCCCTTAGGACCTCAGAAACTTTACCTCTGGTGTAAGTAAGTCCTGAGCATCACCTTTGGAAAACAGCAAGAAGTATTCGTATCCAGAACTGCTGGCGAAACATCTTCCAGGCCATTCATAAGCCTCATTTTTTTTTGAAAGACAGGGGAAAATTAAGCAAACCCAGATAAATTTCAGTCAAGAATCCTAAAAAAATGTTACTTGAGAAAATCTCTTCCCCACTGCTATTAAGTCTTAATAAGTATGATAAAACATAAGAAGTTCCAGAAGACTGGAAAAGTCTGAATGCGGTGTTAACATTCAAAAAAGCAGTTGTGATGAAACAAGTAACTTACAGGCTGATTAATCTGCCCTCATTCCCAGGCAAAATAATGAGGAAGCTGATATGGAAATCAATAAGGATTAAAAGATAGGGATATAATTAATTCCAGTCAACAGCGTTTCATGAAAAATAAGTCATGTCAGAAAAATCTGATTTCATTCTTTTATGAGCTTATAAATTTGGTGAATTAAGGTATTTGCATGGAAGCAATATAGCTAGATTTTTTGTAACAGACATTAAAAAAATCAGTTACTTAGCATGGGCTGATTTCTGCTACACAATTTGCAGTGGACATCACAAAAGGTGATAAGGAGATTATTTCTAAAATATTATAAACAGCTTTGGTTACCTGTGCCGAGGGAAGATGAGAAATGTTCAAAGAAGTGATTCTGGGGTAAGGAAAGGAGAAAAGCCATTTAAGCATAGGAAAATACGAAACTCGGTGATAGTTAGGCAAGCCCAATGATAACTGAGCGGTTCACACGCGGTAGACTTACATTGCAAGAAGTCGTAGCACCAAGAAAGAAGAAATACACAAGCAAAGGGCAACATGGCATCAAGCGTGTACGATTTGATGACGATGGGGATAGCCTGGGAAGGGACCTGCTGATCTATCCTGTCTGCTCTTCCTAAACCATGAACCCCTTCCAACACCTGTAAAGTCCACAGTGTCTGCACGTAGAACTGGCCACATCACAAACCAGTACTCATTGCCATCAGTAATGTGATGACGAAATTTGCAGATCATACCAAGATGAGCAGAATGGTAAATAATGCTGAGGACCAGGTATTTACAGGGAGCAGCGGACTTGAATAAGGCAGGACCACTTAAGCAGTGATGTTTAATTACAGTCTTGTTCAGGGTCACACATCTGGTCATAGCTGTGAAATAGGGACCACGCTACGGAAAGAAATGACTGGAAATTGTGTTGGGTTTATAGCAGAAAATAGCAATTTAGCATAACTCTGTTATATGCTACTGAGACCCAAGCAGCAATCTTTGGGTGCATAGGTAGGATTGCAGAAAGCGAGAACAGATAATTTTATTTCTGCATATAGCACTGGGGAGACTGCACAGTCATACTGAGCACAGTTCTGGTATTCATGTATATAAAAGACAGTTGGAAAATACTAAAAGGTGCACAAAAGGTCTGAAAAAACCTTCCATAGGCCAGAAATAAAATTCCTTGCAGGGAGCTTGTTCTGCTCACATTAGCAAAAAAGCCAGACTGAGAGGCAAAGAAGTACTGAATTGTTAAATGTTCCTCTAACCCAGCAGAGGAAGCGGGAACTGGAATGAAAGGCTGGCGACTGGAACAAGACAAGTACCAGGGAGAAGTCACCCACACGTTTGAACAACGAGGGTGATTAGCTGCAGGAGAAGGGAGGAGTGAAGGCAGCTGGGAACCGAACAGCATCCTGCAGGCCAGACGCGAGTCTCAGCAAGAACAAATGGAGCGAAATGCAACGGCCCGTGGCAGTGGGGGCCACAGGCATTGAATCATCCCACCAGCCTTAACCTGCACGAGTCTGCCAATAATATAATTTAGGATTTTCTTCATTATAGCACATAGGAAGGCTAACCATAAACTAAATTTGTATGTCGCAAAGTATTATCTTAACACCAATCCAAAGATGACACTTGCTAAGATATTGTTTGGTTCCTTGATGGATCTGGAGATCTCTACAACAGATGAGGTTAAAAAGAGATTTGAGCCTTAGATGAATTAGGGACTTTGATATATCCTTGAAACAAACAGCAGGGAAGGCAATGAGAGGTGAAATTCTGTAATGTCTTACATGCAAGGTCAAGACTAGATAATCATTACGGATTCTTCTCACCTTAAAACTTACAAATGTGTGAAAACCAATTATTCCCTTAACTGAACTGGGTATCTGTAGAGGAAAAAAAAAAAAAAAAAAAAAAAAAAGAAAGGGTTTCCTTGCAAGAATTTAAGGCCAGTTTTACAGTTTGGCACCCACATACTGTCATACAAGCAATTTCTATAATCACAGTTGTGAACTTTCAAATGCATTTCATATTACTAGCTGATGGTCATCTATTTAGCTATCAGTGGACTACAGATGTACAGGCAGCAGATGCAAACTCAATGTAATACGGTTCTCACAGAATTTAAGAAAAATTAGGATACTTGGGACATTTCCATTAGTTAGTTTTAGGGTTATTGTATGATTTTAAAAGCAATTCTGTTCAGCATTGAGAATACTGTTCTTCTGCCACAGCTGGTTTACTCTGTGAAAATAGTCTTGAAGGAAGTACACGTTTGTGGGACTGAGCTGGCAATGGGTTGTCTGAATATTCACAACTTTTGTGGGAAGATTTGCAGGTTCTGTGACACCGTCTGCTTTATCCTACCATTTATTTTTCTGCAGACTTCCCTGTAAGGATGGATGTTGAGCTCTACATCCACTTTCTGGGTGCCGGATGTGATACGTTTCCTTAAAAGATACATTAAGTTAAATTTGGCCCTTAGCAGAGGGCCATACTTCTACATGAAGACAGAGATAGAAAGATAGAGGATTGGCTTAGACTTTATTGAAGCAGGATTGTTGAAGATAGCTCACCAGAGTTGACTGACTGATGGACGGACCGACTGATTATTGTTCCTTAGCTTCTAGATTCCAAAGCTGGCAGTCAGAGATGGGAAGCCTGAGACTGGGGTCAGCAATACCAACAGATGATCAGTAGCCCAGAGTGTGAGCTACATTGCAATTCTTGGTTTTTTCTCCTCCTTTCTCCTGCAGCACTGGAAGGGATACAGATTTGGGAGGAGAGAGTGTGTCCTGAGAGTTACATACCCTGGGCTTGGAAGGAGCAGCAAGGAAAGGTCAGCAAGCATCAGAATAAAAGACTTCAGTCCTTTTGGATCAAGTGCAGTTACGAGGCTCTCAGCTGGAGCTCTTCCCCAAGTCAAAGCCAAAGACACATCACAAGTACTTTGAAGGTACTTTTCTCACAGGATACGGGGCCAAATGTGGTCATTTGGAAAAGATGTGTTAGGAAAAACCTGCAAACCTTCAAAATCTGATCTGGGGCTT
Source organism: Platalea leucorodia (assembly GCF_965183815.1). Lineage (NCBI taxonomy): Eukaryota > Metazoa > Chordata > Aves > Pelecaniformes > Threskiornithidae > Platalea > Platalea leucorodia. Next base: position 2,782,758 of record NC_138829.1, read on the forward strand.
GAAGACTCCTGAGCTGGGCAATGAGTGGTAATCGCTGGTTTGGAAGGTGCTCCGTGAATCATATCCCAGACCTTGGAGAGCAAAGACAAACATCATAGTCAAGGACAGATGCAAAAGAAAGACAAAAGGAAGAACATAAATATAATATTGGCATTACAGAGGCTGTGAGACAGTGAAACCAACATGTGAGTGCCGTTGGCACAGACAGAGACATTACTCATCTACATGTGTCTCATTGTCACATCTCTACAATAGAGGAGAGAGTCCTTCCCTTGCCTGGTGAGACTGGGATGTCCCTGTAACAGAGAAGTTTTCTTCTGGCCCTGAGATAACCCAGAATGTCTGTTGAAAGAGCTGGAATGTGAGCCCAGATCCTATTCAAATATCTTTCACTCAAGGTTCACTTTCCAAAATTATTGATCTGTTTTGTGCCAGTTCTTGGACTGCCTCCCTCCGTCCTACCAGCACCTCACCTGTATGAGACACACATCTCACAACAGACAAGCTGTTCTTCACAGATGTCGAGGTCTCTTCACCGACTGTAAAGAAAGCCAAGATTACAGATTTAGGACAAGTGGCAATTTTTAAGATGGCTAAGCTAGGAAATAATGAATGCCACCAAAGATAATTAAGGATAAAAATGGAAGTAGGTCTCTAGGCTGAAGTAAATGAGATTTTTCTTTATTATTATTCTTTTTGCCTCCTTAAAGTTCATCATTATATAAAGTTTGAAAGCTCACTGGCCTGATCAGCTTTGATTATTTTCATTTGATTTTCTCACTACACTTTTTCCTCTCCACTTCTCTTATTCATTGTGTTATTACATCCTTAAAAGGTATTTTAAATTAATTTACTGCACTCTGTGAACACTAGTAAAAATATTAGCTTTCAAAGAGTTATGTCAAAGAGGAAGGCATGTTCATTCTTCCTTGAAGAAAGTATATTATAAAAACTGTAACCCATAAAACAAAAGCTTACTTGCATTTTTCTGCTCTTTAAATCCATCCCTGAGCTAATGCAAGGAAATTTAGCACTTAATTTATAATAAATATGCATGGAAAAAACAGAACACCTCACCAAACAGGCATACTTACTGTGTCAACGGGGAGGAAATTATTAGTATATCAAAGGAAATGGTCATGCTTGGCAGCAAATACAAAGGGTGCTGATGCAAACTTGTATGAAAGTGATTTTTTTTTTTTTTTAATGTTACTATGGAAAGCCATGATGCTGCAGCTGACCATGCCACTACAGCTATACTTTTGGCATGAAAACAGGAATTGACTGCTAATCTTTTTTAGCTCCCAGGTTGCAAACACCTTTCTACCACGAAATTTAAGACTTAGAGGTCTTTCTAAAGAACTAGGCTGGACGGAAAGTAAACCCTTTTTTTTAATGGGTACCAGAATCAAGGTGTTTTTCATGTGGTTGCCAAAAGGAGGAGGTGACTAATGAACCCAGAATCAAGAGCCACTGAGCTACTGGATTCCATCATTTTTCTCATTTGATTTCTCCTTCTCTTTCTTACCTTTCCTCTCCTTTATTCCTGTTTCACCTAGGCTTGACCAAAGAAACACCCTCTCATTCTTTCCCTTAAAATGTCCCCGTGTTTCATAATCAGCTCCGGAAAGTGGAAAATAAAGGGATGTTTGTGTACGGTGACATTTTCCAGCAACTTGCTGTACCAGGTGGGAAAAGCTGCATCAAGAACAAATCTGTGTGCTTTAAATTAGCTACTACCCCACCCCCAGACAGCCCACTGAAGCATACTGAATACCCAGAGAGGATGAAGTTCACTACGTCTCTGCCATCCACTTTTCTTCCATACATTTTCAACATCAAAAAAATTGCAAGAGCTTCCAAAAAAACCAATAATAACGTGATTATTTTTGACAACCAAAATAGGAAACAATTGGAAAGGAAAGGGCTTAAAAATAACGTGTCAGAAAAAGCAAGCCTTCAGAATGGCCAGACACAGATAGGTCGAAGGGAAGAGAGAGGTAGGTTCACCAGGAGGGGCTTCAGAGGGGAAAGAAATCCACCCTAGCAGGGAGAAAAAGCATAAATGGAAAAAACACTGACGTGTGACTCTCCATGGTGGAGATTTTATGGGCATTTAGTACTGGAAACAGCCATGGTGCTCCCAGTCTGTGCGGTTTCCACTTAAACTGCTGCAGGAGCTCATGGTATTTCAGCTACTAGCACCAGAGCAGTACACGAATCAGAAGCACTTTCTATATTGCTTTTTGGCAAGTGACTTAAAGATGATCGGCACAGAGGCCATACTGCAAATGCGTATGAATAAGGCATATTTGAACGTTGGGTTTGCAGCTTTCCACCATCATGTTGCACTTGCTAGCTTTTAAGTCCTGAATGCTTGACCTTCACTCTGAAGTGACAAAGTAGTGTGTTATACAGGTGGAAAAGAACTGGCCTAAAGTGGAGAGAAGGCAACAGTTACTTTCAGTATATGTGTAAACTAATGGATATTGTGACTGATTTGTGAAATTGCTTTCAGCAGGCTCTGCTCATGCAGTATCTTAAAACCTATCAATACGCTAAATTCAGCCTCAGGTTCCTATTCATAGCCTAATAAAGCTGTCAGAATAAAATGTTTGCAAAAGAAATTTCCATTGAAAGTTGTCTTCTGCCAGAGTCTTAAAAGTACAATTGTTTTATCCAAGTCCATAGTAGCATAGGAAGTGAATGCAAATTGATTTGCGGGGAAAATATGCCAAGACTGTAATTCTCTTTTTTCAAGTAAATGGATTCCTTTTAATAGACGGAGAGTTCCAGTGTTATTAATTAAGACACTGCAGACAGAAGAGGAGTTGATTTTAGAAGTTTTTGAGATCAGCTACAATGTATTAGGTTTGATGCCAATGCAAATGACTTCAGGAAAAAGCTTTGAAACATGCGATTTTTCTTCATTCTTTGCTTCCTGTATTTTGAAAAAGAATAAGCCTGTCCTAGGAAAGAAGCGACCTTTTGGTCTGCCTTTGAAGACCTGCTTTTTTTTTTTTTTTTTAAATGACAACTAAAAACCCAGATGATAATCCAGACAGCACGAAAATAAAGAGAACCTCTCTTTTACTGAACTTAACAGGCACTTTCTTCGCAGTAGCTGTGTTTGTAAGAAGGCACTTGGGTGGCAGTCTGAAAAACATTAAACTTCCCCAATGATTTCCATTGAAATGATCATCCTGAAAGCTCTAGCACAGCCCTCACCAAGCTATATATAAGAATGTTTATTTTTGTTATTCCTATTATTTTTATTATTCAATAAAAGCATTGAGTAAAAACAAGCTTAGTCTAAATGAACAAAATTGTGTTTGCTGCGCTCAGAGAAAGAGGGCGTTAGGAAAAAAAAATTGTCCGACACTGAGCACAACTAAAACAATACCATAAGCAAATTATATACTTCAGTCACTGTTACTAGCTCTCACAGTTGCATCTTTAAAACTACAATAGAGATATTGTTTTCTTACTGCTCTAAAAGCCTAGAGGGTAATTTCAATTTTGCTTTAAACATCAAAGTTTACAGCTTCTATTTAAGGGGGAAAGTTGGAAAATATGAAACTAAAGAACCAGAGAAATGTTAAGAACTAACAAGTGTTCTTTAAAAACCACCTCCCTCACGTTTCTTAAGCCGAATTGATAAACCTGGGGGCCTGAGTCACAAGTCTTAATTCCTATGTTCAACAAATCTGCGGAGAAAAAAACTCGTCTTTGGTCTTATTACAGCTGCCAATCTTTTTTAATTGGGTACCAGGTATCATGCCTTCGCATTCGGCTGTGATAGCTGAGCTGGAAACGCACAGACCCATCCACCAGCGAAGCAGCGTGTGCTGAACTCTCAGAGCACTGAAACTGAGAACCACAAATATTGATGCTCAACACAACTTTTATTGATTAAGACTACCTTATTGCTTGAGCCATGAGCACAGATACTAAACTACCATGAGATGCAATAGGCCGCCTGCAATTCATACACCTCAGGAACAAGCCAGAAGCAGAGAAAAATTCCAGTGTGCTTCTGGCACACGCGCTTGCTCCTGGTGCCTGCCTTTGCGCAGCGCTGTGCTTCTCATCTAACAGCAGCTGTGTCGACCTTTTGCTGTTAAAAAGAGTAATGTTAATGCCAGTTAGGAAAATTTACCTAGGTGCAAATTAAGTGGCTGGATTTTTACAGGTGGATTTCATGTTGTTATTGTGAAAAAAAATATTTTCAAAATACAGAGAAAATGTTTGGTTGCTCTTTTTGCCCAGAGAGAGCATGTATTTTGAGTTTTTTTGCATGGAAGCAGACTTTTGCAGCTCTCCTTCATGCTAAGCAACACCTGACCCCATAACACATTCATCAATCACCTGGAGGGCTGGGATGCTACTTATCATGAAGAAGGCATAGATAATTGGCCTAAGAAACCCTGTCACTGCCATCACAAAGCCAAGCTTTTCCTTGATGTATCCCACTATTGCACCAAAAGTGATCTTTCCCTGATTTCTCAAAGGCAGAATATTTATGAAAGACCACACACAAAGAATGATATTTGTGATCCCTGGAGGGACTCTGGAAGCTTTGAGCGTTTCTGTGCGTCTCTCCAACAAGGATGTTCCAATCCGGCACCTCCCACCCTGTGTTTTCCCACAGCCCCTGTTCCAGGGCAGCCTCCACACCAGATATAAGCAACATTAAATGGGAGGGGTGTCATCAAAGCTGCTGGTTTATCCCTGTAGGCCACTCTCTAATCCTCTTGACAGGAAATTATCTAGGCAAATGAAAAAAGACACCTACAGTGATATTGTTGAAAACCAATTGTATCTGGTTTCAGAGCCACAGCAGACAGGCTTGTTATATACTGGGAAAGAAAATAAGGTGCCAATGGCTGTGGCTTTTCTACGCCCTTGCAAGTCAGCACCTCAAGACTAGGTTTTGGGAATCTTGCCATAATACTAATACAAAATGCCCTTGGGCGTAAATTTGAAACTGGGAGCTTTCGTTTCCAATGCACCACCATTCTACTTAGGTTTTTTTTTAGCATTGTTTTTAAAAGACTACCCTGCTATGTCAAGCCAACCTGGAGCTGAATGCATAACATGAGTTTTTTCAGGACTGGAAAAGATGCAGGTGCTATCCAGGCTGCTGTTGACAGTGCAGCAGATGGTTTTCTTCTGGATCGGTATTTCTCAGATGCAGTATAATGGTTATGCATTAATAATGCACCCAATTGAGGCAATGAGAAGAATTGAAAGGGCAGATTATAATTAGCCTTGTGCAGCAACCAGGTACCAAAAATGCGGGTCATTATTTCAGCTCATCTAAATGCTCCTCGCCTTAATAGTAACATATAGCTAGCATGTACTTTGTCCAGTCATGTAAAAAATTTTTACTTTGCTGTACTGCTAAGCTGCTGCCATGTTGTGTCTTAGAAGCTGTAGTGGTTGTAACTGTGGGTGAAGCAAACTTTCTATATAGAGTAAGTTTAAGTGAAAGGTACAATAAGTCAGTCAGCCGTTATCCCAGCTTAAGGGCATTGGAGTTTCAACTGCTTTTTTGCAGAATCTCTTCAGGTTCTCTCCTGTAACAATACAGCTATCATTTCTCTGTGATTACTTTGTTTATCCCATCTTAAAGGGCTGTGCCCTATTGAAATACGGATAATGAGTACATCAGAGGAAAAAAGAAAAAAAGGTTTCCTTTTACAAGCTCTCCTTATTTCTGGTGGAATTGTTCCTTCCTTTGCAATGCACGTCAAAGTATTTTCAGAAACTCTATTAATGATGGGGTTTTTCCCCCCAATACTTTAATATGAACACTGTGCTACTGGAAGGAAATGGAGAGCAGAGCCAAGAATTGCACTGTTTTACTTAAATCTGCCACTGTTCTAGTTTCTCCTCAAAACAGGAGCAAACCAAGAAAAGACTCCCATTGATCTCACTGGAAAATGGATGGGGTTCCCATGAAAAGCAGATAAAAAGCAAACTTGAACTTTTCCTCAAAGTTTGCTCTTTTGCCTCATTCCTTGCCAAGCCCCTGTGCTCTCTCTCTCTGTTTTGAGAGACATTCTGCTTCGAGTTACAATTTTTTTTTTTTTATTTATACATATGAGTATTTTCTAGGTTTCTGGCCAGATCAGCAAAAGGATTAGATTTAAATGGCATGGCCATGCATGAAATTATTTCTTTTCAGGCAAGTAATGTTACCAATTGACATCAAGAGAAGAAATTATTAGCTCTAAAGCTGGTGAAATGTATGAAGTTAAAACCTTTTTGACTCCACCATAGCTACAGAAGTTCTTTGACATATTTCTGGAAGAACTAACAAGTAAAATTTTAATTTCTGCCTGTGTTTGTAAGAGCAGTCTACCCACCAGGAATAAAACATTCTGCCCCAGTTCAGGAAATCGCACACAAGTTTGGTTTCACGTCTCATGGATTTCAAGAGCGGGTCAAAAGACAAAGGCAAGGGTGCAAATACCTCCTGTAGACACCTCAGTTATCGGAGGACTGAAGCCCGAGGTTGTTGCTCTGGCCATGGCTGGGTTGTCCAGCCAACCATCATGCAAGTTCCCGTGACAATTCTGCAAGAAAAGTGAAATCTGCAGGCCCTGAGCTCCCTTTCAGGGGATTATGCTGAATTGCTGGAAGTTTTTGTTCCCGTCTCTTCCTCTATTAAATTCAGAGGGCTTAAAGTACCCAGTCTCTCCATAAATCCACTGGTACTAACAAATACTCTGAACCTTTTACATTCAGTAAATGACAGAGCCAGATTGGGCACACAGAAATCCTTAGTCTGGTTTTGTTATAACACTCCTATAGAAAAAATGTGTCTTTCCCAGAAAGGACTCAAGATATTGCAGCCACACAGCTCTAAGTTCTCCAGACACAGAATTTAGCTAACAGAAACAAAGGCTCTCAAAACTCATTGGGAAATTGATTTGGAGATTAAATACATAGCATGATCTGATTCAAAACATTAGAGCTAATGCAATCTGTCTGCACACACATTGAACAAGCCTGACTTGCCAGAGACCATCCTGCAGTCATCTATGAGATGCAGAAAAAATTGTAACTGTGGGAAGAAGCATGTTCTTGAGAGAAGCAAAAAAAAAATGTTACCGCAGATTAGTCAGGAATTATCTCCTAATACTGTCAAAGATCAGATAGAATGCCAGTAAATCTACTTTACATCAGAAAACAATAAGTGTGTAGCTTGCTTTTATGAAGGTGGAGACAGTTTGTATTACTCTTGGTAATACAACAAAGTCGAGTAAGCTCAAGCTGTGAAAACTTACTCATTTGCTGTGCCCTTGCTACCAAGCAGTGAATGTTTAAAGGTGGGATAGTTCAGTTTGGATAAGTGTCCAAATAGCAGAGCTTCTTTGTGATGGCAATGGGGGAAACTGAAATTTCCTAAAAGAGCTCCTTCCCCAAGGGCTCTGCTGTGCGTCCTGCTGCTTTGCTGGATTACGAATACACCGAAATGCACACTCCCCTTCGTGAAGGGCTTGGTGCATTAAGCAAGCGAGGGCATCAACTTTTGGTCTGTGCTTGAGTGGCTTAAGGGAACAAACCCACTGTCACTGTTACAGAAAGGAGAGTGACTTTGATGTGAGTAAGAGAAAGTAGTAGGCTGCACTCAAATAACATGAAAACAGACCCATCACCTGTCACACAGTTCCACTTTGCAGATGAAAGCCTGCTAATTGCAGTCACTAGCAGGCTACAGGTCATGAAAACCGGAGATTTTTTTATAAATGTACCTGAAATGCAATTGCAAATATAAATTCATGCTTGCTGCATCCTCACACGCCAGGAGGTTCTGAGCTTCCTCAAATACATTATCTGCACAAACCCCTTAATACCTAAAAGAGTATTAATAACATTTCACAATTTGTTCTGAGTTCCAAATTGCTGTATTCCATTTCTTTTAAGTCAAATCTTTGGAAGATACTGTAATTATTTGCGTGACATTCATATTTTAGTCTGGCTGAGAAAATACCGGGCAAGCGCACAAGACTAGAGCAATACAGCATTATCGATGGTATCTAATGACTTGCTAATGGCCACAGATGGAAACTTTTGGCTACTGCTCATGGCAGTTGTCTTTTCAGTAAGATTTGATGTATTAGATCCTGGATGGGGCTGGAGATTTTTAAGGTAAACTATACAGCAATTACAATCCCATCAGGGAACATCAGGCAGAATTCACGCAATTAGAGTAGAAATTATATGTACTGTCAGGAATCATGCTAGTTTATGCCAAACAGGTTTTATGCTCCTATAAGAATGAATTAGGAATTAAACACTTTATTTTCAATACTAGTGATGGGCATTCATTAATACAACTAACATTAATAAGATAAAATGTACAGATACTCTCTAAACAGGAAGGATTAGACAAATTGGAAAAAAAAAAAAGAAAAAACAGTTAAACACAAATTTAAAGAAAAAATGTGTTTCTCATACAAGTGCCTTGCATAACTCCAATGCATTTGGCCAAAATATTAGCTTTGGAGTGCCAAATGGGGTTGGTCAACTTGGCTTATAGCCTAATGTGGGATACACGGACGGATGATGGGGGAGTGATATTTCCTTCAAGAAAAGCCTATTTAAATGTGTCCATGGCTTTTCCTCCTTATTTTGAAGAGTCTGTGGGGCGGTAAAGTGGAAAAGGACTTTGGAAAGTCATGTTCATTCCAGGGTGCTGGAAAGTGTTTTAAAGCCTTTGGGGTTTGGCAGCTTTTGGAAGGGATGCTCTGTGGACCCTTCTGGATGAGATACCCATTACCAGCTCATCTGCAAGTACAGGAGACAGGATTCAGTGACCCTGAGTGTTCCCTTCAGTCCCACGTACCTACCACAAGTACAGTCCTGCTGGTCTGCAGCCTACCTAGTTACTGTCTTCCAGCATTAAATGGAAAAGAAAAAGGAAAATCATCCCATGGCTACAGCTGTGTACAGGGCATACGAAACAAGCAATTTAGGACCCTTATCAACCTGGCCTCTTTATAACCCATGTCTTTCCCAGACCGCATCTTTGACTGCACTCCTTCCCCTGCCATGAGATGACAGCTCAATGATGGAGAGATTGGCCAGGGGAGGACGTGGAAGAAGTGGCCAGTTTTGTCCTCTTGGTTGTCCCTCCTCTGATCTTCCTCCTGCTTCACTCACTGGCTAAGCACCACAGATGTGCTCCAGACAGCAAGAAGTGACCTTGAAAATATTCACTTCTTAACCTGCTTAAAACTGAGTTATACACCACTCTTTCATGATGACTGTGCTTAACAGCATAATCCAACCTTTCTGTGCCATATTTCATTCCTTTTTACTGTAAGCCATTTGCAACAGGGGTCACCATTCCCTGTGTGTTTGCTAAAAGCAAGAAAGCCCGGGGATTTAAAAAGAAAAAAAAAAAAAATAGAAAGGTCATTCAGGTAGGGGAAGACATACATCTTGTAAATCAATTACAGATCTTTCCTGCTGCAGCTCGTTCAGCTTAGTGATGTCTCTCATTCTTTGTTAGCTAAGATTTTCTCCCTAAGAGAAAGTTAGTTAGCTCTTTGGAAGCTGTGTATAAAGAGGTCTTACACTAGCTGCAAATCAGCTTTATTGATCCACATGTCCTGAAAAACTTACAATAATTGAAAAAAAACCCTAAAGTTAGAATATCTTTCTTTTGGTCATGACCTATACTGAAAAATCTTCTGCTTAAAGGTAAAGCTTCAGATTAAGCAGTTTTCCAGGAAATTTGCAATAATTAACTATCTCTGTGACCCCAGCAGAGACCAAGTCCTGAACGGAGATACAAGTTGGTAGAACACCAGGAGATAAATTTAGTAACTTAATTGTATTTCTTATTTTTGTTCCTATTGGTGTATTTGGGGATGCATGCCATTCACCAAGCTCCTTCTTGACTATGGTCAGAGCGGGGAAAATTCATTACATCTGTGATGTATCCCCCTTTTAGCGTGGGATTTGGGGAATGTGAATTGGATACACAGCGGCGTAGCCCTCCGCACTTCTGAATGCTGCATGCAGTCATTATGCAGCAAAGCAATTTTAAAATCAATGGCACAGCGCAGAAGGAATGGCAAAGCTGTGAATGAACAGCATATGAACAAGCACAGACACTGAGGCTGAGTACTCATCACTGCAATTCAATCCCTGGATGATTTCTAAAGACAATAATTCCAGTCTTGGGGCTTCTTCATTTCGAAAATCCATCTCAAGAAAAGCTCTAGGGTAATCTAAATGGTTTGCTATAGAAGGAGTAATACAACTCGAGTTTCTACAGCATCTTATAAATGACCATATGAAAAAATAACCATTTAAATATGAACGACCATTTCTATCATGGTGGTTGTGGAGTTAAGATGTGGATATCATAGCAACATGGGAAGAAGTCCAGCAACAGAGCTGCCTTCCCATCATATGCTACAGAGCTGGCAATGCACTGGATACTGGGAAGGAGGATATTTCGGCCTCTCCCCCAAAGAACTCTCTCCAGTAGTACATACAGATGTAGTCCCACCCCAACGATGCCATTATATGAAGCTTGCTCTTCTTTCTTTCCCATCCTAGACAAGAGAACTAAAGGCAAGACGGCAGCCTCCACTGGTTGGAGAGAGAATTGGGGCACAGTGGCTGCCTTAATGTTATCAAGGGTCCTGTGGATCTGTAAAATGCAGCAGTTGGCTCTGAAGACCCAGCACCCTCATTGTGTTTTACATGTTTTTACTTTGGCCTGGCTCTGGTCTGGGACTGTGCACTGAACACCGGTGGGTGATGGGCATCTCTTGGATGCAGCTGAGTTGCCTCCCAAAGGAAACAGATTTGCACGTGCCAAAACCACTCCACGACACACAAGTGCAGTAAAGTGAGGATGATCAGAGATTTACTTTAAAAGTGCATTCCTGGTCCAAACTGAAACACTAGCCCAGCTGCATGAAGAAGGAACAGCCAGCCTACATCCGAGATCTGCGGAGGGCTGAACTGAACCCTTCAGTCCAGTCAAATAGCTGAAAATCCAGCTTTTCTTTCTACGGCTCTTGTTTGTATAAGCACCGCTTTTCAGCAGGTCTATAACTCAGACAGAATGATTTCTTTTGAATTAAAATCTGTGTCCAAGGTATCAGCTGCAAACATTTTAGAAAAATACTAGAAGTCATGCATTTCATCAAAGTGAGCTAATAAAAGTATGCTACACTTTTTCATATGCATTTTTATAATACTTAATTTGATCAGCTATTTGTCTTTGCACAGTGCAGTAATAACTTGTCTTCATGTCTGGCTCATACAAAGATGTTTCAATAAGCGACTTGTTAGCACCACAATATGATTAAGAGAAATGGCTCTAAAAAATAATTCTTGATATATAAAAATTCCTTCTTTTTTAAACAGTAAATTCTGTTTATCAGTAAAAACTTTTCAGGGTTTTTTGATTTCTCTAGTTGGAGAAAGAAGGGATAAAACCTGCCAACAAAGAGAACCTACAGAGTTTAATAAAATTAGTAAGCAAGAAGTAGACATCAAGCTATGTGATTACCTTGTCACGTATCTCCCTCAGCCTTCATTTCTGCTGCACCAACCAGAGGAGCGTGCTTTGCTCCTGAAGCTAGGCACAATTAATCAACGCAGTTAAAGTACAACTAAATTAACATTTTACAAATCCTCCTGCTAACCTATTTAACTTAATAATCCTATGAAATATCCAGAGGAGCAGATACCCAATGTACTTGCGGCATGTTCAACACCACCATGCACAATACCGTAAATGCTGGATCTGCACAAACCATGCAATAGCAATTCCAACAGACCAGGGATAATTTACATCCACTGAGGATCTGGTTCAATTATCCTGACCAAGAATAATTTGCAGTCAGGAGCACAGAAATTCCCAGACTGGAACAGAGCCAAATGACTGACTTCTAGCAGTTACTACCAGATGAGACTTTTAAAGGGAGTTACATGAAACACCACTAATAGACAGGTGAAAAAATCTGCTACTGACAATAAGTTTCATGCTAATCCTAGAAGAAGGAAATTGGTTTAAATGCCATGAAAGGGGATTCCCCCTCACCCTTTAATTATAAGAACTCCAGCTATTTTAATTATCCAGCAAAGCATACATTTAGTAATGCTGATTCTGGCTTTAGTCGCATCATTTGGTGGTTCCACAGGCTCAGTATAAACTGCATAAAAGAGTATTTTTTTTTCCACTCAGCATTTCTTGCCTTTCAGTTTCATTGAATTTCCTCCCCTTCTTGTGCGCAGACACAAGGGATGGATACTTGTGTTTTCAAACCGTGCCCCTTAGACCAGCCTTTACAGACACACTCACACCTTATGTCCCCTCCGAGAACAAAGGTGCTTTCAGACGCTCTTCAGAGAAGAGGTTTGCTTACCTCAGCCTTTATCATTTGTCTTGCTCTTCTCAACCCTTTCTAGTTCTGCAATATCTTTTTAACAAATACCACATAGGGCTCCCATCCAAGCTACATCATTGATTTCAAATATTTTGTGAGATTGGCCCTCAAGGTCTCTCTCACAGCCCTTTCTTACCCTGCTATCTTCCTTTTTTTTTTTTTTTGTAACCACACTGAGCAGAGACTTTCACTGCAGCATCTACACTAACAATTTGGTCCTATTACTGAAACAGTAAAATCCTTAAATCCTACAGATTGTTAAAGTTTTGCTTCAGATGACTCTTCAGCCTCACATGCCCCCAGGTGTCCCAGAGTGTTTAGATGTCTTTGACGTCCCACCAGTCTTTTGTCAATGTGGCTATCCTGGAAAAGAAGAAAAAATACTTTGCTCACTTGGACATTTTGCTAGCTCAGAGCTTACCTTTCCAATTATTATTATTTATTAATACTTTTCTTAGTGGTTTGGGGGAGGATTACTAAGAAATGGATTAAAACACAAATCCCTCTGTAATCCTTTTGTCCTGATGAGAATGAGTTTGCTATTCTTACCCCTTTTTTTAGGTGCTTGCCTCTGATATTTCTCTCAGGAGAGGTGGCCAGCAGACTTGCATAGCTACAGAGCCACTGCCCCACTTTGGCCTCACTCTGTTCCTGTCCCCTTTCCTTTCTAGGCACAGGATTGTGTAGGCTCCAGGTTACAAGGCACAGGGCTCCGCTCTCCTTCTGCACCTTACATTTCCTTTATATCCATATCCGGGAAAAGGGCAGCCCTCATCTCACTACTGCAGTAGGAACTACCAGAGAGTCACGGTTATTTCTCTGCATTTTTCCATTCCTGTATGAAAGGAGAAAAATGACCTTGTACAGAGTCTTCTTTAGTCTTACATAGAGTTCACAACAAGAGGTCCATCAAGAATTTCTGCATATACAGAAGCCACATCTGGTGTAGAAAGTCTTTGAACTCAAAAGAGTTGGAGACAAGAAGAGCTTTGGGGAGAAAATATTAATTTAGATATTCAGGTTCAATTTGTGTGTCCTCTCCTGGGCAGTCATTCGGGTTTATTTCTTGTGTCCTTCCCTGGGCACTCATTTATGGTCACTGTTGGAGATGGGGATGAATCTTTGGTCTTGGCCACTGGACCCATTTTTTATTAGATTCTGTTCTGTGTCCTTACATGATAAATTCTGAGCAGACATGTTCAGAACATGTTTTCAACATTTCTTATCAAGACACTGGGAATTTTTGAAGAACAACACTACAGCTTTCTTTTCTGCACAATAATGTCTTGAAACTAATTATTTCTGCCTATAAACATCAAAAAATTTATTTTTTTTTCCTTATTAACAAAGAAATGTAGATCAGATCAGCCAGTTTTGGAAGACAAGACTTTTTTTTTTTTTTTTTAATGAACTATATCCTGCTCAGTTAAAGCTGTCTTTTCCTAATGCAGACTGTAAAATATTCATTTCTTAATAGCAGATTCAGCTCTCTTCAAACCCAATATAGTGTTATGCAGATGAGTTCCCTTTTTTGCAGACATCATGGAAAAGAATTCCAATGCTATATGGTAAAAACTTCAGAATGTTTGAAATATGAGAATATTATAATTGTAGTTTAATATGCTAATGGGAACTGGGAAGAATTGAAGTAATTTGCCCATATATTACTACACCCTCTGTAGCAGGGTAATATAGGAATTTGGACATCATTATTAATTGGAAACATTGCCTAGAATTTACTGGACATAACCATTAAGTGGAGACATTGCTTGAGGTTGAGAATAATAAACTCCCTATACTGGGTTTACTTTCTCAAATTGTTTCTTAAAAACCATTTCAATTACCAAAAAATGCATCTGAAAATACCATTAATCAAAAGCACAGATTTTATTTGGTGTTTTCAGTCTTTCAAGGTGAAAGAGATGGAAATTAGACTCAAAGCATCACTACTAACTGCTGAAATTCACTGTATGTACTCATGCTTTATTAGGTACACGTTCAGACAAGAGGGAGATGTCTTTCATAACGATTTCATCTGTCCCTACCGCACTCTGCCCAGGGTCCCACAAGTCCATCACCATGAATCTAAGTGCCTAATGCCTCCACATTCTGTCATCCAGAGCTTCTCAATTTATTAAGTGCTGGTGCTTTAATTTAAGGGATACTTTTTAAACCAGTTTTGCTAGGCCAGTGCAAGACTCCATAGGAAGAAAACACCCAAACGTTTTATTCATCTTCTGTTGATTGGGAAGAGGTTTAAGTAAAACGCAATTGGTCATTCTTAAAATGGAATAAATTTGCCTACAAAAAGGCAAGTGGTGGTTTTGCCAAAACAATGTAATTTTCCCTGTGCGTAAGCAAACCTCAGCTTGTGAGCTACTCCTCTTAGCTCAGAGTTTTTCCTCAATACCCATCCATTTCATCACATACTAAATGAGCACGGGCAGCTTGGAGCGACAGGCAGCTTTCCCCCAGGCAACCCCTCCAGTCTTGCCCAACTCCAAATCCATCACTGCTTGCCACAGCCACTTATTCCCTATTGACCACTGCTCCCAGATTCACAGAGTTTATACCCTGAAAGGGTATGGGCAGCATCTTTCCACCCTCTTTGCCTGCACCCTCCTTCTCACCTGCTGAGCCCAGTCATTTCATCTCCAACCTGCACTTCATCCTGGATGGTCAGTCAAGTGGATCCTGTTCTGCTCCTCTTGATACCCTCTGCTGAGCAGGCTGTGTCCAGCCCATCATGACAGAAGAAGAACTTCAGAGAGAAAACATCATTCTGCAAATCCTTAGCTGAACTCCACCTTCAGTTTTGGGTCATAATCCTAGGAAGCCAGAGACAGGCAGAAAATTACTTTCTTCCCTCTCCTCCCTGCTTACTCTGAGATTCACTGTTGAACAAATAATCCTCAGCTCTAGATCAAGAGATGGGAAAATAAATACCCTTAACACCGTATTATATCTACACCAGTATAGTACCAAATAAATTCCCTAATACCATGAAAGAACTGAAATAAAGGGACTGGAACAAATAGCTCTGTAATACCTGAATTGCATATGCAAATATAAGATTGCCAGAATTTTATGAAAGGAAGTCCTCGGGATTTTGCCCTTTGAGTACTTCTAGGAAGCAATGTCTAATACTCGCTACATGAGCACACCAGCTTTGTTTGAAAGGCCTGCCTTGCCTGGCATTTTTTTCTGAGCCGTCATTGCCTTTACTCACTAGATGATGGCACATTGCAGGGAATCATAGGTTCAGCACAGTATTGATCAAGTCAGTGCTGATATAGCAGAAATATGAAGGAAGCAGCACAAAAACTGTGCTTAGGACTGCAGCCTGCAGGGCAGGCTCCCCATCGCGGCAGAGGGGAAGGAAGGAAGCCGGGTGGATGCGGAAGAATTGGGTGCTGTTCTCCTTTTTTGCATTGCAGGGGCACGGCACCTATATTTTTCCCAGGCTTCCTAAATTCCATAGAGTTCCACTTCTTCCAAGTGCATCACTATTTACAGCATCTCCCACAGTTCTCCTCATGGCATGGGAAGAGAATTCAGCCTCCACCATTTGGAACATGACAGATTGACCATTTCCAACGTTTTTTTTCCCACTCAAAAGACAGAGAAAACCAAGTATCCATGCCCCAGAGCTGGATCTAAGTAATCCTCTTTCCAGAAAATAGTTTGGCCCCATAAAAAAATCTGTAGAAGTATTCCATACTGAGATCAAATTTAAAAGATTATTGATGGCTTCGGGGTTTTACCCCCACCCCCAAGTCGAAGCAATTTAAAACAAAGATACATGAAGAATGTTTTTTTTATTTTTTAATATTTTTTCCCTCTATGTATTTCCAGTTGATGATTTTTAGGGTTTAGGCTTTTAATTTCTATTTAAGATAGCTTTATTATTTCACAGTGTGTTAGGAAATCTCAGCTCCTCCAGGACTGAACAATACAACTCTGCCAGCTCTGGCTCCAGGGCCAAAGCCAGGTACATTTTCACTAGCTGCGACCATAGGAGAATCTTGCTGCAGACAAGAGGCCACGCACATGTGCACATGAAGCAAGCGAACATGCCCAGGGAGAGGCTGACTCTGCCACTATCTCACCACCCCTGAGATGGAGCTGGGAGGAGATGGAGAGCCTGGCAGATCAGAGACACACAACCACCTCAGTGAGGCTGCTGGTGATGCTGAATTATTTCTGCTGTCTTCATGCTCTCACCACTTGACTCTGCAAGATGCAGAGCAGCCAAGGTTCACACCATCAGCTGTAGCAGACAGAAATACATACCAGTCCTACAATAGGACTACAGCCCAGGCAATAGTATAAAGGAGAGAGCAGGGACACATCGCCACAGGCATACAGAGACATCTGGATCCACAACTGGGAGTACTGAGACATCAAGTGATCATGACAAACCAACCCAAGCTAGGGATTTTGTAGAGCTCAGGTGCAGGGAATGGAGATGCGGCTCCCAGCCTGCCCCATGTACACCCTGAATCAGTCATCCCACACTGAACAGCACTGATTTATTGCTGCAGATTGGCGTTATTATTGTAATTTGTGCATCATGCTTGTAGTGACATGCAGACCTTCTTCAGTAAAGGATTTCTAGAAGAAATAACCCATTTCTGAAGTCCCAGTCTTTCCTAATAACTCCCAAACTATGGAATAAAATTAATCAAGGTGATAGTAATTTCTCCTCTCCTCCTGCCTGAGATGGACCCGCCCAAGGAGAGGATGGAGCAGAGCCCTGGATGGAGAAGCAGCCCTCCCAAAGGGAGGATTGCCACCCTATCTTGCAGGGATTTCTGAGGTGCCTTTCTCAATTAGCAAACTCTTAGGTCATTAGAGAAAAGCGAAAAGATCCAGACACAGTTCAGATTTATGTCCAGTTAGTCAAAGCATGTGGCTACACAACTCAGGGCAGAAAACTAATACAGATCTGTACCATGAGCGGTTAAGAAGAGGAAGAGCCAACATATAAACAGACCCAATGCTTCTGTAGTCACAGGAGGTTCCGGGATTTGGTGGTTTTTTTTGTTTTGTTCTGTTTTTAAATGAAAGCTTGATTATCTCCCCACTGCAAGGGAGAAGTATTTACAGTGCAATCGTATACAGGTTCCTCCTTATTCACAGGAACAAGGACTATCTGCATTTCTCCTGTTGCCCAAGGATGCAAGATACTTTCCTAAATTACAGTTCTGTCTCTGGAAACATATATAGTTTTTCTGCACATTTCAGGGAGATTTTCTTTACAATCAATGTACAAAAAGAGAATGCCATAACCAAAATTACGGCCACTCAGGAAGGAAAAAATAAAAGACATGAGAAAGCAAGAAATCCAGGACAGGCTCAGGAAAAACAGACATGACTATAAGCTCCCCAAAATGAGTGCTACGTTCTTACTCCCAGGTGTGTATGTAAAGAGACCAAATAATATTTCTTAATAAGCCACCAGGAATCATCACAAATAAATGTATGACACAGCCTGAGACCTCAGATACCTGGGTAACAATCTGTATTTTTCTGATACCCAAGTTTGTGTCCAGCTAGAGATGGAGAAATGCAACAGTGACCTCCTAAAGAAAAAAATAAGTCACCCGTTTGACTTGAGTCTTTGTTTTTGTTTTTAAATGTTGCAGTGTCCGTATGCTGTTCTCATCCTTAGCACACAAAGACTCTCCCATGCCTAAGCTTGCAACTCCCACCTCGTCTCCTGCTTCTTATCACTGGAATGCCTATGATAATTTAATGAGAAATTGAATAAACCCAAATTATACTGAGAATTTCTCCCTACTGTTCTGACAGTCCTATTGCATATACACAAGTCATTTCAAGTATGCTCATAAACGGAGCTGCAATGCCTTTCTCACATATCAGATATCTGACAAAGATATTGCTTCTTGTCCCTCAGGACCTTGATTGGCAGTTTCTTTCAACTTGAAGAGCTGCAGAAGACATTTGGGAGCTCACACGATCAAAAATTGGTCTCAGTGTATAATATATGATGGGAGTTGCAACTTCCACAAGTTTGACTTAAATCACCCTTTCTCCCCTGCTTTGCCCACACCATCTTTAATGTGTACGCAATGGGACCAGAAATGACCACTGACCATGACAATGACACTGGCAGTTCCCTCTTCTCTTTCCGCTGTTTTCCCAAAAGCTAGAAGACATTTGCAGTCACTGAAGAAAGGTGGGGTGGTTTTTTTTTTTAAAACCACAGAAAAAAAAAGATAGAAGAAAACTCTGAAAATTAGAAAAAACAAACTAATTGCAAAGAACCAAGCTTGAAGACCAGTTTCCAACTTGACCCTGCTGATGTGATTGTCCCTCCCTTTCTTTCGATTCCAGCAGTCGTGTGTGTTTTCTCAAGTTGAAGTGAACTGCAGTCTCCTCCCAGCCTGCAGGAAGCCTCCTTGCCTTGGGATTTGCTCCCAGAACAGGTAGCTTTCCTTTTCCTTTCAGGTGTTTCCTCCATCGCATGCATCCATCTATCTCTCTGGTTATCCTCCCAGATGCTCACCAGACACACCAGGAGGGTCTCCAAAGCCCAACATGCTCAAGGACACTTGGGGAAGATGTGTTTTTCCCCTATTCTCCTTTTCAGGAGGCTTCAGCCATGGCCAAGGAGCACCAGTCAGCACAGGACAAACATGCAATCTCTTTCTCTAGTGCACAACTGGGAAAAAACTGGTTCAGCTGGGTGATGGAAAACTCCCCTACTTCTGCCACAACAAAGCCATGAATGAACTCTGCTTCCTCCACACTTCTTTTCCATAGTGCATTTTGCAGCTCCTCAACACCTGGCTAGATGGTGAGTGGCAGCTTTTAGGAGCAATCCTAGACCAAGGTCATTTTCTGTCCCCACGTCTCTCCTTTGGTCCCCCTGGCTCCCCCTCTCCACCCTGGTGTGCACCTTATGCACAGGTTCTGGTCATTCTGGATGTTTCTGCACAGCACCCTCAGATGATGGGAACATGACCCTTAGAAGGGCCATTAGTTCATATTTTAATCCATACCCATAGCATTTCTAGACACCTTCTAACCCTCAGCAAAGACCTGAAGCAGACTTCCTTTGTAAAAATGATATGTTCCGTGTCTCCAAAATAGCAATTTCTCTTTCATCATAAGGGAAAGAAAGAACATGCTGATCAAGCCAATTCTTTTCAAAGGATTTTTTTTCCTTTGTTTTTATGGTGATGCTATCATGAAAATCTCCTAGTTCCACTCAACAAGATGCAAGAAAAGCAAGTGCAATTGAATTTGCTTACTTTCACACTTAGAGTAAGACTCTCCTGTGGAGTCAGCATGTTATTGCAGCAAAGATCACTTGGCCTGAATGTATTTAAAGACAGGTGCAAAAAAAGAATATTTTGGATTGTTCTAAATACACAGTGTCCTCCAAGGAAAGAAAGCCCTTCCCATTAAATACTATTACTCAAGAAAGAAATTAAAAGGTGGAAAGGAACAAAAAATGGCAAATGTTTTTAAGATGTTATAACCTCTACATTGCCCTCAGATAATGCAACAAAACTACACAAAATACATAGGAGAGCAGGAAAGTTAAAAGCAGTCTTAGTCCAGGGCCAGCATTCTTATCAGCACTGGAAAAAAGAAAATATGCATTGCTTCACTCTGGTAGCATCTGGGATAATCCAGCAAGACTGCACCTCTTTTGCAGAAGAGCAGAGGGAAAACTTGTTGTTCTCTGGGACCTGGGGGCTACAGGTTGTTTTGTAGCTCCCTGCAGAGTTCTTTCTCTTCTCTGTTTCTCCCTAAAGGAGTCAGGTTAGAAGTGCTGCCTTCAGCCCTCTACGCACCCCTTCCAGACATTAGTCAGTGTAATAGAGTACGGCACCATAGGGAAACAGTGCTGGAAAGGACTTGGAGAAACCCCTTCCCTGTAATCAATGGCGGTCCTGCAAGATGTTTGTTCAGCTTCTTCCTCAAGACTTCCAGAAATGGAAACTGCACATCTCCACACATGGTCCAGTCAGACGTTTCAATCCCTTTTCCCACTAGATTTGGGGTTTCCTAGCATCTAAGGTGCATCTCTCCTCTATACTAAGTTCAGCATCACTCTCTAGAGAAGAAGGTCACTCCTCCTCACACGCAGAGGAGTCATTGCAGGAAAATGAGGGATTACTTAAACATTTTATTGCAGGTTTGCAGACCAGGAGGGTGGGAAGGGGAGGATCTGGCCACCCTGCCCTTTCCACATGGGTGAGGAGGCATCAGCTATGCTCTATCTGGAGAGGCATTCAAACACCCCGAGAATCACTGGGTTGTGGGAGACCTAGAATATATTTGCAGATTGGGTTTTCTGTACCTTTGAAAAAAGTGTTGGGATTTTTAAACTGGAAGGGAACTGAAAGGGTGTAGGAAAGGTCAGCGATGGGTGTGCACAGGGATTTCCACTTCTCCCCAAACTCAGTCCTTACTGATGAGCCAGCAGGCACGCAGGGGCTCCCAGTGTCCCAGCGTGTCACTGCCATGGTCACATCACCAAGGCAGTAACTCAGCCAAAGGGGAGGTTCTGGTCATTCCCTTCTGGCCACCCTGCAATGAATGCGTACAGCTAAGCTGCTCACATGTGCTGTCCCATAGGGGAATTTCTGCCATCTTCAGCAGTTCCCCCATGGCAGACCTCGGAAAAAGCACTTTGTGCTTTGGCTATGCAATGTTTCAGTTCAATGGCACATTTGTTTCAAAAACCCTGACTTTGACTGCCTGTAAATTGTTCTGCTGACACTTCTCTCGTTCTGCTCCCAGCAGTGTGCATCTCTCAAACAGGGAATGGCCAAAATAGGAGCGGGGGGAAATATCAAAAAGCAAACCTTCAATCTCACCTAAGCCACAAAACACAAGCTGCTGACAGAAGCAATCATTCAAAGGGGACTGAAACCCAAGTCTCCAGATAAACTACACATGCAAATATAAGGTGTAAAAAGCCCTGAGCAAATATGCAGCACTTCACCACATCTGCAATTGCAAAGACATTTGAATCACTTGTAGCAACGCCTGCCCTTTGCCTCAGCCCCCGCTGACAGCGGGGAGCCTCCACCTCCAACCCAGGCTTACACAGAGCTCTCTCCTTGACAGCTTTGTGGGCATGTTCAACGTCTAAAGTCAAATTTCTCTTCTCCCAGCAATCTAAAGGTTAAACCCCAGGCCAAATGTCTTACTTTCTAAATGCATTTCACTCAAGTTAGTAACCTTTCACAACAAATAAGGCAACAAAGGGTTCAACCGTCAGTCATGTCATGGGCTGTTAGAAAATGTGTCAATACGGGAGAATGAACCAGCAGGTGAGTCTGTTGTAATACAGCACTTGAGAGGGGAAGTGTCCTGGGATTGAAAGGACACATAAGAAATGGTTAGTGACCACAACATTCCAGCAAGGAAATCTCTTATTGTCAACTACAGCTTTCCAAATTACAAAGCAAGGATGCAGGTCAGCTGCATATGAACTGCCCTAATTTAGTTGACCACAATAAACCTCTGGGCAGCTGAGGATGGCAGCTATTGACTGTCACATAAGTTCATCTCATCTGCCATCCTGAGCACAGGTTGCAGGTGCACTTATGGCTCTGGTACTCACCAGATACTGACTTTCTCTTCCCTGGCTACTGGGGTCTTGGGTATAGCCTGTCCTATGTTGTTCTCAGCTGGACAACCAATCATTCCTTGTTTTGAGATACAATAGGTTTTCAATTATTTTGATCAGAATCTCAGATAACCATCTCTAGAAAAGAACCAGTTAACTACCTGGTGGAGGAGAGCACATCCACCTTTTCTGTCTCCTCCACACCCCACTAGAAGAAAAAGCCTTCACAAAGTAGACATTAAGAGATACAACTAACATTAAGGAACCACCAATATCAGCAGAAACCCATAAAGTTTCTCTGGATACCCCTACCTTTCCAATACATAGGAAATCCATAGAAACAGATAGATTGGAAAACATCATGGATTTTCCTAAGCAACTAGGACTACCTCATGATATTTAAACAGAAGGATATTGCCTGCTCCACTTTTTCCACATTACAGGAGTATTAGCCATGCCACGAAGGACTCTGGAAAACTACATACAGAAAGGCTCCAGAATTACACAGAATCATAATGCCCAGGCCAGCACTCTGTATGTCTGAAGATGAAACAAAAAGAGGCAGTGAAGATCAAATAGCTGCCTGCAGAGCCTGATATAAATTCCAGCCTTTTTGCTACTACAATCCCATGAGAACGAGAAGCTAAAAAGGAAAAATCTTAAGCATAAAGTCTGACAAGGAAGGACAGAGATAGATGCTTTTGCTTGGAGCCTCAGCCTCTTCTTTCACTGCACAAGACCACAAAGAATATGTCTGTAAGATGCTAGGTAGAATTGTGGAGGGATATTCAAGCTGTCTCTGCTCAGTTAGCTCAGATATTGGAAGCAACACTGCCAGGTTACCATGGCATTCCTCCCAGACTAATATTCATTGTTTCTCAGCAAGGCTACGTGACACAAACAAAATGCCACCTCAACGTGGTAGAAATTCCCCAAGCACCAGCTAATTGACAATGAGCTCAGGTCTGGCTACTCAACTCTGCATTGTACAAACACTCTTCAAGGGATGACTCCAAAGGGGTACCAGCAGGTACCAACACTGTGTCTGGGAAGATCAGTCCCAACCTTGCCTCTGTTCTGCAAACCTTCCTAGGAAGCTGCAGCAGGCTCACATCATCAAATCCAAACACCTATTTCCAGAAGTAACACGGGAAACAGATCCCTCTGGTCATTTCTCTGTAGGTGACTCACGCCCATCTCAAAGCTCAGACCTCGAGATCAGAGAAGAGGGATGGGAATTCTGGCTTGTTGGGGAACTCTTGCTTTGTTGGGGAGTAGATAAACTCTTCTTTGGGTTCATTCAGAAGAGAAACACCATGAACATGCACATTACAGACCTTGCTGAGTGTGTGGCCATGTCCTCAGCTTAGCTCCAGCTGCTCCACATCACTCCACAATGTGTTTAAACACTCTTTGAGGATTCACCCTTTGCATGGGTTTGGAAGTGAAGGTAGATTGTGGAGTTTTCAGGATGAGTTTTATCTGCTGCCGTTGGGGAAGACTGCTGGGACCTCTCAAACAGGCTTTTTTCCATCCTTGCTCATTGGATACCATCAGAGAAACAGCTTTCCTCTCCCTCTAGCAACCATCCTGCTTGTAGGCTCAGCAGGGTATAGGAGCACTTCTCCGCCCGTTAATGATCTCTTACTCTGTCACTTGGCCCTGTATCTACTATCTGCTTTCATGATTTAGTCAACCTGTCTGTACACTTGCAATGAAACCTGGTTGCCATGAATTCCCTACATGTCCAACCTTATGTTTATTAATTTGTACAGTAGTACAAGAGGAAGGCAACGCTTCTTTGGGTTTGCCTTTCCAAAGAACAGTCATTAAAGATCATCAGCTGACCAATCCTGGCCATAGCAGAAGAGTAGGGAGGCTGCAACCAAGGCAAGGTTGCTGTGTGGGCAGTCATTACCAAGGACATCACCTCGTAGTAGAGCTGCTCATGTGAGGGTGGGCTTTGAGGACACACCAGAGATGAGCAGATGCTATAAACAGGTGAGCCTGTTCTGAATGGATCAGAACCACCAGAAAGAGGAGGTGGAGGAGTACTCTCTCAGAAATGGGACCTAAAACCTCTCAAGGCAACATTCAAGCATAGTGTAACCATACAATCATAGACTATCTCAAGTTGGAAGGGACCCATAAGGATCATCAAGTCCAACTCCCTGTTCCTTGCAGGACTACCTAAAACTAAACCATATGACTAAGAGTGTCGTCCAGACGTTCCTTGAACTCTGACATGGCTTGATGCCAGGACAACTTCCCTGGGGAGCCTGTTCCAGTGACTGACCACCCTCTCAGTGAAGAACCTTTTCCTAATGTCCAGTCTGAACTTCCCCCAATGCAGCCTTATTCCATTTCCTCGTGTCCGCTGCTCCCTTTGAGGAAGGTGTAGGCTGCAATGAGGGCACCCCTCAGCCTTCTCTTCTCCAAACTGAACAGATCAAGTGACCTCAGCCACTCCTTATAAGTCTTACCCTTGAGGCCTTTCACTGTCTTGGTCGCCCTCCTCTGGAGACACTCCAGTAGTTTGATGTCCTTCTTATATTGAGGTGCCCAAAACTGCACACAGTACTCGAGATGGGACCAGACCAGTGCAGTGTGGAGTGGGACAATCACCTCCCTCAACCAGCTAGCTATGCTGTGCTTGATGCACCCCAGGACATGGTTGGCCCTTTAGCTGCCAGAGCACACTGTTGACTCATATTCAGGGTAACGTGTCCCTGTCTCGCCGAATCAGGCACCTACAAATGTCAAAACCTACCAGCAGGGTGGGACTTGTTCCAATTCTGGAACACATTCTGCAAGGTGAGAAGATCTGCAGGATAGTCAGTGTATATTATCTAAAAGCAGGATTTTGCCTTTTATATTTGCCCTCACCCTATGTCTTGGGATATCAAAAGTGGTGCATGCAGACAAAGAAAATACTCTCAGCAGCAGAACATTTCGGAAAACATTAAAAGTAGCCACAGTTTAGGTAGAAGAAAGGGTGTCTTGCTGTTTCAGAATGACAGTGAGTACTTGAACATGAACTACAAAGTTGAACCATAAAAACAGCGTTCCATCAAAAAACAACAAGAGTCAGTATACGGAGAGTTGCAGTACCCGTGGCAGTGTAAGTTAAAGCCCTGAGGAAAATAAGACTCACACTTCCATATCTGTGTGAAAGTCTCAGCATTAGCAAAGATGCAAAGAGAAGTGAAATGCAGACACCAAAGGGCAGGAACTATAGATAGTAACTGACAGCTCAGTCAGAGCGTGTTCAGCCACCAGGATTCAGCAAACATGGAAACAGCGTAAGGTCGACAGTGCGCCGGGCCACCAACACAAGGCAGATCACACAAAACCACAGACAAGAGGAAAGCACAGGTATAAACACAAGCGCTTTTATCCTGCCTGCACAGTGGCAGTACACAGCAGATGTCTGCAGAAGTAGCACATGAGCAGCAAACGTTACCTGTGCCAGAAAACCAGCAGTTAGAATCAACACTGACATCTTCTGACACACAGGCAGCAGCCTGGGCAGCAGAAAGCTGATGCGTAAGGATGGCATCAGGTGCCGGCACAGTACCGAGACCCATACAACAATTTCATGTCGGCACAGCATGCAGATGTCAGCCAAGACGATGGGAAAGGCATGCTTTCCAACAGGTTATACGTTAGCAACCTCTGACCCAAGCAGATGGAGATTGATCGGTACGTTGCTGGCACTTTTATAACAACCTGCTCATGCCTCAGGCTGGAAGACACGGGCACAATTGTTTGAGGGCTTTGAAAGAGACTGGAGTGTTGTATCTCAACTATCATTCATCAGCCTCAATGCAGGTGCTGTCCAGGTATCTCAGCTTAGTCCACAACTATGCAAAGTAAAGCTACTTTACTCTGTTTTGCTTTGTTACAGACCAGGGAAAGATTAATTCCTGGTGTTTACCACAGCTTGGGGGCACAGATGGGAGTTGTACGTTTGTTAATCCGCAAAAACTTAATCCTATGTTTCAGACCAGAGATACCAGTTAGTGGTAAGAGCTATAGGTACCTAACTACCCTCTGCTGAAAATAACCAACTGGGAAGATAATTTTGGTCAGACAAGCTCTCTAACATGAGCCAGTTACCCACCTGAAGTCTTTGCAGACTAAATTTCTGCAGAGGAAGAGAAGCTTTATGTAAATTGCCTGTCTTCTTCCACGGCCCTGAAATGGTAGAGTGTTCACCTAATATATGCTGAGGACATGGCAAAAAAGGAGTGGTCAAGAGTGCCCGGGCTCAAGGAGTCAGTTAAAGAGCAATGTACAAATGCAGAATTATTTTGCCTAGTTCTGAACATCACTTATACTGTTTGTGGGTGAAATATGTTTGACATGATATCTGCAAAAGCTGAGCACCACGCGTTTTAGTTATTGTATTCCCTCAACCATGAAAGCAGCATTTGGGGAAGATAGGCTTAAATTCACTGCACCATGTTGTGCAAGGTTCTTCACTGGTCCTTGGGGTCTGAACAGCTGAGTCAGGATATCTTCCTTCTGAGCTGAGGATAAAAAGCGTTAACATAAGAAGTCAACAAAAAGGCCAAGGAAAAAGCTGTGAGCCTAATCCAGCCCCAGCATGATTAAAAACCAGGAATCTACAAGTAATTTCTTGTGCCAGGTCCTTATTCAGGTTTGAGATGTAGTAATTGCATGTGTTCTCACACTGGTCCCAATCTCCCTCTGCAAACTGAATGCCTCGATGAGCTCTACTGATCGACAACTATTGTTTGTATCCAACAGCCTTTGTGAACAGCATCTTGGATGCCCATGGATACCACCATAGCATAGTAAAGTCTTTAAAAGTCAACCCAATTGCATCATTCTGCCCATGAATTAGAGAATATCAAAGAATTCACAGGCTCGGTATTTAGATGCCTTTTTGCAAAAATACTTTAGCGGTTCAGTAGTGACTTTAGCAACTTGACTCACTGTCAAGACTTACCCTGAGTTTTTAACCCAACGAATTTGGTTTCCAAGATCATGCAGGTTGTAATACAGAAACAAAACAAAACAGAACAGAACAAAAAAGGCAGCAGTCCTGTATCTGTCTTTCCCCCTGGTTTGCAGATCAAAAGAAACAACCCAGCCTTTGAAAACTGAGCAGGGATTTGGCCTTTTGAAATCCATCACCTTGGCAACCCAACTCACAGCCAATGGACAACTCTAATTGCCAAACGCCTGCACCTCAGGATCTGCTGAGGTCTGCTCAGCCACCCCACATCAAAGGTGAGATGGGCAGCTCCTTCAAAGGGCACACTTCTGTCTCACAACACACTCACGTGCGGAGCCATACGGAAACATGCAGACATGTAGGCTCTTCGTTCCCAGGGGCCTGATTCAGTGAATAGGATTTATTGCAAGATAAGCAATGCCCAGACTCACAGGCCCTTTTGCAGAGCTGCAGTGAGAGGTGTGTCTGTACGAGTTTCCAGGACCATGCTGGTGTTTTCCAGTTTCTCAGAGCACAGGAAGGAGATGCTGCATCTCTGTTCTTCAGAGAAGCTCTAAGGCAAAAAGCCTGCCTGCTAATGAGCTGGAAACGCACTCCCAAAGTCTCTGGAATGATGAAAAAGAATAAAGCCTAAAACAGGAGAAACAACCACAACATGGAAGGTTATAATGTATCTGCTCTCCTTTTATGCAACAGACTTGACTGCGGATTTTTCCTGGCTGAGGTTGCTCTAGATAACACAGGTGTGATTACTAATTACTGTAGCTTCTTTCTGTGCTGTGGGTAATGAGTTTCTCGTTTCCTACATAACTCACAGCTTTTTCTCCAGGTA
Organism: Platalea leucorodia; assembly: GCF_965183815.1. Lineage (NCBI taxonomy): Eukaryota > Metazoa > Chordata > Aves > Pelecaniformes > Threskiornithidae > Platalea > Platalea leucorodia. The sequence goes on from NC_138829.1 coordinate 2,810,618, forward strand.
GACCAGTTTCCTTAAAATAATCGTGGCAATTAGAGATACCTTGGTTTGCTGTTTGAGCAAGGATGTGCTGTACCTAGGAGATTTCATTTTAAAAGTTTGCAGTCCTTTTAAATCTTATAAACTAGCTAAGTCTCTTCAGTCCAGACATTGTATTTAGTAGTAAAATAATCAGCATTACAAAGAAATGCATGTGTACACACACACAACCCAAAACAAACAAGCAAATAGCCTTGAAATAAGCATTGGCTAAAATCACTCATTTTGGCCAAAGTCGTGCTCCACCAGTGCTTCTGGTTCATCAAGCAAATTTAACGGTCATGTTACCACTTATTCTGCTGCTCCTTCCCTGCCAGGTGTCACCAGGGCCCCATCCATCAAGATGATATCACCTCCAGAACAAAATAAGCTGGCTACCAGCGTATGACTATACATGGTATCAAGGGCCCTTGTCCTGCCCTCCTGTCCTTCTCCATCGTTAAATATCCACATCAACAGCTGCTACAGATCATGGACACAGGCTGAGCTGTTTGTGCACCAGCCAAAGCCACCACCAGCGTCCTGCCACTCAAGGAAATGAGAAGTCTGAGGACTGACTGAAGGTGGAGAAAGCAGGAAAGGTGGTTTTTCCACCCAGCTAGCGGACACGTGTGGAAGGAGCAGCATGCTGTCTCTCCCAGGTCATACCAAAGTTTACTTCCTGAGCCAGTGAGTGAAAATATTGAATTCTCCGATTATAACAGCAAAACTACAGACTTATTGGATAGTTGGTTATCACATCGATGTATCTGAAACATAATTAATAGTTGGGATAACAAGAACCCCCTTGTCCTCAGCACTGCACGGATAGAAAACCCAGCAGAGTACAGTCACTGCTGCTTGGCGCATATCACCTCAATCTAAAGCTGCCAACACTAACATCAGATGGAAGCCGCAAGGAAACAGAGATACTTATCACAAGACAGGCAGAGGTCTGAATATGCTGCTGTCAGCTGCTAGGGAGGTCGTTTTGCAGACAGCACAGCAAAGACATGTTGCGCACTTATTTGCAAACAGCAACAGGAAGGAGAAAGCTTGACGGTGCGTGCATTAGAATTAGAAACACGAGTCTGGGGGTGGAATATAGGATTGTTCCACAGATCTTGGCCCTGAGAACATTCTATAAAATGATGAGGTTTTTTCCTGCTCAAAAGAGAGATTTCAGCTATGAAGCAACCACCCAGAACCCCTCAGCAGTGCAAAGGAGAGAGCAAAATGGTGCTTGACTCTGTACCTAGCATGCAGGGGATCCACCTTTTGCTTCGAAGCACAGTTCAGCCTGACCAGTGCTCATGCCTGACCCTAGGATATCAGCTGGGAGCCACAGATCTTAGCCCTGGAGCACAGAAGCTGAATGGTTTGAAAAGCAGTAGCATTTTGTGAAGGGCAAGGTAGCCAAGCCCCAGAGAGAAATGGGCTGGATGATGGGTGGTGATCACCAAGCCCCTCTCCACACTGCCACAGGGCTGTGTCCAGTGGTGCCCCTCCACAATGTCAGATCCCACGGTGGGGGGACCTTGCTGTCTATGAGCTACAGTGGTGGCCCCAGCAGCACCAGCCATGTGGTTGCATCTCCACCCCCTTCCTCCCAGGTAGACTCAGAGATGCAGCATTGCCTGGTTCAGCTCTTAGGATGTTCTTTGCTTCCTTGTGGCCAACATCTGGCCTGTCAGCCACCAGGTGGGGTAAAGCTCATTCTCCTCCAAAAGATTTCTGCTTGATAACAACCATCCTTCTTTTTGCCCAGCTGAACTACCTGCCTCTCTGCAGAGTTTCTGAGCACTCATAGTACCGTTTCACAGGCCATTTTTCAGGTATAACACAACAGTCAATAACCTTCTAACAAGACAGCAAACAGTTTCTGAGGAAAGTTCCCTGGACCAGAGATGAAATATAATTTTTTGACAGATCATTGCCACTCAGGTCTATGAGCCAACAATCAAAACAAAGTCCTATTAAAAGCCAACTGAATGTTTGTGGATAATATTTCTGGCTGTTCATTACCTTCTTCTCTGAGACCTCTCTCAGAGCACTTCTCAGCCAGAAGTCAAAGCAGTTCTAATTTTTAACCATGCTTGTTTCAAATCACTGCTGATACTAATTTTAATTTAATTAAGTTTTGGGGGGGTTGTGTTGTTTGTTTTTAACAAATGCAGTCCCTCAGCCCCAAAGGGCACAGAGCTGCGTACAAACGTTTGCAGGTAATCTGAACTGAACTTCAGCTGTGTTATGCTCATTTTCAAGCATTTCAAAGATCAAAGGGTTATTTTTAACCAAGAGCTTTGTCATTATTAAAACAGCATTAATAGCTAAAGATCGCTGTTTCCAAGTGGTTGAGTTTATATCATGGCTCTATAATATCCTTGCTGGAGGCAACAGATGATTCAGTGTGGTGGGTTGACCCTGGCTGGATGCCAGGTGCCCACCAAAGCTGCTCTATCACTCCCCTCCTCAGCTGGACAGGGGAGAGAAAATATAACGAAAGGCTTGTGGGGCAAGATCAGGACAGGGAGAGATCGTTCACCAATTACCATCACAGGCAAAACAGACTCAACTTGGGGAAATTAGTTTCATTTATTACCAATCAAACCAGAGTAGGGCAATGAGAAATAAAACCAAATCTTAAAACACCTTCCCCCCACCCCTCCCTTCTTCCCGGGCTCAGTTTCAGTCCCGATTTTCTCTATCTCCTCCCTCCCAGCGGTGCAGGGGACAGGGAATGGGGGTTGGGGTCAGTTCATCGCACGTTGTCTCTGCCGCTCCCTCCTCCTCAGGGGGAGGACTCCTCACACTCTTCCCAGACAGCCCTCCTCAAACTTGTCCAACATGAGTCCTTCTCACAGGTAAGAACTTGGTAAGCTTAAAATCTATCTAGATGGACAGGACAACCTGATCTATTGCTGAAGTAGGTACCAGACCCCAGGAATAGGCATTAATTGCTCTACCAAAACTTGCAGTGGGGAGCCACAGAGTACGAGGGAGGAAACACAGCACTCTCTATATAAACTCTATCCCAAGTTTTGCTGGTAACTAAGCAGCCAGCCACCCTAATCCCAAAGGCAATAAACCTGCCACTGCCTTTGCTTATTTGCCCAGGAAGGGACTCAAAAAAATTAAGAAGATGGAGGAGCATCTGTAACCACAGCTCTGCTCCTCTAGCACCATCACCTAGGGCAGATTTGAATTGTCGCAAGGAGTTCTTCTGCTGAAATAACATCATGTCCTCCCCTGATCTACAAAATCTTTCTCTCTTACCAGTACAGCTCCCTCCACACCCAGGCTGCTCCTGCAGCAGCCACGTCACCTGTTCACATCACATACTGATGCTCATCATGCAGAAATATATAATATTAACCTAGTCTTTCTCAAGTACCTTCATCATTGTATGCTTTACATGGTGCTTTAGAGTATGTGATTTCAGAGCCAAGTCTTCAGCTGGTAGAAACCAGTGTCTTTGATTAGCAAGGGCTCTGACCTAGTCTCTCCCTAGACTCTTGTGAGCCCAGAAGTCATCACCCAGGACAGCAAGTACAGGAAAGGGTGTGGGATTTGAATAACCACGCGTCTGTATTTCTCATCACTCAACCTACTCCTTTTTCAAATATCCTCTTAATCCGTATCTCCATAAATTTTGGATTTTTCACACTGTGATACATTTTTTTCTCTTCTTTCTCGCAGACATGGGAGAAACTCAGAACTCTTCTACTATTTATCTACCTTTTACTTTTTTCAGAAAAAAGTGGAAGCTGCCTCGTACTTTTTAGCTGAGAGCTGTAACTGGATGACAGCAGCAAGAAGACCTGTTTAAAAATACCAGAAAACTTTTTAATTGTGTCCCAATAGGCCCTAATATCCCATTTCTGTGGTATAGCTGTGTTTTGCCTGCCCTGACACATTCCATCTTCCCCTTTAGTCTCTGTGTTATATATCTGTTTATCATCCAGTCGCATATTTATTTCCCATTCAAACATCGTCAAGGAACTGGGGTGGAGCTCTGATAGGGAATTTGCTGCCACATGTGACTTGAGAGACTGTCTTGAGGTAGTGATCAAGGATATCAGCCTCGTATTTTAATCCAGGTATGGTCACCCCATCTCTTCTTTTAGCAAAGCTACCCTAGAAATCAGAAATATCTCAGATTTCTCTTTTTTTCCTTTCCTCCAGTCAAAAGCTGAAGCTCTGCAGAAAACATTTCGTTTCCCTTTTAACTGAATATTTATTAAATCTTATGTCAGCTCATTTCAAAAATCATAGGCTGAGATAAGAAGAAATAACAGCATCCCTTTTCCAGCCAGTTCTTATTCATGGTGCTGTGTGCTACAAATATCCTGCAAGATGATGAAGAAAATAAACTGATGTATCAGTTCCCTGCAAGCTGAGTATCGACCACGCAAAAGAAAAATGAAACCTTCTTCTAAGATTTATTTGTGATATACTCATAGATCTCAGGAAAATAAGTATATAAAAGGTTATGTTCACCCCTGTTGACTCTGTGTGATTACGTGAAGGATACAAAGCTTTCCTATACAAGCAGTATAACCATGCACTTATTAAACCCAATGTCCCATTAAAGATTATGCGTCAACCATTCGAGGACGCAGCAGTAACATCTTCTATCTTGTCTCATGGCAAAAGAAAGGGTCGGGATGTATAAGGATAGCCTCGGTTTACAGGATGCACGGCATCAGTCCACGATGATGAAGTGAGATGGTTAGCTGACTCATACTTATTGGCCAGTGCAATTCCCTCTTGGAAAGTGCCTGGGAGCCCATGTAATCCATCCTGCCTGAGGCATTGTGTCAAAACCATAAAAGAGCTTGTGAAGCATCACAAGGAATTCTTATTAAATTGTCAGGGATCTTTGTGCTAGACTCAGACTTCCAATATTTTATGGCTGACATTGCCTTTTTTACATGCAGCAGATGGGGACTGCACTGTAAACCAGGGCAGTCGTGAAGATATGACAGATCTCTGCTGCTACAGCTATTAGTCTTCGCAGGAAGAGCTGCTGGTTTCCCCTCCACCTTCCTCAATCCTTCATAGCTAAAGATGCAGACAAGGATAAGTAACTGGATGAACTGGGCTGACCTCCCAAATAGCATGGGACAACTCTTCTGCACGCTCCAGGAGCGCAGGAGCAGAGGAGACAAGCCTATAGCTTTGGGGGGAGAGGAGCACTGTTCTGCTCAGCTTCTTACACTGTCTGAAAACTGTCTGAACCGAACCTGTCTCTGCAGTCAGTAGAGCAAAGAGAAGATCTCCAGTGGGCCATGCTTTATTCAGTCTATATTTGATACCTACCTAATGGATCACCCTTTAGGAAGGGCTGTTCCCCTCTACAGACTAGAGTGGGGTTTAGACAGGCAGCTTAGACTAGACACCCAATTTCTGCATGTCTACTGTGAGCTGAGATTAATGCCTCCCTTTGTGCCCGTTCCTGGGTGAGCAGCACATGAAGAACAGGATATTTCAGCAAAAATTCCCTCCCCCTCCCACTTCCAGTGATAAAGTATTCAACATTTTTGCCCTCCTTCAGTCATCTATATCTCATGTTGTAGACATCTAGGAAGCAAGGCAGTAATTTGTCTCCTGGCCAGGAAATTTTGAGGTGGAAAATCACAGAATAGCTGAAGTAGGAAGAGACATTCACGCTTTTGATGCGAGAGTATCTAACCGCTGAAACAGCTTATGAAGGAGAGCGCTGAACTCTCCAGCTCTCACAGTCTTGGTGATAGACTGCTTTTCAAAAATAGCAGCTCTATTTTAATCAAAAGTTATTGGGCTCCATGCAGGTAGCATTGCTAACGGTAGATGGCCAGTGAACAGAGGATGTCAGATTAGATGTTCACATGATGAAACTCTATCGTGTTTCCTATTTCAGTCTGGGAGTATTTGTATTGTGTCTTTAGGATGCCGACTTAATCAAAATGCCCTGGTTTTGCCTTGTTAAGACTCAGATCTTGGCATTTTTAAGAAAGAAATACTGTCCCTGGGAGTCAGTTTAGTTTCAATAAGAGAGTTGCTCATGGTCTCAAAAATTTTTCTTCCAGAGGAAAATTTAAGCAGATTAATGGTGTGCTGTTTAGGATGCACGTGCATTGACTTGATTATGGCCTACAAGCACCTCAAATTAAAAAAAAATAAATACAATAGAAAAATGGGTAGCCTTGCTTTAAAAGACATCCTGAAATCTAGCAATGGATGACTGAGTACAAATAAATTCAAACTTCAAATAAGATATACACAGTTAGCACTGAGGTTAATCAAATACTTACAAAGATCAGTTTATATCTAGATTGACTAATTTTTTTGCAGATCTGCTCTAGCACATCTCTAAATGCTGAAATCCCTGCCTGACATCCAAGCTCTGTGGATGCCAGCCTGGCCAGCTCCCTCTGCCATGGGTCACCGGGGAACTGCTGCCCCCAGGGACAGTGCTCACAGATGCGCTGCTCCACCATTTGATGAAAACTCCCCAGATAAACACTGAAGCGAGAGGAATATTAGTTCAGCAATCAGGACATTGATTTGTTCTTTTTTCCAGCATGGATCCTGAATCAGGTCCAGATCTGAACTGTCCCAGGTTAGGCTCTATGAAACACTTCTATTCATTTTAACCAGAAGTTAACACATATATACACAGCACCTAGTAGACACAACTTTAAAAACCTGAGAGATCTGTGCAAAATTTCTCCTAGAGAAAAGATGAACTGCCCTAAGCCCCTAACAGAAGTGACATTGTTTCCCATCAGTTTCCATCTGCAGCATCTCCGGTGGTCTCTGTGACGGGGTTCACCGTATATGCTGGCAAGGGATGGTCCTTCTTTCAACCCAGTCAACGTGCAGATTTTCAATGGCACACACCCCCCCCCCAAAATACCTGGAAATGGCATGAAGCAATTTAAACGCAGGCACAGAAATGGGGAGAAAATACAGTTCTTGACAAAGCCACCCCCTGGTTACAACCAAAAGCACTATGGGTTGTTTTTTTCACACTAAGCTTTTACTGTAGTATCAATAGGAAAAGCCCTTTCCTCATGTTTTCCGGACAAGTCAACAGATTTTGTAAATGCTGAATTGATAAGCCACTCATTGGCAAAAAGAAATGATGCTGTGTGTAGGACGAGAGGTCTCAAAATTGCATTCAAGCCCACTAATGCACTTAAAAATAAGACTTAAAAAATATCTGGGTTAACAAATTGCTTTTGGGGGTAGAAACCAACACTTTCCTAATTTTCCAAGGGAGCTCACTTTGTTTGGTAACACTTCTTCCTTGTAAGCACTGCAAAAAAAACAGGGTGTTTTCTAAGCCCGTGTTTTGCTGTAATTCACCAAACACAGGTGTAAATTAATGATGATCTAATGAACTAGACAAGGGAGAGACGCACAGCTAGTGAATCACCTGCTAACACCCTGTCTGCAGCTAGGGAAGAAAGCTTGTTTGTTTATGTGCCTCACATTTCCTTGTGCACAGTGTGGTATAATTTAAGAGATTTTATTTCAACTGTTTGCTTATCTCTAATTACCATATGCTGAGGTTGTGTATTATTTCGGCAGCAAACCCTCTTAAATACCTAACCAGGAGCCATTTTGTCAGCAAGTCGCGTTACAGGAGCTCGGCATGCTCTCCGGTAATAACAGAGCATCATGTTGGAGATTTTTAAAAGAAAAAGCCTTCTCCGCATACACCGTCAGGCGATAACATCCCTTGCTTTACTCATTGTAGGGTCTCCAGATTTAAGGCAACAATTATAGTAAACAGGAAAAGGAGGGTGAGTCCAAGCAAGGCAGGCCCTTGAACACAAAGTCTGCGGAAAAAGAAAACTGGACCCAGTGGCAAGAAAAGGGCCTCCTCAGCAAACTCCTCAACAGCCTCTCGGGGCTGTGGGTGGGACATGGGGACATCTGTGCCATCCCATGGGGCCCCAGCATGTCCCCAGGAGCCTGCAGCCTCTCGGGCAGCAGGACAGCTCAGGGTCCGCCGGTGTGAGATGAGGGGATGTGATCCCCATGGGTGAAAATTAGTTTCTGAATGCTCTTGGCTGTGTCAAACTAGTTTCTCCTTGTCTGACCGTCTGAGATTCTTCATCTTCTAAGCTCTGCCCTAATTATTTTTGTCTCCAGTGAGTTCAATGGTCTATCACTCTTCTCATTGTCTCTTCTGCCTGCTGAGCTCCCTCTGGTACCTCCAGGGTCCCCATTACTACCCATCTTCCATGCCTCACCATTTAAGCTATTTATATTCCCTTACAGTTTTATTGCACAGTTTAGTTTTCAACCACAATTTACGGTGGGACGCGTTCAGCTGAGCTCTGAGCACGCAGGTAGGGCTGCGGCTGCGTTCCGAGAGCAGAAGATGCACATTTGCCAGGGAGCACTAATGGTAAAGAGGAGGGAGCACTGGTACCTGGACCCCCTGTCCTGCGCTTAGGAGGCTGTGTCTCTGCTGGCTTAAGCCTTCCCCATGTTGTAGCAGCTGGGTCTGTTTTCTGCTGTAGATTTTAAAATTCAAGATAAATAAGAATCATTGCCCTTTTAGAAAACTAGACAAGAGCTGCAGGCAGACATTGATCAGAGGAGAAAAGGTAATTTGTTGCTGCCCATAACACTGCTAAATCACCTTAGGAGAGCGACTCTTACCTACACAGGTTGTTGTGTTTGTCAAATTAAGCCAGGAACATCCTGCACAAAATTAATTCTAAAAAAAAAAAAAGAAAAAAAAAACAGTAGGGAAAAGGAAGCATGACAGAGGCATAGTCCAAAGGGCAATTATATTTTATTAGCATGATTAATTATCACAGAAAACATGTTCAAGGAGACCAAGTGCTGCCACCAAGGCTGTTTTCTGGCACAGCACTGGAGTAGTTGATGTTGCACGGCCATGTGTCGGCTGGAGCAGAGTCGATGCGAATTCTCACGTTAGGACACAGTCAGACCAACTACCCTAACTCAGGGTAAGCTGATATTGCCCATGGCCTGCCCTGTGCTGCTTAGTCAAGCCTCCCTCAGCTGTCTTACACCGACGGTGGCTGTTCCCTGCCTGCCACCGGCCCCCACCATTGCCACAGGGCACAGCGCAATGAGCCCAGACCCCACAGCTACAGCCAGCATCTCTGCGTGCTCAGGGGGCTGCTGAGCTGTGCTCAGCACTCTGCCCACACAAGTCTCATCCCTCGTTTGCTCTGCAGCCACTGTGGAGAGACCCCTTGGCACAGCCTGCACAGCCCACTGATGCTGGTACATCCAAACCGGGCAGACTGTCAAGCAAGGAGTGACTAAAACGCTGTTCCCTTTCATTAATGTTAACATCCAGGCCCACTGCTAACACCAGCACAAAGAAACAAGTTTGTGAGCCACAAAAGCTCGAGTCAGAAGCAGAGAGCATGGCTTGGAAGGAAACCTTCTCGTTGGAAGTCATGGAACAGATACAGCCACTTGACAATCTCTTATCTGTCCTCCAACACAACCCCTGATGCTTAGTCACCAGAATAACAGCAATCATACTGATCACATTTTAAGACAGCTCACAGAATCATAGCCAGTCTCATCAGGAATAAATTAGCACTGTAACAGGAAGAGAAGAGTTGATTGTTCTTGTAGCAAACGCGAGAATCATCACTGGGTTTATTATGGACTATCCAGACCAGCAGTAACATCTTTTCACTTACTCATCAGATGCTGAATCCTCTCTCCCACCAGCTGGTACCCAGGAGCTGCCGGACAATGGTGGCTTCAGTCTCCCACTGGCCTCACCAGCTTTGGCTGTGCGTTGCTCTGGCCTTCCCTCGCGTGAAAAGCGTTTTCTTTACAATAATAAAACATAGTTCCCAAGGTGCTCACGCGTTCTACTTCTAAAACATTTTAATCTGAAAAAAATAAAAATAAAAAAATTACAGCTGCCAGAAACAGGGCTGGGAAATGTTCACCAGTAGCTTATCTAATTTTATTTCTGTAATTGTTTAAGTAGCTTAAGTTGTTGTCATGCACGAAGCCACAAAGAGACATCAAATTCCTTTCTATGATCCTGCTTCATTTTAGTTCATTGCATGCTTAACCGTGCAGAAATTAGTACTTGTTAGTCCTGTGTTCCAGCGCGCAGCTAATTCTGCTTTACTCCTTCTGTCAGCCAACAGGCAAGAATTTAGACATGTGTAGTTATTTCCTACAGCAGCCTTCCTCTCAGCCAGGAGCTGAACAGCAGCACTTCACTTAAGTCTCCACTTGCACAGCTGGAGTTAAATCAAAGCGCTGCTTCACTTGCTTTAAATGTGCTGCCATTTCATACCCCGGTGGTGCCAGATGCATACATGAAAGCAGGTTCTGTTGTTAGCAAAAACTATACAGCGTTAAAGACAGAAATGTATTTGGGAGTTAAGAAACCTTCTAATACCCAACCACAACAACAGTTCCTCTTCTCGACCCCCATTTCTTCACTTTTACTCCATTTACCACCACAGCAAGAAACACAGCTGGATGCGCTGAGGGCAGCAGACCAAAGTTTCTTGTTATAAGTAACTATTTGCGTTCAGAGGAATTAGGAATTGAACATGGGGTTTTGTAAGTGAAAAAAATCCTCCAGGGCTAGAGCTATTTCCAGGTTTTACTTTTAATTAATGAGGCTTTAGAGTGGACTTCAACACAGCAGTTTCTTGAATGATTCAGCTTTTTGCTTCCAGGGAGGCGGTAGTCGTCAGCCTGTTAGCAAAGTACACCACTTGTGGATATTTTCCCATCTTAAGCAATGAATAAAAGATTTCTCCATGATAAAGCAAATCCACCCAGGAAGAGCATTAAGTTCAGCCAGTTTTCAAGCCACGAAGGGGAGCCACCCATTTGAAGTGCTTAATTACTTATTACAAATCACACTCCAAACTAGATCTGAGCTGGGACTTGGGAGCCTACAGGAGGATTTAGGCTGGCTTTAGGTGCCTATATATAAATGGGATCTAGAAATCATTTACTTAGTGGGAAAATAACCCTGGAGACATCCAGGCTCAGTAGCTCCCTCCCTGCTTGTATTCAGTGCTCCCTCTGCCCATGCAGAGGGGAAATAGGGTTTATGACTGATGCTTGTGCCTTCTGGGATATTTCGGTATCTTCTCTCAGCTTTATACTTGGACTTGCCTGCCCTCTTGCTCCCAAAAGCACAGGGGTTAATCTGTCTAGCCAACACATTTGTGGAAGTTCAAGACGTATAGCCAGGCATAATAGACGACTGGTAAATTTGTTCTGGGAGCTGAAGTCTCCTTACCTTCCATGCTTAGAAATCAAGAGAGTTTTTTGTCTCCAGGCTGTCTGATGCCTAATACGTCTGACCAAGTGTCACAAACCCCTGTGCCCTTACACTGAGCAGCAGAGTTTGTTGCAGTTGCTGGAGAAAAGCCACAAGGGTTGGTCATGGAAGCAGCACCCGGCAGGGGAGCAGTTCAGACCCCCACAGATACTTGGGAAGCTGCTAACACGGCGTTCTGCATCGCTGAACCACCCGTCCTTAAAAAATATGCCCTTTATTTCTTAAAAGTCTCGTGGTTTCTAATGTTTTTGTTTGCACCTTTTTAAGCTTTTCCCAGAAACATAGGCAAAAATTATGATCAAAAAGGGTTTAAGTTTTCTGGTTCGTAGCCAAAAGCCCAGTTCTATTAAGCTGATCAAGAACTAAGAAGAAAAGCCTGGTGAAAACAATTTACAAAGAATTGTTGGGCTTTTTCTAAGTATATTCAAAGTTTCACTCAAGTCCTATGCAACAGATTGTGCCACTTTACCTATGCTGGACTTCACTTGGTCCAAAAAAGAACGATGCTGGGAACTCAGCAGACCAATTTGAATGAGGACATTGCAGACAGGTCCTCCCCACGCGCAAAACCTCTCCTCTGGCTGCTGCTAATTCAGCCTCCTTCCCGTAGACACAGAATGAAGCCCAAGGTGTTTGCCAAACAGTTTAGTTTGGACAAAGGAGTTCCAGCCTATATTATGTTTCTAGACAACTACTTTTGCTGTTTCTGAAGCACAGCCAGCTGCCAAAGTACATGGAATTAGACCGGCTCCCTGACGGCATAACTCAAAATATTTTTAACCAGAAAAGTAATGACTCTCCCAAAACAGGTAAATACATATTACCATTCTGGAAAATACATTTTCAACATGCAGGGCTCAAAAGCATCACTAAGAACACCCAGTGGCTGTGGGAGCACTCACAAATAACAGAGGGGACAAATAGCAGAACTTAATGCTCTGCTTTTATTCTTGTAAACATTGCTGAACCTGTATTTTCATTATTCATGCAGCATAACGTGATCAATCCACTAATGCTGCATTAAGTAGGACACAGAGTAGGAATGTGTCCCTGCACTTATTTAAATAACTTAAATATTTCAGGAACATGATGCTTTCATGAAGAATCAAACTGAGACAGGCTAATGCTGGGTTTTCCAAGGGCATCTATGGATCCTGAGCATCCTCAAACCCATCCTTGGTAAGAGAACAGCTTACATAGCACCCTGCAGAACTAATCCTGGAGATGTACGTGTCAACATTAAATTGTCTTATTCATCTATTAACCTTGATGAAAAAATATTTTAATAGCCCTCAATATCTTATTCATTTATAATTTGAGTGTGATCAGGAGTGAATAGCTGCTAAGCTTACAAAAATAGCTCTCTGTATTTTTATTGTGCGTGAAGGTAAGTGATTGTAGCTCAGCTCACTCAAACACTCCTCCCTTTCTCTTGGCCTTCAAAAGAAAAGGAGGCTTTTCCCAAATTGCAGAGGAGCCTCCACTTCTCTCCCTCTGTCCCTCAAGAAGGAGAGACTGTGCCGGACAGCTGGGGCTGCCATCCCCCGGGGCTGTTCCAGAGCCCACCTCCCTCCACCAACTGCCTCCTTCCCACAAAGATCCTTAACCACGGCACTGTACGAACGCAATCGCCACCTCCTCGGTCCCCAGGGGCGCGAGACAGAGGCACACAGAGCTGCGCCTGTTCCCAAAGTTGGGGGCTGAAGGAGGGTTCATCTCTGTACCACTTTAAGCATCTTGCAGGGCTGTGAGGGCTCAGGACTGCGTTTCGTGAGCCTCATTCACACATGGCCCTACTTTATTTATGTCTTGAGTAATGTTATTGCTAAAGGAGGTGCTGGGTTTATACTGGGTAGTACTGACTTGTGATAAAAAACTGGAGCATTAGAGTCTCTTCCAAGTGATCACACCCAGAAGCACTCCATGTTCCCAGTAGGACTCAGGGCACTCAGCATCTGTGAAATCAAAACCCAGCTGCGGCGTTTCTTTTAGGCATCTTACTGGAAACCATGTATATTTTGAATGGTCGGATATATCCTGGCCTATCCATTCCCACAGGATTTCCTAAAATGGGAAGAAATTCAAGCATATCTACATTGTGCATTTTCCCCTTAAAAAATTGCAAGTCAATGAAAGAAAACACCACCTTCCCCCCCCATCACTTTTTCCCCCAAACTCACCTCCCTTTTAGTCAAATATGCCTTTTAGGCAAGAGAGCAGAGAGATCAAAAGTAGAACCTGCTTCTGCAACTATCATAGTAGTAGGGTATGATAGAATGTATTGGCCCTAACCAATTATTATGCTTATGGTTTCATCTGGAAACATTTGATGTGCCTGTAACACTCACCCACACCCCGTTCAAGCTCTTTAAATGGGGCTGTGTGCACTTGATTTTTGATAGGTTTTGCCATCCAGCTGTATTTTCAATGAAAATATGGCTTTTGAAGTAAACAAAAATATTCTGGGAAAAATTCTGCATTATAGACTATCCCCATTTCCTACACTGGAAACATGCCAAAAGCCCTACCTCCAGCCCCAGCACAAGTAGAAGAGAAACTTCTCAGGTTTGGATCTGCTTTTCTTTCAAATTTTATTTTCAAGGCAAGAAGCAAACCAGGTTTTGGTTTCTCTATCAGTAAAAACTTCTCATTTTAGCTATAAGAAAATAATAATAATCTGGCTTTCACCTCCTACAGTGATGCGCACAGAACACAGCCCTGCAGAGAACACAGCAGAAAAGCTGGGGGGTCTTGTTTTGTTTAAACCCAGCCAGGCAGTGAATGGGGAGAATTGTACTGCACTCTTTTGTTTGAGTTTCTTGTCACAAAACCTTATCCTACTCACGGGAAAAATTTACAAGAAAACAACAGCTTTCAACATTTTCTGTGGAAGAACAGAACTGAAGCAACAAATGGCATTTTTCAGGCAATTCTAATTGCAGGTTATTATCCTCACTCCTGTAATGCAGAAGGAAATTTGTTGTGGAATCATTTCTGTAAAGGGCTGCAATTGAATTCAGCCCTGGATAAAACGGTAGATATGCTCAGGATCACTTCTTCACAAGAGCAAACAGCAAAGCAAGCCAGCTGAGGTCTTTGAGCCCCATTATAACATCAATAACGAAGCCTTCCTATTAACACAGAAGTGCTTTTGAGTTGTCTGTAGGATCACAAATGAAGGCTCAGTATGGAGATGTTTACTACTGGACCTAACATTTATTACTAAGAGAAATCTCTGTTCCCTGATGGGTGATAAGTGTTGATTGGACTTCTGACTCTGACAGATGCTTTCCTTTTTACCAATAACCAAGAGATTGCTCAACTCCAGCTGATGGGAGAGCATATGGAGAGACAAAAATAGAGAAGTCTAAAATTAGAAATTCACACAGAATACTGGGGAAAAAACAGCACGTTTCCATGATCCCATTTTAATTTTATGCTGACACCGTCAGCGTGAGCTATGCAAGAAAGTGAAAAAAAGCCAACAAGAAGCAGGGTCAAGTCTCTAGCAGCAACACAGGCAGATTCTGATGATGTGAATAATACTAAGTGTTCTCTGACCCAAAATGAGCTTCGCCCAAATATAAGCTAATGAAGGGTAGTCTAAAAGATGCCGATCTGCCGCTTTCCTTTGATATGGAATTCATTGCTAAAAACTTAAGGAACACATTTATCTCTTCATAGTTTAATCCTTCGGGAGGCATAAAGCTGTCATAAAGGCTGTGTGGGTTTTAAATGACACCTTAATGACTATAGCAGAAGGTAAGAATCAGTCCGTTTCAAAAGACTTCCAACATTAGAAGAAAGATGGGACTGAATTATTCAGGCTGCCTGCAGTGTTACTGGATAACTGAGTGCAGGTTATTGAGTTTAAAAAAATGCAGGTATTGCAATAATTGTAATTTATCGTTGTATGGAACTTGAGTTCTGGTTCCTAGGAGCTGACTTATGAATAGCATTTGTTTGTTTTTAGGTTTTTAGGTTTTGTGGCCATTTACTTTAAAGTAAAATCTACAAGCATGGGAGATGGTAGGAGGATTCTTAAAGTGACTTAAGTTTTCCCTTTGCACCGCTCGTTGGGATACCTGATCATCTGCACTTGTATTTTCAAAGGTCCCGCTTCGAAAGGAAAAGAAATAACCTTGAAATAATTTTTACTTTTAAAAGCTTTTAATAGTGCTAACTTGTTTTTTTCTTAAAACTAATGAAAAGCTTGTGCTTTTTGTTAGGTGCCAAGACAGGGGAATTATTTTTTTTTTTAATATTGCATTTTAAAATGGAAGAAACTAATTAACATTTTATTGCATTTCATGCTTTAGAATGAAACAAACATAGAGGTATGTTTTCACTTTAAATGATAAAATACAAATCAGACCATCTTTCTATACAGTCTGACTTTCAAGGATTGGTGAAGAGATTACCGTCAAACGTTGGGGTTTCCCACATGTCTATAACCAGAAAAACCCTAGATAATTGTCACTGGTAGCTTAGATAGCTTCAAGTTGCCAACAGGCTGTCAGTCTGCTGGTTGTTGTGATCCTACTGCAGCTCTGAACAGCGAGGTAAAACAGGCACAAGAGGTGTATTTTCAAGACTGCTGCATCCCAGTCTTTTAGTCCTCACTGCAAAGAAAAAGAGCAAGAAGTTGTTTAAAAAATTAAACTAAAGGGTTTGATTTGTGACTTGCTAATGTTTGCAGATGAAAGCCCCAACCAAAAGGCCCGCTGGCACCCACCCAGAAGAACGAGCAAGGGGCGCTCACCCATGCACAAACACATCTTCTACAGGTGGTTGCTGGAAAACTGTTCTGCAAATGCCACCATAAGGACCCAGAGCTGAGGACACCCCTCAGCTTCCTTGAGAGCAAACAATGCTTTGGGCTTCCACAGCTGTAGGCCACATATTCCCAAGGGATGGGCAAATCTGCCACAGGCGAGCCTGCCAAACTCTGCCACGTGTAGCCAGAAACCTGCATCACCGAGCACCTCTGCAGCGGGTGCTCTCCCCTCCCTCCACATCAGCCAAGCACTGCAGACATTTTCCCCTTCTCTATTTTTGGTAGTCCCTATTTTTTGGCACTATCACTATATCAACATCCTCACTGCATCCTCATCCTCTCTTCCCGGCAGGGGACACACGTGACACCGCATTGTCTGAATCTTCTGCTCTGCACTCCAAGCCTGGTTTCTTCCTGCAGAAATCACTTCCACAAAATCCCTGGAAAAGGGGAAAAGTCAGGCCTCCACATGGTACAATTAAAGCCTTAGCCTACTGGAGACAAAACACGTTCTGTATAATTAATTTTGGAAGAGGACAGATGACATCACTTTCTATCTCACTGCAGATACTTTGCTCTTAGCAGTGAAAGATGAGAGCTGAATTTGCACAGATTTTTTTGATGACGCCTGTTTGGTCTGGATCTCAGCAAAATAGCAATTAAATACAGACTATTTATTTCACACATTTGATTCCAATCTCATTAAAAAGAGGGAAAGAGAGAGAGGGAGCACCACCCCCCTCTTTCACACACTTTTCCTCATTACTGAGCTAGAGGCTGGAAAGACCCTTCTCTGGTGATGTCTCCTGCAGACTGGCCTCCCATCAAGTCTACCCAGGAGTACGGCAGCATGTCTCCATGCTTGGCAAGGAAGCAATCCCAGGCACTGCAAGTTAAGACTTGGCACTACCATGTTATTTCTTCCCTACGCAAATCTGCCTCGCTCCCCAGATCAGCGCTGTCTGATCTCATTTATTCTGCACTGCAAGGCTGACAAAACAGGGCGGCATTGACGGCTGCAGAGAAACGTGGCCACGGGTCACCAAGGCCATTGATGGAGCTGCCGTAACAAGGACGGGCTGCGCGCTGCGGTTCGGAGCACGCCAATTACGGTCAGTCATTTTACTAATGAATTATCCTATAATCTGGCCAAACAGTGGTGATGGCAGCAGGCGGCGTAACTCAGAAGCCGGGAATAAGAGGAAACATCGCTTTGTTATTTCTGTCTGGCCTTTTGCCCAGATTAACTCTGGAAATTCGTTCTGCAGCAGGGGCAGCAATCGGGGTAACACCAACACTGGCGCACCCTCGTTCCCACGGCTGCTTGGAAAGGTGAACCCCTGCCCATCACCAGCTCCTCTAGGCAGAATTCATCTCAGTATTTATTAATTTATCCTCAGCTGAGGATAGCTTCAGCAGGCAGAAGGTTATCTGAATTACCCCAGAACTTCAGACATTCCTCTCCACTTGCTACTGCGCTGCCATCTCTGCAGTAACCTGCCTGTGGCAGACCAGGACTGAGCCACCTTTGTAAGGACCACGTAAGGACCTGCGCTGCATTAGGTGCAAATTCTGGTAATACCGCAGCACCTGTCTAGCACTGTCGAGCTTTCTGAGCTCCCCAGAAAGGCTGCAAAGATTACTCTATCCAATCTACTTGATTTCTCAGTAAGAACGGACACAACATGCAGTCTAATGAATCCAGAAAATAATTTGAGGTGGGATTTTGCCAACTGGTTACTTTTTCTTGGCTAGCAAACCACGAAAAATAGCCATAATTACCATGACCTTCAGATTAAATTAATCTCATAAATCAACTGGCAGGATTGCATGGGCTTGATTCCACCTTATATTAGAATAAGTTAGAAGCTAGAAAAAAATAGCAAATATAATATAGAAAATAGAAAAAGAAGACCCCTCATGCTGTCCCACCAGGTATGAATTGCACAAAATGAGAAGCCTTTCCTTCTCTTTATAAACACAGTAAGAGCCTCATTCAGAGAGTAAGAGATCCATCCACCAGAAGGTTTCCTATTTCTGATACCCAGCTAAGCATCTTAAAAATACACAGAAATTTAAAAAGTTGTCTGCAAATCTTATCCTTTCAGATGGCTCACCATGCGCCAAGCCTTCAAATACCTTTCATTTTTCCCCATGAAAGGTAATGGTGCACAAGAAGGCTTGCACTCAGTCTGTGCAGACAAAAGTGTTTAAAAGGGAGAAAAGTGGATGGGTACATTATCACATTTTATTTTTACCACAATAGAGTACAAATTTGCCTGCGTTTTAGAGAATTTTAAAAGATGTTGACAATTACTTTATACCCATGAAACTTGCAGAGGATAACATGTGTGTGATTTGGGAGGAGAGATGTTTCCCTTCGTTTCCAGTATTTTGTTAGATTTATCTCATGCTAATGAAAGCTCAGGGGACTTTTCTGCTGTTACCATAGGACAAGTCTCAAGTGTCCAAAAAGATGACATTGCTGCCCCTACAAATCTAAATGCGCTTATACAGCTTCTGAAACACAGCTTTTGTAACTTCTGAGTTGCTTCAATTTTCTATATTATTCCTTTTTATGCTCTGTATGTTCAAAAGTGGGCACACATAACTATTGGTTGTTCAAATCAGTACTTTTTATATCATATTTAATAAAAATCTTTCATGCCAAATGGTAAACGCACTAGCAATCATAAACTGGGAAACTAGGACAATTTGTTTAACAGGCATTCTACAAGGATGAGCATCCTCCTCACATCAGAGTATCATTTATAAGACAGCAGTTTAATCTAAGCGTGATCTTTAACATAGCTAAAACAACAAAACCCCAAATAAAAACAACAGAAAACCCAAACCAAAGAAACCTCCTTAGATATCTATGCTTCTTTTTAAAAGTTTCTACTTTGGCAGAATTTTGGAAGCACGTAGAAGCAGAAACAGAAGGAAGAGTTATCCAAGCCATTAGGAAAGCTATGAAGCAAGCCTTCTCCATCACTCTCCAAATGCAAAATTCAAAACTATCTAAAGGAGCTAAGCATCTTAACAAAACAAACACACACACCCCACACAAACTTTGTAGAAGTACTCTACATCTGTGCAATTTTAGCAATACTGAGAGTCGGAACATGCCCCCAAAGACGAGTGGCTCCCTCCAGTCCTTGTTCTCTTATCATAGTATAAACCTGAACATTTGGTGACAAGTCACGGGAAATACAGCTGTGACTCTCGTGTAGCAAGTGCCTGATACCCTCTTATCTAAATAGAAAAGATGGTTTTGTACAATATAGCAAAGTCATTTGATGTCAGTGATCACTATTAACGCGAGAAGTTGTTTAAGTGATTTAAGTGAAAAAATTATTAAGTGGGGAAATCAGTTATCTGGCAGAGCTGTAGCCACTTCCTTACCAGTCTCAGACAGACAAGAGATTCTTTTTAATTACTGTTGGAGAAGTAAGGACAATGACTTCTTTATTGGCTCTTAAGTTATGAACTCTTTAAGAATTAATTACATTTGAAAAGAGAGCTGTAAGACATAAAAGTAGTAGGGTTCTTTGGATTTATTTAAAACAAGATTTTGACTCCTGAGAAATTCTGATGAAATTAACTCAATGCCCCAGAAAATGAAACAAATAGCTTGAATGCTAACTTTAAGGAAGTTCCAAGAATTCCCTGCCAAAAAAAAAAAAAAAAAAAAAAAAAAAAAAAAGAGGAGTGATTAGAAAAGTGCTGTGTATGGATTAAATGGACCTCCTGTTCAGGGAGCGGAGAGACTGGTAAGATAAATTCACAGAGAATTTGAGCAGGAGAAAAGGATGACAGCAGCTAATTTCAAACCTATCCAAGCATGGCAGCCTCGTGGGTTTCATCCTTTCAGGGAGTTATGGAGAGAACAGACAATATAATGCGCCTCATCTGAGCAAACACACTTCTCCCTCCATTCTCAAATTTTAGTTTTTATCACAGCTCACCCTGCTCGCTCACACAAGCAAGCAGCAATTAGGCCAGCAGAAAGCAAAGGAAACAACAACACAGCATGAATGGGATTAAACCTTTCAGGTTGCTCTGTCCTTACAGCTGCAGTGAGATGAAGTTGTCAAGCCTCACCCAGATAGCACACGTATACACGTCTCCGGCATCATTTTAACAGGATACTGAAATCCAAGCGGGTAACGCTTCTGCCTGCTGAGTGTTTCACAAACTGCCTCGCAGACCCCAGGGAATCATCAAAGGATTCAGAAGAAGCTCAAAGACTGCAATGCATCAGAAAATGCTGTGCTAGCTGGCCACGGCTCAGCTCTTCGTGGCAAAAGAGTTGCAGTTGCTGCGGATTTACGGCCACCCAAGGACCACTAATGGCCCCCAAACCTCTTGTGCTCTCCAAATCTCCCAGTTTACACCACAGTGCGTTGAACTTCCAGTGCTGGAGAACATCCTACCAGGGGGAGAGGAGCCAGCTTTTGAACATGGAGATGAGCAGTGGGATTTCCTTCAGCTTTAGGACTCTCGATAGCTATTGATTTGTCTGCTTCAAGACAACTCCTTACATGGCTTCTTATAAGTAACTGGCTTAAACGCTCCCATTGGTTTCAGAAAGCTTTAGTAAAGATTACCTACCTACCAAACAGGATTCACCAGCTCTTAAATGGAAATCTTTGCTCCTCTGTAAAGTGTTTTATCTTTAGCAATGCTTCACTAAGACAGGATTGACTAAGAACTCGGGGAAAAAGATGCCCCAAAGACAGACCTCCACTTAGAAGTGTAATCTCTCTTAAAGCTCTCTAAAGGGAGGCTTAGAAAAGAAACTACACTCTTTATCGAGGAAGCAGAATTCAGCAATCTTTGAGGGGGATTTTCATCCATGCATCCCCTAGCACCTCGTGTGACTGTAACAGCAGGTCACAGCCCTGAACCTCCTTCGGATTATTGCTGTTTGCAACTGGGACAATTGCTGGCTTTTGTTTCCTCACGTTACAAGCTTTCCGTGGTCAGAGATCAGATAACTTGTCCCTCCACGACCAAAAACATCCCTTTCACCCTCACTATGTTTTCCACAAGTTAACAGTACCGAGTCACCATGAGCAAAAGAACACACGAACATGATTTCTGTAAAAGCATCTTTCCAGTGACTTTATGGGTACTGGACTAGTCATAGTCCAGCCCCAAGAAAGGAAGGGCACACCGTGTACTTGGCCACAGGTAGCTACTACCATTAGTCAAGAGTACCACTAAAATGAACTGCAAGAGTATTTTTTTTGTGTGGACATTTCCAAATGGACAGATAGTGAAAAATCAGCACTTGCTCCATTTTACTTATTAGAATTGTTAAGGTTGGAAAGGACCTCCGAGGTCATCGAGTCCAGCATTCAGCAGGTTACTTAATCCCTTGTTTAACTGTGAAACATGAGTAGTCCCTCTGCAACCAGGGGTTATCTCCAACCAAAATATCAAGTTGAGGGAAGGGATCTCTTAACAAATAAATAAGTACTGTAAGCTCTCAAATGCTTTAGCTGGCTCAAGAAATTAGATCTATTCTTCTGATGTTTGAAAAGCCGATTCATTCCTATCTGTCTTTTCCCCTTGGTGGGAGGATAATGCGGTCCTGCCTGCTGATTTGGAAATTTAGGGGCACTGAGGCAGGAAAATTGCTGCAGGACTCGCTTTCCTTCTGCATGCTTTGGAAGGAGTAATACTTCCACATCAGATGGTGACAGACCTGGCAGCCCCAAGGTGGTTGCTCTTGTCTGATGGCACCTGGGGGCAGGGTGAAAGCGGGTGCTGCTGCAGACACGAAGGACCCTGGCACCCCTATGGGACCCAAGGGATGAAGTCATTCATCATCCTTGGAGAATTCTACCCAAATGCTCAGCAAACTGAATCACTTACTGGTGTACTGGGCAATGAAATCCCAGAGGAATTCTCCAAGGATGATGAATTGAAGTAACTCATAATATTACACCTTCCAGTGGAATTCCCCTGGAGTCTGAAGGTAACTTCCCTTCCTCTTTGAAGTGCGTCCTATTTTTTATTGGCCTGCATAATGCCTGCTTTCACAGTTTCCACTCATCTGAATGAGTTTAACAGCTCGCCTGAGTGCAGGATAAAAGGTCTGGAAATTCAGAAAGCATTTTGCAAAACGTTTTCTTTTATTATGCAGTAAGTTTAGGGAATGGGAAGCTTTTGAGCAAGGCAAGGTATAAAAGGAAGTGCAGACAGATGAGAAGCAAACTGAGTCAGCATTGCAGAGGTGCTTCCAGCAGAACAGACTTTTATCAATCTTCTCTGAGGTCTCTCGTCGTTGGTCCGGCAGAGCCCAGGGAAAAGTTTTTCTATGCCTTTTCCCATAACTCCAGTCAGAGTGTTTGGATTTTACAGCACAAGATTAAATAGTGGTTGAGCCTTAATGAATTCAGACAGTATCATTCACTTGTCTTGCCCATAGACTAAGGGATTAATCTGGTAAACTGGAATAGACCTTGAGAGATCACTTCCCAGGGCTGCAGACGGCTTCGCTGCACAGAAAAGGCAGGGCAGAGCCAAGTGGGACATTCAAGGGAGGATTTTAGCCTCTGCTTAAAATGCTTGAGGGGCATCTTGCCTGTTCTCCACCAGAAGCAGCTTTGTGGTGGGAACGAGATGGAAACGCTGTCGACAAGTCTGAGTCAGGCGAAGGGTGCAGGGAGGGAAGCAGAGGAGGACCTAGCACAGGGGAACAGCAAGCACAGGTCAAAAAAGCAAAACACAGTTATATCTCCAAAGACTACCTGCCAGAGCACATCTGCTTCAATGCTCCCCAACGAAGCAGAATTGCTCCATTTCACTTACAACCAGTTAAATAACAGTGATGCTGTCTGCTGTGTATAAACACAGCCATAAAAGCAGATTAATGCAAAGCCAACCAGCAATATCCAATTTTACTTCAAAAATACAGTATGGGTTCCTTAAACAATGAAAACTCCACTCTAGCAACATTATTCTTTTTTAATCTCACCCTGTCATGTTTTTCAACACCTCAGTTAGGTAAACCACAGCTTGGCACTCCCAGGGACTGCAGATTCTCCTTAGTCAGCTGCCAGTTTCTGTGCCCCTGCACATCAATAACCACATCTGCTTACAGGACTATAACATTTCTTTCTTGTCACCAGATTTTCTGATGCACCTCACAAAGAACTTTATTTTTTCTTACCCACACATCACTATCTTTAAAAAAAATACACACAAACCTCCTAAAATAGTTTGTATGGGGTAAACGCCCCAACTATGGCAAACTGTGCATGAAGTCTGTTATTTGGGAAAATTCCTGCAGTTTAAAAAGCTTCTCTGCTTTTCCCAGGAAAAATGAACAATACAGATATCTACTAGCTTTAAAGGGACTCTGTGGACTCAGTTTTCTTCATAAAGATACTTTCATAGGTTTTGTTGGGTATTTTTTCCTTAAGCTTCAATCACTGAAAATATATCTATATTTTGTAGGGATGTGAACCACTCTTGCAAGCAGATGCCCAAGTGGTTACATTGCAGCTAGAGTAATAAATATGCAGAGCAGCTTCACGTATTGATTTCAGACCATGGGAGAAGTGCATCAGCATAGCCTGAAGATATTAAAAACACTTTTGTTGTCAAATTCAAAGCCCAGGCAGCTATTGTCATACTTCGAGGGCTTTTGGTCTGCACAGCCAGACTCGCAACTCGCTGTTTGGCTGGGAGCCCATGTAGGGCTTGGGTATTTGAGCCTTTCCTCAAAGAATAACACTGACCCAGCCTCGGGGCTAGGTTCTCCTAACCCCATGGAGCAGAGCCCTTGGGAGTCACGGGTCCAGCACAGAGAAGAGCAAAGGTTACGTTATATGGGACAGCCAAGTGCTGCCAACACAGGAACAAGTCCCTCTGGGAGCCACCAGGTTTCCCTCCACCCCCAGAGCACCTCCTGCGAGGAGATGCCACCATCCAACAGGATAACCACCTCCTCCCCAACACCACTGCGCTCCCCTTGGATCCGGACACCCAATGCAAGATGCTGCTTCAACAACTTGCTGTAGAAACTTTGGCATTACTGTAAAAAAAGAAAGACCACCTACAAGCTCAGGGCTTTGCTAGACTCAATCAGGGTGTTTAGCTTGTTGCACAACAGTGCTTCAGGCTTCATGGATAAAAGGATATCATAAGATACTGACTGCTTGGAAAAATATTAATACTATTTCAAAATAAAACCAAATCATTTTTAGTGTTCCCTAAATCCAATTTTTGTATCAGGCACCTCAAGATTGCTCAAAAGGTGGGAGAAATGAAGTCAGAGCAGTGCTCCATAGAGAGAGTTGGTGATCCCACAGGGCTCGTCACCCACAAGGCTGCACCAAGACCCAAAAAGTTTTCTGTCATTTGTGTGTAGCATCTTTGCTGCCATGCTAGTGCTCCTTAGTAAAATCGGATGCTGCAAGATTTGGCACCCAGGGACGCATCATAGTGTCCATCTCAGACAGGCCGCTTTGCTAAATGCGTGCTCTAGAGGGAGTTGGGAAGTCTGAACACTTTGTTTAAACTAAGAAGGTTTGTTTGATATGGAAAATTCTCCAGAGATGATGGTGAGAAAAAAGAAGAGGAAGGAAATAAAGAGGTAAATAATTTGGAAGATTAAACAGAAAAAAAAAAATCAGTGCCTTAGACTTAGAGATGTAATAATTTATAGTCGTGCATTATAATAAGCATATTTTGGGGACTAAGAAAGGATCTATGAATCAAGAGGCTTAGGTTTTCTTCTCAATTTTGGCATGTACTTTTTTTGAGGAAGCAACTTCCCTAACCTTCATCTGCACATGAGATGCTATAAAAGACAAACTCACACAAATGCTGGTGACCTAAATTCATTCAGGTCTGTGTCCCAGGATCCAAAACCGGGTGGCTCAGGGAAAAGTGTTATCTTGAATTATTTGCAAAAGGGAGAAGACTGGTTCTACATAGAACATACTAGAAAGCTCAGTTCCCTACAGAAGTCTTCAAAGCTGAAATCCCTAGAATTAGGCATGAGTAAGAAAGAGGAGGAAAGAATAGTGGAGCAGGTAGTGGCTTTATGACATCCACAAGTGTCATCCACTGAGAGACGCTTGGTTGAGTACTGTGTTGTAGTGATGTTATTTCACAGTCACAATCAAGTTATTCCTCTCCCATCTCAAGTAATAATCCAGCCAAAAAGTTTGAGTTAAGACACGAAGTAATATTATTTCTTAGAAATATACTTCCCAATTTCCTACCTTTTAGCTATTTTGCACTGAAGAGCAGGAAATAAGTCCATTCCTCAACAGAGCTTAAATATCACAGAGATTTAAACCACTGAGAATTTCATGCAGTATATTAGAGAAAAAGAGTTATACAGATGTATATATTTGTGTCTGTATAAATGTAATTTATACAAATGCATATCAAACAGATGTTAAATAATACACGAGACCCTCATCAATCAGCCTGTGAAGCACATAGGCAAAGCTGTCGGACCTCTAAGGCCACGCTCCCTGCGTACAACGTTTCCCTCCAAGCTACAACCCTCTCAGCTGCCACCCAGCAGACGTGGGGAAGGCGTCTGGGCACTCGCCCTTAACAGTCTGCCAGGCTTCAGCAATGCCTATGAGCAGCCTCAGCCATTACCATGCCCTTTCCTCTAGCTGCACCAGGTCCTTTCTGGGATCCTTACCTTATCATCCATAAGCTTGGAAAATACAGATACTCATTTTCCCATCTTTTTGCTCATCTTTAAAAAGAAAAAAAAAAAGCAATTACTGCACTATGAGCACATGGGTTACAACAGCCCATTCTCCTCCCTGGTAGTGGGAAACCACTTCTGTCCATTACTGGGAATACGAGGGGCAGCTTTCTGCCAGTAAAGATGTACACCAGATGTGACTCTGCTCCTGTTCAGTGTATGGTAAATGCATCAAAAGGCAAATGACACAGATCCTGTGCCAAGAGAGGAAGGGCAGATGGGTCAGGAGAGCACTTGAGAGCTCTTTCCGAGAGGACAGTCCCCTGCAACAGGAGCAGAAACAATGACATGCAATTACCCGCCCAGACATGACTTGCATGGTTTTGCCCAGACCATTTATCAGTCTTTCAAACTATTTCCAGACATCATTCCCAAGACCATTTTTAAAAGGTTACCTATATGCATCCACCCTATTTGGGGGGATAAATATGCTTAGCAACACGGCCAACGTGGCTCAATCAATTTCAATGCCAAAGAACTGTCACAAGTGTATTTTACTACTGGTAAAATGATGGCCTTAGGCCCCCTGGACAACAGGTTGAAAGTTTTAGCCAACCCCTTCAGCACCCAACTTCTGCCAACGAAGTATTCTTACAGGCTGAAAATTGTTCATGGAAAATATGCAAAAAGTGCAACTGTGTGGCATAGTTTATAGAATAGTAATGAATAAAAGGGACCTTTAAAGGTTTTATTCCCATTTTACCACAATCTGTAGCGTACCTAGGGAAAAAAGGTATAAAATAAATTACCAAATGTTGCTGGAGCGCTAAGTGACGCGTTACATGGTTATTGTGACTTGCAAAGTCTTTTTAGAGTCGTTCATATCCTATCGAAGGATTCTCTCACAAATCAACACCCCAGATAACTGTAATCTTCCTATTTAATGTGCGTTTATACAGCCATATGCAGACACGTCCTCTCCACCCCCAAGACTGTCAGCAGATGCACCTGTTTAACATAAATGCAACGGCATTTTCACAAGTTCTGTACAATGAAGGCTTTTGTGTTCTTTACGCGCTGGCAAAAGACTAAGACATTTGGAAAAAAAGAAGAGCAGCAATAAATTTTTCATAGGAATTCATAATGAGTTCTGCTTGGTAGCTGTTAACATGGGCAATATGGATCTTGCTTTATTCAACAGCTCACTTCTAAGTTGTAAAACACCATGTGTGACAGCAAATGCATGAATACTGAGGTGCCACAGGAAAAGACAACAAAACTCAGCCACCTTCTGACTGCTCACAACGAGCAAAGCCTCAGTCCTCTCAATGCACAGGCTCTTAACGTGCCCTTCCGTGGCCTCAGTCCCTTACGGCTATGTTGTGCTGGAAAAGGCATATTCAACATAGCTTAATGCAACCTTGTCAAGAAGAAAAAGTTTGAACAGTCTCTGCAAGTCTGCAATTCCTCCTTTCCCTCACGCTGCACGTACACCGAGCCAGGGTCTCATTTCATGGGCTTCAAGAAGGTTCAACTTTTGCCTGAGACGAGCAACAGGAGGGAGTTATTTTATCATTATTTTTCCACCTCCTTGATGAATTAAATCCCCCATGGAAAAATTACAAAGGAAGATACACCCATAGATTCTTTTTCACCTGCCTCAAGCACTTACACTGTGATTCTCTTAAAAGAGCATAATAAAGACATACAACCAGAGACTGATATAGGAAAGGGAAAGACTAATATGACTAATATGACCAGATGGCTTTTTGTAGCTTTTACAGACGAGTCAGGGTGCATTTCATATAATGACAAATGGACAGAGCAGCCAAGTAATGACTTCTTTGTGCCCAGAATTCAAATGCTGGTCCTTTGAGGCTGTTTGCTCGAGCGCTCAAGTGTGGGCTGCTCTTTTTGTTGGACGATTCCTTCAATAATACAGAAAAAGGAAAAGGGGCAACAGAGAGCTATGTAAAAAAACAGCAGCAAAGGGAAGAGACAGGCAGCTGGACAGGAGAAAAATGCAATGCTGTATAAAAGAGCATTTTTCTTAGCAACACTGACTATCCCTGTTTCTTGCCCATGTCTACCAGTTGTTTTGGCTCTGCCATGGCTCCAGGCACTCCTGCAGGTAGTGGTTTTGCTTCTCTGCCCTTGCATGGCCTCTTTGGGCTGAAACGCCCTTGTCCAGCATTTGTGTACATCTCAGACATGAACACAAGCTCCTTGGGCCTCCACCAAAAGCCCTGTCTTTTATTTATAAATCAACTTAATGGTGGTTTAACTATTCTCAGGGGTGGGAAAGGAAACATTTGTGTCTTATGACAAGCACTGCGGGTCTGGGAAGAGTCAGAGCCAAAAGCTGAATCCTGGTGTATCTGAAGAAAATAATAGTAACTGGAAGCAACAGCTGAAAGCAACTGACAGGACTCCGATTTCATTTATCCCTGAAAATTCAGAGAATAACTGCTTTCAGCACAGCTACTGCCTTGAATATGCGCTGCCAGCTGGCAAGCCGAGTGGGCAATTCATTATGTGAAGTTCTGGATTTCTTCTGCAGCTTGACAAATGGAGCATGCATCGTGCAGCGGTGCCAGGAAACATAATTCCTATTAAAAGGGAAGGGGAAAGTACCTGTAACTTTATGAAAAGCATATAATTTATGACTGAACCAGACTTTGCTTTGTACCCTCTTCTTGCCTGCTCACAGCACAGGGCTCTAGGACTGGATTTGCATGCAGGTTTCACAAGGGGGAAAACAATATAATTATATTTACATCTAGATTTCCTGCTAATCTAAATATGGTCTGACAAAGGCACTGGCAGGACGGTCAGGCAATTTAGATATTTTATTATCTGGTTTGTGCATACAATTGCTTTTTTGCACATAGGGGTGTAGGCATGTAAATTTGTGCCTTTTGGAGAACCATGGAAGTAGAAGTCTTATTTAGAACAGTTGCATTTTTGAGCAAAGAGGTCACATTTCTTCAGCTTCTCACAGTCTCTCAAAATGCTTCTGTAGACAAAGGCGTTTCCTGCACCGTGCTTAAACGTTCAATTTGTGCTAAAGTTAAAGTCAGTGGGAATTAATCTCTAGTTTTACATCCCATTATGACTCCAGGCCAAATTCAACTCAAGTCCCAAGTCCAAGACCCATCTAAACCCAGCAAAAAGCTGAACTTGCAGCTTGTCTGAGCAAAACTAATAAGGCAAGACAACACGTCAGCACAGGAACACTTTCCCCTGGTGTTTCCATAGGAAGAACTGGAACAGCAGTCCAACTTGCAGCCCAACCACAGTAAGACAGCCTGGGAAAGATAAAGCTACTTTCTCTGGATTTTAAGGAATTAGCAGAGAACATAGAACATTTTCTACCTTTAAGAGAGCCCAAAGGTAGAGCCATTTGCTTTCCTCAGTGCAAATTCCTCCCTCCCAAAACAATAACCTCCTTTACATTAAATTCAATCAATTTGCTTTTTTCTTAAAGATTAGTTTTCTTAAAAACATGGCAATGCTGATTAGCACTAAAATACACTATGAGCAAAATTTTGTTTTTTCCCTACCACCAGTCTGACTTGTGTCTGAGGGACAGCATCCAGGATCCCCTGAACTGTGTAGCCTCTTATTATCTAAATATTCTACACTGCACAATCACCAAATCATCTGGGCGAGTCATAACAAGGTCAAGTCTACCTGGGACTGGGCAGAAGTGTGTTGGGACACCAGAAGAGGGAAGAAACAAGACATTGCAATCCTCCTCCTCGTGTTAACACAACACATCTCAGATGTCCCCGTTGAATAGCTCAGAGCTGACACATTGGGCTCTGCCTCCTGCCCTGGAGACCCAGCATTTTGCCTCCAAAAAAAAAATGGGGAGAAGCAGCCAGCAGGCTATAAAGCCTTCACCTTCACTAACTAATACACAGCTAGCACCCATGGCTTCCCTGGCATTACAGAGAGCAAAACCCACCTCCTTTCCCTCTAGCCATGGGGAAGTTTGATGCCTGGTTTGAGCCTGTCATGACAGCTCTCTTGACAGCGGATGGAGAGGTGAAATGAGTCACTCCCTGCAGGCACCTTGCAAGGACCTATATATAAGAGGGCATGAGTCACCCCCTGGCTGCGCCCCCACAGAGCGCCTCGCGCAGACCGAGCACTCGCCTTTCATCACTGATGTCAGCCGGGAGGAGTGACATCAGCAGAGCCCAGATCAGCCCACCAGCAGTAATGCAACAGCATAGAATCATAGACTCGTTAAGGTTGGAAAGGACCTCTGAGATCATCGAGTCCAACTGTTAACCTCACTGCCTGGTCCACCTCTAAACCATGTCCCTAAGCACCCCATCCACATGGTTTTTGAACACTTCCAGGGACTGTGGTTGTACCACTCCCCTGGTGGGGAAGCATGGACTGGTGCACAGTGCTGCTTGACAGCCCCCACATGTGATTTTTGGGGGTGGTTGTTAGAGTCATAAGCATGAAGGCAAGTTGCAATTGCACAGGTACAGAGGGAAAACAGAGTTGCATGTGATGAGAGAGGAGCCATCGTGGCTGGCAAAATCATCAACAGTACATCTCGGGGCAGGGCCAGCAGCGGAGCTTTAAAGAAAAGACAAGGGAGACTTGACAAGGAGAGACATTTCCACAAGCCACTTGTCAACATCTCCATCCCCAGCCGCCACCAAGGAGCTTTCTGCACTGGGCTGACTGAGGGCTGGTTTAAACTGAGCATCTGAGTAATCATAACAGCAGCAAGGAATTACCCACCCCTCTTTATCTTCCTCTGCTGCAACCAGTGTGCACCTCTTCTCCAGCTCATCAAGACAAATGAGAAAAATACCTTTGCAGTCTTTTTTCATCTGAATGGAGGTTTCACCAGTGATTAAGTTTAACTGGTGAACACATTTTAAAACTGTAGAAACAAACCATGCAAGAAAGAAAAGAAAGGAAAAAAATCCATGGTCCCAGTCTTTAATTAATGAGCAGTTTATGCTCCTGGGCACGAGGGAGAATCACCAGCCCATGTCCAAGGAAGTGAAGCCCAGATGCAGTAGGATGTTCTCAGTATCAAGAAACTTAAAGTGAAATCAAAGTCATGGTTACAGAGTTCACAACATGGTCTCTGCTGGCTTTAAGCCCACCTTCAGCACAACAGACAGGAGCCTGTGTACCACTGTATTGGGTTTGGGTAGCAAGGTTTTGGTAGCAGGGGGGCTACAGGGGTGGCTTCTGTGGAAAGCTGCTAGAAGCTTCCCCCATGTCTGAGAGCCAGTGCCAGCCAGCTCCAAGACAGACCCACTGCTGGCCAAGGCGAAATCCGTTAGCAGCAGTGGTAGTGCCTCTGGGATAACAGATTTAAGAAGGAGAAAAAAAAAAAACCACAACAACAACAAAAAAAAAAAACCCTGCACAATTGCAGTTGGAGAGAGGAGTGAGAATATGCGAGAGGAACAGCTCTGCAGACACCAAGGTCAGTGAAGAAGGAGGGAAGGAGGTGCCAGAGCGGAGATTCCCCTGCAGCCTGTGGTGAAGACCATGGTGAGGCAGGCTGTCCCTCTGCAGCCCATGGAAGTCCATGGTGGAGCAGATACCAACCTGCAGCCCATGGAGTCCCCCACACCAGAACAGAGGGATGCCCAAAGGAGGCTGTGACCCTGTGGGAAGCCTGCGCTGGAGCAGGCTCCTGGCAATACCTGTGGTCCCGTGGAGAGAGGAACCCAGGCTGGAGCAGGTTTGCTGGCAGGGCTTGTGACCCCCCGGGGGATCCACACTGGAGCAGTCTGTTCCTGAAGGACTGCACCCCGTGGGAGGGACCCACGCTGGAGCAGTTCGTGAAGAACTGCAGCCCGTGGGAAGGGCCCACGTTGGAGAAGTTCACGGAGGACTGTCTAGGAAGAGCGTGAGGAGTCCTCCCCTGAGGAGGAAGGAGCGGCAGAGACCTGTGATGAGCTGACCCCAGCCCCCTTTCCCTGTCCCCCTGTGCCGCTCAGGGGAGGAGGTGAAGAAATCAGGAGTGAAGTTGAGCCCAAGAAGAAGGGAGGGGTGGGGGGAAGGCATTTTAAGATTTGGTTTTATTTCTCATTGCCCTACTCTGGTTTGATTGGTAATAAATTAAACTAGTTTCCCCAAGTTGAGTCTGTTTTGCCTGTGATGGTACCTGGCGAATGATCTCTCCCTGCCCTTATCTCAACCCATGAGCCTTTCGTTATATTTTCTCTCCCCTGTCCAGCTGAGAATGGGAGTGATAGAGCAGCTTTGGTGGGCACCTGGCATCCAGCCAGGGTCAACCCACCACAACCACATGCTAAATATTTGTGTACTATTTAGACTCATGCTTTTCTACACCTTTCCAGCCTGTTGATGGATGCCCAAAGTCCCAAATGGCTCGGTATACAGAAATGCCCCAAACTGAGCATTTTCACAGCCGAAGGTCAGGCATGCCAACCTGGCTGCAAGGTCTACGCTAAGCGCGATGAAGAGCTGCTGACCCAGTGATGGCCACGCTGAGCCCCACCAACCAGCACTTGGGCAGAGGCTGGAGTCCTTTCATGGGCTGGTAGGTGTGAACAGGGAGCAGACAAAATGCGTGCTACGCACCATAGCAAACCCTGAAATCTGCTGGTAAGGCAAATGGAAATGCAATACCATTCCGTTCACACAACCTCAGAGAAATGGATTTTCCCTCATGTCCAGGACAGCAACATCCATATTGCCATTGCAATTCTTTCCATTACGATGTTGTCTCTGCCTCAACCTCCCTTTCAAAGTTACTACATATCATAGCTGCTACTGCCTTCTTGCACCAAACATTTTAGCAGTCATTTTGCAGGCTCTTTCATTAAGCACTTCTGTTGATGTTGCAAGAAATAATCACACACTATTACCAGCCCTAGTCACAACATGCAGCCACACACTCCTTTTTCCATCAACAAACTGATTTCATAGCAACAACAACATCTGTGCTTCAGCCTTTCAAACACAGGGACAATTAACATATCATAGAATCATAGAATCATTAAGGTTGGAAAAGACCTTAAGAATGAAATACCATTTCACTGCTTGCAAGGGAGAAGGTAAAGAGGGGCCAGCTAGGCTGAGGTTGTCAGCACACGGGCAAGGGGCCCAGAGGGGACCCCAGAAGAGAGGCAGCCACCTTCTGCAGAGGGATGGAGAGTGGTTTGCACCTCGTTCCCAAACACCTACATGTCAGTGCAAGCAGCAGCACCCAGTGCAGGGGGATCTGGATTTGCCCCAACCATTCGAGGGCCCAGACCCCATTAACAGATGCACAAGCACAGTGTATGGCTGGCTCTGCCACCTGAGCCCGTGTCCTGTAACCCAGATGCCCATGCAAATCACGACATGGGACAGTAGCCGTGAGACCCAGCAGGAGTACATGAAGAATCACTGATGGCCCTGAAGCTGCATTATAGTCGGTAAATTCAACTACGTTGCTTTGCTTCACAACCCTGCAAGCCCCAACAAGGTTTTACACATGGTGACTCTCATATGCATTGGAAACCCCCAAGACTCCAAAGCTCCTCCTATTTCAGGGGGATGAAACACTGTCAAATTGCTGCAGCTCAGCGAGCTGCCACCCAGCACCTGAGCCGTTAAAGCCATCTGCATGCATCCCCTCAGATCACGAGAAAGCGGGGTGATTTCACATAGCAGAATTCTTGCCCATTGCAGCTTACGCCACGAGAAATTGCTTCTCTCTGCTGTGAGCTTAACGTTCACACACAGGCAGCGACTGAGGCTCTGGTGACATACGATGACTTGTTAAACTCTAATGTAATTGCACATCTGCCTACTCTTACTTAGAGCTGCAATAGCTGTGCGCTGC
Source organism: Platalea leucorodia (assembly GCF_965183815.1). Taxonomy (NCBI): domain Eukaryota; kingdom Metazoa; phylum Chordata; class Aves; order Pelecaniformes; family Threskiornithidae; genus Platalea; species Platalea leucorodia. The sequence goes on from NC_138829.1 coordinate 2,844,261, forward strand.
CTGTTTTACACATTCCTGTTTGTAGACACTTGTTAGTGCAGCGGGAAAGACAAGCTAGAGCATTTTCTTTCTTTTTCCCCTCCCCAATATGGTCAGGGCTTCTGAAATCTTAGAAAAGCTTTGCAAAGCCCCAGTTAATGATTTTCACTTTAATCACAAAGGTTCACCAGAAAGGTACTCAAGCAAAAAGCCTTAATCATCACAACTAATCTAACACAAATGAAGGCTCCAGCTTTGCTTTGAAAGGCACCACACTGTTAGACAGTCACAAAAATAAAAAAAGAAAAACACAAAGTATGCACTTGCTTCCACAACCTACATCTCTTCATGTTACAGCAAATTATTTATTAACGCCCCCCCAAAAAAAGAGGAGACCAGATCTGAAGAGAAACAAGGGCACTTCTTGGAGTCAGATGATGGAAACAGGAGGTATAGCTACAGAAAAACAACTCATGCAGATTCTTGAGAGCAGGAGTCATTGCAGTACTCCAGCCTGTCATGCGCTGGACACGTTTGAGCTGACCCACAAGAGTCAGAAATCACCCGTGCTTAGGCCACTGACACCTACCTCCCAGGCAGTGCCCTCCCATCCCTCCATGGCTGTCTCGGCACACCCAGCCACCAGCCCTGCCTCAAGCCCACCAACCCCTTCTCATATTAACATGTGGGAGTTACCCGCAAAACTTTCCCAAGCCACTTATCATTCCCAGGTCTGCTAATTCCTACCCACCACTCAAAATATCCACAGGCCTTACCTACACCAAAGCAATAAGACTGCACAAAAATCCCCCTTTCCTCCAAGGAGCAACATTTCCCCTTCCCTTCACCCAAGCCTTTCCTTCCTCTACCAGTACAGCTGCAGACCCTCCCATCTCATTAATTAGGTATCTGAGATAATTATGTCCCTATAGTTTCCTCCCACATAATCTACTCCCAACGGTATCTGAATTTTCATGCCTGAATCTCTTATTTATTCTCTAATTTTCTTACCCCTCCTCTCTGAGTGAGAAAGAGTTAAAGCAAGTTCCTTCCCAGGCTCAGCTCCATTTCTGACCCTCTCCCATCTTTTTTAAACAACCCCCCAGGAGGTGGCAGGCCTCAAGTCTGAGCTGAAATTCCTCTTAAGTCTTTCATGCATCCAGATTTTCCCAAATCGTGTCAGTTTTGCAAATCCAGCCATCCCAGAGGAGTGGCCCCAGCCAGTTTCCGGAGGAAACCTCATCCAGACATCTGCCAGATATTTGTAGATCAGATGAATGTAAAAGACTCCTGCAAACACACTGCAAGGTCCCAGTCTGAGTCCCCCCTGGCAGAGGGTGTGGTGCACGCCAGTGGCTCCATCAGGAGGTCCCATGGTAGAGAAAGGGATGCCAGAGTTTACTGCTCCCTCTCTTCTGTGCAATATCCTCCTCTCTTGTCAAATTAACTGTGCCTGCGATTTTTCTTTTCCTCACATTGTTTCTTAACAAGCTTCAAGTTTTAATGAAGACAGGAATTTTCTCAGTCATTATTTTCCCTTCCTGATTGTTCAGGGTTTTTCCCCTACAGCTCCCTATTAAGTTAAATCCATGCATTCATGCAGTAAACAACCCTCTAACCAGGTCAATGCACATTATTCATTAATTATTCCAGAGCTCTGTTGCAGTCAGATTGATTCACTTTTCCTCCCATTTTCAGTCTCCCTGTTCCCCTTTTCAAGCAAAGAAAGAAAAGCTCCCATGCTGCCAGTTGCCCATTAGTGGCTCCTTGGGTGCCCACAGCAAGACCCATGTAGCTCTGCCTTGCAGCAGCAGCAAAGCCAGGTCCTGTTCCTGCCCTCCTGCCAGCACCCCTTAGCAATCCCACTTGGGAAGCCAAACTGCTTTATCCCCAGTTGACCCATCAGGTTGAACCACCAAGTATTTATTGCCTACCCCAATGATTGCCTGCTGGTACTTAGAAAAACACCCTTCTGCCATTGTACTTTGCACATCAGATCACTTTCTGATTTCCTGTTAATCACTCATCACCGATATCATCATTTCGTAGACCACTGACAACCCAAGGAAACCCAACATCTGATACAGGCAGTGAAACGATGAAAAGGAAATCAAAGTGCTCATTTCAAACCAGCAGTACCAGGGAGGGAAAGGCTGGAGGAATAAAGGGCGAAGAACACAGCGGATCTGACTTGTGCTTGTCTTTGAGGGAAAAACAGGACAGAATATTTCTATGCCAACGTGGGACTTTCCTGCTCAATGCAAACACCGGCTGTGAATTTAGTTGTCTGAAACATCCTAAATGAGCCCCCGGAGAGCTTAGCTAGATCTGTCCCATGCTGCGGGCTTCCACACATACTCATCACAGAACAAGGGACCTTCATCAAAGTCTTTTCTAAGAACGCAGCAGCCTTTTGGGCACAGAAGTGAACCGAAACATGCAAACAAGTGGATGGTCACCACCAGTTTTATGAAGTTTCCTTCTCAACCTTTCAGCTTGAAGTTCAGGCAGCCATCATCTTGAAGGTCACAGAAATGGGTCAGATGCTGAGTCCCAATGATATCCTTAAATAACTGGGCATTTACTTGGTTTTGTATTTTACTTAGAAACTAAAATTCCTTTACTTTCTCCTCAGTGCCTGATTTCAGCTTGCCAAGGGAGAGTCTAAGTTTGCACACGAAATTTTGAATTCCACACGGAGCAACCAGTAATACTTGGACATATTCATGGTCCAAATCACTTGCCACCTTTTTTACCCCCATCAGCATGAAAGATAACATGAAAGAAAGCAAAAATTGCTGGTGTAAAAAAAGAGAAGAAATTAAAAAGAATAAGAAAATGTTACAACAAGCCATCACATCTGTCATCATTCAAGTTCACATCTTCAAATTGATAAGCACTTATACTGAAAAGGAGATACACTCCTAAAAGGAGTTTGTGTTTAGTATTACAGAGTTGGGGGCCTGAAGGTGAGGCTAAAGGAAAGGAGCAATGCAGGGCGGAATGGTGCAGAAGACCAAAAGACAAGTCCAGGAGCATTTGGAACATATGTTACTGGAATGAGGCCAGAGGATGAGAGCTGGAGCTGACAAACCACTATTTAAAAACACCTGAGGATGCCAAATTTAGATATACACCTCACTTGAGCCTGAGTTACCCCCACTCCCAAAACAGCCTCCTGATGGTTCCCTTAAATCATGTTGCAACTGTAGCTCGGATGAATAGCAGCTGCTATATTGCTAGGTATAAAACCAAAACACATTTCAAAAGCCTTGAGGGGAAAGGAAAAAACAAAGAGGTGCCCTAGTTCCTAACATGATGGGGTGGTACAAAGCTGCCACCCCACCATCACCTTCCAGGAGATAAAGGAGCCAGATACTTCGTTGCTTTGGTTTCAGTTGGTTTTCACCACTCAAAGCAAGAGCACCCCAGGGCTGTCATCTCATCAGTTACAACTCTGCTCTCCCATCTAAAACATCTCTACATCAGCACCTACAATCCATTGCTGAACAAGCAGCTTGCTGCCATTTGCCACCAGTGGTTAGCCTTAATGCTCAGCTGACACAAGTGTTTGGGGTAGCCAGTGGTTTGAAAACACTCCGTCTCCTTATACATCCTCCTCTTCTTTTATTGCACTGCTTGTAAGTTTTCATCTTCTCCTTTGGCCATTACAGTGCAGCAACCAGATCAGACTCTGGATATTGTGCACCCTTCTTATCTGCAAACCATAATTTCACTTGAAGCTTTCTCTGCAACTCAGCATTTTGGCACCTTCAGAAGGAGACGTGTTCTTGCTGGAGCTGCAGCCTGTCGGCCCCATCCCTCTCTTTGCCTCACACTCCTTTCCAGACTGCTTCTGCTGAGGAACTCATCTTAAAGGAGCTCACCCTGATTTAGAAATCACACCTGCCTGATTTTCTGCCAGTAAGAATAAGCTGTCAGCCCATATTCTTCTCTTGTACAGATTATTTTCGCATTCACGCAAGACGGTGGGCTTGGAGCTCCAGAGCAGTGCTAAACATCCTCCTCCTGCTTTAATTTCTTGGCCTCTCCATGCTAAAGAGGAAGGTGCTGATCATATATTTTGCTTTCACCCCCAAGGCGTATGCACAGATTGTTCGATGGCCGCCCTGCCCTCCTGTCCAGCACAGGCAACAGCGTTCAGTCTCCTCTGAAATCCTCCTTCCTAAGTTGCTGCAAGAATGGTTGATTAAAAATCAAATGAAGACTCTCTGTAGGGTTAAACTCTGGCATGTTGCCTAAATTCAGTAATACTCTCTTTTCTGCAGGCTTTTCTTCTTTCCTGACACTTCATATCAGTAGCAGAGACTTCTCCTGGCTTGTTATTTCAGATGGGCTGGGACTGGAACATCTATCCTGCCAGGTGCCCTTGAGTACTCAATAAATTAAATAGCAGATATACCTTCATGTAGTCTGAACACGAGGGAACCACACTTGTTTTATATTTTTTTTCTTGAAGTATTGCCTTCCTGCACTTGTAGAAATGATATCACAGCATCAAATGACTATATTAGAAGCGCTGCGATTACTTCATTGGGAGAGACTGCAGAGCCAGCCTCAAATAAAGACATGTCATTTTGGCACACTTAGATTGATATTGCACCAAGTGCTAGCATGGGCACCACAGCCCTACAGCACTGCGTTTTAGCAGTATTGCTAAATGCCAGATGACAAGAGCTGAGCAAATAAAGAGCTCAGACTGCTTTAGAGAATTGCAATTGAATTTATATACAACTTTAAATTCAAATGCTTGTAGAGACCCTACCTACGTTCCCACCAATTGTTTGCTCTTCCTTGATGGTGAAATGGCCGACTTCCACAAGCATCATAACCATGGCACAAAAGCACATCAAAATGCTGCCCATGTGCATTGCATTACTGAGCAACAAGGACTTTTGATGCCATGCTACTTTCTTCTCTCTTTTCACAGACCTTCTGACAACAATGATGGACCAAGCAACGCTGACACAGCACCAAGCTATCTTGGAGCACTGTTCTTGGTCTTCTCTCTCTAATTCTCAGTGACTATCAGCACTTGCTCCCCAAAAATCTTTCACTCCTGGAGTCTCAGAAAGTCTTTTCCTGCCTCCTTTGAAGACCACTTTTGGGATCTGCAAGGCTTTATGACCTACTTCTACAAAAGTATCCAGACAAACCCCCAAACAGCATCAGCAGAAGTTAGCTGCCTACCTATCTGCATGGATGCAGCACCAAGATTTTTACCACCATCAGTGCAGGAAACCAGACTGATCCATGGAAGAACTTGCTTAAGGGTATCACAGCAAACCATGGGACAAAGTCAGTGTTTTTACCCCAGAGCTTCTGTGACGTGAAGGATGAAATGGACTGGCTTTGACTTGCCAAAACAAGTCATGCTGAAATTAAAACAAAAAAATCCCTAGCAACTAGATAGCCATAGGAATACTAAAGAAGCCTTAAATGTCTCCACAAACAGAGAACCAGAAAAGGTACCCAGTAAATTAATAGCATGGGAGGGATCTTAATCAGGCACTGTGGAAGCTGAAGTCCCTTCCCCTCTCAGCAATCTCCATTGGCCCTCGCCCTTGTTGCCTGCTCAAGCCTTGTCCATCCCCACTACACCAAGTCAGGCTGCTCTCACAAATCCCACAAGCAAAGAGGAGGGGAGGGGAGGTACAATTATGCTAGCAAACCACCAAAATCCTTCTAGGACAGACACAGCATTGCCCAGCATGCCACCTCCCCTGGATTACTGTAGTTTAGAATCATAGAATTGTCTAGGTTGGAAAAGACCTTCATGATCATCGAGTCCAACCGTTAACCTATCACTGCCAAGCCCACCACTAAACCATGGCCCTAAGCACCACATCTACCTGGCTTTTAAATAGCTCCAGGGATGGGGACTCAACCACTTCCCTGGGCAGCCTGTGCCAGTGCCTGAAAACCTTTTCAGTGAAGAAATTTTTCCTAATATCCAACCTAAACCTGCCCTGGCACAGCTTGAGACCATTTCCTCTCATCCTATCACTTGTTATTTGGGAGAAGAGACCGACCCCCACCTTGCTACAGCCTCCTGTCAGGCAGCTGTAGAGAGCGATGAGGGCTCCCCTCAGCCTCCTTTTCTCCAGGCTGAACAACCCCAGCTCCCTCAGCCGCTCCTCACCAGCCTTGTGCTCCAGACCCTTCCCCAGCCTTGTTGCCCTTCTCTGGCAACACTCCAGCACCTCAATGTCCTTCTTGGAGTGAGGGGCCCAACACTGAACACAGGATTCAAGGTGCGGCCTCACCAGTGCCAGGTACAGGGGGATGATCACTTCCCTAGTCCTGCTGGCCACACTATTCCTGATATCGGCATTCTTGGCCACCTGGGCACACTGCTGGCTCATGTTCAGGCGGCTGTCGACCAACACCCCCAGGTCCTTTTCCGCCAGGCAGCTCTCCAGCCACTCCTCCCCCAGCCTGTAGCGCTGCATGGGGTTGTTGTGACCCAAGTGCAGGACCCGGCACTGAGCCTTGTTGAACCTCATACAGTTGGCCTCAGCCCATCGACCCAGCCTGGCCAGGTCCCTCTGCAGGGCCTTCCTACCCTCCAGCAGATCAACACTCCCACCCAACTTGGTGTCATCTGCAACCTTACTGAGGGTGCGCTTGATCCCCTCATCCAGATCATTGATAAACAGGATCGGCCCCAGTACTGAGCCCTGGGGAACACCACTCATGACCAGCCGCCAGCTGGATTTAACTCCATTCACCACCACTCTGGGCCCAGCCATCCAGCCAGTTTTTTTACCCAGTGAAGAGTATGCCCATCCAAGCCATGAGCAGCCAGTTTCTCCAGGAGAATGGTGTGGGAAACAGTGTCAAAGGCCTTACCAAAGCCCAGGTAGACAACATCCACAGCCTTTCCCTTGTCCACTAAGCAGGTCACCTTGTCATAGAAGGAGATCAGGATAGTCAAGGAGGACCTGCTTTTCATAACCCCTGCTGACTGGGCCTGAGCCCCTGGTTGTCCAGTACATGCTGCGTGATGGCACTCAGAATGATCTGCTCCATAATCTTCCCTGGCACAGAGGTCAGACTGACAGGCCTGGAGTTTCCCAGTGGATAACCAAGCCACGACTGGTGATAGATGATGGAGAGTGGCTTGGTGAGCACCTCCACCAGCTCCCTCAGTATCCTTGGGTGGATCCCATCCAGCCTCATAGACTTGTGCATGTCTAAGTGGCGTAGCAGGTGGCTGACCATTTTCCCCTTGGATTATGGGGGCTTCATTCTGCTCCCTGTCTTCTAGCTCAGGGGGTTGCGTACCCCGAGAACAACTAGTCTGACTATTAAACACTGAGGCAAAGGCATTAAGTACCTCAGCGTTTTCCTTGTCCTGTCACTGTGTTTCCCCCACACCCAATAAAGGGCAGAGATTCTCCTTAGCTCTCCTTTTGTTGCTAATGTATTTGTAGAAACATTTTTTGTTGGTTTTTTTTTGTTTTTTTGTTTTTTTTTTTTTTTTTTTACAGCAGTAGCCAGTTTAAGTTCCAGCTGGGTTTTGGCCCTTCTAATCCTCTCCCTGCATAACCTCACGACACCCTTGTAGTCCTCCTGAGTTGCCTGCCCCTTCTTCCAAAGGTCGTAAACTCTCCTTTTATTCCTGAGTTCCAGCCAAAGCTCTCCATTCAGCCAGGCCAGTCTTCTCCCCGCCAGCTCATCTTTTGGCACGTGGGGACAGCCTGCTCCTGTGCCTGTAAGATTTCCTTCTTGAAGAGTGTCTGGCCTTCTTGGGCTCCTTTGCCCTTCAGGACTGCCTCCCAAGGGACTCTGTCAACCAGGCTCCTGAAGAGGCCAAAGTCTGCCCTCCAAAAGTCCAAGGCGGCAGTTCTGCTGGCCCTCCTCCTTACTTCTCCAAGAATCAAAAACTCTATCATTTCATAATCACTGTGCCCAAGATGACCTCCAACCATCACATCACCCACCAGGCCTTCTCTGTTCACAAACAAGAGGTGCAGCGGGCACCTTCCCTAGTTGGCTCCCTCACCAGCTGTGTCAGGCAGTTATCTTCCACACACTCCAGGAACCACTGAGACCGTTTCCTCTCTGCTGTATTGTATCTCCAGCAGGCATCTGGTAAGTCAAAGCCCCCCGCGAGAACAAGGGGTAGCAATTGTGAGACTTCTCTCAGCTGCTCATAGAATACTTTGTCTGTCTCTTCACCCTGGTTGGGTGTTCTATAACAGATCCCACCACAATATCTGCCTTGTTGGCCTTCCCCTGATTCTTACCCATAAACACTCAACCCTATCGTCACCATCATTAAGTTCTAGACAATCAAAACATTCCCTAACATACAAGGCTACCCCACCGCCTCTCCTTCCCAGCTTATCCCTTCTGAAGAGTTTATAGCTGTCCATCGCAGCACTCCAGTTGTGCAAGTCATCCCACCACATTTCCATGATGGCAATTATATCATAGCTTCCCTGCTGCACGACAGCTTCCAGCTCCTCCTGTTCATTGCCCATGCTACATACATTGGTGTATATGTACTTCAGTTGGGCTATAGCTCCTGTCACCTTTTTGGGGGGAGAAGCCCTGGTTCCTACATGAACATTCTCAGGCACTTCTGTGGTTTTTAACACATCCACAGCCCTTGCATCTTTACTGCTGCATGGCTCTCCATCCCCTACCTCCACTGAGACAGCAGACCGAAGGACCTCACTAGCACATTGTCCCTCAAATATTGGTGTGCCGCCCCCAGGCTTATCTCTAACAAGCCTGGTTTTACACCTTTCCCCCTTCCAATCCAGTTTAAAGCTCTTTCAATGAGCCTTGCTAACTCCTGTTTGGGATAGGAATTGTTTTTTCTGCACCCAGCCCAATGCAACACACAGATCAGTAATGAGCTCAAGGCACAGCCAACATACAAATCCATAACCAAGAACAACAAGAGAAAGGCACGCTTAATTAGCCCCCCAAAAAACTGCTCTTTCCATTTTTTCCCTGTGCATTTTAGCACTTGTTGAGATGCTGGTAAATTGGAAGTTTTTAACCTTGGGTCAAAACCCCCTCAGGTTTTGTGAGAATAATAAATAAGCAAATATGTGAACTGAATAAACAGCTACCTGCAGGTAAGTATGCACTGCATGCACATGGGTGGCTGGCAGCATTTACTTTGGAAACAACAGTTCACGTTTTCTCTCTGAAACCCTTGGTAACTTTACAATAATCAAATCTTCAAGAAAAAAAAAACACCAAAACAAAAGAGGCAGCAGTAAATCTCACACACGTCTTTTAGTTATATCAGGGAACCTGAACAACCAGGCACAGACTTGCAAAAATTGGCATTTTCATTCAGAATCATCAGTCACTGCCACAACTTGTAATCAGAAGGGATTTGGAAAAGATTTCCTGGACCAGATATTCCATTTAAAAGCATGTTCGTACCTCTGGAATCACGATTGCAGAGAATAACAAGTGAATCAGTAATTGCTAGCCATTTGTTTTAACGTCTTGCCTATCATATCTTTCTTTCCTTTTTTTTTTGCCCTCCTCTGCAAAACTGCTTACACATTAATTTTTTTAAGGATTTAACAAGGCTTCTTTTGTTGCACCATCTATCACAGGCAGTTACCAAAAGGGCTTGGAAAGCTCAGAGGGATGACAACAAAGCAAAGGAGCTTGCCCCAGGAAACATCACATGAAAGTCCTTCTCCAAGCAGCAAACCCCAGCCAAAGTATGAGGGCTTGGGACAAGCCGAGATCCACAGGTAGCAAACCATGCCGCCAACACCATGTTTTACTTGATACCATGCAGGATAAACAACCCGTATTTGCTCCTGATGAAGCCTTCCTGATATTTTAGTCACTTAGCAAAATTACAAACCATTCACAAGACATTACTGTACATTTTTAACATGTCTCGATACGTCAGCGCAGTTCAAGGGACTGGAATAGTGCTCATGTGTCTACACACAACAGTGGCAACCATGGGTCTAAGAAGCTGCAGGCTAAGATGTCTTCTGCCTACCCTGAGGAAAATAATGGAAAAGTTGTCATAAGAGCCAACAAATAAACAACTAGAAAGTGATTTCCATTAATACATCATAACCTGAAGATAATTAAGCATGCACTGAGAAAGCGTAGCAGGACTTGCATGACCGTGCAACGGGAGCAGATGAAGTTCTGGCTGTGGTATCCAACAGTACCAAGCTTGAATCTTACTTTATTCAACTGCCTCATTAAAGCTATTAATCTGCTGAAAAACTGCACTTCTGAGCTGAGAAATTTTTCCCACTAACTCCCCCCTTCCCCCCCTCAAAAAAGGGCATCTCTTCATGAAGTTTCTGTTTCAACAAATCAGCTTTTTCTGACAGTTTGACACAGCTGTAACGGAGAATGGTTTGTTATCTGCTAAATCCCTGTAGAAAGCTTTAGGCTAACAAGTGTGTTACCGCAGCTCTGCGCACATGCAGGGCACATATTTCTTGAGACATTTTCCATTAAAAAGGCTGTTTCTTTCATTTGCCTAGAACTATTAGAAAACCTAGCTTATTCAGCTGCAAAGACAAGAGGCTGTATCCATAATTGCCTTTTGCAGAGCAGAAGATGATATAACCTAGCATGATGCATCACACAGTTTCCAGTTGCAATAGCAAAAATAAAGGTTTATAATCCAGAGCAGTCTAACAATGGTTGTGTCTACATTGCTAAAGGCATCTGCCCTTGGAAGCAATCCCTGGTGCCACGCTAAATGTTGCGGTGATTCACATCAGCACAGCTCAAAGCTGGCCCTCTCTGGAGCAAGACACCGCTCTTACCTGGATCCCATGTAGCACCCCCACAGTGAACGTAGTTACAATACTTGTGCAATTATTTCATTGCAATGCCTAGTGTTAAAGGGCTGTATTGCAGGCCACCATGATGGGGTTTTAAGAGCATGAGAGAAAGTTGCAAGATGCAAACATGGGGAGCCCTACAATAGTCCAGACGTGCTGGGGTAGTGTCAGGGGACTGGGGGGACAAGGTGGAGCTTGGTGCTCATGCTGCCTTGGTGGTCCTAGTGCCCAGGATTGAATCACACCTCAAAAAAAGGCCCCAACAGTAAAGCAGCATGCGTGCCCACAGGATGATCAAAGCATCGGGATTCCAAGAGCAAATGAGGGAGATAAGGTATATGCAACATCAGCATCAGAGTAGAGCTACAAGCTTTTCAGTGGATGAAGCCAACACAACCAAACCTGGTTTCATGCCCCACCCTCACCCCTCTGCAGAGACAGAGTCCCCAGCATCAGCCCCACAAGCTGCCACCATTTATATAAACGAGGCATACTCTTCGGTTTTCACATGATTTTAGGAGAACCTTAGCTTCATGCAAGGTCCTTAACTCAAGATATGTTCTCATGATGCCTTGGCCGGGTACTAACAGTGAATTAAAACACCCCACACATACAGTATATTCTCCATAGATTTCACCAAGAAGTTTTTGCTACCTGTATTAATAAACTCCTCTAGGTAGAACCTCTACAGTTTGCACGTTCCTTCTTAAATAGTGAATTAATCATTCAGGGGTCTCAATGCAAAGATATTTTTTTTGCCAGCAAGAGGATTTATAGGAAAGCAAATTGAGGGCATGCTCCACAATGAGGTAATGATGCCGTAGTGCATTAGGATATAGTATTAGTAGGCTCTAATTCCATTTTAATTACTTAAAAGATATCATTAGTGAAGTCAAAGGTCTCACATGCATGGAAAACAAGTACAAGGGAGAAGACTTCAACACTAGAGGCAATAGGGTGACTGATGATATAACACTTCTGTCAATAAGACATGGTACTTTGTTAACAGTATGAAGCATTTCATGACTAAAAGGCAGCTTTTTGCTTACAGTGTCAAGAGAAGGTGTTTATTTTCAGTGAGCAGCTGCTGCTTTTTCATAAAGTGACTCTCCAGCAGAAATAACACAGCAGACTGGTATTGCTGGGAACAGCCTAATGTCTGTGAAGTTTGTGGACTGGCAAACACAGCCCTATTCTGCTAGTATTTGAATCACCAATAAACCAAATTGCCCATCTCCAGTTTTATGAGAACTGCAAGTTAAGCCAGGCTGGAAAAAGATCTAGCGAAAAAAAAAACAGGTTGCACAGATTGTTTCATTTTAATGAAAGATTTATCTGCAGATGTCATTTTTTTCCCCATCCATCAAGAGTTTTTCTTCTCCCATATCTTCTCACGCTCTGCTTTAATATCTTTGACTCCATGCTTTCATTCTCCGAAAGCAAAGTATATGGCCCACTCAGAAATAAATGCAAAGAACACCATGTAATGATGCCTGCAGTTAAGCAGAGGCCATAGCTAACAGCACATATCTTCATCTGGAATAAACTAGCATTTTAATGCCTTCTGCTGTACTGTACGAGTCTCTGTGGAGCTACCCTGCCAAAGGTACTTGAATTTCTACTACTAGTTTACACCTGACCAGCTCCATGACACAGAGATGTTTATTGTTGGTGAGCAGATTAATGAAGAAGCTCGCGGGACACAAGTTCCAGATCCTTTACAAAATCTGTTTGGTTGCACCTGATAAACACACAGACAGATCTGCCCTGTGTTTTCCACAAATGCAAAATGTAGCTTGATACAGACAAATAAAATTGCTGGTGTCAAAATTTCAGTTACCAAAAAACAAACAACACTGAAACACAGCACACCAGGACTCAAGAGAAAATAACAGAAATAGAGGGAATAGAGGAGGCGTCTGGGAATAACATTCCTCACTGTATGGAAGTCTTTCCTTTCTAAAATGGCAGGGTAATGAGCCTTCAAATATTACCAGCAGTGCAGGCTCTAACCTCTAATCCTACAATTACATTATTCCTAAAGTCATATTGATTCACAATTTTTTTGTGCGGCTCTGCAGGTTTCTTTGCTGCAGGAGGTGGACAGCAACCTCTGCCAACACAGGCTCAGAGCACCAAGCAAGCCTTTGCCAAGTCCTTCTAGCAACAGTGGTGGGGAGCAGGAGTAACCCCGAGGTGGCAGTATCCCCCCTGAAGCACCTAAACACAGAAAGTAAGACAACAAAGGTCCCCTACTAAGTGCTCTTTTGTTGGGCACATACTTTGCTATCACAGCAGCCCTCTGGACCTGCTCATGTTGGCTCTCAGCAGGTCCCAGAGCAATGAGAAGTGTGAGATGGCCAGAGGCAAGCTGCTGCTGCTGCGTTGATGCTCAGAAGCAGTCACGGGACTTCCATGGAGAGCTTGGGCATTTCCCATATCTCTGCCTCACTGGGCAGGAGTACAGCTTCATGCCAGCCTGGTTTGCCTGGTAATGAGGGATGGAGGCAACATCACAGCTCTTCAGCACAGTCATGCAAAAATGAACAAGGAACATGGCTCCTACTGTCAGGAGCCAGGATGGCACTGTAAAAAGACAACCTGTATCCACATAAAGACTCAAGTCCTCTCAGCCCACTAGTCATGACCTCCTAGGATGACACTGGGTCTAGGAGGAGAGTGCTGGTGAAAGACATGGAGGGCAGGAACAGAGAAACCAGCCACCCCCTGCAGCGGGCATGGCTGTAACTCTTACAGCTGAAACACCAGGAAGATACTGAAAAAGCAAAGAGAGAGTGACAAGGATGAGTACAGGATTATGAAAGTTAGGAAAACTTGCTTTATGGAGACAGGAGCCAAAGGCCTATTAACTAAGGGAAGATTGAGGAGATGAGGTGTGATGAAGATGGAGTTGATTTTATTGCAGTTAATACAGAGAAAGGTCTTTAAACCCGTCATCTACAGAGTTCGGATTAGATGATATCTGGGTCTATATTCTGTGAATCCAAAAGTGATGATCCTCTGTCAGAATTATAGGAAATTAGTTACTTTCTCCAAACTCCTTGCTACCTGTGAAATACTTTGTTATTGGCAACGGGCTTAACCTGAGAGTAAAAATCTCCCAAACTCCACTGTAGACCTGCGGTTCTACCCAAGGCAAAGCAAGCATGTTTCCATTGGCTGTACATCATCCTCTGCTTCACGATCACCATCACAGGCAAGAGTATACATCATGCTGAACATTCCCACAAAATAAGCTTGTTGAACAATGTGGGGTAATGTGACATAGAATAGAAAACTTCAGCTTTTTCCCCTCTGTGTGGGTTTTGACTGGGGTAGGGTTCATTTTCTTCATAGTAGCTGGTGTGGGTCTATGGTTTGGATTTGCGCTGGAAACAGTGTTGATACCACAGGGATGGTTTCGTTACTGCTGAGCAGTGCTTACACACAGTCAAGGCCTTTTCTGCTTCTCACCCCACCCCACCAGCGAGGAGGCTGCGGGTGCACAAGGAGCTGGGAGGGGACAGAGCCAGGACAGCTGACCCCAGCTGACCAAAGGGATATCCCAGACCATGATGTCATGCTCAGCATATAAAGCTGGGGGAAGAAGGAAGGGGGGCGATGACATTCAGAGCAATGGCATTTGTCTTCCCAAGTCACCATCACACATGCTGGAGCCCTGCTTTGCTGGAGATGGCTGAACACCTGCCTGCCAATGGGAATTCTTTGGTTTGCTTTGCTTGTGCACATGGTTTTTGCTTTACCTATTAAACTGTCTTTATCTCAACACATGAGTTTTCTCACTCTTACTCTCTTGATTCTCTCCCCCATCCCACCAGGGGAAAGTGAGTGAGCAACTGGGTGGTGCTTAGTTACCAGCTGGGGTTAAACTACACCACCCTCATACTAATTTTTCCTAAGGTGTTTTATATAACTTGGTATCAAGTGCAAGGAAGCAAAAGTCCCCTCTCTTTTCAATTGTAGTAAAATTTCATTGAAGTTGGAAGGTTTCTCTAAAAGCTTTGAATCTGGGGAAACAATATTTTCCAAGAAATGGTTCTAACAAAGAGCACATCAGATTCTTAATAACATCTTGTCATGCTTTTTGCTGTGTGCTGAGAGCATATTCAATGAAATACACAAGTGCAAAGGCAGTCCGTCAGCTTCTAGGACTTGGAGGCTATAGGACAGACTCCAAAAGCTGTAGCATACTGGTAAAAGCAAAAGATGTTAACTTGCTTTATGCCTCTGTCTCCTTAAAAGCAGTTCAAGAGAATTTAAAGCCCTCTTCCAAAATGAGTCTATTTCCTAAGGCCAGAACACAGAGAGGGAACTTGTCAGGTTTTGTATTTCAGCATTGCATGGATCAAATCTGTTTCCAGTGTCTCTCTCGCCTAGAAATTACATTACAGCTAAACTTCATACTTTTGCCACCCAGTACTGGTCCAACAGGTCAGTTGAAAATAACCCACATACACCGTAATATATAAAATTATTTTATTTCTCCACTTCTAATGGCTTTTGTGTGTCCCTCAGCTTGTCTGGGGGAGAGATTTAGATCTTAGGTC
Organism: Platalea leucorodia; assembly: GCF_965183815.1. Classification (NCBI taxonomy): domain Eukaryota; kingdom Metazoa; phylum Chordata; class Aves; order Pelecaniformes; family Threskiornithidae; genus Platalea; species Platalea leucorodia. The sequence continues at coordinate 2,859,631 of NC_138829.1, forward strand.
TGACCCAACATAAATGTAATTCCTTTAATAAATTGCAGACTTCTACTGGCACAAGTGACCACCAAGTCCTCTAACAAAATCCTGTATATTGTATTTTATCCAGCTGCTGTTACATAGGGCCTAACAGATTATACATGACTGAAGAATAATTATGTTCTAGATAAAGTATACTTTAAAAACAGATTTTTTTCAGTAGCACTAGGAAGATATCAATAGAAGCCAACACTTAATCTAGCAGTTAACCACATTAGTCCATAAAAAAATTGGGCCTAATTAGTGTTTGATTTTTTTATTGCTTCAGCTCCCACCTATTGGTTCTTTCTCTCCCTTCTTACTTTATTAAGACGACTTTAGGAGCCAATATATCCTCACCAGGAAGTTGCTTAGATCAAGTCACCTTAATCTCCTTTTTTTGATGGACTGCACAGATTGTCTTCCTGCGGTCTCTTACTATAATGCATTTTCCACAGGCCCAAGGCCATTCCGTGGATCTTTTCACCCTTTTCTGCCTATTTTTCAATGACCTTTCAAAAAAATTGAGTCATCGCAACTAAGCACTGAATCATAACATCAGTCAAACCAATGCCTCTTTTGAAGGATGAATTTCAATATGAGGGGACTGCTCAGGCTGGAGGACAAGCCTGACTTTACAGAGTGGTTCTTGTGTGAGCTTTAATTCCTACAGAATTACTTAAACTCAAGCCAAAGGGTAAAAAAAAAATCCAGTCTGATTTTCCCAATGAGGAATTGCCCAATACACAATTCTGATTTTCAAACTTACAAAAATACCAGAGTGGCAAGTGTTGTCCCAGCAATATGCCAAAATTAAGTTGTTCCTCAAAAGAAGTTACAAGACTTGGCAAAAGCCATCTACAAACCAAAAGTTTTGAATAGTGCTACTAAAAATGCAGGTTTTAAGAATGAATCAACATCATGACTTTGTAAAAAATAATAAATAGCTTTCAAAGTTGACATGTAACAAACTAGATTTATGATTTTGATGAGTGGTACTGCCAGTGTCGGGATGGCTTTTATGTTCATGCCCCAGAAGTATTCTAGTGATTATACCAGATTTCCTTTTGGGCTTACTCCTGCCTGGACAACATTTAAGATGGGACTATTTGCTTTTTTAAATAAACTGAAAAAACTGCATACATTCAACAGTTCATCAGTCATGTCTATATGGAATCACATTTGTCACCCAACATATATTTTTCTAAGAGAGTGGTGAAGAGCGAACAAGTGTACAGTTTATTCTTTGGATGGAAAGATTAATTTCAGAAAGAAATATTAGGCCTCTAATGGCACTTAGTCTTTCTTGAAGTAGCATCTAATCAAAAGCAAGTGGTTCCTGGTACAGAAATCAGATGCCAGGTCAAATCCCCAAATTCCCTTCTTGCTAACTGGAGAGGGCTGGCTGCTTAAATACCAGATGCACAGCTCTAAACCTGAGAGGGCATTTTCAGTAGGGAGAGGCTTATGTCAAGCAAGAAAAAAAAAAAACTAGAAGAAACTGTCTTTCACTCAGTCTTAGATTGCTAATACTGTATGTCATGGTTTAAACCCAGCCAGTAACTAAGCACCACCCAGCTGCTCACTCACTTTCCCCTGGTGGGATGGGGGAGAGAATCAGAAGAGTAAAAGTGAGAAAACTCATGGGTTGAGATAAAGACAGTTTAATAGGGAAAGCAAAAGCCAGGCATACGAAGCAAAACAAGGCATTCATTCACTCTTTCCCATCGGCAGGCAGGTGCTCAGCCATCTCCAGGAAAGCAGGGCTCCATCATGCATAACAGTTACTTCTTCTTCCCCTTCCTTCTTCTTCCCCCAGCTTTATATGCTGAGCATGACATCATATGGTATGGAGTAGCCCTTTGGGCAGTTGGGGTCAGCTCTCCCAGCTGTGTCACCTCCCAACTTCTTGTGCACCCGCAGCCTCCTCGCTGGTGGGGTGGGGTGAGGAGCAGAAAAGGCCTTGACTCTGTGTCAGCACTGCTCAGCAATAATGAAAACATCCCTGTGTTGTTATCAACACTGTTTCCAGCACAAATCCCAAACATAGCCCCATATCAGCTACTATGAAGAAAATTAACTCTATCCCAGCCAAAACCAGCACACTGGACTGTATTTAGACACCTCTTCCAAATAAAGATTCAGCACAAAAGTCCATTGCACCTAGGCTTCTAAACCACCATATTTAGGTGCAGACAAATGGCTCAGTTTTCTTTCCAGCTCTATGCTGGAAACAGCAACTTACAGTGAAAGCAGATTAGAGGAAGGGAAAAAAAGTTTCTTTTCAAATAAAGGGGCTTCCTGGCTTCAGTAGGTAAGCCTCAGACTACATCTGTCAAAGGCATCAGAAATTAGCAGGGCCTGTTGCAATAGGACAAGCAGTAATGGTTTTAAACTAAAAGAGGGCAGATTCAGGCTAGATACATGGAAGGTATTTTTTACAATGAGGGTGGTGAAACACTGGAGCAGGTTGACCAGAGAGGTGGTAGGTGCCCCATCCCTGGAAACATTCAGGGTTAGGTTGGACGGGGCTCTGAGCAACCTGATCTGGTTGTAGATGCCCCTGCCCATTGCAGGGGGGTTGGACAAGATGGCTTTTAAAGGTCCCTTCCAACCCAACTATTCTACAATTCCATAAATGCAATGTTTCTTCAGATTACATGGAGCTGGAGTCAATGGACTTTGTTTTTTACCTACTGAGAAGTCCCAATTTGCAAATTGTCCTCAACTAGCAAAGCATCGCTGTCTTTGAAGGCCAGACGAGGACCCATAAAGGCAGTTGGACAACCGGCAATTGATTTCTGTAACGGAAGTTTGAGTGTGCACAAGAAGCACCTGAAGTCCTCCTCACAGAGTGAGATATCATGATTTGTTCCCCAAAATGCCAAACTGTATTCTAAGCAAATGTTCCTGCACTGAGATAAATATACATATATCCACACATGCCAGATTGCAGCATGAAAGTTAAGATCATAAAACTACTAGCAACCAAAAATATCTACTTGAAATGGAAATATCTTTGAATATCAGCTTGGGTACTGGCTCAAATGTAATAAAGAGCTTTCCAAAGTAAGTCTTGATTATTTCTGTAAAAAGAAAAATATACAGCAGATTTGTTTACACCACTTGAGATAGACCATTTCTTTTTTAGAAATGGAAAAGAATGCATCTGTTGAATGCAGATACAAAAACATTTGCAGTATCTCTAAGCTCTCACTCCTCCATTTAGCTATGCAAATAGGTATTTGAGTGTGAGTGTCTTGCACATACAAAGGTGTTTACATAAATACTTTCTGCTTAAGTAAACTCAGTGCTCAGATTGATATATATTCTCAGTGTGCATGGAAGTATTCATTTGAAAGATCAAGCTTACGAGTCAAGAATACCAACGCTTTCATCTTTTAAAATATAACTAATTGTAGATGTGGGGGAATAATGCATAACAGATGTTTTGTGAAACATCCAGATTCTATCTGTGCCTAAATCCACTTCTGAACAAGTTCTGAGCACCCCAGTGCTTTCATTGCAACTCCTACTGATAGTCATTGCTAAGAATTGTTACTAAATTAATAAAACACATAAGACTTCTACAAAATGCCCAATATTAATTGAAGCACTCAGTATCTCATTAATTCTGAGAGTATAATGGGGTTTTGATTAGGCAGTTTGTTAAGCATCTAATCCTTGGTGTTTTCACCTGATTGCAGTTAGCACCTCATCAGGTGTTGCAGCCATACCTGCAGAGTGTGAGTTGTTGGTGCATCCTCATTCTGGGAAAAACACATTAAAATAGTCCTGGAGCACCATGCTGTTGATTGGGGAACAATTCAGTTCCCACAACAAAATTAAATTCAAAAATGACTAATTGATTAAAATTGCAGACCAACAACATACTCTACTTCAATACAGATCTCCTTATTGTTTCCTAATGCATTACCTAATGGTTTTCTAACATGAATGCTTCTAGTAGAACAGTTTCAGAGATATCAGATCTGCCCTGAAATTCAACCACTGCAAATACAATTGCACGGGTGACTGATATCAACAGCCCCATTCCTCTCTCTGGATACCAACACATGAATGGAGGAGAACAAACAGGAGAGACACATGGTTCACTAACATAATGCTCCCTGTAGAGTCACTGGGGAAAGGACTCAAGATCCCAGTTTAGTCACCCTGCTTCCCTTCTGGTAGTGGATTGCCTTTACACAAGATTATTTTTTTATTTATTATTTACGTCTCTCAGGAGGTATTACTTTCTTCTTTGTCATATCATATTTATCAGTCAATAATATCTTACTTGCAACTGGTTTACAACCCTTAGAAGCAACACTTAGCGGTCTGCAATGTCTCAGTTCCCTGAACTCTCTTTAAATTAACTCCTCTGATACTAATCGAAATGAAGAATTATCCGCTACTATAATGACTGGCTTATTTAATATTCAAGGTTTTGTGGGGTTTGAGTAAATGGTAGGTACCGGGGCCTGACAATTCATTTTATCATTTCCCTCTAGACATTTTTATTGACATCAGATTTTAATACCATTTTCCCTTCATAGAGAAAGGATCCAATACAAGAAATTGTCAAAGCTCCATCATATGAAAGTGATACAGAAAATTACGCTGGATTTTCTATTACAGCATTATCCCTCCCCCTCTCATCATCACCATCCCCCCAACTTGATTTGACATCATAAGCATTGGCTCAACTTTAAGCAGGTTTACCATTTCCAAAAATGCTTTGTAGTTTTTGAAAAGTGTTGATACTTGTGTTTCTTGAAGACAATTTCTTTCTCTATGAAGTTGGACAAGTTTTCCCTTTTGTGTCTCTCTCCTTCTACTCACAATAAAGGAAGCCTAGAAAGCAAACTTTTAGACTCCTAAAGCCCTTTTCAGTACATGGTATATATTTGCTGTGTATCTCTAGCATGGCATCTTTGAAAAATATCCATCCCACCCACAAGCATTTTACCCTTTTAGCTGCTTCTCTTTTCGAAAGAGTGGCCTTTTTGTACATGCAATAACCACAAGGTACCAAATTTGAAAGCATTCTAGTCATTATGACAAAGGGTATCTTTGATATATCTTGAACCACATCCAATACACAACCCTGGATACAATGGGAACACTTCAAAAGATGGTAATATTGCAATCCAGATCTCTACAGTCCAATTTGACAGTTTATACTTTACCTCCAAGGCTATTTTCCAATCGCCCTAGCATTTTTGGCATGCACTTGCACCACAAACATTTATAATTTTCATCCCTGTGAACCAGAACTACTTTCCCTCCCCAAAGGTCGTCTGCACCAAGCTGAAAAACCACTGTTTTTATAAATCCAGTTATCTAATGCTTGATAACAAGATCTCCTAGCACTGCATTCCTGCCTGTTATCGATTCGGGATCCCCAAACCAGGGACCTGTATGCCAAGGGCTACATAGCCATCATCTATTTTCTGTCCCAAGATGTTTCTCCTTTTCAGCAAGGTGTGGCTAACCTGGAGATGGAGCTCAACTAACATTTTCCACCACAGATCAACATACTTGAGCTCCGGCAGCTTGAATACCATGGGGCTAAGAGGTAGGATTTTCTCTGAAAGCCATCATCTCCCTGCAAACAAATACATCACCTATAGGGCAGGTAATCATACACAAAGTCACACTGGGTGGAGAAGCCTTCAGCTTCCTTTTGGGCTTCTACCTGAAGGTATGGGGGTTTTTTTTGTTTGTTTTGTTTCCACCCCCACCCCCCTTATCTTATACCCAGGGCTCCATCTTTATCAGCTCTTCTCCCAACACTATGCTTCATTATGTGAACACTTCTCAAAGCAACCGTTCTGATGCTGAATTTATGCAAGAAGACTACACAATGATTGACACAATCTGCTCCAAGACTGCTAGTATTGCCTAGACCTTTAAACATCATGGTCCTGGGCAGTCAGGGGAGAGCCATTTGCTTTGGAGATCTCTGCCATGAGAAGTTTTTGAATCCCTTAGGAAGTAACGAACCATATAATGATAATACAGTTCTCCAGCTGTTAGACATGAGCAATAATACTTTTTCCCAATATTCATCTGACTTGTCTACCATATGTTACATTTTAGTGCAAACAACCTCATGCTATTTTCACCACAGTTTAAACACTCTGAAGTGATTTTGGTAGGAGAGCGAAGCATGTTGCACAGAGCTGCGAGAATAATTGATTTCTTTGGTTTGTTAGTCAAACCAATGACACTCACTGAGGGGCAGAGAGCAACTTACTCCAGGTTAAATAAAACATTTTGTTTTGACAGTCAATAAAAGCAGAAGAAATTCAGCAGGAGGAATTGCCTGAGTTAATAGTGCCACCTCAGTTCAAAACCCTTTTCTACTTGATCAGTTCAGAAGACATTTGAGCCAAACTCTTCCCACTTTCCTCTAAAATTGTCCTCAAAAGGCAACTCTAAAAGCTTTCTCAACTATTTCTTAATCCATCTCTTGATGACTTTTGTTTAACACTGTCTGGGGCCATGACCTGCATTACCCTATCCCAGGTGATTGCCTTTACCCAGCTTAGAAACTACTCATCTCCTTCACAGCCTCAGTAAACAGTTATTCTACTTCACATAACTAAGCAAAAGAGACCATCTTTCAACAGCTAGCATGTAGGGTTTAGTTCTACAGAAAGGGGCATATTGTGGTTCGAAGCCTGCCTCAAATACAGGTCTGAAACAGGATCTTGTGCATCCTGGGTGAACAGCCAAACCGCAGGAAGATAGCAGGGAAACAAGCCGTGCTCATTTGGTTGAGACAACTACGATTCATAGAGCCTACATTTCATGCAAGCCTCCATATGTACAGCTCAACACATTGGCTTTAGCTAACCTAGACAGAAAACACTGACAGAAAGACTTAGTTATGACAGAGCAGCTGAACATGAATAAAATCTACCCATGAATCTCACCTAGCATTTGTGGGAGGATTTTCCAGCTAAAGCTTCAAGTTATGTCTGCAGTAGTAAATAAAGCTGGCTAAGTGCTGCTCCCTGGCCTGCAGCTACGTGGGAAAGCACAACTCATGTCTATGTACTTACACTTTCTCATCTCAAAAAAAACCCAACAAAAACTTGCACATACTGCCCTGAGCCATCCAGCCCTGCCTGCCTGGCACAAAGCTGTGCAGGGGACATACCAGCATCAGCACAACATACACAACTGCAGAGAAGGGCCTGCCATGACATAAAGGGTTACCCAGTCTGCAAGTGTATAGAGATTGTCATAGGATTCCTTAATACACAAGGACACAGATGATTCCATCATCTAAATTTCTCTACTTTATTACAGACTACCAGAAATACCACAAAAATCACCACTAGGAAGTGTACCTACGACTAATAAAGCAAACATATCTCGAGCTATTACTGTCAGCAATCAATAACATAGTATCAATCAATACTATGGCAGCAGTTAAGAATAGTAGCAACCAATCAGAAGCAACAACCAAGTAGGTGTATACTATTACAGGTTACTGCAAACTTAAATATAATAGCATATATACCTATGATGGATTACTTATATCAATAGATAGATAATACCAGTATCAAGTCAATCAGATTTCAGGAGGAGCCAAACCATCCCCAGGGGAAAACAAACTGATCTGAGAGGGAGACCCAACCATCCCAGAGGTGGGAGGACAAACCTAACCAATCCCAGAAGTGGGCCAACAAGATAACAGAGAGAATCTCTGTTCAAAGGTGATCCACATCCCCAGTGAGGGTCCAAGATCTCATAGATAGTTCATGCAGAATTCAACCTCTTTAGGAGAGAAAAAGTACATGCAGCATGGGAAGTTCTCAGAGAGGCTCCATTTTAGATTAAAAAAAATAAGTTCTTTTTATATCATAGAGACATAAGACTGCATAGGACACTACCACTTCAAGAAGTGAATAGATGTTGTTAGTTTCTATTTTTCACTGTAATACCCAATGATGATGATCTTTCTGTTCCAGGGCCTAGTTTCCAGGCTTATGGCTCCCAGGCAATTTCTCTGCCAGTATTTTTCAGAAGAAAATTTCTTCTGTTCAGTAATTTTCCCTTTCTAACCACAGCTGCTCACATCAGGGCCCAAAGAAGTTCCCCGACCCTGTTTTGTTTATTCATGTACACAGCCTTGGCGACTAAACCTAGAATCTAGATGAGGTCCAGGCATCCAAAAGCTGCTCCCAGACTCCTGGCCCCGCTGATCCAGGGAGCTGTAGCCTTGAGGCAGCAGGATGAGCCACTCTTCATGCACCAACACAAACACATCCTCTAACACCACAGACAGGAGACCCACCTCTCTCCTTCACACGTGTCCTTTTTATGCCAATAATCTAAATCATAAGTTTTAAGTACCAGAGAATCCCAAAAGCCACCACCCATACATAGCTCTCCCTTCTCCTCGCCTGCATCTCCAACAGCAAGGAATACCCACGCAGCACGATTAGATGAAAGTCATGTCCAGCTATGGCAGAGGCCCTCAAAATTCCCAACTCCCATGCCAAACAATGAGGCTTGAATGACATTTAGCAACTCTGAGGATGTCCAGAATAATCTGTGTATGTCAGGCACTGTTCCAGCAAATACATGTCCAGCACCATGTTTGACTCAATAGGAGAAGTGGGTGCCCTGGGACAAATAGAGGAACAAAAAACAGCTAGGCACGATGAGACCTGGAGTCAGATTCCTGGTTCAGTGCAGAGGAAACACAACTAGACTCCACTGACTTGAAGAAAAAAATAGAAAGAGGTATAGAAAGAAGCATCACATAGATCAGAACATCCTTGCTCTCAAGTGTCTTAGATTTGGAGTTCTGAGCATCCTTGGGCCAGCAGGAAGCACACCAAATTTAAAGACAAGACTTGATGTGCCAGAGTTTTCTTTACTCAACCATTGAGCAAAGGTTTTAACCACAGCAGAACCACGCTTAGGAATAATAGAAAATAAGTCATGATGGAAGGAAAAAAATACATACTTTAATTCTTCAGATGTACATGAGTACACCATAGAATCATAGAATATCCTGAGTTGGAAGGGATCCACAAGGATCCTCGAGTCCAGCTCTTGTCCCTGCATAGGACAACCCCAAAATTCACACCATATGGCTGTGGGCATTGTCCAAATGCTTCTTGAATATTGTCAGGCTTGGTGCCATGACTGCCTCCCAGGGGAGCCTGTTCCAGTGCTCCACCACCCTCTGGGTGAAGAGCCTTTTCCTAATGTCCAACCTAAACCTCCCCTGGCAGATCTTCCTGCCCTTCCCTCAGGTTCTGTCATTGGTCATCAGGGAGAAGAGATCAGCACCTGCCCCTCCTCTTCCCCTCGTGAGGAAGCTGCAGACCATGATGAGGTCTCCCCTCAGTCTCCTCTTCTCCAGGCTGAACAGACCAAGTGACTTCAGCCACTCCTCGTATGGATTCTCCTCTAAACCCTTCACCATCTTTGTGGCTCTCCTCTGGACACTCTCTAGTAGCTTTATATCCTTTTTGTACTGTGGCACCCAAAACTGCACACAGTGCTCAAGATGAGGCCGCACCAGTGCGGAGTAGAGCGGGACAATCACCCGCCTCGACCTGCTGGCAATGCAGCGCTTGATGCACCCCAGGACACGGTTGGCCCTCCTGGTTGCCAGGGCTCACTGTTGGCTCATGTTAAATCTGGATCTGAATGGTCACGCTGGGACCAGCTGAAAGCAACTCTTCACACTCCTCCAGTTACGAGCATCCAAGTCCTCCATGCACTAGCATTACAAGTCCTGTGTTTAAGGTCATGCTAGCATCAATCATTCTCCCACTTCCACAAGCTGGAGAGATAATGAGAATAGATAGCTTTGCGAGCAGCAGAATTTCCCGTTTCCTACAGTTTAAGTGAAATGGGTGCAGGTATGACATACTGTTTTGCATGTAGGGGAAGGAGAAGAAAGCTACCAGACTTCCCAAGCTTTGCTTTCTTAGGAAAAGAGGAAAAAGCAAAACTCACGTGCAAGACTTCGTATAGTTTCTCAAATACATCATTCAATTCATATTTTTATGAAGAAACCTCAGTCTGGTACATGAATTAAGATAATTGTTAAACCTGGATAAAGAAATTAGATTGGCTTAAAATTTAGGTAATTTCTCTGTAGTCTTGGGGAAGTGATCATTCCATAAAGAATTTCAAATCTCTTTGCAATTATTCAAAGAATTAAGAGGGCCAGACTGGATTTATTTATTACAGAAGATCCAAAAGCTGTTTAATACTTTCCCAGAAACCAAGTATCAAAAATATTTAAAAAAGGCAAATGAAACATGTCAGTAGGATTATTTCATACTGTTAGACAAGTCAGCCATGAGTATTTGCAGTGTGGGTTATTAACGTGCAATTTGAGATATTAGTACTTCAAAATGAGACTTCCAGACCTCATGTGTTTGGGGTATGGGGGCAAGGCAGACTCTCACAGTTGGGTAGATGCTACCAGCAGCAAGGTCTCTCCTTGACCTGAAAGTATGAAAATAATTTATTGTCTCTCCCCCCACCCCTGCAGCAGCACACAAAAGTGATATATTCCACATCCATGCCCTAAGTGCGCACTGGCAGCAACATGTTTTAAGCTCTGAAGTACTAAAGCTGTTTTATTCATAATTTAGTTCACAAAAGCAGCCTCCAGGGCTGCTGACCACACACGCACTTTGCGCTCCTCCACAACACAAACACTTTAGACAGCCAAGAACTCCCCGGGTCACCAGCAGACTAGTCAGGGTAGGGTTGATTTTTGGATATTGAAATATTATTGTCCTTCTGTGCCATATAAACTCAGAATGACTTTTATAAATAGGACAGAGTATAGGATTTAGGAGTATCCAGATGGATGTCTTCAATTTCTTTTTTCCTTTTACACAAACACAGCAGTCATCAGAAATAAGTGGCCAGTCAGGATTTAGATACTGCCAATTGCCACTACAGACCCCTGTATTAGGCAGTACAGGTTCTCCTAATCTTCACAGCAGCCAACATAAACCAGCCAATATCGGGCCATGCAAATTTCTAGAGGCAAGAAAACTGCCTGGAGTTTGAGACATTCATGTGTGGGAGAGGAGCCTAGCCAGCGGGACAGAAACCACAGAGGAACAGACTTTCATTATAAGGTTTCCCATGCTTCTGAGGTGTTAGAGCAAGTAATAAATAAAGAACTGAAGCTTTTTGCTTTTTCTGTCAGTGTTCACACTTCTGGTTCACTGGGAAGCACCAGGAAAAACAAGCAACACGAGCGCGACCATGAACACAAAACCTTGTTATTGAATCATTTATCAGCGTGAAGGCACAGCGCAATGGATTATGGCCATTAAGGAAGATTGAACTTAGATGATTTTTAATTATGAGTGAGAGTTGGAAATTAGTCTTATCGTACCTGGGTTGCCAGAGAGATGAATGCATAGTTCCAGATTTGCCAGAAAAACATGCCAAAAAGTGTGGTACTTCTTATACAAACCACGATTTCACATGAAAAGTAGCTAAGCAACTTGAGAAAAAGCCAGGCCATGTCATATAGCTGCCAAAGGTAAATGAGAGCATTTAAAGAGCAGGTATGAGAATTAATAGATACGATGAAATTATATTTTTGTAAGTGCTGCCTGCAAACTTATTTTGCTCAGTGTAACACAGGAGCATTCAAACCCAAGGGACATTTGCTTCATGATCAGAGTACCTGTGGGCAGCACAAAAGCACCAGTTCAGCATGCAAGATCCTGTGCTTCTGAATTGGAAACAGCAATTTTCCTACAAAAATTCCAGGTGCCTAAAACACGGCATGCTGTCACACACTGGGAGATGACGCACTTTCACTGCATCTACCTGCAGCGCTGCAGTGTGAGCTGCAATCCCTCACCACACTACAGCAGAGGGCAGCCCCTCTGAATAATTCAGTTGTTCAATCCCCATATTAAGAACAACTCTTAACTCTGATGGACCATAGCTAAAGGTCTGACAATTTAATGGTGACCCAGCAGTCCCTCCCCTCACACCTCTTCCTGCAGACAGCATGCAGCACCCCGAGACCTCTCTGGTCTCTGAACAATGGTTGAACTGTTTGCAATCAGGTGCTTTGCATATTGCATAAGGCAATTACTCAACATTCTTTGCTTTAGAAAAAAATCTTCTGGAGATACTTTAGCTCCACAAAAAAAACCCTTCGATATCTCCCATAGGACCAGCCAATTAGCGATCTTTGTATCCTGCAATGCACATCTTTTCTGTGCTGCTAACACTCAGTTTCTTCGGGCAAGACTGCCAGCAAAATTATACAAGAGGCTGTCATTCAACGATTAAGACCTCTCTAATGACGAAGGCCCTGACACTTAAACACACGCAAGTTCTTAATATGCACAATAATCAACGGACTTAGTTGCCCACAGATATTTGAACATCTGGACTCAGAGAGTTGCATGAGGCACTGAGCCCCAGCGACTTCTGTGCAGTCAGGCACTGCCACCGCCTATTGCGCTCCAAACGTTTTCTCCTGCAACCACGCCAAATACCACATGGCTCTGCGGTAAGAAATAACTAACAAGCTCCTGTCATGCCTATCAAAAAGCCAAGTGGTGTTACTAAACATGAGAATGGAGTTGTATTTGAATTGGTCTTTGCTTTTGTTAACGAGGCACATCAGCCAAAAATAACTTGTTTTTTTCTATTAGCAATTACATTCAGTTACATGATAAATAATCTAAATTAGAAACCTACTGCTTTGTCTAGACCAGCTCATTCCTTCAGAACTTCAAGATCATACCAGGGAAGAAAAAAAAAAAAAAGGAAGAAAACCAAAACAAAAACCAGAGAGAGACTGTGTTCATTCACTGTGCCAACACCAAGCAAAAGCTAACAAAAAGAAACCAGTCATAAATGCTTGCACTGGATTAACATCTAAAAATCTTTAAAAATCTTTTAAAAATAAGCTATCAATCACTTTTGTCTAGATTTGTGCTGAGACTTTATCAATGCCATCAACTGGCTTTCTCACTTGTCTTCTGTATATATTTTTAAGCTTTTATTGTTAGGTGATTTCCTGATTGAATTCAAAGACCTCATGGAACAGCATATTAGCATAACTTGAATATAGATGCAGACTTTGTTATGGGATTCAATTTCTCTCTGAATTTTAATTCCAAAGCTGTTCTTTTCCACATTGTTCATATGAGTAATCAGAATTTTAATCTTTTTCATGCACCTCTGGGTGTATTTTGAGATGGGACAGCAGAAAATATAGTCAAAGGAAGCGAGAACTTTTTCAGTTCCTCCCCAAGACCACAAGGGCCGCACAGGCAGCATTTTCCATACAGCTTCTTGCTGCAAACAGGGTTTTAATGACCACAAGCCCAGATACTACACAGTGACACCCAGAAACGTGTGTTGGCAATTCATCCTGGCTATACATTCAGCATGCAGTGCATGTAGTGAAACCCTAAAGTCGTTTGCATGCCTCTTCATCCAAGTGACCTGAACCATCACAAAGCAACTGGTCACAGCAGGGGTCAATAACAGCTTTAGTTAAATACAAGCAACACCATAATGAGACCTACACCATCACTGCCTCCCCCATCTGCAGAAAGTGTCTCGGAAAGGATGGTGATGGATAGGACTGGGAAATAATTATTCATATGAGATGTATCAGATCATGAGGAGTCAAGGAAAGGAAAGGGCCAAGAAGCAGGGAGAGGAAAGGAGCAGAGAACAGGGCTTGGGCAAAATCCTGGGGATGAGAAGAAGGTGGGTATAAGCAAGTGGAGAGGTTCAAAGTGGGCAGTGAAGCATGAACAGCAGAAGGTGGAAGAGCGTCGGAGTCGGGAGAACATTAACATGGAAAACTGAGGAGCAGTGAAGGCAAGTGGCTGCTAAAAGGGCAGGCACCATCGTCACATGGACTTTAATGGGTTCCTCACCAAGGACTATGCACAGAGCCTGTGGCAATCATCCTCTTTCCACTGACTCTGGACCTACATGCACAGGCAAGGACTTTCCAGAGGACTTAGGTATTCAAGTCCCATTACATCTCCAGTTGATGTTATCTCCCTTGAACATTGCAGTCTCCAGCCCTCAGGAAAAAACAATCACTAGTTATGAATTTGCCATTTCTGATCATCCCTGGAGCGTATTAATCCAGAATGGAGGAAGAGGAGAGACAGGCTTCACGGCTACCTGGTGGGAGGTTTCTCCCTTCACAGGTGTAAGCTGATCAGTGGCCAGCTCGCAAAGTCATTTTGACTAAAACTGACTCTTTCAGTCAAGTGAATCAAAATCCAATACAAATACAAATCAATTTCCTCAGTGTGATACCAGTCATTTAGCACTTTCAACACAAAAAATGTTATCAAGAAAATAGGAGGCAGAAATTCTGATCGTATTTTCTTTTTGTTTTCCTTTGGGGTAAGGAAGAACAGTCATAAATGCATTCATTACTTTTTCATCAAGTCTGTATCTAAGGGATATAGATTTCACTGGGAAAGCATTTCTAGGAAAGAAAATGAGAAAATATGAGAAGAGCCCTTGTTTCTAGAGCCAGCTAGATTTATTTGAAGCTCTGATACTAAGAAAAAGTTTCCCTCCTGAGCATTACTTACTACACCCAGTTCACCATTGATTAGACAGCACTGCGCTCCAGCCCAAAGTTCCCCATCCTAGCCAAAATATTAACTTATTTCATGGCACACAGAATTCAAAATTTGTTAGGACTTTGGTTCCCAGTGCTTATCACCCAAGTTTCTGAGAGAAGTCACTGTCTTAGCACAAAAAAAAAAACCTCCACCACCCAGATAAATCACATAAGCTACATCATTCCTTATACACGTTTAAAGCAAACACTCAGGTATGCCATTTATCTATCATTTCGCATGCACAAAGGGCACAGAAGGAAAGGATTTGCAGACTCTATTTCCTTTAGGAAACTCTTCAGCCATCATCCCCAGCCTCAAGCAACCTGCTGCATGAGTAAGTCTTTAAGGAGAGCGGGTCAGTAAGGCCAGCATCCATCACTGTTGGCATTTGCAGGGCTAAAATCCTTCAGACTGATTGCACCAGCTTGACAAATCTGAGAAACTGGGATCAGCAGCGGAGCAGGGTTGGAAGCACTGCATGCTCAGTGTTGACTGCACATCAGCAGCTGTTTGCGCTGCTTGTGAGATTTGGGTGGGCTCCAAGAAAGCAGCAGCTGAATAAAATAAACTACCAAATTCAGAAAAATAGCTGCCCCAGAGCCCAGTGAATCCTGTCCCATGGTGGTAGGAACTAGAGGTTTAAGGGAAAACAGGGCATATCTAGGGATCCTTTAACTTGGATACCCAGGGGCTAGTGATTTTACACATTGAGTGAAAAAAACAGTTCCTTTGATTGGCTTTCAACTTGCTCCTAGGAAATTATGCTCCTGTCCTGCTGGAGCTTGTACCCAGCCTGGCGATGCTATATTTCTCTCTGCTACCTACTGCCTGAAGCTACTTACTTCCCAAGGGATTTCCTGGATAAAGGAACAATCAGGTGGACAGGTCATTTCAGAGAGCTACAATACAGCAGGCCTGAAAGCAAAGATAATTTGGCAAACCACTACTGCAAATTTTTAACTGAAATCACATTTAAAGACTCTAATGAGGGACCACAGCACTGTTAGAGCCAGCGTTGAGCAAATGAGATGCACCACGATTATCTCTGTTGTGAAGATAATCTTTACAATCTAGGATTTAAATGAGTAAATGGTCAGGTGGCTGGTAAAAACAGGAGCTTGCAAAATTATAGGGTGGACATTCATATCTGTATAGGCTACCAAGGCCAAAAATAGAGAGCAGCTCAGTCGGAAACATGACAACATAAGTAGATTGGTCTGTTTGTCCTTTGTGGATTCAGCACAAAAACTGTCTCAGTAAGATGCCAACTGCCTCTTTTGGGATGCTGCCTGTACCCAGCTCTGTACTTCTGCCTCAAAATGCATCTGTGCAAGTCACCTATGGAAAAGGAATTAAACGCTGTTCTGCAACTTCCCACTGGAGTCCTCAACACAGCAGAAAACATCCAGCAAGCAGGAGACAGAGGACCGCAGCATACAGAAAACAAACAAAAAAGGCAAAAATTTGATCCGTAACGCAGGGAACTTACCCTCCTCCAGACCCTGTGCCTTCCTCTGCCAGCAAGCAGCTCTGTCCCTGGCCTGCAGATGATGGTCCAGCCAGAGCTGCCCCAGAAGCTACTCGCCTGAGCCCTTCCAAGCCCACTTCAGCCAAATGAAGCTAGGTTAGCAGCCAGCCTTTAAGCAGCAGGTCTTCGTTAACCTGATTGATTTTGCCTGAAGCAATTAAGGAGGGCTGACACAAGTCATTCCTATGGGAGGGACAGCAAGAGCAGAGGTTCCCCCAGAGAGCACTTCTGTGAGGGCACGTCCACCACTCCAAGGTGTTGGACAGTGCAACAAACACAAGCTCTCTCCTGTGAACCCTGACTATGACTTTGGTCTCCCCTGCCTGTGCCACCAATGCTACTTCCTAAAGGAGACTGCTGGAAGATGAGAAATAAAATGTGGCAAGTTTTGGTAATAATCTGATGACTTTTTCAATGGCACCAAATCTTGCTGTAAACATTCACTATTGCAGTACACGTGGGCCAATACCTTCCTTTCCTCTCACTACAACCTGCTGGGAACTGGAAATTTTTTTTCTTGGGATCAAGCAAGCCCTGGGATAGCAGTAACTGCAAAATCTGGTGCAAGTCCTTTTAATTTATTAGGCTTAAAATAGCTACTAATCCCCCAGTTGCAGTGGCTGAAGGGGATGAATAAGGAATCGGACTCCCGCAGAGCTCAGCCATCCTGTTGTGAAGAGCCTGCAGCACCGGCAGCCGCAGCACTGACAGGGCAACCCAGGGGTGCCAGCAGTGATGCACCCAGCCAGCACTTAGCAAGACATGGGCCAATGCTATAAAAGCACATAATTTACTACCTCATTAACCCTAAAAGAGGTTAGTCTAAAACATAAGCAGTGTGCCCAGGTGGCCAAGAGGGCCAAAGCATCCTGGCTTGTATCAGGAATAGTGTGGCCAGCAGGACCAGGGCAGTGGTCGTGCCCCTGTACTGGGCGCTGGTGAGGCCGCACCTTGAATCCTGTGTTCAGTGTTGGGCCCCTCACTCCAAGAAGGACATTGAGGTGCTGGAGCACGTTCAAAGAAGGGCAACAAAGCTGGTGAAGGGTCTAGAGCATAAGCCTTGTGAGGAGCTACTGAGGGAGCTGGGGTTGTTCAGCCTGGAGAAAAGGATGCTGATGGGAGCCCTCATCGCTCTCTACAACTACCTGAAAGGAGGCTGTAGTGAGGTGGGGTCAGTCTCTTCTCCCAAGTAACAAGTGATAGCACAAGAGGAAATGGCCTCAAGCTGTGCCAGGGGAAGTTTGGATTGGATATTAGGAAAAATGTCTTCACCGAAAGGGCTGTCAGGCATTGGCACAGGCTGCCCAGGGAAGTGGTTGAGTCCCCATCCCTGGAGGTGTCTAAAAGATGTGCAGATGTGGTGCTTAGGGACATGGTTTAGTGGTGGACTTGGCAGTGCTGGGTTAACGGTTGGACTTGATGATCTTAAAGGTCTTTTCCAACCTAAATGATTCTATGATTCTATAACCATCGGGGACGCTGTACCAAAAGGACGCTGGAGTGTATTATTTTTCCAGTTCCCAAAAGGGCAGAGGAATGCTGCCTAGGAATGGTTTGAATGCTGAAATTCAGTAGTTTTCTGATCTGGGGTTCGATTTATGCCTCTGTGTGTTGAGAGGTAATTCTGCCTAGCATAGGGGAGCTGGCTAAGTTTTAGCTGTTATTAGGATGGGTTTCCCTTTCGAAATCATCTCCCAAAATGAAGTACAGCAAACTGGAGGGATAAAACTTCAGCATCATATCAAGGAGATGGCACTGTTGTGAAACAGAGCAGTGCTGTCAAGATTTACTGGCCATGTTGCCAGTTTCATTAGGAAAAAGCAAGAGGAATTGTCATTTAGACAAAACCAACTGTCCCCCCAATGTGTTTGAAATACACTGAGGATGGAACAAATGCGCTTTTGGGACAGGGCCCTGGGATAGGGTTACTCTACATGTAGGAAACATGCTGATCAGTCTGGAGTCACCTCAATTTCACCAGGGTAACACTAATGGTCCTTGTTCCCCATATCCACCTGGCTGAAAACCTAGTTTCTGACTCTAAACTCAGTAACCTGGTTGTCCTTCTTATTACTAATAATCATATTTCTTTACAGCAGTGATCCAGCAAGAGTGCGTACATGAGCATATAAATAAGCATCTGACTGATACACAGAGAGCAAGGAGAAGAACTTGTGAGCAGTATTACTGGCACTACAGCAGCAAAGAGAAAGCAGGCGAGTCCAAATAAAACTCTTTGAAGTTCTGCAGATGGCCAAAAGTCCCAGTTTTGTCAATTCATGCAATGCTTTGCTGCAGGAATCCTTGCCCAGCTCCTTGCTGCAATTCCCCATCCCACTCACAGCCAAAGGCGAGGGACAGGGAGACTTGGGGTCCTGCAGTCTCCTTGACTTTCCAGTCCTCTACTTTGTGCTTCTTGTGCTTTCCTCCAAGCTAGCCTATGTGTTCCTAATGCCACCTCTACCTTCCTGGGCCAAACAAGCACCATCCTTGCCCGCAGTTCGTGCTCTGCTCCTGACCTACGGCCCCGGTTCCCAACGCTAGTCTCTGCTCCTGGCCACAGATTTGTGAGCAGCACAAGTGCCTATTTGATGGAAGGAGTAGGAAGGAGTTGGTGGGGGAAATGTGAGGCTACACAAAAGTAAGATTAACTTTTTTTTTTCCTTTTGGAAAATTAAATATTTGGAAGAATGGGATTATCCTGGCTAAAGTAGGATTTGAATACAATAAAAAAAGTTCATTGTTTCAGTCCTTTTCTTTGCTTCTCATTTGCAGTGAGTGACTTGACCCCACCAACAACCATACTGGCTCTTCTAAGTACATCTTTCCCTCTCTAATGTCATTTGTCCCACATTTCCCATCAAGTGAGATATCACTTCAGTTGTCTTACTACAGGAATATAACAGGTTAGTCTAGCACAATCTACCTTTTGCCGTCCATCACAGTGGGTTTTACCCTGGTTTTTATTTCCCTTGATGTCACTATCTTGTGGAGTGCCAAGGTCAGACCAAGTAGGCTACAACCACTCACATCACTTTTTCCCTTTCCTAAATAAAAGGACTCAAGTACTGTGTTGGCTATTCTCCAGTTATACTGTACCATCCCTGATTTGAGAAAATTCATGGAAGTCCTTGGTACCAGACTTATAGTTGGCAATTCACTTGGCTATCCCGTCTCTCTCTCTCTGAAGTCTAATTGAGCCTGAGTTGAGCAAGGTCTCCTTTCAAGTCATGGTCTCTTTCTGACTCTCAATATCTGTTTTTTATTGCTGATCAGTCCCCTTTACTGCCCATATAACTCTTTACTTACTCCTAATAGTCTTTCCAAGACGGCTATTCAGCCACTGCAAAAGAACCTTTTGCTTGTGACATAAATGTTAAGTAGTTTTTGTACCTTTGGCTTCCGAAGCTCCATGTCTCCTCCACACTGAACCCACCGCAGCGCTACTTCACTCTTCCCTCCAGATGATTCCACTGCTTCCCTTCATTTCTCAAAGTTTGCCCTTAAAAGAAAAGACAAACCTCTATTTTCTTCTCCTCCTATTTATTTCACCAGTTCATATCCACCAGGTTATTTGTTCTGGTCAGCTCTTCTACAATGTTACCTTAACCAAAGTGGAATCTAAAAAAATTGCCTCCACTTGTCATTGCTTCAGTGGTTGATGAAGGTATCTACCAGCTTCCTCTCTGCAAACACCTGGCTAGTCACTAGCAGCCATGCACGGACTGCTGTTGTTGGGTGATGTTCACCCTCTCTCTCTTTCTAGCAAGGCACAGGCAAGTGGTATCACTTGTTTGATGGTCACTAGTTGCTGATCATTGCATAAAATCAAGTTATACCAGTTTTCCCTGCATAAGCTCATGGTGGATCATCAGCTGCTTTCCTCAGTCATTCTTCAGTGTGCTCATCGCTATTAAAAACAACCCTGAATTGCTCACCATGGACCAGCCCTCCACAGCTAACCAGCCAGCCCACCACGGAGGGGCCACCAGCCCATCAGCTCTTCCTGGCACTGCTGATGTTGCTTCAGCTGAACCGTCTTACCTTGGCTGGGGAGGGGGTAAAGACAAAAAGGCAACAAAATAAAACCCAAAAATATCTTTCTCATTTGAACTGCCAAAACATCATGAGACTCTGGCGTGTTGGGGACCATCACCTCATGCATCACAATCAGAGATGTTGGGAAACCCTCTGCAGCTGTTAAATCAAAACTACACACAGCAGCTTAATTTTGAGGCACAAGGCAATGCATGTGGTGCCTCTGAAAATATAATCTCACACAAAACTGTTGCTAGGATATCCCCAGAAATCAAGGGACTGAGGGAGTGGTTTTCAGAGGAAGCAAACTCATTTAGCAGAGGCGTGGTGGGCTGTTTAACCTTGTAACCAAAACGGACCACAACTGATAGAGAAATTGCTGTTCCAGAAGAGGCTTCAGGATGACTTTCATCACAACTTGCTGGGAATCAGGTGTGCAGCTGCCCTTCATAATACGGAAATCACATGTCTAATTTCCTGCCTATTGAGTTAAAAGCTGCCTCTTGATTTGATGTGATGCTATCTAGAAGACGTTATTTCATTTAGGCGCATTCTCTTTCATCCACATGCATTTTTACTGCAGTCACTATTTATTTTCTCCTAACTCATCTTCTGCATTAACATCATCTTTGCCAGGTGGAATTGAAGCAATAATTCGTTCTGAGTTAGGTTCCAGGAAGGACCCGTGGCCTGGGTATCTGCTGAGGCTTTGGAAATTGATTTCTTGGCTTGCAATAGCCACTAAATTCTCCTTATAAACCACTGAGCATCTCCTTATAGGACGTGAATGGCTGGTGTCACAGCAGGTACAGTTTGCCTGATAAACATAATCACTTTCAGAGTTGGACGGCATGGGCATTTGGACAGGAATCACCAAGTCAGGTTATTTGTTGATTTTCTGAGCTCAGGCTGTGTGCTTTGGAGACAAAGTGTGAACAGGCAGAATGGGAATAGCTTTTTCTCATGGCCAAGGGATGGAGGAAGGAGGACGGGGGAAGGAAGGAAAAAGAAATCATCAACTCTTTTCACATAATATTTATGAAAAATCCAGCTTAGGAGATAAGTCTTGATATGTAGGTTGCCTTACCTGGAGACTTGCAAGATCCCCAACGCATTACAGGTTCTTTTCGAAACCCAGTTGAAGCCATCTTTATTCATGATGAGGCTCATCAAAGAGAAGCGTGGGTGACCTGTCAGATAAACTGGAGTTTCCCTTTGAATATTATGAATGTAAATATATAAAGCCAATTAAGTTTCATGGATTAATTTCCCAAGCTGCCGGATAAACTGGCAGATATTGTTAGCCAGCTAAGCTTGAATGATGTGGTTTCCATTAACCAGATCTTCAAAAAAGGCTTTTATTGTAGGAAAGACAGCATTTGCCACCTGAGCTGAATCTTTTTTAGTGTTTAGAGTAAAAACTTATTTTGTAGTAGCTTATAATTCTATTGCAAAATATGTTTGGGACAACTACAGAGTGAAGGTCTCATCTTCAGAGGGATGACTGGGGTTTAGTTGCTTAAAAGTGAGAAGGGTGAGTTTGCTCATGTTAAAGTAATTTGAGCAACAACAAAGTAAATCAAGAAAATAAAATTCCCTAATGAACAGCTCAAAAAATGCTATCTGGTTTCTAAAATTGAAATATGGCAAATCTTCATCCCTTGATGAGATATAATTATTTTGAGGGTAGTACTTCCATAAAAAGAGAGAAAACAATCAAAGTAAAAAATGGCTGCAGAATATGTCTGCGCTTGATAGCTTTTTGGGTAACTTGTTCAACTCCCTTGGCTTAAACATTTACCAGATACATACATTTCAAGAACTGATCAGTTTCCTTCTGCAATATCATTTTACATTTTCATTTAATCTTAAATCAAAATTATCTTTCCCATTTTAAAATCATACTTTATTCTGATTTATCTGCTCCTAACTGAGGACGTCAACCTCTACTTTCCTGCAGAGATACAGAGTTCCTCTGCCCATGCTACTGATGCCAATTTAGCTAGAAATCCTGCCTCACAAGGACGCATTTGTCCTACTGGTTTCAGCTCAGGAATATCAAAAGAAAACATTTATCTCTGAACTAGGAAGAACTAGAAATGGAGAGAAAGGGAGTGCTCAAAGAGAAATGCCAGGAGACACCTTCTCAGGGGGAGACGGGCTGAGCTTCGCAACGCAGTGAAAAATTAAGGCAGCTCTCTGGCTTTTAACTCTGCTTTATTGCACCTTGTCCCCAAAGAGGACAAAACTCACATCTGTTTCACAAATATCTTAAAATTAGTTGCATCAGCTTTTCAACGGGGAACTCAGATTTTTCTGGTCTGGAAGGGTGACTTCAGCCAGTGAAAAGCCAAGCTCATGGTATGGCTCCCACCCCCCTCCTAAAGCCATTGGGAGGTTTTCCCCTCCGTTGGCACTCATCTCTCTCCACTGCCAAAAAATCAGGTGTAGACAACCAGCTGACAGGCAAAGTTGGAAGAGACATTTCCAGGCACTAGAAATGATCCATGGTGCCCCCATGAGGCAGAAAAAAGGTTTATGGGCGTAGCTTAACTGCTGTTTTCCTCTAGCTTGATAAATTAGCATTTGTTTTAATGTCCATCCTAACTCTACACAAATACTAGTAACCAGAGTAACTCATACTGTGCATTGCTTGCTTTGAAAGCTTTTGCAGTGTCATTCCTGGGAAGAATTTTAATCTTAAACTATGAATACGTCTTCAGCCACAACTCCAGATCCATGTAGACTTTTGCCTGAAAATTTCCTTGTGCCAGAAAAGAATCAATATTCTGATTCATTAACAAGAAACCCAGAAAAATCCTTCTAGGTGATATTTCTAGTCACTGGAAAACATGCACTGCAAGCTTTTAAAATATCTGTCTGTAGCTATTTATCTCTGTACGTACATATATTTATACAGTGCTGTTAATGCTTAGGGAAAGATTCACTGATATCTGCTGGCTGCAATGGAACTTTCTCATCACTTTATGTTGCTGCAGGAATTAAAATCAATTGAAAGCCTTTACATGAATTAGTGTTATCTTCAGCACCTAATATAGTGCTTACTCCTGCCAGTTACTAAGTGATGCGATGACAGTATGCAACAGCCATACAGTTAAAGTATTTCAGTGTCTGTATCTCTAAATGTTAATGATGTGAAAGGCACTTCAGATTCCTGAGCTACGTGTTTCTTACCATTTCATAGATTTCTCTTAAATATAAATGCCAGCTGAAACTTTCCTGAGTTTATAATTCTTGAGTATGAAGTACTTACTGCACTCCATAATTTTATCTCTTTTTCTGTGTTTCTTGCTGCATTTTCTTACACAGGAAAGGAAACTTCAGGCTTTACCTAGGAAAGCCTGACTACACATCGTTACCAGAACAAACTCACCAAAAACACCTTTACTGAAGGAGATAAAAAACAAATGGGAATTATAAGACTACATAGTTCTGAGAGTAAAAATTTCCAGACCCCTCTTGTTCATTGTTAATGACTTGCACGTTGTTAAAGCCCAGCATCGGTGGGTTCCTTATAGAGGAGGGTATGAGAGAGGAAAGTCAGGACAAATCCCACAAGCGGAGAGGAGGTCTCGGCCATCCCATCAAATCACGGTTAGCAGATGAAGCAGCGCGCGACACGTAGCAGGGAGGACGGTTATGTCTCATGTTCTGCCCTCTCCCGCACTTTAAGGAGAGTTCATAATGGGCTGATTGAGGGAGAGGGACTGATCTCTCCTGCATGCCAGATGATAGTACTAAATATGCCCATTGTTAAAGATATGAAGATTTTCAACAATCAGGCAGTATCCCAAGAAATTTCCGATGTGCCCGCACAGACGTTCATCTTTTCGCTGATTAGACAGCTGCTGCAGAATGAAAGATTTCTCAGCACTGCGTGCCCTTCTCCTCAGACGTAAGGTTCAGGAAGCAAGAAGAATGCCTAATTCTTATGTTGCAAGGCACTGAGGATGAAATAGGGTCAGCAGTCCAGAGCCACCTCAAAAGCAGGCATTGCCCATAAATTGTCATCATTGAACAGCAGTAGCTGTCTGCTCTCCTAAGGCAGCTTGGTGGGGAACTCTGTAATGTATTGCAATGAGTAGGATGAGTACGTGGCAGTTCAAAATCTAGCACTGCAGACCAGGACACCACAACAGTGAGCAACAACTGGGGTGGTGGCTACTGCGGCGCTGGACTTTTCTGTGCCCATAACAGCATGCCCCAGTAATAAGAATTTATGCTTGGGGTTAATGGGCCCTGCCAACAAAATGACTGTTGTAAAAAAGAAAAAAAGAAAAAAAAAAAAATTAAAAGGACAGTTTTCAGTCTCCCAGGAAGAATCAGAGCTTTTTCAAAAGAGGATTTCTGACTTGGCTCTCTGACGCACAGGGAGCATATCTGCAATTCTCAATCCACAGCATTTAATATTAAAATGTCATTTTATTTATTCTTTCTCTGCGATATCAAAAATGGTAACTAGGCAACATCTCAACTACTGAGTGGACTCTAAATCTCAAACCACTTCAATATGAGATCAAAGTGAAAAATGGCAAACAGTAATTTATAACCTGCTCTTTTTGTTTAGACCTAGCAGAGCCAACCATCCTGCCCTGGCAGCCCCTACACTAAAATCTTCATATGCACAAGGACGCTCAAGCATACAAACTGCAGAAAAGAGAGGGAAAGGGAACTTGCAGGGTGATTCACAAAGATGCTAATGGCTCCTCCATGGGGTGGATAAACACCTGGATTCAAGGACAACCCAGCGATGTTGGCCCCAAAATGACTGCCTGCCACTGTTTTGCATCTCAATAGCTCAACCAGGATTTTCAATACGAGAGAGAACAGAGGAGTAGCAGTAAGATATTAGTCTACCACAGTATATGAGGACTTCTCCAAACCCAGTGTATAGCCCAGTGTCTTGGTCATGCAAAAACTGCCCCTCTGCAGAGAAGGGACCAAGACACAGGGACATTTACCCGTCCATTGGGCACCGGTGTCCCTTGTGGGACACCGCTACGTCTCCACCGCCAATAAAAGGCCCATCTCCAATTCCTCCTCCAGGACTGCACACGAACATTGCACATGGGAATATTCAAACCAACAATTGTTGCTTGTCTTAAGCAAGACAGTCACAAGGTCCATCTGGCCAGATGAACAGGGAGAAGGAGCAGGAGTTTGGTAGACGTGCCTCAGCTCTTCCAGAGGTCTCGCCTGCAGGTTTTCCTGTGTTTTACTTCTGCTCTGAAATGAACTTTGATTCATTTTGCTCTGTGCAATGGTGCTTTGATTTCTCCAGGTATATCCTGTTTCATAATGGCTTGAATAATTAGCACGCAAATGAGGCAAAGTGGGAAAACTTAGAGGTTCAAAATATGCACACTTCTCTACAGTGAAACTGTTTAGCACGCAGCATATAGTATCACCACCTGCACTACTTTAAACAGAGCTGCTCACATTTCCATTTAAGAAATGAGCTGTTTCCCATGAGTGGACGAGGGGGCTGAAGCAGATTTTGTTCGAGGAGGTGTTGGAGACAACTGCCGTTAACAGATTTTATTAATAAAAGGAAAAGCAGCCACTTGCTTTTCTGACAGCCCCAGAGATATCTATGTTAGCTTATAAATCAGCTACTGCAAGAGCTATTTGGACTAATGGATCAAAAATGCTATGAGTTTGAGAGGGCTTCATGGGAACCAGGACAGAAAGGCAGCCGTGTGAAAGATTCAAATAGCCTCCTTTGATTTCAGCAGCCTTTATGAGTGACACAATCAGCCACAGAAAACAGTTTAGCGAGAGTTTTTGTCTTCCTAAAACACAGCTGACACATGGGAATGATTTAACTTGCTAATGAAATTACTCCTGTGAGTTGATATTTTCCCCCTCTCATGTACATATCCTGGTTGCATAACTGATAACTAATTTAGGCAGGCACGGGAAGAGCTTTGCCAGGCTGCTTCCAACGTGGTCCCTTCAAACAGCAAATACCAGCTCCGCAGCCAGGCAAGACGTGTAAAGGATAAGGGCTGGACCACTGCGCAGAAGGAGCTTGTAGAAATAAACCTCTTAACCACAAAGAGGTCAGCATGGACAAAGATCCAAAAAAAGACTAATGAGGTTTTGACAAATTAAGCCTATTTCTTCTCTTGGTCATTTCCAAACACAGTAATGTGCACGTTAAAACACTTATTATCATTCACACAATATTATGAATAAACAATTTAGACACTATGTGGGTCACTGGCTGAATTCACCATTCACGCAATGACCCTATCCTACACTTATAGATGTCCACAAATAATACACAAGTGAAAGAAGATTTTTTTTCCCACTTATAGAGCTCAGGTTATCTGATAAACCTTTAAATGATGCTTTGCCAATTAGTAGAGTCTCCACTTCATTAATAGTAAATACACGTAATAGCCCTCTTGCAAAACAGCTATTCAGTCAATGTAGGCACAGAACTGCTCCTTGCAGGTATTTGTGAAGGCATAAAAATAGCAGGTCGCTCCTGGATAACACACAAACACGAGAAAGGAATTAAGTTCACCGAATGGTTCACAAACCTTTGTTCACAGTACAAAAATCAATGGGACACTCAAAAGCTGTACTGTTGCTAGTGTCTCGGACACCTCGAAAGCACGGAAGATATCCCTCCCAGGTCCAGAGGGGTGGCACTGAGAGACACCAGGCAAAGGGCAAGGTCAGACAGCAAATGTCCCTCAATCAACCTGATTCATTTTGATAGCTCGATATGAGTAGTTCTTGAAGAATTTCATTTATTTTTATTTATTTATAAGCTGCTAAAAATGCAGTCATCATATTATCTCTGGGTACACGAGCATTGCACCACAAAAAATAACTTGCTGCCAAGTGCAATCTCCAATTAATAGCTCAAATATTAATTTAAGTCCATAATGCATGCACATATCATTTTAAACTTAGGGAAAGAAGCATGTATAATTGAAAATCTTTAGTAATTTTCCAAAGAATCCAATATCAGTGCAGCAGATTCATTTGTTAGGCGAGCTGTCTTGGGGAGGTACAGCTAATACAATGAGTAATTGTTAAGAGCTGTAACAGCTAAGGGATCTTTTCTTTACCCTTTAAATTACTTGAGAGTGCAAAAACTGCAAAGAAGAAGCGAGGTCAGTTCTTCGATCCTGCTCCAGCTCCCGAGCAGCAGTCAGCAGTGCAGAGGACATGAAAGACCAGAGGATTTTCAGGGCTAATTAACAGATGGTGCCATTTCTGCACACTCCGCCTGCTTTGGTGCTTAGGCAGGGTTTTCCCACCACGCATTAGAAGAAGAGGGCAATCTTTGCCCTCTAGACCCAGCTGCCCTCCCTGAATCAAACTGGCTTGCTGGGAAATCTCAGAGCAGGTGAAAAATTGTTTTCATCAAGTGATGTGGAAGTCAGGGGGGAATTTTTTCCCCCAAGAGATGGGGAAACCAAGACTTAACAGAGCTAGGAAGTCTCAGCTCCTGCTCCTGGGGTCCCTCTTACATCTCACGGGTCTCCCACAAACCACAGACCATGAGCAATACCTGAACAGGGCACTGCTGAAATCCTACCAATATCAACACATCCTTCACGGAAAAGGTCAGGCTGCCCATGCAACCCGCCGGCATCAGGGCTTTAATCAGGAGGGGGGAAAATCTCTGACATTTATAAGCTAGCAGCGATCCCATGCACCGGCCGGCTGGGCAGGGGAGAGAGCAGCTGCTGGGCTACCACACTGAACCAAACTTGTTCTGCAGGAATAGCACAAATTCACTCGTTCCTTCTCCAACGCTTTTCCCTCTGCAGTACCCATGCCGACTCAAGGCAGGTACAAGAGGACACCACCCCTCCCTCCTAAAGATGCCGTTCTTTCCTTTACATTAAAATCATAACTTTTAATGCATTAAACTGCCACAATGCAATTAAAAGCGCTAACCCTCAGAGCGCAGGAGACAATGAAATAGTTTCTTTGCCATCCGTTAATGTAATGGGGTCTGAGCACGGCTTTAAATTTAGCAAATAAAGCTGGAGCGTGTCTCCAGCAGCGGTGCTCAGGGCAGGGCGCGCAGCAGCAGACCACGGCCGCAGCACAGCTGCCTATTCTGCTATTAACTGCAGGGGGAATTATCACACAGAGGCGAAATGGGGATGATATGTAAACATAACGACTAGAGACCAGGGATTATTTTCAACCTACCGTCTGAGGTGGTGTATCTCCTACAAAAGACACGTAACCGTCTCACATGACAAATATTTATTTGAGAATATCTCATTTGCCTATTGTACTATGGGCCAATAAAAAAAAAAAAACCAAACAATTTAAAAATATATCCAGAGACATAAACTCTTTTTTGATACGGCTGCATTTTCTCAATACCAACAGACATTGCAAACAAATGACTTTAACACATCCTCCCGTTGATTAAAAAATGATTTATATTGAATTACACCTTCAGGGTTGATTGGATGATGTGTTTAATCCCACTCCCTGCCCTCCTCCAGCCTAATAATATACAATATCACCCCTGCGATAATGCGATTATATTAATGGATCCAGTATTGCCATTGTGTTTGACAGCAATCATTGTTAGAGGGCTCGTGCTTCCCAAGAAGATCAATATTTTTAATTCTAGCAAATGAAGAGCAGAATAAAGTTGTGTCTTGGAAACAATATGGCACTTCCTATGGGGAACAGCATCCTGCAAACTATTTCCCATACATATATTAAAATTCCAGAGTAGTGACAAGTAATCCATTATACCATGTTCCTGTCTACCACCAAGAGAAATATGTGAGAAGTCGCTGATTCATTCAAGTGTGCTATGGCTGTAATTATTCTCTGCTGTAATTATTTGTTCCTACTTTTCTTATACCAGTGGGACAGGTCCATCAAGAAGAGGTCGAGCCAAAACATGAGCATGGTGGCTTTGCCCCCACAGACCAGCCAGCCTTCAAGGGATGGGGCTGGGATACGGGGAGGTGGCCACACACCCTAGGCATTGGATTTTAGAAATTACCTTAGAAAAATGCACTGATTTTGCTGCTGTGGCTTCTGGTCACCTCTATTCAGAATAGTCTAAACCCTTTCAGGTCACCTTGCTGCCATAGCAGAAAAATAACATAACAATAAACTTTCTTTTCCAGACCTCCTGCCTTTTTGAATAGTCACTGGCAGCTCCAGGTAGGTGGAAAATTGTCTGGTGCATAATTCAGGCAGCGGAAAGGGAGAGGGAGATAAGGCCAGTGGTTACGTTGGTGTTCGTATGTATACGTGTATACCTACAGTATAATTTTGGTTTTCAGTAATGATGGAGCCCTACGTTGATAATGCTTTTAAAAACTCATGGAAAAATGCACCTCAGGTACAAACTACCTGTTCCATGTTTCTTTGATAGATCCTATTTTTATTTCCAATTAATTTTCTTACAGTAATCTCATTAATTTGTTTATAAACCATTTTCTGTGCTTGTTTCCTATCAGCATTCACTTAAATGTCAGGCCTTCTATTAAAATGTATTGAGTTATAGATAAACACAACTCTACATTATGAGATTGGAGAAATAATGAAAAACGAGTGTTTTATGGTTTGGAAACCATGTAAACATCATCGGGTTTTTATTGCTGGAATGGTAGTATGGGGGAAGGGTAAACCACTAAAGTCAATGCAATCTTTAATTTAAGGAGTATTTTTATGATGTTTTCTGTTAATCTTCTAAAGCTGTTTGCAGAGTATAAAAATATGTTTGCTATAGGGAAGTCTTTATAGCATAAGTGATAAAATACTCTTATGTGGGTTTTGCATCTATTGCATCGTTTGAATTTAGTAAACCTTGGTCCTTATGAGCAGAACAATTATGACTATTATGATATTAAACTGGGAAAATATTTTGTTTAATGAACAGCGAAGAATTACAATGCATCACTGCCCTTGGGAAAAGCAATGTGTTCAGCTCACAAATAGCACTAATAGCCTCATCAACGCCAGATGTCCAATTTTCAAAAGTAGCTTCCTAAACTCTGAGTGCCGCGCTGAGGTTTCTGCTCCAACACAGCCCCTTGTGGGAGCAGAAATGGGGTCCTCACCCATCAGAGAGCCTGAAAAATCAATTGTATGGCTGTACCACCGCCTCCTTCTGTCTATTAAATGTTGTGCTCTGGATGATTCTCCTTTATTTCATTGAATAAAAGGAGCCAAGACTTGTGTGGTCGCAGACTGGTTCCTGTCCTGTGTTGCAGAAGCCACTTATTCCATCACCCACCAGTCTGGCATGACCATCATCACTTCCAAATATCCAGGGCTCCCAAGCATTAAACAGCAAATTAAAGCACTTCAGAACAGGCCTGCAAACTTCTATTTACATCTCGGCACGTTAGAAGGGAGGGCTCAGGAAAAAATGCACTGCTTGGCTCCTTTTCACTCAGTGCAGTATAGAGTAGAAATGGAAATTCAGCCTCCCGTTCTGCACTCCCCTGCCCGGGAGGGAGAAGGACATGGTGCTGCATTTTTTAGACAAGGGAAACAATAGACCTTGGAAGGGACAATCGAAGCCTGGTGGGAAAGCTGCTTCTTAAAGCATCAGAAAAATATTTTTTAAATGTATCTTTTAATTCCAAAGCAAAGCAGGGACATGCCAGTTTCTTTTAATGTTAAGTGTATTGAACAAATATCAAGAAATTCTTTTTCAGGATTTACTAATGTTTTAAGGGTCCTTCTCAGTGTTTAAAGGGCAATATAACAGGGCTCTGAAAAGAGTCTGCTCATGCTTTACCTACCAAAGAGTGCCTCACCCCAAAAGCAACAGCCTGGTTCTGCCATCACGGTTCTCTTCCACAGTATCCTTCCATCCTTCTTGCCCCGTTTGCATGAGCTCTGTCACATTGATTCGGTATCACGGATCAGACAACAGAAGTCAAATGATGTGCCATAGCTCCTGATTCCTGTCTTAACAAGAAGGGAAAATGAAGGAGGAGTACAGCAGGGAACGGCTGAGGAGGACAAAACCAATTCAGCTGTGACTCCATCCAGAGACGTGGTTCTGAACTAAGAGGAACTTTTTTCCATTTTTTTTGTAAAATAGCACTTCAGTACACAAGGACCAAAGGGTCAGCTTCATCCACCCTTGCTCAGCCATGTTGTGCTTGTTGCTTCTCCGTCTTGAGCTGATGGACGCAGGAATGGGGCTGGCCAAGCTCAGAAGATAAATGAGTGCAGGTAGTGTCATTCCTGGGGAAAATTATTCTCTGACAAATCAGGGTAACTTCCATACCACGGTGCTTATTTAAATCTCATTGTGGAACCCTGAGCGACACCGGACTGCCTTGCACCCAGCAGCAGCCTCCAGACACTGAGCGAGCTAATGGGAGAAGTGAGGGGCCATGTGAGCAGGGCTCATGGACGTCACTGGCTCTGTGTTCCAGGGACAGCTCCAAAATCCTCAATAAGCCCTGCAAATTCAGCATGGCCGCTTCAGGGATCACTCAGCAGTTGCTTCCCCAGGGCACTGCTCCTTGGCACAAACTTGCTTTGGGGTATTTCAGCAGCTTTTCTCACATCTTACCCTATGCATAAGTAAAGTGCAAAAAAGTGTTTCATGTTTTTTTGGCATCCTATGATAGCCTTAGGAGTGAGGCCATTGTGGAGGTTAAGAAGCGAGTCTTGAGAGGAGACGTCTTCAATCTGTAATTTTTGGACAATATTGCACCCATGAACCTCCTGGTTTTCTTATCCACAGCACGTTACTAGCTCAGGATTGTCACTTATTATTAACCCTCAGGTGCAGGTAGAGGCATATCATAGAATCATAGAATCGTTTAGGCTGGAAAAGACCTTTAAGATCGTCAAGTCCAACCATATATATATAACCATATATATCCCTCTACACGGTTGTCCTTTTGCAATGTGTATATAACCTGTTACTGGGATGTTTGCACATTAGTCTCGAGGAAGCCAAAGAAAATGGTTATGAAGTCTCTACTGCAGTCAGCGCAACAAGGCAAGAAGAAAACTGCCTAGCTGGCCATGCTGCTTGCGTGTTTGTGTGTTAACAAAACACGCACCAAAGACAGTATGCTGGCAAAGCCCATTGTCCCCTAAGTGCGGTGGTTTATCCCACCAGTTCACTTATTTCGTATATCTTTTTTCTTTATCATATGCACTCATGTTGCCCACTTGGCTAAGCATTGACTCCGTTGGCGGCAAGTTTGCACCATTGCTACGTATCATTAATAGCAGTCATCGTGCAGCCGCGTAGCCCTGTAATAGGGTACTGCCATCGCTACTTACAGGACATAAGTTTGGCCCTAAGTTTGCATGGCCTCAGCTCTGCTCTGCCTGAACTTTTCCTGACCTGCTTGCAGCTTTCTCTTACTTGGTTTAGCTGTAACAGCAGTTTTTCTAATTGACCAGCTGTCTGTGGCTAATTTGTTTTACTTTTGTTTATCTTTGTATGGTACAACCATAGTTTTAAATAGATGATAGCAGTAACAAGCAGCTATTCTAGGTAGAGCAAGATATTTATCACTGATGCACTGATGAGTAGAGCAATCCAGACCTGCTACAATAGCAGAGGCTTTGAGAAGTGGGGACCCGGGACGTGGCATAGAGGGGTACAGACACCAGACGGTAAGAGATAGGCACAGGCTGGCATGGGACACCTCATGCCTGTACACAGCTCACGCACGGACAGTTAAAGAAATGCAGAGCTAGAGCTGGACAAAACTGGTTTCTGGGGTAACCAAGAGAACAACATCTGTTTTCGGCATTTCAGATACTCTGAAATATTACCTAACATGCATAAAGGGCACCACACATAGTAAAGTGGGATGCAACATGGAGCTGCAGACCAATGAAGAAAGGAAAAGGTACAAAAGTGTGTTAGCAAACATATAAAAATTACTCCAAGTGGTGAGGAAGAAGAAACCATCACCATGGACAGCCTATCCCAGCAAAGGACCGCTGACGCTGACACTCGCCGTGACACCCCCAGGGCCAGCCCCAGGGTGAAACCCTCACCTGTAGCACCCAGAAAAGCAGGGGAACATAATGCCAGGAAAAGGGGTAGAAACTACAGAGTATGTGAGTAACAATTTTAACCGTAGTAGTATTATTATTACTATTAAAAGGTTTTCTGCATAGATGTATTCTTTCTCTTTCCATAATAAATACATCTGGGCTAATAATGATGATTCTTGGATTAGACTGTTAAGATTTCAGTAAATCTTAAAAATAAATCCTGGTCTTTGTGTGTAATGTGTGCTTCCTCTTTGCTCATAAATGAGCTTTTGCGAGCAGAAATACTGTTCGTGGTAGCCTAACAGCTGTATTTCACACCCTCTTACCCAGCAGTCACTGATTTACACCCAGCAGCAATGGCCCTGCCCAGGCAGGCTCTGGGGATGCATCCCACGGGTGATCCTGCCCGCGGCCCCATCTTCCCCAGACTTTGCCAGATCCGCTGAGTATTCACACCAAAGTCCACGCCACTGCAAGCACCAGCAATGCACACAGCACTTCGTAGGTAAGGAAGGAGTTACAGGACATGTTGGAGTTAGCTCTTCCTCATCACACCACACTGTGGCTTAGAGAAAAGAGGGAGTTAATCCAATTCATAAATCATAATTATGGTCAGCATCTATTGAATAGAAAATCTATGGAATTACAACTTTGACTCCCCCCGCCAATTCCACTGAAATAAAATGCAACAGTGGAAAGGAATTTCACAGGCAAATGTTTACACCGCACTGAATCGTGCCCCTTCCAAATCAAACCGTTCCTTCCAGCTAACTTTTAAGCAGGGAATCTTTGTCAAATAGCCAAGAAATAATGTGCTTAAACATACAACATACACCGTGATTGCTCGGGAATAAAGGGAGCCGCTTTATCTGTGACGTTATTCCCAGCACAAACGCACAAGCGAATGCTTGCCTTTAGATTTTAAGCAGCAAAATAAGAACACTAATGAACGCCCTTCATCCTCGCCGTTATTTCTGAGGCTGTTCTGCACTTAGAGGGACTGCGGATGCTGCTTGCTGGAGAGGGTGCAAATGAGAGAAGCACCACATTACACCGTCTGAGCAAAAATTTTCTTTGGGAGTCAACTTACAAATATTTCTGCTCAAACAAGCAAAATGTTTTGCTCATCCAGAGGGATTCCCCTGGGAGGAAGAATTCCCTTTTTCTAAAACTAGGAAAGCCATTGATGCTTTATCTTCCTTTAAAGAGTCAAGAGTTCATAAATGCGCCAGGTGTAAGCACACCACTACGCGTTTCAAAAGCATTACCCCAAACATAGAAACAGAGAAACGCCTCTATTATAATACATGTGCTGTTTGCACAGAACCAAGTCCTGCTCTTATATTACACCTAATCCTTGTAAAATCATTGGCAGAAGAGGTACAGTTGCTTCAGCCAACAACTAAATTAAACTGACCGTGAGTCTGGGTGTGCATACACATTTATGAACAAACTTCTGCCAGTCCCAAAAAATTTATAAACATCTCATTTGTATTGCAGCGGTGTGTGGGTGCTGGATCCTTTTTGCTCAGTGTTGTATGACCAGATGGGCCCTAATCAATCTCGCTTTTTATTATCCAAGTATAGCAACTTGGATACAGCAAGTACTACAGTCCAAGCAACAACAGATGAATGCAAGGTGAGGAAATGCAAGGAAACAATGATACAGCATCAGTCAGGATGGGTGGTGGTGCTCAGAGCACGCTGGCTCTTTGCTGCTGCCAAGAACTGATAAGCAACACGGCCAGGATGACCTTCAGAGAGGGGCAGATATCCCTAAAAAAGGGTAAGTCGGGTGGTGCTCTGCATCTCATTGTGGCTAGCAATTGGTGAACTGTCAAACGGTATCCTAAAGGAGCAAAAATTTTCAATTTTGCTCATGCAGTTCAGTTAAACTATTAATAAACCCTGCAGGTTGCCTCTTTTACGCTGCTCCATCTCTCTTTCAGGTCCCTGTTTCTTGTGGCTAAGGGGACAGATGTGGCCTGAGCCACGATGCTCCTCATCCAGAGCCGTGCTGTATTCAGCTGCAACAATCCTCTGACTGAAATCTCCTCTCCCAAACAGGAGGATCATGTAGGACTTTGCAAAATAGAGATCACCCTCAAAATTTTGGCTGCCGAAAATGCTAACTGCAGAAGGAAGGGCACCACTGAAACAAAAGATGATGAAAAGATGATGTACCTATTTAGCTGCTCTCTGGGAACGCTCCCAGGCAGCTCCTCCATGTCAGGCCCGGCAGCTGCACTTGGCATTAAGCAAAGGAGCGAGTAAGGCAAGAAGGTGCCCAAGTCCACTGCCCAGGCGAAAGTGGAAAAATCAAAAGTAACTTTAGCAGAGCCACCAAAGCTGAGGAACCAACAAGAAGGCAGGAGGAAACTGCTGGGCCACCAAACACATCAAGCAGAAATGGTCTAGGAAAAAAAAAAAAAAACAAAACAAAAGCATTTTTCAAAGTCATGAGTTAAAAAGTTAATAATTTTTTTAAAAATGCTGTTGCTACCCTCCCTAGATTTAATAAATAGCACTGAAACTGTCCTGCAGCCCAGCCAGTCTGCACTGAAGAACAGCTTTTGCAAGGAGCAGAATTTGTACTTAGCACGGAGGTGGGGGATAGAGCCCTGCAGGGCCGTCTGCTCCTGGAGAGTTACCTGGTTTTGATTTCATAGTATATTGAACAGGAACCTGCTGGAAACGCTCTGGTCAACAGAAGGACACATTTCTCATGCTAGCTCTCAACCCCGCTCTGCTTTGGTGCCGTTTGTTCCCATGCCAGGCGCCACACAGAGCATCTCAGCAGAGACTTATTCCACTTGATGCAAACGGCTCTGCCAGTAAAACCATCACCCCTACCACCATGATTCTTCCTGAGCTTATGCACTAGTAAAAGCTTTCCAAAGGGCTTCCAGGAAGACCTTGGCAATACACATGAGTATGCCTGTCTGTGAATGCAAGCGGAGCATTTTGCATTTGTCTGCCCACCCAGTCCCTTGAATTTTCTCCTGACCCAAACGCGAGCACAGCCCCAGCCATGGAGCAGTGACCCAAGCCGCAGCCGCACACTCTCTAGGATATTAGTTGCAAGCAGGGAACAAGGATCAGACATATTTTAGAGCTATTCAAGTCCATGTTCTTTAAGCAGTGGGCTATTTTTTAAATTCAATTATTCCTTAGTCTTTTTTTTTTTTTTTTTAGCTTTAATTAGCATAACTAGGTTTCTCCCCACTTAATCTCATTTCTAAAAAGACGTTATCTCTAAAAGATGCCATTGGCTATAGAATTCACCCAAATCCTCAATTATATTAGTCTACACCTAGGTAAATTTGAACTTGATTATATTATATAAATGCAGGATAATCCTTATTTTCTTTCTGTGTTTACTTTGGACTCTGCAGTATTGATGGTATTTTCTCCTCCTGAATTTATTCAGAATTTAAACCAGCAGATTCCTGCAAGTGAAGTGAGTCAATGAATTTAAATCTAGGGTTTCTCTTTTGTGAATAGTAAATTTACCAAGGAGTCAAGTTTTGGTGAAACTGAAGCTATCTTGAACTCAGGTCAAATTCATCAGAGAGTTCAGATTGCAAATTAGCCAAGGAAACATTCTTCATGTCGAAACATTTTTTTTTTTATGTGAAATATATTTCCTCTGAGATTTGTTAAGAAGTGGATGGGCTTTAAATAACGTACAAGAAGGGAAAATAAGATTATCATTAGGAAAAATACTTTTAAACAGTGATCATAACAAAGCACTAAAATAGTTTGACAAGAAAATCTATGGAGTATTCATCACTGGAGGCATGTTAGATATATGGGACCAGGCTAGATGTCCTGACATCTCTTCCAGCCTTTTTCCATTGCCATGATCATTCCTAACATCCCACATCCCCGTGCAAAGTTTTCCTTCTGTCAGGTTCCACCATGTAAAGTATCTGGATCCATAGGATTTTTGTACATAAATAAAACCGATATGTCACTTGTGTGATTAAGGCAATGGTATGGAAAATCCTGGGTTACAACTAGACTTAAGGGCTGTTTGTCTCTATCAACAGAAGTACAGCACCAGCCCCTAAAAAGCAACATAGGCACTCATTCTGTATTTTTTCCAAGGAAAACAGAGGAAAAAAGGAGGTCAGATGAGACACCCCACCCTGTGATGGATGACTAAGCTAGGATCTGCTGTCCCCTGGGGGGCCGACATCCCCCATCACCGTCAGGTTAGCTGTGGTTAGCTGGTTAACCAGTGCACGGTCATGCAGCATGAGCTTGGTGACAGTTGTGGGAGATTTAACCAGGGATGAAACTGATGCTGCTTTCTTCAATATACACACAGCAGTCACGGGCTCTCTCTTTGATAAGATCTGATGGAGAAAATGAGGGAAAAGATGAAGCCCGGTGGTTTAGACTTTGTTTGTGATGGTGGCTCCTCGTGGCTGCTCTGAGAGGCGTCTGACAGAGCCTTCCTTTTCTGCAGACATAGCATATTCATCAGGCACTCTGTGCTTAATCAGCTTTGGGCTGCTACCTTTTGATATTCTAAGAAATCAGGCCCAAGATATTCCCCTGGGGATGGTCCAAACCTGTAATTAGTTGGTTTTGTTTTTTGGGTTTTTTTCTTTGGGGGGGGGTGGGGGGTGCACTGCTTCTTGCAAACAGAGCTGAAATAGGGATTAGCTATTCCACACGGGATTCGGGAGGAGGCAGGGGCGATGTCCCCCTGCCCAGATTCGCCCCCGAGGAGAGAGCCTCGAGGATGTACCACCACGAGGAGCAAGGGCAAGGAGCTCCATAAAGCACACAAATGAAAACATCTCCTAGTTTGGGGTTTATTACTGATGTCATTCATTTTTAAGAAAGGCTACATAGGAAGGTTGCAGCAAAGAAGGATGCGATTGGTGCCCCTGAACGTAGCTATCTAGCTGGTGCAAGGATAGTTTCCTCTGTAGCCATAGGAAACCCAAAGAATTTTTTCACCACTTTTTTCCCACTAAAAACTGCAGGTTCAGATACATCAAAATGTTTTGCAAATGCATATTGGCTTCTCTGAAACTTCTGCCTGGGAAGAAAGGGGAGAAGAAACAACAAGAATCTAGGAAAGTGAAAATGTTTCGTTTTCCCATTTCTTGAACGAAAAAACATTGCTTTTTTTATATTTTGAAACAATTTTTGAGTTTTGGATTTTTTATTTGTTTTAAACAAATTTCCCTCGTTGTTTATTGGTTTAGGTCTTTAGGAAAACAGTAGAAATAAGAAGGAAACTGCTTGGTCTTAGCTAAGTTAAATGTTCCATTTAATGGACATTCCATTCTGTTCCAACCAAGGAACAGAAAAGTGAGTTATTTCCACAGCTGGGGACACAGAATCCCCCAAACCACTTAAAAATCAATTAAAAGACCCCCACTGACACCAGCCACAGCGTAGACCAAACACACAAATCTGTTGACCTGCAGGTGGTGAAGCCCAAATACTTTTTAAAAGCAACTTTGTTTTTGTCGTAGAGCCCACATAGCTCTGAGGGAATCTGATGCAAGTGTTCGGGGGATCTGTAAGGTCTCTGGATGACACCATGCATTATCCTCCCTCCAGTTCATTATGCTCTTTCAAATCCCTATTAAAGTTAATCTTTGCCTTGATACCAACCAAAGACTTCACAGGAGCTTGCTGTTGATAAACTGAAATCTCTTAATGTAGCCTTTGCAGTATATTGACATTTTTCCATTTGTATGGGTTAGCAATATATTATTATTATTATTATTATTATTATTATTATTATTATTATTATTATTATTATTATTATTATTATTATTATTATTAAGAAGTACTATTTTCTCATTCTGGTCAAAGATTTCCAGGTTTTCACTGACACTAAAAAAAAAAAAAAAGGGATTCTGCCTTTTTGACAAAAAGACAGAAACTTTCAAGGAAAATACTTTTACTAAACTTTCCACAATGCACAGGCCTCAATACACAGCACTAACACAGCAGCAGGGCAGCTGTAACTGGAACACAGAGGTGAAAGCAGTATGAGCATCCTTTCCAGATAGCAAGTCACAACTGGGATCAGCCCTACCTTTAAAAAAATTACTATTCTGTAAAATAACCTCATAAAAGTTTGCTACCCACACGTGCGTAAATACATCTGTTTGATTTAATCCTTATCCCACCTGCTCTGCAGAAGGCACTGCTCCACAAGCAGCGTAGTCGCAGCACTTCAAACCCCATCACCTCATCCCGTGTTTGCTTAGACATGTCAGTAAATGTTTAATCACCTTTGGACTAAAGCAACAAAATCCCATCTCATCAGCCGTTAATTCAGTTTTCAAGTACGTGCTCATTAAAGCAGAAGCTGGATGGACTGAATAGCATCTGCTGCCTGCGCTCAGCACGGCACAGCTACATGCGGACGAGAGGGGAGAAAGGTATTTTTGCTTTTTCTGCTTTTATCCCCACCAAACAGCTATGAAATCTACATTTGGTATTTTTCCTCCAGGGGCATGAAATAAGGAAAAGAGGTTGGGGGGAAGGACAGTGACTTCTGGCAGGGACCTGGCTACAGCACTGTAAGACCCCAAAGCCTCGCACATCACCGCTCCCATTTTTGGATTGTACCAGAGAAGATTTTCCCATTACAGAGCCTTTGGCTTTCAGCCTGTGAGCGATTTCAGCCACATACCGTTGCAAAATGAACACCTTTTGTCCTTTTCTACCCCGTCAGTCCTTACCACCGAGCTGCTGCAGTGAAAAACTACAATCTAAAGTCACTGCGAGGACACCCGGTAGGAGAGCGGCTCCCTCACCACCTCCTCACAGAGCACTGATTTAGAAAGGGGCACTTGGTGCACCCAGAGGGCAGCCCTGAGGACAGCGGTGCCCCCAAGCCGCTGCGGACGTCCTCTACCCACCCTTCACATCAATCCCCAGCAGCTTGCAAGGACACCCTGCTCTGCGATGCACCGAACCTCACGGTTTTGGGGTGCCCCCGCACCTTTCATTGCCCTCCTGCACGGTGGTTGCAGCACGCCCAGCAGGTGCAGAGCGCCCCAAAATGCTCAAAAGAAAACACCCCTCTGTCTTTCCAGACATTCTGGCTTCTCCATTCCACAGAAACATGTTATTACTATCAAATCATTCTTTTGTTTGTTTGTTTTTGCTTTTTCAAATTAAGATTTCCCATGAACTGGGAATACAAGATTTCCAGCAAAGTCTATCAGCAACAGAAAAGGAGCAAAGCAGGAGCCTGTTCTCCTTATTTCTTCTTTTAATCTTTCCAGTGAAGAAAGCAAGGGAAAAACATAAACGTGAAGGAAAAGCAGAGGCATTGCTTTTGCCATTTCCCCGCTCTCTCTCCATCTGGGGTAATGGTATTTTTTAATATTCTCCTTTTTTTCTAATGCCAAAACCAGCACCGGGTAAGCAAAAGAGAGAAAAAAGTGTCTAAAAACTGTTGTAAAACACAAACAGAAACATCATCATTCTCAAAAGGAGAAACAATGCTGTGCACGCAAATACAATGTGAGATCATTCACATTTTTTATTTGATGTTTCTGTTCCAAACTTTACAACTGAGATCAAAAATTCCCATTACAAATGGTTTGCACAACACATCCTGAAGAGAGGAAAATTTAAAGAACTTTGGAGGATTTGGGTATTTAAGATACATTTAGTGATAAAATTTCATGACAGCGTCAGTTTTATTCCTTCTAAAACCTACTTTGATCCCTGGGAAAGCCAGCTAAGTACAGCCCCAGCTGTTTTCACCCTGAAAATCAGATCAAGACATCAAAGCAGAGGAAAGGAAGGCTGTTGCAGCCTCGCTGGGAAGAAAAAGGTATTCGCAGAAATGTATTTCCATTATCAGCAAAACAGGGTCAATGTGGCAAAACTCAAGGAATATTTTTTTTCCCATTTTGTAAATGTGAAGTGGGGCCAGGGGCCAGTGGCTGAATTTCGGTGCATGGAGGGGTCGGACGCACACCAGAGACCCCAGGGGCAGACGATGCTGAGATGGTCCCTGCCAGGCACCTGCCCAGCATTAAATAAAACAGCAGCCGTCTCCAAAAGGGATTCCTTTGTGAACGGCTTTCTCTCCCCATACCTCATCTGACATTATACAGCTGCCCTCACAAAAAAATGCAGCATGGAGTGAGAATATATATGATGCCTTGATATATAAGGTGTTTACAGAGAGTGGCTCTTTTAATTAAAAGTGATTGCTTGCTTTAAGCACATTATTTTAATAGATTTGCTCAAGGTGTGGGGCGCTACTTTTCAAACTGCTGAGAAATACTGCATGTTCCCTTTTCACTGTCAGAAAATAAATTGATTTTATTTGTTTTTCTCTTAAATGAAACATAATTAAAGAGTGGGAATGTTCCCAGTCAAGGAAAAAAAACCAACATTCAATTAAAAAACAATCTACTTTATTAAGTTACAATTCAATTTCAGGTTTTCATTACATGCAGCTGCATTGAAGTACAATGCCGATAGTTTACATCTGCTCTGAGATATTTGGATCTTACTTTGCTTTTGTAGATGTAAATTCCTTAGTCTTCAGAGAAAAAAGGGTAGACTTTGAAATGTAATTTTATCACCCAATCCATTCTGCGTTGTAACCTCTATCAGCAATTAATGACCTGAAACATAAAAGCAAAATGATGAGCCTATAATGAATTATACCTCATGATGACACTTTCATTATGGAGAGCACTACATATATTTACTGCAGACCTTTTACATTTGTTGGTAGTTGGTATTTCATCAAATTAAGTTTAAATAGTATGCAGGGCTGTACGGTACATTAACTTTTTTTGTCTTAAAATGCATTAATGCTTTGTGTGTGCATCTGTTGAGCATTTGCGAGAAGTACCGCAGAGCCTTTTTATCGCGGTGAGGAAGGTGGAGAGGAATCTCTGCTCAGGGTGAGAGTTGCCAGCAATGAAGGACTGCTCTACAGACCCTGCTCAAATGATTATAAAGGTGACTTTAATTCATTTAACACCTCCTGAGTTCCCGAGTCCAAGGAATACATACACCTTGACTCCACTGCAACCAGGAGCTCAGAGCCTGGATGGGCTTCAAGAAACCAAACAAATCTGTTGCTTCAGACTCTCAGCACAGGTACATAGCTGCAAGTTTGCTGAAAATAGCAGAGTCTGCACGCATTTCTATATAAAGTACAAGGTGGGATTTATCCATTTTGACTTTCTTCACCAAAAACTAAGCATCTGGTCAAAGTTATTCAACAAACAGGTGGTGGTCAACAGAGGGAGAGAGGCAGCTTCAAAAGGCAACTCATCCCATGCTACAAGAGGATCGCGCGGCATCCCTGGCAGTGCCACGTCATTTCTGCTGACCACCGCAGGGGCTGCTGACAAGAGTAGACAGGAGCCACACACAGCTGT
Organism: Platalea leucorodia; assembly: GCF_965183815.1. Taxonomy (NCBI): domain Eukaryota; kingdom Metazoa; phylum Chordata; class Aves; order Pelecaniformes; family Threskiornithidae; genus Platalea; species Platalea leucorodia. The sequence goes on from NC_138829.1 coordinate 2,902,272, forward strand.
ACGTTGGGTTAAGCGGGATGAGTGTCTCCCTTGTAGAGTCTCTCCGTTTCTTTAATCACATCCTCTACTCCAAGAAGATACAGAAGATTAATCCCTTCCTAAGGGTCAGTTTTACACTGGTGTAAGCAGCAGCAGCTTCACTGACTTCTGAAACCGAAGCTGATAAAGTCAGCTCAGTATGAAATGATGCAGAGGAGCTTTGGGAAAACAGAGCAGGAGAAAAGCCTTCAGGCTGTATTTATTTATAGGTGGAAGTCTCTCCCAACCTTTCAGCAGTGCACAGGTTGTTTCACACCACAGCTGAAAAATGAAAAGAGGGATTAAAGAGTGAGGTAAAGCTAAAACAAGATTATTTTGCATAGGTTTTAGCCAGAAGAGATGTCAGTAGATGCCTGCGAGCAAAGCTGAAGTATTGGCAGGGACTGGGTGTAGGTAGAAAAGATTGGAGTCACCTTCAAAGCAACGAGGTTTGACCACAGTTGTGGTAGTCACAGAGGGACGTTATTGCCTATTTCAATAAATTGATTGAAACGTCTTAACAGAATAGAATGAAACAACTGACAGAGAGATGTAGCAGTCTAAAACAGCTAGAAGAATAGATACTAATGGCAAAACAGACCTCTGTCATTGAAGGACAATGCTTCTTCAGATCTTTTTTCAAGTACATTAGCAAAATGCTGGATAAGCAGATAAAAGCTCCTGACACTCAGGGTCTAAGTCATTATCTACTTTCTAGGCTTGACACAAAAACTTCCCCTAGGGAAAATCTTCCCACACCTGTTTAAGAAAGGTCTCTTTTGGCCATTCCCAAGGCAGCATGCAGGTTGCCAGCAGTCCCTGAGAGGACACAAGCAGGATGGTCCCCATGGTGGTCCCAGCTGCTGTTCCCAGATCTGCACGCTCCCCTGCCAGTGGTCGAAAACCCAACGCAAAACCCCTTCTTCATCTGCCCCAAATCACCCAGCACCGGGGACAGAAACTTTCTCTCGGAGCAGCTTCTTAGGAAGTGTTACCGCTAAGAAATGGTAAAATTGGGTATTTCTTTCTCCAAACCTCTGCTCAAAAGCTCACTCTATCACTGGGCTCTTGCAAACCACCAGACATTAACACTGCATTGACTACAGGCTGTGGAGAAGCCGCCGAAAAGGTGTGAAATGAGAGAACACACAGAGACTAGCGTCAAATGTTTCTTTCGGTTGAAAAAATAATTCAACCAAGAAAAACATGCACAGTTCTTTCGATGGAGAGATGAGAGTCACATTGGGATGGGATAACATGATAACTCTCTGAACTGTCCCAGGGGTAGAAGTTATTGTGGATGATGCTAAGGGGCAAAACAAAGCAAAACAGTATGAAATAAAGCTATGAAAAGTTTAGGCTGATAGGGGGAAAAACCCTCTTCCTGACAGAGATTTATTAGATTAAGGAACAGGCTCCTCAGGGAAATAATAGCAGCACTCACCATTGCTTGGGATATTTAAAGCTCTGCTGTAGGAAAAAAAGTAGCACTGGGAAATGCAGAGCTGGAAAACACAGAGCTGAAGAAAGAAACTAGGCGGGGAACAGTCTATTTGATTAATTTTGCCTCTTTCAGCGGTAGAAAGCACACGAGCAGCCTGCAGTTTCTTTACATGGATTCGTTATTCAAATGCATTCGATGGATAGTCCTTCAAACACACTGCCTCATGGGTCAGTCGTGAATATCCTGAGCAGAAGCTGTGTCTCCCTGGATTTCTGGTACCATCCCAAGGAGCAGTGAAGAAGTTTCCAGGCTGCCTTCTTTGGAGTTGGTGGCTAATGGCCTTGAAAGGCCATCACAGCAGCATCACAGCCTGTGCCCTCCCTAATTTTGCAAGCTCTCCCACAAGGCAGCCCCAAACTCCCTCCCTGCTCCACCACGCAGGGCAGAACTGATGGGTTTGTCCCCAGTCTCACTGCATGGGCTAAAACCCAAAAGCCACACACTGGGTTCACTGGTTGCTGACAGTGGTGCCTTTTTGAGGAGAGCTACTCGTATTAACGATTTAGCCAGCTTCACTAAATGCATTGTGTTCTTGACATTGGTGGCATTAGCAATTCATTGCATTTCATTTTATGCTCTGTAGGGTGAGAGAATACTGTTGTAAATTGAATTAATGCTTGATTTTCCTTTGAAATAGTAATACCAAATAAATAATTTAGTCCATGCACAGAGGAAAAAAAAAAAAAAAAAGATAATAGGAAGAAATTGAAGTCAGCTCTAATATGCATTACAAAAAAGGGTGTTCACTTCAGCATTCCTAACTGTGAAAATGTTTTGTGGACTTAATTCAAAGGAAATTAAAACTTTGTCCACAGTAAAAATGTTGTGTTAAAGATATAAAAAGTTTATGCTGTTAAAACAATGTACCATTTAGCCTTCAGTTACAGCATTGGGAAGACAGGAATATTGCTGTGCAGTGGACTGGAGAGAACTTGAATTAGTTCAGTCAATTAAGTCATGATTAATTTATGTTAGATCTTGTTCTCTTGAGTCTATAAAAACAAAGGCTTTAGTTAACTGGCAGCATTTAGTTTAATAAAAGTAAAGTCTTTAAAGATTACTTCAGGAGGGGAAAAAAAAAACATTGCTGACAAAATCAATAGACAGCAAGATCCCTGTTTAATTTGTGTCAATGCAAGTTAAAATAACTTCACAGACTAATACAAAAGGGATACTCCCTTCAAACGGAGAACCAGATTCTCCAGATCTTGATTAGTGCAGCTAATCCAGCAGCTCCCCTGGTATGTGTGACAAATCACAAATGCAGAAAGCTCCTGCACCTGCTTTCCTTTCACCGTTCCTCTGACTTTCCTGTTGGGTCACCTGTCTCCTGATTTGGGCAGAGAAAGATGAGTTTCAGTACTAGCAAAATCACACTAACGCAACCCTACACCCGTACCCAGGCTGTGATTACCCTAATGATCCTTCTCTAATACAGGTAAGTGCATTCTGCACATTTAATTACTCTAAACCACAGAGTCTTCTGAGAGCCAGATACTGTCTGGTGATTGATGGAACTGTGCAGATGAAGTCAAGGGGGAAAAAAAATCCCTCCATTACCATCTCTGTAAGCACGGAAAAGATACATATATGTGTGTAAACATATATGTTTATTCATAGATGACAGTATCAATAAAGATTTCAGTATCTCAGGTGAGGACATGGGGATTATGCTGGAGGGGGGCATCAAACCAGATGCCAAGTCCATTCTCCTCATTTAACCGTCTCAGAGGTGGGCAGGATCAGCTCTGCCCACGGTGCTCAGGTCACCTCCCCAGGTATCAGGGCACCCATCGCTTTCTGCAGGCATGTCCAAGAGGTTGGCCTAGTGCAACAGGCACCACTCAGGATTGCTGCCCAAAGACACATCCAAGGCAGAGCACACCACCAGGCTGGGTTTGGAGAGCCATCAAAAAAGTCCCTCTTCCACTTGACAGCCAAGAGGTGACATGAGACCTCTGTTCACAGGTTGTTCAGAACCACAGAAGTTTGATTCCAGTTGAAATCAACAGGACTTGAACTCACACGCGTGCATATCTCTCAAATCCTCCCCCATGTAGTCTGACCCAGTCTGTAGGCTGAGTGTTAGCCCTCCAGCAAGTCCGTTGCTGCTGTAGGATTAGCGCATACCCTTCAGAAGAAGCCATTGTCAGGAGATGTTCCATCATTACAATGTGGATCATTAAATATCTTTGTATTTAATTGCTATCATTTGGAGTCCACCTTCAAATTAGACAGACAACAGCAGCACAGGATTAAATAATCTGAGCAGTCTTAAATTTACACCTGTACTGCAACAACCAAGGATTCAGGGCATGACTCGGGATTTTTCATGCTGGCTATCATTATGATCGTGATTAGGGTCCTGCCTCCCTCCCAAGACCAGACGAAGTATCTGCTCCCAGGGAACAAGGGGAAAGCAACATCCTCCACGATATTTACTGCACTCACGTTTGTGCTATCCCTTGTGAAGCCCACGCTCCAGGCACAGAGGAAGCCGCGCTCCGTCTTCATGACATGTCTTCTTTCAGCTGCTGGCATGAAAGATTTCCTCCCTGAAAGTCAGCCAGCAGAAAATGACGCAGTAGCTCAAATTACATTATTTTTCAGCAGTAATTGCTACAATTTCCAGTGGTCCAGTAACTCAACAACTCTTTTTTTTGCCCAGCACATTCAAGCATGAGGCAAACTGTTCCGTAGCGTTGAACGGGTGCCTAAAACAGCATGAGGGCTGAAAAGACAAAGCAGGCTTAAGTGGCAAATTCTCAGCCTGAAAGACTTCAGAGTCAGAACAACAGCACAATGAGCTTTGGCTGGTTCACAAGGACTTGAAAGAAAACACAGGCAGGAGCTAAAACATGAGCTGCTGGAGAAAGGGAAATTGGGCTGCCAAGAGCAGAGCAAGACAGTGAGAGTCAACAAGCTCACAAGGCCACACATGCTGAGACAAGCAGGAGGCTGGAGGGAAATTTGGGTGGTCAGTCCCCTGCGGTGATCGCAGGTTTTGGCTTTGGTGAGAAAAAAAACACGTCCTGCTCAATAATGGGAATTTCTTGCTTCATCCCACATCTGTGTCTATCCACCCTCCTTTGGGAAGTCTTGTCCCATTGCACAGCATCAGTGAAGGTTTGGGAAATTGTCCTGGTTTCAGCTGGGATAGAGTTAATTTTCTCCTTAGTAGCTGGTATAGTGCTGCGTTTTGGATTTAGGATGAGAATAATGTTGATAGCACACTGATGTTTTGGTTCTTGCTAAGTAGTGCTACGTTGTTGCTCAGCAGTGCTTACACCAGTCAAGGACTTTTCAGCTTCCCATGCTCTGCCCAGTGCACAAGGAGCTGGGAGGGGGCACAGCCAGGGGGGCTGGCCCAGACTGGCCCAAGGCCTAGTCCATACCGTATGGCGTCATGCCCAGTATAGAAACTGGGGGAAGAAGAAGGAAGAGGGGGACTTTCAGAGCGATGGCGTTTGTCTTCCCAAGTAACCATTATGCGTGATGGAGCCCTGCTCTCCTGGGGATGGCTGAACACCTGCCTGCCCATGGGAAGTAGGGAATGAATTCCTTGCTTTGCTTTGCTTGTGTGCGTGGTTTTTGCTTTCCCTATTAAACTGTCTTTATCTCAACCCACGAGTTTTCATACTTTTACTCTTCTGATTCTCTCCCCCATCCCACCGGGGGGGAGTGAGTGAGCAGCTGTGTGGGGCTTAGTTGTTGGCTAGGGTTAAACCACAACAGAAATGTGTGCCAGCAGAGCCAATTCTGCAGTCTCAAGGAGCATATCTGTTCCCCTAACTCAGCTTGTCCTCATTACCATTATCCTGAGGGCACCAACAGGGCCTTCATGGTCCTGACCAGCCTCACTGGGACCCCCAATCCAAGCACCCTCTGCTTGGGCACCCAGACCTTGCCGGAGCTGCTCCCTAGGTGTGCCTGTGCCTAGCCATGTCTCCTGGCTTATGGACTGGATTTCCCTGGAGGAATCCCTATGCTGCAGGCAGCTTTTCTGCAGCCCCATCTCCTCTGTTAGCACCACATCTCTCTGCTACAAACACTGATTTATGCAATGTGTCACACCTCCAGCTGATTCCTCATCAGTTTTTTTCCTTATCGAAGGGAAAGCTGAGCTGCACCTCTACCACCCCCCTCATATCTCCGCTGAGACAGGTTGAATTCCTCAAGTAAAGGTCCAAAATATCCTCCTGCTTCCCCTCCTTGTATCAGCTCAGGCAGCATTTGGCTATCAGCATTACAGGACTCTGAAAATGGTGTTCTCCTCTGCAGTATCTCCAATAAATCATTAGCTAGTAAGAGGTTAATTGTGGGTCATTGCTATTCCGGCTGTGAAGAAGCAGCGAGTGCTTTCCCTGGAGTCAGGGAAGAACAAGGAGCTCGGGCCATTCCTGCACACCAACTGCAGAGCCCTGCGCGCCGCCAGCTGCTGCTGACTTCTCCTGACTCCACAAATGCAAAGGGTTTTCCTTCCAGAAACCACAGCTGCACCTGCCCTGCACAGCTGGACCGGCAGCAGAGATGCTCAAGGTAGTAGAGAATACAACAGAGGTGAAAAAATGTGGTGTGGTGTCAACACAACTGGGCTGGCCCCAGGATAGCACGCCTCCCCACGCCTCCCCTGCCCCACAGGAGTGCCCAAAATACCTCCCAGCCGCAGGAGGGGAGCTTCTGCTTGAAGGTGGATGACCACAGAGCGGTGAAGAATAATTCAAACAGTTAAAATAAAGGCTCTATACGTCCTATTACTGTGTGCCAGGCTTTAAAAACTTGAATGTTTAAGCCAGTTATTCTCAGAGCAAAATAGTTCATTACTCAGAAGCAGCAGCTAGAGGACTTCTATCTATTTCCAGTTACCTGGCCATGCAGAGCATTTAATTTTGTGACATATCAATCAGAGATATAGTATGAGATATCAATTATACATCCGGAGGGGGAGGAAGTAAACCGAACAAGCCATGTAATTTGAAATGTAAGGTCAGAGAGGAGAGGTTTTTAGGAAAAAGCTGAATGGCAGCTCGCATAGGCTCCTTGTGGGACTTCAGGGAAGCTACAAGCCCAAGGCTTGGGCATCCAGGCGCCTAATGGGGATGCTGAGAAACCTGTGGTGTCTCCAGCCAGCAGTAGGATTTCTCTATAAATGCCTTTGGGCATATTTTTTTTTCTCTGTATGCATTTGGGCTTCTATGTCTGCCAACTCAGAAGACCCCAGAAATGGGCAGAGAACCCTGCACTGAACATGTGCTGCTGTGGTGGGTCCCCATCCCACGCCTGTCCCGCTGCCTCTCCTGCCTGCCTCTGACTGCAGAGCTGAGTCGCCAGAATAAACAGAACCAGGTTCCCTCCCGTTTGCCCACGTTACAGTTTATTTGTTACCAAAACATCTTTACGCTCTCTGCACTAAAATCAATACTTCCCACCTGTGCCCACACAGCAGAGTCTGGTTTTGTGAATAACTGTAAAGAAATTCAGTCTAAACAAATTAAAACATAAATAAACTAGCATTTTCTTCCCAAACATATAGCACAAATCCTCTCTATGTGCTTATAAACTAGCCCTTACATAAGGATTTACAAACAAATGTCAACATTTAGTGACTGCTTTCTCCCACTGAGTCTCCTGCATCACTCGTTCCTCATTAAGAAAAATTCCTTTCCAAAGAGATATATCTGAAACACAGTGCTCAGCTGGCTTCTGGCACATTTTGAGCTCCTCTGCACCACCCCGTCTTTGAGTGCTCCTCAGAACTCCAGGGAGTCTGAACCACGGGTGCTTTCACATCTATGAAATTCAGATCTATGCTTTCAGGACTGGTGACAAATATTCTTTTATTTTCTTAGGGCACCACTGCTTTTCATGCTTATGGTAAAAATGCTTTGCACCCCTAAAAACTGGGGTAGGAGGAGAATGACCTAGGCGCTGTACAAAACATACCAAAAGGTTTGTTCCTTCTCCAAGCATCAGGATAAAACAAGGTGGACACAGCCAGAGAAGAGGGCTTTCACCCTCCTATTACAGGGCAATATTGGCCTCTCCTTTTGCACAGAGATAGTGGTACCTCCTCCCCACCCAAAACACACAAAGCCTGAACAGCAGTACTGAAGAACAATAAATGAGATTTAAAGGTCCATACCCAAGGGAAGGAGTTGTTATTAAGCAGCAATGCACACAGTTAAACGCAAAACATAACAATGGCCCCAAGGGCTTGCAGAGACGCTGGTTCTTCCATGACAAAAAAAATCACAAGGGTCACCATGTCCCACGGCGGGGTAGCAGAGATGGGGGAAACAGGCTGGGTGTGAAACAGGCTTGACCCCCCCCACTGCAGCAAAGCAGCGTCACCTCCACTGCACAAGGAGAGCTGGTGGCAGCTGCTGCACAGAACTTAGTGAAGAAGCAATAAACAAAAGCCTGACAGCTTCAATGGGAAACCAAACCTGCAGGGACCCCCTGACTTGCTGATTTAACCAACTTCTCAGGCTCGTTAGAACAAAGCTGTATTCACAGGAGAGGGGTACGATTGCACACAGGTGACAAATCACAGCCCTCCCAAACTTCCCAGGTCTTAAAGAGCAAGGCATGAGCACCAGCAGTGGAAACCTCACTGCATCCTAGCCAGGAGCTCGAGCAACAAAGCACTGGGGAAATTTACTGTAAAGATGTTGGTGTCTGTAAGTTTTATTCATAGTAAGGGAGTTATGCACTAGCACCAAAGTTTGCAGTAGTTTGGTGGGGTTTTTTTCCTCTCTTACCTCTCTTCTTTGCTTCTCCGTCTAAACTTTGATACAGAATGCAAAATTCTAGTGTTTTTGAACCAAGATGTCTTACAGGTGCACATGCCCCAGTGTCACCAGTGCAGCAATTAAGGATAAGTACTTTTTAAACAGTTCACTTCTGTTCACAAAGTCCCATCCTCTGCCATCACCACTGGTGGGATTATCTACCCCATGAATAGCCATTCTGGGTCAGACCCAAGATCAGAGCCATCTAACCCAAAATGCTGTCCCTAAAACCAGGCTAATGAAACAGAGGCTTCTGCAATTACTGGATGAAATAGGGCAGGTAGAGACCATCCCTGCTTCTGGCCACCTCCTCCCACAATATTCAACCAATACTCTCAAGAAAACATCTTTGAGGGACATAATATTCCCTCTCTGCCTGTGCCTTTTGACTTTATCTATCCAAAAAGAAACTTTCAGAAGAATCTGCTCATCCCCCAACATCAGCCTTCACCAAGTGCCTACTCAGATTATTTCACACCAGCCTCCTCTCCAGGCCTTTTCTCTTTCTGCTTGGTTCAGTCCCACCAGCCCATTCCTCCTGCAGAGAAGTCACCTTGCTTCTCACACCAGCCTTCTCCTTCAAAAGAAGTTGTGATCTCTGCTTGTAAAAGGTGATGGTACGTGTGAAATAGTCAGCAAAAAGGGCAGAAAGAGGACATGAGGCCAAATTAGTGCCTTTGTTAACCTGCATGGCCCCAAGGACCAGGAGCTACAGCTGGAGGTCCCACCAAGGATTTACCTCCACCTGAGGTGCTCTCTAGAGTCACCTCACGTCAGCAAGGTGGAATGGGCACCCCTGGGACATGCTTAATTGTAGCTTCACATGCATCCGCAAGAGATTGCTGCTCTCTGAGACCTGCATGAGGTGCCCAAGATGAATCTTTGCCCCTTAATGACACGAGTAGCTGATACATTTCACAAGTGCATGCCACAGACCAAACCAAGTAGGTGTTGCCACAGGAACAGCCTCCTTCATCCCAAATTTGTGCCTCTGGGTCAGACCCTAGGAGGTGCAACACAGAGGAGGAATGCCGTGAATTCAAACCAACAGCTTAAGCAATCATTTTTCCTACCACTTTTCTTTTCCATATAAAAGGCTGAGAGCAATTAGTAAAATCCAAGACCTGCAGCCCAATGTCACCTTGTGACAACTTTCAGGTCTCCAGCAAGACATCCAGATGGCTGCTGGCCCCTCTACTGAGAAGAGGTTTGCCTCTTCAGAAGATTGATGGGACTCAGGATCTTCGGGGGTGAAATGCAGCTGTGTTTGCCTCTTTGCAGTAATACCAACGCAAAGCATATATTCTTTGCTCTCTGCTGCTGTTGAACTCCAGAAGCCGTGCAGGATAATCTCATTGACAGCAGAAACTCAGTGATGGAATTATGCTTAATGAAAGTATATGGGTTATTAAACAAAAGGATTCTTCCAAGACAGGATTATTTCAGATTCAAAAGTGCTGCTTTATTTTCTCCTTCTGCTTTGCTAAGTATCAAGGTCTTTATGAAGCCAGGAGCTGTGCAATACCTGGCTACAGGAATCATTTATAGCAGATTGCTTTTTTGGTTAAGGTAAAAGAATTGGAAAGGGGGTTTATGTATTTATTACACGCTGTCTGGGGGAATAAGAGAAAATATGCTACCTGGTGTTACCCTAGACTTGACTTACAGACTTAGTTGTTAAAAGAAGGGATATTATACTTATATTAAAAAAAAAAAAAAAATTGAAAAAAGAAAGTGTGGCATAAAACTCAACATCTCCAACCCTGCTCCTAGGTTTACTGAATTCACAGGAACAATTTGAAATGCAACAATGAATTAGAACCTGTCTATCATGTCCAAGTTCTTGTCTGTGGCTGTGTCAAAAGCCAGATGCTTGGAAAGAATTTATAAAAATTCTGCAGTTGGCAAATGAGGAATAATCACTTTCCATATACATCCTCGTCCAATATCCTAAAAGCAGAGAAACAGCCTGCACAAGCTATGTTAAATAGAGTCTAGTGTATGCCAAATATGCAAAGTAGATTGTACTCAGGACTGCAATTTAAATTTTAATGAAGGATTTTTTTGAAAAATACATATTGCAAAGACAAAACATGAAATATTTACACAGAAGTTTCGAACCTGAAACAGCAGGAACTAATAGCCAGAAGGTGCTTTGGGTTTTAAATCTTTCCAGGAAGAAAGGAAAGAAGGAAGAGTAGGAAAAGGTACATATTAATTCAATTATTCTTAATCTTATATATTTTGTAAATTTTCAGATACTTTTTATAAGTATGAAACAAATCTGGGTATTTATAGCAAAAATATATCACTTGCTTTACAAAACAGAAGTTGCCAGTGTGACCTTTGCACAGTCTGAATGTGTCAAGAGTTGCTACCTACCACACTGCAAGCATGCTCCATAACAATGAACATATTGCATTACAAGAAATATCACTTCTCATATTGATATCATCATATCAAATAAAGTCATTACAGTAAGCTACGCTCCAAACAAGGTGCGCAGTTTACAAAGCTGTAACAGATGCTCAACCACAACAGAAATATTTTCCTTGAAGGATGACAGATAAGTGATACACATTTTCAGATGCTGCCCTGCAGGGAACAAAAAAGCAAACTGGGGTATAGAATCATAGAACAGAATTGTTTAGGTTGGAAAAGACCTTTAAGATCATCAAGTCCAACCGTTAACCCAGCACTGCCAAGCCCACCACTAAACCATGACCTTAAGCACCACGTCTACCTGTCTTTTAAATACCTCCAGGGATGGAGACTCCATCACTTCCCCGGGCAGCCTGTGCCAGGGCCTGACTAAGCTTTTGGTGAAGAAGTTTTTCCTAATATCCAATCTAAACCTGCCCTGGCGCAGCTTGAGGCCGTTCCCTCTCGTCCCATCGCTTGTTACTTGGGAGAAGAGACCGACCCCACCTCGCTACAACCTCCTTTGAGGTAGTTGAATTAATATGTAGTATGAATTAGTATGTAGTATGTCATTAGTATGAGTTAATGCATCTGTGTTACCCTAGTTTTTACCAACAGACAGTCCCAGGGGATTTGGGAGGCAGATGGCAGCACCAAGGTGCACAGGCTGATGGTGCCCAACTTGGTACCCAAGACCAAGGGTCTGTGAAAGGCACTTGGCCTTTGGGAGACGAAACCATCCACCCTCATAATTTGGGATCCGCACTGCTGGATGCATCTTATCTTTGCAAGCTGACACCTTTCATTGATGAAGCTGAACTACCTGGGGTCAGGTATAACGTCACTGGTGTTTTATTTAAGAAACAGGAAGCCCGTAACTGCCCAGGTAGGGCAACACTCAGCAATTCCAATAACTGCATGAGCTTAATTGCTCTTGTTTATGATACATTTGGGGGTACCAGGCTGCCCATCGCAGGCAGGGGACCACCACCATGCAGCCATATTTCTTAACCAACTTGACTGGCAGGTCCTTGCCAGGCTCTAGAGCCACCCAGAGATCAGCTCATACCTCCCCATCTGTCAAAGTTTTCTCTTGTACAAAACCAAAATGTGTTTTTGAGAAATGGATCAGGGACAAGCCTTCAGTTTCTCACTCTTCCTTAATCCAGATCTCCAGACCTTGTGCCCATCACACCCCATGCCATTGCCAAACTGCTAACGCTCCCAGCTCTAGAAGAGCTGTGCTAGCATATCATTTCCCCAAACCTGGTTCAGGATCGCCTTATGGCTCTAGGGCATGATAGGCATTGGTAGGGGAAGGGGGGGGGAAAAAAAAAAAAAAAAAGATAGTTGAAGGATATTTCACCTCTCCCCAAGCAAAAGTGCATTGGCACTGGCTCCTCATCTCTCCAAATTACTTCAGGTTTTGTGCAGATTATAAAGTGAGTCTCCTGTTCCATAAAAAAGTGCTCTTTTCTCAGGCACAAATTAATGAAAATTACACTCAGTGATGTATATTACAGTCTCCCTTTTGAACAGAAAGAATTGTTTAAGGGTTTCCATTAGAAATGATTGGTTTCTCTGTGTGGTGGAGCTAACATTTTTTGTGAAGCTAATAAATCAACATAATGATAATTTGACAAAGATTCAAGTTATCTGTAAGACTTCCTAGAAATTAAAATCTATTCAATTGGAGGAGAAAATTAAGTTAGTGACCTAGGTACAAAAGAAGAGTATTTCAGATATCTATTCTTTAGTTTTCTTTTCTTGCTATTCATAGTTTCTTTTATTGGCTCTTAACTCCCTTAGTTACAAAGCAAAGCAGGGGCACATAGGCACACCTTCTTACGTATATATTGGCATGTATTTGTATGTTTGAGAATATGCATATGATCAATCATAACTAATTAAATTAATTACAGCTCATTCAAGAAATGAAAATAAAATGCAAGACAAAAGTCTAACTTGCAATCATTTCTTTCTCAGCAAATAAATCCCTTTGCACAAACATGTCCATCTGAAACCCATGCACAAAAGAGGGCATTTTTAGAATTTTTTTTGGCAATCTAATATTTGGGCTGGCAGAGTTTGTTTTCTATAAGACCAAACATAAGTTTAAGCAGCGGACGTATGCAATTCAAGCAAACTTTGTTCTCAAAATACCAGAAAAATTCAGTGATACTTTCCTTCTCGTGTTAGAAAAGTCAGAACATAAATTTTCCTCCACTTGGGTATCTAACAAGGTGGTTATTTTAGTTTAGTTGTTTGGACATGATGTTGGAGAGTGTCTGGGCAGAAGAAGCAGAATACTAATTCCACAGAAAAGAGTCTAGGATAAGAATAAATGAAGGACAACACTGGGAGAAATCTTACCCATGGGAAGGATGGCTTTGGGCAAGGGCTAGAGCAAAGGCAGGGAAAAGGAGAGGTGCATGGGATCTTCTGGGAGAAGACAGCCAACCCAGACTGCTCCCTCCCTTGACCCAAAATTACTTCTCCAGCAGCTGCAGCAGAAAAACTCACGACTCAGCAGCATCCGCCCTCACCCCGTGCAAGCCTCAAGCGTGGCTCTGCACCGCAGACCTTCCCACGTGCCGCTGGTAGCAGAGCCTTTGCAAACCCACAGCACACCGTGAATCTGCCCAGGACATCAGGTGCTACCTGATAAGTCTTATCAAAGTCAAGCGTCCCTGAGCATGGGTGATTTTACCTGCAGATCTTCACGCTAGACCTTGTTAACTGAAATGGCCTGCCACAGAGATTACGGATCATCTTCCCTGGGTGCCACACGGACAAGGAGAGGGAGAAGGAAACTGTTCTTCACAATTACGTTCTTTTCCAGGTCATCTCCTCTGGGATGGGTCAGAGGAGCATTTCACCCCAATAAACCTCTGCTTCAGCACTTGGTCTTGCTCACTAATTAAAGTATGTGGTCAGCTTCTAGCCAAAAATGGCCACGTACATGAACACTATACAGGAAAGAAAAACAGCTATACGTAAAGTAGGATTAAATTCAGTGTTTTGCAGAGAAGCAAAAGGTTATCTCAAGTCCCCATCAAATGTAGTTCATAAGCGATATGACTCTCTTTGCTACTGTCTCTTTCTGTACATGCATCTGGGTGTTTGCAAGGCTTTGATATCCATAGCAAGAAATGCTCCCAATTATCAATGAATTCTTATCCTCAAGTGTAATTAACCTCACTATCCTTCCATTTACAATGACACTGAAATCAGAGGCAGGCTGCTGGAGTTCAGCAGCCAAGGTCTCGATCTATCTGTGATCAAAGCACCCAGAATATTATTTCTGTGATTATTCTAAATCTCTATCTGCACTCTTACAAGTGATTTGCAGAGAGGGGGTGGACACCAATATGAATAGATTGCTAAAAATTGGCCTATAGGTCCAGTTTACAAAAACATGCAGAGCTACAGCTGGTCTTACATCTCCTGCTATGAGAAAATCAAATAATTCAACATTAAGTTTCCACTAAAATTGAAATAATGACTCAGAATCTCAACTTTACAGTGGAATGAAGTACTCTGAAAACAGTTTGGTATTGTCCTTACGCTTTCATTTTTTATGAGGTCAGAACATTTCTTGTAGGTCAAAAATTTTAAAGCTTAATTTCATTCTGCTTTTTGCCCTGGCTTTATCATTTTGACTTTTACATAACGCACAGCATCCCTGAAGAGTTAAAATAACAAAGTTGAAGTAAAACATCCTGATGATGCCCTTAGGCACTCTCACAGAATAAGAATTTAAAAACACAGCATCAAAAAATCCTTCATCAGAAAACTGCCAGCCCAGCCCTGCTCACCGGCAGCAGCTCCCAGTAACATTCGCTCAGCTTCACTCGCCTGCCACCGTGGGCCTGGTGTTATCTTGAAAAATTACTAAAAGAAAAATTACTAAAGAAAGAGTTTCTGGAAATCCAGCTTTTTAATGCACTGTGCTGAAACACGGTCTAACAAAGAAAAATCATCTGTTTGAGGAGCAGGTCTAAATAAAAGCAATCAATTACTTCTCTTGTACTTAATAGCATAGATGTCAAAGCAGTACTAACAAGCTCTTAGTATGGCATAAAAAAATAAAAACCACCTTATACTAAGGACAATTAGAGCAGCAATGCAAAACTTGGCTGCAATTCAATTTATTTAAAGTTATAAATCCTTGTCTCATGCATCCCCCAACAGTAGAGGTCTAAATTATTTATGGGTGAAATTAAGGACTCCTATCCTTATTTTACATATGGGAAACTGAGCCAGGCATAATTAAACAGCCAGAAGGCTGGAGGTCAGGGGGGAATCAAGGTTTCCCGAGTCCTAAGTCAGGACTCTGTCCATCAGGAATGGTCTCTCAAGCTGAAAAGGAAAGATGCCCGTAAAACCATGCAGGCTTAAATAACAGGTCTATAGGTGACTACAGGGTCTTTGTGGTCTCTCTCTCTCTTTTTCTCTCTTTCTTTTTCAATTTTATTTCACAAGAAGAATAAAACTTAAAAATATTCATGTTCCTACAAGACTCTTCATTACAGTCACATCACAAGACCATTTTTTTGAGAGAAATGCTTAAGAAGCAAGTGCCAGAGATAAGATATAGAGAAAATGTGGGGAGTTAGTCTGTATTTTATTCTGCCGTATTTTTATGCCTTAATACCCCACTACACAGACAAATTTCTGTTTCCGCGCTCCCAGAGGCTCACTCAGGTGCCAAAAATACATGAAGGCAAATTCTCTTCCCTCTATCATAGCGGACCACCTCATTTCTGCCAACGTGGCCCAGTTAAGATCAACCTATTTTCTGGAGCTGCCTAAAGCCAGACCTGAATGAGGTGGCACCAGAGATGGTACAAAGCAGTTCAAAAGCCTCTGCAACAGAACAGGGTCTTCTTTCTTTAGCTGAAAGTAGGGAAAAGGCCTGGAAGAGACCATCAGGATCACTGAACTTTCCTGCCATCCAGGCCACGTATTTAGCGCAGAAGATTCTTCAGGAAAATCAGCATCCAGCAGTGAGGAGGTCCTTGGTCTCCGTATAGCAGTGTTTAGCAGCATAAAACCAAGCCGCTATCACGCAACGGAGCAGAGTAAAACACAGGTCTGGAACCAAGCAGGACCAGTGGTGACAACGTGAAGGGTTGGGTTAGGCTCCCTGTTAAAGCGTGGGAAAGTTGGGATTTGGTGAAGCTGCTGCAGCCCAGGGGTTGGGGATGGGCCATCTCGTCCCCCTTCCAGGCTGCCACATGCCCTGCAGCTCTGAAGACAATGCCGTGACCAGGGCCACCAGCAGCGCTGATGGGAAAGAGATGCGCAAGGACAAGGCTATTTTTGGAATAGCCAGGAGGACTGCGAGGAGTTAGCAGATTAAGAAAGGCTTGATGTGCAAACAAGATAAAATCTCTGATCAAAAACAATTTAGAGGAGACTTGTAACATGGCAAGAACTGGCAGCTTAGTGCAGAACTGCATCTCTGCGGGGAAGAGGGCTGACCCCACCTGTGGGTCCTGACCCCTTTATGTTCAGAAAGGCACTTCAGCCCTCTTCAGCCTTCTCTTTGCTGCTATGGAAAATACTGCAAACATGTGAAAACACCAGCCACAGATGTTATATCTAAAAGGAACATAATTGTGAGTCTTAGCCACATCAGCCGCTGCTCCTGGTTTGCCTTCCAAGCCATTACTCTTCATTAATCCTGCTGCCCTGTTCATCGGGCTGAGAACTCCTCCAGAGGATTTGAATTAAGTAGGTGGTCTCCTTTAAGGATGGAGCTGGAACTGAATAAATTGGGAGAGTGCATTACGAGAGCAGGACCGATGCACAGCGCACCATCTCCATTTATCTGATTCAAAGTTTGTTTAGTGTTTTTTTTTTACAGGAGACTCAGCTGTTTAATTCTTTCCTGTGGGCAAACTCCAGAGGTAATGCACAAAATGCCAGAGTGAACACAGAAAAATGATGACATCCCCCAACAGAATAAATACATTTCTTAAAAAACTAGAGAAATAAATACAATTAGGAATGGCTCTGCGGGCTGCAGACTGGCTCAGCCACCCGAGTGGAAGCAGGCTGGGAATGCTGCACAAAACCTCTCCAGGAGCCAAAAAGCAAGAGTAACAAATGAGTTTGCAGTAGGAAAATCTTTCTGATGCAGCACAATTTTACAGGCACTGACTGTATGTGCGGGATGGGACGGGATAGGATAGAGGAGAGTGTTTTTATAAAGCTTTGTCTGGTGCACCAAAGCACTGGGGAAACGCAGAGGATGCTCTGCCTGTGCCAACACCATACACAGAGCATCGGCATGGGCAATGAGAGGGGAAAAAATGGGGAGGTTATTGCCACAAGGACTTGTACTGCCCCAGGGCACAGGGTGGGTAATTGCCCCATGCAGAGGCGGGGAGCTGGGCGTGAACAGTGCAAGGATCAGTGCCCAAGGGACACCAGTGCCAATGGCCCTGCCTTGCTGTCACTTGGGGGCTGGAAGCAGCCCCATATTCCTGGTGTTCCATGCAGATGGAATAAGATTACTCCGACACACATCATGCTCCTTCACTGAGCTTCCCTGCATGCAGGATGGACCAAATCAAGCTTGGCTCAGTTTCACACACCTCCCCTGGATTGTGCACGGGATGCGCAGAAGGTAGTCCCATCCCCAGGGCACCTGGAGGTCGCTAAAGGTGCAATGGGAGGCTGAAAGCCAACTCCTTCCTGATCCACTCGCACCAACGAGGGGAGGCAGCTCCTGACTGTGGGTCCTTGACTAAACAGCAAGCCCCAAAGATGGACGCTAAAGCTGCAGATTGAGGGGAAATCAGTGGAAATCAGTGTTTGGGGCTGTGGATGACTCACAAGAGGCAGTGACTCCTTAAGCGTGGAAGCTTGGAAGTCAGAAGTGCAAACCTTTCCAAAAACCGCACAGCAGCTCTGCAAGAAAATATGGCCTCAATGCAAAATTTGTGAGTGCAAGTTCATGGCCTCTTTCTTCTACAGAAAGAAGCAAAAATTAACAGATCAAAAGGCAGGGGTTTTCTGAACATGGTGGAAATGGCCACAGAGCAGGTCCAAAGCAGCAGCCAGAAACATCGCTGTCGTTACAAGGAAGGTCTGCACTCTTGCTATCATCACACTTTCCCTGAGGTCTTGCTATGACAGTTTCCCATCAGGATTGGGATGCTTATGATTAAGAGCTCTTGGTCCACCCACTCTCTTGACTCCTGACTCTTGTCCCAGAGCTCAAATACCAAGAAGGAATGACCCAAAAGGGATGCTCTGTGCTCAGCAGCACGGAACAGAAAACATTGGACTAAAAAACAGACAAAAACTACTGAAAGCATAAGAGATGGCCAACCATTTCTGCATGATGGAGTGCCTAAGTGGAAAGGCTGCTCATACAAGCCTCTGACTAAACCTTAGCCTGAGCCTTAGCAGAAAATAACTTGCATAACTACTGGGTGGGGATGGGGGGAAGGGGAGGGGGTTCTTTCCCCTCTGTAAGGCAAATATATGGGAGCAATCACAGTGACCCCCTCCTGCGGTGCTTGGACCATCTTAGACATCGATTCCTGCCTTTCTCCTCACCACAGAGCCCCTTTTATAGGTCCTGCCCTTTTCAGCTCTCCTGACCCATCTGACTCCCTCGAGCTGGCTCCTCTAGCCTGCAAGCAAGCATCCCACGTTCATACCAGGTCAGTGCAGAGGGAGACCAGACGCTTGCATGGCTGATGGGAAATCACCCAAGCAGCTCTTTGGCTCTTTGGAGCCCCAGCCCCAGTGCTTGTGGCACAGGGAAGCAGGTTTCCCTAGGAAAATACTTTTATATTGTTGTATACAGCAGGTCACTGGTGAACCTTCAGCTTGGTAGGCTATTGCCTGTAAAGCAGTAATTATATTCTTCACAATACTGGGAACCAGGCCATGATTGCTAGGTGACTGGAGAAGCAATTTGCAACCAAAACTGAACATTGCAAATAAATTGGGTAGGGGGCTACAAAGCCAAGGCTCTTCTGGGTAATCTTAATGAGGATGCAGTTACAGCAGGTGAGTGTAGGAATTTTATTTTCCAAGAGCATTTCATTTTCCAAGGATAGCAGACCACGGAGCTGCCTTCCAGATAATGAAGCCGATGCAAATGTCCAGGGGACAGATTTCTAAGGGATCAGGGATCTGACTAAGAGGAAGCACGAGGCAAAAAGTAAAAGAAGCCCTGAGCCACAAGGCCAGATGATGAATCATTCAAAAACTATCTGTTAAAAGCCCAGAGGATGTGTTTACCTGCTGTTCCTGAGAGTTATATAGTGATCTCACCTTGAACTCGGAGGAAACAAGCTACATTAGCAAAAAAAAAAAAAAAAAACCCTTGTTATTTGTCACTGTTAAGTACGTCCAGCCTCATCGCTCTGTTCGTACCTTCACTTTTACTTTGTAAGATCTAACGCTGCAGACTGCTTAACCAGGTTTTTATTCCCTTCGAATTCAGAGCCTCTGGCACCCGAGAGTCAGACCAAGGTCTCGTCTCCCGCGCCGCCCCCTCCGGCACACCTTGGCCATGCTCGGGGGCTGCAGCCACACGCGCTCTCCCAGTGTCCGCTGGCAGCAGCCAGGAGTTATTGCTGAGCATTAAGTACCTGCAATTTAAAATCACAAACTGAGGAGTAACAGTACTATGGTGTTGGAAGAGAGTAATTTAAAATACAAGGTAGAAAAGCATCCATGTTGCAAGGTCTTGTCACGCTGCCCATTGGAGTTAAATCATTATTTTTATTCCATAGATCATGTACTATTTTACTAAAGCTTTCTGTAAATAAACCTTTACAAATTCACAGGGAGAGGTCTTATCTTCATTCCTTAAATTAAAAAGAAACAATCTAATGTTATGGCAAACAATGGATAGCTAGTGAAGGAGTTCACTTGTGTAGAGACAGAGACTAATTGGAAACCTCTCCCTTCCAGTTCTGCTTTGCGTGTTAATCAGGATCATAACTCCATACGAGCACGGCTACAGATGAAGAGTGGGTGTGGGATCAGGCACAAAAGGTTAATTAAAACACTCAGACAAGAATGAGGAAGACGATTGTAAAGCAACCCCAAGCAGCAGAACTACCTTTAGCTGTACGGGATATTCTACAGCTGATCTTTGCTAAATGAAACACTATTTTTACATTGCCATAAATGACATTTAATTGCTTTGTTCGCCGCAGGATTTGCTGCATTACTGTCTTCTTTCCATTCCAAATTTCACTGGACTTTCTCTAAATTCCTTGCAATGTCTTTTGTTTTTTCCCCTTTTTTGGCTGAGTTTTGCTGAGCTGAATCACTGCAGGGACTATGCCAGCCGCTCACTTTGTGTTTATGGCTACGTGCCTCCTACTAAGGACACTGGGCATATTTTGAGATCCTCTTTCAAAAGCCCTAACCAGCTGTCATCTCCACATTTCTCTTCTCCAACCAATCTCCTTCTCTACCTCCAGACACACAAATTCTCAGACAATCTGTTATAAAACTGTCTCTTGCTCCTCAGCTACACAGTCCCCATCCCCATCATAGGAAGATGCCACAGTGACGAAAGAAGTTTTTGTTTGATTTTGGTTTACTTTTTTCTTTTTTTGCCTTTTTTTTTTGTTTGTTTAATGTTAAAGGCTGTGTAGAAAGCCTGTGACACCCTGGGCTCTCTGCTAACAAAGGGGCCATCGCGCTCTCACCGTGCCTGACCAGCGCAGGGTGCCAGGGGAGGATCGCACCGTCCCCGCGCAGCTGTGTGCCAATCACTTTCAGATGTTTCTCTTTGGGGGTCTCCTTTTTTTGGCCACCCTGAACCTTAATTTCAGCAACAAAAAGCACACGCCTTATCACAATTGCACGGTCCCAAAAGAGAAACCTGAAGTGTTTCAGGCACCCAAAAAATCAAGTGCTCCATAAGCCACCATTGAATATTGGGATTTAATCACTCCCAGAGTACTGACACCCTAC
This sequence comes from Platalea leucorodia, assembly GCF_965183815.1. NCBI lineage: Eukaryota > Metazoa > Chordata > Aves > Pelecaniformes > Threskiornithidae > Platalea > Platalea leucorodia. The sequence continues at coordinate 2,922,969 of NC_138829.1, forward strand.
CTAAACCCTGTAGGAATGAGAATTCCCTACACTTATGTTTAATTATGGTATCACTTTTATTGTGTCACATGAAATTTCCTATGTATAGGCACAAACTCAATCCAACAACCAAAAATGTATTGCCTTTACTTTAAGCTATAAACAGGCTTTATATTTCAATAAAATTGTATGTTGCGATCTGTTGTTAAGCAGGACCTCCCTCTAGACCACATGCAAACAATGCTAAAAAATCTCAATATATCTAAAAATCCCAACATAGCTTGTTTTCAGAAGGAGCGAGAGTCTCTGTGGGATCCCTTCAGCCAGATGGAGACAGCTACCGTGTGGGCTGAGCCGGGCAGCGGGACTCCAGCAGTGTGGGAGGAACGAGTCCCTTCCAGCACACAGTCCATCTCCACCTGGAGCAGACATCCAAAGCGGACCAGGTGAATCGTAACCCCAAAACACCTACTCTCTGCTACTGGCATGAAAGGAGCTGGGGCCATCAGAGTGTGGCAGGGAAGTCTGCAGCCCACGGTTCCACCAGACACATCCTATGCTCTGGGACAAATTCCTCCTGCTGAATGAAAGCACTAAAGGAGACCAGTCCCCATGGAGCAACAGGGATGCACCGAACCCTCACACACCTTCGGTGCACCAGTCCAAAGGATGTTTCCTTTTGCTACGCCAACACATTAGCCAGGGAACAGTAACAAAACCAAAAAAACAGCTAAATACCACGTAAATGGTTCATTCAGCTCCTACTTTCCAGTGACAGCTACCTGCGTACACTGAAATAATTCTACACTTCACTGAATAATGCAAAGGAGGTGTCACAGGGCCAGAGGCAGGGCACTGGGTCATACAGAACAGACTCCAGGAGTAGAAGGAAACCCCATGAAATGCAAACGCGTCTGGATCCTAAAGCTCAGAGGGGTTCAAGCTGATGGGGACCCCCGTGAACTGGGCTGAGGACCAGCCGTTTGGCTTTCGCTCCCCCGCAGCAGCAGTAACCTTTCCCCCTGAATCCCGCTTCCCCTGAACGCCGAGCAATAGACAGAGGAAACATTTTGCCTTTCTCAGCTTGTCAATGCTGTAAGCACTTCTCCATTTGTCAGGATTTAAAGTTAATCAAAAGATTTTACTCGCTTTTATTTCTTTAAACTGCAGAATCTATTTATAGCTGGCTAGGGTTTTTTGGGTAGGAAAAAAATGAACCTTTCAACATGTAGTTTGCGCTTTGATCTTTCCTGATCGATACAAATCCCCTCAGTCCTTACCTCTCTGTTTTGAACAATTCATCACATTCATCATTAAGGCCAAGTCTTATGACATCAACCTGGTTATCCCAGTTGACTTCCTCAACTTTGTCAAAACCAAACCAACCTGTCAAAGATATTGCAAGCATGGTCCTATGCCAGGGCAAGTCTGACAAATTACCTTGGCCGAGGTGTTTGGGAGATAAATAGATACGTTATTTTTTTGTGAATGTTTGAACTGCCCTTTTGTTGTCAGAAACCCAAAGCCTTTTCCAATAGGTATACCTGTTTTTTTCCCGTCTGCTGGTTAGGAGGACCCTGATGTCCCCAACAACTTCTGTGCTGTACAAGGAGCAATTATAGATTATGAAAGGCAATCTCTGAGTGAATTAGGGGGTCGTGGTGATGTGGAGGTTAGAAATCAGCTTCTAAACAATGTAGAAGGGTGACTTTAGTACTTCAGGGGAGTGTGGTAGCACGGGTCTCTGTCAATACATCCTTTCTCACCTCCTGCAGTGGGTAAATACACCCTAATTTGGGGGTAGGAGGAAGGGGGCCTGAAATACCCTCCTGCACCTCCTCATCGATGGTCTGATGCTGACTTCTGTAGAGAGCTGCAGTTATTGTTGTCTTGTTTGCCACTGTCCCTTTAGCAAAACTTAATCTAGAGACTGGGTAAATCAATCCAGATAGGTCATGTAACCTACATGAGATCATGCAGCAAATCAGTATAAGAACTGGGATTAGGGCTTTTGCTCTCCCACTTTCATATCTAAAAGTGCCTAAAGATAGAGGATCCACATCAAGCACACTTTTCCAGGGGAACAGGGTCGTGATGGTCATATTCATTCCTCAGCTTTCATTTGTATTTCATGGGAGTTTTCCTCTCGTTAAAAACAGCGCTGGCATTTTCTTAAACTAACTGAAGTTGTCTTCATTAATAACATAGTCACATCCATGGAGTATCAAGATATGCTACTTGCTCTGTTATTGTCAGTATTGTTTGTTTCATTTGTATGAAAATGTCCATAATTGGCAATATTTCCATAAATTAGTTGATATCGTGCTAACAAAATGTTACAGCTTGGCACAAATGAAAAGACTTATGTCTACAAAGTCTCAATTCATCTTGAAGTTTAATTATAAAAATTTATTGTTAACTTTCTGGGCTTTTTCCTTAGTAAATGCCCCAAGACAAGAAATAATTATCATAAAATGCAAACATGGCTCCCGGAGGTAACCAGCACAAGGGTTATTTATCAGCTAATAGGGTATCTTAGCGTCTGATAGCATGCAAATCCCTCATCATTATGGAGATTTAATTTACACCTTTCATTTCTTTTTCTTTTAGTAATGCTTTACTAAATCCATTTCAGATGCTGAGTGTTATCCGTTAGCACAATAATTGTACCTCTGATTTATTCCTTTTTGGACATGTGGTATTGCCAAGAAAATAGCTTATCACTTAATGATATGAAAAGTCCAGGGTTTTGCAATGCTTTCCTGCAATTCAAAAGCCATATTAAATAATAGTTTCCATGGCTGAACCATTCTTTCTTGGGCATTTTGATATTTGTGTGAGGGTCTCTGCAGATTATCAGTTCTCACCCCTCCTTCCAGCAGTTTAAAAATCACAGGCTATCAGTTCTCCTTCCCTTGGAGAAGGTGCAAAATCCATGTTCTTCCCTTGCCAACATCATCAACCCCTCCAAGCTGCATAATGGCAATCCCCTTGATATTAGCTGTGGGACTCCCAAAACCCCAAGTAAACTACCCTGCAACTGTGCACCTCACATTCATTTATACCTGAGGACTGAAATGAGGCAACAGGCAAGCAAGCAATCATCTCAGCATGGACTGCCAAAGCCAATCAAAAGATTATTGGGGTTTTGCTCCGGCTGATGGCATGGGCATTTCTTCCTTCCCCTATTTCTTCACATGGAATATTTGGAAAACAGAAAACAGGATGATAATTCAGCTTTAAACAAAAAAGTCAGCTTTCTCTTCCAGCACATGGCAAGCCTTGCTAAACCCTCACTGATTTGCACCAAGACATATGAGCAAATACTGCTCAGTGTGATCATGGTTATATCCCAACCACTGCTAATATGTCACTTGGGGAGACCTGACCTAGCTTCGCACTCGGTCCAAAATCCCTAGGAGAAACTGAGCTCTGTGCTCACTGCTCGTTGGACCTGCCCAAGCCAAGCAGAGCTAGCTCACGAACATCTGCAAGAGCTTCAGGCCCAGCTTTGCTGTGGGCACAGGCAGCACACCAGACTTTATGGACCATGGAGGGAAGTCTTTCCAGTGCCCAATATGCAAAACCCTGCTTACAGTTCACAAACAGTGCAAGGAAATTCGCGTTGGAGATGATACTGTTCCCGATGCAGCTCCTCCCCAACTTCTCCCCTCCGTGCACCCCAGATCATATGTATCCAACATTTCCCACTGCCACGTGAAACCTCCACACAGCATCGGCCGATAGAGAAACCAGATGTCCATGGGTAACACACACCACGAACAGCTCTGCCTTTCCCAGTATAAAGCTAGTGCGGTTTACATAATTATTTCCAGTCCTTGACCAGAATTAGCTGCAGACGTAAGCGGTACATGCCTCCCATCAGCCATTTTCTAGCTGTGGCGCAGCTGCTCGGACCATATTGTTGTCAGTACAGTTCCCCATCCTGATATTGTATCCTAATGAAGCATATAATGTGCCAATTTACAGTGTGGACGGGCTGACATCTTCATAAGGTGCAGGGCTGCACACCGCGGTGTCTGAAACACCGGCCTACGTGCTGACTTGCTGCTCAAAGAGGGGTTTCTTTTCCATTTTCTCACCAGAAGAGACGGAGCATCCCCCAGGAAGCCCTTGGGACTGCGCTTGCCACATCCCAAAGGAGTTTGCCTCACACCTTCCAGTCCGCACCAGCAGCACACTGCAGATCAGCGCTGCTGTGTTTGCTCTTCAAAACTCTCTTTTAATGGCCATCTTCAGCAAACCATCCCAGTTATGAACAGACTTTGCTGATGCTTCACTTTTCTGCAGCTGAAGGTCATTTTACTACATGTAGCGAGAAGAAATGTGGCTACGGGTTTACCATCAAGAATAGAGGTCAGGACTCCTGGATTTCTATTTCCAGCTCTTACAGAAATTCAGGGTATGCCCTAACCAAGTCATTTGGACCTGATTGTCTGAGAGCCCAGACGGGTTCCAAGAGACTTGCGGAGGCTCAGCACTTCTGAAAATCATAACCTTGCTTTGTGCCTCAGTTAATCCAGCCGTACAAGGGCATTGTGCTGCCTCAGCAGGAATGCAGAGAGCCTTTTCAAGGCTTGTAAAGCTCCAAGATCATCTTTAAAAAAAGGTGGGATAGAAGTGCAAAGCACTGCTAAGAGCACAGTCGCACTTGCACACTGTATAACCTCCTCGGCACGTTTTTCACATGCTTTCACCCTTGGCTCTGCTGTCTAATGCCAACCACAAAGCCATAATGCGGTAGCCACAATCACAAAATACCAATTTTGTAACTCTATTACTTTTTTTTTTTTCTGCTTATAAAGCTGAGCAAGTGCTTTTTAATCATGAATGAATATTCATGTCAAATATGGAGGAGTGCCTAGCATTCATGGGTATAATTTTTACGGGATGACAAAGACAACCCTGTGACGGTGATTCATTTTGACACGACTGTAAGCGTACCGCCGGCAGCGCCCAAGTTTGGCTTTTGCCAACGCAGAAATGATTCATATTTTTGACGTTGCTATCAGATAGAGGGATATAAGCTTATACTGTAGGAGAATAAATAGCATGAGTCATCCTTTTGTCTTTCTTTTAGAGGCATTTGTTCAGTGCTTTTAACCTAATTGTGCCTGTATTTCTACGAGTAGTATTCAGAAAGACAGACAGAAGAATTATGTTCTCGGAAGACTTACGCTCTGTAAGTAATGCCTGTAACTCCTGCCGTGGTGAACTGGAAATGGCACAAGCATGAAACCTACGGGCAGGACAGCAGCTTCTCCTCAAATTTTGTACTTTCATCAGTTCCCTGTACATCTAATGACCTTATATAGCTTAACACTCAAAAATCAATCTGTGCCATTTATTCTAGACACCATCACACCACAAAAAATCAGTATATGGGAATGTTTGACAAAGCTCTTTTGGGACTGTTGTAAAGACTCCTAAAAACTTAGGATTTTCCACAGTGGGGTTTTTTTCAGGTAGGAGACTGTGGATGGGGAGGTGTAGGTGTACAGCAGAGGCACAGACCTGCCCTGTGCGGGTCTGTGCACTCCACTTTATAGCAGTGTAATTGTGCTGCCCACTTCAGAATAAAGGCTCAGCTCAATGGCCACTGAAACGGACCCGCGGAAACCCCCTTCTCTGCATGTCCAGATGCTCAGACACCTCTGCTTCCAAAAAATACTCAAAATGCAGGAACCAGTCCCTTGCAAAGACGTACAGCAGTGCTAGAAGCATCAAACGCTGGGGAGTAAATCAAGGGAAATGCAAACTAACTAACTGACTCCTTTAGACACTTTTTCTCCAGTCCTAAATTTCCATAACCCAGCGAACAGCAACTCATGCCAGCACTTCCATTAAAAGAGATATCATAAACAAATTTTTGTTTGAGGAAGGTTTTCTTTATTTTTCCCCTTCTGTTTCACTATGATCACTATTCATAGCCCACTTCTCACCTTCAAAGCACATTAATTCTCTGAATATTCTTGTGATGTAAGTGATTATTAGTCTCATTTTATGGATGAGGAAAATGAGGCAGAGAGGTTAACTGACTTGCCCATGGGCCCAGCTCTATAGATGCATAAAGAAAGATATAGAGAGATGTTTTACATTTATTAGTTTTAATATCCTCTCAATCCTGCAGAGTTGGACTTGCAGTAATTAAGGCAACTGGCTTTAACAGGCAGTGATGTGCAAGGTAAGGAACCAAGGCAGTTCTTTAAAACTGCTATAAAACACTTCCGAAATAACTTTCTTGTGCTGTACAGGCACGTGCGGGGTGGGAAGCTTTTTATCCCTGCTCATTTGGGATTGTGGATACAACCTGCCTGGTGCTTGGGTGCTCAGGACCAGCCTCCAACAGGCTTTCTGCAGAGGACGTGGGACAGCTCTGCTCCCTCATGGGAGCCCTGCAGGGAAGCATCTCCTGCACTTCTCAAATGCAAGGGAATGCTCCCCAAAGCAACACTTGTCTGCAGCACTTCGAGATATCTCGCCTTATAATTCAGTTAATTCATGCTGTCCCATCCCGAGCTGCGTTGTGTCAGCTAAACCTTGCCATATGAAAAATCAGAATTTGCTGCACAGTCTAGTGAGTGAGAGAGTGTGTGTGTGTGTGTGTGTGTGTGTGTGAGCACCTCTACCAAAAAGCACCTGAAGAGCTTCTTAACTTCAGACTCTTAAGAAACAATTTGTGTTTTAATGTAGAAATTCCCAGAAGGGCAATTGAACAGAGATAACTTCTAAAAAATCAAACTAATCATAAGCTAAAATCAAGTTGTCTTTATGGCTAATTTTCTCCAGCTGCAACCATTGCACGAGAAATATCATAGAAAAAGACTCTGGTTGTTAAAACAACCCATAAACCTCTAACAAATGTCTTTCAGATCCTTGTAATCTTTGGTAAGTGTCTCTATGAGTACCACTACAACATCGTGCTGGGCCTGCATAAGGAGCCAGGTAGGACGCTCAGACCACTACGAACGGATCAGTGGGTTGTGGTGTGGTCCTTTACCTTCCTGGGACATGGTTTTTGGACAATTTCAGAAGTGGCACCCCCTCCTGAGCAGGGGAGCTTTTTACACGGTATTGTGTGCACGGTGCTGTACATATTCCCAGGGACACCAGCTGTCCCTTGGAGAGGCACAACTATGTCAACCCTTCACTCCCTCCAGGCAAAAAAGTCACTAGAGAGATCACTTAGTTATTTGTTGTGGTTTAATCCCAGCCAGCAAATAAGCCCCACCCAGCCACTTGATCACTCCCCTCCAGTGGGATGAGGGAGACAATCAGAAAAGTAAAAGTGAGAAGACTCGTGGGCTGAGATAGACAGTTTAATACGTAAAGAAAAAGCTGGGCACGCAAGCAAAGCAAAGCAAGGAACTCATTCACTACTTCCCACCAGCAGGCAGGTGCTCAGCCATCCCCAGGAAAGCAGGGCTCCATCACGCGTAACGGTTACTTGGGAAGACAAACACCATCACTCCAAACATACCCCCCTTCCTTCTTCTTCTCCCAGCTTTATATGCTGAGCATGACACCGTACGGTATGGCATAGTCCTTTGGTCAGCTGGGGTCAGCTGTCCCAGCTGTGTCCCCTCCCAACTTCTTGTGCACCCCCAGCCTCCTCGCTGGCAGGGCAGTATGAGAAGCTGAAAAGTCCTTGACTTAGTATAAACGCTGCTCAGCAACAACTAAAACATCAGTGTGTTATCAACATTATTCTCATCCTAAATCCAAAACACGGTACTATACCAGCTACTAGGAAGAAAACTAACTTTATCTCAGCCAAAACCAGGGCATTATTAAACACCAAGACACCAATCTTGGGTCAGGAAATGCCCAAGCAGCAAATTTTTGAAGTCTGGGATAGTATTTGGAGGACACATTTCTACCTGCTTGCCTTATTTCTTTATTCCTGGGGCTCTGCTTTTGATCGCTGTCAGAAACAGGACACTAGGAAAGACTAATTTTTTTCTAATCAGGTGTGTCTAATCTGCTGCTTTTGTGTTATATATTACAAAGTCAGTCTGCAAACAGACACCATAAGACACACAAATGGGCAGCCAATGCATTTGCCACCCATGCTGTATCATCCGAGAATGCTATCACTAGCAAAACCCTTGCTTCGAAAGGAAGAGTTGAAAGAGGCATTCAGACTGAAAAAATGTAAACTTTCTGAACAAAGCAACCGAAAGCCCTAGGAATAACTGTTCTGGAAAAGCATGACCCATTTCACCTCCTCTCATGAACACCCTGCATCTCTTCTTGCATGAATAACACAACACGACTGGAGAAACTTGCAGCCTGCCTCTCATCTTTATATTCAGAAACAAAAGTAAAGGATGTGGTGCTTTGCCTCTTCTTAAGTATAGAAATGAAATACAGCTCTCATGTACAGATAATAATAAGCTACTTGAACTCAGCAACAGCCTCCTGCTGCTCCCCAGACCTCTAAAGGGATTCACACAGCAAAAGCCTGACTGTCCACTGGTGCTAAACAAGTATTTCTGTTAAATATCTCTGTTCAAGCCCATCAAAGGCAAAGAGCCTCTAATTGGACGGCATGACGGAGTTTTAAACACACAATCCCAATAAGATCTGAAGATATCCAAGTGGAAGGAGAACATCTTCCTCGGGGAGGTCATGTAAGGAAGCATCTTGCACCAGACTAGGTGGCTCAAAGTGACCAGAGACAGGATATCACATCAAAGTAGCGGTTTCCTGCAAATGGTCTTGTAAGCCTTACTTTTATAATTACGTGGTTTCTAATATACTGCCATCTGATTTCTCAATGCAAGCTCTGGAATAAATTAATTACACAGTGCTTGACCCACAGCCATTGGTCTAATCACCCCAATGTCAGCGCTCCCTTGTATTTTGAAGAGGTAGTTGCCATTTGATGAGGATCCTGCTCCCTACTAATTGTCCCTTGTAATAAGCTTTCATGAAATTTAATTTCTTTAATGCATTTCTCTGATCTGGTTGATTTGGACAGTCCGACACTTGGCTTCATGTCAGCATTTATTAGAATGCCTGCTCTGCTTGGCTGTTTCCCTTTTAAAAATAAAAGTAGTAGTAATGTTCAAATGCATATACGACATCGATGAAAATGGTTTGGAGCAAGTCTATAAAAGAGTGACAAATCGGAGTGGGCCCAGTTTGGAGCAAAAGAGCAAAGCCCTTCTCCACCACAACAGAAGCACTTTTCCAAAACATTCCCACAGCATACCCCATCTAACCTGACAGATTTGGTTTGCAGTAGATGCAACGATGTCATCGATTAGCACATAGCGTATTAATTAAGCACATTTCTCCATCTACCTGGCCACACCGAGCCCCTCCGCTGCATCTCCCGCAATGCCCTGACCACCCAACCGACCCCTGCATCAGCCTGTCCCGTCACACCCCTCATCCCGTCGGCACCAGCATTTCATTCACTGGACAAACCAAGGCGGTGAATGTGGAACCCGAGCACTAGATTTGCATTTATACTTTAACTGGAGTGCAGGCATGGGGCCGATCGGGTCTGCCAGGTTTCTTTTGGAGCACAAGGCCAGCACGGCTGCCGAGCAGGAGCCTTAGCCTGCCTGCCAGAATACATGACTTTCAAAGACCGTATTTGCTTGCGTCTTAAATTATTAATCCATTCTCTCCAGGTTTGCTATCAAATCATCTCAATTGTTTTGCAGTTTATTAAAAATGTCCTGCACATCTGGTCTAATCAGCCAGAGGAGAATCACCCAATTTGATTGTCAATAGCAATCCCAGGATATCAGCTTGGTAATCACAGCATTTTCCACCTCACCAGCTCCTGGGAAGGGTGGTTTAATCACCACTGACATGGAAAGGACTCTCAAGAGCTATAGGTGCAGCCCAAGCAATCGTGCTGCTCTCTGTAGCACGAAAGCCAGCCTTTTGGGGTGGAAAATATAGCACAGCAGATAAAGCAGCGATCACCATCATCAGCAGTGCTCAAATAGAAGTTCACCCACATCTGCCATCACAGATCAACCCCAGCTCCTCTTCTGGACCGTGGGGTATCGGACAACGCAACTTGTGGCACTACCTTTCCTACACACCACGAAACCCCTCTGAGCCTGGTGTTTCATGCGCTTACATCTGAAGTCAGACAAGTCCTACAAAGACAGCAACGCGAGACAGCACGTGCCAAGGATGAGCCATCCCGAGGGGACGACTTCTGCCCCTTTTCACACTTTAAATGTATGTTAGTACATGGAAAATATGAAAAGGTTATAGCAATACTGGAAAGGTTTGAAACCTTCTGTTCCCTCCTATGCCAGCCTGAGCTGGAAGGAGAGATTTGATGTGGAATGAAGAGCCTGTTCTCTGTACACTATTTTTGTATTTCTATATACACTATCTTTGTATTTCTATTTATATGTTTACATGCACACATCCTTGAAACTGAGGAGTTTGTAAGAAGTTTAAGAATACTCACTCACACAACCTGCAGCTATTCACAGGAAAGAGGAAAAATAACAGGTTAAAGATATCAGCAAGAAGATTTACTTGTTGCCTTTAGAAGTGCCTCTACCTCTCCAGTAAAATGTATGGGGAAAGCCAGAGCCTCACCATCAACAGCAGAATATTTAACAGCACATTCTTGAACCTGCCATTGCTCCAAGCACCATTCAGAGCATGGAAACACTCCATCAGTAAACATCCCTAAATGGGTCATAGCCTGTACGTATCTTTTCTTCTCATCTGGGACAACCTTATCTTTTGTTGCATCTTCTCAACCGTTTTCTATATTCAAGAAAAGTTTCCTTGATGCTTTGAAGAGTTCATTTGTGCATTTGCAGGTATAAGGAGTTTTCCCTAGGGAAAATATAAGGGGACATGGTATTCCTGCTTGATGCATTCATGTAGAAACCAAACCACGTTACAGAACACGATCCACCTCCCCGCGGGAGCTGCAAGTGCACTGCCTCTGCGTGTACCATAGAAAAAGACCTTATTAATGTTTTTGAGAGGCAATGAGTTATCTGAGGGAATTGAAGCCTTAACAAAGAAATATTAAAAGACATTTACTTTCTAGTTCAACAAGGAGAAATACAAAGTGCTGCACCGGGGGAAGAACCGTGCCATGCACCAATATATGCTGGGGGCCACCCAGCTGGAAATCAGCTTGGCAGAAAAGGACCTGGGGATGCTGGTGGACACCAGGCTGAACATGGGCCTGCAATGTGCGCTTGCTGCAAAGAACGATACCCTCAGCTGCATGAGGCAAAGTATGGCCAGCGGGTCAAGGCAGGTGATCCTTCCCCTTTATTCAGCACTGGTGAGGCCACACCTGGAGTGCTGTGTCCAGTTCTGGGCTCCCCGGTGCAAGGGAGACATGGGCTTACTGGAGAGATTCCAATGGAGGGCTGCAAAGATGATTAAGGGTCTGGAGCATCTCTCCTATGAGGAAAGGCTGAGAGAGCTGGGACAGTTTAGCCTGGAGAAGAGAAGGCTCAAGGGGATCTTATCAATGCATATAAATACATGAAGGAGGGTGCAGAGAGGATGGAGCCAGGCTCTTTTCAGCGGTGCCCAGTGGCAGGACCAGATGCAACAGGCACAAACTGAAACGTGGGATGTTCCCTCTGAAATTCAGAGAAAGTTTTTTTACAGTGAGGGGGACTGAGCAATGGAACAGGTTGCCCAGGGAGGTTGCAGAGTCTCCATCCTTGCAGATATTCAAAAACCACCTAGACACAGTCCTGGGCAACTGGCTCTCAGTGGCCTTACTTGAGCAGGAGGGTTGGACCAGATGACCTCCAGAGGTCTCTTCCAGCCTCAGCCAGCTGGTGATTCTGTGATTCCACATATGTTTTTGTTGTTAACATATGCACAGCAGTTATTCTGCAATAGAGTTAGCATCCAGACAGCTGCACGGGACAGACAAATCAGATGTAGCAAGCACAAAGCAAAAGCAGCGAGGCTTAGAGAAAGCACACGCAGGAGCTGCTCACACCCTGTGCTGATGAAGGGCTACCAGCATCACAAGCAGCCAGTAAGTACCTACAAGTCAGAAATGGGTCATTATTTTTAATGAACAATTTAATTCATTAAACACAGCATTTCCCTTTCTGTTGCTGAATGCTCTGCGATCAGATGATGATGCTTTTAAACATGATTGCTGTTTACAATTGTCCAGAAAGCCTGTTGCTCCTGCACTCCACATTTCTCATTATTTTCCCCATGCGAGACTCACTTACTGGCAGGGTTATTTTCCCCAGCTGCATATTTTGAGAAAGAGGATTTGTAAAGCACCAAAGACTGGCAATTATGAGCAATTGTACGGATCTGTTCTAGATCTAAGGTGTAATAAGAGCTGCAAAAATGGCCATAAAAACATATTCAAAGTGACACCTCCTGTGTTATTAAAAGGGCTTTTCTGCAACAGAAAACGTCCCTCACCTGAGCTGTGTTTTCCAGGGTCTTTGCACTCCCAGCACAGGGTGAGGCAGCTCGGGGACTAGGGAGGGAGGTGACAGAGACTGCTTAGAGAGGTGGGTGAAGAGCTGGTGTCATGCTTGGTGATCTTGAGCTGAGGGATGGACATCCATGAGAAGATATCAGAGAGAGCACCAAGGACTTGATAGGAACAGGGAGACAAGTCTGGACTACGGAGATAGGTAGTCTCAATCAGCATGAAGAGATCTAATGTGCACTGGACAATCATAATTCATGAACTCATGACTGGAGATCAGCAGCACAACCCTCTGAAGACCCAGAAGGAGAAAGATGAGATCTTGTAGGCTCTCAGAGGTATTTGAGAGGCAGAAAGGAAACTGGGAAAGTGTCCTGAAAGCAAGGAAAACATTCAAGAACGACAATCCCCATGCCTTGTGGTCAATCCGGATCTCTCTGTGCTAGGTACTGCAAGGGCTGTCAGAGCTGAGGCAATTCTTGTGCTTTTAGGGTTTTCCTCAGAGTCCCAGACCCAGGTATCACCTAATGCTTAGAGGACCTCCGTTGAGCTGGGCCAACGGGCAGACTGACCATTGCTGAGAGCGCCCTGTAAAAGCAATCTAAGTGCACTCCAAAGAAAATAGGAAGGCTCTGACATTTATTTGGTGATTGTTTTTTTTAACTCTCATTTTTTTCAAAGCAAAGTAGTGACTCAGAAGGCCTGAGTAGCTCCCAAATGAAAATTTGACCAGGAACTGAATTTAAGAAATCTAATTAATCAACGGGGATCTTCTGGATTTCTTCAGCTTCTTTGGCTTTGGCCTTCAGAGAACATATGCTTGTTCAAAGTACTTGTAAATCAAAGTGAAGGTTGCGAGTACAAAATACCTCTGTCCTCAGCATGTCACCTGTGTAAGGGACAGCCAGGCTGGTAACAGAGACCGGGCCTATCAACTCCAGTCCTTTTAAGGGATTATTCTTCGCAAATTATATCAGATATCCTAGGGGATTGTATGATGAGTAGCCTACCTTAGCAGGGCACAGGACTCTGACACAGGAGGTCATCTCCATGAATTTATCTTTTACATTAAGCCAATTAATCATCCACTAAGAATTGCAGTTTCATGCGAGTTGAAAGCACATAGAAAATACTCTGGGCAATACAGTCTTTAAAAGAGCACAGGGAGGGCTGAGCTTTTCAGTGCTGCGTGCAGGCGCTGAAGAGCAGTGTCATTTTTTGATGAGTGGTATTAAACACTGCACTTCCAATTTGTGGGATTTGGGGTGGGGGAGCAACAGGACAGGATAATCCCGCCTGTGCCCTTCGCCTGGTAGAAGCTAGTTCATTCCTCCATACCCAGAAAACCAAATGAGCTCAGCCGTATAAGCAAGAGACAACTACCACTTTGGATGGTCCAGTCCTTGAACAAGACCAAAAGGAGGAAAAGTTTTCTGGCTCATTTTCAATTAAAGGTGAGGAGAGAAGTTGCACACTGGAAACAGTCAAGCCCTACACTAGATTTCTGTATAATCATTTTTAATTATAATTTCATAACAGCCACCTTGCAAAACAGACCCATCATTCCATCCAAACACATAAATGTTCCAGTAATGAAGATAAAACCAAGACCCTTAATCTGTTTCTTCCTCTTCTCACTGCTGCCCATCCCACCCCCACCAGGGCTGGAAGTCTGCAGGAGCAGAGGCGGCAGAGTGTTTCGTGGCAGTCTGTCACTTGCTGCTAATCTTCCAATGCTGAAAATCATTTTAAATCCATTCCTGTCTTTTTGCATTTGCATAACTGTCTAGAAAGAAAACTCTAAAAAGGCAGAGTCTGATTTAGTGTGAATGAACATGTCATAAAACATTTCCAACTCCGCAGCACTTGTGTAAATCTTTCATGATTTAAAAGTTGCCACGTTACCAATACCATGAGTATTACAAAGTACTGGGCTGCAGGCTCAGTGTACGCACAAACAACAATTTCAAGTTAGGCTTCTCTTCTCAGGAGCTAAGTTTCCCTCTGAAAGCAAAGACGATATACACCAAAATCATTTATCTTCAGTGCCAAAATAGACTTTGGGAAGGTTAAGCATCTGCTGACAGTGTTGGTGAAGAATAAAGATATTCAAAGTATTTTTCTGTTTGGAGAGGGCTAAGGTTAAAAAACTTATTTTCTTTTGGTGCATTTAGATCATCTTAAACATGTGTCTACGCTTTCCTCTCCTGAGGGCCCCTGGGCTGCTCTAACGCATGTGGGCAGCCCAGCCTAAGGATGGGGTCACAGCCAGCTGCTGGCCATCATGAGAAGGACCCAAAGCTCTCCTCAACAACAAGTGTCAAAAGAGAAATCCAACTACAAACTAGCATGCAGCATCTGTGAATCCCAGCTTGGTTTCCCCTGTTTACCAGGGTCAAGACAGTGTGCTGCACAGCATGCAGGAGAGCCATGCTGCAAGCAAACCTGGTCATATTTACATCACCCAAAGATCCCCCTGCCTGTACCTATGGATCCTAAACACTGAGCAACCCTCACCCTGCAGCAAACCGCACTGGTGCCCATTAAATGTCTAAGTACTGGCACAGAGGGCTACGAATAGAGCAAAACTCAACTTTTTGAGTTGGCCCTCCAGCCCCAGGCACCCGCCCATGCTGAACATCACACATGACCGTTCAGAGGTGCTGCACACTGTGAACGAGGGGATCTGCTTCACACCACCCCCAAAAGCAAACCCATCTCTGTCCCTGAAAGCTTGTAAAAGCATGTTGGCAAAGGAGCTCCCTCCCCACCTGGAGGCCAGGAGCAGCCTATTGCCTGAAACAAGAGCCTTAATCTTTCTCCCCATAAACAGAATCACTCACTGTGTTTTATTTCCTATCGCTCTCCGCATTATAGAGGGCTTTTTTCATTTTTCCACATACAAGTTTTTCCCCAATGTTCCTCACATTGAGATACTTGCTGCAGGATTTATCAGAACTATTCTTTTCCCTCAGACTGGCAGAAAAGCTGAGAGATCTCAGAAACTGATTTTTCAATGAGATTTTCCATAGCAAGAAATACCTCTGCTCCTGAATGATCACAGTCCCCAAAGTTTCTCTCAGCACTTGCAGCGTGAGTGATAATAGACATTTTTGCTTCATATGCCAGCACAGTAATATCACAAAAATCACTGTAGTCCCCTCTAAGAGAAAAATGTAAACTGCCAGCACTGTTTGTTTGCATTAGCTTCCGAACATTGTCATCGTAGCTCCATCAAACCCCATCACAGGTTTCTAACCCAAACGGCGTTACAGCCTCAAAATCCCCACTCCTCACCCAACACACATTGAGATGTGCAGAATATCTGCTTTATACCTCTAAAGATTTATTGGACAGACAAGGTTTTCAGAAAGAAGCAGTATCTCGGATTAAATCAACTGGATGCAGCTGAAAGTATAACGAGCACACTCGCAGGCACAGGAGCTTCTTTTCAAGTGTGACACACAAGCTGAAAACCTCAAGCTAAGCACAGATTAAGAACAACTGCTCCAGGCTTAAGTTAATTATATTAACCAATTAGACAATCTGAGGGAAAACGCACCTGTAGTGCACAGAGATGAAGATCACCCTTTTTGTGTTACAGAAACAAAGGCAAGAAGTTAGCATAGGTGAGGGGTAGCAAAAAGCATGCAGTGGGGAAAAAAGAATCGTGTCTTGAAGCCAATATCTCACTTGAATTTAGGACTTTTTATATTCAGAGCTATAAATTTTTACCTTTCTGGCTGCCGTTAGAAGGTTTTATAAGTCTTCTTTGAAGAATGAGTTGCAAGTCTTAGTGTTTGTCTTTCTCTTGTAGGTATTCAGGCTGAATGGGGGTCATCGGGAGGTTTAGATTAATTTTTATCATACTGTTTTTCAGCACTGTACTGAAGGGAGTCTCTAAATGATGATTCTCTAAGCCTGCTCTTAACGACCTCCCAGCCCCTCATGGGAGCGATATGAACCCAGCTGACCGTGCCATGGCATAGGAGGATGGACCAGAGGACTCCGTGCCCCTTCCAGCGCTTCCCATTTTCGGGTTTAAGTACTCAGCTGAGAATAGCCATGAGTTTGTTTACTACATGAATATATTACTCGATTCAGTGCGGTTTAAATATAACCTATAATGCATTTTTTCCACCTGTTGTCAACCTAACAAAGTTCTGTGAAATTCTCCAGGGATTTCTCATATTATAAGTTTATTGACTTTGTGCCAGAAGCACCAGTGAAAACAGACAGCAGGCTCTGTTTAAGTGAGACAGATTTCACAGCAGAGCTGCTAAAAATAAAACCCAGAGTACGAAACCGAAGTGTTTTTATCAAAAAGGAGTAGGCTTGTTATAAGTATGTTTGTAAGGAGGATCCTCTTCACAGCCTGCACTTCGCCTGCTCCCCAGGAGAGTAATTGCAGCATGGACTGGGCTGTGGTTCAGTCCTACAAGGGATCACTCCTCACGAGCAGAGCACTCCGTGAAATGTGGTTATCAGCAGTGGCTGCTGCATTTGCTCTGATGGTACCTGCTCCATGAATAGGCTATGGATACTCTAACCCTGGAGAGCAAGGCTCTTTCTTATAAGTTACCTTTATGGTTTTTTGACAGTATTCCTTTATTCACTTTAAAAAGCCAAGGACTTTAATGCAACAATATAGGCAACTACTTCAGCATGCATAGACAGGACTTGATTTCCCCCAGCATCCCCATCAAGGGCTACATTAAAGACATATTTCCCTGAGCATCACATCAAGTGAGGTGTGTATTTGCTCCCGTTTGCATGTCCTGCTGTCCAATAAAACTGGACTGTTTCAAATCGGGGATCTGCTAGGACCTTGCAAAGCCAGCCTCAGGCATGTGCCACCTCTGTCCTCAGTATATGGTATTTTTATGTGTGGACGTAGTCCTGTTTGTGCTCTCTGTGTGCTCACCTGGTCCCATCACACAAACAGGATCCAAGCTAAGCCCATCCTGGCTGCGGGCAGGCAGGACACTGCAGACCATGCTGCTGCCCTGAGGAGGTGCCAGCTATCCTTCTCCAGGGCCAGCTTCTTGTGATGGGTTGGAAAACATTAGGGTTTCAACACTGGGCTCAACAGCACAAGCTCAGCATTTCGTCCTCTCCTTTCCAGCAATGAATCAGTGCACTGCTGGTGCAACAACAAATCGGTGCAATGCAAAAAATTAAGATAAAAAAGGATTCAATAGAACTAGGAAAGGACAGATTCTAACACACAATTCTGGTTTTCTTTCGTAGCTCACAGAAACCGGTGTAAGATCAATAATTACATGTGCTGGCTTAAAGACAGCAGAGCATCACATAGAGTTGTACCCACAGCACTCTTACCCTCCCTCAGAGGTTACCAGCAGCAAAGCTGAGCAGCTGCTGGTCCTTCAAAGGTCCACAGATGCTTTTCTAGGTCTCTCCCCCCACCTTAATCCTCCCTAAAGTCTGGCTGCTGCCCGGGTCTCTTCCTGCAGCCATTCCCTTGCTGCTGACCCTGCCATCCTGTTTGCTCCCGCAGAAACTCCTTGCGGACACCCCAATAACCACTGACCCTTCCCAGTTCCCAAACCTCCCAAGCACCACCCTCACTTCCAGCTCATAACCTGTTCTGCCACCATCATAAATTTAATTTTGCTGCCCAGAAGTTTTTAAGTGGACAAAATGCAATTTCCTGATGCTGAGAGGAAACCTTGAGGTGACTCTGAACATACTACCAGATACTATCAGATTCCCAAGACAGGAACAGCCTGGGTTTTAGATATGTCCACACAACACAAGTTAATATGGTACTATTACATGTTGCATTAACAATGACGTAGTTACAAACATGGAATTTGGCACAGGTTTGAATCAGCTTCCCTGACTAAGAACTGCAAAGGAAAAAAGAAAAAAGCAGCAGCAATTTTTCCAGCCAAAGGGCAACAGCCAATGCCTGTACTTTCATAATAGGCCTGTTTCTTGTTATATTACATTACTATGGCTGCATGCTGAGACATGTCACATTATATTAAAAACAACAAAACCTGCAATCTGTTTCCAGATCAGACATCAATAAAAACAGCCGCAACAATCAGCACTCCGGGTACCTGTGAGAAAATTGATAATTTAATACCTCCAAGAGCTCTTTCCATTACACAGACACGGTAAAAACAAAAACAAACAGCATCTCTGAACGTACGCACTTCTGAAAGCCTGTCACAGTGCACATGGAGAAGACTGACTGAACGGGACTGGAAAGATGGGTGCCAGCCACTGTCCCTGCCAAAGGCATGACAGCCGGCAAGGAAGCAAGCTGTAAGGATGCTGTCGCATTCTTCCAAGTCCTTCCTGAAGGTAGCAGCAGGGAGGTTTTCATTGAGCCACCCTACAAACCTGAGTGCAGGTTCCGCCCCCACCACCATCCAGACCCTGTTGGCTTCAGAAGTACAAAATGGGCTCATGGAGGATGTGCCCCATCATGCCCTATAAGGGGGACTAGGACAGGCCAAGTGAACTGGGTTTACACTGATAAAGGCAACTCAATAACTAGCCCAGACTCATACACAATATTGCCTGTACCTAAAGGCAAGTGAAGAGGACCTCTGTCCTTCCTCTCAGTCAATCTCCTACCTATTTTCCTGATCAAATTCACTGCTTTTGGCCCTTCTGCTGCTCAGCTCACTGGAGATGTCTGCAATGGAGCTACCCAGATGTCAGTTTTTCTCAGCAAAGAGCAGTAACAGATCAGCATGGCCACACTGACATAGGTGCAATATGGGATTAGTGCCCTGAAGAAGAAAAAAAAGGGGAGGAACAAAAAAAAAAAAAAAACCCTTTCGTCTCTCAGACTGGGAGCCACACTGGAGAATGATGCTGCAGGAAGTCTCTCATCCATTGGCACCTACCTCAAAGGGACAAAGTTACAAAGACAGAGGATGTCCATTCGATTTGCTGTAGTGTGAGGTGTGATCTACACCTGCCTCAACTCAGTACAGCTCTTCAGAGAGAACATGAGCATGGAGCAATGACACTGCTGCTGGTTGCGATCTATTCCCAGCTGGCCTTCCCATCCTAAACCTTAACCTTTCCTCTTTCAAAGCCATGCAACTCAAAACATTGGGCATTTCCACACTGTTAGCATGCTCCAGGAGGTTTCTTCACAAGTCTTTGATATGCAGCAGTGATAAAGTTCAATATCTAATTGTAAAAGTGTTTCAGCAAGGCAGGCTTACCATGCCCCCACACTCTTATTCTCTTTGCATTACATCCTGATGGGAGAGCTGAAACCTGGACCATGGATAAGAAGTTATCCCCGATAAGACATGGAATGGTTTCCCTCCAGGAACCTCCACACCAATACCCTGAGAAAAGCAGCCTTTCTCCTCCAAGCACATACTGTCCTCCAAACTTTTGGGCTAGAGGCTAATGAACTCAGCCTTCTCAATGGTTAGCACATGAGCTACCCAGAGTAAAGACCAGGGTAGGCAAAAGCTGAATCCCCTCAACCCAGAGCAGGTATCTGTGGTCAGGAAGGGCTGCTTCACCACCACCCCTTTGGCTAATGGCTCACCGAGTCCTGTTTTAGCAGCTAATTCAAGGCCACATTTGTGCTAATAGCCCTAACCCCAGACACAGGTTTAATTTGTTTAACATTAAATTTAGGGCTTCAGGGGCCATTATAATGAATTTCATTAAACAGAAAAATTCTATAATGTAGTATTTTATGATTAATTAACTGTGCATAAAAATGGTAATTATAATTATGCTCATAATTCCACTCTTGTGTCATTATCATAATAATTGATCAAAATGTTTTACCCCACAAGCATTTTAAAAACTGCAGTGCAAGAGAGAAAAACCCTCTTAAGCCCACACCAAACAGCTTTTGCCGGCAATCCCCAGATACTGTCTCTCCATCCCACAACTTCTAACGCAGAAGCCTTTTGAACAGCCAACACAACTTTACCAACAAAGCTGTTTGTTATGAGGGGTGGGGGGAAGATAAAAGTCCATTTGTAGATGGAAAAAGTGTATTTCTGATCAGAACACAGTCGAGGAACAGACCGTAGCTTCGCTTTGAAAATGGCCAGCTGCCCTACTTTCCTGCTTTCTGTGCATGGCTTCTGATCACAGGCTGCATCAAAAGCACCTATCGCCTGGTTTTGAAGATAATGGAG
The DNA here is from genome assembly GCF_965183815.1 of Platalea leucorodia. Classification (NCBI taxonomy): domain Eukaryota; kingdom Metazoa; phylum Chordata; class Aves; order Pelecaniformes; family Threskiornithidae; genus Platalea; species Platalea leucorodia. The sequence continues at coordinate 2,943,552 of NC_138829.1, forward strand.
ATTAGACTAGTGAGATCAAACAGATTAGATAGGCAGCTGAATAATTATCCCCCCACCATTATGCCTGCATCATATCACAGCCAAGGATTGGAAAGTGCTTTGAAAAGGCGTCAAAGTATTACTGACCCAAACTGCCAGTAGCTCTAGCTCTGGAATAGAGGGATTAGACAACTGCCTATGGCAGCCAAAACCTAAATCTCCTCATTTCAGCTCTCTTCTCCAAGCCACATAAAAAGTAATGCTCTTGAACATCTCTGCTGCCCCTGCTCTGGTCCTGGCTCTCCTCAGCAATATTCCCTGACAAGTTTTGATCACGTCATGCTTTCCTTGTGTCCTTTCGTACTTCTGCTGGCATCTCTGCTGCTTCTCTGGATGATTTTACCTGGAAATCCATAATGTTCCCCAGCATCCTTCCCATGGCTTCAGTGGCATGGGTCAGTTGTTCCCTAATTTCCACCAGAGCTCTGGTAACAGAGATGAGGACACTGTACTCGCTGGTTTAAATAATCCACAACAGGCAGCAACACACTGCAAAAATCCAAATGGTGGACATTCACCTTGGGTGACCATGAATACACTAGAAAATAGGCCATTTTTGTGTCCTGACAACCACAGCTTGTTAGGAGCACGTAGCATTTTAATTGCATGTTTTGCAGCCAGTGTGATTGCCACTTCAACAACTCCCTTGCTACAGACACAGAAAAGCAAGTTTTGCAAAGCCCATGAGCACCAGCAAAAGCTGAGAATCACAGAATCGTTAAGATTGGAAAAGACCCTTAAGATCATCGAGTCCAACCGTTAACCCAGCACTGCCAAGTCCATCACTATACCATGTCCTCAAGCACCACATCTCCCCGGCTTTTAAATCCCTCCAGGGATGGGGACTCAGCCCCTGCCCTGGGCAGCCTGGGCCAGGGCCTGACAGCCCTTTGGGGGAAGAAGTTTTTCCCAATACCCAACCCAAACCTGCCCTGGCGCAGCTTGAGGCCGTTCCCTCTCGTCCCATCGCTTGTTCCTGGGGAGCAGAGACCGACCCCCCCGGCTCCAGCCTCCTTTCAGGCCGTTGCAGAGAGCGATGAGGGCTCCCCTCAGCCTCCTCTTCTCCAGGCTGAGCCCCCCCAGCTCCCCCAGCCGCTCCTCCCCAGCCTTGTGCTCCAGCCCCTGCCCCAGCCTCGCTGCCCTGCTCTGGCCACGCTCCAGCCCCTCCATGGCCGCCTTGGGGTGCGGGGCCCAGCGCTGAGCACAGCATTCGAGGGGCGGCCTCACCAGTGCCCAGCGCAGGGGCACCATCACCTCCCTGCTCCTGCTGGCCACGCCGTGCCTGATACAAGCCAGGATGCCATTGGCCCTCTTGGCCACCTGGGCACACTGCTGGCTCATGGTCAGGCGGCTGTCGACCAGCACCCCCAGGTCCTTTTCTGCCGGGCAGCTCCCAGCCGCTCCTCCCCCAGCCTGTAGCATTGCATGAACCATCCAAAACAATCATCAGTGACATCACAGGCCTCTCTGTGGGAGTGGGCCGTGTCACAGGAGCAGACCTGTGCCTGCCAAAAGCTTTGAGAGCAAGCAGAGGAGGCAGGGGGAGCTGACCCGAAGGGGCCACACTCTGAGTGTGCCTCAAAAGCCACACAGCTTGTCCAGGCATGCCAGGAAGATGTTACCCGCACGAGCTACCTATTGGCCAGGGAAACTGGGACAAAAAACACAGTGACACACAGCAGGACTTCTTTTATCTCACTACGTCTTCCTTACTTTGCTTTTCTACTCCTCTCCCTCAGGTATCTGTTTTTCCTCTGTCCAGGGCTTTGTATCTCCATCCATCCCAACAGCCAGCTGTGCCAGCCTTGCATTTTCTCCCCCGTCTCCCTGGACCTGTCCTCCCTTCCTCTTCTCTAAGCACTCTTTTAGGATCACTCAAACATTTGGGGAGTGCAGTGTAAAAGGGCTGCTCTCCATCACGTTGGTCACCCTTCCAGCCCTGCTCCAAACCACTTACACAGCTCCCCCTCCCACTGGCTTCCAGTGAGCTCTCGGATCACTCTACGATGCTGTGGCTCTTCCCAGAGCCCTCTGCCCATCCCACACCAAAGAGCAACAAAATTGGTGGGATAAACTTCCTCGCTGTCTCCAACACATGGCAGAGGTTTGGGATGGGTTCAGCTGCTGGGGTCCCTGTGCAGATCTCATTGGTAAAACCAACCTCCGCAGGTGCAGCTCAGAAAAGGCTTCTTCACCTCCACCATTAGTCACGCTCGTCAACCTCTCTCATCCCCAGCTAATGCCAAGGCACGGGGTGCATTTATATCGCTTTCTGTAGGCTCCAGCTATGCGTGGATAGGACCAATTTATATTTTACCTTTGGTTCAGCTTGGGCAGGGAAATATTAACTTCATTGGTGGGACAGAGAGGCTCAGACACACACCACTGCCCATGCTCAGCGCAACATGGTGCAAAGAGTGCTTTTGTGAAGTGCTGTTCAGGAGTGAGCGAGTTCATGGTCCTGGATATTAAACTGAAAGAGGAGCCTGAATTTCAGCAAAGGGACAGAATATCACAAGCCCTCACCAATTACAGATTTAACAGTTCTTCTCATAACAACCTTCTCCTGTACTTCCGAATTTACCTCTCCCTCAATGCAGAGTCTACCTTTTCAAAAATAGCTCCCAGACACTTACGTGGGTATCCCAGTTAATTTAGGTCCTGCTGTAGGATCATGGCTCCTTCCATCCACATGCTGAAGTTGACGTGAGTGCTGAGCACTCCTGAAAAGTCAGCCTTCCCCAGCAAGGACACTGTTGGTGGACACTGGGGAACAACTCACCAGTCTCCTACCAGCAATGTTTTCCATCGTAATCTTAAAAGACCAAGCAACGGGATGTGCCTGGGGAATTGCAGGGCCCTGTATGCACTACTGAGACCACAGGTGCACTGTGAGCCTCCCTGCAATTCCTAGTAGTGTCAACTCAGCACTAAAGGGGCCATTTCATGTGCATCTAATCTGATATAACCCACCACCACCACCTTGGCTGCTTCTCGAGGAACTGCAAGAGACGGTAGATTAGCCAGCAAATCTTGCTGCCTTGAGCACACTCTGATATTTCCCAGAATTAAGGTATCTTCAAATGCACGGGGACTGCAGCTGAAAGCCAATGCATCTATCTGCCTCCAGACTTTCTTACCCCTACAAAGCAGTAACCTGCCTTGTCCTGGCAGTTTTCTCAGCAGAGAACCAAGTGGGGCAGCTGGCTGTAAGGCAACAGCAAGCTTGACGATTCAGATCTCTGCTCGCACTTTAGGTCCAGCCCTTCTGGCAAGTAAATTGTTAAAGTCCAAAATTCAGGCTTTGGTTTTCCCAGATCTGCCTTCAAGACATGTTGTTCCCGTCTTCCCCAGCAGTTACACCATCACCTCAGTCTGGAGGGGGATCTCCAGTGGCCTGGGGGCAAGCTGCTCACGGGGAGCAGGCTGGGAGCTTCTCCCATATCCCCGGGGCCTGTTTGCACCAAGATAGCACCTAATCCTTGGCATCACAGCTCACAAATTATCAGATCAATTTTAAAAAGTCTCTACTTTAAAGTAATTGTCAGCACGTAGCTGGAAATCAGCAGCAAGGGCCCCTCCTGAGGCTACGCCTGGGGCAGCACCACTAGATTATATTCATCCATGCTCCAGCAGTCCAAGGCTCAGGAACAGCTTCAGTCAGCGGCAACAACTCTGAATTCAGGCTTTGGCTGAGGCTTCCCTTTATTTTCAATTAAATGTTGGGTGATGCAAGTGCACAAGAGATCACAGGAATACACGACTGCTGACAGCAGTCCACTAGTCCAACACGTTTGGCAGCTATGTCCATAAAGCCTTCTAATGTTTGGATGAATAAGGAATGAGCTGGACAGCCAGAGCTGCCCCTGAACTGCCAGGACAGCAATGCCTTTCCTCCCTCGCAGGGCAGACCCAAACACTTACCCACAGAGCTCTATTGCTATGTTAGACTCCCAGCACAATTCTAAGATGTCCAAGACCTTGTTATCCCTGTGAAACTGCCTGAATCAAATACCTGTGGTGGGCTGCATGAAACAAGATATTAATCACTCACCAGGAATTACCAGAATATCTGTCAAGTGGATTGCAAAGGAGTACGGCATGCCGGGACGATCAGCCAGTAACGGTAGCAGATGCTGTAGCTGTGCTCTGCAAGCGCATCTGGCTGTTGCAATCCTCCAGGAGCTGTCAGATTTCAAGAACTAAACTGCAGATTGATTCCAGCCACCATTCAGCAATTTGTTAATATTTTATGTGGCAAAGCTCCCTGCTCCGCACGTTCACTGCAAGTTCTGAAGTGTGACATATCGTTAAAAAATGACAGTTAATACAGAAATATAGAAAGCAAGAACAGTTTAACAGGACTGAAGAACAACCCAGTGCCATGCTGAAGGCAGCAGTTTTGCTCCAGTAAACGTGTTAGGAAAGCTCTCTACTTGCATAACAGGAAAGCAGCCCAAAATGCAGATGCTCATAATCCTTGCACAGCCACTACAAAACCAAAGAGGAGTAAAAACTTTGTATTGACATGAGTTTTCAACAATAAAGTCCTCTTGGTTCCTACAGATTTGCTGCGGGCATGTCCAGGACTACCAGGACTTTGGCAGGACTGAGCAGTTCAGCACGTTCCTGAGCAATGCACAACTGGGGAGGAAGCTGCAGCATCTTCTCCCTCTCTTCCTTGAGCTAATTGCTGCTCTTGCCTAGCCCAGAGCTCAGAGTCAGAGCTCTCTCAGGGAGCTCATCAAAATGGGTTCATTTTCTGGGGCAGCCAGGATTTGCTTCTTCCTCATCACTGTGTAAGCATCCTAGGTATTCCAGGGACTGGACTTTCCCCTGCTTTTTTGGAACTGCTGAACCCTTTCTGCTTCACCTAATTAACCTGGAAGCCTTACACTGAGGGTCTGGCCCAGTGACTTAGGCAGGAGGAGACCCTCCCTCTAGTTTCTATATCAATAAATGTCAAAAGAGTTAACACTGGGTAAGTTTAAACAGCTCCTTTCAGTGTGTGTGTCAGTGCCTCATTCAAGGCGCTGAATTCCTCAGGATCACAAGGCGGATAAGAGGAACATCTTCTGCACCTCATGTCCCTGCCTACAAAGGGCAGACCTGTCCTCTGTGCAGGGTGCCAAGAGGGTCACCAAGGAGGGCAAGGCACGCGGGCAACCCAGAGCATCTCGGGCGGATAAATGCTAATCCAAGTCAGACTCCTGGCAAGGCTCCGCCTGCCTGCAATTGACAGGTCTAATTTCTGTTAATGTCTCACAACTACAGCTCTGGAGGGTATTTAAAGATTCAAGGCCTGAAACTCACCCCTCCTCCAATGCAAAGCTAATTTTAGGCCTGAGAAACCAGAGCAAGGTGCCCAGCACAGATGGAAGATGCCCCAAAAGCTCAGTGAGGTACCAGATGGGTGAGAGAGGACAGATATTGAACATCGAGACTAATGCACATAGTGTCTTCCGTGGGCTTTGATCAGGTGTTTGTAGGAGAGACACTACACACCACTATTCTGTGTTGCATATAGATTCAACAGCATCATCATGGGCACATCAAATCCATCTGACACTAATCCGGCACGACAACTGTGCTCAAAGCCAGCAATTCCTCATGCCCGCATGGTCCCTGGCAAATCCACTGGCCAGCACGAACGGGAAATCAGCCGGCGGGTGACTGCCACAAGTGTGTCAGGAACATCATGAATTGCAACCTTCAAGTCTTGAAAAAATAAGTTAAATCAAAATTAGAAAGCTGCTCACTTTTGAGACAGACTGTTCCAAATAAACAGCAACGTGCTCACATGCTGCAGAGGAAAACGTGATGAAAGCCAAAGCACAACGCTGCCCTGCCTGGGAAGCCTCACGTCTGGCGAAGAGCTTGCAGCATTGACTGCACAGAGCCTGAAGCAGATGCTGTATGAAAATTGGGGTTTGCATTGTTAAACATCTTCTAGGCCTCCTTATTCCAATTTAAAAGATTGTCTTCTACCTTTTCTTTGTATAACTACCCTCAAAACGTAAATTGAAATATATCATCTACAGAACAAAACACTGAGGAGGGCAGCTTCCAAAATACCTCCTCTGCCCTCCTCACCCTTGCAGGCACAGGACAAGTGGGAGAAAACACGCATGAAGGTTGTCAAAGTGTTTTGTTGGCTAACCCAACGCAACTACAAAGAAGGGTCTGCAACGGAGTTGTACAATTGACCGTACAGTTTGACTCCTGGCTGTAGGCATCCTACTGTATGGGAAGGTACAATCGTTTCCTATCAAGACACAGAGACATCCTATAGACATCTTACTTCAGACTCATTCCATCCATCTTAAATTTTGTACCAGGTCTCTTTGGACTTTGGGGATACAGTTATGTGACCTGGGAAAAATCCCTCCTTGTTCCCCAAACTGCTATGAATACTTACTATAACCTCTCTGGAATGAGGATCACCAGCTCCCCACTTGGCCAGCATGGAAACTGGCCTTCTTTCCTGCTGAAGCTACTGGTGGCAGATGAGGCCCAGCTTCGACCCCAGCAAGTAATACGCATCTTTGGAAAAGGTGAAGGACTGTCCTACACAGTACTTTGACATACCAGGATATAGGGGGAGCAACCTCTGAAACAGGCCAGCATGCTTTGTAGTCTGCCCATGGAGATGTGAAACAGGTCATATTTTAGATCCTATAACTGAAGATACCACGAAAATCTCTAAATGACCGCAGATAAATTACTGTTCTGAAACCATAAACTTTAGTACATGTGAGTAAATACACTATTTGACTCGTTCCACAGGCTACTTTCATGAGTAAAGTCAAGTCCAAAATTGAATTCTTGAAAGAGTAAAGATTTATATACCCTATTTTTCCTCTCCATTAGTCTTACGAACTGTCAAAGTGAGCGACAATTTTAGTGTAGTGCAGTATTTGAAACCTGGATGAGCAATAAAAGCCACCAAAGCACTAATACAGCCAGAATTAGTTGAGGGGTTTAGGTCTGAAAGGCATCCTGGACTACAGCTGCAGATTCTCTGGGACTTTGTACCCCTGACAAGCTGAAAAGAAACAAAAGACACCTCAAACTCATTGCTTTGGGTTACTCTAACAGCACCCATGCAGGAATGCCCTGCTTTGGGTCAAGTCCCATCTAACACGTCCATGCTCATCACTGCAGCTGCATTGATTCAACTGTCGGCTTTTCAAGCCATGGAGAAGCTGCAAATCTTACAGTCAAATCTTGATCACATTAGAGGTTAATTGGCTCATATTGGTTTACTTTTGGTTTGTAAGCTGTGAGAGCTTCTCTACTCAGGGCAGGCACCAATGCCAGTTGCTGGCGCTCCCAGGGGATGTGTGGGAGCGAATGCCTGGGTTTTTGTAATCACTGCGAGTCTGATTGTTTGAAATGGATTTATTTATATCCTATAATCAATGTATTTCCTGAAATGGACTGAGGCTTGATAGCTGGGTAACAACATTGTCTCTGCCAGCAACTCAGATCAAACACAAGACACTTTGTTTGAGAAGTACTTGAACTTTAAGAAACCTCTGAAAAAGATTTTGGTGGCATCATTAAGCAACAGGACATTGCCTCTGCTTCTGCCTCATATGCGGGACAGAGCTAGCCAGGAGACCATTAGAGAGGACCTCAGCAACTCAAGCGTATGTGTCTCAGATCAAAAGAAGTGCTGTATTTTAGTTGAATACCTGGTTCTGTGCCTAATGAGATATTATTTATTGAGATGCCACAAAGTCTCACCTCTGCATCATTTTAACTATAAACCACCACAAATGTTTCTATTTCTTTTCATTATAAAACAGACAGCCTCGATAACCTCAAAACACCACTAACAGGGGAAAAAAAAAAAAATGTATATTTAAAGTATAGAGTGAATCTGGCATAAAAACAAATGGGACAAAATTGACTGTGAATATAGCTAGGCTGGAAATTAAAAGAAAGTTTCTAACCATTAAAGCAGTGAAAATCTGGAACAGCCTTTCTGTGAAGAGTAGTAGAGTCTTAAACTACAGAGCTTGATATTTTTCTGAAAAGGATTATGTGACAGTCTCCTTGGCAGAGATACCGGAGTCAGTGGTCCAGAAGGGATGGATGTTCCCACGACTTCCCTCTGCATCCATCCGCAGGCAAACGCCAAGGTCATGATAACCATAGGACCAATAGCTGTGCTAAGGCCGCCCATCAGCCCTACACACTGCATATAAGTAGATATACACAGTATATTATATTTACACTTTATATCTAACCAGAAAGAGCATCTCATATTACTCTCTCCACATTTCCGCTGCCTAAAGGGGCTTACACATCAGTGGCACCTGCTTTTTCCCCTCTACGTACCAATGGGAGCCCTGGGTGCCTAGCCCATACGTACTCTCTAAACTATAATCCTCTGCTGCTAAGGGAGTCCTCTATAGTATCCAAAGGCTGCAGGGGCATTTCTGTGCTTCCTGCGGGGTTTGCAAGGCACAGGCCTGCAAGTGCCAAATTCAATTAGGCATTTTCATGGGAAGTGCAGAAATCCTGGGGCAGGTATTATAACTTTGGATCCACTAGTCATTTAAGTGAATAAGGTTGTGCAATACATTCTTGTAAGTAAGTAGCCTACTGTCGTGGTTTAACCCCAGCTGGCAACTAAGCACCACCCAGCCACTCGATCACTCCCCACCAGTGGGATGGGGGAGAGAATCAGAGGAGCAAAATTGAGAAAACTTGTGGCTTCAGATAAAGCTAGTTTAATGCATAAAGCAAAAGCCAGGTGAGCAAGTAAAGCAAAACAAGGAATTCATTCACTGCTTCCCACCAGCAGGCAGGTGCTCAGCCATCTCCAGGACAGCAGAGCTCCATCATGCATAATGCTTACTTGGGAAGACAAACACCATCACTCCAAACATACTCCCCTTCCTTCTTCTTCCCCCAGCTTTATATGCTGAGCACGGGATAGCCCTTTGGGCAGTTGGGGTCAGCTGTCCCAGCCGTGTCCCCTCCCAACTCCTTGTGCCCCCCAGCCTCCTCGCTGGTGGGGCGGGGTGAGGAGCAGAAAAGGCCTTGACCCTGTGTAAGCACTGCTCAGCAATAACTAAAGCATCCCTGTGTTATCAACACTGTCTTCAGTACAAATCAAAACATAGCCCCATACTGGCTACTATGAAGAAAATTATCCCAGCCAAAACCAGCACACCTACAAAAGGGAATCCTTTCAGAATTCGCTTACATAGTGTCATCAGTTCTTCACTTCTAGATGTCTTTAAGATGAGCTAAACACATTACTTGAACACTCCCTAAAAATCACAAAGACTGTGCAGAAGGGCCCAGCAGGCATCTACTTGAAATTAATTATGCTTCTACAATAGTCTGATGTCTCACCAAGCTGTCAAAGGGAGCAAAAAGCGCAGACTACAAGACTCAAAGGCATGGGAAAACATCACTTCATTCACAGTGGTGTTTGGTCTGGCCACATGTCACGCATGGCAAGTCACTCCATGCTTCTTGAGCGTCCTTGAAGGAAAGGGTACAAAGAAAAAAAAAAAAAAAAAAAAGAACCAAAAAAACCAAAAACCCAAGATCAAGCTGGTCAAGATCTTCCATTTAACCTGAAATCACAAACTGGTGGGAAAAGCCTATTGTGTTTCCTTGAGGACAACTATTATCATAGTATTTACATAGCATGATCACCAGGTATTTCTCCAAAAAGGAAATGTATTTTCAATAATGTATTATTTGAAGTAGGCAAGTAAAAGCTTCCTGGCTCTTTTTCTTTCTGCGAACGCTCTGGATATTCTTGCACGTTAGGGTAAGGGAACATGCATTTAATGAAGTGACAGATCTGGGAGCCGAAGACCCCTGGGTACACCCCTAGGGCTACTGCACCTGCAATACGGGGACTGGAGGAGCAACAGACCATGGACCTTCCCCTCCTGAACAGCGGTAACAGAACTGGACTTTCTCCACTTTCCCTCCCAAGAAAAGAGACACCAGAGTCACTCGTCCTTGCAGAGCCTGCCTTAGCTGGCAATATTATGGCTTTAACATATTATTATCCGCTGTAGAGGCACAGCGTGGTGAATATGCCTGAGAACAGAGTCTGAGACAGTCTAGTCTGAGCGACAATGATTCCAAAGGGAAAGGCCATAAACACTCTCATCCTAGAAGAAACCATTACTGCAGAAATAAACCCATTCCATATAAATTGGGCCCAATTCTAAACCATCTTGTGCTCCAAACTACAAAGCTCTTCAGACTGAGTAATATCTTCCCTATTCAGGAAACGCTGAAACAAAGCACTCGGAACAAAACCACTTTGGCATCTCTACTGTGGAAAAACTGTTCTCCACGATTCCCTGGTGGGACCCTCCTCTCTGCGGAGAGGCTTTGTATATTAAGCTGAGCTGCAGAAAGCACTCGGCACACCAACTCACAAGCAAGATGCTGCAAGTGGCTTATTTCAGCTGCTAAAAGCAAGTCCATTGTGCAAGAGTGATGCATTAAATCCCAGGGCTGCTGCAGATCAGCGCTGTGCACCCAATGCCATTTGCACTGAACCCTGTCCACTTCATTCATGCGAGGGTATCCTCAGCATTAGCAAGAGCTGTCCCCACGTGTCCCCAAGCTTGTCCTCCAGAATCTGCACTCAAAAAACAGGAGAGCACTTATTCTAAACTACTGAATATTTATTGCTCATAAATGATTGGAAAAATCTGACTGCATCCTACTTTTCAATGTGCAAATCTGGTACATTGGTAGACTCCATTTTACTAGTGTGCCATTCGGATTTTAATGAGCCAGATCTCAAGCATTAGCTTCTGGAAATGTATATGAAGTCATTATGTATATGGATTTTATATGGAGGCATTGAAGCCAGCCAGCCACAGTAAAGCAAATTGCTGTTCGCATTGTTTGACCTCCAGCAGCGGTAAGACGGACACGTGTGACCGTCGGGAAGGAGCGTCCTGTTCTTAGCCACTTGCAGCTTCACAGGACGGAGGCCGTACCATGTCAGGACACAACCTCACACCCTTCAGGTGTTGGTCAGTGATCGTATCGGAGAAGCCTTCTCCTGTACTGGAATTGCCCTATGATCTCCCACCCAGTACCACCAGACTCAGTTTTCTCTACCAGCATTTCCTATCTCTAGCTCTTATCTACTGCACGGTGAAAATCCATGCTGGCTTCTTTTCCTCCCCTTATATTTCTTCCAAGAGGAAGAATATTCTCAACTGGATAGAGAACTGAAATGCAAGCCACAAGTCTTGGATTTTACTCCTGACTAAACTGCTAACCTCGGGCAAGTCTGACTCCTCTCCCAACCTTTTGTCTCTTTTTGTCCATGTGGGCTATCCATTAACATACAAGAATTTGGGTGCTCATCCTAAACAACTCTCTAAAACTCCTTTATTAACAGGGAGAGAATGATAATTCCATAAGATAACTCATGTTCTGCTAGGAATTGCTCTCTGTATGTTCTTTTGTCTCCACTGGTTATAAAAGGAAATTAATGGTTGGTTTGCACTAAAACCTAAACTAAACTAAAGGTGGGTGAGGTCAGTAATATCCTTCTTGGGTATTTTTATGGTACCTGCCCTAATGGGAGTTCCCGTTTCAGTTGAAACCTCTGGCTGCAACTGGAGCACAATAACAAATGCAAAATTCTGGGCACTCAGCTCCACCTTCCTGCAACCTGTGGAAGCTGCTCTACACAGCAAGGCCTCCTCCCTGCCTCCAAGTCATTTCTTCATTGATTTCACTAAATACGCTGCTGAGGTGCACATGTGATAGAGCTCTTTTGTATTAAAAGTATTTTAAAATGCATATTTCTGTTTCCTCTCTCCCAAGCCATGGGAAAGCGTCAGCATCCAAAAGTTCTGGAAACCAGTTCTGAACTCCAGAAAAGTTAAAAATTCACTGATGTCAGCTCCAAAGGTGTGGTAGACACGTTAAGCGTCAGGAATCGGAAAACATTGTGCTCATGAGAGACTACCTCACCAAGAGCAAAGGCTGTCTGTTCATTAAGATGGCTAGTCTGGCCGCCCTGCTGTTGTTGCTCAGCTGCTTCCCAGAGCCATCTCAGCCCTTTGAGCCTACAGCAAAGCACCTGAGAATTTTAGGTTTGTTTTTTGTTTTTTTTTTAATATAAATCTCAACAATTTAATGATGATGCTTGGGCACCTGCTTCCTCAGGCAGCACAGAGCCATTCACCTTTGAAACAGCACCTGAAGCTGCCATGTGAAGATGTGTTTCACAAGAGACTTCTGTTACACATTTCCTTTTCATCACCAGTTATCTGATGCCTTCTTATCGGTACCAAAAGCAAAAGAGGGCTGAAAGAGGATTTGAGGGACAAGTGACTACTAGATTAGCTATGAAGTGAGGACATTGCAGAAGAAACTACAAGGCCTGTGGGAGAAAGACAAATACACATAGGAAATCAGAGGAGAGAATGGGAGATGGTGATGCACTAGACAAAGACAGGGAAGGGAGAGGGGAGGAAAGCTTTGAAATGACTTGAAAGTAAAGATGGGATGTTTAGAAGCGTGATGGAAACGGGCAGCAGCAGAACGCATTAATATTTTCACGGGGAAGCAGCAAAAGCATCACAAGTGGATCAGGTAGGAGAGGAGTGCATCAGAGCAGCCACAACACAGCGGCGTAGGGAGGCTGCAATAAAAACAGGAGAGGAGGAACCATGGTAGACGTGATGGGAGGAGACCAGATCTGGATCCTCCTGCAGTCACAGCACGGGAAAGCAAGAAAGGGCATCTGAGGTCAAAAAGAGAGGGAAAAATATAATCGAATGAGGAAGGCAAGGGTTTAGGAGCCAACATTTGGCCAAGCTCAGTGCACCCTTCTGTGGCTTTTCCAGGCAAGTCTTGAGATGTGCTATAGGAAGAGACAGTTCACTAAGGAAAAGCAAGTAAACAAGTGTTTGGTACAAGAACTTAGCAACGTAAGGGGATAAAATGTCCCCCCAGGACAGGGTTAGAGAGAAAACAGTGGGCAAACGGCATTATGTGCTTGTGCGTGTGTATACACACACATGTATACATGCATATATATGTACATACACACATGTGTATGTGTCTGTATGAGAAACTTTAAATATGTAAAATTTGAACAATATATAATACATAATTTTCTATATATATTAACTATTTAAAGTCCTGAAGCTAGCAGATCTGGGAGGAATTTTGCAATCGAGTCAGCAAGGTCAGGATTTTCCTCACCTGGATACCACACTAGATTGTTCCCTTCTCCTGGGTTTCTCCAAAAGAGAACTAACCTACATAAAAAAAAAATAAATAAATCATAGAACAGTTTGTTTTGGAAGGAACCTTAAAGCTCATCTGGTTCCAATCCCCCTGCGATGGGCAGGGACACCTTCCACTGGACCAGGTTGCTCAAAGCCCCATCCAACCTGGCCTTGAACGCTTCCAGGGATGGGGCATCCACAACTTCTCTGGGCAACCTGTGCCAGTGCCTCAGCACCCTCACAGTAAATAATTTCTTCCTTAGATCTAATCTAAATCTACTCTCTTTCAGTTTAAAGCCTGTGGGATAGCACTTCTTTGAAAGTCAACACCCATTGAGATCTTCCACCACTGAGTTTCAAGAAATAGCCCTTCAGTGAGCACACACAGCTTTTCCATGCAGTTTTGCCCCCGTCTGCTCACCCTTCAGTTCAGAGTCTTTGGCCCATGGCAGGTTTGCTGCATCACATGGACATGTTGGTTCTGCCCGCTCTACCCACCTCCAGGCCAGCAGGACCACAATGGGCTGTGCTCACATCCCCTTTTCTTAGCCCTCAAAGGAATGTGCTCCTAAAGTATTGATGCTAGATACATGCCAAATAGTCCTTTCTCAAGTATCCATCACCCAAAAGGTTGATGCAGCTTGATTCGTCCTCTTATGCACTTAGTTTGATATTCTTTGACAGACCTGCACTTAGAGCAACCTGACAGTCCCGCTTAGACATCTGCTGCAAACTGCAGAATAAAAAAAAAAAAAATCTATTGAATATTGCACAGTAATTAAGATCAAGTATGAAGACCAGGGCAACAAGTAGTTAAGGCAACCTGATCTTTCCTTAGAGTTGGGACCCTCTGCCCAGCCATCCAGAGGAGGGCAGGAGAGGCCATCTCCACACATATGCAGCCTTAGCAAGGGGGATTCCTTCTCATTAGAGAGGAAGAGAGATTTACCTGTGTTTGAGAATCTACCTATGGAAACAACTCTTTTTTTTTAGCATCTCCAGAGGGCTAAAGCCTATTACACTGATAATGACTTCTGAGACTAGGTAGGGAATACCTATCAACATTTAAGGAGTGAAAAAAATAAAGTTGTTGGCAGGTTAAATTTGCATCCTTCACCACTCTGTTGGTGTTAGTAGGAAGAGTTTCTGGTTTTCTGCTGTGCAAGGATGAAGGAGCCAGGTGGGCTGCTCCGCACAAACGCCAGGCACCGCTCCAAGGCTTCCAGGGTAACATAAAAATGCCATGCAGGCCTATTTGGTGAACTGATATTCTTAAAAAGAAATTGTTTGCCATCATTGAATAAAAACAAAATCTCCAGAGGCCACAGAGCCTAATAGGCAATATTTAGAAATTGAGGCTGAAAATTAAGGCTGTCTTGTGGAAATTATTTCCATGTGGCTTTAACATATTTCTTCATGAAATTTAATGTCACCTATAAGGGCATTCAGTGACTAGATTTTGTTATTATTTACAGCCCATTATCTAAAGTACAACACGCATAATAGCTCCATACAGAATATGAGTATTTAACAGTAGTCAATGAATAAAACTGTCAGCTCACCGTACCTCACCGACATCGGTGTCTTTGCAGAATAATGGGGCATCACAGGGTACAAAAACATTGAGCTTCGTTATCTGAAAGGAGAACGCTTTGAACTTGGCAAGCGATAAAGTGAGAAGCATGATGGTATAAATAACCCTGCTTAATACTACCATCATAAAACACACCACCCTAATTAGCACCACCACCGGTCCTGCCTGAGCAGCAGCAGCTATGCTGCATGCTGGGGGTGAGCTCCCAGGTTTGAGCGAGGCATGCGGCGAACGAGATTTGCTTTATGTACAGTGCATCTGCTCTTATCGTTGTGCTTTTAGCCATCATGTTCTTTTGAACCTTTATAACTTACCCTTGGTTGATACCATCTAGTTTCTCTGTCCCTTCCCCTGTTACATCCTGCAACCTGGTCCTTTTCTAACCCGTTATCACTGGTGGAGAGTCTCTACATCTCCCATTTCACATATAGATGTAGAGGTACATACAAGCTCCTCCACCCAGCCCCTTTCACATCTTGCACTATGTGCAGTTATGTCTTCAGTCTTCCCTGTAAAGCTCTGGTGTTCAAAAACCCAAGCAACACAACGCACAGAACAGGGAGAGTAATCCATGACAAACCTGAGCCAGAGCCCAAGCAGATCAAAGGCAAGATTTCCAGCAGTAGCACAAAGTACGGCTTTCTCCCTTCGCAGATGTTATGGCCGTTCCATACACAAACTCCTAGGGTTGCCCTCTGCTTGCAAAACGATGGAAACTCCTCATGAGAGAGAAAGCAGTACAGCCCCGTGTCTCCACATGGTTGAAGCTGCGCAGGACACGCAGCCCTGTCTACAAGAGGGAGCTCACTTTCACGCCAACGTTTTTCACAAATTCATTAAAGCTCCTACCTGCCGGCAGAAAGGCATCTTGACAGAATAAAAGTGACAACAAATAGGAATTCACAGCACTAGCTCCACAGAGGAATTTGGATGTTTCAAGAACAACAAAAAAAAAAAAATTACAAGTCACATTCATAGGAAAGCATCAACATTTCTTTCCTTCCATGTTTCCAGCAAATAACATGAACTTTTAAGTTTAAGTGGAAGCCAGCTTTTTTCCCCACACTGAGCTGCAACTTCCCTTCAATATCTAACTGTGGTTGCCATCATGGCTCCCCCCCCATGACATTTGCCAAGGGTTCCCCTGAACAGTTCATGCAGGCTGCTGTTCTCAATGGGCTCCATTTAACAAAGAATAGAAGAAACCTCTTCTTAAACATCATTTTCATTCTTCTGCAGTGGCAAATATATTCAAATTGGCTACTGCATTGCCCTATGGTCTAAACTAAGATGTTTTTGAGTACGTTTGCCTTCTCCTGTCCCATCTATGAAACAGTGAACTGTTCTTGAATCT
Organism: Platalea leucorodia; assembly: GCF_965183815.1. Taxonomy (NCBI): domain Eukaryota; kingdom Metazoa; phylum Chordata; class Aves; order Pelecaniformes; family Threskiornithidae; genus Platalea; species Platalea leucorodia. Next base: position 2,959,792 of record NC_138829.1, read on the forward strand.
AGGATTTTCATCAGAAATTACATGTCCCACCGTTTTATTGGAAAATCCAAAATTTCTCAGTAAGACCCTGCTACAAGTCATTACACTATAGGATCACACCAGTCCTGGCTAACAGAGAAACTGAAAGAACATTTTTAGCCATTGTTGTCTGGTATATGAATAAGTTTGCCTAAGAATACATAAACAAAAGCATCCTTCAAAAGTCATCTGAATTGGTATCATTTTTGAGCAGCTGATGGTTAACCCATAGACCCCCAAGCACAAGACTCAAATGTGAATCCCTTATGCTTCCAAAATGAAGAATGGAGACAAACTGCAGTAGTTATGGGAAAGCTCACGAAAACTTTGCACGCGTTCCCTCCTTCCCTCAAATTCTCAGGTGACACAGATCAACACCTTTCTTGAGAAAAGAGACCTAGCTGAAAAGCTAGACTGGTAGTGCCTTCCCTCTTTTGTTTTAAACAGCGTTGTTTATTCATCAGGGAAGGAAGGGGTTTCAATCCATAGGCATGTAATTGTTTTGCCTGCACATACTCTTATTTTGTGATTTCTAGCTCCATTCAAGCATTCCAGCTCTGTCTTACCGAGGATTTGCATTCAATGTGGGGAAAAAAAGTTCTCACAGCACTGAATAGTTTAGATTAATCAGATCGTGATTTCTCTATGCTTTCTGATTCTTCAAAATTAAATTATTATTATTATTTGCTCACTTGCTAACTAAAAGTAGGAAAACTGTTTCTGGAGAACAGAAAGTTTGCCAAAGGATGCAGTCGGAAAATACCAGAAAATTGAACTTGAATTTACTAATACACTTAAAAAATTTACTAAACATTTTCAGATCAAAAAAGTAATAGGAGAAGGACTCAAATCCTTCCAGCATGAAGGCGTTGACAACAGTCACCATAAATCCCAGTCCTAGATCCAGTAGTTTGGTCACTGAACTGCTTCCTCCAGCTTAAGGAAACAAAGCCTAATTCCAGCCTCTGTTTGTGGCGCGCACACCAGCTCCTATTTTTCGCCCGTCCAAGGCACTTTCCTCCTCCTTTGGCTACCAGGAGCTCAGGGTATAGGTGTGGATGCATCCCGTTTCCATCCTACCTGCAGGAAACAACCTCCGCTTGAGGTGTTGAATTTTGAGCAAGACAGTCCTACAGCCAGAGAACCCGCAGCCATACCTACAGCTGTACTCCCCGCCACAATGATTGTTCAGTTCGGGGTCAGCAGAAGAGGCTGAGCACGCACAAGCTCACCAGGTATTTTTGGCAGTGGTTAGAGCCCCATCCTGGGATGCAGGGGCTCAGCTCGGCACAGGCAGCAGAGAGACTTGAACAAGCATCCACGACACCTGGGTGAATGGCTCTTGCTGCTAAAACACCATGGGTAAGGATTTGCCCTTTGGCCATTTGCTAACCTTAGTATTCTTGATCCTTTATTAATACTTTTTTTGATCTGCCCAAAACAAAACACTTTTTTATCTGCTGTATGGAAGGATTATGTGAAATCAACACATTTTTTTTCTCCAAGTCATTTAAAGGGAAAAGATGATCTAAATTAGCTTGGTCTTAAAACTAATCTTGACTTATACCATCTTTTCTTTGGGATGAGAAACTGTACACGAGCAGCAAGTTCCAATCCCTGTGCTCACTGGCATGTTTTACAATCACTGGTACCGCACATGTACACAAGACACTGCTCGTAATCCCAGACCTTATTTCAACAAACCAGCCCTATTCAGTAAGTTAAGTGAATTCCATCCTACCACTCTTTACTGATAAATTTTGTGCTTAAGGTCCTGATCTTGCAAAACAACGTATACGCACATACGCACCGATAACATTTTAAATGCAGATAGTAGATACAAATGTCTGCGTTAAGCAGCCCTAGATCCAAAGCCTAAGCACAGGAAACAAAAATAGCAAACCCAGGGGGAGCAAAACAGAGCACCAAAGGTGAAAAATAAAGATGTGAGTACCTGGTCCGTGAATATGCCCCCTGAAGTGAAGAAGATGCTGCAGAGAAAAAGTAGGCGTCTTAAGCAACTCTAAACACAAGGCCAGATATTTCTGTCCTGCTAATCTGACAGACTCAGAGCCCCTGGGGAACTCCAGGCTGAACTCTATCAGCATTTTCTTGCTCTAACTTGTTTATAAGCAAAAGCAATGCATGATTGGTATGCATAATTAGTCATGGTCACAGCAAGAGAGTCCCATAGATACATCAAGATTGAGAACATGTGTATGAACTGATTAAAAACAGCCACTGTAATATCTCCACCTTAGGCTGCATGTAACCAGTTATTTTTTATAAATATCATTGTTTTAAGCTGTATTTTTTTTTCCTAATTGTTTTCTTTTTGCTGTATATTTGCCAAGCCATAAGTGACAAAAATGTAATGGTAGCTGCTCATTAATCCTAAAGAATGGGACACAGATCGTACAGTCTGGCATCACTTAAAGCACTAATTAAGGGAAAGACTGTTTTGAATATACCATGTGCTTGTCTCTCTGGCACCTTCCTGAAAAATTATTCAGCTGTTTTCTCCTAACCCACCCAATGCTCATGTTGAACTTTTCATAGCCACTGGGCCAGACACTGTCGATGCAAATTGGGGCAGCAGCCATGAAGCTCTGCCAGCGTGCACCAGCAGAAGATGTGGCCTTTTGCTTTTCCTCTGCCTGTCACCCAGGAGAAGATGTCACTCACTTACTGGGACCAGAGTGGATTTTTTTTATAACTCCAGAGAAAGGAAATTTAATGATTCACCAGAATAACCATTCCAGCTGGTGAAAGTTCACATCGCATATTTATGCCTGGAAGGGAGACAGCAGAGAAACCTTAATGTGTGCATTTCTTATCCTCATTACACCAGCCACAGTCAGAGGTAAACAGTGGCATTCAAAATTTAAAACTGTTACAAGAAATTATGGTGTCCATTAATGAGGTTAACTTTTATATCACTACAACTGCCATCCAGATTTTATCTATATACATGGAAAGAAAGTATTAAGTGCTACCAGTCAGGAATATGGACTCAAATCTCTTCAAAGCTACTGGTAAAGCTGGAGTTTCCACTAGTATTTCTATTAATTTCTCAATTATGGCCAGTTTACACAGGACAACAGCCTGACCTGTATGTATCCCAGTAAAACTCTCACATGTACTCCAGGATTTAAAACCTCTTCTGTTTTGACTATGGCATTTGATATACAGTTGTTGTTTATCATTCGTATCCAATCTCTTCCAGGGAGAGACAAAAAAATGCCCTTTCAGATACAGCTGTGTTCACGTCGCCTCTATTCTCATTTGAAAACCTTGATCCCATTACCGTGAATGCAGCTCACCTCAATATTAGATCCCATAAATATTTTGTAGCCGAACTCTGAATGAAGCAAGTACTCCTTATAGCCAAGAAGCCCTGGTAAACAACCCGTGCCCAGGCTGGTTTTAAATGATTGCCACGCAGAGATCCTTAGGCTGTCTCGTTAGTAATTCACAGGTTATTATATTCCCAAATTATGGTGGCCTCAACTTTGCAGCAAAAGCTGAATCTCACAAAGATGATGATTGTGCCATAAAAGTGATCAATGAAAATTAGTATTAGACCATGAGAATTGCATCTCACAACGGCTCAAGTGTTTTAAATTCTGTTTGGTTAGCAGGCAATATCCCATTGCTATAAATGCATAATAGAAATGCATTTCCAATTGGACCCTTATCACTGAGGCTTTAAATCTTCGTGACGTTTATTTGACATTGAGCCTGATAAGAAGTAGGATGGCCACTGGGTTTGGTGCTCTCCCGCACTTCATTTGAAGTCACTACCAATGACACAAGAAAACTTCAGACCCACACACTTTCCTGTTCCTTCCCCCCTGCACATCTGCCTCAAACTGTTTAATCCCAACAAAGCTTTTCCCAAGTCACAGCTCAAACACAACTGTCTTATCCATCACGTTCATAATGATTATGGCATACTGTACATGACCGCCATTGTTTTAACCTATACTTTATGTCAAGACTTGTCACAAGTAAGCACACATTGGAAAAAAATGCAAGCAAGTTCTCTTTGTCTCTATTAATACATAGATTTTGTGAATTGCCTCTCAGATACTATCTTAAGAATTTTTTTCCAGTCAGAAAGCCATTTTTCCATACTTGGAGCATGTTGTTCTAGAAGCTGTAAAACAACATATGCTCCTACAAGCAACATTTAAATTTTCATGTTGTCTTTACCAGGAAACTGGGGATTTAACGTTTAAATATCAGAACCACCATTATGTGAATAGCTAGTATAAAGTTAATGAACACATTTCTTACTCAAGTCCTGGTTTGGGGACTTTAATTAAAGCACCATATAAGTTTTGCCATACAGCAAAGACATCTACGCATAAAAGCAAGATTGTTCCTGAGCCCTATATTCATTCACAATATATATTTCACCTACCCCCTACATTTCATCTGTTTGTGTTCCCTAATGAGCTTGCTAAAATAGCAGTATCTGCTGCATGTATCATTCCCAGCATAATGGATCCCTATTTTGACAGGACTCATGCAATCTAAGTAATGGATGCATTTCATAATCATCCTCGTCACAATTAGATAAAACTGTACACCAGGAGGCTTTCACTTAGCAGGTGCAATATGCTCTGGGAAAGCATTTCAGAAGCAATCACAACAGGTCTTGTGGTACAGATCCATTTGTCAACTTGAATTCTTGAAATTAAAAGACATCACTTTCAGGACAAGATGCTAAATCGTAACTCCTGGGTTATCCTTTCCTATCAGTAGGATTCCTGCCATCAAAGCATTCAAGCAAATCAACACACCAATTGATTTCAGTGACCTAGGCCACAGACGTAGGGTTCCACATGTTTCTGGGACTCTTCCTGGCACAAATATCCAAGAAATATATGCATATATTGATAAAAAATTAGAACAGATGCTGGGCACTGGTTTTTCCATGGACACATAATTATTACTAAGTTTAAAAAAAAAAAAATATAAAATTATTTTTATCCCTTTGATATTTGCTTGTCAAAAATCCATTTTTCAGGACTGCGTCTCTATAAATAAGAAGCTTTTTTCCAGACATGTTGAATACTGTTATTACATCCATGGAGCGTCCACTAACAATAAACCCCAAGCTAATGCACCTGGAGTTGTAATAGTGACTGTAACCTCCACATGTCCCGAAAAGACACTGGCTAGTTTGCTGATATAGGAATATCTTGATTGGAAAATGCACTGGATCGATTTCACACAATATTGACTTATTTTGTGTCATAAGACCCCTGGTGCAGTTCTTCGCTCTTCAGGTTTGTTATGACGGGATCATTCTGCTGAGCTGTAGGCTACGGACACGTTGTGCCGATTACTGACGCTCCCTACAGACAGCCCAAAAATGCATAGAAAAAGTCGGCTTTGAGAAAGAGAGCCAAGTTCTGCCTTAATTTACAATGGCACCAGCAGGTACTGAGGTACCAGAGGGGGTGCAGGGAAAGGGATAATTGAGCCCTTGAGTCTTTTTACCTTTGAATGCTCCAAGGTCATTGGCTCCATCCCTTTTCCCTGCCCCATCCATCATATCGCTAGTTTATAACTATCAGGAATTAGCCTGTCATGACATTACATTGCAATATATGCTACTGCTTACTGAATATTTTGAGCTCCAAGCCATGATTTCCTACTTAAATCTTTAAAATTAAACTGAAAAAAAACCCAAATCCTCAAACCCAAAATTACAGGGACTTAACTAATCTTTTTTTCTTGGTCATCACAAGGAAGCACGTCTCAAAAACTTTCATTTAACTTTTTATCTTATCTTATTCAACTTTGTGTGGGGCTTTGGAGAATTCCTTTCACAAGGGAAATGGTTCATAGTCTCTTAACTGGAAATAACAAGAAACAGAGACACCAGTAACTGTCTTTGACAGAAGCATTGACCATGCCCATCCTTCCTAGATCATATGTGACCTACCAGCCTCAGCCACTCTCCTGTCCAGACAACAATTAATCTTCTACTGCTTTAAATATCTTTTATATCATGCAGTAGCTGAACTTGTTTTGCTGGATGTCACCCAGCCCCTCTGACACCTTTTGGGGTGCAAGTGCATGACAGAGGTGGCCTTCTGACCACATCTGGATGGGATTGTCCAAGTGATCTTCAGACCTTCATAAGGAGCATTTCCAGAAAGCCAGATGTTGTCACTGAAATCAACCCAGCTTTGGAGGCTACGATGCAGAGACAGTGGCTTCGATGCTCTGTAACAATTCCCAGAGTGTTCAGAAAACAAAATGCAATTTTATTGTCCTCGGGCTTGTGTCAGCACTGAGCAGTGAGGTGTGATTGCGCTGAACTGCTCCTCACTTGCACCTTGTTTTTCACCCAAGCCAAGCCAGGTACTTTTGTCAGGTCTGTGCAGGGACTAACTTCTTCCTTTCTCACATAAATAGGTTTCTTGGCCACCTACCAGAACAAGCAATTGTACTATAATATCAGCCTGAGCATTAAAACAGGTTTAAACAGCTGGGTTAATGCTAGACTTTGGCTTTCTCCCACTCCTTAGATTTACAAAGGGAATACACGCAAATACAAAAAACATTAGTGAAGAAAACAGTGTAAAAACATTAGTGCCTGCAGTGGCTGGGTGATTTAAAAACATGCTCAGAGCTGAACAGTGATCTTCAAAGCCCATCTCAAGGTCAGGTGCAGTTTTCTTTCAGCTCTGTCATCACAGGGCTGAGTCCAAGCATGAGGCAACCACCGTCAGCCAGCAAGGGAAGGACAAGCCATGCTCTGAGAGGAGCTGTCAGGGATACACATGGAGCTGTGCAGCAGTAAGCAGGGATAGGCAGTCCCTGGTAGCACGATCTTGGCAACCTGCCGTCTTGGGAACCTGAGGATGCTCCACTGAAAGGGTACATTCGGCTCTCGATTGCTCCAAGCAAAGGATCCCTTATAGTAATCTTCCTAGTTCTTTCCTTGAGGCTAGTAACGCCTCTGCTTACTCATCACCCACCTGTTACACTCTTTTCTTCATCTCCCGTATTTCTTAGGAATTTGAATTACTCCATGGCAGCTAATCAGCTCATTCCTTGTTTTGCTCTGGGCTCAATCACAGGTTACTCACACTCACTGTTGCTTACCTCAATTATAGGCTAGGCAGCCCACGGACCAGTCTGGTTGAGGAAAAAAAAAAAAAAGCTTCTACCAAGAGAGAAAAAACACTTTGTTGATGAAGTCTACAGAGAACTCATAAAAGGAGTTTTGTAGAAAGAGGTTTTGACAGTTTTTGGGTTTTTTTTAAATAATGCTATAAACTTCTGTTGGTGCAAAATGCTATGACATCTGTGATATTTATGGAGTTTACGCAATGGATAAGATACATCTCACTTAATTTCATATGACCAATAGTTATACATCTAAATTGGTTGCTCTTCCTCATTCTTCAAGTTCATAGATAGACACATGCAAAGGGTGATTCATCTGACTTACCTTAGACATCTGCTGGAAGAGGAGATGAATCACACTTTGAAAGCAAATGTTTCATTCCATTGGCTACAAGTGAGCCCAAGGTGACTAGCCTACACAGAGAGACTAAAATCTTACCTAAGGCAGGGCTGGTGAGTCCCACTCTATCTAAGGTTTTAGCCCTGTTCACAGAGAAGTTGAGTCAGGAGGTCCAGGGCTGAGGTAAGGATTGTCTTGTCCACATTCAATGGAAAGCTAATTAGGAACATGTAAAATGGATCTAGCCAGTTGAGGTACCAGGACACTCACAGCAAACATGTACATCCACATAACTGCATCTCACCTTGTCTCCTTCCCCTACCACCAAAACCACACAGGGGACAGAAATTACCATTACAATTCCCCGGGCCAGGCCCTGGGAAACCTGGTTTCATCCTTTCATACTACTTCTAGCAAGAAAAAGACCTTAACTACATATTACATTTTAGACAGTCTTTTACATTTTTACAGAAGTGTTCTTAATTTGACCTACTCACAAAATACCAACAATCATATTTTTGCAATAAAATGCTCTTAACACAAAGTGAATGTGATACTTTCCATATGTGTTTAATGCAAAATTGTTGCAGGAGCCATTGGACCATCACCTCCAAAGGGACAATCATGATGCTTTTCAGAGGGTATTTCTGCAGAGAGATGTGAAATTAAGCTTGCTCAAACAAAGTCCTCCAACTTCTGCACAGCTGACTTGACAGCACTCAGCCTTTCTTTAGTTTGGGTTTACAGCCTCTACCTTGTACTTAACCAGGCCCAGACCCAGACCCAAGGGAGATGTCACTACCCTTTGCTAGCATACATCTGAAGCCTCTCTAGAAAGGACCACCAGACCACAGGGCATGTCTGCTCCTCACTGGGGCCTCAGGACAGCCCCAGCAAGCAAGAATGGGTTGATGCTGAGGTGTCTGAGGGGCTCTGTACTTCCAGCAAGCTCCAGAGCGGGAGGAAAGGCCACCTGCCACTGCAGGTGTGGGGAGCAGCCAAGGCTGCCCTTGGGCACACACTCAAAGTGCTGTTTAAACAGGCACTGCAGGTAACTCCAAAGAAAAATGATACATCCTCCATCTTTCTGAAGTGGCAATAGATACCAATAAATCCCAGTTTGCCCGTGCTTTGCCGAAAACAATTCCATTTTACAGGGCTCAGCCACAACTGCTCTGAGTTTGTTAAGCTACCATATAGCTACTGAGCTAGGGTGATTTTTCTCATAAGCAGTGTTGACCAATGCCACATGAAAAATAACACCATTGAGCTTATTCTGCACTGGCAGATAATTAAGTGGTATTATTTTGATTTTGTTGCGCAGTAAGAACATGCATATAGGCTGTTATCATACCTCAGCTGATGTTTGGTAGTAGGTTACATTATGCTAAGAATATTTTGCCTGTCTTGGGTGCATTATATCCTCTATAAAATCGGCAGGGGCTCCTTTTCCATACAGATCATCACAAAATCAGCAATACACCTTGCTTATAAGAAGCCACTGGCCTGCTGAAGAAGTCACTCAGCCTTCCTCAAGAAAAAAAGATGACCCATCCTGCCCCCACAACTAAAGGTTTGGCCGCTAAGCTACAGCTTGCTATAAAGCAGAGACTGGGTCAGAACATCTACCTACAGATCAGCCATGGCCCTTTACTTCCTGCAGGACTCACTCAGGATCTGCACAGGTCCAGACACAAGATGCCACCTGGTTGTCTACATTTTTAGCCATCTCCCAGGTTTGTGTCTCTGGTTTGAAATTACCATTCTTATACTGCTAATCATCATATATGTTTCATGAAGTTCAGATGGGATTACTGAGGTTGGAAAGGACATCTTGGGATCACCTTGTCCAACCCCCTGCTCAAGCAGGGGCAGGTAGAGCAGATCCTCAGAAGAGGGGTCTGCATGCAGTCTTCTTTTTTGTGTCCATCCGTGTCACGTGTCCCATTTCTCCCTGCCCCAAGTTTTCCCAGGGCCAGCTCAGAACAGAGGAGAGAGCTCAGCGCAGAGTCATATACAGATTCCCACCCAAGGAGATGCAAAGGATGAGAAATGAGAAGCACCGTCACTCTCAAACAAGGTTATTTACAGCACACAACAGCAGGCAGGGGCATGAACTCTCCAGAAATGTTGAAATATAGATCTGACTCTGAGCATCGTAGTACCTCACCAACAGTGCACTCAATCAAAATCAAATAAGAAAGATTTCACACCGCTGCTGCCGCTGTTGCTTCTATTTACAGTGGCATTACTGCCTGGCCTGGAGCCTACAAGAAAGATTTCTCTGCTGTGAGCTCTCAGGTAGCAAAGAGTTAAGAAGATAATCTCCAAAAACTAAAAAGCTTTCCTGAAATGGAAAACCAGTGGGGCTTGCAAGGCCAGTAGCCACACTTTTAAAGTGGAAAGTCTGATGGCAAAACAGCTGAATCCAGGGCAAACACCCCGTATAACCCCAAAGGGCACCCCCATCACTGGGCTGGCTGCACTGGTGTTGGATGGCCCCTGAGACCCCTCTCTGTCCAGATGTGACACTTTGCTCATCCCATGCTAAGGGATGCCCTTCGCCAGCTGTGGGACAGCTGCTGGCGATGACTGTTGGATCACGGGTTATCCCACGGCAGAGATATGAGACAGAGCTGAATCAAAAGGAAGGTGAAAGCTTTGGCTGGGTAAGAGAAGCATCTTCCAAACCCGATCCTGTGGGAGCACTGGCATTACGGATTTTGTCAAAGTCGCGCTTTGCACAGACCTGCGGGTCCCTGGCAGTAACTCCGGTGCCAGGTGAAGTTTCCAGTTGCTCTTGGAATTAACATTACTCTTTCCAGTACATGTAGCAGGAAGACACACAAACCCTCATCTCCAACCGTCGGGATCTCAGGGAGGAATTACTTCAAAAAAAAAAAAAAAAAAATAGTCCTTCTCTTCTGGGACTGCTCTATTCCCAACAGAAATTTGTCGTTCAAACTGCACTTTTCATGCAAGATATTCTTCTAGAAAGGGTACAACAGCAGTAGGATGAAGGTGCTGAGATTGTATGCAACTGTATGTCCTGTAAAACGCAGAATATGTGGAGAAAAAGTGACTGAACATCCCTAAAAGTTTTGCCAGCTGAAGGAAGAATTAGGCAAAATGCTCAGGAGCTCATGTCCGGCTTTGAACACACGGTCCAAAGAGAGAGGACAGGGTAAGATCAAGCAGGATGTCCCGCGGCTGGGCAACACAGACATGTCCTTTCTGAGCCAGGGAGGGGTGACAGGAGATTTCTTTGACTCCACAGGGGTGTGGTAGCCAGGGAAGCAGGCACACAAACACAGGAACGTGGGTCTGCAGCTGGTAGCCGTGAGTTTGCTTATGCACAGCCAGCTCGGAGCCAAGACCAAGGCATTCAGGTCCCTCTGCCCCATACGTGTTATCATATGCCTCTTGCCTAGCCTGCCACAACCCATGACAAGTGAGATAATATAAGCCATGCACTTTGGAAGTATAGCCATCCCCTATTACACCAGGATTCAGTCAAAATCAGCAAAAACAAAACCAAAAAATCCAATAGACTCCTTCAGAGAAAGATCTCATACTGGTCACTTTTCTTGCCCACCATGGATGATCCCATTCAGCAATAAAAACCTGCTAAATCCAAAGCATCATTCTGCAGCAGTAACAAAGCCAAAACTGTTCCGTAACCAAGATTTGTCATGGAGAACCTTAGAGTTCCTTCTCCAAGGAAAATGAGCACCTGGTCACATTCTGAGCTTCTGGATACTCAGAGTTGGAGATCATGAGACACGCTCGGTGTCCTCCCTTCCCTAACAGCAGGAAACCACCAGAATAACACAGAGGAAAACATTTTAATATACTGAATTAAATACTTTACTGAATGCCTTCTACACCAGCTGGCTGAAAGACCACTGAGCACATAAGCGCAAGATTAACAGAGTTTCCTCTGTTGTTTTCCAGGCCACAAGAAAAACAGCCTTTAAGCTAGTTATTATCCCATGTCTTATACCCAGCTCAAGCAAACACAAGCAGCGTTTAATGCCCTGCGCTTCAGCTGGTAGAAGTCCCTGAATCAGCTTGCGAACAAGTGGACTTCAGAGCAGCTTTATTCTCGCATTCGTCCTCACGCCACCACTACGTGCACAGGAGCCAAGGATACATCTCCTGTCTCCAGCTCACATTAGGAAATCCAGGTTCTTTGCTTTCTACAGCACACTTTTGCTAAACAGGGTTGGTTATGCTGTTAAGTAATATATCAACAGAAGGGTGGCCTTTTGATCAGAGTTCACACAAATGCATCATTAAAGCTCTAGTGATCAGCAGGCTGCTTTTCTGATGATGTATTAATGTAATACATCATCAGGACGCAATTTGGGAATGATGAATTAGTGGGATACACCATCAGAGCTCACTTGTTGTAGGGATGCATTACTCTCCAGCAGGCCCTGGCAAGTCCAAAAGCACTGCAAATAATGTTTTAAAAGATTTTCTTTAAAAACATATAAATGAGATGTGTGCCAGTGAGAGCAAATTGCACTTAGAGTCAATAATATGCCTGAGGATCCCACATGCCTTTTGTTCCATATTAAGCACTAGCATCTCTCCACTCTGTTCTAATACGAGGCTGACGAGAGATTGCAATAATTTGATCTGCTTCTCTTAATACCCAACCTGGCCTTGCCGTTGGAGCTGCTGAGCATGGACTTGGTTGCAAACCTCAAAGGCAGCTTTGCTTTCCAACCATCACCTCTTCACAGAGCTCAGCTAATAATGAATCTTGGGGATGGCTTAGCATTTTTGCATTATTACTCATTTTTATTTCACTGATTAAGCCCTCTCTCTCTCAGTGCTATGCGGCAGCAGCCCTGGGCTGTTATCCTTTAACACACAGCACTGAGGAGGACAGCACCATCCCACCAACTTCTTACAGCTGTACTGCCAGATGCTGACTGGGTCCAACATGGAAAATGTGGAACAACAGGTGGATGCCTGATGTTATAACATATTTTTGGCCCAGATCTAAGTAGCAGGTATCAGAAAATCTGTTCCTGCTAGGACAATGCACAAATCTTCCAGATCCCTGAGCCCCGACTAATCACTCAAGCTGTGGGGAGTTATCCAATGGGACCCAGCTCTCAATTAGGCTGTCCAGAGCCCCACTGGAACAGTGAGAAGAGCCAACCAGAGGAGATGCTGGCAGCAGGACAGAGGGATTTTTATTATCACAGTTGTTACTCAAGTCACAGTCCCACCAACTGCTTTTCTGCAGCCAAGGTAGCAATCTCCCATCTGAGACCGGGATCAACCACACCATCAGGCGACAAGATGTGATGGCTCTCCAGGGGGCAGACTCAACCCCACGGGGCTGACATCGACCACCAAGAGACCAATGAAGACCCCATAATCCCAGGACTCCCACAGGACGGGGCAAATCAAGCAACCTGCCTGCTCCTGGGGTGCTCTCACATGATTGGGAGCTCATTTGGGGTCCAGACACACCTGATGGGCATGGCCATATTATGTCAGTACCCCAAATACTACCAATGCTTCCCCAAGATAAAAATCAGGGGAGAGGTGAAAATGCAGGAAGTGCTCTGATTAAGTGATTTATGTCAAAAATGATTTAAAATAAGTTCTAAAAGGACAGGTACCAAAACTTCATGACAGAGAAAGCTGAGCATCCTTCCCCAGCCCAAATCTTGTTCCAGCTCTCCCAGCACTGAAACTGGTCACCATCTGCATCCCTGAGAGGTATCATAAACAGAAAAGAAATCCCTGCCCAAACTTTTGATGACCAACTGTCCTGGTTTTGTCTGGGATAGAGTTAATTTTCTTCCTAGTAGCTGGCATAGTGCTGTGGTTTGGGTTTAGGAGGAGAATAATGTTGATAACACAGTGATGGTTTAGTTGTTGCTCAGCAGTGCTTACACCAGTCAAGGGTTTTCCAGCTTCCCATGCTCGGCCTGGTGCACAAGAAGCTGGGAGGGGGCACAGCCGGGGGGGCTGGCCCAGACTGGCCCAAGGGCTAGTCCGTACTATATGATGTCATGGCCAGTATAGAAACTGGGGGGAGTTGTCCAGGGGGCAGTGATCGCTGCTCAGGGACGGGCTGGGCATCCGTCAGCAGGTGGTGAGTGGTTGTATCACTTGTTTTTCCTGGGTTTTGTTCCTCTCTCTCTCTCTGTTGTCGTTTTCCTTCTCATTGTAATTTTATTGTTTTAGTTATTAAACTGTTCCTATCTCAACCCACGAGTTTTCTCACTTTTGCTCTTCCAATTCTCTCCCCCATCCCACCAGGGGCAAGTGAGCGAGCGGCTGGGTGGTGCTTAGTTGCCAGCTGGGATTAAACCCCAACACCAATTCTCCATTTGATGCTGCCCACCGGAAATCCAGGGAGCCACAGAGATTTTCTCCACCCTATGTTTCAGTTTGATGCCAAAGTCCCATCACGCTTATGGATGTAACACGGGCTGCGGAGGCACTCACAGCGTTGCAGCTTAACATCCAACCTCTCAAACACTTCATTTAACTACTATTGAAGAGAAATTAGAGTGAAACAATTTTAATTTTAAAGACTGAGATTACTCACATAGCATTTCTGTCTTAAGCCCATGCCAAGCTCAGCCTCATTAATTGCTTATTTGGTCATTAGTATTAGAACTGATAATCATAATCACATATTAAATGACTTGACAAAGAGTGCGTATCATATTATAAGCCTGCCAAGACTGAGCTTGTTTTCCGAATTTTGAGCCATCCTTGCATGTGAAACTGGAGTCAATTTCTAAGTTTTGATTTTCATAATAGGTTAACATTTATGTTGCTCAATGACTTAATACACAGGCAGAGAGGGAACATTGCCTGTACCACAAAGCAGCTTTCCTAATTAATCTCTTATTGTCATGTAGGACATGCTGGCACCTGTGAGCACAACATTCACAGCTCTGTAATTAAGTTCCTTCTCCAATGGAACAAAGCAAAACACCCATTTTTACAGCTGCGTATGGCAATAATTAGAGATCATCGCTACAAGACTGCGTGCGAAATATTGTCTGATGCTCTAGCTATATCTATGGCAAAAAGAGGAGATGTTCCACTATACATTGCAATTAGGGTGACCACGCATTCTTTAGGAATTGGGAAGTCATAAGGAACCAAGCAGAGACAATAATCCCCCCATAGCAGAGCAGCTCACCAGAGGGGGAGTGTAAGGAGCCAATTAAATGAGCAGGAGACACTTATTCTTCCAGTTCAAGTCAATATATCCTCATCTTTGTTAATGGAAAGTACTTAGTTTGAAATCCAGGAACACAGCAGTCAGCACCACCGTCCCCTTATCAAGTCGGACTAAAATTAGCAGCTTAATAGTGCACAGCCGCTAGTGGAAGCTGACTACTATAATTTATGGCCCGCTCTGCTCTCTTAGTGTGCCTCTCCAACGGCAGCAGTGCAGCTCAGTCCTCTTCTTCTACTAGCCAGTACCAGTTCATTTCAGTATTGAAAGAACTGAAATTGTTGATGGCATCATATAGTCAATGCCATCGACAGGGTACTGATGTACTCGGGGGCTATGCCTAATTACCCTGCCACCACGTGATCTGCTTTTTCTTTCTGTTTCTCTTCAAAGCTTGCAACTTAGACTCTGCTTCTCATAAAGCTAGAGCTACCTCCAGCTCTGCTGGGGTTTTACCACATGCCTTCCAAGCCAATTTCTTTGCAAAACAGAAACCGCACACCAGAGACATGCGAGAAACTTTTCCCCAAAGCATTTTTGGGGGAGAATTGATCCAAGGAGCAGACAGCCCTGGAGCAGCTCTGGGAGCAGCATGGCTGGGTCAGGGCAGAGCAAGAGCCACTGTCACATACCCAGGACAAAGGCAGAGCTGTTCAGCCTGGGAACAGCACCGGCCTAAAGCACATCATCCAATTTCAATGGCCGGCAGCATTTCTGCAGAGCACTGCAAAATGCACCAGCTGTGCTGCTGGGTGCAAACACATCTGGCTGCAGTGACATGTCCAGCTGTGGGCCAGCCGTCCCTGCCACCAGCCTCCTCCTTCAGAGAGGGATCTGTCCCTCCGATGTGTCGCTGGGCAGAAAAAGTTCTGCTGAAGCCTTTTTCCAGCAGAAAATACTTTTTCTACAAAGACAGAATCAGTCCAATATTAATTACATTTTGCTCTACAAAGGAAAAGCTCCAACTACTACCTTCAAAACAACTAGTGTCCCATCTTCTGATTTCTCATTTTAAACGGCACATATAAAATAAACATTTCGTACTAAGACATTTGAAAAATGGATCAGTGATAAGAGACGTATCATAAACCAAGCATTTTTCACTGATGAATCATGCTCTTCCCTTTCTGTAAAGTCTTTTAGTTTTCCATTTTAATTTCTATTGACAAAGCAGCCAAATTTCAAAATTCCCTCTCCGTTCCAAAAAACCTTTCACAAAGCTGAACCTATTCTCTGCACAGCTTCAGTCTGGGACTCTAAGTTTCCCTTATCTCCCTTTCAATTAATGAAAAATTATTAACCCTCATGAATCAGCCATGTAAAGCCGGTAGAAACCCTTATAGCCACAGCTATGTCTTGAGTTTGGCATGAAACACGCACACCTCAGCCGATTCCAGTACAACCCAGGTATTTGTTTAGTGATAACTCTCGACGGGTTAAATCAGGATCTGCAAAGGTGAGACACGGTGGGAGAAAGCATCTGGAAGAGAGCAGAATTATCTACAAACCCAAAGCAGTCACAAAACACCAAATCCCATGCTTCCTCCAAAACATATTCAAAGCAATAGTGCCGAGATGCAAGGAAGCTGAAACTGTTTTGCTGAGCCCGAGAGCTACTCAGCTTGTTAAATATGCAACCTACAATAAAGAAATATAGCCCCCATACATCAAATCATAGCCAGATACGGCACACAACTATTTCAAATGAGTATCTGATACAAGAATAAGGATCTGCTTTAGAAAGTGATGAGTGCCCTTGTTTCAGAGGATTGAAGAGTACTTCTGAAGAGAGCATGCTGTGCGCATAGGAGGATGTCATGTATAATAGAGCAGCCTGCTGCTGGTGGTGATCTGCTGAATTACCAGGCCTTTGATGTGGGAAGAAAACAAAAAAAAAAAAAAAAAGCACTTAATATCTCCCACAAAACACTGAAGCCTTCGTAAAGAAAGCATCCATTTGAGAAGCACAGCTGATAAAACACTGGGGTTTTATGCGGCAAGGTTGTTATCGTACATGAAATAAAGACTCACACAAATACCCATGGTGGAGTGGGTGGAGTGGAGGGAAAGTAGTTACAGCTGATCTCGAAAGAGGATTTGAGTAAGCTGCCAACCCTGGCTAGGAAATATCTCCAAGGCCAAGCGATTTTATAATCTCACACTTCTAGCCTCAAATCTTATCCGGCCAAACAAGAAATTAATCTCAAGTACAGGGAAAGCCACGTGATAAGGGTATTTCTGGAGCCATACCTGTCAGAAACAGGAGTTCGTAAGAGGGACATCTGCTTCAAACCTTAGACCAAGAAAAGTTGTTGCCCCCCCAGACACACTGACCCGGACACACATCTGCAACCAAGTTGTGCAGAAAACACCTCAAAAATGGGTTGAAATTAGGTGAAGTCCCACAGACAGCATTCAGCCCATCACCTACGCTGGTTTAGGGTTGTGGTGCCTGAGCTGTGCTCTGCCCTTTGCTCTGTTCCAGGAGAGATTTTTTTGTGGTTTTGCAAACAAATTATCTTCCCTGTAGACCTAACTGCAGAAAAACCCATTTTGTCTGGGTTCCTGTAAGCTTTCCTCCACCCTCTGCTGTCACCATCCCTCTAATGTGCCTTCCCCTCATTATCCAGTAATATATCCAGTGTTATCCCAGCAAAACAATCCTCTCTGTGAGTCATCAATCCAACTCCATAATTCGGCATCACCCAGGACTGGCCAGCATCCTTCCTGGATGGCCCCGTGAGTCCCACCGGAGGGGCACACATTTGCCTTTAGCCACAGCAGCTGGAGTCATTCAGACAAACAATACAAAAAAATCTACTCTTCCAAAGGGAAACTTGTCAAGAACTGTTACCGATGGCCATCTTTCATTCTTGCTGTTCTGTATAACGCATTTCCCACAAATTGGGGGGTTGGTTTTAGGAATATTTTATATGGGATTGCATTAGAGCAGAAACCAAACCCTGGTATCTTTATTCTGGCAACAAGAAAATTTTTGGGGGCTGCTAATAACATTCGAACACCCTGCCTAGGTCTTCTCCACTGTAAACAGGAATAGTAAAACTGATCACAGAGTCAGCCCAGGATATGATTGGCTTTCTGGGCTGTAAGCACACATTGCCAGCTCATATCCAATTTTTTGTCTACCAATATCCCCAAGTTCTTCTCCTCAAGGCTGCTTTCAATCCATTCATCACCCAGTCTGTACCGATACTGGTGACTGCCCTGACAGCGCAGGATCTTGCGCTTGGCCTTGGTGAACTTCACGAGGTTCGCATGGGCCCACTTCTCAAGCCTGTCAAGCTCCCTCTGGATGGCATCCCTTCCCTCAAGTGTATTGACTGCACCACTCAGCTTGGTGTCATCCACAACCTTGCACTCAATCCAACTGTGTCATTAATAAAGATATTGAACAGTACCAGTCCCAATACGGACCCCTGAGGGACACCACTTGATACTGATCTCCATTTGGACACTGAGCCGTTGACTACAACTCTTTGAATGCGGCCATCAAGCCAATTCCTTATCCATCAAATAGTCCATCCATCTCTCTCCAATTTAGCAACAAGGATGTTGTGGGGGACCGTGTCAAAGGCCTTACGGAAGTCAAGATAGATGACATCAGTCGCTCTTCCCTTATCCACCAACACAGTCACTCTCTGGTAGCAGGCCATCAGATTTACCCTTTGTAGAGCCATATTGGCTGTCTTTAATCACCTCCCTGTCATCCATATGCCTTAGTTGATGTGCTTTATCAAGTACTTCGGGACTGGCAAGATGAAAAGCAATAAAGGGGGACTAGGCAGGAATCATCACTAACAAAAACCAGAACATGTTCAGAGCTGGTCAAGGCATGGGCTCTGGTGGCCAAAGCAATGCTGAAAACAAACAGCACTTCCCAGTAGAAGGGGAGCTCCTACCACATCAGAGAGGCTTGGTTTTAGGCAATTCCCAAATTCTTACAAGATATAGCTAAAGAGATACGGAAAGTTCACATAGGAATTGAAAATGTAATTTTATCTTGTCCTCAGATAAACAGCAATGTCGAGAAAAATTGCTGAGACTTGTTTGGCCAGGAAATCTATGTTCTTATTCAAGTCTGTTATTGCAGTCCTCCATTACAAGAGGACATAAAATGCATAGGCTAGAAAAATGGATCCTCTTGAATGTGCATGTCAAATCCTTTTTTACAAGAAACGGCATATTCAACACAGTATTACACTTGTCCATGTTTAACCTGTACATTGACAGCTTGTACTTCTGCTTGAAGCAACACTTGAAAAGAAACCTTCAGACAACTTGCAAAAACTTGAGTCTAAGCAATTCCCAATAAAGAAGCTATTGCAATATATAGCCACAAGACATCATGATCCCCAGACTAACGGGTTTAAGGAACTACAATAAAGTTATTATCACAATCAGACTCTGGTCTGTGTTCAAAGCTCTGAAATTGCACAACAGCTTAACGAAAGCATGGCTTGGCACCCACAATTAAAACCTGGTCGCAGAAGGGGCCTTTTGTCCTTTCTGCAAGAACAGAGCAACACCCAGAGGCTTTCATTTGCACCAGCCCATGCAGCACAGAGGTACCACCAAGTGACGTAGGGTTTAACCCCTGCCTCCTACTTATAACAGCACAGCATCAAACACTTCTGCACAGAGCCCACAGGCACCTACGGCAGCACCCCAGGGCCACCACAGCTTTGAAGCAGATACCTGGAACATCGTCTTTATAGGGAATCCCAAAATTAGAAGTGGGTTTATCAGAATATTAGTGAGGATAGGTAACACTTAAAGCAAAGAAGCACTAAGCAACTGGGTCAACCACAACAGAAACGCAAAGGATTTGTAAGTCCATGTTTTCCTACCGTGTGTCTCTGCAGGGAAGATGCTTGCTTGTAGGTTTGGTTCCCAGCATCAGCGTAGCTTCCCAAGATGCAGCAAAGCCTGCGCAGACATCACTTGCTCCAGAAAGATGCCTAATTTCCCCCTCCTAGCAACCACCGGGGGCAGATAGCCCACCCCGGTGGGGAAGCACGCCCACCCAGCCAGCACCGAGTCCTCGGGCCTCTCAGTGATGCAAAGCAGCCCAGCTGGGGAAACCCATACCTGCAGCTCAGGCAGAGCATACTACAGGCACAACAAACTCCTACCAGATAGGAAACCCCTGAAACCAATTGATACTTTCCCAGTGGGCTGATTCAGAGCCCTTATGCACCTGTGTTTTAGGCACAAACACCCTTTAGGACGTTTTCCCTGGTAGCACCAAATACACGTCCATGTGGGTGCTATTTTATGCCCTTTGCTCGTAATCATCTATAGATACCACGAAACTGGAGTAATAGCACTTCTGTTTCTTTTTTGGTCTTTTATCACAAGAATACCTATTTCCCCCATGTGTCCTTTTCTCTGTGTGCTGTGCCAGGTAAAAGAATATGAATTAATAATCAAAAAAAGCACACCAGCTTCTAAAGTTAGCAGCCCACACTTTGAGTCTGCTCAAGACATGACATATAACTGGTTTATTCCACAATCTTATTCACCGTCATTTTCTCTCCTTATAGGCTGCTCTTTTCTTACTGAAGTGTTAAACATGATTTTTGCACTCTGGTGATGCACTTTTCCCTGCTTTCACGTGCTTAATTCCCTGTTACACCCAAAGAGAGTCTCAGAGGAGAGAAAATGGTGAAGAAGTATAAGTAGTCCAACCCAAAAAGCATTACCCCTGGAGTTATTGCTTCTCAAGCGAGAAAGCTGGTAATGATACTGAAAGCTCTCTGCACCTTATGGCCCCTTCACTCTTACCAGCCATGTCCTCATATATTATTTTGCTGGCTTTATATTACACATTTCAGCATACAAGCAACTCTGTTGCTGTAAACGCATCAGGCATCAAAATACAGAAATCATCATCAGTGGCAGACTGTATCACTCTCTCCCCGTTCTTGACTTTCTTCTCTAGCATTTAATAATAACTAATGAAATACAGATATTGGCTCAATAGCAACCGGCAGTATCCGACAAATTACCTCCTTTAAATTTGTTAAACTACAAACCTTTTGCAGATTATTGTACCATTTTTATTATTTTGTCATGTGTGAGATTTTTTTCCGGTCCTTTCAGTGGTGTGTTTAAGAATAAGCTTTGCTATTTTAGTACAAAGACAGAGTGTCAATAATGAACTCTTAACACTTACCAGCTGCTTGGTGCAGATATGTCAGTACTTACCTGTATTGAGAGAAGGGGATCATCCCAGTATCTCACATTTATATAATTAACATGTCCAGCTTTATAAAAGAAAGGCAGAGTCCTCCCAATGTTCCTGACGACTGCAGGAAGATGCACGACTAAGGTATAAAAACCTGGAGGTGGGTCTAATTAAAGCAAAAAGGAAATTGTGCATTTTTCTATTACAATCTAGATTTTTTTTCCCTAACCTTGAAATGAATACCAACTGCAACAATTCAGCATCCTTCTCCTTAAAACTAGATGGACACTTAAAAAGCGTTAAAAAAAGGAGTGCAAATATCTAGGAAGACTGGATTAGGGAGAAATTCAAGTAGTCTGAGTACGATTTAAAGTAATTCTCTATGCTTTGGATGCTTTAGAAAACTCGAAAGCCCACACTGTGTTCAGGAATATCCATTTCAGCCCTTGGAGACTGACTTCACCGTGTGATGGAAGAGTCACTGGAACTGCTGTTTTCTCCATCATTGCATGGTCATAAATGTAGCAGATGAGTGAAAAAAAATCTGAAATTCTTTCCATTTCATAGACTTTGCAAATAGACTGATTTATCTGGGGGGAGGGGGGGGGGGAATCCTTTTTTTCAAGGAAGAAAGCACACAAGAAACAAATCTGCTGGAGAAATACAAAAAGAACAATTTCTGATAGACGTTTCAATAAAATCTTGTGAGCAATTCACAAAAGAAAATATTCTTTAAATAGCAGCTTGACTGTAATTAGAAGAGTCTGACATTTTTCCAAATTTCCTCCTCGAGAGACTGAGGCTAAAATATTCTGATTGTTCAATGGGGGAATATGCAATCTTAGACGGAGGCTTTGACTGTAGACCTTATGTCCGTTATTCCACATTGCTGCTTCACCAATAAAATCTGATAAAGGATGAACTAAGAAGGACAGCGGTGTAGGAGGACGTGGTCATGGTCGCACCATGCCATGGCCTTTCCCAGGGTCCTACCTGGTGGCTTCCAAGGGGACCATGGCACTGGGTGCACAAACCAGAGAAAATCTCACTCCAAATGGGGCTCATGAAGAGAAATGGAGCTGCGGACAAGGGAAGATGAGATCCTTGGGTGCCCACATGCAGAAACAGGTAAAGTTGCAAGCTTGAGGCAGCAAAACACCCTTCACCTTGCTCTCCAGTTTGCACCCACACCCAGTTAGAGAGCAGGATTGGATTCATGGGGATAGACTGCTGTTCTACTATAGGGTCCTGCGTGTTATTTGTGCTCAGGACCCCTTACATCACTTTTGATCTGCCTCCTCCCTGCAAGGACATGGTTTTTAGACTTACCTCTGCCCAGCCACTACCTCTTCATCTCCTTCCTTAGCACCCCTCGGGTGTACGGCACAACACCCTCACTCTGGAGCAACGCTCCAAGAGCACCAGGGCTATCGTCCATTATTGCAGGAGGTAATGAGATTTCTTCCCGAAAGCAGAAAATGACTTGTCAGCTCAGACCTGACAATATCTGTTTAGCTCCAGAGTGAATATAAGTCACTTCAGTGATATCAGCAAGAATGTCATTTTCTGACAATGCACACTAAGAACAATCATTTCAATTACTGAAGGAAAGGCTGCTGCCACCTAAAACCAGATGTCAATCTGCCCAAGTACAAATTGGCTTTCTTTGACACAATAATTATGACTGGCTCAATAATGCATCAACACAGGCTAGCAAATGGCACGTTGAGCACAGGTCAGCACTGCCCTACTCGGGATCATCCTACTTAGAAAACCTCAAGTGATGTATGTTGTCATCACACACAGTGCTTAAGTAAGGGGCAGATTTACGTAGCAGCTTCGAAGGCTTGAACTATTTGTGTCAGAAGAGCAGGCACCGTGGCAGGATGGTTTGGGTTGCATTTGCTCTGGGACTGGCCCCCTGGATCTGGAGCTGCCTTGGGCAGGGCACTGCCGGATGATGCTGGGGTGGCAACCCACTGCTGAAGCATTTCTAGTTTAAGGATGGAATTGATCTTATGCTACCTTAGATATTTAAAGGTAGAATTTTAAACTAAACCAGTTGCCTTCGCTTCCTCCATGGTCAACAGTGTGAGATAACACCTCAAAAGACAACTGCATCTGCCTGAGGTGCCTGAGATGCATGAGAAAATATCAATGTAGTTGGGCTTGAATATAACTGAATTAACACCATTTTGTGCTAAAGACTCCATTTTGCATAAATGAAATCATGTGCTGCAGCCTCTGCCTCTTATGCTCCCTTTTAATCAGCAACACAAAGGAAGGTAGATTAAATCAGCCCCTTGGTTACTGTGGATGGGACACTGTAAACAAATAGGCACAAAACAATGCCAAACACTGCTGCGATAGGTACGCTGCCAAACAAGAGCCAAGGAGCTCAGGAGGCAGAATTTCATCAGAGAAGTTAAACATAAGAATAAATATAAACCAGCTTTACTTGGATCCCTACACAACAAAGACATTTAAATGTGGTCAGTTAGATGTTAATGATATTGCCGTTTGGAGGCAAAAACCCAATACAATGAGAAGCTGAGCACAAGCAAGACAAACCATCCTGTACATTCCAGGAATGACCCTTGTCTTGAAACTGGAAGCCTGGCCAGGAGCTCAGGGACAAGGAGCTGCTTATGCTGTACGTGAGCTTGATTTAATCCAGCTGTAAACCAGTAAGCCCCGTGTAACCAGCGTGACTGGGGTTCCTAGTAACGTCTTCTGTATATGCATCTACAGTTGTTGGTACAACAGTAAGCTGGAAGGAACCACCTTTGCGCATGTCTTTTCACCACCTCTTGTTGGAGATCTCAGAGGAGCGACACAGGCAAGACATCAAAGTAGCCTTCGTCTAGTTGATGAGATATAAGCCACCGTCGTGCCAATTTTTTTGTTTGACAGGAATTACATCATTGCCGTGTCCTTACCAGACAGGTACTGGTTAAGAGTCCCAGTGATCTCATCCACCTTTCCCTTCACTTCTAACAGAGCTATAAAAAGCACCTTGCAAAATTGTAGTTGAGAAGAATTTCTCCTCCCCCACTTACTGAGCCCACAAAGGACCGACTCTTGCGTGACTCTTGTGTTTGTACACATCTTTGTTTCAGACTTGAAGAGATATTTAGTCCCCAAAAATTACCCATAAAGATGATGAACAAACTGCAAACTATCCCATGCTAAGTGTAAGGGATGCTTTCACGTCTAATACATCTATCTGCACACTGATTAATCAGATCCTAGGAAAACTCTTTATCAGCAGGGATAAAGTATTTGTAGAGACTGTAAATCTACATTGAATTAAATATAGCCATTTAAAAATCCCCTCTGAGAGCTACTGCTTTTCCAGACACAGGCTGAAGTGGAAAACACCTCTGAGCTGCCCCAGGGCTGGCCCTCAGAAACAACCATCCCAGCTGTACCCAGACACGGCTCATCCCATTTTCCCTGTATTTTTTCGGGATGCAGTAACTGAGTATTGGCTGCAGCAGCACCAAACTACCCCTTCTCATGCTGAAACGGTCTGCAAAATCACACCGGGCTGTCCCGGGATGCCCCAGCGCTGTTTCGTGTACCAGAGTCTCGGAGTCTGGGCCTGCCGCATCTTCAGGAAGAGGTGGACTTGTTTTATTTGTCTGTATGGGATGCATCATTTGAATCACAATCCACCCCCAGACATGTTTTGTATTCAAAGATTTGCTCACAACTGGATTTTTTTAAAGATCTATTATTTGGATCAAGCCAGTCTGCACTTCTTTAATGTTCCTCCATCACGGTCTGCTGCTGTATCCATTAGTTACACCAAGACAAAAATATAAATGGATGTGGTAGCAGAAATCATTTTATACAGTCAAATCTTTTTACATAAATAAGTTCCCAACAACCAGGTGGATCTGCTCTGAAGATATTAGCTGGCTTCTTTTGTGGATGTTTCTGGAAGCCAGGAATTGTAGGTCTCTGCAATACCCTTTAAGGAGCAGGTTCATTTTTTTAAAAAAAAAAAAAAAGCCCTATGTGTGTGTCTATATATGTGTGTCTGTGTGAAGGAACGATTTATCTGGATGACTAAAATTCCAATATGAGTTGACAAAGGATTGACTGCTTGTGTATTTAAAACCATGACAACCCTGACATTTTATAAGTTTTTTGCTCCAGGCATAAGATAATTTACATTACAATTTTAATATTTTGAGAAATGAAGGCCTGAGAGGTTTTCCTGCTCAATTATTTTGTTCAAAGTATCTCGGAAAAAACCTGATAGGCTGTGATCATATTTCTTCTACAAAGATCAAGCTCCTGTTTTGTAAAGACAATGCAACGAACTTTGTTCTTGGCTCATGGTGCAATTCCCCACCCTCTTAATGACTGATGGGGCTAGAATGAATATTCGTACCTCGTTTGGCCTTACAGACACTACCTTGCTGCAAAATTCAGCTGTTCTGATCAACTACATCTTTAAGGTGCCTGGAGATGAGTTTCCAGCAGAGCTTGCAGGAGCCGTAAGCTCTTCGAGGCTCAGTTTCTCGCAGGTCTGTACAGCACCAGATGCAATGAGCCCTTCGTCCCGGGGGGTGTCTCTGGCACAACCTCACGCAGTGCGCTAACAAACGTGCAGTTCAAAAAGGACTATTCCATAATAAGTCTTGCCATTGGCATTTTTTCTCCTTCCTGCTGTAAAACTACAGAGCTGCTGACCTGTACAAGCGTGCGGGAGTAAAGAAGTATTGCCCAAAAGACAATAGTTCATGAGGACTCATTTTATGTGGACTTACTTCCTCTGGGATCAGCCTCTTCCATGCAACAAAATTGTGCCACCCCCTGTACCATGGCCCCATGGCCGCAGGCAGGGGGGAGCTGGCAGCCCCCATCTGCTGCCCAACCGAGCCGGGGCAGCAGATGGGGTTGTGCCTGCCCGTCCTCCCAGCCCCTGTCAGAAATGGGGTGCTGGATTTTTTAATCATTATAGACATTTCTATACATTTTGCACATTTCTGGGTGCTGAACTGGAGTGCTTAAAGTCAGCTCAGGTACCTCTACCACGCACTGTAGCAGGGATGTAGACATGCACCCGTGAGGTTCGTGGGGCTGAGACCTCAATAACAGCAGCAATGCCACGGAGCAGGATGTGGGAACCACTTTACACCCCACCGCTTCCATGCACATCCAGCTTCAGATGCTACATGTTACATTTTAATTTCTTCATTCAGTTTGTTTTCAATAATAAACAGATTTCAAAAGGGTGCACCTACAAGTTTGCTCCATCTGTTAGAAAACCTGCGATGGGCGGCTCTCGCTCTGGGTTTGTGTTGCACATTCCTACTGATAAAGGCAGATGTGAAGACAATGAAAGATGCAACACCAGGATTAAGCACATATTTAGAGAACAATACTGGCTTTGTGAAAGGATACAGGGAAAAGAGACCCAACTTAATGTTTTGGTACTCATTAGTTTTATCTGCTGTGATACCAGACACAGAAACCTGCCTATATTAGGGCTTTTGGTTACTTATACTATGAAAGGTCTGAAAATGGCATTGAACCAAAAATCAGAAAAAAGCACTGAAATAATGGATCAAGGACTTGCTGTGGAGTTTCATTTATGATGAAAGTCAAACAAGCAGTGGGCAGTTTTGTGACATGCATGGATCTCAAGAACATCCAAAAAAAAGGACATTTTTCACCTGGCATTGATGAAAAACAATTGGAGCAAAGACTGGAACAAAACAATTCTCTAAATAGAAGGCTCCAGATGGATCCTGGCTCATAGCATGAGAGAATTTCCATGTTCTACATCATAAATACAAGAAATTTGGACATTCCCACTCCTGACACCCTCCTGTCCAGTCCTCCCCTCCCAGGTCATCTCCAAGGGCTGTTGCTGCTCTCTGCATTGGTGCGACCGGGTCTCACTGTGGGGAAATCAGGACGGAGACTGCATAGGGTACCATCCAACTCAACCGACTAAAACAAGCACCACTGAAATGAACCAACATCTTAAAAAGTAATTTGAAATCCCCAGCAATATCTGCCTCAAGCAAATAAAAGCAGATGAAAGAAAATTAAATGTTTGAGAAATGCCATGACCATACAACCTAGTCAATGCACTCTGAAGACAACAGCTCAGTGAGAAAATTCATCACCATCACTTGGCTCTCTGCCGGAGCGAGAGCAGAACAAAAAGTTCAACAGCAGCAGCGTGAAATCGCTCACCGAGAGCCACACACCCTCTCTCCATAGCACCCTGGTCCCAGACCCAGGGAGCTGCACCAGAGCATCCGTGCAACCCAACATTATTGAGGTAGGACCACAGGTCCTCAAATCCCTGGGCACAATCTGGCTGTGAAGACACAGCGAAACTCCTCTGTAGATATTGTGATTCTTAAAGTACTTACAGAAATATAATCCAAAACTGGAACATAGCCCAGACAATTACTGTGGCAGACACCTTGGCATGGTGACTCTTGCCTGACTGAGCCAGAGCACAAAATAAGCAAGAATAAAAGAAATACGTGTGTGTATTAAACAGTTACAACCAGCGTGGGATATTGAATATTAGCAGAAAATGGCACTAAAGAAGGGTAAAAAAGGCTATAAATGGGAAGCAGCAACAGGAAGGCTGGGCCTGTCCACAACACGGCTAAACACTGGAAGTGGCATCTGTGGGCTTGAGGTTGCTAAACCTGCCCAAGTCTCTCACATTGGTAATCCAATTTTCCTAGCACCAAAAGAGAAGATTTATGCAGAATACCATAATAGCTGAACTACTGCCGGTGGCCTGAAGAGATGATCCAAAGATTTTGCCAAGTGTGACTTTCAGCATCAGTTGCAGACGCAATTTCTGGTACCAGGTCTGTTGTGAACGTGACCTGGGCTGAATGTGACTGAGCTCCTGTGCTTGGGGTCCTTTGGTGTCCTGTAAAATATTTTCTTTTAGTGTCTTTCTCCTACCTCTTGCTGTAGTGGTGGGAACACCCTGCTGTTCACCGGGAGCAGAAGCAGAGCCTAATAGTGCCTCTATTTCAATGAGACAAAGTATATAAATGGAAATATGCATATTAAACAAATGAACAAACTAAGGCAATGGCCTCTCTGCAGGAAAGCTCCCAAAATTCAGATGTTCACCATTCCCTGGGAATGTTCCTTTGGAGTAGATGGGGATGGGGGCATGGTTATGCTGTGCGAAGGGAGAGACGCGTGGGAAAAGGCTGGTCTTGGCCATTGTCGTGGTTTAACCCCAGCCAGCAACTAAGCCCCACCCAGCCACTTGATCACTCCCCCAGGTGGGATGGGGGAGAGAATCGGAAGAGCAAAAGTATGAAAACTCATGGGCTGAGATGAAGACAGTTTAATAGGGAAAGCTAAAGCCAGGCACGCAAGCAAAGCAAACCAAGGAATTCATTCACTGCTTCCCATCGGCAGGCAGGTGCTCAGCCATCTCCAGGAAAGCAGGGCTCCATCACGCGTAACGGTTACTTGGGAAGACAAATGCCATCACTCCAAACATACTCCCCTTCCTTCTTCTTCTCCCAGCTTTATATGCTGAGCATGACACCATATGGTGTGGAAGATCCCTGGGGTCAGTTGGGGTCAGCTGTCCCAGCCGTGTTCCCTCCCAGCTCCTCGTGCCCCCCAGCCTCCTCGCTGGTGGGGTGAGGAGCGGAAAAGGCCTTGACTCTGTGTCAGCACTGCTCAGCAATAATGAAACCATCCCTGTGTTATCAACACTGTTTCCAGCACAAACCCAAAACACAGCCCCATAATAGCTACTACGAAGAAAATGAACTCTATCCCAGCCAAAACCAGCACAACCATGCACTATGAATAAGGAGTAAAAACTCCACTGAAAAAAGAAAGGAAGCAAAATAGCAGGAGTGAATAAAATGAACAAAAGTAAAATTCTGTGAATTTTCATACAGTGATTATTTCTGTGGTATGCTGCATTTGATTGAATACCATATTTCGTGTCTACAAGCCACCTCAGCAGGACCAAAGTACTCCAGACCCCTCACACCGCCCCCACAGCAGCCACGACCCACGGTTGTGGGAAATACCTGGAGCATGAAGAGGTTTTGAAATTTAGCTCAACTCCTCCTCCATGGGAAACCCAGGTTTCTGCGGGGAAGAACATCTCACATAAGCAAATCACCCCAGATAAATGGAAAAGTCTCATTTTCACAGAAATTAGAAAAACCATGTCTCACTGCAGTTCTCTATTTTGCCAGCACTGCTTCTAAGGAAATCACCGCAATGCTGTGCAAAATATGCAAGCTGGGTGTTTTGATGTGGGCCCTTCAGAGCTGTGAGTTTCCCAGGTGAGATCCTCGGGAAAGGGTCAGGTTCTTGCAACATGCTTTGATTTTTTTCTCACCTGCATGTAGGAACAGATACTTGTCTTCCAGAAATGATAATCACATTCAAGAACCAATAACCACTGCGTGTTACAGCCAGTACAGCTACTTTTGGCTGACCCAGACAGCAAAAAACCCTTTATTTTCCATGGCATTGCACCATTTGTGAAGGTCTCAGCAAAGCAGAGAGCTGTCGGGAGATCAGGGTCTCCTCACCTGAGTTCTGGTGGGAATTCAGGGTTAAAAATAAAAATGAAAATTTGGGAAAGAGCCGCGAAATTATCTTTGCGGTTAGCGGGCTGCTGATCTCACTGAACATCTTGTTGTTAGCAGAGTTCCTCTGGGCTCTGTTCGAAGCCCTTTTTTATTTTCTATACAAACGAGCTAGACCTACACTTCCAGAGAGTTAATTTACATTTTTATGGGGATGAAGCCATTTTGTATGCCAGTGGGCCTTCTCCGAATAGCGCTCTGGTTACTTTTTAAAAGGCGTTTAACATAATGAAGGGTAGATTGCTGAATATTAAGCCACTGAGTTTAGTGAAGGAAATGTCAGAGAGTGTGTTTCATCTAGATGCATTAAAAATGGCAAATAACACACCATCCAGTTCCTTATCAAACAAAATACATGCAGTTTTCCTTTCAAAAAAGCAGAATATGCAGCCAGGTTTCCAAATTTCAGCCTTTGCAGTGCCTGGGTGTATCGACGTCCTTGCTGAGCAAGAGCTCACCAGCTCCAGAGACCCTCTTTATAAATAAAACTCGGTGTTATTTAGAGAGGGACAAGAAGAAACGAGCAGAAGGGTGAGGACATGGCAGCCCACGGCGCTGTGCGCAGGGACTAACTCCCAGCAGTTTTGCAGCTGACGCTCCCACAGCCCTTCTGTCCTCAGGGAAGGTTGCCGGGACATCTTCAGTGTTGTCCCAAACCGCTGGAGAAAGCAAGTCCAGGGCCTCCAAGGGCATGTTGTTCAAGCACCTCCAATGATCAACTTTCTATGTATATATATACATACATATTACATACAGTAATGTGCTGCACTATTTTAGTAAGCTAATTGACTATAAAACTGGAGACTAGTTCACAGCTTTTACATTTAAATTCTTATTGTTCTTCAAACTTTTGGTCTTTTTAAATAAAAAGTAGTTACTAAAGCCTTTGAGAAAAAAATAAATGCCACCTACAAAAATTCCTCAAATTTCAATTATGTGAAAAAAAAAAAAAATTAAGGATTAAAAATCAGTATTCTGGACAAAATGGGCCACTGCCTAAGTGGGTGACATACTGACGGTTTCCCAGTGTTCAAATCCAGATGAGTTGATACCTTGAAAGAAGAAGAAACAAAAGGACTCTATTCTTAAACAGAAAATGTTTTTTAAAAGTGTCAAGAAAGCACCAAAGCACACAAATATAGCGGATTCCCATGATCTCAGTACTGAGCAGCTCAGTTTGGCACTGGTAACAGGCTGCTGGGCTGTGGTGGCCCAAGCATGGGAAAGGGCCCGATCCCCTCCTCACCCTGCTCGGAAAGCTTAAAGACAAGAGCCTGCTCACAAACACCGGCAGCGAGCAGCCGTGCTGCACGGAGCAGAGCCGCTGCCCGCTTGGGACCCCGCTCTGCCGCACGTCCAGTCGGAGCAAAGCGCTGGTGTCCCAGGCCATCGCCTCTCTGGTTTTTACCTTCCTGTGTGGGAAGACACCGGAATGCATTTTCTGCATCCATCAGCTCCTGTTTCAAGTAGATGGTACAAACTGGATGATCACATCTTCCTCAGGCCTCTCAAATATATTTCCATTGACTTCAACAGAACCAGTTATTTACTCCAGGGCAGAGGAGACAAAGACACACGAACAGGCTTTCATTTCTGCCGTGGAGCTCATCAGGGGGGACATTTTCCTCCTGTTCATTGTATCTTACACCCAAGACACACAGTGCCTCAATGCCACCATCAATCACACGTGGGTCCCAACAGGAACCCAGGGCCAAAACCTTGCTGTGTACAAGCCAAGTCATACCAGCCCCTCTATTTCCTAGGTTCAGCTGCACAAATCAGACCGCTGCACTTCACACCCAGAAGCTTTAACTCAGACCGTGAGATTGTTAGAGATGCGAGTTCCCCGCAGATGACAGGCACTGGGAAGAATTGAGATAGATCAGCAAAGAGCAGAGAGGGGCATGAGCCAGAGCTCGGTGGCGTTTGCAGCTTCAACTGGGCACATAGCGCGGTGGAGCGGCACAACCCACTGGCAGAAGCAGGTAACAGGTACATCGCTTTCTTATCTACGGGATTGCTGTGGCACAGTGGAAACGGGGGGCTGGGGGGAGCCCCAGCAGTGCATCAGCCCCGGGGAGCGGGGTGCTGCCTGCCAGAGACGCAACAGGCAGCAGGATCGGAGTATTTGATAGCTGAATATTGGCTGCAAAAACACCCTCTGATGGTACAGACCAGAGTGATATGGGCAACGGGGAATTATCAGCATGGATCGGTTCACCATGCCTGAGCGTGCCAAAATGCCCCCAGGAAACAGGCTGTAATAACTAAATAAGTCTTCATTCTTTTAAATTAGCATTGTAGATTATTCTGTGCGGAGTTAAGCTGGGCATCACCTGCTTCGAGTACGTGCTGGAGGAGCACGAGTACCTCGTTGGGAGAAGCTCACCCCTTGCAGTGGGACGGGATGAAGGCTGCATAACCTGTGGGGTTAACGGGTACCGAGTGCTTCTGCTGGTGCATAGGGATTGACGTCCTCCTCTAGGTGCAGAATAAAAATCAAAATTTGAACTCTTATAAAATTGCCAGGAAGTGTTTGCAGAGGTTTTCTTGCTGTTCTTGCTTTGCATTTTTTTGGTGTTGGTTTTTTTAATTAAAGAATTTGGGCTGTTGCACAAGGCGAGGTGGGATGCGACCAGGAGGACCAGCAGCTCTGTTCCTGCAGGGGTCCTGCATCAGCAGCAAAAGCCAGGCAGGCACCTGCCCCATGGTCAGCCTTAAAGCTGACTCAGCTCCTCTTAAAATACAGGGCACATTGCATAAAGCAGCCATATCAGGAGCAAACCACATGGGTTTCCTACAGTTTGCGCTGGGTTTGGGATTCAGTGGAGTATCTCTGGCTCATGCGCTCAGGCCAATGGAGGAAAAGGCACTTCTATTGCCAGCTGAGCAGCAAACGCATGGATGTGCAATGCCGAGGTGAAAACCGCTACTCAGTGTATGTCCTAGGGATGAAAAGCTTAGTGGCCACGATTTGCTATGCTTTACATTTCCACCCTCACAAAGCATGGGAACTTTATAATGCATAAAGTCCTCTCCAGGCTGCTGCAAACATTACCAGCGTGCCAAGACATACGTAATGGTGTTGTGGCTCTGCCTGGCAGCCCCTACTGCAGTCTGCCTCACACCCAACTTCAGCTAACAGCGTAGGCCAAGGAGAACCGAAGAGATCTCCTCCGAGTGGGAAGGCAGCACACACCAAAGCTCATTAAAGGCAAGCCTAATTGCCATCATCACCTTTGCAGCAGGCTTTGATGTATTGCAGAAGCGCAGGGAGGCTGAAGGGTGGCATCCCATGGAAAGGAGGTGGGCGCTCCCCGGTGGAGGGTGTCTTCTCAACACTGATCCTCTCCCTGCCTCTGACAGCAGCTTTTGGGGTGGAATAGCTGTGGTCCCATGCTCAGGGTAGTGCCTGGAAAGCAGAAAGAGAAGGATCGATGCACAACGTTAATATTATACACCACTAAGCAGCGGGCAGGGGCCAGGGCAGGAGCAAGGAGACCAAGTGGGCACAGGAAGCATGGAAAAGAGGGGCTGAGTGCTGGCTTCCACCGCAACACCCAGCAGGGTTCCGTTCCCAGGGCTTTCCTTTACACAGACATCTAAGTTGAGCAAGACAGATAAGAAATATCATCCTCTTTTCAGCCCGCATTTAATCAAGAGTTTGGCTTGCCCCAAAGGATGGCCTCAGCCATATCCCAAAAATGTGCATATTGCATACCCCAAAAATATAAGTGCCATTAAAATTGAGCAGGTTTTGGGAGCCAGGAGGCAGATGCGGCCCCATCTGTGCCCAGAGATGGGGAAAGCACCAAAGATATTCGGAGAGGTAGAAACCCAGAGGCGGAGGAGACGGTTCATGGCAGGGCTTCGGCAAGGCGGCACCGCACACTGTTCCCCCGGCCGCCGGCATGAGGGACCCCGAGCCCTGAGGGAGGAGAGGGACCGTCCTGGAGACAGACGCAGGGCTGGACCAGGGGCTGCAGCTTGCCCAGAAGATGCCACCACCGACGAGCTGCACCTTTGCAAAAGCGTTGCAGAGCATTGCCTTTCTGTGCATTTCGGCACATCGCTCGTTAATTCTCCTTTCTAATGTAGATCAATGAGCATTGCTTTTTCTGCTCTGATGTGTTAATTTCTAGAAAATAGACAAAAGTCTATTTAATTTAAACTCCAGACTTGGTGGATAACTTCTCCGCAAGAACAGAGGAAGGAACAAGAACGCAACAGGAAGCTTCTGTGGGCCCAAAGGTTGTTTGTTTATCTTTGAACTTTGTGCCAAAACAACAAAACACAATTATCCTAATTTTTGTATGCAATTTCCAGCATTGTAAATCCTTTATGTAAGAATACATCAAAACCTTTCTGCCTGCCAATCCCCTCTGTTGCTAAGGAACAGGCAGGCAGAAACCCTGAGCTGGGAGACTTGAAAGTCCTCATTAAAAGGCTTTGTGCATCACTATCAGTGAAATGTTAATTCAGTAAGGCTGATTGATACCCCTGTGTTATCAAGTTCCAGCGATGAGGAAGCCGCTCTGGCTCACCTTCAGTCACTGTTGTTAACAGCAAAAAAAGGTTTCTCACTTAAGCAACTGGAAACATTTTAATCCTGAAAAGCAAGCAAAGTTTTCATGTTCTGCATACCTCATTTCTGCCCAGCTCACACAAGGCTTGGGAAATTATTTACATACATTTTAAATTCACTTAGCAACCCAGACTGCACCACTTAATTAAAACATTTCCAGTCGTATAATCATAGGACAGCCTTTTGAGCATCCTACCAGGCTGATCAGCACTGACACGGAAGGAAAGCTGCTGATCCAGACAGAAACTTTCCGCCAAGCCCATGTCTCCTTCCTCCAGGGCTCCCAGTCTCAACATCAGTGTAAAGTGAATGTTGTTCAGCCATTATTAATTTTAACTTCAATCTCACACCTCTCTCATAGCTCTCCTGGAACGGGGCTCTGTATGCACAGATATTGTTACCATCTTCCAAGAAACAATGTTTTAGCCTCTTTGTTAAACCTCTTCCTCCGTTTTAAACCTGGACCACAGACTTGAATTGCCGTACTTTTAAAGTAAAAATATCTATGTATCAAGGAAACACTATTTAAAATCCATTACTGATCTGCAGGGCAGACAAGGGAGGTGCAGGGTCGTGCTCTCCATGCACACCTAAGGAAAGGACAATTTACCCCAAGTGCTCATATAAAGGACTTTCTTTTTCCACTATAAAAATGAAGGAGCTGCAGCAAGTGGTTTCCAAGCCCAAATACTCCAGCAAGTCAGGATTTATCAGATTTCATGTCCTTTTTCACCTCCTTTTGAAACAGGGAGCGACTGTCACCCTACACCCCCAAGAGGGACAGCAGCAAATCATCACAGACTGTGTGCAATTGGTCATCCCCTTATTAATTTGTAAAGCTAAATTAGGAAGAGAACACTTTGCAGTGTAATCAAAGCTACAACACCGCGATTAATGCACTGAAAGGTTGGAAAGGATTGACCCAGAAATTAATTCCCAACAGAGCAGGCATGGTTTCACACCAAAATTAAATGGAGGGATGTGTCAGGGGGAGGAAACAAGCACATTTGGAAGAGCTCAGGGACATTTTTACACTGATGAGGTAAAGAATTTCACAGCAATGTAGCCAAACAACCCATATTTCACTATCATGCCCTGAGCAGAGGAAGTCATTGTTTGATCTAGGTTTTAAATGAAGCCATAATTTGACCCAGCTCTCAGTGAAAGCAAAGCATTATAGAGCAATTTATCCAGGATTTTTTCAGGCAGTTCCGTTCATCCAGCCAACCTCATAGCCATCCCTGCATCCCCTCTTCAGGTGGCACGAGCCCTGTCCTGCCACGTAGAGATGGGCATCAGACG
This sequence comes from Platalea leucorodia, assembly GCF_965183815.1. NCBI lineage: Eukaryota > Metazoa > Chordata > Aves > Pelecaniformes > Threskiornithidae > Platalea > Platalea leucorodia. The sequence goes on from NC_138829.1 coordinate 2,995,255, forward strand.
CACCAGCTTTGTCAGGGACATATCCCTTACGCAAGGAGCAGCAAAGCCATGACCAAGCCACCTTTCTTCCCTGCCAAGATGTACAATGAGTTTTCACTCTGGTTTCCATCATAGCAATGCCGTCCAGGTTCTCACCAAACCTATCACAGGAGCTCATTGCCACCTCCAGCACATGCACGTGCTATATGAGGTTAAGTAGGGGTTTGATTTCTAATGAGGCTTCTATTTGGGGTTTTGGTGACAGGGAATTGAACTAGTAGTTGGCCATGTTGGAAGTGGTCTTTAGATCAGCCCAGATCACCTTATCTCATCCTCTTCTAGGGGGCATTTAAGGTGAGATTGAGTTGGGAAGGGGGATTGTCTACTGCAAACATCAGTCAGGGAATTGATGTGGTGCTGCCATACCCCAGGGCATGCCAGGGACCCACTTGGCAGGGGCAGGAGGACAAGTGCCCCTGTGGCAAAGCTGCTGGAAAACACTTCTCCCGGCTCTCGGTGTCACCCAGGGAGTCTTCTCCATCCCACTGTGAGTCCTTTCCACCACTTTTCGTCCAGCTAATGCAGGAAATTCACAGTTCCCACTGGAGTCTGGGTAATGAGAGTTGTGTCAGGCTGCGGAGATGTCCAGATGATGTCCAAGCCTTCCACCCACCCACAGCCACCTTGCGTCCAAAATCCCATGGCAGCTCCCGGGAGAGCTGCATCACCCCCAGCACAGAGGGGAGGGGAAGGAGTCCTGGCACTGCGCTGCCTGCCGCCACACTGCTTCAAACTGTTAAGGTTTATTAATATTGCTATTTACCCTGGGTTTTTCTATCATCAGTTCATGCAAAAAGATTAATATTTACCTTGGTGTAAAACCCAGAAAGCTGTTTACACAGCTCTTAATGCACAGCAATAGTTCAGCTGGGAGCTCTGATCTCGGGCGCTGTGCATATATATCTGGGCTGTTCTCCATACAACCAGTGACAGTAGTTTGAGAGGAACAATAAAAAAAAAAATCAGAGGCAAATATTACCAGCCAACGGCTCGCCGGAGTCGTCTGCTGGAGCTGCAAGTGCCACTGAGCAAATTGCTCATTAGCAACACGCACAAAAGGAAGGTTTATTTGAGGCAATTAAATAACAACAGCAGTTGTGCAGCTCAGGGCCTCAAAATGCATTTAATTAAACATTTTTATGTATAAGGAAAAATCAGGTCAAGCACATACAGGCACAATTCAGAACCATTACCAGATTTCTGAAGTTTCCCAGTGACCCACTTTTTCGCAGCTCAGACTTGTTGAATAGTTCTTGGGGCTTTTGGCTGTGGGGAGAGAACAAGAGAGAAATGGGGAGCTTGATTTGCTTTTTTTTTCCCTTAAACTAATATGTAATTTTGAAATCACTCTGCTTGCAATGGGAGAGTTAGAAAAGTGCAGGAATTTGTCAGCTTTGTGAATTTTTATGAACTCCCAGGACACAGACACAGCAAGAGACCCATCGGAGACCCTGCACAGGGCAGATGTCTCACGAACATCACCCCAAGAGCTTCCAGTTGTGGAAATTTCTTCCCTGAGGAAACAAATACTGCCAAATCCTTCAACCTGCAGTTGAGCCAAGCTACATCTTTCGGAGAGCCAGCATATGACCCATTTTAAGGCTTTAGGAAATGACGCATTTGCGACTTCCCTTATAAAGCGATTCATATGATTAATTACTCCCACTTTTTAACTGCTGCCTCCTAACGCCAGGTTCAATTTATCTAACTTCAGCTTCCACCTGTGGAGTGTCCCTCCTGTCTAAATGAAGGAGTAACATCATTAGACATGAAGGTACATTAAACTGCCATCAAGTGAATAACCTCACTGATGAAGCCATTGCGTTTTGCCATGCTGTTTCCCTTTGCAGCGGCACAGGGAAACCCTTGCACACAGCAAAGAAACTTGAGGACTTCTCAAGGCTTCGTGAGGTTCTCCATAGATTCATGCAGAGGCACCCCAAAACACTGTAACCTCAGGAACTGCACTGTGCTGCTCTGGCTCAAGGTGGATTAATGGGATGCAACGTTGCATGAACATTGTGGTGCAGGTTCAGGACCAGTGTCCTGCATGACACATCTCTGTATGTTTTCATTTTTTCCTCTTGACATATTTCTCAGGATAAAACATCCAGGACTCACTAATGCCTGAGCTTGGCATGGCCTTCAGTCTGGCCCTGCTGGTCTGATTACTGAGGACTCACTCAGGCACATGGAAATACACACACACACACACACACACACACGCATATATATGAAATATGGTGCACTTTTCCAAACCAGGACAATTTATTCTAACAACAATATAGTGATTGGTCCAAACTTCCACAGAAAAAAAGTCATGTTCACTAACCTATGACCATCAGGGGACTGCCTTATAAATGCAGAAGCCCAGCTAGCTGTGAGTCCCTGCAACAACCTATCTTCACTGCCTCAGCTGAAAAAAAATCATATAACAAAGTATAAAATGTGAATGCTATAAGGAGGGTAACATATCCTATTAACCAGTTCAAAATCCCAGGAAATGAATGTCTGCCTGTCCCCCAATTGCAGTGACCTTGAATCAAATCCAAAGACTAAAACTGGCTCACACACAGGCTCCCCAAGAGACCATACCTTCTCCCATGCCCCAGACTGTGCACGTTCAGCTCTCACCGTTATCAGGCACATTTCTTTCTGGTATATCCTAGAAAAAAAAAAATCCCTGTAATCATAATGAGGCTCAAACATCAGATCTGAATTCCCTTTGTGTTTTCCTCCTTATGTCAGCTCACCATGAACCTGAGGATTAAGAAACCCACTTTGGAAAGAAATACAACAGTACCAAAAAAGCTGAATAGTATCACCAAAAGGGGATGGGCAGGGATTAAATATTCTGACCCTAATCCTTGCCTCGTACCTCTTTTCTTCAGGAGCAGAGTCATGGGACTGATCCTAGCTTGCACCAACAAGCTGGACCTCTCACAGCAACCCTCAAGGTCCTTCCCCATAAATGCAGCTCATTGGAGCCCTCACAGCGTTTTCGGAGCAGGCAGAGAAGTTTGCACAGATTAATGTCACAGGAGGATAATTCTTCACCTCACATGAATATCTTGCTTCAAAACCAAACTATATAGAACATAGTCCCCAAAAATGGAAATGGTGATTTTAAATCATCATTTAAATTTTAAATCTGCTTGGTAGAGTACCATGGGATAAAGCCCTGGAGGGAAGAGGGGCCCAGGAAAGCTGGTTAATATTCAAGGATCAGCTCCTCCAAGCTCAGGAGCGATGCATCCCAACAAAGAGGAAGTCAGGCAAAAACACCAGGAGGCCTGCATGGATGAACAAGGAGCTCCTGGACAAACTCAAACACAAAAAGGAAGCCTACAGAGGTTGGAAGCAAGGACAGGTAGCCTAGGAGGAATACAGAGAAATTGTCCAGACAGCCAGGGATCAGGTTAGAAAAGCTAAAGCCCTGGCAGAATTAAATCTGGCCAGGGATGTCAAGGGCAACAAGAAAAGCTTCTGTAGGTAGATTGGTGATAAAGGGAAGACTAGGGAAAGTGTGGGCTCTCTCTGCAAGGAAACGGGAGACCTGGTTACCTGGGCTATGGAGAAGGCCAATGTACTCAACAACTTTTTTGCCTCAGTCTTCACCAGCAGGTGCTCAAGCCACACCACCCAAGTCACAGAAGGCAAAGGCAGGGACTGGGAGAATGCAGAACTGCCCACTGTAGGAGAAGATCAGGTTCGAGACCATCTAAGGAACCTGAAGGTGCACAAGTCCATGGGACCTGATGAGATGTATCTGCGGGGCTTGAGGGAACTGGCAGATGAAGTTGCTAAGCCACTATCCAGCATATTTGAGAAGTCGTGGCAGTCCAGTCAAGTTCCCACTGACTGGGAAAGGGGAACCATAACCCCCATTTTAAAATGTGAAAAAAGGAAGACCTGGGGAACTACAGGCCAGTCAGTCTCATGTCTATGCCTGGCAAGATCATAGAGCAGATCCTCCTGGAAACTATGCTAGGGCATGTGGAAAATAAGGAGGTGACTGGTGACAGCCAACATGGCTTCACTAAGGGCAAATTGTGCCTGACAAATTCGGTGGCCTTCTATGACAGGGTTACAGCATTGGTGGATAAGGGAAGAGCAACTGACGTCATCTACCTGGACTTGTGCAAAGCATTTGACGCTGTCTTGCACAACATCCTTGTCTCTAAATTGGAGAGACATGGATTTGATGGATGGACCACTCGGTGGATAAGGAATTGGCTGGATGGTCATATTCAAAGAGTTGCAGTCAATGGCTCAATGTCCAAGTGCAGACCCATGACGAGTGGCGTTCCTCAAGGGTCGCTATTGGGACCGGCACTGCTTAACATCTTTGTCGGCGACATGGACAGTGGGATTGAGTGCACCCTCAGCAAGTTTGCCGACGACACCAAGCTGTGTGGTGCGGTCGACACGCTGGAGGGAAGAGATGCCATCCTGAGGGACGTTAACTGGCTTGAGAGGTGGGCCCATGAGAACCTCACAGAGTTCAACAAGGCCAAGCACAAGGTCCTGCACATGGGTTGGGACAATCCAAAGCACAAATACAGGCTGAGCAGAGAATGGATTGAGAGCAGCCCTGAGGAGACGGACTTGGGAGTGTTAGTTGCTGAGAAGCTCAGCGTGACCTGGCAATGTGTGCTTGCAACCTAGAAAGCCAACCGTATCCTGGGATGCATCAGAAGAATCGTGGCCAGCAGGTTGAGGGAGGTGATTCTGCCCCTCTGCTCTGCTCTCGTGAGACCCCACCTGGAGCACTGCATTCAGCTCTGGGGTCCCCAGCATAAGAATGACATGGACCTGCTGGAGCAAGTCCAGAGGAGGCCACAAAGATGCTCAGAGGGCTGGAACACCTCTCCTATGAGGACAGGCTGAGACAGCTGGAGTTGTTCAGCCTGGAGAAAAGAAGTCTCCGAGAAGACCTTATAGCAGCCTTCCAGTACCTGGAGGGGGCCTACAGGAAAGCTGGAGAGGGACTTTTTACAAGGGTGTGTAGTGACAGGACAAGGGGTAATGGCTTTAAACTGAAAGAGGGGAGATTTAGACTAGATATAAGGGAGAAATTGTTTACGCTGAGGGTGGTGAGGCCCTGGCACAGGCTGCCCAGAGAAGCTGTGGATGCCCCCTCCCTGGCAGCGCTCAAGGCCAGGTTGGATGGGGCTTTGGGCAGCCTGGCCTGGTGGAAGGTGTCCCTGCCCATGGCAGGGGGGTTGGAACCAGATGAGCTTTAAGGTCCCTTCCAAAACAAACCATTCTGTGATCCTATGATAAATCCAGGTACTGTAAAACAATGAGATGCATGGAGATGAAGTTACTTTATAACATTGGCTGAATAAAAGTTTGAGAAGGGGCTCGGCTATTTCTCAAGCCTGTCTGACATTCTTTGTGGAAAAGAAATTATGGCAATGACCACCAGAAGCTGTTCATGATGCATTTGATACTGAGTTAAATGGCAAATTAATATTTTCCCACTTTTCAAAAATTTAGCCTGACGTAATCAGTCTTGCTTCAACTATAAAGAAGGCTCAGGCATTCATTTTCTTCCAATGCAATATATATTTCAGTTTTCCTACCTGAATAGTTAAGTGTCTCAATAGTAAAACTCAAGGAATTTATGGTTTAGTTTAAAAGCCTGTGTAGAATAAGGCAAGAGTCCAGAGCCACAAACCTTTATTTAGCTAGCTATAGCTTTATTTCCTAGCTATTAAGAAGTCATTCGTTATACTCAGCATTATTCTAACATATAGATTTTTCACTAACCTATTTGCAAAGTCACTCTGGAACACGAATTTCAAGATGAATTCAAGCAATGAGAAAAGGATGCTCCTGCAGCAGTCAGGCAACATACCCGAGAAAGGCCTTATGATCATGTCCCATTTCCTAAAAACCCTGTTTTTCACCCAGCCATGAGCAGTTACGATTTAACAAGCTGTTTAGCAAATTCTCCATACTGGAGAATTTGCGTAAAAACCCATCTCCCAGCTGGGGGATGCTGCAGTTGTGGGGCAGCTTGCAGGAGGAGCACCGTCCGGGTGTGTTGGGGGTCGTTGCTGCCTGTAGCGAGACCTGGGTGCTCACTGGGTTGGTTTTATTCTTGGAAAAGCAAAATAAAATGAAGCATAACCAGAGGTAGATGGTCTTCAAAGATGCATTACCGACTTCCTAAAGCTTACAACTCCACCTTGGTGCATCAGGTTCTGCAGAGGTTACTGCCAACGTGCAGAAAAGTGTGGTTACTTAGCAATTGCAAGTATTTTTCATCTTCAGTGCTATTTATCAGTGTCACCTTCTTAATCCTCATGGCATAAATATCCCCAGTTTATTAATGGGAAGCTGACACAGTGCAGTTGTGAATATGCTCTGCGTGAAGCACAGAGCCTGTAAGAACACCAGCACCAAGCCCCGGCTGCGTCAGTCCTCAGGGGGACCAACATTTCCTTTGCCTGGCAATTAGAAAGCAGAGTCATCGGAGAAGGCAGAAACGGAAGAAATTAGGGGTAGGGGATCACTCTTGTGTCTCAGGTTTTCATTTTCAGCATGAATATTTTTCCCAGCTTTTTGGTTAATTGAATATTTCATCCACTTTTCATCCAAAATTTGTTTATGTATATTTTCAAACTGATATGTCAGAAACCCCCCCAGCTCTCACTAAAAGGCTTTTCTCCAACTTCAACAGTGTCAAAAGCCGACATCTATCAGCAATCAAGCCACATGCACTGCTATTAGAGAGGCTCCTATCAAAAATCCCAGCCTTTACTAATTTACAAGCACTCCCAATCTTTTCTAAATCCTCTCTCGGGTATACAGGTAAGACCACGTAGCCAAAAGAGACATCATCCCAGAGAGGCCAGAGCCTCCCCCCTTGCAGGACCCATTGCGGGGACAGGCAGCAGGGCTCCCCGCTAACAACTTAACAGTAGAAAAACCACATCAGAATACGGCTATGGTGATATAACAGGGCTATAAAGGGACACCGTATGGAGCCTTAATTACTGCACCATGAGTCAGACCACTGTCTTTAATCTGAGTTTAAGTATCTATAAACTGATATATCTCTTCGTGAACATGCCAAGTGAGTGACCACCCAAACGCAGCCCTGAGCTTATGGTTGTCTTATGGTTAGGTTCAGCGGGAGCAGAGAAGAATAGTAAATCATATTATGCAAGGTGAGTATTCATGACATTAAATTTAGTAATAAAGAAAGAACTCAATAATATTCTCACAGGCTGGCTTTCAAGTTGACTAGTTAATGGATTATTAGATATTTTTTATAGACGGTGGAAGATCTGCCAAAAGCATGTGGATTGTTAGAGCCATACAAGATGAATGCTTAGTGTCAGTTAAACCTTCAGATAAATTATCCAAGCCTTTGGGTAATATGCAATTAGACATGTTAGCATAAAAACCATTGCTTCACCTCATAACAGCCATAAATTCCCAATACTTAAAAGCACCTATCGCATGCTGGGCAATGACTTTCCCGTTTGCAGATTCCTAACTGCACATTTCCACCTTAAAGCTCCTGTGCCAGGCCCCAAAGACTGCAGACGTATACCAAGAGCAAAGCCCTACCAGCCCAGCTGAACTAATGCATTTGTCTCCTGAAATTTGGCATGAAAATGGATCATTGAAGTCAGGGGGAGAGACAGGAAAATTACAGGTTTTCAATGACACTTTTCACAATGGCTCTAATCCACCGTGCAGTCTTTTCAGCCTGAACACCGTAAAGTCCATTTAGCTGGAATGGGAGCATTAAATCCTTAATTTTACAGGGAAGCTGAGATCGGATCAAAATATCATGTTTGAACAGAACTTTTAAATTATGTACTTGAACTGGTCGATTTGTTTAATAAAGGTCGCTCGGCACCAAGAACGCAGGTTTGGAGATTTGACAAAGGTGAATGACTGTCAGCGGTGCGGAGTGGGCTGCTGCCGAGCATCCCACAAGCCACTGGCTGCAGGATACTCTCGCTTATTAAAATGGCTGAAGTGACACATGAATTACTCAGGCAAATTTGAACTGCAAGCAAGCGTGCTGTGGCTGGCGCTGGTCCCCAGGCCTTGCCTACACAGTCACTGCCTGCAGTCATCCTGCCTGCACTCAGCCCCAGCAGCAGGATGCACCCCACAACCACGGGCCTCACAGCTACACACCATGCAAGACCACCTTCCCCAGCTCCAGCAGGCTCCGAAGCAAATAAACAACAATTATTATCCCATTTCATCCTGCGTTTATGCCATATTTTTGCATCCCAGCATCAGGGTGTCCAGACCTACACAGTTCATGAGTGATGCACCTGCACTTAGTTTTCATGCGTCCCAAAGGGGAGTGCAATGTACAGTCTCAATAGTGTAGAATTTCAGGGAAAATGTAGTTTTGCTTGTCTTTCTTTGCTCTTCTCATTAATATATTTTGCCCCTGCTAACAGGACCACATGAGTGACATGTTCAGTACCGTACCTGAAAGACCAAACTACCAGCTATGCAAAAAGAGCAGCAGGCTACCAACAAGTAGGCAGAAAATTATTCATCAGAAGTAGATGGCAGTTGCTTTCAAATAACAAATGAGCACACACAAATTATCAAACCTATGAGGCAGCTATTTCCAAATAACAGAAGAGCACGTAGAAGTTTGCTAATCAAAGAGGACCCTGGGAAACCATTGCAATAAGTCATTTAAATACATACACATGTTGCTCACCATGTTATTAAATGTGTATATTACAGTAGCATATGCAGCCAGTAACCACAGGTGGAGTTCACGTGTACTACAACATTCCAACATCACCACCACACTACAGGTTATTTTAAGACTTTGCCCAATTTCAAGTTTATTACAAGGGTTCAGAGCTCCTGCTTTTGAGCTAGACTCATTCAGTGCTGTGTGATTTACTGAGCTTAGCCCCTGACCCACAAAGCCAGGATCTCAGCCTTCAGTGGCAATGCATGTTGCATCGTGTTTTGTGTTCAGGAATGCAAGTGTGGAGCAAAGGAGGGTTGCAAAGCTCAGGTGACCACATCTGGTTTTGGATAGGATTTACAGTCAGCCATCTCAGTCCAAAGTATTAGGTCCTCAGGTGCCAAAGACATTGTTTAAAAGTTGCTTAGTATAAACACTGCAAGGCAGAAAGAAAGAAAACCCTTTTGGGGGGACTTTAAAGAATATACTGAAGATTAATCCAACCTTTTTTAAGAGAGAAGGGAAATGGATTCCCTGGACCTGAAGATTCAACTTTGCTCCCAAGCACCCTTCAAAGGTTTATTTAAGCAATAAAACATGGCAAGCTTTTGTGCCTTTAGCACTTCATCCATCACTCACAGAAGATCAGGAGAACCTCTTCCCTGGGAAGCCCAGCCCTGAACTTCCTCCAGAGAGCAGCACTGGGTAAGCAACGTGTCCCTCTTAGAAGATTTCATCTCCAGGCAGTGGGAATGCATCAGCCATTGAAAGTTAATGAAGGTATTTAGGCAGCACAGACTACTAATGTGCCAAAAATGACCTTTCTGTAGGGCATCTCTTTTGCTCTGATGTCAAACCTGAGCTGGCCTTTCTGCTGCAGCCACAGTCATGCAATGTGAGCTGCAGGACATGCCAACAAGGCCAGGCAATGGCAACGGGTTGACCACAAGCCACAGGTGGGTTGGCACTACAGCAATGCACTCTGTGGTCCTACCCTGCTCCTGGGGAGACCTAAATCCAGACTAGATTAAGAAAGAAATTTTTTCCAGTGAGGGTGGTGAAACACTGGCCCAGGTTGCCCAGAGAGGTGGTAGATGCCCCTTCTTTGGAAACATTCAAGGTCAGGTTGGACGGGGCTCTGAGCAAGATGAAGTTGCCCCTGCTCATTGCAAGGGGTTTGGACTAGATGACCTTTAAAGGTTCCTTCCAACCCAAAACAGTCTATGATTCTGTTAAATAAATCAGTCAAATACAATCCTCAAGCCCAAAAAACAGCTGGGACCATTAAAAGACAAAAATAACATTGATAACAATGATTTTAAAAAAATGCAAATTACTCCAGCTTGTCTGGACTTTAAAAGAGAGCTGCTGTCATTGTGTTTATTTGTTTGCATGCTTTTGGTGGAGAACAAGGTAGATTAGAGATATAAAGAGGAGGTGACTGGAGAGCCTGAACAGCAGGCAAACACTTCCCTGTCCTCCCAAGTCTTCCAAAACACAGCCCTTGAGATCTCTCTTCAGCTGACGTTCAGATGAATCTGATGGATGTGAAGGTTTAAGCAGTATCCACTGCACAGAAATCCCAAGTGCCCGGACACAGGGTAGCTATTCCTGCCCAACAACGCTTGAGCAAGAGCACCTTGAAGGAAGAAAGATGGGAGCAAAAACCCCAGTGGGATTTACCAGAGGCCAGTATGGATGCCCTATGTGCAGAAACTCTGCTTTGCCACCATGCCATGCCAACGAAACTAATTAGTGCACTCCTGGAAGCTGTCACTTCTGGGAAGACCACCAAGGTGTCTGGCCTCAAAAGGAAACGCTGAGCTAGGGACCTCCAGGTCAATGGTTCCTCTTCTATGGGCACAGCTCCCCTGGGGGCAACCCGAACATGGCAGCTGGTTGCACGCTTTTCCAGTTCACTTCTCTTGTATGTAGCTGAGGCTGCTGTGAGCGAGCACAGTAGTTGCCCTTGGAGCTGGAGTTTAAGGGGAACAAGGACCCCCAGTCCTTGGTAAGGACCAATGTCCAGGACTGTGGATCATGGGACCTTGGATACTGGAGCTCTCCTAATCAAGGGCAGTGACAGAGTCCCAAATCTCCTTCCTTACTTTCTGACCTTCCAATATTCAGGGCAAGACACATCAGTATGAAGCTTCCCGGTGTTTCCCCTCTGTGCCCAAAGCAATATACTTCCAGCAACAGGGAAAAGGCAGCTGCCCTCCCTTCTACCAGCGGAGAAAAATTACCATCTTTCTGCTGCTTTAGAGACCAGGACTCTGAATTACCCTATAGCAAAGGAACGATTAGCTAAATCGACATAGGCAGCAGGAGGCTTGTCACGTCCCAAATGTGACTCCAAAAGCTAATGAAATGATTGTAAAGACAAAATTATTCCATTATTTTAAAACTACAGCTGCACGACCCTATGTATAAAGAACCCATATATAAAGAGCCTCAAGCAAATCAATAATGCAAGAATTTGCCTACTAAAAGAGCAAAGAAAACTAATATTAAAACATTGAAGCATACACCCTGGGATCCCTCTCAGAGGGCTACTAAGTGGTAAAGAGCTCCTCCAGCCCCATTTCTGATCTTTGTTCCCTGCCCATCAGCCAGAGAAAGGTGTGCAGCCATCCAGGAAAATGATGTATCTGTGCTGAAAACAAGGGCTTGTCTATAAAAGTCATCCCAAACCAGCAAGGATATTAATCTAAAGCACAAAATTATTGCAACTGATTTTGCCAAGCAACAGGCTAATGTCTCACCTCCAGCCCCTTCGGCCAGCTCGGCATGCAGATGTGTTATGCATTACCTGGAATTAGTCATTGCAAGCGGTGTATGAGCTCTTAGTCTTAGAAGTGTGCTCAGATATAGTACATTACCCAAGACTGATTGAAGACAATTCCCTGTCCTGAATGTGTTGATGGCCTAATATGTCACACAAGCTCTCCTTTCAAACATCCTCATGGACTTTCCCTTATCCAAGCCGACACATCCATAATGACACTGTTCTGCTAGAAAAGTCATCCGAGGAAGGAGATGTAGTTATTTTAGAGCCAGCAGAACATGAAGTCATTGCTCAGTCATACCAGGTGTGATGAGCTATCACCTCTCCCCTCTCCTCTGGCCCTGCTCATGCTAGCAAGATCCACAAAACTGAAGGGAATAAATGAGAAACAGCAAATGTTTGTGAAATCCATTTGCAACCAGAGGCACAGCAGGGAAATTATGTTTACCCACTACCTTGTGCAATGTAGTTGGGATTTGTGCATCATTAATGGCTTCTTGTAATCACGGCATGGGGAATCAGACACATCTTCAATTTACTAAAAATTACGATCCTTGTACCGTCCCTCTGTACTGGTTCATCCACTGGCCCAGCAGCTTGCTATTGCAATTGCCTTTAGATGGAGCAGCAGAGGTCCCTGTTGCCGATTCATAAGCAAGAAACCCAAAAAAAGAAGTTTTTCCTTAGACGCATGTAGTGTCGAAGGACCACAACGCTGCTCTTAGGGATCTCCATCACTGAAAGGTTTTCTGAACCGGTCAAACATCCATCAGGATCAGTCCAGGATCTTTTATGGGACAGGGTGATGGGTCAGAAACTTTTCTTCTTTCTGCTGGGAACGCAATGGATTTCACTATGTTCAGCACCATATACTGCATTTTATGCACTTCTACAACACTGTCTCATCAATCCAACTCAGGAGGTTCCTTCTTCTGTGGTTATGGCAATTTAGCTATTGAGGCTGCACTTTTACTCGAAATCCTTGAGTTCAGCAGTTTAAAAGGGGTACTTTTTAAGGGTTGTTTATTATTACTGAATAACTGCAAAGCTCTGGTTAGCACACGGCCACAGGAAGGTTGAATAGTCCCAGGGGAGGCGGTAGGAACTTCTACCTGGGAGGCTGAAGGGGTCCAACTCCCACAGTGCACGCACTCACTGATAGTGCATACTGATGGATGGACTGGTTTCCAGTATGCATCCTAGCAAGTCTGCAAGGGGAAAGCCTAAGAGAGAAGCTGAGACCAAGGGCAAACAGGGAGCTTGAAGAGGTGAGGAGATTACTTGATTCATCCATAAATCCTCACCCATCCCCAGAGAGAAAATGCTGTGCTGCCAAATAATATCAGCTCCTTCGTGCAAAGACTTTTTTTCCATGTTTTGGTATATAGAATCATAGAATCGTCAAGGTTGGAAAAGACCCTTAAGATCATCGAGTCCAACCATTAACCTAGCACTGCCAAGTATATAGTTGTTAAGCTGATAAAAAAATATCCTTTTAAATATGACATTGGGATACATTTCCAGAAATATTCTTCAGCGAAGAGAGCAGCAGCAGGGAAGAACAGGACCCACAGGCAGCCACTGCTAATACCCAGCCCCTGTTTTTCCCTTTTTCCATCCCTGCACCCTCAAGTTTGGACAGTGCAGGGAGGAATGAGGATCAGCAGTTTGCTCCTTGATGATATTTTCCTCACTTGGTCTGTGAGACATCTGTCTAACCCTTCCTTAAAAAACCTCCCATTATGGAGATTCCTCTCCTGGCTTGGGCAATCCGTCCTGGTGTTGAATCTCACTAAAGAGACTCCAAGGAACTCTAGAGTAACTCAAAACTGCACCCCTGTTTAAGCCTACTGCTTCTTGTCCCATCTAGAGTGGATGTGGAGGATGGGCCATTCCCTTCCCCTCTGCAGCTGCCTCGCCTCTTGAGTACATTGATGTCTCTTCAGTCTTTGCTTCTTTAGGTTAAACCATCCCAGGTCTTTCAGGATCTCTGTTTTCTACATGTTGATCATGTTAATCGTCCCCTTCTGCACGTCACCCCTTTTGTCCGTGGCTCTCCTGAACCCAATGCCCAGAACTGGATAAGAGACTTCAGTCAAAGCCCCAGAGCTGGGCAGCGTGGGAGGACTTGACTGCACACCTTGCAGGAGAGACTGCTGCTCACACACCCCAGGACATGGTTTGCCTTTTTCATAGCACTGGGGCATTACTAATCTGTGTGACTCCCTCACACTCAGGGTCCTTTCTCCAAAACAGCTGGCTGATCCAGCCCTTGTGCAGGACCTGGCATTTCTCTTTATGGAATCCCCCTTTTTTCAAACCATTTCTCTGGTTTGTCCTATCCATACGGTCCATCCCTATTCAGCCTCTGGCAGCATAGTCTCAACTCCAAATATCATAGTCCTTTCTGCTCCATCATCCAGCTCATTCTTCAAAACCTCTGAATGCTATTGGAGCCAGGAGAGACCTCTTCAGACTTCCAGTTACTATGTTCACCCTGTTTCACAGTGAAACATCACTAACAAATCCAAGGACATACTTGGAGTCAATCTCCACCCACTTCATAACTAGTTTCACTCCGTTGTCTACTCCACCTCTGTATAAAAATGTCAATCAAGACCTGATGGAAACTCCAACCATGATAAGTGTCCTCGTTCATGTAACCTCTCAGTGCTTAAAGGACAACTTTAAGATGTTGCTGGGCTTCTCAAATGACCACTGGGAAATAAGCAGAGATCCAGCTCAGCTTTAATGACTGCCAAGAAGCACTAACACAGCAGCAGCAGCACAAAGCTGGGTGAGGGTCAATTCACCCTACAAGAAGGCATGTCACAGAGGTGACACCAAGCGACAGAGCCTGTGGGGATCACAGTGGTCCCAAGGCTGGGAACGGCTCCCATCCAGCCTCAGGTGGTTCACGGTGTTTTACATCTTCTCTACAAGCAACCCTTGACACAGGGTTGTGGGAGGCTGCTTCGATCTTTCTGACTATCACACCACCTTGTCTGATATCTCCAGAATAAGATATAGACGGAAAAAGCTGCCCTGCTGCCCTCATCAATCTAGTTTTCTTTCAGCATAAATATGATCTGTTCTTATTTAAAATTACTTTGACCTAAAATGTTTGTTTTCTCTCAATGTGCTGCAGCTAAAAGCCTTAAAAACACAGTTTCCACTCATTGCATTACCTCCCTTCATGATTGCCACAGAGATGGAAAATACCTTGGATTAGCACTTTTCCAACTGTTCGTGTGTCTCTAGGAGGAGAGGGCTTGTATGAAGCCATGAAACCTCCTTGGCAGCAGTATGGGGAGGTCACACTTGAGCGCACTTGAATCGGAGACAACAAAAGGAGGAAAATTGCAGAACTGAAGGATTGTTCTTGGGAATTGCCTCCATCCATCCCCCAAGCACTCCAGTCCTGCGCAGGTGTCCTGGCCAATCCCAGCTGCAGAGATGAAAAATCAAGAAAAAGATGCTCAGATGCTTCTGAAGATGAAATAAACAGCTCTAAGTTTTTCCAGGAGTCAATCAAAACGATCATGTCCTACTGAGCACAGAGGCCACTTCTCTCCTGGGAGGGCTGAGGATGTTCGCTGTGCTCCCCAGCCCAAACATTCCTGACCACAGCCTAAGGCAGGCGAGCTGGAGGGGCGATGCAAGCCTGAGATGGAGGGGCAATGCAAGAGAAGAGGAAGAGCCCAGGCTAGGTGATGATTTGTCCTTGCCTCACCTTCTCCTCCACTCTTCTCCATGTCGATTTTACCCTTCTGCTCTCTTTTGTCTGTGACACGGTCTTGCAGCACAAAGAACAATTTTAGTGCCACAACAGAAAATGCTATTTATTAATTTCCACCAAGCACATCTGTGCTTCTTTCTTGTTGAGTTACTTATTTTTAGTATACTTCTATTTCTTTTACAAGGCAAGTAGGTAATTGTTATCTATCTCTATAATTGCAGCAAATGCTCATTAATCAATACAATGTTGGGCAGAAATTTCCTGATGAAATCCTGTTTTAGTTGACACCTGGGCTTCTGAACGACTACAAGACAAACCTAATTACCTCCTTGGCTAACAGAAACCACACACTTTAAAAATGAAAAGCTCCTTTTTAGTTGAAACCATTTTAACAACGGAAGCTAGCAAGCTGTGATGAAAGACCCAAACACAACACTTCAGACCACATCTTGATGCCTTTATAAGAAGCGAAGCATGGCTTATGCATTTAGCATTTTTAAGCCAAAGAATTGCCCAGCACTGCTGGAAAATACCAGATGGGGTAGGTTCGTACTTGAGAGCTGTTTGATGATATTGATAATACACACAGGAGCTTTCTATCACTTTTATAAGCATGAAATGCCTGGAAGAATTGTGCATGTATGTCACACACCAAGCTGGAGATTATGGGGCCACTGCAGTAAAAGGGCAGAGAAGCTGAAGTCCCTACAGCAGTCACAAGTTTGCTTTTTTCTCCTTTTCCCTCTTTGTTCCCACGCTGGTGCTGGCTTTTGCTGTTTGTCCTCCCAACGCGCAGGCTGGTCCCCGGTTCACATCCAGGACCTGAGCCGATGCTCCTGCCCAGGGCTGGGGCTGGCACATCCACCTGCCCGGCTCCTACTTCCAAAACACCCCTGAGATATCCCCGGGCCACTATACCTTCAACATACCAAGTCCAAAGCCATTGGTGTAGGCAGCGTTTTCACCCCAGTCCATACTGTATAAAAAGACAAGAGAGCAAGAAAGCTTTTCCGCATCCATTTTGCAGGCCAAAGGCAGATGCCTCTGCCCGCCTGTGCAAGCTCACGCAAGAAGTCTGCAACAACCAAGAACCGGACTTCGCCCTGACAGCCAGCTCCTGCTTTTACCATGAGATGGCCCACCCTCTCCAGGGGAAAGCTTGCAATAAGCACAGGTTTCTTACAGAACTGAAGACCTTTTGCCTCAGTCATTTAACAAACTGGCAGCTAAATGCAATCACACGCATTGGGGTGTAAGTGGTTTGCTGTTGTTCCAGCTTATTTTCAGCAAACAAATAAAGTGCGCTTCATTATAGCCAAAAATGAAAATGAAGCTGGGTTAGAAAAGCAACAAAATGTTTGCTTGATTTTCTTTAAAGAACAGTCATCATGGCCAAGCAGTAATTTCTTAGCAGCTAATGATTCCTATTTTTGGCTGCAAGTTTGCCTGTGTCCTTTCTGATGGCGACAGGATTGAACTCACAGCAGAGTGAAGTCCAATTGCCACTTTAAAATTGCTGTTAAAAAGGGATATATATTCCAGCATGGTGTCAGCCAGTTAGTTAAATTGTGCTGCATTTTGTATGAGCAGAAGACAGTTTCATAGTGCTTCTTATTCAAAGTACTACAGGCAGAGTTCAGATATTTGGGCTGTACAGAGAGACTCAAGTCACATCTACAGAAGTGATAAATCATTTGCAAACAAGGCAGAAAAGCTGTACGTTTTAGGGAAGAGAGTTAGGAATCAGTAACAGAAGCCAAGAGGCTCATGGATTTGAGGAGTTTTTTGAGGATTTGGTTATTTTACAGTAATAACGGGGAGGGTGGGACGCAAGGGAGGAAAGGGAAGAGTTGAAGGGAGAAACCATCTCTGTGGAGGGAATAAAGTGCCAGTGCAGGACCCCGAGGCATCTCCTCCGGGGCAGAGATTAAACTCTCAGACACCTTGTTCCCAGCTGGACATTTACTGAGCTGCTAGTTGGTGATGGCGAAGGCACGAGCACGGATTTGGAGGACGGAGAGCAATGGAGCTGCAAAGCGGAGATGAGCCTGTGAATTCACCCGTGTAACATAAACAAGTCCGAGTTCAAGGCAGACGCATCAGTTCCCAGCAAGAGCGGTAGGAATTAGAGTTTTATGCAGTTTGCTCTTTTGACACAGTCATATGATGATTCATTTAGTGTGCATTACCTAATACAGATTACTGCAAAGCCTTGATTCATTGATCTAGACAAAAGTAATGAAAGAGCTGAGCCACAGGAAGAGATGCACACTCATTCATCCTCTGCAGAGCTATGACAGGTGAGGACCCATTAGCTATGGATGTAGAAAATAGAAGTGGTGGAAAGAAGAGGGTGAAGAGAGAGCTCCAAGAAACACATTCATTGGAAGTCCCAGCAAAATATAGGTCATTGTTAGCGCACGTAAACTATCAGTCTGGAGAAGCAGGTGTGAATCAATATTGTGCCATTGACTTCAACAGAGATGCAGCAGCTCTGGGCAGCTGATAGCTGACTGAGGAGAACATGCAGACCCTGCAGCTTCCAGAGGTCTTTTTTAGTTGACAAAACAGCAAAAGCATTGAAGAAATTAAAATGTTTTGCCCACTTCCCAAACTCAGCCACAAGCTTGCATCCTGGCAACAACAAACCTTCACCTAGGGAAGTCTTCGAGACCAGAGCAAGAGAAGACAGGGTGATCCAGAGGAGCAGAGATGCCTAAGGCGGGCCTTCTGAAATGCCACCATCCAGACCTCATGGAAGAGGAGTGGAGGTAGGAAAGACATCGGAAAGTGCGCAATATCCTCATTCTGCAGGATAGGGACTCTCCCTACCTCAGCTCTGCAGAAGGTGTGGTTTGGGGGTGGTACGCAGACTCCATCTCCTTGTATTTCCACTCTTGTATTTTCTTCTTGTGTTTCCACTCTTGTATTTCTAAAAAAGTATTCTCCTGTTGCAACCTTTACAATTACAGGCACGGTGGGCTGCATAAACCTTAAGCCTTTAACAAAGGTAGGAAAGAAGGATACCTGGTGCTGAGACCACCTAGTCTCCCCTGTCAAAGGGCCTGGCAGTTTTCTTGTGCTTCCCCTCAAGACACATCCAGCTGTCAGGACCGTGACCTTCTCAACGGACTGGCGATTCCTAACGACTGCGGCGCGAGCGGCAAAGCTGAAGGTGTGATGGATAAGCCATGTCACAGATTTTAAAGCATCCTTCATTTTTATTGTAGGACAGGGGTCAGATCAATACGCCTCTGTAGTACACTCTCCAACTGATTTCAAAGGGTTTCAAATGAAGCTCACAACAGACAACTGTAAAAGAGCAAGCTAAATGCACTTGGAGTACCAGGTTACTTATCCATACACCTATGAAAGCCAAGTACCAAAGTAAAGTGTCACAGTGATGGAGCGTATGCATGACAGAGTTTCCATTCGCCACAAAGAACGTCCTTCAGAGAAACACTAATACTCCCATGATCACTGAAGTTAAGCACTTCTTTCATCTTGGCCTTGTTTCTGTGTTAGGAAATAGCTATGAAAAACAACCTGAGCAAGCCAGCTAATAATTATGCTATCACAGTATATCGATTCTTCACATCCGTAGGAGAAACCGCAGCAGGCTGCAGTAGCTTTCTGAATGAAGTACCACTTAGGTCTTAGGACAGGAGCTGGCTGGGGTTTCCACGTCCTTCTCCATGCTCTCAGGAAATTGTGCAGCAGAAGCTAGGGAAACACTGCTCTAAGGTAATAACAGGGTCTTCTCCCCACCCCAGAACTGTCTCGTTCCACTCAATAAAGAGAAAAGCACAGAAAAGACAAGGACAAAACAGCAGCTGTCAGATGTTCCTGAGGCACCGTAATTATGAAAATATTATTTCATGTTTCGCAATAGTATTTTCCATGAGAGAGACACTTGCTCAGAGCTTTAAAATCTCATCTTATTACAAGAATTTGTGATTGTGATGCACTCCAGGAGATAGATGAATAAATAAGACCCTCCATAACTTTACATCTTAAATACCTTTCTCATTCCTCTTTTATGTAGCTATGGAACATTACAAGGAGAGCATCATTACACACAGAAAAGCACCTACACAACGTAGCCATTTGTGCTCTGTCTCTTCTTTATCATTTCTCTTTTGTGACATCTAGAGATGTCTATTAGGCACAGAAAACAGTATTCTCCATTACCCAACAAATGAAAATACCCATAACTTTTAAATTACAACTAGATCACAGTGAAGAGTCAGAAAGAGCTTATTTAGGCTAGCTGACAGCCCATTTGTCCTTTTCCAAGCCTGCCACATTGCCTGCATGGAGCACAAGAAAGCTGATAGCAGACTAATGACACCTAACACGCACGCTTAACTGTTGCATGCAATGGATTTGATGCTCCAAAGAAAAGACTTAAAATACTCTGTGCATCAGCATCCTCAGCCTCCACCCAACCCAATGGCCAGGCAACATGATCTCCACACTGGTACCAAACCACAGCATCCAAGCACCCTGGGCGTGCAACAGGGAAGCCCCCTCCATATGGGACCTGAATAAAGAAACCTCGGTCCAACCAGAGCAAGAAAGAGATTTCCAGGCTCTGGTTCTCAGCAGGAAAAACAGCCCCAAAAAGGCCAGTTCAGGTTGGGAAGACAGCTGCAGGACTGAGGCCGCGGCTACTTCTGTGCTGGCCACAACTCTTCACAGCTACACCAGCAGCTTCAGTTGGGGCCCAGCAAAGCTCCAGCTTCCACCAAACCTACCTAAGCTGGCAGAAGATCCTAGCTAGGAAGCGAGGGGAAGCCCTTCAGCTTACCTGCAAAGCAGGCAAGGCCAGAAAGGGAGACTGATGGCAGAAGAAATGGAGATACTTGGACAAGGGCACATCTACATAGCCAGGGACGGACAGTACATGAGCAGGTGGGATGCAAACAAAATCATTTCTGAAAACCAGCCCCAGATCATGCCAAGGTTAACATGCCTGGGGAAGAGCAGGGCGGTCAGCTTGGGCTCAGACCCACAATTCTAGCTGAGCACAGGCAGCTCCGTCTTGGGTCTCCCCACACCCTAGCAGAGAAGTGCCACACACAAGGTAGCATTACAAGTGCTTCCCAGCCCAATGACGATTCCTCCAATAGCAGATCCAAAACTGATATTCCACAAGAAACCATCCAGCAACAGTTTAGCATATACATCATATCTCAGACTTTGTTTTCTGCTACCTGTGAGAGGCTCCCCTAATGATTATATTGCAAATTCAAGGGTGGATGGAGGAGATGAAAAAGGCGCAAGCAAAAAGAGCAACTGGTAGCCTGTAAATACCTCCCAGAAAGAAATATCCTGGTCATCACACATCACGCTCTGCCTGGTTTTTGACGGGATAACCCAACCATAGGGTCAGCCTAGGTAGCCAAGAGCACAAGCAAGAAGCCCAGGTGAGACCCTTCCATACGGTGGTGGAGGGCAGAGGTGCACCCTGGGGGCAGCTGCCTGTCTTGATTGTGGCTGCACCCACGGATGGAGCCCAGGTGGAGCCTCTTCTCATCAACCATATCAGGACTATTTGTGGCAAGAGGCAAACGGCAAGATGATGAGAGTGACACAATTAGAAATAATTAGCTGAGTGGGAAATCCGTTCCCAGACAATTAAGGGTAAGAGGCAAGGACTGCACGATAACAGGTTGGGACTATATTTAGCTGTTCTCAGTGCATCCTGCTTCCAGTAACAAGAAGGCAAAGGAACAAATTGTTTTTTCATTAAAAATAATTGGATAACAAGTATCGTACCAGCCGTGGGAACCTGAGGGGGGAATTGGACACACATTCCTCTGGACAGCACAAAAAATTCCTGAAGTGGCTTTTTCCACAGCACAGGGAAGAGGTGTTTGGAGCAGGGGGCTGCCTTCAGCTGCCTGCAATTACCCCTGCCTACAGCTGCCTGCAGAGGAAGGGCACAGATCCCACTGCAGCCCAAGTCAGGAACAGGATTTTGACCCTACTGACTTGTGTTATAATGCTATAAAAAGATAGCCAGCCTGGTGGCAAAATACATCAATCACATCTCTAGCAACTGTGCAAGCATATGTTTGGTGAAAGATTCCTGAAACACAGACATTTCTTCGGGCCTTTTTATGGGAGTTACGTCCAACCGTTCAGAGCCTGGCACGGCCTCAAGAGTCTTGGGGCATCTGGTCACCACAAACAGGCCTCCGGGACCATCAGTTAAAGCAAGAAGTGCTGCCTCAGAATTGCTTGATATTGGTGTCTTCGTGGAGTTCATCATCACAACTGAAGTAAATGTCTTTGTCAAAATATCCAAATATCTTGCTGGATAATTCACACTTGGGAAGAGAGACTAAATTCATCAAATAAATTGTCTACAGGGGACAGTTTCCCCTGAGCACAGCTAGAAAAAGCTGCTGGAAACGGAGAACAAAGTGTCAGCATCTCACTTTGAGATGTGAAACCGGAGCTGCCAACACCGTGATTTATGGAGAACCAAGGCCTGTTTGGGGAGAAAGCAGTTTACAGGAGCTGTGCCAGCAGAGGTGGAAACACAGGACTCAGCTCTGCTCATCATCCAATTGCAAGGGCTAATATTTTATAAGTGTAAGAGATAGGCAATGACCTTCCCTTTCAGAGTCTAAAATTGTTTCTGGGTTGAGCCTTTTAAAAACAAAAAGGTATATATTTGTCTGAGTACAATATGCCTAAGATCTTATCTACAACCTAGTAATTCACTGGGAGAAGACTTGGGTGAAAAGATTTAAGAGCACTGCTCGCCTTGTATGAGCCTACGCTTACAAATACTCATTTAGGAGCTAAGGGTTCACCTTGACCTAGAATATACAAGCATGATAACAAGAGATTAAATACAAGGCTGCTCCAGCGCACTACACAGCACGCTTCCCCCTTGGATGAGTGTGTTGAATAAAGGTATGTTGAATCATCCCACTTGCATGACATATTCCTGAAAATCATAGCTGGTTCCTAAATTTACTAACATCTCCTCCAAGCTATGGCTGTGCCATCAACATGGCTCTGGTGAGGTCCGACTAGAGGGGCCAGATTTTTCTGGAGTAGTCCTGGGGACAAGACTCCCATGAAGACGTTAGCATTGCAATTGCCTCATATCTTTTGTGCCAACCTGTTGTATTAACCAGCCATTTCCTTTGCCAGTGTGGTTTATTCCCAGCTGGGGACATGGCGCCTTGACATCACTGAGGCAAAACAAACCACATTGAGATGCGATTTTAGTCTGTCAGCACCAGGGGAGGTCTTCAGGGTGAGGAAGTCACAAATCCCACCTGAGGCTTCTTCCAGCTATGGAGGTCCAGAGATTCATCTTCGCTGAGGCGGTCTGGGACACGAGGAACATTTAGATGCCATGGACTTCACTGGCGGAAACTTACGATCCTGAGCACCTACATGGTTGGACTTCATCTGCACAGGACCGTGGATGCTGGACTAGCACAAAAATGCTGTTCTGGCTGGCTAAAGCATGCTACTGCAGCAGACACAGGTGTCTCTGGGCCAGCTGTGTCCTTGTAGGAAGGAAGGAAAGGGGTGTTTAAGCAGCTTCTGGCTCCTCAAGGGTGGGAGTCAAAAATCCCATTGCTGGCTCTTTATGTTTGGCTGCTGTTGGAAAACTCACAGATAATGATTTTAAAACCTCAGATTATACCCATGATTAGCTTGCTGTGGTGGCAGTTTCAGTCCCAACCTCCCTCCTGTCCTTCCTGTCCTGTTCTCTGCAGCTTTGGTTCTTGGGCAAAGAAAGCTGCGTACGAAACATCACGGTAGAAAAGGTGCAAATCTTGTTCTGGCTTTGCAGAGGGGTTTTCTGTTTGATTGAGCTGGGATGTATCAAGTGTTTTGTCAGGGTGGATGGTAAGATATTAATGCCGGGGTATTTTGTGGTGGAAGAGAGACGTAGGATTTCACACGCCATCACCCACCATGATGACTAAGGGCAGGGTAGTTCAAGATCAGTGGGGGGGAACCCAAATATTCACAGACCACGGAAGGTATATAGAAACCAGGGGATATCATGGTGCTCCTGGTAAGATGGTGAGGATGGGCAACATCTCAAAATGTGGGGGACAGAAAATGGATTTGGGCACAGCATGTTGTGCCACCAGGTAGGTAGGGTGCTGTGTGGCTCCCACCGTGGCCTGTCCATGGGGCATTTATGGGACATGCTCCAGCCAGGTGGCAGAGGGTTGTCTTTGTCCTGTCCAAACCCCAGCGCTCTTTCTTTTGACCTCATTCTGAGAGGAGGATGGAAGATCTGACACTTAGATATTTACAAACTAGCTGGGAAACAGTATCACTGTTTCTGGTTCCTTAATCACTTAAGCAGTGACAAGAGTTAATGGTCCCTGAAGCTTTCCTAGCAAATGTTCCTTGACATGCCATTTTCTGCACATCTCAATGATAGATAGGGAGTGAGAAGTCATTTTATGACAAGCCTTCTCAATTATTTAATAAGGCAGATTCTAATAACTTGGGGAAGTCCCCTAGAGAAATGAAAGAATAAATACAGTTTCCCTTTTATTCTGTGAATAGCTGAAGAGGAAAATGGATTGTCCCCTCTCCTGTTGCCTGTCAGGTTTGCTTCTGGGACGGTGATTTTCTGTATTTCTGTCTCCATATTTCTGGCTTTTTGAACTGCAAGTGAAAACAGTAAATGAAAATGAGGGGTTATATTTTTCTATAAACGTGGTCAAGAAAGTTGCTATTGTATCGAGAGCAGGAAGAGGGCTGTGAATAAGGCAAAATGCTGGACTGTGAGGGAGATGGGCTTAGCAAGTCTGATGGACTCTTCCTTCCTTTTGGTGTCTCTCTCTCCAGATTGTAGCTTATATGGGTGGTCACTGCTGAGGGTCTGTAAGGCTCCGAGCACAAGAGGACTTGCCAGGTGGAAGCTCTTCTGTCCATTGAATTATGCAGAACTGGACTAGCGCTATAACATCCAGTAGTCTTCTCATGTAAAACCATTGAGTGAAAGGATTATATAAGGGACCCAGGGATTTGACTTCACGCCACTAACTTGCACCAGTAGTACAGCCTGCTTTCTGTCACCTGCTACGCTGCATCAAAAAAACACACTGGGTATGGTAGAAGTAGTACGCAGGCACCTCTGTAAGTCACGCAGGTCTTTACGCAGCTACATAACAAGAGATCTGCTCATTTGTGCTAGGAGCAAGGGTCAGACTTGGGCCAGGGCGATTATACTGCCAGAAATGCACATTTTGCTGTCCTTTGTTTCTCTTCTCATTCACTTTGGAGTGGGATCCCATTTACAGCAGTAGCGCATGTACAGCAGAGTCACCACTTTCTGCATTGCAAACACACATGCATATGCATGGTAGAGAAAGTAGACTATGATATATGCTGGTCTCGTTCCAACATATCTGTAACATCCCTCTATATCTCTTGAAAGAAACACCAAGTTGGCCATGCCAAAAACAGAGAACATAAATCTGAGTGTAACAGAAAGTCACTTGCATTAAGCCAAGGACACCTTCAGCCTGTTCCTGACGCCAGTCCAAAAGCCAGTTGCTGCCCAGCCTTCCCCTGCCTGTTCAGAAAATAGGAACAGGAGCTGGGAGTGTTAAATGGTTAATCCAGACTGTTTGTTGAAGATATGTCTCCACAAATGTTATACCATCTGGTGCTCTGTGAAAGCTGGAGGAGTGGGTGCTGTATTTTCATAACAATACGCCCTTCTACTCTCATTGATTAATAACATGAAGCTATTTTGTCTTTGTTCTTTTGTATTTTAAAATATTTGTATGAAGGCTTTTCAATATGAAATCCAGTAATTATCTTAAGAGCTGAGTCAATAGGTTCTTTGGGCAGAGAAATTACACATTAAACTGAACAGTAAAAAAAAGCTCAATGAAAAGCATCTCTGCACCAGGCCCAAGATCACCAAAGTCCTTTTTTTTGCCCTGGTACAATTATCCCCATGAGCCTTTTACCAGACATCGTTTGGCAGCAAGAAGGCTGGATGCCATCATAGAGGAGTTGCTACAGAAAGCTGGGTGCGCCGTCACCTCATGTCCACCCTAAATCATGGGAAGCTGGCTTACACCATCCCAATGCCCACGCTGAGGCCATGGCCACATCAGATCCAGGCGGGTACGTTTCCCTCAGCCAATACCTTTAACCTGCTCCAGGAGGGACAGAAGAGACCCGCTGCTCTGCACCCCTCTGCCTCCTGCCCAAACGCCCCCTTTCCCACTCCACTGCCTTCCCACTTCAGCTGGGAGAGCTGCTGCAAAGCCTGGGGCCGTGGGGCATGAAGGGATCTGAAAACATCTACCTTCAAACCTCCTCCTTGGGCTGGTGGCTGCAGAGTTGCCCTCCCATGAAAGCGATGTTTCGGAAACTCCAGGGAAGGCAAAGCTGCAGAGCAAACAACACACACATCCCCGAACCAGGAGATGTCGGTGCTCCACCTACTTCCAGTGGTCCCCAGCCAACAAGGGGATGAAAACTCCTAAATTCAGTTGTAATGCAAAAAAAGCAGAGGGGAAAAAAAAAAGGTTATTCCTGATATCAACTGAACTGAGAGTCAATCTACGTAATGCTGTGTGCTTGCAGGTGTGTTAACACCAGCTCCCCTTTAGCTATCGATAAATGTAATGTGAGTGAGAGATTTAAACCTAACCGCAGACGCTTCAGTGTCAAAGGCAAAAAATCCCTCTTTAATTTAACACCTAGAAGACCCAGTTCATCGAGGCAGAGCCTTTTTAGTTCCAGTGGATGAACAGCTTATGAACAGGGAGCAAAGCTAAAAATGTGCAACTGGAAGATGACTTAAATAGTGCAGTTTATAGTGGATATAATTAATAGGCAATTTCTCATAAAGTTCCTAGAAAATGTAATTTTTTTTCCTGCGGTAAGCTTTATTTCACCAAGTGGCTCCAGTTTTACACTGGAAAACCAAATTAAATGCTTTCACCCTTCCAAACTTTTTTTCAGCAGCTGTAAAAGGTAGAAGTTTAATTTAAATGAAAGCAGAGTTTACCCCATGATTGCCCCGTGCACCAGCAGAGCCTGGGAGGAAAAACATCAAACACTGGAAAACCTGTGACAAAATTAAGAGCCACCCCCCATCAGCATAACTCCAAATATGCTTTTACCCCCTCACACATGGCTCCCACTGGATTTAAAGCAGGAGGAGGAATTCGTGACAGAGCAGTACATCCAGCATCAAATTTGACCAATGCCTTGTTTTCCATAAAATATACATCCACCTGCCCCTTCAGCAGCCGCCCACCATTTCCAGCCTCAGCAGAATTTCCCCTTTTCTTCAGAGTTTCTTCTCCTTCTTCTACCTTTTGCGTCGTGACAAAGTTTCCAAGTACGAACGAAGTGACCCTCATCAAGTAATAAAGAAACAAATCCTCCAACAGCTATTTCCTATCTGACAGTTGGTATGTGAATGCTTCACTGGCTTTACTGTTTAGCCATGAAACCTTCATCATAAGTGTCATTTGGCTTTAACTTTGCAATAAGGTAATTATAGCACTGTGCTTATTAAAAACAGACTCCATCACAGCCGACGTTGACTGATGTTGGTTAGAGTTGGAACTTGACAGCCAAGTAGGATGAGCAAGTGCATCAGGGTGCTAACGACATTATATTGCAAATGCTGTTTATTTTCTGTCAGCTCTAAACTATGCAGTAAATAACACATTATAAAAAAAAAAAAGAGATCCAGAAATAACATTAGGTTAAAATGGAACCATCAATTATCCCCCTTTCTTCAGCTTTTGGAAGATTTCTCTCCTTTTTTAATTTTTCTTTTTTTTTTTTTATCTTGAAGCATTTGTGCAGGTTTTTTTTCTTTATTCATTAATTGCTGTCTTCTGACTCCTCTGTTCTGCTTCAGTGCCCATAAATCAATGTAAAAAAGATAAAATTCTACTATTATGAAATGAGTGTAAAACCATATTTAAATAAATTTCCTTTTGCACACATTTCCTCCTATCGCAGCTCCAAAAACATCCGCTCCCACTGAGAGCGAGACCCGTTTTCCTACCCCAAATCGGAGCTGGCCTGTCCCATTTCAAAACCCTCCCAGAGCAGCGTGCTGGAGGGCAAGCCACAGTCCCGTAAATCATTTTCTCCCAGCAGTCACGAAGGAGGCTCCGGCACCAACTTTCTCTACCATCGAATATTTGATGTATGGTGATGCCCATAGCATGATCATTTGCACCTGCAGCCAGAGAGTGCCCTGAATACTCCCTACCAAAAAAGTGGTTATTTCTAATCAGTTCTTTCCCAGAAGGACAGTTGTTGTTGGAAATCTTTGTGTGATTTTTTTTTCACTTTTTTTTGTATTGGGTTTTTTTCACTTTTTGACATTTTGCCTGTGAGAGATGATGGGGCAGGAGCAGGAGGAACTGGGAAGGAAGCAATGATGAAGGTGAAACAGCTTCCCTTCTCCCCAGACATACGGAAAGAGAAAATACAAATTAATTTTACCTTAAAACCCAAGAGGGTAGGGGGTAGAATTTAGTATTTGTTTGTTCTCATAGTTTCATAAGAAAAAAACAAAAAAAAGACTTCACAAATTAAACTGGGGGCAGTGAGGCTCCTATTGGGCAGCAGGACAGAAGTTGCTTTTGGTGAAACTGAGCCGCAAGGTTTGCATTTTGCAGGACGAGGTGCTGGAAGCATGGGACTGCTTGGAGAAGGAGATGTAAGCACAAGTACAACAGATGTCCCAGCTTTGAGAGATGCCTGTATTTTCCGTAGGAACAATAAGGGCATTTTCACAGGACTGGGGCTCTCCAGGGCAGGAGCCATCAGCTACACGGTACCTGATGGTGCAGGCACAGTCTCCTGCTGAGTGTACAGACACACAAAATGTGCCTTTGGTTAGGAAAAGCTCCACCTTACAGCTTGCAACCCCAATATCAGACCTGGGAAAAGAGATCTGTGGATGTCAGGATGTAAACTGAATTAATGCTTTTGCATAATTTGTGAAAAGGCAGAAAGGACAGAAGTCGCTTTTGCATGGAGGCCTGCAGTTTGAGAGAACCTTTGAAGGTCAACATCCACATCACAGATGGGGAAATCAAATATCGTGGACTGTCTTAACGCAAACTGGAGCACTTTATATGCCTCCCTCAACTGCAATTAAAGGATTGAGACACTCACAAAAACAAATCAGGAAAAATGCACTTGTCACTTGAATTAGCTCTGCCTGGAAATTTTTCAAAGTGCTAGGATGAACAGCAAGCATTTTCATCTGAGTCTGAATGTTTTCAAAACCTCACTACTGTCAGTAATATTTTATTTAGGCAAAAAGCACTTCAATAGCATTGATGTGCCCTATTCACCATTTTCAAAATTATTCAATATCTCCTATGAACAATTTTTTAAAAATTAAATGCATTTCCTAAGGGAAAAAAAAAAAATTCCAAATTGAAATAAAGCTGTTCGGTCCTTCTAAAGCAAACAAGTTCCTGGAATTTGTATCACAAAATGTCACTTTTACTCCCTTTCATTTCAGAATAGATATATTTGAAGCAGCCAAATTTCTTGGAAACTAGTTTTCTGATTGCCATCCAAGTGTAAATTAAATGCCAGCTGATCACATTGCCATTAATATCCCTGATCTCTGCCCCATGAAGGTCTCCTGTTCATAGTTCAGCCAGGTTTCCCTTCGCTGGGTGCAGGAGAGGTCAGGAAGGGAAGTGCTCCTGCATACACCTGAAATAAAATTGCAGCTTTGATAATGGAAAGGTGAACATGTTCTTCCCCTGCTAAGCGGTCTCCCAGGAATTTACCATTTTGGTAGCAAGGTGCCCTAAGGAGGTTTGCAAAGACTTTGCGGGGGTTGACCCAGCCAGTCCTACCAGCTTCTCCATCCAGTTGTACCTGTCCAGGGCAAGTCCATCCTCCTGAAGGGAGCAGAAAAAATGGTGTTTAAAAACATACCTCACTTGCTGCATAGGTGCCAGGAAGCATCCATCCTCCTTTGTGCATCCATTCATGGTGAGAAGATGCCGACCCCCAGGTGCTCCCCACTGCTTGCTTCTCTCCTCTAATGATCAAGATCAAAAGGTCGAGGATGCTAAATATTCATCACAAATTGGGTGCGTTTGCACAGAAAATACAGCCCAGCATGTTTTCAACAGTACCTGGCAGCTTTCTCCCAAGTAAAATGATGGGGGGGGACCTCTTTGCTGTTTACAATACAGGGCAGAAAGGTCAAAAAGAAATCCAGCTGCAAATTACCCAAACGTCCATGAAACAGACCTTCCTCAAGTCCCCATTCCTATGAATGGCTCATCATCCTCCCCCTCTTTCTATGTTATTTAAGATGAATCCAGGAGGAGTTAAGGTGAAGCTCTCTGACCTTTTGGGGCAGAAGACGGGGAATAGTTAGGCTGGTGTTTGACAAGCAGTCAGCACTAATCAGAATAAATTACTACTTCTCATCTGAAGCATCTTTTCCACAGCTTCTAAGGGTCAGTTACTACTTTAACTTAGCTTATTCTGCCATGGACAGAATCTGGGATGAGATATGTGCCAGTTCATCTCAAAACTCAGTGTTGCAACAGGCACAAGGCTTGGTCCCAAGAAGTGCAAAATCGTTTTTGTTAAAAAATCTCTTTTCAGAAAGCTGTTGTTGTTTCTTGTGAAGTTGTCGACTTTCAAGCACACTTCTTATGAAAGGGCTTTTGAAGCTATGTTTTTCTTCATTTTCGAAACATTTCCAAGTGTTAACTGATGGAGGAACTTATTTTGAAATTAATTTTTATCCCATAAAAGTAGATCAAGTCAAGACTTGGCAACCAAACACAGCTGCTCTTAAACTGTCTTTGTACTGATTCCAACATTAAATACTTCAACACAAAATATAGAAGATACTCTAGAAGATATGTTCTTTCAATGCATCTCAGATAACAGCCAGGATGCCTGGGCTGAGTTTTCTTCATTCTTGATCATGCCCCCTCTTTTTTTTTCTCCTTTTTTATTTTCTTTCTTATTTCTCCCCAATCTCTGACAGCCAAAATCTTAGGTAGATCTCAAAATCACCAGTCCAGCACCTAAAGATGGGATCCAACACATTGTCTCTTCATCCTCTTTGTGCAAAGTTGCTTAGACATTTTGCTCATTTTCTCACATAGAGAAATTGTAAAATACCAAGCGATGAAAGCAGCATGTGCGATTGTGCAATCTATTTCTCATCTTCAGAGACATTTAACTACTCTGAATTCTTAACCAAGAGCTAAGTCTTCATTCATCAAATTCAGCAGTCATTTCAGTTGATGTAAAATATCTTACACAAGTATATTTCCTTATTTTCTGTGGTTGAATTAAAAATTTGGGTGTGCCTACTGATGCCTTTCTTTTAAGTAAGAAAATCCCAACACTTGTAAGAAAAAAATCTCTCTTTCACGAGTTGCACGACATTGTGGACTATTTCTGGAGTTGCACTGGTAAAGGGGATGCACTCTGCCCAGTCAGGAGTCAGAGGTTCACACAGATGATGAGAGACATATACTCAAAGGCACATGTGTGTCTACATCCTACCCATTTGGAGATCACCTACGAAGTGTCTCCAGCCACCTGGGACACTCCTTTCCACGATCCCATTGCATACCCTTTAAAGCTGGTATGATAATTTCCCATCTTGGGACAAAAATCTGTGTGAGTTCTTACGCAAACAGTTTGTATCTATCTCCTACGGCCCATTAGTTTCTGTATATTTAACATGAAAAGCATCCTTATCATTTGGTTCTCATTCAGTTCATTAAAATCTCATTTTGCCTTCAAAACTGCCAAAAATTCTTGCACTGGAGACCTGGGAGTCTCCTCCTGCATCCTTCCCATCATTGAACAGAACTGCAGAAGTACTGCAAAAACTCATTCTATTAGAGTTGTAAAGTAGTAATTCAGTATTTTTGCCCGACTTGCATTTAAAAATATGAAGGCAATTGAGAATACTTTCAAATATTTAAAGCAGGAGTTTGAAAACAATATTCATAGATCATCACTCTCTTCTGCCATGCAACTACATTAGCACTGTCTGGGGAATATTCTTGGTCTATTGTATTCTTGATCATGTGCTTTTCTATATAACTGTAGCTGTTTGCATTTATTCATCAAAAGAATAGATAAAGAGTTCAGAAAATGTTTATATTTTCTCCTTGTTGACTCTGGCCTTAAAGAACGCATCTGAAATTCCTTTTTCTGCAGGCAGTAATGCCACATATCTTCCCCTGTCCCTATCACCTGTCTGCTCTGTAAGGTGATTAACTCTATGATCACTATAAAAATGTTTTATTTAGTGGATAATTGTAAGTACTGGTATCTACCATTTCCAAATCTCTTGCTTTATTATCCTTGTTCAAGAAGGTCTTAATATTTAAGTGATTTACTGATCACTTAAAATGCCAGCCTAGCCATTAGGAGGTACATTTCACTATGCATTGCCTAATTTTATAGTACATTATTTCTTTATAAACAGACACATTACTCTGAAGCATTAATTAAACCTCTTTGCCCATTATGAACTCCATTTGGAAGACAACAACATAACCAACTGCTTGCCTTGATGGATGGGTCTGCAACTCCACGTTTTGGCTCACACCAAAGAGCTTCCCAAAGAGCGGTGCTACCAGGAGCGGGGAACATTATGCCATGGAGAGCAGTGATTTGTTGAAAGAAAGCATCTAATGAATAATACATGGCATTTGCACTTCAGCAACCCAGTTTGCTGAACTATTTTGCATCAATAACCTGGTACTAAAAAGCTCTGTTTATTATTGCAAGCCTCTAAGGCTTTTTGAAATAGAATTACATCAGCCACATTTATAATACTTAACGTTTGGAGC
Source organism: Platalea leucorodia (assembly GCF_965183815.1). Taxonomy (NCBI): domain Eukaryota; kingdom Metazoa; phylum Chordata; class Aves; order Pelecaniformes; family Threskiornithidae; genus Platalea; species Platalea leucorodia. The sequence continues at coordinate 3,027,378 of NC_138829.1, forward strand.
AAACTGCAGCTTGTCACATCACTGGAGAGAGTCCTCTCCCAGAAACTTCTCTTGAACACCTGCCTGAAGTGACTTTGGGGCTTTTCACATTTCCACCAGAAAGACATGACATTTAGAGCAAACACAGAACAGTCCATCCACTTTTTGCCAGTGCTCCTGGACTGGAAGCCCTCAGGACACAAACACTCAAGATCCAGGCAGACTACACCAAAAAGCCCTCAGTAAGCAGAGGTTGTCTTCTCATCAGGTTTTCTACACAAGAAAGAGAGATTAATTCAGCCTTCCCATCCCCTCCTAGCACCATCACCCCCATCACTACCGACACTCTTGAAGGCTGCTTGTTTCTTGCAACATGGGTACCCATCCCACAGTCTCTGCACCAGGGTCACACCCCCAGTTTCCAACATTTTCAGACTCCCAAGGCTGGAGGAAGCCCCAGCCTCTGTGCCTGACTGCTCCCAAGTGGTGCAATGACGTGTTGCTCTGGAGCGTACCCTCCCTTCCGATTTTCACTCCAAGATAGCCAGATTTACAAGACAGCCTGCAAAGAAATAAAACTCCAGTTCTCATCACTGACTCGGAGTATTTCGGTCTTTACATATTTTGTTCTCAGGTGTGCACAGCCTGAGTTGTTGTCACAGCCAGCTCCCTCCTGCATCACTTCAGAGGCCATGACAGCCGCTCCACAATTCAAGCGTTCAGGACAGCATTCGTGTCCTGCTGCGTCTTAACATCCCCATTAAGAAGTCAACATTTACCAACAGTAACCCTGCAGACGTATGCACAGATGTTCCCTATATTTAGGATAGGAAATAATGGTGGTTTCTCAGGTACCACTGTGTGGAGCTGACTGGGAAATGATTTAATGGTGGCCCATTATAACCAAAAAAATGAAAAAGCTATTAAAGGATGTAGGAGAAGTGCTGTCACAGTGGGAGGACTCTTGGCTGAGCTGAACCAAAGGCCACCTCATGGGGATTCAATTTATGATGAGCACAGACAACGCCAGGAACAACAGCACACGTGCCAGCCAACAGAGATCGGTGCTACGCATCAGAGGCAAAGCAAATCTTGACATCCACTTGTTGGAAGCCCCACAGCCACGCAGGGCACCCTCATCCTCTGCCCACAGAAAGCAGCCCAGATGGTTCCCAGTTATCGGAGCTGTGCCACATCTCAGCGACACTCAGAGCTCCACACAGACCTGGAAGAAACACAAAATGCATTAAAACACAAAGGCAATGCAAGAGAGCTGGCAGCTCATGTTGCTTTCCAGCTATCTGCAGGCACCAGAAGAAACGAGCTGACAGAGAAGGATGCACTGGCAGGGTTTGATGCAGACCTTAAAGGAGGAGGCTGAACTTTTTCCTCTCACAGCACACGGACAGCAGGCACTGAAACGCGTGCATGGAGCACACAAAAGCCATCCCACCACCCTCCTTGCCATCCTCATTTCCTTGGGTCCAGGTGCAAGATCACTGGCCGAAGAGCATTCACAAACGAACCCTCTTAGCACAGCAATCCCCCCAGACACGAAGGGACCTCATTTGGATTCAGCAGGAGAGCTAACAAAAAAGGCTGCGGAAAGTGATAGTTCAGGAGGGAGTTGGAGGCTTGGAATAGAGATAATGCTGTGGGGACATTCATCTTCTGGCGATGGAAGGAAAACACGAGGGAGGAGAGCTAGACTGCTGCAGAGGCGGACAGAGCTGCTCCGGTGCTCCCAGTCCCTCCCACACTCACCCCAACTGTTCAGCCCCTCACCAACAACTGATAATCCTACCAGCATCCCGAATCTTCCTCCAGCCCCCCTAGTACGTACGACGTACCACATCAAAGCAACCTAAGCAAGAATAAAACTACACTCCCCGTTTAGGGGTTTTTTTGAGCTCTATGCTTATGATGCAAAAAGCCTTCCAATCTTAAATTGCAGTCCTGTTTCATCAGTTACATAATTACCCTGCTACCACTAATTAGCAGCTGACTGTAAACACAACTTTTATCCCAGAAGACGTCCCCTGTTCGGAGCACAGCTGAAAATGCAAGTCAGGCACCGCTCTGGCGCTCAGTCCAGTGTGCTTAATAATCCTCAGGACTGGTCTTCCTATATTCAGAAGCTATTACAGTGGCAAGCCAAGAAAAGCCCAGAGCAATGTTCAGTTTGAAATTAGGAGGAAAAGCAAATGCTGAGGGAAAATATGCTCAGCTGGACAAAAAAAGCTTACCTGGGCCAAACAGTGACAAATTGCTCCCACCGCTGTCAGACTTGGAGAGACCTTTTTAGCAGCGGTAGAGGAACGCACTGAAGAAATGCCACATTATACTCAGCAGAAAGATCCGAGATTGATGTAATTAAATCCCTAAAGGTCTAAGGGTAAATGCACTCGCAGTAATGAAAGCAAAGAGGGTGATTTGACTCCAGATAATTAAACATCCATTTTGATGCCAATAGGATCAGAGGCCAAAAGTGGAAACCTGGATCCTGCCTGCAGCCAGCAAACAGAAGGACAGTGGGGAAGGCAGCAAGGCAACAGCAGGGATGGGGCCAGCTTTCCCCAAAAACAGCCTCCCCCCCAAAGCATCCCCTGCCATGAGGCCCCACGCTGAATACAGGACGGGGGCCAGCTGGGAGGAGGTTTGCAGGGATCTCACACCGTGGAGAAGGAGTGATGTTTGAGTGGCAAGGACAGGGATCTCACAAAAACCATGCAGCTTCATACCTCCAGCCAACACACCAAGAAGAGACATGGTTTAGTGGTGGACTTGGCAGTGCTGGGTTAACGGTTGGACTTGATGATCTTAAAGGTCTTTTCCAACCTAAACGATTCCATGATTCTGTGATTCTAAGAGCATAACTCTCAGCAGCACACTACGATTGACCGCGGAGCAAGTGGTCGACATGGAGAAGCTGATTCATCCCTAGAGACAGACGTTAGAGTGCTCTCATCAAGCCAAGATAGCAACCCCACGAGCAGGGCTCGTGTCAATGCCTGCAAGGTGGACAGTTTAGAAAGGCTTTTAGCAGAGGTGAGGGACAGGACTACTTTTCTAATCAGATATGTCAATCACAGATGCATAACTCCAAAATTTCATGCTGGAACATTCCCTGTAAAGTTCAACAGAACTGCAAAGGGTAGGTATCATTTGCTGCACAAAAATGAAAGTGATACATTAGCTTAGCACCAGTCTCAAGAAAAAACAGCATAGTTGTTAGGGTCCTGGTAGCTGGACGGTGGCATTGCTTGAACATCCTGAATTAACCATTTCTTTAGGCTCAATCAAGCAAATTACTTAAGCAGGCACCTATCTTTAAAAAACAGGAGTATTAAACTTCCCAAGCAACTTGCTGAACAGCAGCCACTGCAACTTGAGTTTCAAAACGAGCTCCAAAGCACGGAGACTCATTTTCATCTCCATCAAAAGCAGGGAGGCTTCTTCATTGTGCAAAAATGACAGTCTATGAATAGAGCAACTGTAATTTCATTTCAAGGAAAGAACAGGTTCATCAGCATTGCTGGATTGGGCACAAGTTTCCAGGAGAGGGTTTTTTTTGTCACTGCGTGAAGGGGCTCAGCCAGCCCTTGCCCACAGCACCTGAGCCCCGAGCACGTCCTGCTACCCTTGATAGCATCTCATCCCCAGATGCATAGCTCAACCAGTTCTCAAGATCTGCAGTAATCTGAACGCTTACTTTTCACAGAGAGCCCTTATCCTGGACTCAAACTCAAAAGTTGATTTCTAGGCTAAATTTCAGGAAGATTTAAAGTAATGCCAGTAAAAATTAAGATACTAATAAGAGAGGATTGCTTCCATTGCAAAAGGGCATTTTCACTGAATTAATGAAAACCAGAGGGAAAAATCCTTTCTCTACCTGAGTCAAAATTTTCAGCCAAACTGCAAGTGGACTGTAAGGAAAGTCACCAAGGATTAGTCGTTTGTGACCACTTCAAGGACAGCAAGTCATACAAATCACCATATTCTTGCCAAGATAATGCAGTCCCAGGCAAATGGGGTCTTCCCTCCCCTCCTGACAGAAACACAAGGTCAGGGAGCCAAATGCAGCAGCATTTCAGACGGGGAGATCTGAAACCCCTGGGGAGACCCCCACCAGCCCAGACCTGACCCTCACCAGGCTCCTCTGTGGGGGCTGCAAACCCCTGCAGTGGGTTGAGCCTGGATCTGCAGTTTATAACACGGTTTCCTCCCAAAACGCCCTCCGACATCCCGAAGCGAGGGGAGCGGATCCTGCATTACAATTCTCCACTGTTTCTCGAGCACGGCTCCTGAAGCCACAGCTCCAAGAAGGGCAGTCGCCACCATCGGACAGTGGTTTGAATATCAAAGGCGCTCGAGAGACCGGCCGAGCACAGACCGAAGAGGGTGGATGCCTCCAACCACAGCACTGATTTTTTTTTTTTTTTTTTTAACGCAAAGCGTGCTGGCAATGATTAATGAAACAACTTTGCTGCTTCAGAAGGTCTGTGATCACAAGACGGATCTTTCCAAGTCCAGTCTGAGGTCAAAAATGAAACATCCTGAAATGCCAGTAAAAAGCAGTTTTCTCTCCCCTTCAAGAATTCAACATCTAGAAATATGCACAGCAAAGGATTGTTCACAGCAAGGCTCACAGTCTATACTTAGACTAATTATTTGCATCTTAACTACTTTGCAAACCTACAGAGAGAACCAATTTAACTATTTCCCCATCTGAGGTTTTATTTTATTAATGAAAGCGCCACCAGAAGAATGACATGTTTATTTTAATGATTCCATTCCCCTAATTTATACAGCGCCGTCACTTAGGCACCGTGTAGATCTGCAGATCAGCAAATGAACCTTGTTAGTGTGTATATGCAATTCATACATACAGGCAAAAGCGTTAACTAGCTTGATTCGCTGATCAGCAGATTTGTAAGTTATTTAAATGACTGTACAGCTCTAATTCATTAAAACAAATTTAATGATTTTTCCCATCAGCATTTTCATACAATCCCTCACTCCCCTACAGAAACAATGGCTGTAGGGAGCGGTAACTCAATAGCATTAAACTTCTGCCAACAGGGAGCCGTGGGATAAAGATTTCAAATTGCAGGAAAGAAGTAATCCCTGAACCGCCTGCACCCAGCCAGAAGCACCGACAGCAAACGCGGACCCTGCACGCAGCTCAGCTCCACCACCATCTGCCAACTTCTGTAGGAAAGCTGAGTACCTGCTTTTGAAGACGCATCTCCCAGCTCATGCACTGCTTTATATTCCTCTCTATTCCTTGCGTGCCCTGCTCAAACCTCTCTGCAAGCTTATTCTCTTCCATCAAACCTCTAAACTTATATATTTTGAGCGTGCAACTCCCTTCAAATATACAACTTCAGGTGGCAATCTCAGCCCTCAACAGTTTACCACAGGTATATAAAATATCTATCACTTATATTGTGTGAGCAATGCGGGGGAGGAATCCAGAGCCGCACAGAGCTCTGACGATCTCACATCAAAAGGCAGAAGATGATGAAAAGGGTAAAAGCTCCATAAGGGAAAGCTACGGCTTCCCAAACAGGCAGGCAGCAAGTCTGCAACAAGGGAAGCGATGCCACTTACAGCAGCTGTCGGGAAGGGGGAGTTCTTCCCCAGAAAAAAAAAAATTAAAAATCCAGAAACTGAAGATAAAGGTAACAAATGGGAAGACATTTTCCTTCAATTGGGATTACATTTTCTTCTGCTGTGATTCGTCTCCCTCACTTCTCCAGATTTATTTTCCCCAAAAAATAAAAAGGTCAAAAGTTTTGAACAAGGCAAAAACATTTATCACATCTGAATCTTTCCTCAGAAAACTTTGCTTTTCAGCCAATGCGAACTAAAAATAGCAAAGCGGTCTCATTTCCTCATACACCTTCACGTGAGCTCTGCCTGAGGCTGCTCCGCACGGCAGCACCTTCCAAGAGCCCCCCCTGCCCCGCAGAGTTCTCCTTGGGAAATTCAGTGTTTCAGGCCGGACCAGGGCTGTTTCACCATGTCATGACCACAAGCTCACCAGGATCTCTCCAGGCCACCTCTGCAGAATGGGTGTTCCCATGGGAACCAGGATCTTCACCTACTGCCAACAGCCATGGTTACCCCCGGCACAGCTCAGCTGCTGCCTCCACCCCAACACAAACAACATTTTTCCCTATTAAAAGCTGAGACCTGCAGTCAGTGCAATTCCCACCTGGATCCCACCAGCGATAATCACCCTGAAAGGGGTGGTTTGCAAGAGGATGATGCATTTGGTGGGCACAGGTACCTCTTATTCCTCCCACCTTCTCACAGCTCGCTCACAAGCTCGCCTGCCCCATTGAGGCTGCCTCTCCCTGTCTGATGCTCGGTCTCCCTGGGGTCATCGCATCCTCCCCAAAGGACTCATGTCTGGGGTAGGGCCAGGTCTCACACTCATGTTGGGCATTTCCTCGCGCTGCTCTGGAGTCTTTGGAGAAACCAAAGCCAATGCCTAGCCCTCTCCCCAGCCCCTACCCCCAGGCTGCCTGGCCACAGCTTCACACCAAAGTCACACCAAGGCAGGCAGTGGGTGCTCAGCTCCCTCTGTTTCTCCAGCTGAAGCCCATAGTTCTATCCTGTCATCCTCCCAAGCTCCTGCTGCCACTCGGATGATCTCCACAGGGAATAACATGTCCACACATGCCTTTCACTTGTCTCAACCCAGCTGGGATTTGTCCAGGCTGTGCCTGGCCTCTACCCACCACATGGGCTTCAGCTGTCACCTTCAAACCATCACTCACAGACACAGGTCATGGTTGGGTCTCCCATTGTGGGACTCTTCTCCCATGTTCTTCAGCCAGCTCCTGCCTCCAGCCTTGCTCTGAATTACAGGATCACGTTATCTTTCCCAGACTCTCTCCAGCCTCAAACATCTCCCACTGATTTTTCCTTAATCACTCCAGAAACAGCTTCACCTGCCGCTGCACAAGAGGTGGAGCAAAGAGCCAACATTACATTTATACACCAAGAGAAAGGTGCATTTTGGCCATCCCTTGAAATAATAAACCTAACCTGTGGTCACCAGGAAAGGAGGAAGGGCAGGGAGGTGCCTGGCCAGCACTGATGTCTTTGGGAACTGGCCCCACAAGAGATGCTGAAGCAGGAGGTGAGGATGAGCAGAGGCTGGTTGGGGTGAGCTCATGGGACAGAGGTCCCAGAGAGGTGGGACGGGATAGAGAAGGGGAGGGTGGTTGTGGGATGGACTCTTCAGCATCAAACTGGAATTGCCACATAAGCAAAACATCATGCAGAGGCGTCCCCGCGGGGTCACAGCCCCAGCCCACATAGCCAGCAGAGACTCACCATAAAGAGGGCAGGCTATCGTGGGCTGGAGGAGGGCAGGGATGCAGCAAGCGCCCTGGTAGGACAGGGGAGAGGACCTGGCCAGCACAGCAGGAATCAGCAAGGACAAAGAAAGTGTTTCCCTTGTTTTACAACCAGTCCAGTTTTTAAAGTAAGGGCAGAAAACGCAATGCTCTAACCCATCACATTAGAGCATCCTACAAAGGTTTCTCTTTGATGGGTTTTATGACCATTCCCTTGGAAAGGCTGGCAGCAAGTCGAGCTTCGCACAGTAACAACAGCTCTGTGCTTGGTGGCTCTCAGCACCTCCTCCGCAAGCAGTGAACCAATGAAGAGGCAACATTTGGCCAAGGTTTGATTTCCAGTACCTCCATTTGGCAGATATCCAGACAAACCAGACGGATAAATATCAGTAAAGGACACTTAAGCCGGCCTTTGCATAAGCAGCTATACCTTGTGTGCAGATGGCATTTAAGTTGGCTTATTCGCACGTGCTCCAGAACACGGTGGGAAAACCGCGAGGGAAGCAGGTCTGCATTGAGCAGGCAGGGCCTTAGGGATCTACCAAACCCATGAGTTAAACCTGAGCCCTAGGTTGATGTAACACTTTGGCACAAATATATTACATCAAGATTTCGGCCAGCTATTTTAGTGCCTTCAGATGGGCTGAATGCCCATCCGTGCCTTGTGCCCTTCCCCGCTTCGCCTCTCTTACCTACAACTATAAGGCTGCAGAGTCTCTCCCTTCCCTTTAATTTGATTTAATAACCAATTTAATTATCAATTTAATTTCTTGGAGGACATCAGCTATCCTCAGACATCCCCTCTGCAAACCTTACCCAAATGCATGCAAAGTCAGGATGGGAAACAGCTTTGCAGCTCCCAAGAAGGAAAAAAGTTTCCCAGTTCCCAGCCAGATCAGGGAGAATATTCATGCACTAAAGACGTGCAAAGTGCTCTGAGAACTACTGAGGAATTCATCAGCACAGGACGTGATGCATCAGCACAGACAGTGGTACGGGCACTGCTAAGAGACTCAGTTCCCTGCGCCCTCTTTGATTTGCAAAAAAAGGCAGCAGGCACCTTGCAGAAATTAATTTACACAGAGCATAGAAAAAGGGAAAAATACCCACTAGAAGGCAACGGAGCAGCAAACACTGCCTGTCCAGACATGGACACTGCAGCAAGAAGGTGCGAGGCAGGGAAGCCTCGTGCATGTTTTGCTCAGGGTTGAGCCCCAGCAAGCACAGCTCAGGAAGAGGGTTTCCACATGCAAAGCATCACCAGGCTTTAGGTCCAACCCAAACCACCAGCACTTCTTTTGCACTTGTTTTAAAACAAGCCTTCAAGTGAGCGAAGCAATATAGCTGGTTGTGCGCCGCTGCTGTGAAATGCATTAAGCCATTTGATTTAATAAATGATGCAATTACAATTATACATATTAAACATGACTGCCCGGTGTACAGTGAACTACCAAACAGCGTGTTTCAGAAAAGCTGCTCTGTCAGCTTACGCCAGGCTAGATGAATTAACCAGACACACCAAGCATTTCTAAGAGGAATCACAGATGCGGGGCGTTCAAGTGTCCACCTCTATTAATTCAGCCTGTGCTTTGATTTCTGCCTTCATGCCAGAAAATGGGATTCCTGCAAGGGAAGGCACAGAGCACATCGGCAGGCACAAACCTCCCAGCACATACACATCCCTCGTACAAGACGCGCTCATGATGATGAGCATGGAAAGTCTCATGGCATCCTTCCACTGTCACTTCACTCCATCTTTTTTAGGTGCTGATGTGCAAGAGACATCACTTGGGCACAGACAAATAAAAAAAAAAAAGTAACTGAAGACACATTCATAGAATCATAGAATGGTTTGGGTTGGAAGGGACCTCGAAGATCATCTAGTTCCAACACCCCTGCCATTAGACCAGGTTGCTCAAAGCCCCATCCAACCGGGCCGTAACACTTCTGGGGATGGGCCCACCTCTCCAGCCCGTCAAGGTCCCTCAGGATGGCATCTCTGCCCTCCAGCGTGTCGACCGCACCACACAGCTTGGTGTTGTCGGCAAACTTGCTGAGGGTGCACTCAATCCCACTGTCCATGTCGCCGACAAAGATGTTAAGCAGTGCCGGTCCCAATAGCGACCCTTGAGGAACGCCACTCGTCATGGGTCTGCACTTGGACATTGAGCCATTGACTGCAACTCTTTGAATATGACCATCCAGCCAATTCCTTATCCACCGAGTGGTCCATCCATCAAATCCATGTCTCTCCAATTTAGAGACAAGGATGTTGTGCAAGACAGCGTCAAATGCTTTGCACAAGTCCAGGTAGATGACGTCAGTTGCTCTTCCCTTATCCACCAATGCTGTAACCCTGTCATAGAAGGCCACCGAATTTGTCAGGCACAATTTGCCCTTAGTGAAGCCATGTTGGCTGTCACCAGTCACCTCCTTATTTTCCACATGCCCTAGCATAGTTTCCAGGAGGATCTGCTCTGTGATCTTGACGGGCATGAGACTGACTGGCCTGTAGTTCCCTGGGTCTCTCTTTTTTCCCTTTTTAAAAATGGGGGTTATGGTTCCCCTTTCCCAGTCAGTGGGAACTTGACTGGACCTCCACGACTTCTCAAATATGCTGGATAGTGGCTTAGCAACTTCATCTGCCAGCTCCCTCAAGCCCCACAGATACATCTCATCAGGTCCCATGCACCTTCAGGTTCCTTAGATGGTCTTGAATGTGATCTTCTCCTACATTCACCTTCTACCCTAACTATCATATCAGATAGGAGCAAGAGCAAGTTTTTTCAAATGTTCTGAACTTTGCAGAGATGCATGTATAGATACACAGTACAAACTACCATGAACTAATGCACCAGCTTCCAGCTGATTAAAACCAGAAAAAAAACTTGTACTATACCTTTATACTAGACTCTTTCTACATGTTTGGTGTTGTTGGGTGAGGGAATGTTGTCCCAGCAGTCAGAACAGATTAAGTCACTTACAAAATTTTGGGATGCTCTTCTCAGCTCCAAAGCAGTCTATTCCCACACTGAGAAAATGTACATGCAACTGCTGCACAACACTTTGCAGACAAGTGCTCTCCGAATTAGTCAGGAGCCACGCTCAGAGCACATCCCTTCCACCTTGCAAGGATGGGAACAGGCGCGGTCACAAATGCAGAGGAAAGACCCTCTTAAATTCGCTTTGAAAAGCATTTGTCAGGTTTCATAGTCAGCTGAACCAACGAATATGATTTTAGCAAAGAAACAGAGTGATGAGGACTGGCTGATTCAGGCATTTCCCTCCTCAGGAGTCCTTGATGAGAACAGTTTTTCTTAGCAATTTTGTTTGTGCCAGCCTCACCCATAGCCCCTTTCCTCCATCAGACAGCGACAGTCCCAGCCAGGGGTGTCCCAGGACCTGGGACTATGGGGATTCTTCAAATTCTCCCTTCAACACAAAAACACGTTTCTGAACAGTGCAGCTGTCTCCAAACAAGCCCCTGACACCACGAGCACGGAGAAAGCAAGAGCTACCACAGGGCCCATTAATCAGGGGCTCCAGCACTGCAAGGGCTGTAATCAGGGAAGAAAACACCAGATAAGAGTTTCTCACTGCTTTTGATAGTTAGTGGAAAATGGTCAAAACCCTAAATGAACCAGCTCATTTTCAGCTGCTTTAATGAATTTTCTGTTCTTTTCTTCCACATGCAATTTCTTCCTCTGGTGGGACTGTTCTCATTCCATTCAATAATTTCAAAATTTTGAGACAGACGTCTAACAAATAAGGAAACCCCAGAGTTTGCCTCTTCCTATAGTACAGGATAATTGTACTGCAGCCTTCCCTGTATCAGTGCATATGGAGACCTCTCCCAAAACCAAGACCAACAAACGCTTCATGAGATCATTTGCAAAGTGTAAATGAGATGGGGAAGCTGCTTTTCACCACTTCTGCCACAAAAAGGCCACGCAGCATTTGCTTCAACCAGGTGGTTAGGGCAGAGCCAGTGCGAAGCACCAGACTTTCTGCAAAACCTCTGCCGCCTCTTTCTGCAACACAGGGATCTAAAACCAAGAACTCTCCAGAAATCCCTCCTCGGACACCATGATCCCACGCATGCTTGCACGAGTCCTGGGCAAAACCAACCGTGTCATTTTGTGAGTCACCGTAAGCCTCCATTCCTGAGCAGCCTTAGAAGTAAATAGCAATAAAATGCCAGCAGCTTTTGTTGTCCTGTTTGTTTAGGGTTTTATTTTGCTGTGTGCTCCATCTGTGTCACTTTCCCATTGCATCGCTCCCAAGCAGCGGCCTGTCAGCGTGTTATATTTAGGGGGGGAAAAAAAAATGAGCAGCCTCTCTGGAATTCTTTCATTTGCCATTTTATTCTCATCGAGAGCACCTACTTCCAGATGGAAATGCAGATTGGCACGAACTGCGAGCCTTCGCCGCTACCTTCTGTTCACTCCCGCTTTGCCAGGAAAGATTATGTCCCTGGACAAGCTGGAACTTCATGCCAACGGCAGATAGTCCCATTGAATTAGTCTTTCCCAGGTTCATTTTAGCAATTTGCATTAAGTTTTGCCATTTGTTTACACAGCCCATGGTCTGGGTCTGTCAGATCTATATATACCATCCGCTGTTAGGATGTTGTAAGATTTATTTTTTAATGGAGAAATAGGATATCAAGATTCATTTTAAACAAGTGCCTTGACAAAAATATCATCACGCTTCTTTTCTGCAAGGGACTTCATGTGTCATCCCCTCGTGGCAGCAGCGGAACGAGAGCACTTTGCAAAGCAAAGTTTAGTTGAACTCAACTAAAAACCTGCCTTGATTTCAGCCTGGTATTCCAAATCCCAGTAATTACCACTGCGTATTTCACCGTCCTCCGGTGCACCGCACAAATTGAAAAATATATTTCCATCTCCCAGCTCAAAGTATCCTCACAAATAGCCAACAGTGAAAATAACCATCATAGCGCGACAGCAAAACCAATGCGCAGACAGAGCTTCAACATCGTGTGCAAACGAGTGGAGAATCCAACTCAATCTTAAACCGACTGGACTGAGAAACTCAAATCTAAAAAAAGGTAAAATAGACAGAGAAGTATAGCCAGTTGCCATGGCGACAGCAAGATATAAAAGCAAGAACTGATGGAACCTTTACAGTTATTTAAATGCTTATAATAACATTATGCAAAACGGCTGAGTAAAGAACGCAGAGAGGTTAACGTACTTATAAGAAAAACAGTCATTGCGGGATGAGCAAGGTAACAATTTATAAGTCAGAAATAAGGCCTTGTTTAAATTGAGCCATTTGAAATAATGACATAATTATGCCCTCTTAAGTTAACGAGGGAAATTTGTTTTGAAGAGCAGAGAAAGGAGGGAACTCTCGTTGGGCCACAGTGTTGGGTGCGAAATCATTTCTCACTGAGAGCTGCACAAGTCCTCCTCCAGCATTTCATCTTCATACTCCTCAGCCCCAGCCATCCCCAGGCTCCAGGGAAATGGCTCGGGGGCAAGACATGAGCCATACCAGAGTCTCACCATGGTCCTTTGGCTTTGCAGCATCTCCCATTTGAATTCCCCCCCCTTTTCCTTCCAATAGATGCTCTGCTCCGGGATGACACAAGATGAGCACGATCATACATAAGGATGAAGCAGAGATTTGGAGCCAGGACTTCCCCTGAAACTCAGGTTTGGTGCAGAAACAAGATATTATCACCCATGGACAAAAGCAAATCAAGGCACGTCAGAGAGCAAGTTCAGCATCCACAAAGGCCTACCATGTCCCCCCGTCCCAAGATGTTCACCCACCCCTGCACAAGCTACATGGTGCTCTGCTTCCACCTCTCTTGTGGGGCCAGAAGGATTTGTTATACTTCTTCCTGTGGAAAAAAAAAAAAAAGACAATTGAGACTTACCTCTTCTTACCCCGTAATTCACCCCAAGGCTGGAGCAGGGCTGCCTGGTGTGGACTTTTCTCTGGAGATGCTGATGGGAGTCAAGCGGAGTAAATCCCATTACAGTCACACTAAGGCCTTTGGGCCCGGCTCCTTCCTATAGTCATTTGTCAAGTGCTTTTCATCTGAAACATGATTCTGGGATTCAATTACCTTATAAAGTCAATATTTTAGGTCACAGCTTATGCATCAACAAAGACATCTCCAGGGATTAGAGTTTAGCGCAGTGGAGCTCTAAGTAATGTTCCCTGCACTGCTCCAGCTAAAAAAGTCAATAAGGTAGGTTTGTTTCCCCCACATTTCACTCTCAGAGGCTGCAAAATTATTGTTCACTTTTGTAAATTTAAACCATTGAGAAGGAGCAAATGTTCCTGGCTTCATTATTTCCAGAGAGATAAAACAGGATTGCTCCACTGCCTCCTCTCCACGTTCTTGGCAATACTTTCCCCCCGCTGAGCTAATAAACACGCACGGGTCAAGCAATTCGCTCAGGATGGGTTTTGCCCATGCAAAGGGCCAACACGAGGTCTGGAGCATCACTTAACCCCCTGTGCAGAGGTGGATTTTTGGTATCAGAGATAGATTTTCAGTATCGGAGAGTCCTCCAGTCTGTTTCAATTTTCTAAACCTCCCAACAAGACGGTGCTCGAGCTGTATTGTTAGTACCAGCAGTGTATTTCTAAACCCAGTGAGAATGAGTCCTAAACTCAGTGCCTAAACTCTCTGCAGTTGAGTGCATGTGCACCTAATAAAACAGAAGGCAGTGCATTTTGGGGTAGATCCTGCAGTTAGCTGAGGTATCCCAGGTACCTTCTAGAGGGGCCAAAGATAACGCAAGGTCAGAGACTACGAAAACCTGAGGCATTGGGGCACAAGAGGTAGAAAGGAGTCATGCTGAAGACCAAACCTTACACAAGAAAACAGGGCATGGGCATAGAATCATTAAGGTTGGAAAGGACCTTTGAGATCATTGAGCCCAACCTGTTAACCTCACTGCCTGGTCCACCTCTAAACCCTGCCCCTAAGCACCACATCCACATGGTTTTTGAACACTTGCAGGGATTGTGACTGCACCACTGCCCTGGGCAGCCTGTTCCAATGCCCAACCACTCTGTGAAGACACTTTTCCTAATATCTAATCTAAATACAGGTAGCCCAGATGAAAGGTAAATACTTTCACGAGCTGGACTGGGAGAGAGACTTCCAACAGCCCTGGTGGAACAGGACATCGTACAAAGTGCTGGTAAGAGCAACCTGGGGTGCTGTGCAATCCAAACCACGCAGCCAAAGAAAGATGCACTTGACCTGGAACACAAGAGAGGGTTAGGAGGAAGGCTGGCACCCAGAGGGGAGCCTCAGAGTTTGGTTCCTCTACCCTTGCAGAGGGCAGCCAGCAAAGGAAGAGGGCAAAAAAACAACTATTTGGGCTGAAAGGCAACGTTACCAAGGGGAAAATACTATGATAAGCTGATCACAAACAAAACCCAGCTGGAAACTGAGAAAGTTTCTAACGATCAAAAGGAGAAAGTCTAAAAGAGCTTTGTAGAGAGGGGTAGAAGAGAGGGAGGACATCTGCCTGTTTTTTGGGGGGCTCTCAATGGGTTAAAGAAAGGTGGTGGATGCAGACATGCTGCAATAGCAGAGAACAGGAGCTGGAGCCTCCCACCCTCTGCTCCAGTATTTCAGGTTTTTTTTACTAAGCAGTACAAATATAGTTCTTCAGGGTTTTAATTAAAGGCTTCAGGCAATCTAAGGGAAAAAAAAAAGTTTCACATTTCATTTGGGATGGGGGCTTTCCCCCTCCTTATTATGAAACTTAGCTCAATACTAAATTAAACATTTCAGATTCTTTTTTCCCCTGAAATCATCCAAACAGTAAATTTTGAGTCTTTGTTTAACAGGCTATCTATCGATCTTTGCCAAGGCTACAGAACTTCATAAGCTCCACTGAAGCCAGAAAAGCATCCAAAAAAAAAAAACCAAAAGATTACAAGCTAATACAACTCAGATCACTGTCCAAGAAAAAATTCCAAACTTCCAAGCCCAGAGGTGTGTTTTCAGCCAACAGACCCTGCAGGAGCCAGCCCACTCGGTGCTCACCAAGGCACAACAGGGCCACGGTGCTCAAGATGGCCCAGGAGCAATTACCTTGGTGCAAAAATACATCCATTGCAAACCCAGCTGCAACGCCGGGACTCTCCCACAGCACTACTGGGGCATCGCAAGCACTGCAATACCTTCCACATCAAAGCCAGCGGCTCAAACCTCTGCAACACCCACCATGAACAACCTCTGCAAGCAAACAGAGCCTCAGGACTTGTTTCTGCTCCATCAGGACATATGCAAGACCTAATCCCAGGATGCTGAGCCACAACTTACCCCAGGCAGCCGAGAGGTGCTTTCATCCCATGCCTACTGGGCCAGCATTGCTGGATTTTGGCTAGCACCAGCAGCCCCTCCTCTCCTGCCTTGCAACTCAGTGAGGAGGAAGAGGAGGGATGAAGGTGCCTTTATGCCTTCAGCAAGAGGAGAAGAAACTACACCAAGAGAACCCATCAAGTATATTTAATTTAGGCTCATTAGAAAGGGAAAACAAGTCTGGCCAGTTAGCTGAGCAGCTAATCAGGATAACGCACCGTGGGCATCTTAATGGGATTGCTTCAGCTGTGGTTAGGGCTAAATCTCCTCTGGGGCTGGGCGTAGCCTTGCAGGCGTGACCGAGGGCAGGCAGGCGGCCATCCAGGGCATCCACCCAAAACCTCCCCAGCCTACAACCAGCGCCGCAAGAAGAGATGGACGTCCTTAGCCCCTGCAGTGGGTCTTTGCGTCAGTTTTCAGGAGTGCTTTAGCAGCTTGTTATCACCAAATACTCAGGGACGACTGTTCAATTAGCAGAAGTTAGTAAAATTAAAAGATTTAACACCAGATCGCAGAAACACCCTCCTTTGACACTCTTTACCCATTGATAAGGTTTGATAAGGCTGTAAGCTTCACAGGCATCTTCTGCCAAATGAGCCATAAAATAGGGTAGTTTAAGTATTATCCCTAAATGGTAAACCTTCCAATTATGCTTGAAGAAAAATTACTATATCCTGCTAATTATAGCATCCATGGCTTGGATTTCTTTGAAGAGAAGCTCACTTCATTTAAAATAAATACCAACTTTGAAGGCAAGACGGGGCGGGGTGAAAAAAGGAAAATGAGAAATGAAAGATCTGGAGCATGCAGAGCAACTGAGCGCCCGTGTGCAATGGGTACACGCTGCGGCCGGTGCACTCCACCGCATCCCTCCAGCTGTGGCCACCCCCCACCTCCGGCAGCCCCCTCCAACCAGGACCAGCCTGGTCCAGATCCAGCTGCCAGCAGTGTGGTCCCACCCGCCTCCCCAGTTACCTCCGGCATGCACACACATCACACCCCAGCTCCATCTGCATCCCAAAACAGGAGCCCTTCCCCAGGCTCTCTGCCAGTTGCATCTCTAAGCTAGGACCCACAGCTGCCACGGAGACAGCTGCAACAGCAGGACGCCCTGCACGTGTCAGGATCTGTCCCGATCTGGGTGACTTGTCTTCTCCTGCCCTTTGACTCCTGCCATCATTGGTAAGATGAGAAGCCCAGGTGGAAAGCAGAAGGAGGAGCTGAGCATCTGCAGAGAGCAAGTGGCTCTTGGCAGCATTGCAGACCTGGTTTAGGGGTTCCCCAGGACAAGGGTGGGCTCTCTCCTACATGAGATAATAAAGACAGCGGGATTAAATAATGAGGTTACTTCTTGTTAAAAGAAGAAAACATTTAATAATAAAACCGGTTTTTAGAAAATGCCCAAGTCTGTCTTCAGTAGCTGCTCAGGAGACAGACCCCGGCAGCACAATTGGTGCATTACGGGTGACCAGGACCCAGAATCCAGGCTCAAAATACCTGCATAAATACATTTATTCATCACTAACTCTATTTTTAAGGCCATTTCCTCCCAGGCAGATCAGCGGGAGGTTTGGGAGCCGCTATCAGCTCTATTTACAGCAAGCTGGAATTAACCTTGGGACCTTCTCTGCTCTTCAGAAGGCATCGCCATGTCCAGGAGATGGATCAAAATAAGCCTGACACTGAAATGCTGTTTGCAGTAGCTGAATTATGGGGACAGTCAGGGCCACCGCCAGCCGCCCAGACACAGGCACAAATAGGTCAAAACCAAAAATGTTATTGCCTTGATTCATTAAATCTGAGCAGACAACAGCCAGCGTTAGGCTGGGGACGAAGGGTTTTTCAGGCTCTTTGGGTGTGCTGCTCTGGGGTTTGCTGATTGTCACCTGCAAAATTTGTTGTACCACGTCACATTTAATTTTCCAGCAGGATTTTGTGTCCTTGAGCAAAAGCAGACAGAGGGGTAAAGAGCAGTAGGTGCAGGTGAGAGAGACCCATCACCGCCGACAGAAGAATTAAATCTGTGACCATGCCTGGACGAACCAAGACAGAGTTTTTGATTTCTTTCATTGAAACGTCACCTCTGTGTCCTGCACCCACTTTAGTCAGGGTTGCAGGGAAGTAGGTAACATAATTTCATTTACTGGACGGGCAAATCTAGACTCAGCGCTTTCTTTTCCAGAATGAGCAACACCAAGGGCTTTGACCCTTCATTGATGCTTTCTCACAAATTTTATGGACGAGCTGGTGAGACCCGAGCTGTCAGGTGCCGGTGCAGGTTTGACATAGGAAAAGTGAGCAAAGCATGGTCAAAAAGAGCCAGTTTTCATGAAACATGAAAACATCATTTTGGGCTCCACATACTGGTCCTTTTGGGTTAAAAATTGTTATATTTTGTCAGGGAGATCACAGGAGAAATGGTAATGGGGTTTACCCCATGTTTCCTTTTGCTCCTTCGCAGGGCACAGGGACCAGGCACGCTGGGGAGAAAAAGGGGAATGGGTCCAGAAAAAGGCGATAAACTGAGAAAAGCAAAAATAAAACACAAGCAAGCCAGACTTTTTCCCCTTTCAGATTTTTTTAAAAATAAACTCTTGACCTCTTTCATTTTTCCACTTCAACCTGAAATGCAACTACAAAACTGACTCCTCTGCTTATAAGCACTAATATTGTCGTAGTTATGAAGGAGAGCGAAGCTCCTGGGCTGACAGATACAGCTCCCAGGACTAGAGGGCCAAAGGCTCAGCACCCATGACCACAGTCAATAGCCCCCTACTACTGCAGGGCCATCTCCATCCGTGCACACTTTCAGGAGCACAGATATCCCCACCCACCCATCCCGTCCCCATCTCCAGTGGTGGCTCTCAGAGCAAATTTCTGGGCATTTTCATCTTGGCTGTGCAAACAACAAAAAAATTGGTTTCTGCAAGAATTCTGCAAACGGCTCTGTTTTGACTGACAATCCTGTCCACAAACTCCGTTGCCCAAAACCAAAACAAGGGAGGTGTGCAAATAGAGCCAACGAGAAATTGTTCCAAAATGGAAAGGGATGAATATTCATGACAATATTTTGGTTGCATCTAATCTATCTTTATAACAGACATTTCACTCCAGCACGCCAAGGCTGGAGCTCTAAACAGCAACAGCAAGAAGAAACATAATTAGCATAAGGGATAGCAATTAAGGATGCAAATACAGTAGACGCCGCGCAGTAATTTCGTCAGCAGGGCGGGAGAGCACCGAAGCTCCCCGGGGAGCGGGTGATGTACTCCCCTTGCCCATTAAACACTATTGCACGGTCACACAAACTACAGGTACAGAGATAGTAAGTGTTTCACTTTGCTTGCGCAAACAGAAACACAGCCCAGCAAACATAATGTGCTGGGAGATTTCATCACGTGGGGAAAGAGGGAGGCTGAATTTGGTATTCCCAAAGCACGTTTCCTCTGAATCGCTGTGGTCCAAGAGGTGACGGTGACGGCTTCATACTGCACTGAGAGCAGCTCAAAAGAAGCCCTGCAATGGTACACGAGATTCCCCCAGCTCATCTCTTCTGCAGAACTGGATGCCTGGCTCAAGCCAAATGCAACGTACATCATTGCGGTACCCTCATCCTGACATGGATGCGTTTTGCTGGCAGCCAGCCCGTGCCATTGTCATCAGGTTACGTGGCATCGCGTGTTGAAAGCATCCGATCCCTTCAGCGATGTTCAGAAGCGATTACCTAAACAGCATGTACAAATCCCTCATTTGGATGCTTAATTAACTGGTGGGCATGTAAATACCAGGTTTATGTGCTTGCACGGGGAGTGGAACGTATAAACATGGGCTTCAGCTGGGCTGTTAAGGCAGCCAGGTCCAGAAACAGGGCTCATGAAGGGAGGAAACAAGCAGGCGATGAACGGCATGTATCAACAGAGACTTTTTGAAACAAAAGCACAAAAAAACGAACCTGCCCTAAAATTCAGGGTGGCTCAGCACACTGCAAAACCAGGCGGTTCGTGGGAATGGGTTGTTTTTATTGACTCTTGCAGCAAAACAGTGCAAAGAGTGAAACCAGGAGGAAACCATCTCTTGCAAAGATTTATTCCGCAGCGCAAAGCAGCAATATCCACAGATAGCCAGAGATCCCCTACACCCAGGCTCAAACACTGCCAGTGCCCCTAAACTCTTTGGGATCTTCCCGGTGGGCAAATTATTGGCTACACAGGACAGGGAGCTAAATTCTCCTAAAAAGGGCTCTCCGTGCTTTAATACCCACCCAGCCCTCCAAGCCAAGTGACAGCCCTCCTGTATAAATGCATTGCCCTCGTCATAAAAGTGTTCATACTTTCTTCTAGGATTTTCAGAACCCCTTTGCACCATATATATATCACACAAAGACTGGCTATTTTGGAAGCACTCAAAGTGCAGACTGCTGATTTTTAATATGTATTGGATTTTATGGCTCAGCTACCAGGTTAATGTGCAGTGTCAAGGATTTCAATGGGACTATATTTATAAGCATCATTAATTCATATGAGTTCATAATAATCCCATAATATGGAATTAGCAGCATTCTGCTTTATCTAAGGTGCTATTAAGATATATATCATGCAAAGAGTAAGGCTATTCCACAAAGCAAAAATACAAAGGCAAAACAACTTCAATAGCATGTTATTATTAGATACTGAACAGTTAGAGAAGAAGAAAAGCTTGTTGAACAGAGGTGGAAGTTGTATTTTATGTGCTCTCCAGCATCACGACTGCTGCACAAAGAAGAATAAAAAACCAGCCTGTAAAAGCCACGGGCACAGGAGGAACATCGAGGCTCCACGGGGTGCTGGAGGTGCCCTGCGATGGGGATGCCCTGGCAAGCAAGGCATGGCACCTCCAGCCCCTCTGCTGTCGGCACCAAGCCCAGGTCCCCCTCACCCATCCCCGCGCCACCCAGCCGCGTCCCCAAACAGCGCGTATCGAGCAACAGGAGAGTTTGGCAGCTTCCTAAAAAGTTCGTCCGACTCTGAAAAACAGGCTCCAGCCCTGCTTGGGATCACATTAGTTATGCAACATTATTCAGCTGGGAGTAAAAAACCCTCCAGTATGCATTATTGCTTAACTGCCATTACGTACTCTAAGAGGGAAGCGTTCAGGAGGAATTAGGAAAAAAGCAGATAAATGAGCAGGGAATTTAGCACTGGGCTGCTGGGACTGGAAGTTAAAAAACCCTGCAGCATTCAGTATAAAACCTGCCTGTCAGGCTGAAGATGACAGCAATCAGCTTTGCTTTTCCAGCTCCGGGAAAGGGATTTCCTTGGATTGTTTCGTGGTTGTTCAGTTTCGGAAAAACTGAAGGAAGGGTGCCCAGCACTGCTCCAGTTCCTACCAATGATGCTGAGCACCATCAAGCAAGAAAACTCCCGCAAACATCACCATTCACAAATCGCTGTTATGTTCTGTTCACAACATTGCTAAACAAAAAACAGAAAGGGGAAGCGAAATATTTCACCCACAAAACCTCCACAAAAGCTCTGGGCGGATGAACCTGCATCCACGTGTCTGAGATCTCCCAAACGGGGTGGCCGCAGGAATTGTTTTAGCAATGTACCAAAAGAGACATCAGAGTTGCAGCACCCAGAGCTGTTCCCTGGGTCTGGCTAATTCGCTAAATCAGAAATAAGCGCTGAGTCGGAGAGCAAATTTACCTCCAGCTTTGCAACAAATTAGCAGCATGCAGATCAAAACTGCACTCTTGTTATTCAGCTTTCGGGAAATGGATGGAAAAGTCATTTTCTTTGACAGACCTAGGGACCGGTGAGCTCAGGCATGGTTTCTCCAAAGCCCTGTGCCACACCATTCGCTGTCCCAGGCAATTCGCTGCAACCCCCATGCTGAGCCCCCCTGGACCATCTCAGCCACCCAGGCAACTCTCCCCTCCTAAAAACTTCCTCTCCACCTTGTTTTTTGGCTTTTTTTTTTTTATCTCTGAACATGTTGCTACAGCAACCCCAGCATTTTATCGGCGCTCAGGGGAATATTCATCTCCAGTTCAGCTGCTCCATGGAAACAGGTCTCAGCAGCCCCTCTCTCCATCCCTGCTCGGAGGGGGAGAAGCTGACCCCACCACTCCGTGCCCGCTGGAGCACCGGGTCCACACCAGCTGGGCAAAGACAAGGGGGTGGGAGGTGCAGCAGAGGGACCCTCTCGGCTTGGAGGAGCACCCAAAAAACCCTTTGCAATGACTAACCCAGTGCTCACAGCCTCTGTAACGCCGCTGCGATGGGAGCCCCACACTGGCACCCCATGCCTGTTGTAGGAGGGATCCTGTTAGAAACAATTCCTCGGTTTGATGAAATTTTAATACTTGGTCCTTAACCTGCTGAACACAGCAGGACACGTATCGTCCAGCATTTCCCAAGACTTCGTCCTGCCACGTGCACTGCACATCTGCCATGTATTTAGAGCAGTCTCTTTGGGACCAGCCTGTCCACAGGGCCATTGGAATGACATTTGCCCTGATGTTACGCAGCAAAACCACATCATCGTTTTCCATGAGGTCTTTGAATATTCAGGTGATGGAAACCAGATGTCCGTTCTGCATCCAGCCATGCCCAGCGGTGCACAAAAAGACTCGTACATGCACACACACCCCCAGCACTGCCGTTGCAGCCCCACAGCTCGCTACCACAACCATCTGCAGGACAGCCAGCATGGCACAGGTAAAATGGTAAAATTTCCTTTTCCAAGAAAAGTCAGTCCCTTCATGTGCATTCTGCAGCACCCACGTCTCTCCCCTGCACCACAGTCACAACGCTTTCCAGCAAAAGCAAACCCTGTGGCTCTAAAAGGCTCTCCGACACTTTGGCTGGAAGAGACAATCCCAAAATAATCCAAACATGCCTCTAAACTGGGAAAGCTCCTTTGCCTTAAGGGGCCACTGCCCTTTCTGGCTGCAGAACAGGCGCAAGACCGGGTCCCCCACCACCAGCACATCACACCAGAGAGACCTCTGCCTCTGACCCACCGCCGAGTGACTCGGCCATGGGGCTTAGCTAACGCATACAACATTATATTAGATTATAACATCAAGCAGATATGTAAGTAATTACTTAATATAAAATTACTAACGTGAAGTATATTTCTTCAGGCTCTAAAGGCAACTTTATAGCGTCACAAAAAGTCTCTCTGCGGTGGTGCTACCCCTCACTGCCAGCACGGCACCGGCAGTCTCAGGGTCACCCTTAGGCTCTGCAGTTTCCATGGCATTTTTTTTATATTTAAATTCAAGACACTGTTAAGGTTTTCTTGGCCAGGGCCAAAGGTCATTAATATTCCAAGCAAAATACTCACGCATTTAAAAATAAGCAGAATGAAGTGCTGTGCTGGCCTGCAGATAATAAAATAATATATCTGATCATGCAAAAGTAAAAGCAGAGTTCTTCCTCTTGAGTTTGCCTTTTTTTTTTTTTTTTTGTATCATCTAAGGTTTCCCTCTCCCAGTTTCCCAGCTTTCTGCTTTTTTCCCAGAAGAAATGGGATCTCTCCACAAGACCTCAATGAGGGCAGGAGGACAGAAGGGGTACCTCCTTCCAGCCCTACTAGAATGGGTTTCTCTCTGTTGTTTCCCAGCTGCCTTAGTCATATCTCAACATATTTCTTCTCTATGTTACTAATAAGCAGATTTTCAGCCTGTTGGAATTTGAGATAAAATTAATATATTGGCAGATATCCACAGCAGCCTCTCAGGTGTTCATATTGAAAATTATTATTTTCAACAGTTCATGGCTCATTTCTTTAAAATTAAAATTAGTGTTGTGGCAGCCGGGGATAATTTCCCAGATGCCTGCACAGAGGAGAGCACAGACTTGGAGGATGTGAGGAATGAGGCCCTGCTGCCGCCAGACGTGTCCAACCTTGGGGCACCCCGTGTCGGTACCACTGAGGATGACCTTGAACGGGGGCCCCCGACCCAGAGACCAGTTGCAGGTGAAGCAGAGGTGGGGACGATCTTCTTCACTTCCCCTGGTTGTCCGTGTTCAGCTGCCATCAGAGCAAGATGCTGGGCATTGGAGCAAGATGCTGGGCGAGATGCATGGTCTGAGTCAGCACCGCTGGTTTCACATCTTCATGCTATACCCTTGAAGTCAAGCAGATTTCTCTCTTAAGCACTTAAATCTCACCATCCCATTGAACTCCAGACAAGGATTTGCCCCAAAAGCTGCACTAGAACACTAGAAAAGTGAGATCTGGCAGACAATGTTATAAAGGACAGGACTAGAAATAGCACATGCGTGGACCATCTCCCAGTTACCCATGCTGGAGGGTATTTAAGGAAAGTAGGGGGGTGCATGGAGCAGCACACTTTGGACAAGTGTTTGGCTTTGGGGTGGCATCCTGCTGGGTGACCTGGCAGCAGGGAGGAGGACAGCCTCCATCTCCACTAGTTACCGGGGAAAAAACGAGCATTACGATGGCCACAGCCCTCCAAGGGGCAAGACAGAGGCAGCATTTTGCTTTAATTCACCCCATCTTCATCCCGCCGTGCTGCACAGTCACCATGTAATGCCACCTCCTGTCACGGCGTGGGGACCCGCGGTCTTCAGCGGGATGAAGCACTGGATACTGCACAGAGCTGCTTGGTTTTAACTGTGGTCCCGGTGGAGGGTTGATGCCACGGCTGTCCCTGCTGCCACTCGGCCGTCCCGAGTGCTGTGTCCACCTCAGGTGTCACCACAGGGAAGGTCCTGCTCTTGGCCACCCGCCCAGCCTTCACAGTGGAGGCGAATAATCTGCTTTCCTGGGAAGTCGGGCAGGGAAGCACAGCCTTTACCCCGTGCTCCCAACGGCCCCATGCGGCACGGTGGAACAGGGACGGGACGGGGACCCTTCCCAAAGGCCATGAATGCCTGCAGCCTCCACGCAGCACTGAAGCATCCTTCTGCACTGTAAATCACTGGGAAACATTAATAAACAGCTCCATCTACTGACGTCCTCACCTCCGAAATCCAGACCCCCATGGCAGCCCCGATACATCATCCAGAGGCACCTGTGGAGTCAACTGCACCCTGCCTGGGCCAAGCGGGCACCGGTTTCCATCCCAGGCACAGCCCAGGTACAACCCGGCACAGCCCCATGGGCCCCTGGCAGGGCAGCAAATCCCCCAGAGCAGCTCAGTGCCTCCTCCTGACCCAGCTTTATTAGAATTCCCTTTGAATTTCAATTAATTGACATGAATTAAACTTATTTTCATCTTGTTGAGTGAAATGTAGTATTTCTTTAATACTGTATTTCAGCCAAGGAGATGAATATACATGTGATTGATTTAAAAAAGCTAACAAGCCAAGGAGTTGAAAAGCAGCATCTGAGAACCAGCAGCCTCGTTACACCTGTGTAGCACTGGGACATAAAAAGACATAGCCAAGCCTTTGCCACCCAGAAGCCACCCTTTTCTTCAGCACCGAGCACTGTGGTCCCTACACAGCCCCTGCTGGAGGACCAGAAATGGCACAACAAACCTCCCTCTCACATAGCATCTTCCTCCAGGGGCTTTCACACCTCTGAGTAACGAGGCCAAAATTGCAAAACCACAGCCAGAGGCACCCAGAGGCATCGCTTCCTCCCCAAAGCTCGTGCAGTAACACAGCACACAGGCAGCTCTTCCTCACCTCCAAAGCAACTGGCCCTTCACCCCCGTTTTTCCCTATGCCTTAAGGTTAAAAGAAAAGAACAAAAAAAATCACGTGAAGTAATGCAGGCAAAGAGGACAGACAGGTTTGGGTTCAGAGCATTTGATGGAATTGCAGCACTGCGTTCAGACTGTGCATTTATTTTATAGACCATTTATTTTCACGTTTGTCACAGGTCCTTGGGTTACCCTAAAAGCACCCCTAAAGCCCCAAGCCCCTTCCTGGCCCCAGGGAGACATAAGGAGGCAGGACACCTGGATTTCTGCAGCTTGCCCATCCTTAAGGGACTAATCCTGCTCTCTTCTCTAGCGCAGAGCAGGATTTAGCTGCGTCAGATGCCCAGGAGCATCATGGTGATCCGTTGACCCAGGGATAGTGACTCCATGTCCACTTTGCCACCACATCCATCCTTCATGGCTTTTTATTTTTCACTGATCCAGCCCAAGCCATCTCTCAGATCCCACATTTGCGGCCAGGCTCAATGCAGAGGGAAGGGGCTCAGTGACTAAACCCCATGAGCAGCATCCCCAGGACACATCTACGTCTCCCAAAACCCTGGGCACCCCCAGGCTCTCTGCTCTCCATCAGCCAAAATTAAAACCATGGCTTCTTTCTTCCACATCGCTGCTACCAAGCAGCAGTTGCAAAGCACCCGTGGGAGTAACGAGCTGCGTTCTGCACCGCTCTGCCAGGGGGGAAGCGTTATTTACAGCCAACAACAGGTTGAAAGCTTCAAACCACGTTTAAATTTGGAAGAAGGGGCTTGCGCCGGGGGAGCTCAAGTGTGGAGGAGGAAGGAGGTGACTCGGAGACGTTCGGATTGAGCATCGGGGTGGCTGCGGCCGCACCTTCCCTCGTGCTGACCCGGGGATGGAAAACACGGGGGCGGGAAATTAAGATTGAAGAGGAGGATGTCAACAGGAGCACAGGTCGCTCACAAAAAAATAACGTGTAAAAAATTATCTTTAGGGTAAATAGCAAAGTGGTTGGAATAAAAGTGTTCAAGTGTCTGTCCTTCCCTGCACACTGGCAAGGATATTTGGGCAGCGGCAGCCATGCAGGGACTTGCATTTTTCTCTTTCAAAGGGGTGTGTTTAAAAAATCCCAGCCCAATATATGGCTTGATGCAGTTGGATGGATCCTTATACCTAGTCCTGATTTATTTATTAAAGCATTTGTGGCTTTTCTGAGCAGCTCAGGGGGCCAAACTCCATCCGCTGACAGGCGTGGGTCGGGCGATGGCTGCTGTGGAGTGCAAATGGCATCAGCTCAGCTGCGTTCTCTCTTTCCAAAAAGGCTTTTGCCCAAAATCTTCAGCCAAACCAAAAAATGCCTGTGGAGCAGATGGCGAGTACCATCTGGGGGATTTCCAGACTGTCTTTCCCTACTGTGCTGAGCAGCATAAGCTCTTCAGTGGGTCTGTTGACGTCCACCACATCTCCTGCCGCCTCCAGGAACCCCCTTCCCACGTGTCTGCAGGATTAAACTCATTCAAAAACCCTTCAAAAAAGGTCCAAAACCATTAGAAAAAGACCCAGCTGTGAGCTGCCATCCGAGGAGATGCCCAGCGCTCGCTGGCTGCAGGAGACACCCTGTGTAGGCACAGTGGGCTCATCGCCCCTGTCACCGACGGCACCGACGGCAGCTGTGCTGCCAGCCCAAACACGTTTCCCAGTTTGGCTATTTATGGCAGGATAGAGAGAAATGTGTCAGAGCTGTTAAAACCCTGGCAGAAGCATTTTGAGCTAATTATCACGTTATAATCTGCGCCAAAAGTCTGTAGGGACAGGGTTGTGGTAATGGGGGTGAGATATTAAAAGCAGGGGTAAGCGGTTCGGTGTCCCCGATGGGCATCACGGCCCCCCGGGGAGGCAGGATCCCCCCTGCTCCTACCACAGGGGCAGCTCACGCATGTGCCTCTGCTTCACAAAGCTTCACCAAAACACTTGGACCCAGGGAGATAATAATATTGGGGAAGCACCCATGTCCCCAAGCTTGAAAGAGAGAGGAAAACTGCTGGAAGAAAGGGAAAGAGGAAAGGCGGGTCTCACGTTACGGCAGAAATCCTCCTAGCAGTGCTGTTGTGAAAACATGCTTTGAGTGTATTTTTCTCAGGTGAGGTGTCAGTGCCAGACAGTGAAGCAAAAAAACCCTGAAACTCTGCAATTTTCTAAAATGAGCTTCAACTTGCACCACCTCTGCTCGGAGCAGCACGGGGGGCAGGCGACTGATGGAGGATGCTCTTTCTCAAACCAAAAACCCCACCAAACTGGGATGCCAGGGCTGTATCAAAGCTCTCCAGGTTCCTCTTCAGGGCTGAATTGTTTAATCCAGGTTTCGCCCACACCCCAGCGACGTGCAGCCGGAGCTGGGGGACCCTGCGCCGGCGCAGGGCTGGCGCACGCCCGAGGACCGCCGGGACACCCGCACCCTGGATGGGTTCTCAGCCGAGCAGAGATCACAACAAACACAGAGCAAGAAAATGTTCCTTATGCAATTTTAACTCCATTTCACAAAGTTAGTTTCATTTACTTGTTAAAGTTTAATATGTTCCTGGGAGACGGGGTGAGGGAGCTGTCGGCGCTGCTTTAACTCTCCCCATGGCTCAGCTGGCATTTTTTATTTGTGCTTCCACTCTCAGGAGATAAATCTGCTTTTATCTCCTTCTAGTTATCCAACAGCCTAAAAAAATGCAGAGGCAGGAGGAGGGGACAGACATCATGTAGGAAACTCAGTGATGGCAAATTTACTGCAAGGAAACAGAAAATATCAGGAGGCGATCCTGCATCTTTGCTAAGTGTGACTTGTGCATCACAGGTCGCTAGAAATATTAATTAAAGTGAACTGAAAGTTAACGTTAAGAAACCCTCAAGGGATTTGACCCCCTGTAACACCCAAACGTAAGTTTTGGCTACAAAAGGCAATGGAGGCCCCCAGCTCCCAGGGTCTCCACAGAAAATCTGGGCTCTAACGGCACAGCCAAGGAGCTAAAATGCAGAAAAACAGGGAAAAGATGTGCAAGGAAGGGTTAATGGATCTTTTCAGTAAGGGCTGTCATGGACCACCTGGAATTGCCTTTGCCATTTCTCTCTATAAATGTCATCCTCAGGCAGATACTTTGCTATAAAGGGATGATTTTTTTTTTTTTTCCTTCTGCATAGAGTAGCTGTTTGTTTGAATGTATAAATAGTCACAGCCTCTGTCAAGGCTCCTCTGTCAGCTCCCAATTTCTGCTCCCTTGCGAGCGGCGTGCCCTGATTTTCTCCGCGACTCGCCCCTTCCCATCTTCCATCCCTCTCTCCTGCCGAAGCGCAATGAGTTTTGCTGAAAAAGTTTAGCTTTGACCTATGCCTATATCAGGAGTTATAGTTTTTTGGATCCAAAGGGGCTTTTTAGGGCACTGATCCTCCCCATCAGCAAGGGGGTGTTTGGTGTGCCGGTCCAGGCTGCGAGAGGCTCATCAGGATTCACCACATGGGGCTGGGGCTTTTCAGCAGGGAGAGTTTAGGAAGCAAGAGAAAGAGCAAGGCAATAAACATCTCTCTAATGGGCACGTTTGCAACGGCAGTGGAGAAACCCACCGGAGGCATTTTCTTTTCCCCGAGAGAGCAGCCGGAGTTTACCCTGTACGACGAGCCCCTGCAGCTGTTAATGACTGAAAGAGCCACTTCCTATAATTAGATTTTCATAGGTGAAATGAATTTAGGCGGGCTGCGGTGAGTGATTACGAGACTTAATGACGGTCTCTTTCCGTGCCCGCGAGGATGCTCGGAGAAAGCTGCGTCCCGGTTATCTTCAGCAGAGGCAGGTGCGGCGTAATTCAATGTATTTTTATGCAGCGAGGAGAATGGACTCCTGGTAGGCTTAACGTACCTACAGCCCCTTGCGGGCACAGGTGGTGAGAGACGGCTGCGATGGGGGAGTAAGATACAACACGGAGAATTCTCTGCCATCCCGCTGCATACGCACACGTCCCCCTCCGCCACTGCCCAGGGAAGGCAATAGCGATTATTTACCCTCATTAACATCAGCTTGCTTAGCACCAGCCTTGTCCCTTGTCCACCTGGGATGCGGGATGCTGTTTCCTTAGCCCCCATCAACACTCCTGCTTTTAGAAATACCCTTTATCAGAGCAGATTTGGTGTCTTTTCCGCACACCCCATTTCTGACAGGGCTGTAGGAGCTCCCTGGGAAGCCACACGAGGACCCGTCTGGGTTTTCCACCCCCAGAAAGTGCAGGCTGGGTCGGGGCAGTTTTCATCTCTCCGTGGGAAGATGGAGTTGATGGAGCACCATTTTTTGTCTCCCTCCATGAGCGGCTCTTGGGAAGAAATAAAGCAGAATCACAGTCGCTCCCACTCTGACTCCTCCTGCAGCTGCAGACCCTGTGTTTTACGGATGTTGCAGCTTTAATATTCCTTTCAAAATAGGCTGTGGACATAAAAGGCCGGTTTGTCAATCCGTCAATTGCCCGGGACTAAGCAGGTAATTCTGCTGCGTTGTTGTGGTTTGCATTGAACAAGCTGGTTTCCCAAGATCAAAAAATCTTCTACATCAGTGCAGGGCTGCAGCCAGAGCCCTTCCCGATGCCAGCACTCCCCCCCTTTCCTGGTAGCAGGACAAGAGAGTGACAAACTCAAGGATTTAGCATCCTTAAATAAGCCCGTTTTCCTTATTTCTTCTGGAGCTTGTAGTCCCCTTTGCCGGCATCATGTCACCCAGCGTAACACTCTGACAGTGCTATCAGACGTGCCAAAACCCCTTCTGCCAAAATCCATCCTCCGGGTCCGATTCATCCAGTGCAGGACAGGAGAACAGCTCTGCAGTCTGGATTCTGAACTGGGAGGTTTTGCATCGCTCGCTGCATCCCTGTGCCCCCCTGCTCCAGCCCGGGGAGCTGTGCCCAGGCTGGCACCACACCGCCCATGCTTGCTGGAGGGACCCTCTCCTGGGAACGCTGTTAAGTCCCGGTCTGATTGTCAGGCTCGGGGAAGGTTTGTAATGATCCCAAGGGCGAAATTAAGACACAAATGAGGTCATATGCCGCCAATCAGACGTTTTATTGGGTAAATATAAAAGAGTAAAGCGACAGGAAAGGCAGGAAATATTAGGAGGAAATTAAGCAAGCATCCAGAGAGAGAGAAGCAAAGAATAGTCACCACCATGGATCCAGCAGCGTCCCGTTGGTCCTGTCTTCAGTTTTTCGGTGGTGGATGGCCACACTCAGGTTTCGTTGTGCCATCTTTTGTCTGGTGTTGGAGAGGGAGTTTGCCCTCTCGTTTCCGTTTGGTAACACATGCACATCTACTGGTGGGGCAAGCGGCCTGA
Organism: Platalea leucorodia; assembly: GCF_965183815.1. NCBI lineage: Eukaryota > Metazoa > Chordata > Aves > Pelecaniformes > Threskiornithidae > Platalea > Platalea leucorodia. The sequence continues at coordinate 3,058,088 of NC_138829.1, forward strand.
CCAGATACCAGTTGGTGTCCTGTTCTTGGTGGTGCCCGATAAGCCAAAGAATGGCCTGCTGCTTCAGCAAGTTTGCACAGGCTTCCTTGCAAGACGGTGCTACCTGATAAGCCAAAGAATGGTCTGCCCTCGGGTCTTGTCAGACAAAAGAGTGGTCTACTGTCCGGTCTTATCAGATAAACACACAAGCAAGCTTTGAGACAATTGTTCTTAACACTTCAGTCTCTTACAGACGCTGTAACGTGCTGGTTGATGCCAGGTTTCCCATGGCTTTAGTAGCCCGGAGCTGTTAAACGACCCACCCTGCTCCCAGCACAGCACCGCTTTGGGCTGGTTTTGTGTTCCCTGGTACCAGCTTCAAGCACAGCTCGGGAGATTTCCAAGCTGCCAAGCAGAAAATGAGAAATAATCAACTCTCAGACCCAGTAACATGCAAAAATTACCATTTTTCTTTCAGAACCCATTCTTGCTCCTGCTTTCCCAAGGCCACCTCCAGCAGGACGCTCCCAAGGTGCTCCCTTGCCTTTCCCCGCTCTCCCACCACTTTGTACTTCCCATGAATTTATATCCCAGAGTAACTCTTTCAGGAGGCTGTGAAAAGCAGTTTTACATTAACTAGCTCAAATAGCTGCCCAGACACCATCTCCCAGCGAACACAGCATTGCAGGGCTCCTGCTGGAAACATAACAGGCACTTGTGGGGAGTTCGTGTCTGGGAGAGAAGGGGACTTAGAAAGAAAGAAAGAAAGAAACTCTCTTTCTGCAGTTGTAGTTGAATTAGACCCCTTCAAACACCAGCGTTGAATCATCAAACCGGTGCTGAATAACCACAACAATCATCCGCATCCGTCTGCTGGCCACTAACTTTTAAGAGAGAGCTATTTAAAAGCAAATTGTTGGATATTCCTGCGCCGGCAGCAGCTAGCTGGCATTTAGCTGAAATGGCTGCCCTCCAAGAAAATAGCAAAATAATGACAGAAAAGCAGCCAGCTCTAAATACAACAAAGCACAAGAAGACAAAGTCAAGATCAAAACTGCTCTCACGCTGGGGACGCAGGCTAGGTTCATTGAAGGGATGTATTGCTGCTCCCACTCTTGTCCAGAGCAGCTGCTGAAGCTGTAACAGGCCACGTACAAATCTTGCAAGCTATATCCTAGCAGGACATCTGTAATCACAGGGCTTTTAGATATGGGAGACGCATGAAATGGAGCACCCCAGGCTCTGTGGAGAGCAAAGGGCTCCATTAATTGACAGCAATGCACACAACGTGGAGGAGACTCTACCAGGCCGTTTATCACCAAAAACCCATGAAGGCAAACAACCAGGTTTCCACTAATCCCAGAGGTGATTCCTGCAGGCATGAGCATGGGAGAGCGCCGGGGCCTGGCTGGAGATGTCCATCCCCAAAAAGCCTTGAGGAGAAGAAGTTTCCCTATTTGACTGCTGCCATTTTTTGTCAGCGTTGGCTGAGCTCATCCCTTGCATAGCTTTGTGTTGCAAAACATTAAAACCCTAGTATTTTCACAGTTCGTGGTGGCCCTTGCTCTTCTGTGCAGTTTCTCTGTCTAATAAGGGCTTTGCACACCTTCATCCTTTGCCGCAGACGAGTGTTATTAAAAGGCCTCTCTCCTCTGCTCAGCCAGCTGTCCTCATAAAATGTGGAAATTTAATACTTCTGATGAGATCCACTCTTCTGTCAAATAGGATAGGAATCAGCCAGCAAGTTAGAGAATTAAGTAAAAACTCAGCAATTGCATTTGTTTCATTTTCCTAGGAATCCAAGCTAGAAAACACAGTCCAACCTACCAAAGAGAGAGCAAACGTCTGTCCTTGCAGTGGGCTCCTGGACCTGGGAGGACAGAAAGACACCCTGACGTGCCGTCCCACGCACACACACACTGCCCTGCACACACATCTCATGGGCGACCACCTCAAATGGGGCTGAAACACCCAGGATCATCATGAACGTGTGTGTGTTTGCAATGAACTCATGGTTTTGAGCTTCCAAATTTTCACGTGAAGAGTTCTTTTTGGTTTTGCGTGGAAATCGCTGGTCTTGCAGAACCAGCATAGACCCCAGGTGGCTGTAATACACCGGCCAAAGCTCTGCTCTGACATTCATACTTTTACACCTTTTGCGCTAGAAAATAAAATTATTCCTGTCCTAAACCAGCTGAAAAGAAAGGCATGATCACTGGCAAAGCCCCTTCTGGTCTCTGATGGTTGATAGCACCAGTGTTAAGCCAGTCAAAAGCATACCCACATGAAATACATCACTCACTTCTGACTTTTGAGGGTTCAGATCCAAAGCCAACCCCAAACCACGGCAAGCTTAATGCCAGCTCACAGACACACTTGGAAGCAGCCCCAATACATCAGCTGTGCCAGAAAGGTGTGATTTTTCCTCTGCCAAAGAACTTTGAACAAAAACAGAGGTAAACGAGTCCTCGGTGAGCACTGAAAACAGCTTTGGTTCCAGAAACATCCAGCTCACAGATGGACCACCTTAAAAAAAAGCGCACTACAACCAAGGTATAATGAAAAACGGTGCCGTTTTATTTGGTATATCATGAGCTGCATCTCCCTGCTGTACCTGCTGTAACTGGAGTGCCGGCTGTAGCAGGTACAGCCATATCTGTAAAATCTTCAAACGTTGCCTCCAGGCAAGCAGTTAATCTTCTTTCCCTTTGTTGATAATATTTTTTCTGTAGGTTATATCTGTTAAAATGCAATTTGCACACCCCAGATCGGAGGACAGGCTTCATGACAAGGAGAACCTCGCGCTGAGATGCTGATGTGCTTTTTCCGTCTCCCAGCCCGGCAATGGCGGCTGCCGGTACCACGTTATTACATCTCTAAACACAATAAAGTTTCATTGTTCATTAGGATGGCTGCAACGAGGCGTTGGCGGAGCGATCAAATAATTGTTTCTAAAAGCACGTCTTTACGATGCCTTACCGTGATGCTCTAAAGCGTTGTCGGGAAATTAACTGAGTGCAGGAGGTAGGGGATTTCAGCCTTGTGAACAGCGTTATGCTATAAACGTTGAAAAAAAACTAGAGGCTGAAGATGATCAAGAAGTTACTGAGCTCATCCACTTCCCCGGCCGCAATCAGTTTCATCGAGTCATTCCCATGAGATCCTTGTCTGATCTGTCTTAAAAACCTGCTGTGATGAAGAAGTCACAGTCTCCCTGGCCATCTACCCCAGGCGCTCGCTCGCTCCTTCCTTCCTTCCTTCTTTCCTTCCTTCCTTTCAAATGCATGAATAAAACCAGCACTGCTGAGCGAATTTAAAGACTTAATTCCTGTTTCTACACCCAGTACAGCATGTGGGTCTTCCACAGGAGCCTGGCACAGGTGACCCCCACCCGTTAGGGGACTCACCCCCAGCCCTCTTCCCCAGCTCTGCTCCCTGGGCCTTCCCCACCCGGTATTTCTGCTGCTGATTGCTCCTGCTGGATGGTAAACCCAGCTGCTTCCCTCACTGACAGCCATTCTGGTTTTCTCAGACCATTTTTTTAGATGGTTTAGTTCCACGTTAATTGGCCAATCTGGTTTCCCTGCACCTCCCAGACTGATGCCAGCATGGTGGGGCCATCCTCAGCCCTTGTTACTTCCAGGGCACCTGGTGACCACTTCCCCTGGTGTCCCTTGGATTGTGTTTCAGCTTTTCAAATTTTGTCAACATTTGTTTTCATCATTCTTTTCTGCCAATTTTTAGTAATCAGGCTTATTGTCTGCTTCACACATGCCTCTTTTTTGACTAAGACCAATGAAGATTTCTTTGAGGAGTTGCCCATATTCCTTAGCACCTTCCCCAGCAGGTCCCACCTGCCATTCCCCACAGCCACTGTGCTTTGTCTCCTGGAAATACACCATTTGTAGTTTGGGCTCATCTTTTTTTCATTCCATGGTGACTTTCAGCCAATTGGCTTTTCATCTTCATTAAGCCAAACCACCCTCCACTTTCAGCTAGGCCAAGTCTAGAAGCTCCGCTTTTCCAATCACTTATTCCACCTTCTATTATACCTATGAAAAGAAAAAATTCCAGCTTCTAATCACTTGCAGTTCTTGTATTTCTCAGCTGACATCCTGCCCGATGGGGGTTTGCATCCACTGGACGTGAGATGGTCTGTTAATTGTGTTTCCCCAACACACTAAGACAGAGCAACTCCTGAACCAGCACGCGTCCATCAGCTGTGTGGGTTATCTATAACATGATAAGAAGAGAACTGAAGCTACTGCTTGTTCAGAAAGAAGAAAAAAACCTTAATGGCATGTGATTTGTCACAGATGATCAGCAATGCAAGTTCATGGCCACCACTCTAGCACAGTGCTAGTTACCTTGGCCAGAAGACCACAGCCCTGGGGCCACCTCACTCTGGTTTAAGTCCGAGGCATGTCCTTTTGGATTATTATCATGCTTCAAATTCTACCAGGGAATCTGTGCGTCACACATACCCAACTTCAACATTTAGTTTGGAAGATGGCTTCTGCTCAGCTTGGGTTATTTTGCTGCATTTTGGGCAATGAGCTATGTTGTGTTCTCTTTGCTCGTGACAGGGATGAGATAGCCCAACCATGCAGCCAACACAGACATACACCAGCATCACACACGAGCAAACCTTGGCATCTCCCTGGAAGGGACAGCGCATGAGCTCTCGTTTCGGTATTCACAGGAGCCGAGTGTCCATCTCAGGTCTGTGTGTGCTTCTCACAGCAGGAGATATGAAGACTTAACGTCCCTTCTCCGAGAGCCTGACACCTGAGAGCATGGGAAAAGGAAAAAGCCGCCAGCTCCAGGTCCAACAAAATAACCAGCTAGAGAGACAACAAAGTGGACAACCTTAAGATGTATAAATTATCATCGCTTGCCTCAGTATAGTTCAAAAAAAAAAATCAATCTTTATAGTTGGAAAATGACAGCAGCTTATTTAATTTATGACAAAAGCAAAGACAAGAGGAGAATAGCATTGAAGATTACACTTGCCGAGTGCGATGCTCTCCTGTAATGTAATGAAATGAGTTAAGAGCAAAGTGAATTAGTGCTACAGGCTGACCTCATCCCACTAATCCTGGAGAGCAATAAGAAATGGAAGGTTGCATTCGCCAGCTTGGTTTTCAAGGTCAGTGAGGACCAAAGTGGCCAGTCTCCTCTCCCTGTGATTTTAGCATTAACCGAGCAGCTGGCCGTGATCCTCATAATTTATTCTAACAAGGAGAATTACTCCAGTGCCTTTGGCAGGTGAGTAACGCCTTCGGGAGTAAGGAGAGCACGAGAATGAGGGGCTGCAGGTATCAGACCAGCTCCCACGCTCAGGTACCTGGTCATCTCTTGATATTCAGCACTTTGCACCAAGCGGAGCGATAGGACTGCAGCCAGCGGTGGCTCACCCCGGCACGTCCTGGCTGCGCCGCTCTTGGACTGATCCTGAGGTGGTCACCATCCATCCCTCTCTCGGCTCCCAAATGATTCCTATCTCCCTCTTGTGCCTTTGCTCAGAAAAGTTATGGATGCTTTAAAATGAGTTTTGTTTCAAAACTGTATTTCTCATGCCCTGTCAAGAACTTACCCCTGAGCAAACTGCATATAAAGTTGTAATGGTGGTAATTAGCCACCTGCTGAGCTGGATGCTTCTGCAGGTAAGCTCGTCCTCCACAGGGAGAGACAGCTCGAGACCCTGGTACCAGACACCGGCCGATGAAGTGTTTTGCAGATTTATGCACTCTGGCTGCAGCTCCAGCTCTGGCTCGGGGCTGAATTTCACAGTGTGCAGAAGGCTGTACGCCACCGATCCACCCCCCCGCCTGGGGACGAACAGGCACTGGTTGCACCCGGAGAGCTGCTGCTCCGGCACACAGCACGGTCAGATTGCCCCGTAATCAGGAGCTAAATGCAGACAGAGGACGGGGGTTTGGCAGGAGGGTTTGTTCAGGGGAGGGTGCTGCTGGAGCATAGCTGGTCTTCTGCATTATCCAACAGACAGGGAAGAAAGGTGCATGAGGATGGGTGCTGCGGCTCACTTGGGGACCGATAAATTTACCAGATCAGGCTGCCATCGGCTTTGATGGAGCCGGTGTCAGAGCAGCTTTCTTGCAGAGAAAGGCTGAAGTACGCGGTATTATCTCTTTGGGAAGATGGACACCTGGGCTGGAAGCTGAGCTGCAGGAAATAGAGCGAATGCAGCACTTCTCTCTGTGATGCACACAGAGAATCCATCCTTCTTTAATTTTCATGACCGTAACTATTGATTTCATTGAGTTGTGCCTCAGCTGTGACTGAAGTGGAAGGGAGAAGGGGGGAGAGCATTTCAAAGTCAGTGAGAACACTGCTTTTGAGAGGCAAAATCACCAGACCCACCGAACAGAGCCATGTCTCTGTGTGCAATAGGGTAGGGTCCAAAATAGGAAAAGGCAGGACAAATCACTGATAGATATTGTCCTGTTTACAGCTGGGAGGGATCAGGCACAGATGACTCTACGAAGTGCTATATGAGGAATAAAACCATTGCAAACAACCAGGGAAGCTGCAAATGTACCTGCAGGAGCTCAGTGCCTGCAAAGCAGCAAGTGTCATCAAGCTGGTCTTTAAGCACCCAGCTTTTCACTTGTACTCACGGTTCCTTAGCTTGCATGTGCAAAAGCAGTGATGACCTACCTCAAGGAGCACCCATATCGCCTTGCACATGTGACCTTGTCAGAAATGGCAGAAAGAGAGCATTTCCAGCTGTCCTTCAACCCCAGTTTCTGAGCACTCTCCATTCATGCCATAGATTCAAAGAGATGTCCACCATTCAGCTGATATCACTGCAAAAACCTGATGGGAGCAGAGCCTAGGACAAGCGTCCTTGCAAGACAGGAGCATCTCACTCTCAGACCCTGCATCTGAGAGCATTTTACACAGGACGCAGGTCAGATTTGGGCAGGAGCCTTGCCACAGCTGCCAGCACGCTGCCCCAAAGAAAAGCCACCAAAGTCATAGAATCATAGAATCATAGAATAGTTAAGGTTGGAAAAGACCCTTAAGATCATCGAGTCCAACCGTTAACCTATCACTGCCAAGCCCACCACTAAACCATGTCCTCGAGCACCACGTCTATCCGTCCTTTAAATACCTCCAGGGATGGAGACACAACCACTGCCCTGGGCAGCCTGGGCCAGGGCCTGACAGCCCTTTGGGGGAAGAAGTTTTTCCCAATACCCAACCCAACCCTGCCCTGGCGCAGCTTGAGGCCATTCCCTCTCGTCCCATCGCTTGTTCCTGGGGAGCAGAGACCGACCCCCACCTCGCCACAGCCTCCTTTCAGGCCGTTGTAGAGAGCGATGAGGGCTCCCCTCAGCCTCCTCTTCTCCAGACTAAACCACCCCAGTTCCCTCAGCCACTCCTCCCCAGCCTTGTGCTCCAGACCCTTCACCAGCTTCGTTGCCCTGCTCTGGCCACGCTCCAGCCCCTCCATGGCCGCCTTGGGGTGCGGGGCCCAACGCTGAGCACAGTACTTGAGGTGTGGCCTCACCAGTGCCCAGCGCAGGGGCACCATCACCTCCCTGCTCCTGCTGGCCACACCGTTCCTGATACAAGCCAGGATGCCATTGGCCCTCTTGGCCACCTGGGCACACTGCTGGCTCATGGTCAGGTGGCTGTCAACCAACACCCCCAGGTCCTTTTCCACCAGTCAGCTCTCCAGCCGCTCCTCCCCAAGCCTGTAGCGCTGCATGGAGATCCTTGGATCCAGCTGCAGGCACTGGGTTTGGGGCCCCTTGAGGAAGGGCACAGGTGGCTGGCCAAATTCCCAGTAGGAAACATGGCTTCAGTGCAGCTAAGATGTAATTTAATTGCAAAACTCATTATGTGCAGGAGCCTAGAGTCCCGGGTAGCCATCATATTAAATATGAAGTGCAAATAAATTTTACTACCAGGGGTTTTGCTTGGTTTGGGTGAGCACTCAAGCCTATATATCTTTTGGAAACTTCTTAAATCCCCAGATCTCTGCAGCTAATCCTGTGAGATCACCAATATGACTTTTCCAAGCCTGAGGTGACAGAAACTGTTAATGTCTGAGCCTGCCTGGAGAAATCTGGAGGCTTCACTGGAGTTCAACTAATCCGTACCCATCTCCTTTCAGTGGGTCCAAAAGATGTGGAAATTTGCGATAAGACCTCCCGACATATCTGCACCATTGCAAGAGTTCAGGCCATGGAAGGAGGTTAATTTGGCATCGCTGCTTTGTGCATGTACCTCCCAGGCCACAGGGAAATGTCCAGAGATGCCTTGTGTCGTGAAGCCCAAGGGCAATGCAATGTCAAACCACACTGGGCAAAGCATGGCATGCATCCCGGCCAGAGGCAAGGCAGAGAAGTGCAGATGTAATTTCCCCCTAAAAGAAAAGGTTTTGAGCCTGGTCTTCACCCTACAACACAACCACCTTGTGCAGACAAGCAGAAAGTGGGGTTTGGGAAACTCCTGGGGGAGCATCAGCCGGGTGGGAGGCAGCCCCGCCGACACCACCCCACACGGCCGTTTTAAGGAATTTTCCATCATGATGACAGTTAATGCAGGAGCAAGGCGAGGAAGCAGCCTGGTGGGACCGCACGACTGCCAACACGGCTTTTAACGCACTCAGCCCTGGCTGGGCTGGTCCCGGAGGCACAGGGACGGGCTTTTGCCCAAAACCCACCACTTTTCTGGTGCCAATGTTCACTACCTGCCCAGGCAGCTCTGACCTTTGGCAGCGTGTGATTTCAGGCTGCAGCTTTGGAAATGTCACTGCTGCTTCTCATTTATGTGTTTCTATTAATCATTTTCTCCCTTCACATGCAGCCTAATCAATGGGGACAAGTGCGCAGTCCCTCTAACCGGTTCCTGTTATTCCTCATTACGCCCTTTGTTCCAGCCCTCTGCTTCCCCATCTGGTATTAAACCCCGAGACCCCCATCCAAGCTGTCCTTTGACTGTCTCTGTAGGGACAACTATGCTTTAGTTGTGTAATCAATTAGCCAGGAACCGGACCATTGGCTCGGATACCTTCTTAGAGCATCCCTAATTTTGATTAATATCTCTTTGTGACTTTAAAACCATATAGGCATGATTCCCTACCCAGCCATGCTTGTTAAAATCATAAATCAATCTATTCCATTCCCTCCAGACGCGCCGAGACCTTTCCAGTTGCAGCCGTCCAGCTACGGCTGCCACAGAGCATTATTTACTGGGTTTGCTTCATCCCTCTACAGAGAAGAAATCCACTCACTGAAGCAAAAAAAGCCAGAAAAATGTGTTTATTTTGAAGTAATTAAAAGTTACCTCCTGCAGACAGTACACTTTTGAACAGCTCTATCCATGCCGAAGAGGCTGGGAGCAACCACTTTGCGGCCCACCCAGAGGGCCACCCCAGCTGCTGTCACCAGAGATTTTGCTGTCATCACATCCTTAGCACCTGCCTAGAGGAGAGGCGGAGGAAAAATACATACACACGTGTGTGCTCACATATATATAAAAAAGATGTCTCAGTTTTAGACATCAGCCAGTTTAGGTCCTCAAAAGCCATGTGTCGCAGCTCAAGGTCCCATTTCAGAGCCCCAAACCAGCCCATTTTCTGCCTTCTTGATGCTCAAAGCCCTTCCCATCCCAATCACACTCAGCCCTCTGGGAGAAAAACACCAAAGAAATATTTTTTCCTTTTACATTTTCTGTCTTTTATTCCCTTTTCTGTCACCCCAGCCCAAGGCACAGGCTCTGGGCGTCTGGTCTTCCCAGTGCAATCCAGGGCACTGTCACTGATAAAGGGGGAAAGCAAATGGGAAACCCCAAGTGTGGCCATGCTATAAAAGTGCTCTGCAGGGCTTTCAGACCCAGCAGGAGAGGGGACACCCTTTAAGATGGAAAACTGCAAGTGGGAGAGACACATCATCTTTTTGATATGTATTTTGAAATATGGCACTGGCAGGGATAAGATAAAATGATGCTGCTCTGTAATAAAAGATTCAAGGGTTATTTGTCAATTCTCCATTCCTTACCCCCGAAACTGAGTTTTCAGCCAACACTTTGATCAGTTCTCAAGCCAGAAAAGGTAATTTTTTTGTGTTGCAAGACGGACATCCACAGCCTTAGCCAGCCCTCCGGGGAGGTCGGCATTGCTCCATCCCTTCCACCCACCCCCCTGGAACTTCTGGGACAGCCTCTCTGCAAACAAGACTGCTCGCTTAAAGTATCTTTTCCCCTTGGTTGCAAAGATATAACTATCAAAGGTATAAATATCCAATTGCAAAGACACATCAGGGTTGGTGTGGGTGCAGCAGGGGCCATAGCCAAGGTCTAGGGCAGGTAGGGATGGATGGAGGACCTCAGCTGAGGACTGGGGCTGGCCCCAAAATATCCCAAGGGGGCTGGGGGACAGAGCAAGGTGCTAATTTCAGTTTTTAAGCCCATATCCATCCAGCAATCTGATTTATAGCCTGGCTGCAGCAGCTGTGCTGGGACCCAAAAGCAAACTGAGACGGGAGGTTTCCCTGGAGCACCTGGATCACGGTGCTGGATAAGGTTTCTGCAGGTGGGAAAAGACCCAAAGCACCAGCAAAACCATTGCATCTTCCAGTTGTCCGCCAGGGAGGGAAAGTCTCACCAGCACAGGGACGGCAAAAGGCACAGCCAGAGGGAAAGTCTGCTGAGGCTCCTCCAGAGAGGACTCTGTCTGGGTGGCTGAAAGGAAAAACATTGCAAACCCACCTCGCAGCCACATTTCAGTCTGGCTTCGGAGAAATACAAGGTGGTTAACCATCATCTGAGAACCAAGTCTGAGCCTCTCGCCAGGGACAAGCAACCCAGCAGAAAGTGCCTTAAGGTTCGTATGAGTGATGGTCCATTTTTGCACCATCCCCACGAGGATCCTACATCCCAAGTCTGCTTAAAACAAATCCCTCTGTTTTTTGCCACGGCAGAAGGGGCACGCAGGACCAGCCACCCGACCGCAGATGGGACTTCGTGAGCCACATAAAACCCCGTGCCAGTAAGACTCCTCTGCAGTCATTTGTTGTAAATGCCAGAATATGCTTCGGGAGCACTGACATTTGAGGAATAAAAGCAAGCGGTGACCAACTCCCCCCTCTTCATTAGCTCCTGTAATTGGCGTTACCGGCAGAAGGAAGCACGGCCGTCACGCAGGGACCAGACCCTGCAAGCGCTGGGTGCGACAAGGTCCATTCGGGACCAGCTCAGTCACCGATGGGTGCAGCACCTCACCCTGCTCTCCATCCCCTCCCTCGCTTCTCCCCTGCAAAGTCCTGCCTGCGGTGTGCTCACGTATATATTAAAAAACTCCCCATTCAGCTCTCAGATAATAATAATGTGCTTTATTGCATTTATCACTGCTTTACACCTACTAATCACCATTTAATGTGCCCTGCACCGCTCCGTTTTAGCTAAAAGGGGAGGGACACATTTCTGGGTGTGGGTGATCCTAAAATACCATCTCCCTTCCTGCTACTAAATCTGCTTGTGTCGGAGGAAACATTGATTAGCCGTAACTTCATGTATCACCTCGCACAGGGGGAACGTCAGCATCTGCTCATGATCATTCAAGTCCAACCCAAATGCTCCCAAAACTGTGGAAATGCCCCATATCCCTGCAAAATTCGTCATGAGATCTATGAGTGACGGACAGTTGGATCTGAAAATGTTTTGCCTGAGAATATCAACTTGTGGGACCCACTTTGTCCCACAAAGTCTTTAGAAGGGCTGGCCATCTGGTGTAGCCCAGATCCCACGAGCCCCGCACAGCCCCGAGCCCCCGGCCGCAGCCCTGCCGCATGCTGGGACGAGCGCCTGGGACAGCCCAGCTGGGCATCGATTTTGTGCCACCGGCCGCCGTGACACCTTACATCAGACACCGGGAAAGAGCAGGGGAAACATAACCAAGGTTTACGGCTCGTGTGAGCACACCGGTGTCGCAGACGATGCCATAAACTCAGGGCGTAACTCCAGAGGATTTTCTGCTCTTCTAAGCCACAGACCATCTATTTGCCAGGGTTTGTATAGTGCTTACCCAGGGTGTACGCAAAGTGGTGATAAACAATGCCTGCATGCACACAAAAAGGTATATATCTGTGTTCCTACATCTTCAAGAAAATCAGCAAAGCACAAAGTGGTCCTGAGCAAAGCTAAGCCCCCAGGCAGGGGCTGGCTGCTGGGTTTCACCTCCTGTTCTGAGCAAGGTAACGTTTTTCCCATCATTGCAGGGGAGTTAACAGAGAAGCGAAAAGTAATTAAGCCATCAGAAGGCACCGCAGACATGTTAGGATCCCAGGTGTTTGGTTAGGAGGGGATTTCTGCAGCATATGTGAAATCCTAGTTAAAATTTTCACGTTTTCTGTACGAAATCCCAATTCTGCAGTTACTGCAGGCACGGGAGGAGGAGGATGGAGAAGAGCACGGCAAGGAGACTGTGCTGAATAAGCAAAGCCCCCCCTGCAAAGCGTGAAGCTTTACCCGGAGGCAGGACTTCAGCTTTGCTCCTTGTCAGATCACATCCAAGAGATCACCAGCTTTGGCACCGATTTCCCCTTGCAGAGCTCACCTGTGAGCCCCTCCTGGCAGAGCGCCTGGGGAAGCATCACACCAGTGGGTGCGGAGTTGTTTTATCCAACGCAAGCACGAGATGTCACGGCAGCAAAAAGGGCCCCTCGCTCCCACGTGCCTTTACTCTGATGAAATATTAACTTTAAGCCACCATCACCGCCCGACAATCCTCTTTCGATCTAGCACCAGAAGAAAATGATAAAAAATCCACAGGCTGCGAAGGCAGCGACTTGACACGGCTGCGGGATAAAGGCGGGCAGCTGAAGCTGCACGGAGGGAGAGGACGGGCAGCTTCAGCCTCTCAAGTGATGCAAGATAAGGAATAACTCATTTTGTACCCTACAAGTAATTAAATCGCTGAGTCCGGCTCAGCAACGTGGGTGTCGGCGTTTGGCTTTCAGCCCCTCTCTGTGCAGAGCCCGTCACCAGCCCGCGGTGGCCGTGTCCTGGGGACCCCCGGCTGGGGTGGGACAGGCAGGACTCCCTGGGCAGGCAGCGGTGGCTGATGGCCCAAGGTGGCCACTGCCTGCATCCGGGCAGCCCTGGGGTGCACGCTGGGCTGAGCCGGCACCGCTCCGTCCCCCGTCCCTGCAGGACCCCTCATCCTGGCGGGGAAGTGGCCCAAGTCATTTTTCCCCGTGACAGAGCCCAGGTGATCACCCCTGCACCCCTCAGTATTTCAGCTCCCCTTTCTACCCCCCTCAAAGACTTTTTTTGGTTTTAATTTCTTTTTTCTCAAAGTCACAGGCCTGAGCCGGATGCAACTCCTCTGCAAACGCAGCAGACCTGATTTCGATCCCTGCCACCACCTACCTCCGCTGCTGCTCAAAAAAGCAAGGAGCAACACGGTGCATATCCCAAAACAGCCCCCAGCAGGTCCCGACAAGGGCTTCACAGCCTGACAAGCGCTCACCTGGAAAATCACAGGCAGGGGCGCACACACACACAGGCGAGCGCAGGGCGATGCTCTGCCTCTGGGCAATTTCCAGCCACCGTGCGATTAATGGCACTGTGTGCCGGCGGCTGCGCCTCACCCACCGACCGCGGTGCCGCCTGTCCCACGGGAAGCACGCGTGGAAAACGTGCAGCTTTCCCTCCGAGGCGTATAAAATCGCCTGCTTCACAAGCTGCAAATACAACGTGCTCCCTCGAGGCACAAATACCTTTTCCAAGTTCTCACGCTTCCAGACTCATCCTAATGACGAGACTCTCCTGGACTCGGCTGTCAACAACGAGGCAGCGACCTGGAAGTAACTCAGCACAATATTATTTAAGACTTAACGCTGAGCGTTTGCTGCGATCAAGTGCTGTTCCAACTGATCTGCCCTCGTAAGACCAAGACATTTGAGAACGGCAGCAGCTCTGTTGCAGGTCTAGTCAGCGCTCTGAGCATCAGTGCCATTAGAAGGTATAAATATAAAGAGGCTATTTGAGCTGAAATTATAATAAAATATTATACCTCGCTCAGCAAGCTGATGTCTAGAATACAGTGGAAATCCCACTAACGGGGAAGACATCAATTTGATTTTTTAAGTTTGTTTAAAGCAGTTTTAACACTAAGCAAGTAAACATTTATAACTGAATAAATAATTTTCAGTTTAGTCAAGGAGCATTCAGTGGATGTTGGCATAAATATTCAGGTATGGAAATTATTTGATTGAAATAGATTTTACATGCCATAAATAAACATTGTCTGCGATGAACACACACTCCCAACAAGCGGCGCGAATTAGAGAGCCACTGATGCCTAATGCCAGTCTTTGAAAATGTTTTATTTAGAAGCACTTCTGCTCACCACACAGCCAGCCAAATCCCATCTGCCTGGGGTTTTCTAGATGTTCATCTCACCGCGTTGTTAAACGCCCAGAGCAGAAGCGTGGCCGCACGGGCAGCGCGGCGGGCGCTGCACCCCCGTGCCCGGGGGGGCTCGTCCAGGCGCTGGGCTGGGGCCGGTTTAGCAGAGAACTGTGCCAAAGGAGCAAACAAAACCATAAATGGGGAGCCCGCGATATGTGAGAATTGCTGTGGGGCCAGCCTGTTCGGTGCCGGCCGCCTGCAGAAATCAGGGGTGAGAAATCCGCGTGCCTTACCAAAATCCGCCGTGGCTTCGGTGCCCACGGGGCTACGGCTGGATGCAGGCACGGGAGCGGTGCTCCCCCCAAGCAGAGAGCATCGTCCTAGCACTCAGCATAGCTTTTAGCCACACGAAGTGATGCACAGATGCAAGTTAGGCTTTTCCAAAATATATTTATGAATAAATGCCCTCAAGTTCAGGAGTATTTGTGGTGCCAGCCTGGATGGGGACAGCTCTGCACGATCTTGGAAAGAAGTAGATGAGCTCAGCATTAAGCTGGAGAAAATCAGGGATGACCTGACCAGGGATAAACAGCATTTTCTTGGTTTGCGTATGTTTTTAAGCTTTCTCTCCAAAATGACAGCATGTGCAGGACCAGAGCGTGAGGCTGGCAGCGAAGCTAAGCCCAAAGCAGAAAAGAGGGAGAAAAGAGGGAGAAAGAAAAAGAGAAAAAAGAAAAAAAAAAGAAAAAAAAGAAAAAAAAAAGAAAAAAAAAGAAAAAAAAGAAAAAGAAAAAAAAAGAAAAAAAAAGAAACAAAGAGAAGGAAAGGAAAGGCAAGAACTGGGATTTCGGTTCTGATGTCACGCCTGTGACACCACCACGGTCACACCGGACCCAGCAGGAGCGAGGAGAGGGGCAGAGCTGTGGGCTGCTCCCCAGTCCCGCCGTCCAGCGCTGGTGCAGTAACAAGGATCCAAAGCACAGAGATTTCTCAAAAGCAAGCAAGCACAGGGCACCGGCAGGACAAACCGCACTCCCTGCCTGCTACAACTTGTGGCGAAAAGCTGCGTATTTCTGGATACAGCCGCGCAGGCACACCACGCTGCAGGACTGCGTCTCGCCCAAGACCTCACGACGGCGGCAAAACTACGGGCAGACTGTGCCATCTAGCTTCTATGCTCAGACACGGAGTGCTACACTGGGTTTTCTTGCACACACCGCTCGGCCCTGCACGCTGAAGCTGCCTGTGTCCGGGGATGGCAGAAACCCCCATAGCTTTGGAGCTGGAAATCTGTACTCTGCCGCAAGCCTCTCCCCGGCACAGACCGCGGGGTGGGTGGATGGAGAGTCTGGGTAAAGACCCTGCTCTTGAAGAAAGCCTGCCGGGCATTACACCAGAGCATCACCAAGTGCCATCACCGGTGAAGTGCAGAGCCGGCGTGGGGTGACCCGCGGGCATACAACAGAGGAACACGTCCACAGCACCTTCACATGGGCAGTAACTGGACCTCATCCTGCACCTGGACCAGACACCCCCCTGCACCTCTCCTGGTCCAAAGAAGGGCAGCGAGGCTGGGGCAGGGGCTGGAGCACAAGGCTGGGGAGGAGCGGCTGGGGGAGCTGGGGGGGCTCAGCCTGGAGAAGAGGAGGCTGAGGGGAGCCCTCATCGCTCTCTGCAACGGCCTGAAAGGAGGCTGGAGCCGGGGGGGTCGGTCTCTGCTCCCCAGGAACAAGCGATGGGACGAGAGGGAACGGCCTCAAGCTGCACCAGGGCAGGTTTGGGTTGGGTATTGGGAAAAACTTCTTCCCCCAAAGGGCTGTCAGGCCCTGGCCCAGGCTGCCCAGGGCAGTGGTGCAGTCACAGTCCCTGGAAGTGTTCAAAAAAATGTGTGGACGTGGTGCTTGGGGACATGGTTTAGAGGTGGACCAGGCAGTGAGGTTAACAGCTTGGGCTCGATGATCTTAAGGGTCCTTTCCAACCTTAACGATTCCATGATTCTATGGTTGACCCGACGTCGGGCAGACACGAGAGCCCGGGGCGCTCAGAAAGCTGCATTTGGAGTAGCAGCTCCCACCCTGCGCCTGCTCAAAGCAACCACGGCCAAACACCCTGTTTCTTCACAAACCTCCCAGGTCCCTTTCCCTCAGCTTGGGGCTGGAGCAAGGGACAGCTTTAAGCTCAGCATACTCCGCTCTGAGCATCGCCTGCGGCTGACACATGAGAGCAGCCTCCCAGCCGCCCCAGGTGGAGCTTCCTCCTTGTAGGAATTCAGTAATGTCAATATTAGGAATATGGACATCCCTGGACAAGCTGCTGTCCCTGCTTCCACACATCTCAGGGTGCAGAAAGTGTTATCCCAATTCCACAGCTGGGGAACTGAACCCCGTGGCAGGGGCTTGGGGAAGGGCAAGGAGCCGGATGCTGAGCCGCAGGGATCGGCCTGGCTGGGCCGGGCACTCGCCTCCAGACGCACCGAGTAGGAAAAGAGCCCGAGGATCCCCCCCAGCCCGGTCCCACAAGCCACCCGCTGCAATAAAGCGGGTCTCCGGGAGTCAGAGCCCCGCGCTGCAGGCAGGAGGGCCATCACGAGGCGCAGGCTTCCACAGCACCTGAAGGAATTGCACTTTTTTCCTATCTGACCATGTCAGACAGCTTCATTCTTATAGCATAAGGATGAGCTTAAAAGCCAGTGTTTTACCCAAAGCCTTGCAAATTCCTCCCGGAGCCTCTGACAATCGTAGATTTTATCTGGTGCATAATCCAATGCAATTTAGTGCTTTTTCCACAGTCCAAATCCCCTATAAACTCTATTTCAGCAATTAGAGGTTCATCTCTTTGAAAGCTGAGGCATCAGGATCTTTTACTTGCCTCCAAATAGGCAACATTATTTCCCTGCAGGAAAACACGTATTAGTTGTTCACTATTAATGCAAAGTCCTTGAAGAGTATTTTGATTTTACCTGTTCTTTAGGGGAATCAGCAGCTCTTTATAAACCATTTTGCTTCCAAATAAGTTTGAGCTTCACATCTGTGCACTTCAGAGTCTGTAACCATCAGCTTTAGGAAGAAACAAAATGCAATTTTCACGATGAGCTCAGGAAATTCAAGGGTTTGGCACCTAGTCTTCATTGTATATTGGGCAATAAATGCCTAGTTAAGGCGGCAATAAGGTAAAAAGGCATTACAGTTTGTACTACACCACCTTCCCGCTAGACTGAAAAGATGGGAGCAATAGAATAGGAAAAAGGCAAGAGCATTTAAAGCGTTTACAAAATTACAAGGTGACAATTGAGGTATTTTAACGTGTACAAAGTAATTCAAAAACATATTTTAGCTTTGTTTTCAAGTAGGAAGCTGCTTTCCAATTGCTATCCCTAGCTATTTGGTACCGAGGGGGTTTTTTACTGTTATCGTTTTCCATCAGGCAGGTAACACAGAGGCTCCGGCGCTTGGCTCTCGGGACCAGACCCTCAGCTGCTTTAGAGCAGCACAATTCACTGCCCTGCAACAGCCCCCACCCAGGGCAGAGAAGGAAGGTGCCCCAAAGCCCTCCTACCATCAGAAAGGAGCTTTGCTCCGGGAAGAGGGACGGCTATCCACAGCTCCCTGCCGGACTTAGAATCATAGAATCACAGAATCGTTAAGGTTGGAAAAGACCCTTAAGATCATCAAGTCCAACTCTTAACCTATCCCTGCCAAGTCCATCACTATACCGTGTCCTTGAGCACCACGTCTATCCATTTTTTAAATCCCCCCAGGGATGGGGACTCAGCCCCTGCCCTGGGCAGCCTGGGCCAGGGCCTGACAGCCCTTTGGGGGAAGAAGTTTTTCCCAATACCCAACCCAAACCTGCCCTGGCGCAGCTTGAGGCCGTTCCCTCTGGTCCCATCGCTTGTTCCTGGGGAGCAGAGACCGACCCCCCCGGCTCCAGCCTCCTTTCAGGCCGTTGCAGAGAGCGATGAGGGCTCCCCTCAGCCTCCTCTTCTCCAGGCTGAGCCCCCCCAGCCGCCCCTCCCCAGCCTTGTGCTCCAGCCCCTGCCCCAGCCTCGCTGCCCTGCTCTGGCCACGCTCCAGCCCCTCCATGGCCGCCTTGGGGTGCGGGGCCCAGCGCTGAGCACAGCACTCGAGGGGCGGCCTCACCAGTGCCCAGCACAGGGGCACCATCACCTCCCTGCTCCTGCTGGCCACACTATTTTGTATCTTTACCCATTTTGTGTTTCTGAAATTTTACGCTACAGTCAGTCATTAAGAGGTGTACGAAAAGGGCGTGGAGCAAAAATGAGAAGCATCTTCCATAGTAAGAAGAGGCACGACTGGTTAGCAGGTTCAGGCGTCGGCAAGCGCAGTGACCTACCATCGCCAACACAAACCCTTGGCGCCAGTCTTCCCATTTCTCCCTGGTGTCAGAGGAGAAGAAGCTCAAAGCTCTCCAACACAAAGCCAGCATCACATCCACTCCTTGCGTTTCAGGCTTCTGCCCAGTTAACCTTGTCCGCAGAGCCCAAGCAAGAGCTTAACCGAGTGCTGCCAGCTCCTCTGCAGCTCCCCAGCAGCATTCACGGCGATTCACATCAGCTGCTGAGAAACCAGCTTTTGCACCGCAGCTCCCCGGCCTCTGCTGGGATCGGGAGCAGCCAGCAGCACACAAAGGTGACTGCTTTACTCGCTTTCTTGAAAAGGAAAGAATCTTTCTGCTTGTAGCATGGGTTAAAATAATGCTTAAGAACAAAAGACTTACTCTTCTCCACTAAGAATCCCCCTAACACAAGAAATTCAGTAATTGGTTAGAAAGGCAATTAGCATTTTCTGATTTTTCAGTCACGCTGAAGCCAAACAAATGCACCCCATAGGATTCAACTCTGTATATCAGCAGAAACTGGGAAAAAAAATAATCACCAGAGGAACTAAATGGTTTATTTAGTGTAGAAGCTCACCTTTACACTGAAGAGTTTCCAGATAGGAACCAGGGCTTTAACCCTTTCTCTCTCTGAGAGAGCTGCCACGCACGAGGGCATTTTGAGACCCGGCGCGTTGCTGGAACGCAGAAAGCCTTGCAGGAATCTGTCCAGGCTAACGTCATTACCTCAAGGCAAAGGGAAGATGGAAACCCTCTGAGCAAGACAGCCCCCTGCAGTTACCTTTTAATTTCTGTATCAGCCTTTACCTAATTTATCCTATTTAGTATCCCAGGATTAACCATTCTATTCCCAGTAGCTGCAAATTTGGTCCCCTCGCAATGAAGCCACGGCAGCAGCTCTCCGGATGAGAACAACCTTTTCCCCCCAGCGGCGGGCATTAACCCAGCTAGCTGCTTGAACTCACATTTATCACATTTGTTTTGTGTTACTTCACAAGTCTTTTTCCAAGTTTCATTAAATTAGTTTCAGATAATTGCTAAATCACCATCACCAACTGACTGACTGCAGCAGCGCACGGCTCAGCGCGAGTTCACCCAGCCGGCTGGGGAAAAAGCGGCTCGCCGAGCCCCGTGCCGCGGCTGCCAGCCCGCCGCATTGTCCCCACGGCCCTTCAGCTCTCGCTGCAAACACCCCTCGCATCCCCGCTCAGCTGCGGCACGTCCCCGGGGCTTCCGCGCGGGAAGTTTGACATCAAAGCTCACCGACGGCCAAAAGCCGCGACGTCAGGCACGCCTGCCTGCTTCTGGCAGCTCGCGCCGAGCTCCCGCCCGCAGGATCCATCGCATCCCTGCTTCTGTCACCGCAGAAACCAGAACGGGCTCCGTGACAGGGAGGCACGGCCGCGCCTCGGCTCAGCGAGGCACTTGCCAAGGGGACGGTGCCCTCTCTGCGGCAGGAGGGAGGCCTTACCACCGCACGGAAGAAACGCTCCAGCCACCAGGCCAGCGTCTGGGTTTGTCCCCATTCCCTCCTCAACACCGCCCCATCTCGTTCGCTTTAGTTCAATAACCAGTGGGACAAAAAAAAACCCCTATTGGGGATTCCCAGACTGGAGGCAGAGCGCTCAGCTGAGGGGAATCCGCCCGTTTGCCATTTCAGCCCTCAGCACAGCCTTCATCTCATCAGTAATCTCACAGGGCAGCGCGGGTTCAGCAGAGCTGCCCCAAAACCAGCCTGAAGGGCAGGACAGCACCCCGCCACCTTTAATCCCTCAGAGGGAACCTGCTGCAGGCCTCTGGCACACCTGACAAGCGTGCCTTTGCCCAGCGCCCTTCAGTCCTCATACCACAGCCCTGAACGGGTGGGAACCTCAGAAAACACCAGATGGAGCGGAAGGGCTGCGCGGCTCCAACCGCATTAATTCACCTTCAGAGGAAGGGAGGAGGTTCGAGCTGCACGGCACATCCCACGCGGGCTCAGCAGGCAGCTGCTCTGTCCAGAGGCTGCACTGGCTCAGGATGCTGTCACCTTGTCTGGTTCTGACCTCAGTTCACTTTCCCCACAGCTTCCCTAGAAGCACTAGACCTCCTCACAAGCGAGGAAGGCTTGGGCACGAAGTCTTGGGTACAGCCCTGCACCGCAGACACGCTGCAACATCACCATTTTCTGTCCGCAGGAGCAGTTTGCCAGGATCTAAGCCGAGCAAGCCCGGCATTACTGGCAGCCGCACGCCAGCAGACTGCCCGGCCATTCACCGCCATTTTACGTGGACCATTCTACCGCCCTGCTTGCAAACCTGAAGGCTGTGGCATGGTACAAGCATCAGCACTCTTGAAACCGCCTGGTTCTGTGTGGGGAAGCTGAGGACCCCAGGGCAGGCTCCTGTAGGCCTGTCCCCAGCGCAGCACCCACCCCTCCAGCAGCGCCGTGAGGGAGGGGAAGCCCCGCAGCCACTGCAACCTTTACAAAAGGCAAACGCACGCAGGTCAATCGGGTAGGGAGGCTATTTATTAAATAGGGCTGCGCCGAGATGCTGCCGATGCGTCGGGGAGGCCCCGGGAACTGCTGGCGACAGCCTCATCCTCCGGGCGCTCAGTCCAGCTGCAAGAGAGGGAGAAAGGCGAGGGGCGTCAGCGGGGAAGGGCGCAGCCGCCCCTCCCGCGCAGCCCCGGGGCCGGCGCTCACCTTAATGAAGCCGATGTCCTTGGCGTACTGGCGGAAGCACTGCCGGCACATGTTCAGGCCGTACTTGCGGATGAGGCCGTGGCGGTTGGAACAGACGCGGCTGTGAGGGGAGAAGAGAGCAAGGCCGGTCAGGGCGGGTAATGGCGGCGCGGGGTAGGGGGGAGAGGGGACACGGAGGGAGGGGGATGCCGCGGCCCAGGGGGCCCGACGGCCGCCCGGACGGCCCCCGCGGCGGGCACCGACCAGGAGCGGGAGCCCTGGCCGAACTTCCTGGGGTGGCTCCAGTAGAGCTGCTGGTGGCCCATGCTGCCTGCGGCGCGCCCAGGCGGGAGAGGAAGATGGCGGCCGGCGCATGCGCTAATCAACGCTGCCCCGCATCCCGGCCTGCACCGCGGCGCGCCCGCCCGCCTGCGCACAGCGGCCCCGCTCCCCCCGCCCCCCCCCCGCGGCGTGACGTCAGCGCCGTGACGGCAGTAGAGGCAGCAGCGCGCTGCGACCAGCGCCGGGCGCGGTGGCGCACGCCTGTAGTCCCAGCTACTCGGGAGGCTGAGCCCGCCGGATCGCTTGAGCCCAGGAGTTCTGGGCTGCAGTGCGCTATGCCGAGCGGGCGTCCGCGCTAAGGCCGGCATCAATATGGTGAGCCCCGGGGAGCCGGGGGACACCAGGTTGACTAAGGAGGGGTGAACCGGCCCAGGTCGGAGACGGAGCAGGTCAAAGCTCCCGTGCCGGTCAGTAGCGGGATCGCGCCTGTGAATAGCCACTGCAGCGTAGCCTGGGCAACACAGAGAGACGCGGGCTCCTTTTGGGCCACTCCGCCACCGACCCCGCTCGCCTTTTGCCCCGCACCCTACCGCCTCCTGCCGGCAGCGCGGATCCGCGCGAGCGCCGCACCGCCCCCTGCTGGCCGCCGACCGGCACCCGCGCTGTGTGCGCGGGGCTCCGGAGAGAAAATTCTTTTTAAGTTACAGAGCAAATTTTAAAGCCTAAGCCCCGTGCTCGGAGGATAAATGCGGAGAGCCAATACTGAGAGGATTCACTGAGGTTTTTTTTCCTCAGGGAACAGCGCGGTCTGCGCGCGCGGGAGCCCTGGCTGCCGCCCGGCCTGCGCCTCCCAGCCCGTCAATCCGTTACGTTCGTCGGCCTTGTTCCCGTTTCTACCGCACCCCAGCTGAAAGCAACGCTTCCCAGACGCTGAAATCCCACTGTCGGAGATTCCCAACCTGCCCTGTCTCTACCAATCCACTTTTACATCGTGAATTCTTTAATTTTTCTGATTTTTTTTCACTTTATTGACTTCCTCCGTTATTTTGGTAACGAGTTGCTCATAAGGCCCCGGGTTCTCCTGTTGTTAAGGCAGGCTGAGCTACCGTGACCCGAGCAGGCGGAGGATAAAGGGCGGCGCTGGCACCTAAACCAACCAAACGGCAACTGCGCGCGGCACAGCGGGCGCGCGCGGCTTTTCGGCCAAGCGTGGTTTCCCAACGCCCGCGGCTCCCGGTTCGGGCGGCGTCAGCTGAGCCTCCCGTAGCAGCACACCCACGCGCCCGCCCCGCCGCGCTGGGGACGGGCGGCCATCGCCGAGGCCCCGTCACGGGCAGTCACGTCTGCCGCTGGGCACAGAGGGAGCGCTGGTACTTTTGTAAATGAAGACGCGGAAGGATTTGTTGGAAAACTTGTATTTCTCTGTTACGTTCCACAATGGTAGAAATTGCCCTGTGATGCTGGACCTGCGGCACAGAGCCGCTCGCCCCAGTGAGCAGCCATGTCCCGCCACCGAGGCCGGGCAAGGTGCCTGCCCCGTCCCGTGCCCCTCATGCCCCGGCCTGGGCTCCTGACACCCGTGTGGCACCGGCTGTCGGCCCCTGCTCGCCCAGGGCCATCGGGGACCAGCGAGCCCGCAGGGGTGCTCCCCCATGTCCCCTCACACCCGCCCTCCCCATGGTTCCCTCCATGTCCCCTCACACCCGCCCTCCCCTCAGCTCCTCCGTGTCCCCTCACGCCTGCCCTCCCCTCGGCTGCCCCGTGTCCCCTCACACCCGCCCTCCCCTCAGCTCCTCCATGTCCCCTCACGCCCGCCCTCCCCATGCTTCCCTCCGTGTCCCCTCACGCCCGCCCTCCCCTCAGCTCCTCCGTGTCCCCTCACACCCGCCCTCCCCATGCTTCCCTCCGTGTCCCCTCACACCCGCCCTCCCCTCAGCTCCTCCGTGTCCCCTCACGCCCGCCCTCCCCTCAGCTCCTCCGTGTCCCCTCACGCCCGCCCTCCCCTCGGCTGCCCCGTGTCCCCTCACACCCGCCCTCCCCACGCTTCCCTCCGTGTCCCCTCACGCCCGCCCTCCCCTCGGCTGCCCCGTGTCCCCTCACGCCCGCCCTCCCCACGCTTCCCTCCGTGTCCCCTCACGCGCATCGCCGCCCTCCGCCCTTCCCGCCGAGCCGAGCCGAGCCGAGCCGAGCGAGCGCCTCCTGCCGGTGGCGCCGGCGCACATCCCCGCGCTGAGGGCCCCTCGCCCGGGCTGCCCGCGGCTGCCGGCGGTACCGGTAGCGCCGCCCTCCCTTCCCGCCCTGCGAGCCCTTCCACCGGGCGGCTCCGCTCCCCTCGGCCGGCGGCGGGCGGCGGGCGGGAGCGACGGGAGCCAGGCATCGCGGCGGCCGCCTGTGCGCGGAGAGCGCGGGAGGCCCCCGGGCGGCGCCGCGCCGCCCCTGAGCGGGGCCGCGGGTCGGCGGCGGGGCGGGAGGCGATGCGGCTGCAGTGCGAGGTGGAGGTGGTCAGCCGGCTCCTGCCCACCTGCGGGCTGCGGGGCCGCGGCCGCGGCACCAGGGCGCTCCTCTCGCTCGGCCGCCCGCCCGGACGGGAGCGGGGCGGCGGCGTTTACCTCATGGTGTGCACGGCGCGGGACCGGGTCGGCGCTCGCTACAAGGTGGGGGACGGCGGCGCCGGGGCGGGGGGGGAGCCGGGAGCGGGGCGGGTCCCGCCGCGGTTGCTGAGCTCCCGCTGTGCCCCGTAGGTGCAGGAGAACATCGAGCGGTTCTTCACCCGCTTCGTGGAGGAGGGCAAGGCCACCGTGCGCCTCCGGGAGCCCGCCGTGGACGTCTGCCTCAGCAAGGTGGGTGCCGGGGCCGCGGCTGGCGGCCGGGGGACACCGGTGAGGAACGGGTGCCCCGCTCGAAACCGAGCGGCGTGTGGGGGCGGCCGGGGCGCTGGCCGGGCCCCCGAGGGTCCCCAGGCCGCTGCCTGGGCTCCGTCCGACAAATGGCAGGTTGTGCGCCCGAGTCTTGTCTTAACAGTCGTCTTTGACCTGCCCCAGCTTTGGCATAGGAGATGTAAGCGAGGCAGCATGGAGGAGCTTGGCTTTGTATGTCCTCAGCGGGCTACAGCAAAAGGGGGAACGTAAGGGAGACCACTCCTTCTGCCAGCAAGGCTGAGCCCAGCTTCCTCGCTGGGCTGTGTTCGGATTCTCCCTTCTTCTGCTCCCTCTGGAGAAACAGCAGGAAAAGTCCGTTTTTCATGTGTTTCCTTGTCGCTTGTTCAGAGACAAACAGCTTCTTTCACCTCTCTGATACAATATCTTGTTCTTTGGCCGTAAGTTCTATGAAAGTTATTGCTTACAGTCTTTTTAATTTAAAAAAATGGAGAATACTCTTCTCTTAGTGGACAAGCAACGTGCCCACTGTGGTGTTCAAAGCTGGAGAGACGTGGTATGGATCAGCGGTACAGCCAGCATCTCGCCTTAATGCTTAGCTGGTAGTAGGACTCACCAGTGTATTTATTTGTAGTTCATAGGATATTTGGAAGCTGTAAAGTGTTTTTAATAACGCTAAACTCGCCCCAAAAAATCACATATTAATGTTCAATTTTTATGTTGTTAATTTTTTTTTCTGTGCCTCTTCCAGTAATCTTTTGTAGCCTTGTAGAAGAGGAAAGCGGGACAGCTTTTCTAAAACCTTAGAGTCAGGATGTGTAAATAAAAGCAAGTAATATTGATTGCCTGTTTGGAAAATCATTTTGATTTTCTGTTGCAACTGTGGTTCTTTGGCCTGAAGGAGATCCTTTAATAATTTCAGTGATCTCAGACCGAGCAGCTGTAATCGTGAGCGGTGAAGCTTACTCCTTCACAAGCAGAATGCTTTCTCAAAGGCCCTGCCTAAGGAGAAGTGCACAGGGGGTGTTTAAACTGCAGCTGCGACGGGCACTGACAGCAGTCTTGCCAGAGTGGAGCGGAGCTCGGGGCAGGCTGCAAGGTCTGCTGGAGAAACAAGATGAATGAATCTGTACTCAAGACGGTGACTTAATGAAAAAAACAACAAATATGACTCAGCAAGAAAGAAAAAGCACTTACTGTATTGGGAATAAGACCGATAACTGAGTATAAGCCTGAATATAGCCCAAGATTTTGCAGAATGTGCACAGTGCTATGGTGAACTGGAAATACCTTGTCTGTGCAAGAGCGAAGGCTGTGGTGGTAAGGAAGGCAGCCTTAATTTGATGAAGAGAGAAGTTCGCGTTACAGGGTTAAATATAAAAGAAGTAGTGTGTGCCCGAATCCAATTAATTTTTTTCTTGTCAGAAGCAAATGTGCTCTGTATCTTGCAAAAAAGAAAACTCGTGTGTTGCGTTAGATCTGAAATATCTGCATCCTTTACTCCGAGCGTTTCTGCTGAAGTGTGAGAAGTCAAAAAGTTTGCCTTGGAACAAAGGTAGAAAAGCAGGCTTGTTGTAAGGGGATCTACCAGTCGTGTAAAATTAGAGAGGAAAGGTCTGTGCTCTAGTGCTACAAGATCTCATTTAGACCCTTTATAGGGCCTGTAAGGGAACGGTGTGACAGACATTCTTTCAGTGTGGGTAGTAATTTAGTTAAGAACTACATCTGTTGTTTTCTATATGAGAAGGTAGTCCACGACGTTGTTAGACTGAAAAGTCTCAACCGAATCTAATGAAGCGGGAGTTAGAGTAATGACCCGAGTTCCCCCGAGGAGGCTAGATCCTCACTCCCCGTTTTTAGCATAAGGCTTGCCCTCATGCTGTCAAGCTCCAGGAACAAATCCACTAAATTCTTCCAAAGCCAGTGATACTACATATTCCTCTTAAATGCCCCAAATCCGGAAACCCAATTTTTAAGATGATTGATAACTTTTCTGTAGTGTTTCTGCTAGTCCTTCATAATTTCATTACAGAAAGGCTTCTTAACTCTCAAAGACGGACAAAAGCTTTGTAGAAAAGAGATTTCCAGGCATGACTATACTGATTTCTTGCTAGAAAGGTGGGACCCGATGATCCTCGGGCTCCCTTCCAACCTGGTGTTCTGTGATTCTATGATTGCGTGCAACTACCATGCAAATCCCCACTCTTTGTGCGCTGCCAGGCGGTGTGATCTGCTGCATTCAGCCACATCAGAAATTAAGTTGAGAAACATCGGTCTGGAGCATTCAGCCCTGGAGCGCAAATAATAAAGTCACTGTGGGTTTCTTTTTTTCCTTCAGCAAGCCTGTGCCTGCTGCACTGCACGCAAGGTCTGAAATCCATGTAATCTCTGATTGCCTTGTCATCATTCATTTAGTTCTGAAACAAGGGACTTGTAAGGCATCAACGCAGATTAACTTCATTTCCCGACATCTTGTCTGTGGTTGACACTTCAGACTTGGGGCAGAAAATTGTGCCGTGAGCTCTTCCAACTAATTCGTTGCTTTCTTGCTTAGATGTGTCTTATTATTTTTCTCAACATACTCAAGGTTTCTCAACAACAAGGTTTACCGATACAACATTGCCTTTGCGAAGGTATTGTGAAGGAAATTTGCCTCAAGGATCCAGAACACAAAGCACTCTTGTTTTGAGGTCACGTGAACAGCCCATAAACTTACTCTTAACAACCTAGAACTTTTGGCTACGAGAAACAGGTATCTGTTGCGTCTCATGCTTTGAGATCAAAGAAATACTGCCCGTAACTCAATTCTAAGGTATAGTTACACATTTTACTTGGTCTTTACAGATGCGGAGGCTTTTTCTCCTTACTCCCAAATTTAGTTAGCTATTTATTACCCTCGGAAACATGACAAATCTGCTTGTAGTTAGGGGGAGTGCCATAGCTAAATGTTTTAGATAATGAATGTTGGTAGTCTTGGATAGAAAGGTTTTTGGCATGCAACTTCCCCACCTCTGGAGGGTATCACATCAGGAGCTGAAAGAATAGATGTGCACGGGATGCTTAAGGAGAGCAATCATTTTAGGTTACCAATGCAGTGAAATATGTTTGACCTTTGTCGTCTTTATTTATATCACATTAGCATCCAGAAGTCTGCAAGATCATTGCTCTGTTGTGCTAGATGCTTAGAGCATATTGTGTAAGCTAGTTCGGGACACTCTAGAATTTGGTATAAACAAATACACTGAGGAGCAAAATTGTCTTTCAGGTGCAGAAACGGGTGTCGTTAGGCTTGGGCAAGTTACAGCTGGGAACAGAGCGCAAACCTCTCGGCTCTCAGAGCCATGCCAAAACTCCCAAGTTCATTCTTTCCTGCAATGAGAGATTACTTTTACTTGTATGGATGCATCACACTTTTTATTTTATGATTCACTTTATAGCTTAGTGTCTGTCAGCTGCACGTCAGCTTGAGTAGAGACTTTGCTGGGAAATTTAGAAGAGAAACATTTGGTCACCCTGTTATTCATAAAACTTAATTATATCAGTACAACAAATGTATCGGAGCTTTCTTGACCTTTATTTAAAATACAGGTCATCTGATACTCCATTGATGTGGCTCTCTGTCCGTACTGCCATTATGTTATATCCCACCTAAAGCAAAATTAGTCAATTGTTTGCAGAAGGACTGCAAATAATTATCCTCGTTTGATGCTGGCACAACCAACCAGAGCTGTGTGTAACCAGAAGCATTTACTTAACCCGCCTTGAAGCTTTCCACCTTCCTTTATGTTAAGTTTAACCTCACCTTCCATCCTTTCCCTTCCTCGCAACTTTCAGAAATGATTGCCTCAAGTTTTAGATCTGTGATTTCCCCGTGTGTGTTTTTATAAACTGTCCCTGTATCATCTTGCAGGTTGGGAAGATGAGGTGCATCGGGCTTTTTTTCTGTACTTTATTTTCAGCTGCGAATTCAGTGCTTTGTTCCTTTTCTGAGTAATGCAGCGCAGTTTGTTTGATCTAGATTATTCAGAGAGGTTGTAACTTCTCATTCAAATTGCGTGCCATTTGTTCTTAAATACTGTGAACAGCACGTCAACCTAATAAGCCGGAGTTGTTTCCCTTTCCCATTGCATTGCCCTGCTGAGTTAGTATTTCCTGACGCACGTACAAAATAGTTCAGAAAGCGTTAGTACAAATGAGCACAAGAATAATGAACTTTTTAATTCCACATTTGTGTTTTCCTGTAGGCAAATGCCAGCAATTTAAAGAATTTCCTTTCAGCTGTGAGACTGGCTCACCAAGGAACCGACATAGGAGCTCTCCCGCTCTCAACTCTGGTACCAGCAAAGACCTCGGAAGTTGAAAAACCTAAGGCAAAAATGATCATAACTTCAAGAAGGGACTATCCTCTCACCAAAAACTTTCCTTACTCCCTCGAACATCTCCAAGCCTCGTACTGCAAACTTGCTCGGATCGACATGCGTGTGCTTTGTTTGAAGAAACTCCGAAAACTAGACCTAAGTCATAATCATATTAAGCAGCTACCAGCTACTATTGGGGACCTGATCTGTCTTCAGGAGCTTAATTTGCACGACAATCACCTGGAGTCGTTCAGTGGGGCTCTGTGCAACTCCACCCTTCAGAAATCTCTGCAGTTCTTGGACCTCAGCCAAAACAAAATTAAAGCACTTCCAATTCAGTTTTGCCAGCTGCGAGAACTCGTTAATTTAAAGCTTGATGACAATGAGTTGATTAGGTTGCCATTCAAGATTGGCCAGTTAGATCATCTACGCTTTCTGTCAGCAGCTCGAAACAAACTTCCTTTCTTGCCCAGTGATTTTAGGAAACTCTGTCTTGAGAACTTGGATCTCTTTGGAAATCCTTTTGAACAGCCTAATCCGCTTGTTCCCAACATACAACTGAAAATACCATTGACTTTATTAGAGTGCGCTGCAAGAGCAACCCTAAATTACAGGTAAGAGTAGCACGATGGGTACGCATTGCACCTACGCCGTTTCAAACCTGTCGAGTCTGAACTTTCCTGACTTTTTTTTTTTTTTCCTGTCAGTGGCTATTGCTCTTCAAGTATTAAAAATCATAAGGTTAAAGTTGCTTTGAATTCCACTTGCAAAATCACCCCTTTGTTATACAGGATAACGCAGTAAATTGGTGACTTGGAAGCATTTAGAGAAAGCTATAGGTTGAAATGTTTTCATCCACAAAATGCGGGCACCGTAACAGAATATTCTTGCCCAACCATGGGAAAAGAGAATCAGTTCTACAACCCTGAACCACTTCTGGCATTTTGTATCGAGGAGCTTACATGACAGTGGATTTTGTGGCCCCGATCATATTTTGTGTTGGGCTCTAGCTTGGAAATTGCCTTCAAACATGGTTGCCCTTCATCTCGTGCTCACATTAAAGTACGCTAAAACTGTCTGTAATACCCGTTTGCCTTTCGCTATCCCTTCCCGTGTGAGAATAGTGTGTTGGCAAAAGGTTACCTTCTGCCACGCAGCTCCTGGTTACGGACACGGAGCGGTCTGCCTCTGCTTGAGGTGGGGTCTCACGCAGGCTGAGCAGTGTTAGAGCCGTACCGCGAGGCGGCTTCTCAGAGGGCGAGCGTCGCGCTGTAGTTGGCATTACCTGCTGCAGCCTTCTCCCTGCCTTAGGTGTTCCTTGAGCTGTTAATTTCCTTCGGTGTTGGAGTGAGGGTGTTGTGTCTTAGGCGGAGAAGCCCAGTTCTGAGATAATTTTAAAATCACCATTTCGCCAAGCAAACATCGTCCTTGCCAGGCTGCTGTTTGTTATCAGTTTCCTCCCCTTCTCCCCCACCGCTTACGCAGCCCTGCCTGCGTGCCGCTGCCTGTGATCCTTCCTGTACCAGCTGCTGCTACTCCCACCCTGTTCTGGGTGGAAAAGGGAGCCAGAAGATAGAAAAGAGTCACGGGTACAGAAAGGGGGTGAGAGACAGATTTGAAGTGTTCCTAATCTACACTCGGTGCCCGTTCCTGCCCTGGGGGTGGGGAGCGCCCCGGAAACCCGGGTTAATTGCTCAGCAGTCTGTGCTAAAGGTGTCCACAGGCATGCGGGGCGCACCCTGGAAATGAGCTGAGCAACCAAATGTTCTGCTTCAAATCTTATCCACTTCTGACCTTGCTGATTTTATTAGAGTAATTATTGTCCACGTGTCTCCTTTCCCAACTTTATATAAATTGCAGTGGTTTTGCTATAAATCTTAAGGCATGTTTTTTTTCTAGAGACTATAATCCCTCAACACGGGTCAGATCCGGGTTCTCAGTTACATTACCGGAGTACCTAAGGATACCTGGTCATTAACCCAGCCCCTGGCCCCCATGCAGCAGGCTGTAAAAAAACCAGCATCACACAGAACAAAAAAAGGCTCCGGGAGTCTCAGTGAGACGGGGGGCAGTGGAAACAGTCCCCTTGCCCACGGGTCTGTGGTTATTAGGAGATGGCATTGGTCAGAGCGGTCCCGATTCTCTTAAATGGGAAAGTCTAACAAGCGGGCAACAGACATTCCGTCTGACATTCACTGGAGGTGAGAATTAACAAAGAGAGAGAAACAGGAGTGATGATGGGCTGTAAAAACCTCGAGAAAGGAAGAAAACAGGAGGGAAGACTTGAAAGCAAATGTTTGGAAATCACTCTTCGTGGTGGCACGCTGGGCAGGTACCAGAGCTGTGATTACGCTTGTCCTGACCGGAAAAAAGGATGTCCCGAGATTGAGGTGGTGAAAAAAAAACCCCGCAGGAGTCTTAGCTGTGTGATTGATGGTACGTAGAAGGAATTGGGAAATATGTAGGTGTAGTCGGGATGTGAGTCAGTGAGACCTATTCTCTGAGTCTCGAGTGACAGCTGGGCACCGGTGATACCCACACTTTGAAGTTAACTCGACAAAGTACTTCAGGGAAATTATTAATTTCGTACCCCAAACACAATGCCACTCTGCTGCGAATTTAAAAAGAAGCCATTCTTGTTCCTGTCACTGAATGTCATTATTGACGTGATGGATGAAAAGAGCGGTATATCAAGAGAATCTTAATTTGTTGTCTGCAATGTAGTACTGCTGTAAAAAGGCTCATTTTATCTCCCGTTTCCTCTGGATACGGTGGTTTTACGCTACTGCATGTTAGATAGTGAGGAGTAAATGGTGGGTGCCTTATCAGGCCAGGATGAAATACAGTGATCTTCCTGTCCAGTGTGAGGGAAGAGCAGATACGTGCCCAGTTGTCTCATTATTCTTAATCTTCTTTTAAATTCTCTAATTCTCTCTCGCTGCGATACAGGCTGTAACGATTCGTGTGAACTCCCTCGTTCTTGTTGCAGCATCTTCTGGAGTTCAGGTCCTTGGTACTCAGGGGTCAGTCACATGGTTGCGTGTTTTTAGTGACTGTCTTGGAAAGTGGCGTTTAATTCCTAACCAGTCCAATATTGCAAGTGGCAAAATTTCAGATTTGCCTTGCCTATGATCTCGGAAAGGCGTTTCTTCCAACTGGTGCATACGGCCCGTCACTGTGTTTGACTGACACCGGTTAATTTTGTAGTCAATTCACGCTTACTCCTCTTGTTCAACAGAATCCCTTATGGTTGTCATCTCCTTCCTTCCCACCTTTGTGAAGATCTGGAAGTGGCTAAAACATGCCAGTGCGGAAGTGCCTGTCTGAGCAGCTTCATTCAGATCACGGTGACCATGAATCTCCACCACGTAGCTCACACCGTGGTCCTCGTGGATAACATGGGAGGTACGGAAGCACCCATCATCTGCTACTTCTGTTCTCTAGACTGCTATTCCCAGTTCCTGGATAGGTACCTGCAGAGCAACGGGTGACCATTATCGGGCGCAAAAGCTCTGCCTGAAGTTCTGTCCAGTGACGGAAGAGCCTGAAATTGTTTTCTGCTTGTTACCTGCACGTGCTGATGTAGGGCATTTGCCGCCGATAGCAAATGTCAGTCTGGCAGTGAGGGGGCACTGTCAGCCCGATCTGGTGGCCTGACTCTGTTCCTCCACCGCTAGAATCTCTCTTTGGTTGGAATAAAAAGCGATGCTTAGCCTGAATGAATCTTCCTTAGAATGTATTTTGCTTTCTTTTTCCTATTCCTGTGACTTTGTTCGGAGTATCACGACGGTTTTCTTTGTTTTGTGGTGTAAGTGGTTTCTTCTTGCTAGGAGAAGGAAGGTGAGCGTGTATCGAACTGCTTTGCGTGCTTACACTTGAGGCTCTGAACTCTGCCTACGGAAGACAACTGCGTTGACTTTATCCCTGGACTGGACTCCTCCCGACTTGTTTACTGTAGAGCAACTTGGTAGGCTGCTAGGAGAAGACATTACGGTGTGAGCAGTTCAAAACTGATCACGTAATTCCAGGTGCTTCTTTTTAAAAAGTTCTGTTACAGCGTTCTCACTTCAAGCAGGGACCAGCATTGCTGTTTTTTTACCAGAGCAAATGTTTTTGGTTTTATCTCTTTGTTATACAAGAAATGCCTTTTTCTAAATATGTGACCTAAACTTTGTTTCTTAACTCTCACATTTTCAAGATTCTTGAATTGTTCACTCTGTCAACTTATTAAATTTTGAAACCCTTCCATGCACACGTGAATTGTGTTTTCTCTAAGGAGTTTTTCACCCAGTGTATTCTAGGGATTAGCTGCCGGCCTTTTTCCTGGTGAAGATACCGAAATACTTGCGAGTATCCACCCCCTTATTGCACGTCTTGTCAGCTGGTCCCTGGCCGGGGTATTGACACAGCACGGAACAAAAATCCCTTGAGAAGTCGTTAGGCATCCCATGCCCGGGAGCACGCGATGGCTTGGAGGGAGCAGGTTACGCTGCTGTTTTTGAAGCAGTACTGACTGCCCAGGTGTGCATTACACATTTTGCATCCCTTCAGGTCATAGAAAAACACACCACTGTGGCAATTTTATGTAGTTTCAGTGGGAAAACAAGACATCTGTAGTCACTGAGTGCGGAACTGACCTAGACTGGGCTTCAAGTGACAGCTAGGTGTGAGGAGCAGCCTGAAAGGCGGCAGCAGGCTTTGGAAGAAGGTACTGGCTCGCAGGTATCACTTAACGTCTCCTACGTGAGCACAACCTTCATCCACGTTTTAAAACTCATCAGTTTCCAACTCTTCACTAATCTGAGACATTCACAGCAGAAATAAATACCGAAGCACTCCTACTGAAGGGCTTTGCTCTGACAAGGCCAAGAGACACATTTTCCTGAGGAAGAGGAACCTTTATTCTAGCAATACTGAGTGTCATTAAAACTTCCTGCCGTCAAAATAACTTGACTGTGTTCTCTTCATACGGTATTTGTAACGCAGTAACTTTTCAGCAACGACAGGAAGATTTGGATGAATCATTCCTTCTACGTTGCTCTTCAACTCCAGAGAACTTGTGAAGGAGGAAGCCAAGTGTGCCTGTTTACCTCAACGCCGATCTTCAGAAAGCACTGCAGAGCTAACCCTGGGAGGTTTTAAATAGTCGTATGCTAATGCTGCTGTAAAGGGAGAGAGATCTCGTCCTGATTGCAGCAGCCTGAAGATTACTCATTTGGAAAAACACCTTCTAGGTGGAGTGCTGCATGATTAAGAGGCGGCAAGTGGAGCAGACACAGAAATTCGGCCTCCTGTGGGACTCCACAGGCATTTTAGCTGCAGATGTGTGGGTGTCTGCAGTGGCTGAGCACCTTCCAGGGGAGCCAGCTGTGCTGGGCGGAGGAGGGAACCGCACCTGCGTGGCGCAGGACGCGAGCAGCCCGCGAGCCAGGGGTAGGCTGCGGAGTCCTGCCCGAGCCCTGCTGTGCTGGGAGAGGGGATCGGCTGCGGGGTTAAAGGCCAACGTGAAGAGGAGTGCAGCCTCTCTTGCCTTGAAAGGGAGGCTGTGAACTGTGGGAAAGGGCTTTTCGCATGGGAGTATTTTGCTGCCAGCTCTGCACGTACTGCTGGGTTTTTTTAATCCCACGTGTGTACACTGGGCTGCTGTTATCTCTGAAGCCAATGTCATCCCCAAAACTGACTTCGCTTCCCTTAATCCTCTGAAACTACAGCGTCGAGGAGGGCAGCAGGGTGCTGGAGCCCTCTTCTGCAGAGGTTCTTCCCCAGCCATCGCTGTGTTGGTACCACAGCTCCTTCTGGCAACGCAGCGCTGTCCCCAGCGTGCTGCGATCCTGCCGTCTCCACCGCGGGCAAATGTGCAGAGGAGCTGTCTAAGCTCCCTGCTTTCCCACCCTCCAACAAAAGATGAAGGGAAGTCCCGTGCAGCTGAGCAGAGGGGTTGGAGGGTCTACAACACCCCCAAGTTCCCTTGGGAGTCTGTTCCAGCCGACTTAATATTCTCAGTGTCTTGCAATCCCCACAAACAAGCTCTGTCCGTGCTGCAAAGCATTTGTCTCAGTAGAGTGACGTTCTCCGATGGCAGCTTCATCCCGGAGGCAGCAAGGTGCTTGATGAGTTAGCTGGGGTTTGTCCTGCTGGCAGCAGCAGGATGAGCAGCCGGGGCAGCGGCATTCCCGGGGCGGCTGCTGCAGCGCTCCGTGCCTGCGCCCTGCCGAGCCGGCGCTGCCTGCCGTCGGCCAGCCAGGAGGTGGCGAAGGAGCCGAGAGCCAAAGCCGTTCTTCAGCTAGGTAAAGCCAAAGCAGAAATTGCTTCTTTCGGGAGCGTCTTCTCCAGCGGTTTTCCTTGCCTGCCAGCAGGACGACAACTGTGGTGCCCTTAGATCTCCTTCAGCTCGCTTCTCATCGGCGCGCTGGGCTCGCTTGGGGAAGAGGCCGACCAGCGGTGTGGATGCCGGTGTCGACGGCAAAAGACGGGCACAGTTCTGTTGTCTGATATCGCAAGCACGGGAGTGTGTGTGACCCGGCTGCTGCGTCTAGGGCTGTCCGTAGAGACAATGGGACCGGGCAAAAATTGTTCTCCTAAGAAACTGTTCTACCCCGTTTATTGTACTTGTGGGGAACGCTGTAGGGCCGTTTATGTGGCGTTTCCTATTTGTAGCAACGCGATCTGATTGAATCAGACCGACCTCGTTGCAGAGACCAGCCTCTCTTTTAAGGAGTAGTCTTTTTTTAATGCCTCGCTTGAAAACCACCAGTTGTGCCTGGGTGATTAGGAGAAACTTGCTGACTTACGCAAGGCTCAGCTGTGGTCAGCGAAAGTCAAGCTGTGAAACTGTCATTAAAAACACGTCCTAAACGCAGAAGCATCGCTCCGGTCCCCCCTGCTAATGCCGTGCCCCAGAAGTTTGGCGTTTGCCTTGGATGTCGCAGGGCCGAGTACTACGGGGCTTAGTCTCATCGGATTAAAGCAACCGATGGCTCTTGCCCAGAATCTGAGGACGCCGCCTAATGTGAGACGCTTTTAAATGCGATGGAAACCTGCGCTTACCCGTCTCACCTGGGGGGAAAAGCCTCGATGGCGGATCTCGATGCGGTACTCCTGAACGCTGCTGCAAGCTGGGCTAGCGGCAGACTGGATCAGTCTCTAATTGGCCCGATTGTGCTGTGCTGATGCCACTTTGCATTATCCGAGGGCTCTGTGATCTTTAACGTGTTTATCCCTGCGCTGCCGGTGTGACAGGGAAACCGTTAGTCCAACCGGACGGCGTTTCCGTTGCTGGAGTTGTACCCGCGGCTGGGCAAGGTGTTACATCTGGCTCGGTGCAGGCTGCCTTCTTGGGGCAAGAAATACTTAAAAGTTATGGAAGCGAGTATTGATGTTAACCCAGACCGAAAACCAACCAACCCCCAAAGCTGCACGTGTCGGCACCCCCCTGCGCAGGAGGAGGGGGTGGCAGCAGCCTCGGCTCGGGGACGGCCGTCGCGTTTGCGAGGCTTTTGGAAGCAAAACTGGCGCCGTTTCTGCGAGCACAAAGTGGAGCCGCGGGGGGCAGAGCTCTCCTCCTCCTGCGGGTCCCCGGGAGCCGCGGGGGTGACGGTATCTGACCCTCCGCAGGCGCCACGCCGTGGCACACGGCACAGAACTGCCACCAAATTTCAGAGCTGGCCCGTGCCCACCGAGGAGAGGGGCTGGGACACAAAGTACAGAATTAACAACGGTAATTCTTGCAATTATTTGTAATTGTAGAATTATTTTATTATAGGTTATTCTTGGCATTTTGGAATTATTGTCCTCTAATTCTAGAATGACTGTCCTCTTATATTCTTGCAATTCTAGAATTATGTATTATTCTTATGGTTGTAGAATTATTTTATTATGTATTATTCTTGCAATTCTAGAATTCTTTCCTTACCACCTTCTGGCACTTTTCTAGAATGACTTGTATTCTTGCGATTCGAGAGTGGTTTTTAAATGTATCACTCTTGCCATTCTAGAATTATTTTCTTGTATTCTTGCAATTCTAGAATTATTTTCTTGTATTCTTGCAATTCTAGAATTATTTTCTTCTATGTTATTCTTGCAAATCTAGAATGAACTTAGTTTTACACTCCTGGAATTAATTTAACTTATTCTTGCAATCCTTGAATTAATTTGTGCTTGCCATTCTAGAGTGAGCTTCTTATTCTTGCAGTTCCAAAATGATTTGATCTTATTCTTTCCAATCAAAATGGTTTTATCTTATTCTTGCACTCCTAGAATTCTTTTCTTACCTTAGTCTTGCAATTCTAGGATGACTTTCTTATTATTCTTGAAAATCTGGAATTATTTCATCTTACGTATGCTTCTTGCCAACCTCTTTTATCTTGTTCCTGCAATTCTAGAAATTATTTCACCTCACTCTTGGATTTTTCTCCTCACACCCTTCCACCTCCAGAGCCATTTACCCCCACCTACGAGGCCCCTCGGCCCCCCCACCTCTCCCGACGCCCACTTCCACGCTTTGCCTAATTACTACCCCCTAATTACCGCTGACCAATCACCGTAGAGCGATCTTCGAGGCGGGAGAGAGGCCGGGGCCGGGAGGCGGGCGAGGCTGCGGGACGGGCTCTCCGAGCCCGTCCCGCAGCCTCGCCCGCCTCCCGGCTGAGGTAATGGCGGCCGCCTCCTTCCCCCCCCCCCGCCCCCCCGCCGGAAACGAAGTTGAGTGACGGCTCCGCCGTCCAATCAAACGACGGCGGCGGCGTCACCGGCGCCCTATGGCGTGCGGTGACGTGTGCGCGCGGGGCGGCGGCGGCGCGCGCGCGCTGCCTGCGGGAGCAGCGGCGGCGGCGGCGGCGGCGGCGGGAGGGCGGCGGGTGAACGGCGGCCGCCGCCGCCGGGAAGGATGCGGCTGCGGATCTACAAGCGGAAGGTGTTGCTGCTGGCGCTGGCGCTGGCCGTCTGCGCGCTGGCGCTGTGGGGGAGCGGTGGCGGCGGCGGCGGCGGCGGGCGGAGGCGGCAACAGCAGCAGCAGCAGCAGCGGGGCGGTACCGGTACCACCGGGGAGCCGCCGCGGGTCAGCGAACCGCCGCCGCGCCGCTCCGCAGTTAACGCCTCGGCCGTAGCTCCGGTACCGCCGGTGCTTACCGAGAACGGGACGCTGAGTTATCGCTCCCTCGTTTACCGGTTGAACTTCGATCAACCGGTGCGGAACGCCGGGCGCTTCCCGGCGCGGGCCGCCGCCGCCGACGTGGTGCTGGTGGTGCAGGTGCACGATCGAGCCGAGCACCTGCGGTTGCTGCTGGAGTCGCTGCGGCGGGCGGCGGGCGTGGAGAACGTGCTGCTGGTCCTGAGCCACGACCTGTGGGCCGAGGAGCTGAACCGGCTGGCGGCACGCGTGGACTTCTGCCCCGTCCTGCAGATCTTCTTCCCCTTCAGCATCCAGCTCTACCCCCGCGAGTTCCCCGGCCACGACCCCCGCGACTGCCCCCGCGACGTGGGCAAGGCGGCGGCCCTGCGCCTGGGCTGCATCAACGCCGAGTACCCCGACTCCTTCGGGCACTACCGCGAAGCTCGCTTCTCCCAGACCAAGCACCACTGGTGGTGGAAGCTGCACTTCGTCTGGGAGCGGGTGCGGGCGCTGCGGGAGCACGCCGGGCCCGTCCTCTTCCTGGAGGAGGACCACTACCTGGCGCCCGACTTCTACCACGTCCTCAAAAAGCTCTGGGCCCTGCGCGAGCGGGAGTGCCCCGAGTGCCAGATCGTCTCCCTGGGCACCTACAGCCCCATCCGCGGCGGCTTCGCCGGCCGCGCCGACAAGGTGGAGATGAAGACGTGGAAGTCCACCGAGCACAACATGGGCATGGCCTTCAGCAGAGACACCTACCAGAAGCTCATCGAGTGCACGGACGCCTTCTGCACCTACGATGACTACAACTGGGACTGGACTCTGCAGCACTTGACTGTCTCTTGTCTTCCAAAGTTCTGGAAAGTGCTGGTTCCTGAAATCCCCAGGATTTTTCACACGGGGGACTGTGGCATGCACCACAAGAAATCCTGCAGACCGTCCACCCAGAGTGCCAAAATTGACTCTCTCTTGAACAGCAACCAACAGTACCTGTTTCCCGAAACGATGAGTGTCAGTAAAAGGTACTCCATGGCACCCCTGTCCCCTCATGTGAAAAACGGAGGGTGGGGAGATATTAGGGACCACGAACTCTGTAAAAGTTACCGCAGACTTCAGTGAGGATCGTTCCCGCAGCCTTTTTCTTTTTGAGTTGTTCCATACTGTCTTTTACAGGCACACACGTGTATAAAAAGCATTTATGAGTTGGTTTCTGCTTTAATATGAATAAACATTCTTGTAAAAGGTGTCCCAAAATAGTAATCTTTCATGTTCGGCAACCACGTTTTGGAAACGGGTTACTTGCTGCCGCCGGGCTGCTCGGAGCAGCATCGCAGCCCCGACGCAAAAAGTGACGGCTGCTGTGTTTACTGGGAGGAGGAAAACACTTGTGTTTAAGTGCATCTTTTCTGGTGCCGACGGCGCTCTGGTGGGGGGTTTTTCCCCCGTCGGGCAGAGCAGTGGTCCCGCAGTGCCGCGCTGGGGGTGGTGAGGAGCGAGCGAGGGGACCGAGCCCTCCCGAGCTCTGGCCCCCGTGGGAGCCGGGCTTCGCACACCCCCTCCGCCGGCGGTACCGGCACCTCCCGCCGGCGGTACCGGCACCTCCCGCCGGCTGTCCCGCCCGGGGTCGCCTCGTACCCAATACCTGCGTCCTCGTTTGGTCGCGATGTGTTGATGAACTATATGAAGGAAAAAACCAAAACCATTGTTTTTACTACAATGTAGATAAATATACGATTTTTTTAGTTCTGCCGAAATAAAATTCAGTTGTTTTGTAATACCAGAGAAGTTCTTGATTCTCACAAAAGGATGATGTCATCTTGTGTTACTAGAAAGAAAGTCAGGACCGGGGCGGGGGGGGTGTTGTCTTTAATCCAGAGGGCTGAACGCATGCTATCACCCCTTCTAGTAGTGTGCAGTTAACTTCATTAAATTTTTAATGATGATACTCACTAATTGAGGCAGAATAGAGTAACAAATGCGTGGCACGACACCTCTTTTGTTTGGATCACAAAAAAGTTC
The DNA here is from genome assembly GCF_965183815.1 of Platalea leucorodia. Lineage (NCBI taxonomy): Eukaryota > Metazoa > Chordata > Aves > Pelecaniformes > Threskiornithidae > Platalea > Platalea leucorodia. The sequence goes on from NC_138829.1 coordinate 3,098,117, forward strand.
GCTTTCAAATCAGTCAGCTGTGTAAAGCGACCAGTAAAAAATACTGCTGTGTAATGGAAACGCGCTGAACTGGAGCCGAAAGCCGTGAATGGGAGAGCGGAGCCGTTCCTTACCGTCGCTGGCTCCCTCGCCGCTGTAAGCCCAGCGGCGCGGCTGCTCTCGTGGCACGCCGCTTTGAAGCACGACGGGCAGCAGTAGCAGCTTTTTGTAGACGGGAGAGGTACGTTAGAGAAAAACCGCTGCGCTAAGGTGACAGGCGTGTAATATTTGGAGGTAGATTTTTACACCGAGAGATCCGGAGAGAAAAAAGAAGCTTCATTTTTTTAATTAGAGAAAATGGGGTTGGTGCGCTCAGGGCTCTGGCTACAAGTTACTTACGAATGGAAGAGCACGTAGCAAAGCTTTCCTTTTACCACCATTTGTCGCCTACTTTATGGGTTGTGACTGTATCGGTTAAACGTTCATTTGAGAGCGAGCCAAGTTTTGTGAAATACTGTAAGCAGTACGCAGATGTTTATTCTGACCGCGATAAGATGCTCTTTTTTCCCAGGGGTAAGTTAACTGCCGCGCTTTCGTACCGGCTTTGGTACTTGCTCCATTTTCACGGTTTCACAAAGCCAGAGCTGATGCTCAAAAAGCCGCGCCTGTGCCTCAGCCCCTCGGTCCCTCCCGCGCGGAGCCGGGCGGCTGTGGGACAGAGCGGGTCGGGGTTAAGCTTAGCCCAGCAAACCGCCCGCGCTCCTCCGGCCGGGCGGGCGCTGCGCTGGCCCAGCGGGCAGGGCAGGGGCTTTCGGCAGCGCTGCCTTCCGCTGAGCTTAGGGAAGCGAGGCTGACACCACGTACCCCCCGCAAACGCTCGCGTCTAACGCAGAAACGCAGGAGTAACTCCAGAGCAGCCGCGAAAGAAGTCCAATTAAACTTTCTTCTAAAGCACGTTTGTGTCTTGTACAACTCAAAAGAAAACAGAAGTTATTTCAGAAGCAGTGAGAAAGGGAACTGAAAGTTTGCCGTGAGATGTGTTCTTTTGGTTATCGCACTTTAGAGAGACGAACCAGCAAACAGCACGCTGAAGCTCGTGGGGAACGGTTTTTGAAAAGTAAATCTAATCCGGATAAAGCGAATCCATTTTACAAACTGTAAACACTTAGTAGCAGACGTGCAAGGAGAGAGGATGTTTTTATTGTGCAATTGAATCTGTTCGGTTGACAGACTGGGGTATGTTTGGATGCTGTGTTCCGAAGTGAGGTACCAGGACGGAATACATGGTATAAATGTTGATTATTTCTAGGAGACTAATTAGAACTTCTCCGTGTAATTAGAAATTTCATTTGATTGCTGAAAATCAGTGCGAGTCTAATCCTGCAGTTATCACAAAATGAAAGGTTTGAAAAATGATGAATACTGCTCATTTCTAGGTGGACTAAACACAGCAATTCCCGAGCGAGCCATTAGCAGGAGGATATATGCAAATACTCCCCGTTATGTAGCAAGAGACTCGGAAAGTTATGGAAACAATAAAGTTGCCTTTTCTTCCATGAGCTCAGATTCACCTTCAACTGCATCTTTCTTGTAAGCAAAACTACTTGAGCCCGTAACGTGATTACAAAACTCAGACCTGTTAACTTCAAAAATTATTAACAACGTAAATATTCTAAGTTGACGTGTAAACAGAACAGTTTTGGTAGGAACCTGTGTTTGCTCTTAGCCCTGAAGTCCTAAACCAGCACGTGGAAGTCGCAGTAAGCAAACAACCGAAGGAAAACCTAAAATAATTAAACTAGTCCAATTCATACAGCAAAGAATTCTGAAACACGACCGGGCAGCGCGTTACGTGATCCCTAACGATCTCCACGCTCCCATCCTGCGCGTTCACTTCTTGGAGGACTGGGGAGACTGGTCTGCTGTCGGAGCTGCGCCGGCTCCCCTGCGCCGACCCAGCGGGCCCGGCCGCTCCATCCCCTTCCCCGCTCGCCTGCCCCCCCGGCAGCCGGCCTGCCTGTTTTTCAGAGTCTGCGGCCACGGCCATTTCGCCTACTGCGACAGCACTTTCTAAATCTGGTTCCTGTCTCCTAGATTCGCCAGGAGTCGCTGAACTGGTGTCAGAAGGTTCGTGCTGCAAACAATGGTGTGAACTACAGCCTGCTTTTCCTATTGTTTCAGCTGTTGCAAAAGATGTGGAAGTTTTGCTGGTTTCTGTAGCACGTTCGTCTTCAGCTGTGCCAGCTGCGGTACAGCTTGTTTCTGCCTTTGTTTGGGAGTAGTCGCCGTTGGTCTTTTCAGCGAGATCTCCTCCTGAGCTGCTAAGCATTTGTTCCTTTCCATCGTGTTCAGGACGGACTGCTTCCTGCGGCTGTCGAGAAAAACAAATGAATTGTTTTATAGTTGAAACGGACTGGGCACGCAAAACTGCTGTAAAGACAGGCCAAGGCACCTGTTTCTCTAAAGTCTACTTCCAGAAAGCCGAGTCAGCGCGGTGCTGAGGCTCTCCTGATCCTGCACCGCGCGTGGGAATGAGTGGCAGGGAGGCCGTTGGCCTCCGGAGGGTTTCCTCCGCAGGAGGAAATGCTGCTGGGCCGCAGCCACGCGGCCACGGCCTCCCTCGCCCTCGGCAGCGGGGCAGATCACACCCTGGCTGTTGTTTGCTAGAACTCAGGGGCCACGAAATCGGCCAAGGGATCTAAATTCTTACTGCAGGAAGTGTGTTTGAACCTTGCAATTAGGGAAATTACCATCCTGTCGTATGCGAAAGGCGTAACTGATGGGTGAGCTGTCTTTCCCAATTGGCCTAAGTGAATTAATCCAGGAATTGCTGTGGTTTGCCTCAGGAGAGCGAGAACTGAGAGACCCGGTGCTGTCTGAATAGCAGTTACCCAATCTCACCATTAGCTATTCACCGGTAACTCGTATGTCCCGATCCGTGGACAGCCGGGATCAGGCGGGCATCTGCCCAGGAGCAGCTGGATTCTGGGATTCAAAGACCGAGTCGCTCCCTCATGCACCCAGCCCTCTCTGACCCCCAAACACTGCTCGCTCCAGCAAGAAACCAAAGGACCACTAGTAAGTCCTTCTCAGCACTGGATGACTCTCCCACAGGAATGTGATCTAAGGTATCTTAGCTTCCCTTTCTCAGGTACCAGAACATCAACATTGGCTCTCCAACAACCTGAATTTTAAATTTTTACATTTTTAAATTAAAGTATTCGAACACTTGGACTGAATAAAGATAATGAGACCCAATTCTTCACAGGCAAAATCCTCAAGGTTTCCTCTGTGTGACAAAGCAGTGGCCGTGACCGAGCACCCTCTGTCCATCGTAAGGAGCCCTGTCCGATTCCCGCTCCCCGCAGCCGGGTTCTCCCTGCCTCTCCACTCCCTCCTGAGCCCAAGTCCCTCCGGGTAAGCTCACTCCTGGACCGAACACCTGGAAAGGTGTCTGTGCAAAAAATGGCACGCTTTAACCGTGGGCTCCAGTACGTGAACCCAGACTTTTGGGTATTTGAAGGATGTGGATTATTCACTTTTTTATTCTGATGACATCTGCCGTGATTTGTTTGCAGCACGCTGTCATCAGCTCTGACCTGAAAGCACTCGGGGTCCCTCGGAATGAGGGATACTAGGTAGTTACTTAGTCGTTTTTTTCTTTTAATGCCAGTGAGAGATTTAGTGTGTGCACGCCACGCTGTATTCCTGCAAGGAGAAAGCACTGTCTTTAACGACTGTATCATGGTTCTCCATCTTCCCAATGAAATATAGGAGGTTTCAATCCCTTGGTCACATCAAATGGCACAAACGTGAAGCTATGTTTCTAAAAAACTGACATTTATACTCGCAAATGCACCCTACTCCACGGTTTTCCCCGTTATATCAAGACAAAACAGGAACAGAAGTGTTTCGGTCAGATTTGATACGCTCTTGCAGAAGTAGGTGGATCAGTCAGCGATACGTACTACTGCCAGAGAGAACCTTACCTTCAACCTGATTTGAATTCTGTCCTCAGTAACATCAAGCACTTCAATTAATGGCTGACTTTCCGGCGCTGATTGGGAGCAAAAGGAAGGGCATAAAACAGTGCCTAGCAATCCATCAACGTTTTCTTCACTGACAAACAATCTTTCCTAAAGAAAAGAAAGAGCAGGTTATATTCTTTTCGTACTGTACTTCAGCGGTATCGGAGCAAGAAACTCGCTCCAAACAAAGCCAGGACACCGACTCACAGCACCAGTTTCAGAGCACGCTCACGTCTCGACAGAGAAATTCTAAGTCGGACATTCAGAAGTAACGAGGTGAAATGAACTGAAGACCAGTGCTTAGCTCATTTCGATTTAAAGTACAGATCTGCATCATACACAAAGATAAAAGACACATATGTTTTCTTTCATTCATACGTGACTAACATATAGATTTAGACTGCCTCCGAGGAATGATTTCCACCAACGTTGTTCCACCATCCTCCCCTGTCTTCACATCAGGGAGGTGTTACGCTTTTATGGATTTGTCTCAGCGTCTTACTTTAGGAAAATGCAGACGCCTCCTTGGGCTGTCACTGCGGGATCTTTGAACCCTCAGGCGTCAAGATCAGACCTTCTAAAGCAAGGGCTAGGAAGCACGCGTGGCTCTATCCGTTCCACAGCCGTCCAGGCAGGCTTCTCCGATCCCCACGTAGGCAAGCGCAAACACCAGTTGGAAGAAACGGAGAGGCATCCCCAGTTAAAGACGACACTCTGGGACGTGTTTTGAGGCTGTTAATACGCAGTTCGCAAACAACGTGAAACGCGTTGCTACAGGTTTAAAGATGTAAATCAGTTACGGGTAATGAAAGGTCCTAAAATACATCCTGGAGGGGCTGTTTCACAAGGACGGCAGAGCTTTCCCTGTGCTCATATCCTTCCTAAATCATCTGCTGTCGGCCGCGGGTAAGGACAGCCGTTGGCACAATGAAAATGGACTAACCGAGAGGACTGTTCTTACGTTCTGCAAATTACCTTCCCTGCTTAACAATGAACCGTTTAATTGGAAATTGCAGGGAGAAGTTGCAAACCTTCTACTTTAAGTCATACTTTTAAATTTCTCACTCCAGTTCTACCCTCTTGTCACCCCAATGAAAGTTCAATTCAATTATCACTGACATCTTGCTGACTGAGAAGCAAAAAGGCAATTCTGCACTTTTTTGGCCCCCCGTGGATGTGGCCTTATGCACAGCCAGATGCCGCGCTGTGTCTAAGGTACAAAATTTAACTGTCATCTGAAACAAAAAAAAGTCTGTATGGGAAAAATAAAACAGCGTAGTCTTTTTTTCACTATTTAAATTAGAAATCACAACACGGAAAGTCATAACGTACCTATTGCTGGTTTTCAAAACCAGAGGACTGAATTCATTTTCTATCCAGAAAGATTACAACCCAGGCAAACGTCCAACATCGGCTGCCGAGACAGTTTGTGGAAAGACTGAACTACAGCACGGTCGCCCTGACAGAAAACCCTCGAGTAACGTACCTACTTCTCACATTTTTGTATATAAAGCCTCAAGTACTTATTCCCTCGCGTGGCATCCTTTCTTGCCTGCCAGAGAGGGACCCTGCCAGGGCTTCAGGCTTGCAGAAATATTCTGCGGAGTTCAAGAGAAGGTGTCAGAGTAAAGAAACAAGGCAGGGAGTACAGACGCAAAATCTGCGCAGCACCGAAACTCCCACAAGCTCATGAACTGGATCCCTGGCAAGGCCTTGGGCAGCACAGGAGATAGATTTCCACCTCCGCAAGTATCGCTTTGCCCACGCGTCACAGACAGAACAGCTCAACTTCCCTTCCGCGGGGTTTTCGGCACGCTGCCGAGCGCGACGGCGCTTCGGCCCGTCCTGCTGTCCTGCCTCCGCTTCGAAGGGAAGCGCAGCAAAGCACCCTCTGCTCCGCACGACGACCCTCCTCACCCAGCTGAGAAACCTAAGTCACCTGCCAGTAATTCCCCTTTAGCTGGCACCTCCACTCCTTCGCACTCCACGTTTTCATTTTAAGAGCGAGAACATTTGCCTAAAAGCTGGAGACTTGCAATTTGGGTGAAGACTGAGGAAAAAAAAGAAGGAAAAAAAAAAAAAGAAGGAAAAAAAAAAAAGGAAAAAAAAAAGGAGGAGAGAAAAAAGGAGGAGAGAAAAAAGGAGGAGAGAAAAAAGGAGGAGAGAAAAAAGGAGGAGAGAAAAAAGGAGGAGAGAAAAAAGGAGGAGAGAAAAAAGGAGGAGAGAAAAAAAGGAGGAGAGAAAAAAAGGAGGAGAGAAAAAAAGGAGGAGAGAAAAAAAGGAGGAGAGAAAAAAAGGAGGAGAGAAAAAAAGGAGGAGAGAAAAAAAGGAGGAGAGAAAAAAAGGAGGAGAGAAAAAAAGGAGGAGAGAAAAAAAGGAGGAGAAAAAAAAAGGAGGAGAAAAAAAAAGGAGGAGAAAAAAAAAGGAGGAGAAAAAAAAAGGAGGAGAAAAAAAAAGGAGGAGAAAAAAAAAGGAGGAGAAAAAAAAAGGAGGAGAAAAAAAAAAAGAGGCCAGTGTTTGTTACTATTTTTCCTCCACAATAACTGATAAAAGATCTCAACACCCCGCTTGGAAAAAGAACCACCATGGATTTGGGGGCTCAGCAATCTTCCTTCGGTTCTCTCTCCTGGACTACTGTGACTGTGAGCAAGTCTCTTTGCCTCCATTTTTCCTATATAAAATGAGGAAAACCATTGTTTTCCACTCTGAACCTGCATTTCTTCTGTCTAGCCAGAGCCTAAGACTTGCGAAAGGACTTTTACTGTGCATTTGTGCTCTTAAAGTTGGTGCCTGACCTTGCTCGTGTCCATAAGCAGCGTTACAATAAAAAGAAATCACCGGTACAGGAATTGGGAGAGGAGATGCTTGAGAAGCCAACAGGTAATGGAAAGTTTTCTGTTAGGTCTAAATATTGCAAATTGCATCCTTAGATCGTTTTGTCTGAAGCAACTTTAACCACAGGGTCACTTGCAGACGCTGCAGAGCCGCTGCCTCCGAAGCGAGCACCACGGTGAGACCGCCGCAGCGGCAAAGGGCGCGCTCTGCGGCGGGGCTCAGCACCCGCCGTCCCACGGAACGCAGGGACGGCTTCACGGAGGTATTTCTGAAATAGCAGGAGATGGTTTATATGCCCCAAAGCAGAGATACGACGAAGAAAACCGGGAGGACCCTTAGGAGAGAACGTGAGGTCGGGAGAGCTCCGTACAGCAATGGCCTCCCCAGGGCAGGGGGGCGAGTGCCAGCGCTGCGCCTCGGCCACGGCGCGAGAAGAGAGGGACAGCCGTTCATCCGCAACGCAACGACGACTTTGCGCTTTGGCGACAAACCCAATAAACCTTTCTGAAGGTTTTTTTTCCCCCCTGATTAAAAGCAAAATAGTTTATTTTCTTCACAGAAAATACTCTTAAAAAAGAAAAACCGAACGGAAGGTTTATTGATCAGTACTTTACAGGAGGATAAAAAGTAACTGCTTGGGACGACGTTCCTATCATTTTGACTAATTACTATAAACCAATTTGACCAGGTTTCATACCAGCTCGACACCGTATTCCCAGAGCACTACACTTACATTTCAAGTAAGTATTTAGAGCTTTATCAGAGGGCTACCCAGCGGCCTGCCATAAATCACGGTACCTTGTGCTGTATGCGCAAGCAATGCTGTTTGTTAGCAATATAACGATTATCATTAGCCTGTTCAGACAGCCAGCCACTGTAATTCAGACTTTGCATTCACGGCGAGTATATGCTGAGGCATTTGTATTACTGCAGATGTTATCGAAGCACAGACCTTGGCAAAAAATGATTCAGGAATTTATTTTAAAGCCTGTTTGCTCTGGCTTGGAAGAGCAGCAAAGGACAACCATCTGCAGATGATTTCAATGACCCTGTAATATAATTCTTCAGTTTAAACAGTTTATTTTCTGATATTTATGATACTCTCTTAGCAACTTAGAATTAAATTTGTTTTTCCCTGCACATACTGTCATCCGCTGTTTGGTACACATTCAGTTTTCCCTGTGACTAAACTGAGACCAAATTAACATAAACGTTAGCAGGAATGACTTTGGTTTCTAGAACACTTCATCATTCGAAACCGTCCTCGTATCGCACAGCGCTGACAGCGCATAGCGGCAGCAACGCCGGCAGGCCCAGCGCCGAGCCGGTGCCCCCACGGCTGCCCTTCGCACTCACACAGTTTGTCCCGCATTGCTTTATCCAAACTCGGAGCCAGTTACCTTCCGCAGTTACCTCCCACACAGGCCGCAACAGTTTTAAAAGTGCGACAGATTTCAGGCTTAAATTATTTGCCTGTCTTCTGCAAGGAGAGGCTGATGCCAATAGGAAAAGGGACTTGGATCTAGGGATCTCCTGGCCTCTTGGTTCATAGGGTCCCACTGCAAACCAGCTCAGCAGGAGAACGTCAAGCTCAACGTTTTGGCGAACCAAAGTACCTGCACTGGGGGTGAAAACTTCTAGAAGGTATTCATGACTGCAAAGATTAAACAGCTCAAAAGAAGCTTTCATGAGCTTAATCAGCAGGTTAATAATGTTTCCCGACATAACTGTTTTGTGTAAGTACGTTGTTCCCGTAATGCATCTACCAATTAAAGGCTATTCAGAAATTTGTTTGTTTTACAGCAGAGGCAAACTAATTATGTTTCTTAATATAGTTTGGGAAAGAGATTACTTTGAAAAAAAACAAACAATAAGTTTGTTCTGTTCTCCTTTTCTGTCCTCCTCTGACCTCCCAAAAAACCTGCCAAGAGTCCTGAAACGCTGAGCACAGAATTACCTGAACCAAAGATAAACTGCTGTAGGATTAAGCACAACAGTCCTAGTTTCTAGTATCATCTTCTAAGAAGTGACCCCTACCTATTATATTAACTCTTTATAATAGCTTGGAAGTTGAAAATTATAACCCTGACTTTCAAAGAAAGCATGTAACACATCTCAGAATAGGTTGGAACTACGGGCAAAGCCTAGCCGCAGCAGCACAGCTAGCCGGATGGCCCAGCCAGCTGAGACCCAGCGCCTCGGTTTGGACTCGGGAGCAGACCCAGCGCCCCTTCAGCTCGCCGGTACAGATCTCTCCCTGAAAGGTGGCATAGGCTTCAAACATCCCCGTATCATATACTTCCCAACGCAGCTCTCGAGGTTTCACGCCTGGTTGACTCTCAAACCAAGACATACATTTACCCACAAAAGCCCTAATTCTGAGATGAGCGGGAGGACAGCCCCAGGACGGCCCCAGGCAGCACGCCCACGGCAGCACGCCCACGGCAGCACGCCCAGCCCGCGGCCTCTTCCGCATGCTCCCAGCGCCGGGAGCAACACAGCTCTGCCGCCTGCAGCCGCGCACAGATGGCTGCTTTTCCAGGGAACCCGCGGCCTCTCGGCAGCCCCGCGGCCGGCGCACGCCCAGCGTGGCTGGAGAACACAGGATCGGTCTGGGCACAACAGACCTGACAGCGCATACAGGACAGATGATAGCGTGCTCCATGAGATAACGAGAGGACTGATTACAAAGACGGACAGTCCCTCTGTTGTAAAGACAACCAGAAATCATATTGTTCCCGTGGAGGTTTTTTGTGTTAACAGGTCACCGCGGTGTTTGCCCTGGGGAGCTGCCCCGCAGCGTACCTGTTGCCAACGCAGAAGTCCAGGGGTTAGAAACGGCACGTGACAGTCGGTGCGTGCAGCGAGCAGAGGTCCCAGGGCTTCAGCGTGATTTACCAGCTGCTTTCTGAAGGGAAAAGCAACAAGAGCTTCAAAAGGATCTCCCGCAGAAGGTGCTGGTGGCTGCGCCAAGCAGAAAAATCACACGTCTTTTTTTATGCTCGGTAACACACCCGCCTAAAACATTCTCCATCAAGGCATCAACGCTCACACAGAAGTTAAACAAAGCTTTCGTATCGCTATGCAATTCCCTTTTAGATGCCTATGTTAAGTAATCCTCACAAACAGCGGAACTCACGCTTAGTTCAAACCACAAACTAATCAGGAATGTTTAGTATAATATTTTTCATACTGTAAATGTTAAAAACACATACTCTCAATGCACAGTAAGCCAGAGGAAACACTGCTCCCTGCTGCTCCCTGGAGCCCCGGGGGGGTTTACGTGAGTTAAATTCTTAATATTTGCCCTACCAGAACATGGGCTTTTGTTGTAAAAGGGATGGGCTGACTGCAGCGATCCCTCCCAGCAAGGGGAGCGAGCACACGTCCTCTGAACAAAGTCATCCCACTCCACTGAGCAGGGCAGGACGGGCGGGCGTCAGCACGAAAGGGAATTAGTACTTTAACCAGTCTTTTTCTAATCACGTGAAAATGAGCACACATGACCCCAAAACTGCAGGCAGAATTATCTACCAAACGGTTCACGTGCTAGTATAGCTGAGCCTCCAAGTCTCAGTAGTTCAGATACACCCACCAGAAAACTGGTTTTTATTTCTGTTAAGAATTGAGCATTTAACTGCAGGAGACCAAACATTAAAAGAGAGCACTTTACGAAGGCACAATTTCATCAGCTGCCCAACTCCAACTCTGCCGTAAACCAGGACATTCTAGGACATGTTGTTCTCGGAAACCTTGCCTGGCAGGCTTACAAATTTCATTAATGGTTATTTAACTCTCAACCATTCTTTTTCATCATTACTCTCCGGGCTCTGTTGTCTTAAAATGAAGGGGGAACTCTCCAGTGCAGGAGTTTCCTAGGCCTGAGCTGCCAGGATTTAAACAAATGGAAGTGAGAAACACGGAAGGCATGAGCGGATGAGCTGCGATAAGGAGCGACGGCGGGAGCGCGGCCCACGGCCGCTCCGTCGGGGCAAGGAGCAGATGGTGAAGGCAACTTCCTCAGGTCATGGGTCTCTGTTCCCCTGGAAAAACAGGGCCTGGAGCGAGCCCTGCAGAAGGATCAAGGCTGTGTGGTCTCTGGTACAGTGGTTGAACACAAGGCCGGACACAAAAGATAACTTCTAAACCCCTGAAATATGTGACCCTGGTCCACGAAGTCCAAAGTTACAGGATCTTTATTTCCATAGGATTTCTGCTCACCATAACAAGCGTGTGGATGTTATGGTTTAGCCGAGGAGCGAAACCACTCTGAAAGAGAAGCAATGGCTGCAACCGCTGATACGAAGTCAGGGCTCGGAGTCAGCAGAGCGCTGACTATTGTATGGGAAAGCCGTAAAACCAAAGCAACATCAAGAGCTACCAAGCGAAGGAATACTTGCAATGAGACAGAGTGTGGGGAGGACCACTGCACTGTAAAGACTTGCTGAAAATAAGCACTCACTGGGGTGGCAATTCAGACTGCTCAGCATCTATGGGAACTGAGCTCTGAACGTACCGTCTTTCAGCAGAGGGGTTCAAACGTATCTGACTACAAAAGGAAAACCAGTCCTTGAAACCGTTTCAAGAACGGTGTCCTAAGGACAAGCTCAACAACTTCTTCTACCAATCTCTGTATCAGGCCAATTTCCAACACGCAAAGAGCCCAGTGCGGTAACGGGAACATCACGAGCACGCAAGGCAGGGCTGTGCCATCACCGGCACCGGTACCGTACAGGTTGATCTGGGCAGAGGCACACAAGCAATCAAACGAGGCTGCCGACGAGACGCATTCTGCTTACGCAGCGAACAATTATCGTAACACATTTTCCTGGCTGCTTGGCAAGGTAACGGGAGACAATTAGGCAGGCAGCCTAACAGGTACCGTAACAGCCACCGGCGCACGAGCCGTCGCCGAGGCGGGCAGATCTCTCAAGTAACGAACCCAACGAGGAACCTGTTCCCTCCAACAACACAGAAACCCTTGGTCTCCAGGAAGAAGCAACTTCCCAGACGATAGCGGAGTAGGAATTTCCTATCTGTAAAAAACCACGGGCCTCTTCGTTCAGCGTACGCTATCCTCCGGCAATGCTATGGTGGGAGATGAGATTACAAACGGGGAGGTGCAGGATAAAACCCCTGCTCGCCTAGGCCGCCGAAAGCTCCCTGAACTGATTAACAGGGCGCCGCTACTGCGTGCGTTCCTCAAACGCTCTTCTATGACCGCTGTAACTCCTTGCAGATCTCAGTGCAAGAGCCGTAGCTCTGATTTATAGAGAGAGATTCAAAGCAGAAAAACACCAGAGATGACAGGAGACAAACTGAAGAAATCACCATAAGTAGAAGAGAAGCTACCACGAGCAAATAGTTAATGGACAGAAGACAGCAGATAATAGTAGCTCTAATTAAATATTAATTTTTCTCACTTCACTCTGAGCGAATGCAGCTATCAGCGCTGGCACAGGCACTTTTGGGAAATAGCACAGTTAAAAAAAAGCAAACAGAACAAATGACTTCAGACTATTTCAGCTGCTTCAGTTTGCAGGCCCGGTATCCAAAAGGACCCCAGAAGAAATCAATCTTTTTTAGCCTGCTACACGAATGAATGGCTGGGAGGCCTATGACTAATGCTGAATCGCCTCCTCCATCCAGAACATTTTGCAATATATAATAAATTCAGCACATTCAAAGATTTTTTTTAAACTCGCAAAAATGTAACATTGACCAAAATCCCATTACTGCATGCCCTTTTAACAACTTTCAATCAAAAGACGTTCCCCCAATCATAATAACAAACGCGCACACCGAACACTTTCAATCATTACGGAGATCAAAGCATGCAGAAACGTCCACCAGTCACAGGACTAAAGAGACACTACAGTGGAAATTCCTGTTCCCTAATTGAATTTTCAGCTCTATCCCCACACAGAGTCACAGAAAGTTGCCGTTTTCCCTTAAAACCTGCCTTCAGGCCTGCACACCACCAAACAAACCAGCGCACGGACACGCGCCACGGCGCGCGATGAAAGAGATGGATACTCAGACTATCTGAAAAAGCAGATAAAATGCCTGTAGTTCCTACCCCGTGCCATCCGTACCCACACAGAAAACGGGCTGTAGTTTGCACGATGCCTTATTTGACACCGCGTCGGCACCCAGGGCTGGATCACACCCATTAACAGCAGTGCCGAATGGTTCCCAGCCCCACTTGCACAGACTTGCAGGCTCCTGATCCGGTAAAAGTGAAGGAAATGCGCTGCAAACAGTTCAGCGTAGGCGGTTCTCGATCAATTCATCACCTTCGATACTCACCCGAAACGATCAGCTCCTCCTTTAGAGGAATCGCTGTTACAGAAAAGGTATGCAGCCTGCTAAATGGTAAATAAAAGGCGACGGTTCAGCTGCACATATACCAATTGGATAAATATCTCTCAGAATCCTGCAGTATTTTCTGACTGTAGGGATGGAGCGATTAAGACGCTCCAAGCCACCATCCCAGTGGATGTACTTTAAGCCTGCCCGTTTTCTGGACTTGCCCTCCTGTGGTACGTGATCCAACCTGCAAAGGATTTTATTGTTCTAAGATAAAAACGAACTCAAAATCAGACGGCTGAAAGGTTACACAAGAATTGTGCGGCCTTAATCCCTGCTCATAAATTGTCTGAGACTCTGAGCTTACAGAAGAACGTAGTTCTCCACAAAACGTGTGTGAGTGCTTCTGGACAGCAAGAGCGCTGGCATCCCTTTGCGGGGACACTGCCAGGTCTCAGCGGGCACGCCAACCCCCTCCCGCCACAGGGAGCATCGCTGCTGAACAACCCATAAAACAATAAAACATCTCCACTAGGATCAGATTCAGACCGGTAAGAAGAGAAGATGAAGAACTAGCCCAGCAAACCGGCCACTGACAGCAGCGCCCCGCTGCTCTGGGTGAGCTAACGGGCGTCCTGCGGCTATAGCGGGAGCTCTCTCCTCAAATACAGACCCAGGTACACGCCACTCGCACACCTGCATTTCGTGACGCCGTATGCACGTGTGTGCGGCTGGTGTATTACAAACGTCTCCTTTCTTCACGTGAATAGGCTGCGTGAGCCATTTACATGGCCTTAAAGGCTAAGGACATAGGACAGGCTCCATTTTCACTCATCATCATAATTTCCCTTAGAAAAAAATCAGCGCGGGAAGCAGAAGGTATTTCAATTCCAAGGATGAAGATGTCAGCTCCGTGACGTGACCTTCATACTGCTCGTACAAGACCAGCACTAATTAGGTCGTTCCACTTACATCCGGTAACAGCTCTCCGAGGGAAGCGCTTTCCGTCACTACCAACTTCTTCTGAACTCAGACCGATAACCTAACAGCTCCCCGAGACATCATTCATGAACGAATCCAGACAGCAGGAGTCGCAGACCGCAGCGAAGCGGGGGTGCTCTGGGGAGCGTGACGCACCAACCCTGCCATTCTGAAGCCGTTACCTGCAGAGCGGAGGCGTCAAGGCCGAAGCAGAACTTCTCCCAGGGCCCGCTGCTGCCGGGGGCCTTGGCGAGCCCGATGGCAGCGTTGTGGGCAGACACGCTAACGCTGGTCTCGGGGGACGCCAGCCTGTTTGCGGGAGAAAACTGTAAGAAGAGGGCATAGGCGCCCGTGCCACTGGAGAAGCGGAGGCTGTAGTGGTTCGTGCCCACGTCCCCGCTGAGGCTCTGGGGCCGGATGCCGGGCACGGGCAGGAGCAGGGTGAGGGAGGCCTCGTCCTGCCGGCACTGGAAGGGAGGGCACAGGGCGGCCTCGGGGCTGCCGGAGCCCCGGGGAGAAGCCATCCCGCCGGGGCCGCTCTCTGCCGCCGGGCCCCCGGGAGGGCACGGAGGGGCGCCCCCGCCGGGGCCGCTGGGCGCGGGGGGGGCGGCGGCGGGGCGCTCGGCGGGCTGCCCGGCGCCACGCGTGCTGCGGGCCGCGCCGCCGGGGCCCGGGGGAGCAGCAGCCCCGCCGCCCGCCTCAGCCGCCGGCGGCTCGCCCGGCCCCTCCGCTCCGGGCTCGGCCTCCTCCGGCCGCCCCCCGCCCGGGGCCGGCGGCTCCTGCGGGCCGGGCCGCGGCACCACGGGCAGCGTGACCAGGAGCTGCCGCCGGGCCTTGTTGAAGGCGGCCCGCCCGCCGCTCTCCTCCACGTCGTAGGGGAGGCGGAGGCGCAGGCGGTAGGCGGGACGCTGCGAGTCGAGGCGCAGCTCCCGGCCGCGGATCTCCAACGCGGCCTGGGCGGCGGAGCGCAGCAGCGGCAGCTCCACCGTCACCACCAGCTCCCGCGGCACCGGGCTGGGCGCCGAGTCGCGGCAGCACCGGTAGTCCTGCAGGTCCACGTAGGAGCGGTGGCGGATGCTCCAGCGCGGCGTGGTGGGGCCGGCGGGCGGCGGGGCCGGCGGCGGGGCGGCGGCGGGCGGGGCCGGCGGCGGGGCGGCGGCGGGCGGGAAGGGGAAGGGCGGCAGCGGGGAGGCGGCGGGCGGCGGCGGGGCGCCGCCGGGCAGCGGGGTGCGGATGACGGGGGCCTGCGGGAGGCCCTTGTACTTGGTGCCGCGGAGGACGGCGGCGTTGGCCCGGTCGAGCTGGACGGCGCAGTGGCGCTCCACGGCCTCCAGCGCCGTGTCGCTGAGCAGGCGGCGGAAGCGGGCGCTGCGGGCGGCCAGGCGGAGAGCCGCCGGGTGGAAAACCACGTCGTAGATCAAGCGGCGGCGGCCGCCGCGGCCCAGCTCCTCCCGGCCCGGCGCCAGGCTGTAGGGCAGGGCCCAGCGCTGGCCGCCGGGCTCGGGGCGGGCCTGCGGCACCCCGACGTGCGGGTTGCTGCAGACGTTGAGGTAGCAGCGGCGGGAGCCGGCCTGGCTGGTGCGGAGCACGTAGCCCGCCGCGGGGTGGACGAAGCGCACTTCCACGCCGCGTTCCCGTTCCAGGGCCGCCACCTCCTCCTCGTACAAGCGCCGCTGCTCCGGGTCGGCCAGCTCCGCCGCGTACTCGGCGAACAGCGCTCGGAACTGCTCGTCGCGGAAGGCCCGCCGGAGCCGCTCCGCCTCCTCGGCGCTGAGCTCCAGCTCCTCCGGCCGCCCCGCGCCCGCCATGGCCGCGGCCCGGCCGCTCTCGTTGCTGTGGAGACGCCAAACAAGATGGCGGCCGCGGCCGGGCCGGGCCCGTTGCCGTGGGGACGGTAAACAAGATGGCGCCGCCGGGCCCGTTGCTATGGAGACGCCAAACAAGATGGCGGCCCCCCCTTCTCCTGGCCTTCCCCAGAGCCCGAGTCCTCTCCGCTTCTGGGCCCGCCGTCGCGGCCTCGCCGAGCCCCCCACCCCCCGATGGCGCCCCAGAGCCCCTACCCCGCCGTGCCGCCCTGCTCCTGGCGACGGCAGCGCGGCGGGAAGGGCTCTGTGAAACAAAACAGCGGGTGCCGAGGGGCCCGGCCTGCTCCGCGCCCGGGCCGGGCGCCGCGGGGTAGCACCACTCCGCTCCCCCGGTCTCGATGCCCGCGAGTGGCTGCAGCAGGTTTTCCCTTAGTTTCATCGAAAAGGGAGCGGTTCGGGTGCTCGGGCGGCTCCCCGCTGTAAGCAAACCAACTGCTGATGCAGGAGTCGGCGCCGCCAGGCCCGGGCTCTTTCCCACCTTCCTGGGGCTCCTTCAGCAAGATGTCCTCCTCCCGTGTCCTCGCTCCCCTCGCCTCCCCTCGCCCGGCCTGCGGCCCGCCGTCCGCTAACAGATTACACACCGCCATCGGTAAATAGCACCGCATCGTCTCCTCTTGACCTTTCCTGCCCACAGAGAAAGCCCTAGCCCACGTTGCCAGCATCCCCCCCAGATAACTGGATAAATTCTCCCTATCTTTAATTCCTTTTTAAAAAAGACGGAGGTTTCCTCTTTGATACACATGCATTTGCTTCCTCCAGTTGCCGCCTTTTATTACGCTTTGCCAATTAATCTTCACCGTGACTCCACATTTTATCTAAACTAACACCGGTATCCTTTCCCGAAAAACTTTATTTTTATACACCATTTTTGGCCTTGACGTTTATTATAAACAGTCTGTAATACATCACAAAAATCAATCCATCTCAAGTGAGCGCTGCAGTCGGCTTTACAAAGGCTCGCTCCCTTTGTGCAGTCTCGCAGAAATTCAGAGCCCCTGCAGCTTGCTGAAAATACCAAACAAAACCAATATTTAGTTTTTAATAAGCTACTTCGCAGTCAATAGCACATTATTCTATTTCTTGATTTATAAAAGACTTGATAATGTTTTAAACTATTTAAAGACCTAAAGCATGTCACGGTGTGACATCGTCTCTACTCAAGGCAAGGCTGCGCGGGCCGACGCGCTGGCCGTTCCCTCGGGAGGGCGGGGGGCGGTACACCCCCGTCTGAGAAGAAGGCGGCTCCTGCAGCAAGGCGTGAAACCGAATCGGACACGGTAAGCCTGCGCTTGGCCCCTGGGCTTCTACCACCCTCGCTGCAAACAGGCACGTTTCCATCGCGGCTGTAAGCCCTTCGACACCTTCTGATACTTTTTGGTGTTGCAGCTGGCCTTTTCTCGTTGGAAGGCCACCGTTGGAATGAGTAAGTACAGATTTAAGATCCATGAAATCGAAGCATGAAGGTGGCTTCTGGGCTTGGTGATGATCACAAAGCGAACCAAGAATCGTTCCTAAGTGTAATTAACCCATGTTACAAGCATCACCTCCAGAAATTAATCTGTTTCCCAACTGGGTCTCAATTCTTGAAAATCATACAGTACAGTCTCTCTTGCCTTTTACTTTTGGATCATACTGCTCATCATTGTTATTTGACTGTCACTTCTAAATTTATTGTCCTAGTTCTAAGCATTTGGATTTCTTACACTGCCTAAATATGAAGCGTAAGTCTAGGTTAAACGGCTAGAACATTCACTCTTGTTTATATAACCGATTTTCGGTGTTCCTCCTGATAATTAGAAAGTCCGCAAATAAGAAGATGCTTCCTTTTAAATGAGAAACAGAATATACTTACCTGTCTTCAACTGTCTTGTTGGAGGGGTAGAATACCTTGAATGAAAATCCACTTCTTGGAAATGAACCCTGTGAAGAAAAGCGCATATACCACACTTGTGTACTGTGAAATACTGTACAAGTAGCGAGAGACACCACCCCCGCCTTATCTTGGTACAGCATAAGGAAATCTTACGGGATTAATGCAAAGACAGTCAGTGTTGGTGACGGTGAATGGGTCGTATTTATCTGCAATGACAAGCATATCGGGGACGGGATAGACCCTCAGGGCGTAGTCATAGGCCCAGTACACGGGGCTGACGTACAGCGGAAGCGGCGTCAGATGTCCTTGTGACAGTAAAGTCTTTACAAACTGCAAGATAAACACGAATAGTTAGGTCGAGCCACTCTCTACAAGTCAAACTCATTCCTGCAGATGCTAATGCCCTGTTAATAAAGGAGCTTTGAACCTGGAAATGGTTTTTGTGTATCTCACTCTCTCCGATTATTAATGATTTCTAGAGTAAAGGAGCAGCTCCCCTGAACAGCAGCCAGCTCCTCTTTTGTTTGTTGCATTGTGCGGGTTTTTTAATACACAAAGTCCTCTCTAAAATTTATCAGCCAACATCTGAAGATGTCAAAACTACTTCATGGATCAGACTCTCCAACAAATCGCAGAATCTGCTCCCCTGTTCCTCCCGCCCAGGAAGCACCAACAGTGCCATAACTTTTATTTTGTGGTTTTTTTTTTTTTCCTCAGGGCTCTCCTCGCAGTACTGGTTAACCGCCAGACCCATGCCTAAACACAGTCTCTTCCCTGAATGATTTCGATTCCCTTGGCTGTTCTGGGAGTTGCCCTGCTCCAGACACCAGCTGCCCCCTTTCACTTCCTTTTCCTCTGGCAAATTCCAGCCAGGGTATTTTGGTTCCTGCAGCTCTCTCCTTACGCCCCTTGCAAGCTTTTATTATCTCTAATCAATCATGTAGCTGCCATTAGGCTCCATTGTCCCCAAAGGGCCAAAATCACTACAGCGACTTGGTGCAAGCGTCTGCTGTTGAAAGAAAATGCTGTACCAAGCATAGGCCCAGTTATTCCACAATACTGTCCGAGGCCTAAAGTCACTATTAATTCCATCTAATATTAGTAACAAAATTCCTCTCTCTCATTCACCTTTTTACACTGACGGCTGAATTAAAAAACTGATGACAGGCAGAAAAGGCAGAGAAAAACTGATGTATGCAAAAGCAACCCAATACTCTTATCTGCAGAAAGTGTTGCAATACGTAATTGTACAGTTCCTTCACGATTCCTTCCCTTCCAAGCACGAGGAGGCTGTGTGGGAGTGCAGGGGAGCGATGGCTCGCGGCGTACGCGTACACGTACGCCAACGTGCACGCCAGAGCCAAGGCGCAGCAGTGTCCACAGTGGGTTCCCCACGTTCACAAAGAAACCGAGCGCTGTCGTGATGGAGCAAAGGAAGAAAGGGCTAAAAGAAGTTTCTGAGTCAAACAAACAAACAAAAAAACCCTATGAAATAAAGAGAAACAGACTCCATCCATCACTGCAATGAGCCACTACTGCCTGGATCATTCGCATTCAATTATATCGGCAAGTCCCATCAACTCCTGCTGTGCATTCATTAACGAGAATCACAACTCCGAGCGCTGTGGCGATGTATCAAAAGCAGGATTAAGTCTTCAAATGAGAAGGCAGAAGCAGCAGATGACCTTTTGGAAAAGTGACATGCTGCTTTACTGCAAATGTCACTGGTTAATTGATCAAATCTCCAAAAAAAAGTAATTTGTATTAAACTTTGCCTTTAGGAATCAATGTTTCCTGGTACGACATTCGCTGCTGGTGCACATACATCAAGAGTCAGCTGCTAGGGAGTTCTGCGTTCAAGGACACCTGCAGTGGGACAGGCAGAATGACTCAATGCCACCAGTCAGCAGCATGGTTTCAGTTACTTTCCCGTCAAGATGGAAACGAAGGCAATAATACTAAACGTATAGATCCTTCCTACAATCCCTCTCGGTTACTCTTGCAACGCGTTGTGAGAACGCGGAGCAGAGCACCCTAAATGCAGACCTGCTGATTAAAAAAGTCAAAGAGACCTCAGCAAGAAGTGCTGAACACAACTCACTCACATGGCTGGGAATATCCATGCTGCTGCTAGGGAAGCGGACGCAGTTTCTGCACATTTTGTTTACCAAATCTTCACGGAAGATAATGATTTCTTGGGTGCAATATTGAATCCTAAATGGAAAACATTAATGAAATTAAAGAAATTGAGATGAAACTAAAAGATAGGGAGCTGCATTATAAAGTTGATCTCCCTCTAATATAGCAAAATGAATAAGCACATTTCAATTAAAATAATACCTTCCCATCTTCCCTTCATTCTTTCCAGATTCAGAAAAAACATGATGCTTTTGATACTCGCTATCAAACTTTTAGCACTACTTCCTTTCATCACTAATTTATTTATTAATATATTAAAAACTAGTTACAATTAATGCAAGTGAGGAATTCTAATAATTTGAAAAATTTAAGACAAATTTTTCCAAAATTTGTATTTTTTGAAAATTACATCTACACATAAATTAGTCATTAAATTAAAAAAAAAAAAAAAAAAAAGAAAGAAAGAAAGATAGCAGTAAGTGACACTGTTACCTGCAAGGATTTGTGGTGAAAACTGAAAATGGCACCAGCTGTCTGAATTCCTCAGTAATATTTTCAGCCAGGGGAGGTCTAAAATAAATAGCAACAGATGTATCAACCAAGACTTTTACCTTCTTTAACTATTTAACTCAAAATTCCAAAATTTGACAAAGTGAAGCAAACTGACCTTGGTAAAATAGAACCAGGACCAGGGTCTTCAGGGCCAGGAACGAACACAAAGCGACTACTGTAAAAAGTTCAACGTATCACTTTCACACAAAATGATCCTAGCGGTATCTAAACATTGGCTATATACTGCCGGTACTCCACCGATGCATGCAAATAACCTATGCTGGGGCAGGGAGGACAGCTCTTCCTGGCCTTACGACCCACATGAATCACAGCCAAGGCGTAAGATACACAGCCACTCCTCACTAAAGTGGAAGAAATCTTAAAAACTGTTCGCTGTGCAAGGGGTACTGACTGCGGGAAGGAGGACAGAGCAGGTTGTGCAGCCCGGCTCAGGACTCGGCGGTCATAGGCTCCAGGATCTCGTACGGGGAGCCCAGATCAGCAGCGGCACGCCACGGGAGCCGCCCCGGGGCACAGGGCGGAGGCTCAGCCCATGGGATACGCTTGCTCCCAGCTCCCGCAGAGCTCAAGAGCTGCAGGCTGTGGCCTGTCCTGCTCTGGGGCCAGTTCTAGGAGCTACCTCTACTTAGGGGCTACAGTTACGAATCCAAAGATCAGAAGCCAGAAAGGATAAGCCTGGCTGTCTCCCTATTTTATTTTCTTTTCTATATGCAAATCTCTGTAAAAGGGATTTGGTTCTCCAGGCCTGGAATGGGGCTCCCACAGAGCAGGGACACAAGAAGGGACAAATAAAAGATTCCTTCGCAGGATTGCGTTCCTTTGGTTAGTTCTCAAACTAACAGCTGTGCATGCGAGAATGGAAAAGACAGAAATGAGATGCCTCCGTGCAAGCAGCAGTCAGTGTTTCAGATGGCATTTTCCGGGGCGGGTACAGAAAGCCTGCAGGTGCTCGTAGCAGCATCAAGACTTCAACATCAGTTTAGAAAGCAGCACTGCTCGGGCAGAACCCTGCTGCTTTCAAGGCAATTCCAGGGAAAAAAAAGGGCTCACCCAAATAGCACTTTTGGGGAATCACGGGCCGTGTTTAATCCATGTGGAAAATGTTGCAGGGAGAGGCAGTTTCACCTTTGCTCACTCAATAGCAGCTTTTGTGACCACGCTATTTTAGATAAAATCAAAACCTTACACCGTTCCCAAAACAAACTTACAGGCCTGTTACAAGACCAGCTTGCTATCTGATCATAGCTGGCTCACAATAATGAGAAAACACGGTATCTGTTAGCTTCTTAAAGCAGTTAAAGCAAAGGTTTCACAAAATAAACAAATTTCCCTTTTCATAGCACTGTGCTGTGTACCTTTTATGAATGCTGGGATATTCACATATAATATCTGCAAGGGCCTTCAAAGAACCTAGAGTCAGGAAAAAAATTACAATACAACACCTGGTTAGACAATAAACACACGTTATATGAATCACCGCTATACTTCAGTATATTAAAAATTGTGTCACTTAGAAAATAAGGGTTTCTTTTCTGCTCTCTTAATTTGTTCTGCCATCATTATTTTAATTTAATGTACATGACCAACTGTATACACAGACTTCCCCACCTTTCAGTGACTGAATTTGATTTTTTCCATAGGGTGCAGATGAAAAATTTCCACAAAAGAAAAAGCAGGTTGGAGGCGCAGAGGAATAACCTGGGAAAACAGAATATCCATGAGTATAACATCCATTCACTTCAGTATCTGTCATCGTTCAGCCTCCAGGCCATTCCATGAAAGGCAGAAACTGCAACAGCACTTCCAGCTCTGCTGCTATTAATACACCTAAACTATTTTCCTGATACAGGCTTTTGTTAGCTTAAAAAGGAGGATGGCAATGCACAAATGTCACTTCAAGGGAGCCTTCTGTTATTTACAGGCCCAGTTCCAACAACATTCTTTGTGTGTATCCAACTAACTACTGACCTAGTCATAGAATTACACAATTATAATAAATAAAACAATTTAAAAATGCACTCTCCTTAAAGAGAAAAATAGCGAGTAGGTAGCAATGGATTACTATTAACACATCATTCCAATTCAAGGGCTCTACCAAGACTTAATTCGCTCTTTGGCGTTATAAAGCAACAGTAACTGGAACTGCCTGAGCGTTTTAAGAACCTGATGAATCCTCACAATATCACTAATCACGCAGAAACACATCCTTTATAGCAAAGAGTGAAAAAAGAAACCCAATTCCCATCCCTAAAAGAAAAATAAAAACATCTACTCAGGCATTCACCTCACGCTCCAGGTTACTCTCCATTTTCCTAACGTGCAGTACCAGACTTGGATTTACTTCACTATTTTTCAATCCAGTTGGTAAATAGGACAGAACTGCTTATACCAGAGAAATGGCTCATCAATATTTCTTCCTTGCTGTTCCACTCAGCTATTTAGTTTATAATTATGAAGCTTATTACTTGCCCATTAAAAAAATCTCAAAACAGTAAATGCAACGCATGCATCTGCCAGTTGAGTTCAGCATATTAACGTCACTGACCAAAGTCCCTTTATTCCCGCAGCATGCGCAATCTTAGGTCAAGCTCAGTTTGCTTCAAGGACCTTGCCAACTTCGATCAAGATAGCGAACTGGTTTCGTAACTTCTGGATGAGTGTGCTAATCGGTGTCCAGTTTTCTTTAAGTGAGTAGCAGTTTCCCACCCTTTATTTTACGTTGCTTATTTTCAAAGCAGCCACCCTCTCACACTTCCATTCTACCTAAGACAGACAGGACAAGCTGTTCCAGAACTGCCCTGGAATACAAAGCAGCAATTCACAGATCTTGCAGATGCTTGCTATCCAAACGTTGTCAACATTACTAATGTAATGATGCGTGCAAGAAACAGTTCATATTTTAAGACAACTGAAATTCTTTCATCAGTAGAACCAGAAAGCATCCGAGGGGCTGCTGATCTCCGATGAAGTAAATAGTTTTCTTTAAACTAAGCCTAGGAAGAACTTTCACAAGCAAGGAAAACGTTCTTGTCACAGCACATAAAACGGCTACTGTCCAAAACATTGTTAGTACTAAGTGATTTATGAAACATAAGTACCAGCTTGCAAAATTATAATACAATCCAATTTTAAAAACCGTTAGAGAAAGATCCAAAAGACATAGAATAGCAACCATGAAATGCAAATAGCTGTCACTAAAATTAGACTGAGACTTCACTGGCTTTGGGCTTGGGTTCAGTGGGATCCTACAAAAAAAAAAATGCAACAGTTGGGCTTGTTTCAGCTTTCTCAAAATGGAAGTTCATCAAAAAAGCACAACACAGTAATAACAACAGTCTTGAAAATCATTGCCTGACCTTTTTGTTTAAAAGTATACTTTTGAAAAAAAGGCACACCAACCACTGTTTCACAAAAGAGCACATTTAGATCACAGTTTGACGATAAAGTTGGCCTAACAGTTAGCAGATCCCAGAAGGAACAGTCTGGCTGTCAGTTGTACGCTGTCCAGCTTCCCCTGCCTGGACAGGGATGCTCACGCGAGCAACCACACGATGAAGAGTTCACAAAGCTAAACCGGCATAAAACTAATTCTCCCACAAAGGCAATTAGTTTTCTGCTGGGGTATTCCCTGACTCAGCTCACCATGGGGTCGGACTTCCCCGCCAAGGAGCGGGCACGGCCGGGGACCAAGGACTGCCTAGCCACCAGGCCGCCTTGCTGCGCCTGCCAGCTCCGCCCATCAATGCTGCTAAGGACTAAGGAAAACGGTAAAAATTCTCCAAAACAAGGCTCAGAGTCAAAGCGGTTCTCACCTACCCGAAAACATTGTGTGAAGCTTTTCCAGTACTTCTGCTTGGTCCAGCCACACATCAGAAAGAAATACAAACATGGCATCTTCATTTTCCTCCTCCAGCTGCTTTAGTTTTGCAGAAGCCTTTACTGAAGCTGAAGAAGGCCCTCCAAAGAAGTTTACATTCCCATAGAAGGCTCTACATCATTCAAATATTCAAGTTAGTTCTGTTTTCTTCCCAAATAGTTAGTAGTTTTGATTATGACTCGCTTAAGCCATTTTAATTATTATGATGATGATGACAGGTAGCTCAGACGGTATCAATAATCATCTAGTACTTCATGGAGAAACCAAGGAAGAGAAATGGCAGTCACCTGGATATAAAGCAGGGGCACTGCCCTGCCGTAATTTAACAGATCATCTCAGCGTAGAATTGATCCTCGGTTCTCTCCCCCACCCATTCCTTGAGCGACAAGGAATTTCTTATTCTCATGTAACAGTTATCCAGTTTTGCGATCGAGAAGGGCTTACATCCCAATTGTTATTATATGCAGAACCCAACGGCCTTTGGAAGGGTTTTTCTGCTAACACTACAAGCTTTAGTACTGGTCCAAGTAGACCAGCAAGTCCCAGAATTGCTTCCTTAAATCTGTATTTATTTTGAAGCATTTGGGGAGGGAGAAGAACAGCATACTTTAATGTCACAGAAATTATAAAATAATAGCGCGTTTACTTAGAAACCCATAACAAAATATGGAGTGAGGCTGCCGAAAGTCAGTTTTATACCTAGTGGTAGCAGAAGGCTCAGTAGGCGGAAATCCAAAAGCGTTCACATGAAAAACTTCATCTTCATACCAACCTAAGAGATTTTTGAACAACAAAATAACCTTTAGTTTTTCTAACAACATCATGTCCTAGACATTAGTCAGACAGTTGGCAGCTGTGCGGCATAGCTAGTCCCAGCCTCCATCAATCCCTCTCTTCTGACAGCACCGGGCCCTGTGCTCTTTAGTGGCCAACCCAACCAGGGAACTATCTGGCCGAAAAACAGGCTGAGCAAGAAACCAACTATTTTTTTACCCCAGACGTTTCTTTGAATGGATTTGCTGCACAGCCACGTGAACAACCGTCTCAACTCAACCGAGTAAGAACGCAGGGGAACAGGAATCATTGCTGCTGGCCCTGCCCCAGAAGAGTCTCCATCAAACTGCACCCTTTCTCGAGAACTGTCCCACCTCTTAGAGGAACAGAAGGAACAGGGTGATACTTGTCCCCATTATCATTCTTGCTCTTGACTATTTAGTTTATTTTACAAATTTTAAACATAAATACATTACTAGAAAATAGACTGGGATTATGTATATTGCACAGAGTAACATCCTACAAACAGAAATGACCATAATTTTGCTAAAACATGTCCAAGGCTTCAAAACCGCAAGCCCTTACATCGCCTTAATCAGAAGACTCACCAAAGCCTCTGAAGGACTAAAGCTTTGCCAACAGAAAGCAGCATTTTCAGATTGTTAAATCATACTGTTTGGCTGTTCTAGTCTGTCTTCCTAATCCAGTCATATCTCCTCCGAGCATGTTGGAGCCAGGCTAACTACGGCCAATCCTCAAAGCTGCTACAGACGCTCCCATCCCACCGACATCGCTGAAAACCACAAATTTTGCAGAGCTCTGTTCTCTGCCTCCAGAGCCCACGAGGTAACAGGAAAGGCCAAAAATCTCAGTCGCAAACTCAGCTTATGGTCAAGCTTCATCAACATGAGACTTGTCAGTTCAGCCACATCTGGCGGACATGTCATTGCAGGAACGGCCGTTAACAGAATAACTTATTACAAGCTAAGAAAAATAATCTGCTTTACCTTCTGCCAAAACAAAGCATGATTCAGTATATAAACCACTGTGGAACTGGTGCAGAAAGGTTAAGGAATATATTTTTCTTAGATCAGGACTCCTGAACTAGTTCTTTAGCCAAAGTCTGCTCTCCAGTTGGTGTAATAAAATTTGGACACTGCTGAAAGTTCACAGGCTGCCTTAAGAGCTAGGCAATCACCTGGTAGCTGAGCAGGTAAGCTCATCAACAGCCCGCAAACAGGAACACGCTCTGCCTCCACTAGGAGGAATACTAACCTTGTCCTAACAGTCGATGTGAAAGGGCACTGAGCTGCAGCAACCAAGTAATTTGAAAAGGAGGAAAAAGACAGAGCTGCAATTCTCAGTACGTAATTTTTAATGATCACTATTGAATTATTATTCTATCTGAAATTCTCCAGGTCTACAGGAAATTTCTTCCACCCTTACATCACAGAAAAAGGATATTGCTTTACTAAGGTCTAGCTGGACAACTCCTGTAGGGTCTTCTAGGAAGAACTTCCCCTAAAAAACAGGATTAATTAATAAAGCAAAATATACCCAAACACATAAATGCTTCAATCAGAAGCATCTATCAGTCAGCATTTAGAAATAATTTAGCCGTTTTTAATATTGTAAGCTTAGAACAGACTGGCAGAACAGAAAACAATGTAGTTTATAGTAAGTGTATCTTAGCACCTTCCCTTTGAGCTGCTGCAGCTTGGATTGCTGCTGCGCACCTCCCCTACAGTCACAGTCCAATGCAACGACAAGTCCAAACACAGTCATCGGAGGCTCCAGCATTTGAAGAAGGGGCATGCCTAAAAAACGTAACTGGTTCTGGTTGCTGACATAAAGCATTACAAAATTCTGTAGCGAGAAGACAAAGACATTTTCCCTCACACGCTAGCATCGACTGCTTGTGGAAAAGTCTCTTCTCGGGGAATGGATCTTGCACCACTGACATTGATGTGAGTTCTACCAATGACTTATATGACAGGATAAAGCGGTGAGATATTTAAGCCTTCTCATTTTCTAATATATTATAACACTGAATGAATGGTGACCTAGATACTCCACAATAAAAAGCAACCTACCTCCTTGAGCTGAGTTATCATCCCAAGCACAATCACTTCTCCCACTTTAGCTGTATTGCCCAACAGAGTTTCTATTGTTTTAAGCTGGAACCAAAGGCAAAGAATCAAATAAGAATTAAATCAAACTCCCCATATATCTATTCTTAAGCAAGCAAGACAAAGCACCACACAGCACGTTTTTACATAAATACACAAATGAGCTATGAGAGAATAGAGGCTCATTAGAAAAATCAGGGGGACACTTCTGAATGTCAAACGTAGCACAGTTTAGGAAAAGATTTCCAATAATGGCTGCTAGCATAAAGAACTCCTTAGCAAGTACATATTTTTTTGTGATTATTTTGCTTACAACTGGATTAAAATTGAAAAGGACAAGCGGCAATTTCTGCATTCGCCTAAGAATGCCAATTGCAGTAACCGGATCCTCAGCAGGATCCAATCGGAACCACAGGGCCCGCCCGCACCCCTACAGTAACACTAATTACTTCACTCAAGAACCTTAGATGGATGACAGAGAAGACTCCAGAGCAGCGCAGGTGACATCGCACAGCACGCCGTCTGCGCTTTCTGGACAAACTTTTTTTGGTCTGTCGAGCTGCAGTTAGGAGACACAATCCTCCTACAGCACCAGCAAAAGCAATGCGTTTGCCGCTGCTGGCGGGGAGGACAGAAGCAGGCAAGGGAGAAAGGGGCCTAGAAAGCCGGGATGGGGATGCAGGCTCGACTCAGCTAAGCTCAGCTGCTTTTTTTGACATGATGGCATGCTCTGAACAGGGAGAAGCAGGAGAGCTGAGCGAAGCAAAAGCAGTTATTTGGTACCCAGTGACACACACACAGAGGTTCATCTTTTTTTAAAAATATGTAATAACTATATAATACAGGGAGAGCATTTACTATGAGAAAGCTGAGATGGGAACAGAACGGACTAAACTTATGACCTTATTCAATTGTAGGTTTGTGAATTCAGTGCTTAGTAAAGAAAGAAGCGGGGAAAATATCCCCAAGCAGAGGGAAGCAAAGTGCAATAAGCCGAACAGCTAATGCCCTTCCACCTCAGGAAGCCACGTTTCTCTTGCACTTCATAGCTGCTTTTGAGTGGCTTGGTCATCGTGCTGATCTGAGCCAAATAACTGCATTTTTGAAACACAAGCTAAAAAATGATCGAAAATAACTCATGTCCACTGATTACCCATATTGGGTGTAAAACTAAAATGTCACTTGAGAACTATTACTGCATTAAAGTGTAACAGGAGTAGAGCTCCCTTTGCAAGAAAAAAAACCAGATTTTTTTACCTGGAATTTGCTCCTGCCATCATCAGGATGAGCAACAACTGCTGAAGGAGTAAACAACTCATGTCTATGAGTCCTCTGCAGAAACCAAAATTGAAGCAATACAGTTTAAAAACAAATGAGCACTGCCAAAAAGCCAGTTCACTACAACCACTATACAAAATACTTTTTAAAGTTCCCTATTTTATCCAGCAACGTCAAATCTGCTGAGCATAATCAGTTCTTTTGACAAGAATTTGCTTCTAAGAAATAGATGATCGATAATACTGGACAATAAAACTAAGCCCAAAAAGTATCAGCAAAGCGTCTGCAATGCTTTTAAAAGAAGTTATTTCTGACTGCCTGGAAGGAAGGGGTGAGAGAGCAAGGGAAGCTAAACTGTATTAAATGCTAACCGTGTGGAAAAGAACAGGTTATCTCTTCAGGGCAGGGCCTATTAAAAGTAAGCCAATTTTTTTTTTTTTTAGTAACAGGAGCAAGCTACACCAACAGATAACCTGCAGAGAGCATGAAGATGTAGAAATTTTCACTTTTGTCACTGTTTTTCATGCAGTGTGAGAGCCTCCCCTTGGAACAAACCCATCGCTACCAGCCCATGTAACACAGGCAGTAATTCTGATCAGCAGCCCCCACCCACACAGCGACCTGAACCTTCGCTTCTCGGGAGGTCGGAAAGGCGTACATATGACAACCAAACACAAAACCTGCACAACAGAGAGTCTGTGTGAAACCAGCAGGCAAAGAAGTGCAATAGCACAACGCAGTCAAGGAAAAGGAGGCGTCAGGCTATACCCTATGGACACCTCCTGCTGCTGTTTGGGGTGAGCGCACCAATTCCAGCAGGTTTCACTAATCCAAATCACTGTTTGTATGAACTAAAGCTTCTTCAGTTAACGGTTAACTGGTCTGCCAGGGCAGAGGTTCCCAACTTGCAGTACACACGCTCCTAGTGGCAGCAAATCCCCTGGTAGATGGAGAGTTGTTGCTGCTCTGGGGTACCTGACCCCGTGCATGCAGCTACCACGCGGTGCAAAGGACGAGCAGTTCACGCAGGCAGCTGGGTGCCTCCCTGCTCCCTACGGGGCGGCACAGACAAAAAGCTGCGCTCGCTGTCTGCCTGTGTCCGGGCACTTTGCTCACACTTCGGGCCAGGGTTGCGCACGGCCAGTTAGGTCCGCACAGCACCTGCCAGCACCGAGCAGGATCTGTGCTGTGGATCAGCCCGCTGCAGTTAGTGCAGACACCCGAAAAACAACTACCAAGTCGTCTGATCGGCAACTCGCTCCCCATCCCACCACGGCTCCCGCTGGGCCGCACGACAGAGGCAGGGCAGAGCACAGCAGGGAGTAAGCAGGCAGGCTGGATCCCAACTTATTGGGTGAGTGGAAGAAAGGAAAGAACGGGGTTGTGATCCCGTTCAGAGGGATAATGAGACAGCCCGTGCTGAGGGACTGACTCCTTCTGGCTGTGTGCACAGCCTGGTCCAGAGCCACTACAGTACCTGCAGCTCCTGTCACGGTGGTGCAGAGCAAGTCATAGAATCATAGAATCATAGAATCGTTAAGGTTGGAAAAGACCCTTAAGATCATCGAGTCCAACTGTTAACCCAGCACTGCCAAGCCCACCACTAACCCATGGCCCTCAGCACCACATCTCCCCGGCTTTTAAATCCCTCCAGGGATGGGGACTCAACCACTTCCCTGGGCAGCCTGGGCCAGGGCCTGACAGCCCTTTCGGTGAAGAAGTTTTTCCTAATATCCAACCCAAACCTGCCCTGGCGCAGCTTGAGGCCGTTCCCTCTCGTCCTATCGCTTGTTCCTGGGGAGAAGAGGCCGACCCCCACCTCGCTACAACCTCCTTTCAGGCAGTTGTAGAGAGCAAGTCGTGTTGGGGAATCCTGTTCTGAAGTTGCTCACAACGCCAGACAAGATGCGTGTGCCACCAAGAGATGACAAGGGGTGGCTGGTTCTCAGTGGGCATTTTGAAAACTGGAAAATGAATAAGTGAACCAGAAGCAAACTTTAATGCTTCAAGGACAGCCTGAATGAGAGCTTCGGGTTTGCATTAGCTCAACAGGCACTACATACAATGACACGCTTATCAACTGTAGCACAGAGCCAGACTACAGGAGGGAAAAGAGCAAGACACACAAAAATGCATAATCCCCTCTTACAACATGATGCTAAAACGCAGAAACACATGAATCCATCATGCTCTATGGTGGCAGTTGAGAAGACTGATAAAACTTAGTACAGATCCTGTTCTTATTCAGATTTTATTTAAACTGTAGCTCACAAAACCACCTCAACACAAAGCACTGTTGTACATGTAAGAATATAAAAACCAGCATTTTGATTGTGTATTTTGTTAAACAAAGCAAAACTTTTTCTGACCTGTTGTAAGATGGAGTAGCGCTCACGAAACAGCTCCGCTTTATCTCTGGCAGTTCCAAATAAATTTGGTACAGGGAAGTCGGTCATCGACAGACTGCAGAAAGTTTAACACAATCAAGATTAATAAAGGTACATTCCACACGCAAAAATGGCTTATTGATCTAAAAGTTGTAGGAGGCTGAAAAAGCTATAACACCACTGCGGAATTTATTTACTTAACGAGGAAGATTTCTGCTAGGGATCCAGTGTTTCTGCATTTTGAAAGCTACATCCATTTAATTTCCCTCTAACTCACAGGCCTTGAGATTTATCTTTCCACCTGAATGAGACTCTGCAGAAATCAGTTTTTAAAAAAGCAGTTATGTCTTTTCAGTGGCCATGAACAAGACTATTTTATTCCTCTTGGTTAGCAGATTGTCTTCATGGAGTTCTCTGCTTCCAATAGCGTGGAAAGCTAGAAAGCGGCACTGGGATTAAACTCTTCCTGCAAACACACAGATTGCTTTTGCTGGACCGGCAGAATCACGGACCGAGGCTAGAATATGAACCACACATTACGTGAAGGTCGCTGCAACCCCTCGCAATGAACACTGCTATCCACTCCTCAGCTAACACCACCTCAAGCTTTTTAAAAGCACGGCCTCTTTTTGGTCCAACAGTCTGGGCCGCATGCTGTTAAAGGTAAATTCTTTAGCTAGCAAAATATTTACAACCAGTTCCTCCAATTACTTCTTCCTTTCTCCAACCTCCAGAATCACCAGTTGCTCCTAATCTTTCTTTTTTATCTTTTGTAGCTCTCCTTAGAAATCCCCCCAGGGCTTCAGGGAGTTGCAAGCTACAGCCTAAGAAATAAATACCTACAACAGACAGACCAAATTTATTAAAAAAAAAATTAAACAGCCAAATGTGAGAAAAAAAAACCCAAACTACATTTAGTGATGTATGTCCTTAGCCTTACTGTCTCTTTTATTCATTAGATGGCATAAACATGGCTGGACATTTTCTATCTGATTAACACCGACGTTTTAGAGCCAGCACAGAATACACTGCCACGGGAGATACAGCTCCCCATTTCAGTTTCATCCTACTGGACTAGGAAAAACCCAATGGCACATTTATTTATGAGCCAGCATTTATCAGAGTCTGACTAGCTCTTTAGAGACTAAGAAACAAAATTGTCTCACTTTCTCACTCAGGCTTGAGATGAGCAGACCCAAGAGGGAAAGATTAGAAAACAGGCTTTTAACCACATAGAAATAGAGGCTTTTTTTCTTAAAACAAGAAGTGGCTGAAATTCAAAATATGCAAGACTTACGGTAGAAACTTCTTTCTTTCTGAATTATAAATGTAACGTGGAATATCAAAGGCTCCAATAATGTTGAAAACATTTTCTCTGAAATAAGAATACATTTACAACACGGTGTGAAGTGGATGAAACAAACAGTAACAAAACATGTTGAATGACATTATATTCATTTTGTTCACTATCACCCTGCGTTATCACCATTTCTCCCGCATCGCTCTACCTATTGGATATTACTGCATCTTCTAATTCAAAAAAGGAAACTCTTCAGAAGTTCATTTAGAGATGAGCGAGAGATCCTTCTCCTTCCCTTACCCTCCTCTGCTACCTTTTTTGACCACAGAACAGCCTTGGCACGGTTAATGTGAATAGGTTTAAACAGTGGACACGCACAACTCTTCAGACTATTAATCGAGTTGATGCATCCCGTTATATTTACTGGTTCAGCTCTCTCCTCTGATGCCTCTCATTTCCCTCTCACTGCAAGTGGACCAAATTCATCAGAGTAGATAAAATTATCCCATGAACCTTCACTAAGGCTTACAAGCACAGGCAACCATCACTGCCTATCAGACACTGATGTCTCAGGCTTCAGAGTGCATTTCTTGCAAAACTCTGCCTTCAAGCTTTCTGCAACGTAACCCAAGAGAGTTGTACAGGCTGGCCCTGTATCTGTACAGCTTTTCCCTTCAGGACTCTGTACCGAGAATCCGTGCATACAGATTTCTCTTCACTGCTGGAGCAAAAAAATACATTAAGTATATAAAGCAACACAAAGAAAAGTCACACTCAAACCATCTGCATCATAAAGGTTCCAACCACAAGGAGAAAAGTATAAAATAAATTTGCTTCATATTGAGAAACTGTGGAGTCCCAGCATCTAATTGACCTGCCTAGCAAACCATTTATTTTCATGCTTTGCATTACGATGTCAATACACAACCTAAACACTAAAGGAAACACATTCATCACAATCACAAATAAAGTTCTCAGGAACCCAAGTAATTGCTCTCCGCTTTGTTATCAGAGAGTGAAAATCAATCACGGTTTTCAAAAAACAGCCCTGCTATACAAAAAAGCAGAAACAAGCACCACGGAGAAAAACTTTTCCGAGTGCTTTCAAAAAAGAAGTATCTTATGAAAGGCACAAAAATAACCTTAGATAATTTTGAACTAGAGAAAAGGAAATAAAGAAATGAACAGAAGTAACAAGTTCTCTCTGCGTTGTGTTTATTTTATTGGTTAATATTCAACCTGTATCACATGTAACACATAACCATAGCATTTTAATTCCAGAATGTCAGCATTATATTTAGAATCCCCTGCAGGTCTATCCATGAGAACAAATTTTCCAAGAAGGAACATTACTAACCTTCAAAGACAATACCAGGAAGACAAAAGCACAAAGCAATTACTGCATGTGCAGCACTGCAGAAAACGCCTGACATTTATTTCCCAAGAACTAAGGGAATGCATACCAACTCCCATAAACCTCAAATAAAAAGATAATGTCACCGTACATAGTTTCATCTGATGCCTGGCTACATTCTTGGACGGCTGCTTCCACTGTGGATTGTTCAATCATATTAGATGACACTGAAAAGAAAATTTCGAAGGATTAGAACTGCAGCCTATGGAAGGCAGTAAGAAAGTAAGTAGGTCTCAAATATTTTACAAAAAAGGGTTTAGTCTTCTCAGAGGAATGTATTACACAAATAAGCATATTTTGAATAAGCTAATGACACACGCTGTTTTCTCTTTACAAATGGATCACTTAATATTCTTACCAGAAGGATACATCTCTAGCGAAAAAATAACCCACACACATGCTGTGCCCACCATTAATTCACTAAACATGGAGAACGAGACAATTATAGTTTATGCAAAGCTGCCAAATATACTACAAATGTGTTAGATCTGAGCTTTCACATTCTGGAGGTTAATTTTGTTCCAGAACATCATCGCACAGATTGCTGTCATAAATACGTATTCAAACAGTTCAACACAATTTTGGAGATAGGCACATTGTTGTCTTCGTGGATTTAAACTGATAATTCAAATTAAAAAATATTTCTAAACACTAATGTTTGGCTGAATTTAAAGGGAAGACCAATCAATGCAGATTCACAAAAGGACTTGGTCAGCATTGCCAAGCCTAACGGCTGGGCTCCTGGAACAGAAACCAGTACATGAAAACCCGCCCTTGAGTTCCCTATTCAGGGCAAGGGACTTAAAATCACAATTCCTGTAAGACAGTGATGAACAGCAGAGCAAAAGGGGCACTAAGGCAGCCAGCAGGAATCATCACAGGAGAGACCAGCAGGTCCAAATTGCATCTCTACCCCTAACCTCAAACAACTCAGGGGTGTTAGCTGGACGATATGGGAATTTACAGCACAAAATTCCGCTCTGGACAAAGACTGGTGTTGGCGAGTGCACTGACTGCATGCACTACATTGGCCTGAGAGCTTCTTGTATAGACTCAAATTTATTCAAAAATGTGGATGCGTTAATTCGTACCAGCAGGAGTTACACTGGATCAGGACCCGTTCCTCAAACTGCTTTTACTCCCCGTTTGCTCAGCTATGATCTGTTATCCCATGGCTAGAGTGAGGATATAAAGCCATAACTTCTGTAGTCTGTGCTCTAGTAAAACTACAAAGCAAGCACGTGCCCACCCTTGATTTAATTCGGTTTAAACAGGATAGGCTTGGAAGGTTTCCTGAACTCATCTAAGGCCTAGTATTTATTTGAGATCACATTTACATGGATTTTAATCTCCTCGGCCAAAAACTGGAAGGGAGCCCCGCTTTCCTAGTTCTCATGAGCTCTGATCAGTAAACACACACGTATGTCAGGCATCAGTGCCACCTCCGTCAGTCACATTCTCTAACTAAAGGTGCTACAACTCCTACGTTTTGTGCTGTGTCAGGTACATATGGAGCTACTACCCCACGCCTTTCATGGTGCTTAGGAGCAGGGGCACTGCATCTGTGTACCTCAGGAGGCAGGGTCCCAATTAAGCAGGAGGCAGTCCCCAGACAAAATACTCCTGCCAAGATGATGGAGTTTCAGGCATGCTGAGAACCAAATGGGTCGTGAGAACTTCACCAGGAAAAGCTCAACACTTCGAGTGTCTCATGTTTTTACGGGATTTTCCAGGAGTTTTCTGGATTGCACTTTTGGACTTAGCAATTTATAGAATTTGATGTACTTTTCAGACGCCAAGCAGGTACAGCTTCTCCAGTGCTACAGTGCCCCAACTGTTACCAGCACCTTCTGCCCGATGTTACGATCAGGAGACCACGTTGGCATAACAGAACATCAGCACCTGCCCTGCTGCTTCAGAGAACATCCAGGCGACGGCTAAACTCCGTCCACAGTTGGTTTCAGTTAATATGCTGGACCATTACACGGGTGCACTTGCATCTCCCACTCCGCTGGGATGTGAGGGCAGCGATCTCTGAATGAAGGAACGCAACTCTTTCCTTCCTGCAGTCACAGCTAGGAGTCTCAGATTATAGCTGTCGACAACCCCAACCCTTTTCTCGACTTGGACTACTGAATAACAAGCAAATTCATTTCTCATTATTTCTTTGGTTTATTTTAATATTTAAAATGATAGTTGTCAGATGCAAAGATGTCCAGACAAACTCAGCTAGGTGCTTTTAGTAACTGGCATTGAAAAATTTCACTACTCTTGGAAAAGCCTGGAAGTACCAGGCTGCCAACTTTTTAAATGGCAAAATTATACCATCTTTTGCTGACATTACAAACTTCGGTATTTAGCAAAACAAAATGTCAAAAAATACATTTATCTTGATCAACCCGGTAGACTAGAATGACACCTTAGTGCATATGCTGCCAGTAACTCTGTCTAAATAACATTATAAGCGCAAGATAAACTTAGCAAGCTTAAGAAAAAGAAATTGTTTACTTACAGGGCTGTTTTTCAACGGCATCAATGACATTTTCAATTACATCGTCAAGTTCTACTTCACTGACGGACTGAAGAGCTTCAGTAAGATACTTCAGAGCATCCCTAATTCCAATGAAGAAAGTCAGCTCAAAAAGCAATTAATATTCAACACAGTTTATACAAACTGTGCCAATTTTGGCAGACGTGCATATAATCACTAAACGGCTTGTGATTAAAAAAGTAGAAATAATTAGTACTGCATAATACTGCACTGGTTTAAGTCAAAGAAAAAAAAATCATCAGGATTGAAACCACTGAGGATAAGAAGCAGGTACAGAGAACCTCATCTTGATACAATCACAGAGAGATGCCTGTCGGAAGGGACCTCTAAAGTCCCCTGGTCCAGCTTTCTGCTCTAACAGCACGGGCCAGTCACAGTGATGGCAGCCCTGTTCGGTCAAATCCTGAACATCTCCGAGGATGGAGATCTCACAGCCTCTCTCGGCCCTGTCCTGGTGCGTAGCTATGCTCCTTGTGAACAACTTTTTCATAGGATTATAAAAAAGTCCATATCAGAAGGGACCTCTGGAGACCATCTGGCCCAACCTTCTCCTGAAGGCAGGGACTTAGATTATGCCGTGCAGGCCCCCATAGAGCCAAGTCTTGAGTATTGCCAGGGAGGGAGATTCCACCACTTCTCTAGTCAACCTACTCCAAAGTTTAAGTGTTCTTACAGTGAAGATTTTATTTTAAGCTTGTGCCCACTGCCTCTTGCCCTGTCACTGTGTATCCTTAAGAAGAAAGTACCTCTGTCTTCTCTATAACCACCTTTAGGAAGACCGGGATCAGATCCTCCTGAGCCTTCCCTTCTTGAGGCTGAATAAACCCAAATCCTTCACATTTTTTCCACAGCAAGTTCTCAAACCCTCTAATCGTCTTGGTGGTCCCCTGCTAGACCCTCTCCATTTTTTTAATGTCTCTCTTGAGCTGAGCAGACTAGAAGGGGACAATTGGGATTTCTTCCGTTGCAATCTGTGCTTGCTGCCTCTCCCCTCTCTCTGTGCACTGGCTCCTTCTCGCTAAGTCCCCGTCGGGCCGTTGGATCATCTTCACCCTCTTTTCTGCGGACTGAGCAAAACCTGCTCTCCCTGCTTCCCTTACACACCACGAGCTCCAGCCCATCACCACCTTAACAGCCCTCTGCAGGACCCACTCCAGTTTATCACTGTCTCCGAGACTGGAATTATTTTAGTTCTAAATAACACGGAGAATTAGAAATCCACTTCTTCCCTCATCCTTAGACTCCAGTCTCACAGTTAAAGATAACAATTTTCTTATTAACGTCGTCTGTCGGCCAATCAAAACTGGCATTTTGGTTAACAGCCTGACCTTCAAAATGTCTCAGTTCATTGAACTGTGGAGAGCTGGGAGCTCTGAACTTGGACTCCTCACTAATGAAATTGCCAGGACATTGTCCAAAATAATCACATCCCATCCCTGCCAGACACAAAATGGAACTAATATTAACGCACAATCTTGAAAGGAAAATTATGAGCAACGGAGCCCCAGTCACTGTTATAAATCACGACACCTTCCACTGCAAGGAGAAATCACTTTTCTTTGACCTTGCAATCTCTAACTAATGCACGTTATTATCTACCTTTGGAAATACCATTTCCTCCTCTAGTAAGAGATGCTGAACGCAGAACTGGCAAGTGCAACTGGGGAAAGAGATCCCAGAGTTGTCAGGGCAGCGGCAGACACAAAAGCCCAACACAACATCCAGCCCCACCATCAGGAGGGCGCCGAGGGGAGACGCGGGGCGGCTTTTGGGGCGCTGCGGTGGGTCGCGTCATGGGTGGAGATGGATGGAAGCGGCCCACAGCAGCAGGACAGGCAAAACAAGGGGGGCTTCGGAGGAGAGACCCCGAAGGCCTCAGTGCGGGGGTGAGGAAGAGGAGGGAACGGCGTCAGCACATCCCCGAGGAGGCAACGCGGGGGGTGCGGACCCGTCCCCGACCGCATCGCACAACGGGAGGCCCTGGGCCGCACCCCGAGATCCGGAGCCGGGTTTGGGGGAGGTACGCGGGGACCCGCCGCGCCGCCCGCCCCCCTCCCGCCGCTACTCACGCCCGCAGCAGGAGCCCGCGCAGCCGGAA
The DNA here is from genome assembly GCF_965183815.1 of Platalea leucorodia. Taxonomy (NCBI): domain Eukaryota; kingdom Metazoa; phylum Chordata; class Aves; order Pelecaniformes; family Threskiornithidae; genus Platalea; species Platalea leucorodia. Next base: position 3,136,507 of record NC_138829.1, read on the forward strand.
CGCGGAGCCCAGCCGCCGCCGCAGCCGCTCCGGCTCCATGACGGGCGCTTGGCGCCAAACGGGGCCGCGCCGCCCCCGCCGCCCTGGCCCGGCCCCGGGGCGGGCGGAGGCTCCGGGGCGGCCCCGCCGCGGCCCTCGGGGCTCCGCGTGGGGAACCGTGGGGCTGAGGCACCCCCGCTCGGGAGCGCGGCCTCGCCGTGTGCCGGCGGGGACGGGGGGGTCCCCGGGCTCAGGACGGGCCGTGTTTTCCGAGACGGTGGAAGAAGGGGTGGCCGCCCCGTCCCCCCACTACGTGCCCTTGTAAAAAGCCCCTCTCCAGCTTTCCTGTAGGCCCCCTCCAGGTACTGGAAGGCCGCAGTAAGGTCTCCCCGCAGCCTGCTCTCCTCCAGGCTGAACAACCCCAGCTCTCTCAGCCCGTCCTCACGGGAGAGGTGCTCCAGCCTCTGAGCATCTTCATGGCCTCCTCTGGACCCCCTCCAACAGGTCCACGCCCTTCTGTTGGGGGCCCCAGAGCTGAACTCTCCTTGCAGGCCCTGGCGCAGGCTGCACTGCATCTCCAGTGGTCCGGGGCTTCTCCAGGTTCAGTTTTACCTGCCATAAAACATCCATCAAATATGGCCGGCTGTGCATCCGTCCTCTTTGTACTCCTGTGCCCGAGCCTTGTTTTCGCCTGTTGACACCTCCAGTCTGTCAGATGGCACAGGACGCTTCTCTCCCATTCTTCATTTCTTCTCACGCGTTGATCGGTCTCCTAAGGCTCACCAGCTCTGGATCGGGGCTGTTGTCAGTCTGCTAAGTCCTGCGGTCGGTCACTTCGTTGTATAACATCTTTCCTAACTCTGCCTTGCCTTTAACTACCGCTTCGTGGGACTCTTTCCTAGCTGGAAGGGTGCCCTTGGACGCTGGTCCTTACTCGTACACGCTGACAGCAACTGTCCTACCCGGGTGCCAGGTTTCCTAGGACAGCTCTCGGTTGCCCGAGAGTTCAGTATATGGTCGTAGCTCTTCAGCTCATCGCTGCTCACGTGCCAGCGCTGTCAGGCGGGGTCCCCTCCCAGTTGGTTCCATCTTGGCCAAAAACACACGACGGTCTCCATGGTGGTTTTTACAGATAACCAAGGACCCACTGTTCTACACAATTTTTCCTTTGGCCCTGAGCAGTTGAAGTCTGTTGCGACATACCAAGTCCCGGTATAGAGCACGATAAATGAACACGCTGTGCCTCACACAGTTCAGTCCTGTGGGGCAGCTGCCTCCTCTTCAGGTGAAAAATGATTGTTTCATTCAAGCGCTCTGAGCCCCCTCTCTCAAAGTACAGCTTCCACAGAAGGCTCACAAAGCAACTCTGAAAGAAAGTTTCTTGATCAAAAGACTGCAGGGGTAGAATCATGGAATTGTTAAGGTTGGAAAGGACCTCTGAGATCATCAAGCCCAACCTGTTAACCTCACTGCCTGGCCCACCTCTAAACCCTGCCCCTAAGCACCACATCCACACGGTTTTTGGACACTTGCAGGGACTGTGACTGCACCACTGCCCTGGGCAGGCTGTGCCAGGGCCCAACCACTCTCTCCGTGAAGAAATTTTTCCTAATATCTAATATAAAGCCGGACAAAAAATGTCAGCCTATTTTCTATAGTCCATTCTCAACTGCATAATTTATACTCACTCCTCCTCATCTGGGAGCAAGCTCATGGGTGAAGCTGCATTTACTCTCTTCAGACGAAAAGCTACCATCTGACAGGTCTCAGCTATTTTGGCAGGAAATATGATCCATTTTTCATCTCAGGCATGCAGCTAGGTGCAAATTATGAACCCAATCCTTACGTAAGTTCGTCTGTTTGCTAAGATTACCACTTAAGGAAAATCTGGTTTTAACATTCAGCTCGTGCCTCACCTGAAGAAGGAAGGTACACCTGGAGAAGGAATGTACCCCTCATCTAAAAAGAAACTAATTTTCTTTTAAGATATGACCAAACTGGGAATATAAAGCATATTCCTGCAGCATCCTGCTGTATTTGGGGTTCTGTTAGGTTGCCTGGAGCCTCCCACCAGAGATATAAAAGTACTCCAGCATGAGCTGTAGACTTCTGTTCCACTGAGCCATCTGTCTTGAGCTCTGGAAGCCATGCCCAGCTCTTTGTCTCCGCCGCCTGCCACGGCTCGATTGGACATCACAGCGCTACGGTCTCAGCACATGTGGGCAGAGAGCAGAGCATCAGCTGAGACAGCCTGACGGTTCATCACCCGACAGCACATCTACCTCACGCCAAAGGTGAATCGACGGAATTGTTTTGTTACACCGAGCACGACAAATATCTCATTTTCATGTCTGTCACTGCCCCACTGGCAAAGCCATGGGCTGCTGACTTTGCACTGTTCCTAAGCCTTTCTAAGACATCACATTGTAGCTCTACCCGACCTATAGATCTATAGATCTAGTTTGCCTGTTACACGTTTTTCTTAACTCTTCCAGTTCCTGTGTTTTAACCATCATCCCCCTGCATCATCATTACATTTCTTCATTTTAATATTAGCAGTTACTGACAGGAATAGTTAATGTCTTCCCTCCTAGATCCAACAGAGGAAGCATATGTCCCACTTTCACAAGAAAATCTTTACAATTACTTTTTGGTGTCCTTTTACAGGATGCTAAAGTGCTCGTTTCTCACAAGCTCTACTCTACTACTCTTTCTGAAGAGCTGTACCTGGTTTATTTTGAATTCCATTCATTCCAGCTGGATCCACAACTCAGCTGGAAGGGCAGCGTAAGAGGCTATTGCTTTTCCCAGCCTGCTGTTTAAGGGCAGGCCAACATATAGGAAAGACTCTATAATGGTGGGGATAACAGGGATCGGAAATCCCTCAAATAATGAAAAGCGTGTAGTTTGGGACATGAAGGGAGGTGACCCATTGAGATGCCAACATCAGCTTTATTCTGTTAGTTACCTCCAGCTCAGCACTGGCCCCCGTGCGCAGGTCCTGCGCAGCACCTCCGGTGTTCTCCTCAAGGACTCCCCGCACCGCGGTGCGTAGCTTCGTCCTTCACCTCCTTCCAGGCTGCAGGTCAGAGGGGAGCACTCACAGGATGTTTCTCTCTGGGGTCAACAGTTTGAACTCGTATATAACTGTTTTAATTCCTATCAGCTACCATTTCATAGCTGCTATTTCTGGCGGGAGCATAACTTGTCCCACCTTCAGAGACAGAGCGAGTTCTGCTGTGGTTGTCTTACACCACCTCCCACGTGGAGACCCAACTCTTCCTTCCATTCTTGCACTGGATTTGTGTTTCGGTATCCTATTCTCGGTGCTTTTTAACTCCTCTCGTGCTCTTTATTCACAGGCTTCCGCACGGTTTATTAGGCCTTAAATCTCACACCGTACGGTTCAGCGTGCCTCGCTGGGCAGACGCCGCGTTCAGGCCCACGGCAGGAGTCCGTACCCGCACTGCCAGCGCCCCTTCCAGGCGCTGCGCCGGGACAAACCTGGCCAAGCGCCTCCACACGGCCCCCTCCCAGGCCGAGGCAGCCGGGGTCAGCGGGAGGGCCGCGGCCCGCGGGCACCGCCGGACGGCACCGCACCCGCCTTTAACCCCCGCCCGGCGGCTCCGGGGAGCCCGCCATGGCCCCTGCGCTGAGGGGAGGGTGACGCCCCACACTTTGGACCCTCCTCGCTTCCCGTCCGCCTGAGGGGAGCGACCGGCGGAGAAGCTGCAGCCTCTCCCGGAGGAGGCGGTGGCGGGACGCGAACACCGAGGCAGGCGAGCTGCTTCCTCCTCCTCCTCCTAAGATGGCGGCAGACTCCGCGGAGCAGTTCTGCGTGGCCGAGGAGCGGAGCGGCCACTGCGCCGTGGTGGACGGGAACTTTCTCTATGTGTGGGGGGGATACGTGGTAAGGCGGGAGGAGGCGGCCGGAGGGCGCTGGGGGCGAGGACGAGCAGGGAGGGAGGGAAGCCGGGGGGGGGGGGCGCGAAAAGCCGCACGGCGGGGCGCCGCGCCGCCGCACGGGGGGAGCCGGGCTGAGGGGAGCCGGGCTGAGGGGAGCCCCGGGCGGGGAAGCGGAGGGGGCTCCCCCGTCGCCCTGCCCTGCCCCGCCTCGCCCCCCGCCGCCCCCTCAGCCGGTGCAGCCCCTCGGCGAGCCGGGAGCCGAGCGCTGTTTACCTCAGCGCGGGCGCTGATTGGCTGCCGGGGCAGCGCGCCCCGCAGGGGCGGGCGTTTTAAATGGCGGCGGCGGCGGCTGCTCTGAGGAGAAGGGTGCGGGTGGCGGGGGGGGGGGGTTCCTCCGTATGCTGCTCTCCTCTCGTCTCTTTGGTCCTTCTCTAAGCATCGGTGCCTCTGCCCGGCGCCCATGGCTGCCTGCTGCTTCGTTTTCAGCTGCCTCCATCACGGAGCACGCGTTGGGGAAGGGCTGGTGGAGCCGGTTTGCTTCCCCTGTCCTACAAACGTGCGGTTCCCGTGTGCTCTGGGAGTGCTTCTCTAGTCTCCCTTCCTCTGTGGGATGACGGCTATAATTTGTGGCTTATTTTTTACCAGTGTGTAATTCTTGTTTCTGAGTTCCTGCATTTTTTACTTGTTAGTAGTTGTGTGTTATGTACAGTGCATTTTCTCCCTTAGAAAGCAGGTCTGTCACTTCAAAACCAAGCTGGTGGCAGACTAAAACCACATCTGCTTTTTTTCCATCAAAAGATCAGTACCAGTTCTGGCATAAGTAAATCCTTCTGACTCTTATGTCTGGATGAATTCAGTCCAAAAGAAAACTATGAATGATGCTACGTTATATGTAGCCAGTTCATTTTATCCACAGTGTTTGTGCATGTTGGCCCTAAAATGTGAAAGTAGCTCTGCTTGGTATTATTCCTGGTCTTGATCAGGTTGAAAACATGTTTCTATTAATGTATTCTGTATTCTTCTATCTATATTTTTCATGGGCTAAGGTAAACTTTCAAATGTGCAAAGCTGGTCCTTCTGTACTTAAGCAAAGAGTTCTAGTTGGGAATTCCTGGATTTAAATTTGAAAATACATTGTATGTTACGAGCGCATGCGATAGCAGGGGGAAGGACATTTCGAGGGCTCTCGGGTACTAGTGGCTAGTTGTCTCTTCTGAAGCACATTATGGTTTACTTTCTGGAAATTGAAATGGGTTTTGGTTGGTTGGGTTTTTTTTAATAACTAAAAACGTTTGACTTAAAAGGTGGGGTAGAGCTAGGCAGCTTGTGGAATTTGAGGAGTTGCTGTGCTCCTGAGCTTGCTTCATTTGACCTGGAAAGGGTTGTGCTGCTGGTGACTACTGAAATACTGAAAATACAGACAGCTACTGCGTACTGAAATACAGCCCCGCAGCTGCGGTAGGAAGCAAGGCAGCAGGGTTTCACTCGCTGGGTTACCCTGGCATGCCTTCTCTAGCCTACTGCATGGCCAGGCTTGCCCAATACCCAACTGTAATGAAACTGAGGAACCCTCGGAGCCTGTAAACTGCTCCCACAGCTTTTCTTCCCTTTGGGGGTCTTTGGTAGGTAGTGTTTCTTGTGACTGCAAGTCACATACGGATTTGAATGCATATTTTGTAGAGTCAAGAAGTTAACCACCTTTAGAATAAATATATATTTAAATAACGTGAGTCATCTGTGATGTACAGGAAGATTTAGTGTCCTTTTCTGGCCTTAAACTCCATAATACTCTGTATAACTATGCAACACCTAAATCGCTGGTAATTCTCAGTAGTTCTCTATGCTTTGGTCTTTAGAAACTAAGGTTGGACTGGCTAGCGCAATATTTTCAAAGGTTTTCTAATAAAGGATCCTGGGTTCATGGCACAGTCAACATGGACAATGTGTGCTAAGTTTAGCAGATAAGCTTTGCAAGCGTTTTTAGTAGTTTTACATATTTATTTGTGGAGAGTATCGTGAAAATCATGGTTACTCTTTAAGCAGTGCTTTACACAGGTAAATCATTTTCTGTTTTTACATTTTACATGTTGATGGTGGACTGCTGCCCAGCTGAATTATTTTTGGCATCAGCGTGTTTGCGCAGAGCTGGTTCTGTAGCAGACGCTCAGCCTCTGACCCCTGACGTGTCTAGATTAAATTGGGTAAACTTGTGCGCTTTGTGAAAGCTGCACGCTGTGTGTAACAGCAGAGCCTGCCTTATGAAAGGTACCTGGCAGGAGAAGCTGGACCAGACATGGTGCGTGATGCCTGATTGGCACCTTTCAAATTGAGAAGGTAATAATAAAGAGTCATTTAAAAGCAAATAATCACTATCAGTAACTGAATTGTTAATAATTAAATTTCAGTTTTGTATTTAACTTCCTCACGTTCATTTAATTTTGATCTACCTTTTTTTTTTTTTTTTTAATATTTACTGACTCTGGTCGCTTACTCCCTCACAGTCTTTCATTTCTTTCTAATGCTAAGACAATAATTAATGGTACAGTTGTTACTCAGCCTGAGTGCTGCAATTGCATTCTTTTGGGCTTCCTTCTCCTGTTTGTTATTTTTCCTCATCATTATTTTCCAAATTATTCTTTCTTTCTGACGTGGCCTCTCTTTGGGAGTCTTCATAGATCTGTTTTCCACAGAAGAATTAATTTTCTTGTTCGTGCTATGGCATAGGTTAAGCTCTTTAATATTTGACATTTTGTTCTTTCAAGTTGCTTCCTTCAGTTGCTGCAAGTAACTCTTCTTTTTGTGCTTTTCAGTTACGCTTTTCTCTACACTTTTCCATTATGCAAAGAATTGCCTCCTAATTACAAGTATCTCCCAAAACAAAAGATGATGAGTTTTAATTCAGCAGATTCAAATCTGGTCTGGTTTATGTTGTTACGCATCTTTCTTGGTAAAACATTAAGTTGGTCAATCTGTACCTTTAATGAGTGAGCCGGAGGAATTAAGTTCCTTATTTTTAAAATGAATACTTTTTTTCTGACTTTTGATTTAGTTGTTGGGTTCTTTACCCAACTGCACAGCCTGGCAAGGTATCAGTTTCTGGAAAAGATAAAAAGGGGTTGTGGAATGAGGAAAAAATCCTTCAGGTGAAGGAGAACCCTCTTTTCCTTAAAGATGCAAAAAGCCCCAAAGAACAGCATTAATACTTTGATGCTCGTCTTTGATGGTCTGTATTTGGCTAACAGTACAGCAAAATTTGCTCAGAGTGATCGCATCAGTGACTGATGGAAAATACTTCCTTTAGTAACAGCATTTTAATAGAGGAGGGAAGCATCTTTGACAGTCTCTCTTAAGATTTTTGTTGGTTTGGTTTTGTTTTTTTTTTTTTTTTTTAAATCCATGGTCATGTTATGGTACTGTTGTGCTACAATCAACAAAGCTCAATGACACCAGGAAACGCCTAGCACAGTATTTCTAATAGCTTCAAAAAATGAAAAACATCTTTTTTGAAGTTCTAGTATAAAATGTAAAATATTAGCATTATTGAGCTGCCTGTTTAAAACTGTAATGATCAGAGCAATAAAGTTGGGGAATGACTTATGCCTTGGTAGGTTATCTCCTTAAGATTATTCCGTGTTGCTAAGTAACATGATTTGGTATTTCATTTTAAAACGTATGGTATATAATGCATAATTGATTTTAAAATTTGCAATTTTTTTTTCGGTTTTAGTCAATTGAAGAAAATGAAGTTTATCTGCCTAATGATGAGCTCTGGATCTACGAAATGGATAGCGGGTTATGGTGAGTTGCATAACTTATATTTAATTAATATATAAAGTTGATCTTTGCATAGATTATAATTAGCTGCAGTGAAAAGACTTACTTCAGTTCCATGAGTTATTGGTCATGTTCCCTGGAGTTTAAATAGCAGATGTTTAATGTGAAGACTGAAGAACAGACATATGTTCTTGCAAATTGCTGTAGGAAACACATTAATTCCTTAAGTATCATTGTTTTTTTCAAGAGGATGTTTGAAATGGCTGGCTTAAGGCTCTGTTGCTAAAACAGGTGCATTTTATTTGTGCGTTTATTTTGGCTTAGTTCTGCATACATTGATTTTTATGTTAAAAGGAATATTTAAACACTGGATATTTGGGTTCTTGATCTATTTACAATTATATACTTTTTGTTCTTACTTGTGTTACAAGTGTATTTGCATAAATAACTTACAACTATCCAGATCTTGCGCATCACTAGCAATTTAATCTTTACATTTTATATTCATTGTGTTCACACATCGTATGTGGGGAGAGATAACAATGGCTATTTTTTAAGATTTCCAGTGGTTTCTATTACAATAATTGCATTTGGTCTTGTAAGGTAGCATGCATTTGTGCTTATATATGTTTTCTGCCAGCTGTCTTTCTAGTCTCCCACCTGTTTATATATTTCTTGCATACCATATTCAGGAGATTCATTGCATACCCATATTCAAGGCAACAATTTGAAATGGAGGGAAAAAGGGAGGAGGGCTAGATCAGGAAGGTGTCTTGTAGTATGTATGAAATTCCACATCTGTGCGGTCAAGTCACTGACTTTGAAAACAACAGTTTGCGTATGGTTAGCTGTGAAGTTCTAGCAAGTCTTTTTTCTTTTTTTTTCTTTTTTTTTTTTTCTATTTTTTTAAGATTGCACCCTCACTGAGACTGTGGTTTGCTGTCTGTTTCTTTTGGTGAAAGGGTTGCCTAAAGCAGCCTCATACTCGTTTTTCACCCCCGATGTCCCCGTATCGGTTGTACTGGTACAGCTGTTTATATGGTCACACGGGAAATTGGATCAGGAAAGCGATCTGGGTTAAATATAACTTTTCTTTTTTCAAGGTTATTTTTAACCTGGATCCGTTCTTGATCTCATTCAGTTTACATCACAGGCAGTGGTACGCGTACGGCTGAGCGCGCCGCAGGACACGGGAACAAGCAGGAATGAGAGGGCAAGAGCAGAGAAGGGAAAGGTGGGCTGGCCGGTGGCAGTGCTGCTGCCAGAGCAAAGCTATTTGGAAGCAGTGCCCTTAGCAGCTGTTAACAAGCGCTGTTTTCCATAGGGACAGGTTACACCCACATCATTCACATCTGGTGATCTAGCGCATAAAAAGCTTTTTGCTTTAATGGCTGCTTCCAGTTCTTTTAGGTCGGTCAAGCGGCAGAACTCAAAGCTGTAAGAATCCTTTTCTCGTGCATAGCCATCAGTGATAGAAGTTGAAGGTGTCTGATAAAGATGCGGGTGTATCCAAGAAGGGAATGAATGGAATTGGCTGAGTCAGCAAGTGTGGTGATACTAGACCTAGCAGAGAGAAGAAAAAGTGGAATCGGGCTTTGAAGGTGGGAGACCATGACTGAGGGGGGAGACCGGGCTAAGGACCCGGTTGGAAGGCACAGAGTCAGGTGGAGAGCTGAGAAAAATGAACGGGAACAGCAGGGGAAGGAAGCTTCAACCAGAAACCGTGGGGTGACAGCAAATGGGATGTCGGCAGCAAAGCTGGGGCAAGGAGTTGGAGTGCCAGCGCGGAGAGGCTGGGATTTGGCTGCTGAATCTACAGAGACTGAAGGTGTGGCAACAAGGTGGAAATCCTAAACAAATCACATGTCCTCTGTGCACGTACGTGTGAGAGGGAAATGCAGGGCCCTGCCTTCTGTAGAAATTTCAGTTCCTAGGAAAGCTCTTTTCAATGCAGAGTGATGATTCTAAGCGCAGTCTTGGCCTAATGCTCAGCCTCGTGAGTTCGGCAGAAAGCGAGTTTTGTCAGGTAGTTGTGTAGTGCTTGAGATTGTGTGATGTTAGGATTTGCATCGCAGGAAGTTACTGGTTTGTACGTGAGAATAGCAAGGAAAAGGCTAGGAGCTGCTGCTGCTGCTGAACAGAGGACTCATTGCTAAAATTGGCATTATTGAAGATTTTTTTATTATGCTAAATGCAGTGCAAAATGCAGTTTTAGAGTGGGTACCAAAATTAGTGAGTACTTCTGACCTTTATTTCTACTTCTGCCTTAGTTTTCCATTTGTTAAGTATCAGCAATACCATGTTCTCATTTCAGGAGTTTTTGGAGTTAAGAGTATTTCCAGGTTTTGAATAATTAATGTTTCAGCTCTACTAATGCTCTCTTAATATGGGCTTCACCTTCAGAAAAACTGAGATGCTTCATAAACACACGCACAATATTCACGTGAAAGTCCTCTTACACCACAGGAGCCTGACTTCGTGTATCAGCTGTAGTTTCTAGTGCTAGCTATGGCCAAAACATTGCAACTGTATTTTTAGGTTTAAGTCTAAAAATTATTAATACATCTGTGTTGGGTTTGTTAATTTTAGCAGGTTTGAAAGCAGCATTATAAGACTTAATGTCTGTGCTAAATTGCAGGACAATGCACCTAATGGAAGGAGAGTTACCTACCTCCATGTCAGGAAGCTGTGGGGCAAGCATTAATGGGAAGCTGTACATTTTTGGTGGATTTGATGATAAAGGATACAGTAATCGGGTATTGTATTCTTTTCTTTCATAGCATGTTGTATTTGAATGCATAATAATGCTGACCTTACTGTTTTGTCTGGTGTACTTTGCATTTGAATGAAGAAATTTAAGGAAAAGCTCTATTTTTGTAGAAAAAGTTTACTTTTAAACTGGCAAAAAACTTTAGTTTTTGTTTTAATGTTCAGCTCCATATATTTTTCTGGGATTTTTCACTGAATCATAGCTTCAGATGAAGACCCATTACATGAAACCTTCTGTATTTGTTTCTGAGAACTGCCAGTGCTTTCCCAATTGCTTTTTTTTTTTTTTTTAAATATGTTGGCAGCCATAATTGAAACTGATCTCAGAATATCCCTTTTATTTTTGCTCTTTGATAGTGATTACCTTTCTTATATAATCAGCTAATAATTAAAGTTAAAATATAGCTACCAGTTTTCATTGTAACTGAAGGCTGGAGTAGCAAAGTAGAGGAAATGAGCTGTTGTATCATTTAGCGTAGATGAAGTCAGGGTTCAGTCCTGGCTAGAAAATAACGGAAATGGAGCCTGTAGTCGGATCTCAGTTTAGTGCTCGGTTCCCAAGCCTTGTTGGTATTTGTGCAGTTACCTGGTTAGGTTAGGCAGAACTACTGACACTTCTGCCAGTAGAATGGAACCGAGAGCTGTTTGGCTCGCCGAAGTTTTTTGCAAGGCTTCAGCTGACTCTGGAAGGAGCAGGAGATGAGCGTTCTGGTCTGGCTGAGAGAAGGCAAGGAAACGTGCTGCTAATTCTCTCGCTTGTTGTGTTCTTGTTGTGTATCGGATTCTTCCTATAGGTTGCTACAACCTGTAAACTTCACTGTCAATTCCTTTTTTTTCAAAGGAAGTAGTGTATTCTGGGGGTGGTGGGCTGTTCTTTTTGCTGGTGATTTGTGCTGGGTTCTTCGACATCATTTATACTGAAAATGTTGTAATTTTTTTCTTTTAAGCTGTATTATGTTAATTTGCGAACAAAAAATGGAACCTATAGGTGGAAAAAAATTACAAATTTTAAAGGTCAACCTCCTACACCACGTGACAAGCTTTCCTGCTGGGTGTATAAGGACAGGTAACACATTAAGAATATTTAATATGTGTTAATTGCAGAGAGGAAGTACTATAAAGTGAAGAGAACACGGGTTTGGGATTCATGAAACTCTAATTCTTAGCTTGACTTGCTATGGGATTTTGTGTAACTCTCCTAACAACTTTCTGCCAGAGTTTTCTCACATGTGAGCTGAATTAACGGTAAGTATAAACCCACTTTAGGAGAGGGTTGGGAAATGTAGTGAAAGTTTCTGGAATGCTTTGAGACTTTAGATAAAAATCACTATGCATCTATTACTTATGGTTTTAATTTTAACACGTTAAAAGTCAGTATACAAATTACATTTTTTTTTGTTACATTATGTAAGCATTAAATTATTACCTGCAATAAAATATATTTAGTATATTTTCAAGGATTTTAATAGCATACAAATGCTGACAATTGCAGAGGCATTTCAGTGAGTATCTTTATTTTCTAAGAACAAAGTCAGCGTAGATATTTGTGTTGTAAAAGTTACTGAGTGTATTTGGAAAAAATACTTAGCTAAAAATAAATACTTCACATTTTGTGTTTATTATGGAAAGTGTCTGGATATTGTGGCATGTGCAGTCACAAGAAAGTGACATGTCAGTGATTTGTTATAAAAGTTATTGTAAACAAGAAAGAATGTGATATACAGTGAACACTATCAAATGTAAATGATGTATCTGTTTCTGGAGTCCACAGCTAGAGGGGTTCTGCATAAACTGTATAATGCCTCTCAGCACTGTATCTTGGTTTTGTAATTCTAATTTAACTGCAAGACATACGAAATTACGTATATTTGAACAACTTCTCCGGAGCTGTTAATACAAGATTATTCAAAACTAAATTAATCTATTCAGAGTATCATGTAATCCACATACTGAGAAAATTACCTACTTGAGGTGGCAGAGTGTAACCTTTTCATTTACAAAAAGTATTTGGGGACAAGCTATGCACCTTTTCAGAAGTATACCTTAAAGTTTCACAAGATGTGAATTTGCAGATGAGGATGTCGCGGTGTATTGCACAATGCTTTCAGTAACTCTGTTTCCCTAGGAATGTCAGTCTGGAATGACCTTCACCATCCCATCATTTCCTAAATTGCCTTCTCCCAAGATCACTAACAACTATACCAAATATCCTCAAATGTTGAAGTTAAACAAAACTTTAGGAACCATTACTTATGGATGGCCATTTCATGGGTGGAATTTTAGGCTGGGAGGTGTGTAACAATACTTGCAATGCAATATGTTCAGTAGTGCTTAGTTGAAAGAATCTCTGTATAAGCTAGGGAAGGGCTTTGTGGGTCACAGGCAGTCTGTGGGCTGAGCCTTGGGAACACTTGTTGTGAAAAGCCGTATACAGAAGGCTAACAAACATAGCAGGAGCATAGGAATTTCAGTAAAAAGGGCAGGAATTCTAGCAGAAGCATAGGCAGTTCACTGTCTTGCGTGTTATGTGTCATTTTGAGGCTCGTGTCTGAAAATGTGACTGTGATAAGCTTGGGGATGGAGGAATAGAGAACAGGGACTTTGAGGTATCTTGAACCTCCTTCCTTGCTTCTGTGGATTTCTGTCAGGGTTGTCGAGGAGTGTAACAATATTACCTTCATCTCAGTAAGGTTTTCTGTGTAATTAGGTGCGATATTTAAAGTATTTTAATTTGTCTATATTATTAATAGCACAGTAGGTAAACCAAAATTTGAAATTAATTATTACAGCTTATTCATTTGAATGTTATTTACAAAACAGCTAAGTGAACTTATTTTTTTATTGTTATTCTTTTAGGCTAATATATTTTGGTGGCTATGGCTGTAGGAAGCATAATGAACTGAGTGATTGTTTTGATGTCCATGATGCATTTTGGGTAAGAGATTTGTCATAATTTAGAGTGATCTGTCCTTTCTGATTGTCAAAACGTGATCTTTTATACTATCCTCAGTAAGTATGAAAATCTGTCTGATTTTTCTTTTATTTGTAGCATCAGCAGAAATGCAAATTAGAATCTTCTACTTAGATTTGAAATCTCAGATATTGCATGTTGGGAGCGGTGGGTGTTCAGTGTATTCCACGTACCCAGTGCTAGGCTTTGAGTGCAATGAAACAAAATGCTGTCAAAGCAGGAACAAAGGCAGTACTTTAAATCTGAAGACATATTTTAAATATAAAACTCCCAGAAATTTTTAGAATTTATTTCCTTGAAGTAACGGTAGGGAATTTATAGCTTCACAAGTCAAACTGACAAATACTTTTGGTTAATTTCTTTAATTTGGTATCCAGAGTAAATGCCATTAGTTTAAGATGCCTGGATTAGCTAGTTTCCTATAATGATTTCTTACAGCTAATAGAAAGAAGGAGACTGATTATGTAGTGACAAGAATTAATAAGAAATAGATATGCATTCAATGGAGTATCGATCCTTATAGCAAATGTTAAATATTGACTTACAGAAATGTATTTCTTTGTACAATATATTTATTTCTCAGTATGTTGCACTCGGAATTAGAAGGTAGAATTTGTCTACTGCAGTGACTGGTGTCGGAGCCCAAAACCCATTTTCAAAAGCGTCATCAGCCCTAACATTCCCAAATGCTGTTGACCTTCAGCTAGACCTGAGCTGCTGCATTGTTATTAAAAATATTAACAGACGTTTCTTTTAATAAAATTCTGTACTTAGTTTATTTTCTGTTCACTTCTAGGTTTGTGTCCTTTAATAAGCACAAAGACTTTAAAACAGAATAAACTTATTTTTAATTTTTTAACTTATTTTTTTAGGAAGGACAGATATTCTGGGGATGGCATAATGATGTTCATGTTTTTGATACAACCACACAAACTTGGTCTCAACCAGCAATTAGAGTGAGTGGTTTTTAGTCTTGTCTTTTGACACAATTGTGATTTTACTGCATTTTGAGTAGTTATTGTGCTCTAGAAATTGATGTTGGCAGAAGTAATTTGAATATGTTTAATATCGCTCAGGCTTGTAACATTAAACAGGAGGACACTCAGTGCATCTGAAATGTGGAAAATTCAGAACCAATATGAATTTTTTTTCCCACAGGATGTTACTAGACTGGTGTTTTTTCTATAATGTGGTTCTGATGCAAAAAATATTCTAAGCTTCAGAGAGGGCTGAAAGAATAACAGTAGTCTTGAAATCTAGTCTCTCTTGATTCATTATTCAGCTTTTACAGGCTTAAAAAAGGCAAGGGGAGAGATGGTAATTGAACAAGCATCTCCCAGTCACGCTATATTGTTAGAATAAACAGATCAGGTGCTCTTCGGCAAATACATTATTTTAATAGTCTTCCAAAGGAGCATGTGTACTTACTTTACCAGTAAAATAGTAATGCACACATTTCTATTTATTGATATTAATATGATAGTATACTATAATGGTTCATAAAATCCTGGTGAGTTTAAGAAAGAACTCAGTAGAAGTATATTGTAATGAGTGTCTGACACTGTTTTATAGTCTTTATGGGATGTTCTAAAATGCAAAAAATTACCTTTGAAAAGTAAAAGCCAATTTTACTATCTTTATTTCTGATTTACACAGGGAATACTTTTTGGCATGTGGCTATTGGATGTAACATCAAATTTTAAGATCTGATTTCCAGAGATTTTTTTACCAGTTCCTGATGGTTCGCACTTTGGAAAAATAAAGCTGCACAGGACACATCAACAATAACTGATGTGCTACTGTAATTTTATGCTTAGGAATTAAAGATTAATTGAATTTCACTTAAGTAAAGCAATGATAAATCAGATCAAGAGGGAATATATTAAACATTAGCTACTGAGGGAACTCAATTAAAGCTGTCCTTGGCAAATATGTATATCCTCTAATGTCTGTGAAGTCTTGGACATGACTACAAATTATTTCCTTTTAAAGTTGCAGTTCTGGCAGCATATTGATGCATGTTGGCCTTACTTTTGCAATCTCTGTGGTACTGACTTGCCAGTAGCATTGGCTGGCACTTTGATGATGTTCTGAAGGATCTTATTTTGGTTCTTTCAGGGTGGAGATCCACCTCAGCCTCGAGCAGCTCATACATGTGCTGTGCTGGGAAATAAAGGTTACATCTTTGGAGGACGAGTGCTGGTTAGTGTTTAATTAAAACTTTTTACTGTCAGTAATATTATTTCCTTGGCAGTTATTTTTTTTATAGCAAATTCTTTTTGTAATAGAAAAAAATGCAAAATATTTTTGGCCTGACCTGTATGTTAGAGGCGTTGAATCCAGGATGCTTCTTTTCATCCCAGTCTACAAAAAGAGGAGTCTGTCTTTCTGTCTGTAGCATTAATGATGAAGCATATACTGTCCCCAAAAGGGAAGAAACAGATGACTGTATGGTAAATGCAAACGTTTATAAATCAACAAAAATGGCTGATGTATGTGTAACCTCTGCAGGAGATGGTTCTTTGAGAGTGGAGCAGAAGCAAGCCTGCTGATAGACCAGGTTTAAATAAATGACGAGATGCTAGCATTCTGTGCTTGCTACAGCTTAGCAGATCTATACATCAGACCTGCTGGCTTTTTTTTCCCCGTTTCACTTAATGAAATGCTAGCAACTAGTAAATATAACTGGGATTTTAGCTTGTGCTTCTCCCCCTGGCCCCCGCTCCCTGCTGAAGAAAGAGGAAATGTGTAAGAACAGTCAATTTCTCACGTACTCATCTCTCACACCCTGATGTTTACCTTCTGGGAAAGCGAAGTTCAGAATAGCAGTTGGGATACAAGATTTTATATTTACAGTTGCAACATGCGGTTCTGAACGGTAGGAAGTAACAGATCTCAGTTGGCTTTATAATTTAAACTTTTGTCATTTTTTGCACATAAGTGACTGAAATACAGATGTCTGGAAGAGCAGCAAGTGATTATAATGTCTGGATACAGAGGTATTAGTCTCCATACGTTCAAGCTGGTACAGATGCTGCAGCATGTTACCTGATAGCACAGGTCCTTCCAGTCCTGTTCAGCCTCTCCTCTGCTCTCTGAATGCCAACTTTGCAGTCTCAGTCTTTACCTTTAGCATGCTCTGTGCCCTTGATACAGCAATATGTGAAGCACACTGTAGAGATTGCTGTTAACAGCTTTATTCTGTGCATCCAGTATAAGCTCTTTACTGCAAGAGTAAGGCTTGTATTTGCTTTCTGACTAGTTGATCCAAGACTGTACCATTTAATACACTGTGGGAGGATCTTAAATGTGTTGTCCCTTAGGTAATAGTTAAAGGCAGCATAAGAGCTGTCTGTTTAGGATGCAATCAGTGCATACTTAAATCAAGGCTAGAATCTTGCTATAATCTTAACTTTTTTTAAAAAAAAAAAAAGTCATAGGCATCATCCCCCGGTTGTCTGTACCTAACAAACTTGAAGCCACCACTGGTAAGCGAGGAGATACTAAAACCTCTCAGCCACACACTTAATTTTCCTAGTACTAGTCAGAGGACATTTTCTCTTCAGTTCTCTGCTGAAGCATTAATGTAAGAATTTAAGCTTGAGGCAGCAATCCAATATAAAAAACATATTCCTGTCTTATGTCTGAAAATAAGGATGGTAGTAGGTAGTCTTAACTAATGCAGGCTCCCTTATCGTTTGTACGTTTTTTTGCAAGAATAGTTTCTTTATGGGCTGGAAAGCGCACCAACTGTTTTTAGAACTGCTGCAAAAGCATAGTGAAGATAATATTTTTAAAGGTCTCTGTATGAGCTGGAGTTTATAAGGAATGTGAGAAACAGATTCTGTAAGGCAAGTAAAAAAAAAACCTCCTAATTTAAGTTACTGTGTACTCTTCCATATTTTTTTAAATTTACGTTTTTAGCTCTTTTTACCTTTAATTATATTCAGCTAAAGGATGAGACTTGGTGCTTTCTATCTCTACTACTGTGAAAAGTAACAGTGAAGAAGCTTTTGAAAGCCCTCAGTGCTGCATTTCTATAGTTCTGTTAGATGAAAGAGAAGGAATTAACTGTTTGGAAATGCCCTCCAATGAACATATGCCAACTTAATCTTGGCAAGCTGCCCTAACCTAAACCCTGTATTCTCAAGTACTTGCAAATAAAACAGGGTAAAATTGCACTTTGTTCCCTATGCCCTGTTTTTCATGCTGTAAAAGCTGTACTCTCCGGCAGTGCTCTTCTCGGGGAAAGTCTACAGTTCTGTTACAAAATGGCTTACTCCTGCTTGCTCAGACAGAAACCAGACGTACAGATCAAGGCAGGTTCAGAATGGCCACCCAATGGCCAGCCAGTTTTTCAGTTTGAATCGCCTCCCACAGCTTCAGGAAAAGTTTTTACCCAAGTACCTTTTCAGAGCAATCAGAAAAGAAAGTAACTGAAATTGATCCTGTTTATTCTTACCATTCTGCCTTATGTGGCCTTTCATACAGGCTCACAATCTCTGGAATTGTTGCTAAAGCCCCACCTCTTGACTGAGAGAGACCGGCACGCAGTAGCTTCCAGAGCTGTAGGTTTGGACAAACTTGATTTGCAAATAACTCAGGAAATAAAGGGATATTAAAGAGATTGAAAAAGTATCTAGTCTTACTTGGATCTTGTGCGTCAGCGTTAGCTGTGCCAGGCTAAGCGAGCCCTGTGCCTCTGCTACGGACTCGCTCTTTCGTGTCTGCTGTATAAATGAACTCTTGCTAACCACAGCTGAATTGAATCCTGCTCCTCATTTAGCAAGCCTGCAGACATGAGAGGGAAAGAATCCTAGATGTGAAGAAGTAAACACGCAGCTCAGGACCTTCTGGCCTACCGTTTATTTCTGAGCACTTCCTCAGCCTTCAAAGCCTTGCTCCCTCTGCCTTTTGTTAGCAAGGGCTATCTCTGTGTGCCGCAGAGGTCTGCGCACCAGAAACAGAATAGCACTGAGCGTTGTGCCCAAGCTAGTTAGGGTGGCTGCGCTGTGCCTGTTGCAACTGAACTGCTTTGTAACTCCAGCTAGGATTCTCATGCAGCCTCTGCAAGTGAAATTATTGGTAACCTGGAGCTCGCCTGTCATTTCTCCACTGTGCTGTTGCATGATTAGATGTGCCCTGAGAGGACATGCCCTCTGGCTTCTATTTAACTCTGACTATTTGACTACAGGATTCAGAAATACAAGAAGGCTCTGATCTGAAAAGGTTTTTCTCTTCCTCAGGCAGCATCAGCTTCCTTAATAACCATTTGCTAAATTTCAGTGAAACCGCTTGGGAACGGTGTCGGAGAAGAGTAAAATTTTGGAAAGCTCTATTTAATTTTGTAGGAGAGCAGCAAGTGTAATTTTCACCTTAGTGATACTCTAGTATTGATTCGCTTTCTATCCTAGAAATAAAAGGAAGGCAACTTATAAAGGTTAGGGAACATTCAGTGGGGCTTGAGGAATTAATGTAAGTCGTGAAACAGGAAAGGAAAGCTAATGACATCAGAAAACGCTACATTTCCTGACAACAGGAGTAACTCCTCCCCAAAGGATGAAGTCGCATTTCTCCATAAATTAAGGAGCAAATACGGGGTTGCTCTGCTCCTCCTTCTCCTTCTAGTTCACCATAATACAAATCTTCCCAGGGAAAAGGCTCTACAAGGAACCAGAAAGGGCCAGGAAGTGTCATGAGGCTTCTCCTATTCATCTTTCTGGGAGGAAAGGGCACCTTTTTCCAAACTTGGAGCTAGAACTGGTAAAAGAAGATGATGATGATGATGATCAAAATCAATTGTACCAGGAATCATTTGAAAACAGGCTCAGAAGTATTATGTGGACTCTGTTCCTCCAGGTAAGCCCCTGAAAAAACAGAACTGGGAGAAAGTGGGAAGGAAGGAGAGTTAGTCCGAAAGTCGATGCAAGTCTCATGTTTGATTTAAGTGGAAAGTTTTCATGTAAAGAATGATGCAGTAATAAAACAAAGTCTTTCCAGCAGCTCTTCACACATCTGATGCCTTAATGTATGCATGTTTATATTTCCTGTTATCCTTTCTGTCACTGAAGATCAGAAGATACGTTGAACTGCAGTCCTTCTCTTACAAAGATTTGATCTGTAATAGCTGATTGTAAATCTCAGAATGGAAAGCTGCACAGAGTTTGCTGTAACAGCAGTGAGCTGCAAATATGTCACCCTTAATGCCTTTCATCGTGCTAGAAAGCTAATCCTGAGACGAAGCAGATCCTGGTTAATGTTTACGAGGCTGCAAATAAATGAACATGCTATAGCTAAGTAGGATGTCTTAAGGAGTCCTTGTAGCTCAAAGGGAAACGCAAGCCCTCTTACGAGGCTTGATGCCTTTAAGCCCATTAAGAATCATTTTAGGATTATCAGCTAAATGATTAAACATAGTAGGTAGCACTTACAAATACGTGAGAACCTGCAAGAAAACTTTGCATGTGGCAAGTGACGATACTATAACCTGACCGTGCGCTTTACAGTTTCCCAAATAAGGGTTGGGTAGAAAGGCATTTTCATTTGTTAAAGCTATGTTAAAGGACTGAATCTTAGACATAAATGTCCAACTGGTGCTGTGTTTTGAATTCAAAATGAGGTTGATGTAATTATGCATCTGTCAATCTGTTGACTCATGAGAATGTAAAGATTATAATACATTGATTTCCCAGGGACCAAGAAACTGAAAACTGCTCTGTCTTCTGCCTAATGCCTAGGAAAGGAAAGTCAGCGAGGAGCTCTTGAACAGGATCTTCTTGAAACCTTAATTACCAACATAGCAGCAACTTCCTTTCTTCCCTTTCTTTAATAGACATCCTCCGTATCGAACTGTGTTATTGCAAGATGATGAAATATTTTTAGTTCTAGAGGCCAGGATGTTGCTTTCTCCCCACCCTACCCCCAAGTGTATAGCTGTGTACAGGTACAGCAGAAGATACTAAGAAATTGCATTTTGCTTTCTGCTTGTATAACTTGTTCCTCATCTCCTTCAAAGCCATCTGAAGGAGCAGGAACCTGCGTAGACTTGTCATGGAAGACAGATCTGTTCCACTAGCTGTCAGTTGGACCCCACGTTATTGTTACAGTCGCCCTCTTGCAGGGATAAAGTTTCTCGGGCAGTGCACAAAAGCCCTTGCATTCTGCTATTCTTTAGCCTACTGGCCTCTCTGAAGGCGCTCCCAAAATGCTAGTTAACAGTCTCTTCCCTTGGACAGAAAAGGGCTAGCACGTACTTGATCAGAGGAGGCCGTAGCTATCCTGAAAACCTTGCTGTTTCCTGAAATACCCCGAGAGACTTTCCATAGCTCTGATGCACAGCTTCGGAAGTCTCAAACTCACTCACTGGCTGAGTTCTCAGGGGTAAAACTACTCCTATTCTGACTTAAATGACAAGTCTAGTTTCTGCCTCAAAGGATCTGCAAGCTGGAGAAAGGCTTATTCTAATAGATCTATGGACTACCCTAGGAGAAAAGAAATTGTAAGGTAAGGCAAGATATATTTCCCTACTTCTCAGATATTGTTTTGTAGTACCTAGGGGAATCACAAATATCAGTCAAGTGTATTGCGAGCCATTGAAAATATTGCTATGGTCTAAAGCAAAGAAATTCTTTCTTATATCCCCCCCCCCCCCCCCCCCGATGTTTCTAAAGCAATTACTTTCTTCATCTCAAAACAGAGGCAGGTATGCAAGTGTATTGATTTCCCCTTGTTCTTATTGACACATTCTGTTACTTTTATGGCAAATGCTAAAGGGTCATAAAACGTTGTTGTTGCTAGTAGTAACTTTGCGAAAGGGCTTGCCTTCCGGAAAAGAGAGAAAAACACAGATGTGATGAACTTTTTGTGGGATGGCATGTACTGAGTACAGTACCTACGAGAATATTTCAAGGAATAAGTGCCCAGGCAGGAGGATGCATAGTTCTGAACAGAACGCAAAGAAAAATAATGAGAGGAAGCTATATGTAAGAGTATTTATACCTTCTGCAATTACCTGCCAGGAATTCTATGGACAAAAATTGAATACCTTTGCAGGAACTGAGTACCACATATTAAACTACTATTAAAAACTAAGATTGGCCCCATAGTGCCATTGCATTACTGTAATATTCCTGACAGTTGCATGGGTTTTTTGAGAAGAAATGCTTTTCATCTGCCACATAATACAGAGTTGTTTTAAGGCACATGGGTATGGTTTTCTTCAAAATATTGTTACTTGGAATATTCTGTCTCGGGAAGGCCTCGCTGAAATACTTTGCTCATTGATTGCTTAATATAACACAACTGGGATTTTATTTATTTGTTTTAGCAAACTAGAATGAATGATTTGCACTGCCTGAATTTAGACACTTGGACTTGGTCTGGAAGGTAGGTTTCTCTCTATAACACTTAAAGTTGAATGTAGCAGATTGAAACATATTGTTAAATAGTTCCAGTGCTAATTTTGTAGCTTTTCCGAGAGGAGAATGGGAGTTTGGGGACTATTTTAACAGCTGTTATATTGTGATTTCAATTTAATTTAATTTGGTAGTGGTTACTAAGCTTTTTCTGTTCTGCACCAAAGCGTTGATGATGCTATTTTAAGCACAGCATGCAGTGATTTAACATCCTCATTTTCAAGATGGGTACATTTATCCATATGGAATTTTAGTTTGGATGTCTTTTTGAATACTGTTTTTACTATCTATATTTGGCTCGTTATGGTACAGAATGGGGAAGGATCTCCCCCCTCCAAGATAAGCATCTTAACCACTTTTTTAAAAATCAAGTAAAAAGCATGACCTAAATATTTCAGTTTTAAACTCAATCAGGTATTGGTATACTTCCTAAGATTTGTTTGTTTGCACGTAGCATTTATGATAGTGCCTACTACACGTGTAGAATCGGTGGATAGATTGTTAGCTGATAGACTACCCTGGAGATAAACAGTAACTGATGGGCGATAACCACTGTTCTGTTCCTATTCTCAAGATAACCTAATAATAATTTCATAAAATTCACGAAATACCCCTTTCCTGAGCATGTGTCAGTACTGATCCTGCTCCAGGGCTTTGTGCTTCAGGCACCTGCGGTGGGCAGCTTTAATCACCCGTGGCTGCCGATCTGATCCTGCGCTACGTGTGTTCCTCTGCCCCGAGCCGAGAGCAAAGCCAGGGAGTAGGCGCAATCCCCCATCCGTTCTTTCTTGCTGCTGATGGCAGCAGGACAAAAGTCCCACAGCGTCCTTTCAAAAAAACTTCTCTTTGAAGATGTCTTTAATTAGCACTTATGATTAACTAATCGGTTTAATTCCCCTTTTTCTTTGCTGGCTGTTTTAAAATTAAGTGTTCTACCTAAATGATAGCATTGTCCCTCTTAGACTGTGTAACTTTACCTCTGAGTGGATTGATTATTCAGATTAGCTGCTTGCCTTTGTTGTTGTTGTTGCAAGAGCAGCGGCGGTTTGGCTTGCTTTATGCCGCTTTAAAAAAAGGAAACCTGTGGCAGTAGAGTGACAAGTCAATGAAAGGAGCTTCAAGCCCTGGAGGAGGAGTGCCAATGTCAAAGTTCTGTCTTAGTCCTCATCAGCCAGTCTTCCCTTTTCTTTGGCGTATGAAAGCTAATATTGAAGTTCTTAAAAAGTCTTTTCTGTTCTTGACCTGACTACAACAGGCTGATTTTACGCACGTACACACACATATCCTTAGACTAAGGATGGTAATACTAAATGCAGCCGTTCCTAAAAACTGAAGGTTGTTCCAATACTCAATTATTTCTATATTGTGATCCAAGAATAGTTCACAAGACTTACCCAGGAGTTAGTGTAGAGTCTGATCGTTATAAATTTAGGAGCCTACTATCCAGCCATTCTATAGCACCTCTGCAAAGAGTCTTTGAGAGACCGAAAAAAAAGAGATTTAAGGGAGACTAAAAACAGATATTCAAGAGAGACTAAAAAAAAGATATTTAAGAGATTAGGAAAAATAGAGTCTTTGCGGAGTGTCTGCTGCTGTGCTGGCACCTCGCAGGAGGCAGAGCGTTCATCTTTATTCGTATCTAGAGAAATGTAATTCAGACTATCACAGGTGGCAGAATTTAGATCAGCCATTGTCAACTGCAAATCGGGGAAAATAAATAAAAAAAAAAGGGTACTTTCCTAGGGCTAGATGATGTTTTCTCCAAATAATTTATTTGTGGCTATTAATTATCTGTTATGGTAAAATCATCTCATATTACCAGGCCACCTATCAGCATGCACAAACATACAATACCTCTTAGCATGATTTCATCTCCTAATTACAAGAGGAGGAAAAATGGGTGTATCTTTCAGGACGATATCAAATTAATACTTACATTTTGACTTCAGTTTACAGTCTGTCTTTGCAAATTGTTTGCAAAACTATTTCTGGCTACACACTTCCTCTCATAAAATCGGTAGCGGTCGCTGTGTTAGAAACTGGGCATTTGTAGGGATCATCTCCAATATAAAGAACTTGGTCCCAAAAGTCCCGTGATTCCACACACAAACATTGTAAAATAAGACAGAGTAAATAAATAAAACAGGCCAGGGTTTGGCTTTTTTTCTCTCTCTTTTTTTTTTTTTGTCTGCAATTCACATAGCAAATAAGTTCTTGCTGAGACCTATAAAGTTATGTATTAACAGTGTGAAGTAAAGAAAATCACTCTATATCCTTTGAGTACCAGCAACAGTTTTGAATCGTTCGAATCAGACAGTCCATTTCCAGCTGAAAACTGCCTCTAAAAAGCCCTAGTGTCATTCCAGTATTTTACAGGGGGGGGAATTCCTTCAGACTTGTTTGCTGTCAGTGTATTTTTCCCTCCAGGTATTTCTTGCAAGGAACCTTTCCTTTCTTTATGCTCTAGCTTCACATTCCTTTCTAGTGAAATTTCTGATCCAATGCTGAATGAAAAATTGGGCAGGATACAACCTTTCTGGTCTTGATAGCAGAATTATCTCAGGCATTCTGCAGCTGCACAGAGATTGCCTTTGATTGCCCATGTGAATTCTCACCACATGAGACTCAAGGATTTAATACAGATTAAAAAGTTGGGCTGTCTGAACGCTGCTGACCAAGACAAGTTGACTGCAGGTGTTTGAAGTTCTTCTGTACAGATCTCCCAGCGAGGAGGATTTGGCTTGTGCAGTCCGACATTCAAATTCACTTCTTGGACATCCTCTCCGAAAAGAAAAATTCCAAATGCAATGATGATTTTATTTAAAGCCCCACGGTTTTTCATTAACCAGTCATGTCAGATTTTTTTCTTATTCAACTCTATGCAGGTTTATTGAGGAATTGCGTAATATTAACATATTAATCCAGGAATATCTTCCACATGAGATGGCAATTTTTATTTTAGTTGCCGCTACCCAGAAGTTACCTTGCCTTCCCTGAGCTCCACTGACCTGTTATTCAAAATGTTCAATATTATGTTATTTCTGTTACTGTGATCATTTTCTCTGTCAGTAGCAGGAAAGATTGAAATGTTATCACCCGTCAGTATCTGGTATATATTTTTCTAAGCATCAAAGCCTGTTGTATCTCAGCACAGTCTGCCTCTTTTGCCAATTTTAGAAGCATCTTATACAAGAGTTGTGCGAAGCAGGCACTCAAACATTGTGACTTGGCTTCAACTTCAGTGCCAAATTTAGTAGGACAGTTTTGCAATCACTGTTTAATTAGCTATGATTCTTCAGTCTTTGCTTCCAGATGGAGAACTGCTTAGCAGTCCCCAGCAGTGAAGTTCCTCTCGCTGAACTGCAGATGCCTGTATTACTCACCCCAGGCTTCCTCTGTGCTCAGTGAAGAGAAACAGGCGCTTCTTGGGCACAAGACAACTGCTGCTAAGGTAGACATCTAAAATAAATCACGAGTTGTGCTTTTCAAGGACCTGTTTCTCTTCATTGATTATAAAGGAATTATGAACAGCGCAGACAGTCATCTATGTTGTAGCTTGAGCACACATCTGTGTCTATTACACTCGCCTCACTTTAACAAAGTGGAGGAAAAAAAAAGTAACTGGTTCTTTGAGATAGAGTCTACCTGCATTGAACGTTCCTTTCTCGCCCGCTCTGGACAGTCTCCAGCTAAGATTCTGACCCCGCAAGAGAGCCTACAGGTGTTGGCACCTGCTTTTTCCATCCTCTTTCCAAAATGAGGACATATCGAGCGTGCGGTGGCCTAGATTCTTTGTGTCTAACTTTAGGTACTTTACAACAGAAGTTGCCTCTCTGCTTAGTATCAAGATACTAGGTGGGCTGATGCCCTCTGGAGGTCCTTCCTTTTCTCTGCTGGATCCTCCTCAGACAACCGTACACCTAAGTGCCTAAGCGAAGATAATGGGAATTCAGGCCACCCGCCCTTTTGTTCAGGTTCTTTGCTCCTCAGATTCTCATCTCAAGCATACCTAATTGTGCAGCTAAAATTAAATCCACAGATAAAATCTGGAAGAACTATATTTTTGTAATATGACCAGATTTTTAGAGTAGTAAACCTACATATGTTTTGTACTTAGGAATTCCACTTTTTACTAAAATTTATCTCAAAGTTTGGGTGACCCACTGTTGTCTTAAAAGGCACAATGGTTGAAGAGGTAGTAGCTTTTGGACAAAAGGTAAAGCCACAATCCTTGTATCATTTAAGACAGTTTTCCTAGGAGTGGAGAGACTGCAGCCCCTTGGGATTCATTAAATTTTATCTCAAATAACTGAGTCTGTTTACCTACATGTCCTGTGCAGTTTATTTGAATATATAGGCCTGCCTTTGCTGTCCTAAGTGCTTTCAGTTGTATGTTAAGGAGTGGCTGTAGTGATCTTAAGAAACCAACCAACCAACCAAACTAACAATCAATGTTTACATTTGATATTTACATAACTGATTGTTCAGAGAACAATTATTACAAGAAATTACTTGGTTTAGATTTGAACACCGCTCTGCTCGAGAGTGAATTCAGATTGCGTAAGTGCAGCTTTTTCACTGGGAAAATAGCCAAGCTTGTTCTAGGACAGACTAAATTAACTGTTAAATTTTCTGGCAGGTTACTTTTCAGCATTCTTTGTAAAATTGTTTTTGTTTATTTGTTTCACCAAGAATTAATATCAGTGGAGAGAAACCAAAAGATCGATCCTGGCACACGTTGACTCCGATAGGAGATGACAGACTCTTTCTTTTTGGTGGACTAAGTTCTGATAATGTCCCTTTAAGTAAGTAATTTAGAGATTATCATTCTATTGTACACTTTAGTACTAACCTCGTATAGTATGCACACTTGTTGTCTTTCTCAAACTACTTAGACCTAAATCTTGTTACAGAATTTTCATGGTGCTTGAATATTTCTCTAGCTATCTTATTACTTTTATAGAAATGTAGGAGTACATTGTGTAGTACAGTGAGAACGTATGATAATAAATCTTTCATCAAACTGTCTTACCATCTAAAAGAATAAAGGCAAGAGTCTCACGCATTCCGATATGAGCAAGGGGTAGCTTTCGATATCAATAGCAACTGCAGTAAGAAGATACAAATAATAATGTCGACATAATGTAGATTTCTGGATGAATAACAAATCACAGCTACAAAACGTTAAATGGGAAGTAGCGTGGTCATATGCAGAGTTCCTTTTCTAGAAAAGGCAACTTCTTTTCATGAAAAAATTTGAAATTAGTGAAAGGAGCTTTAAGTGTCACCGATATATTTCACTGGGAGGGGGTGATTTTCAAAGGGACATTGACCTGTTTTCTCAGTGTAGCTAAAAGAAAAAAAGTAAGTGTATTTTAATTCCAGATTCCAATGCAGTGAGCTTTCTGTGACTGAATGGTTAAGTTAACTTGCATCTTTTCAGTTTTTGTAATTTAATGTGGTGATGATGTTACTGTTATCTTAATATAATGTCCTTTTAGACCACAGAGCTTTTTGTATAAATAAATAAAAATGGTAATACTTTGTCCCAGGAAAAAGTACTAACGTATGTTCTCCTTTGTAGGTGATGGCTGGATTCACAGCATTACGACAAATGGATGGAAACAACTTACCCATTTGCCTAAGAGTAGGCCTAGGTATACAAAAATAGATAACGGTTGCTGAAACTTAGGCATTTTAAAATATTACGTAATTTTAAATTATTGAACAGTATTTTTAAACTACATTATAAGAATATTTTAGAAAATTAATGCAGTATGATTGAATAGTTTGCTTTACTAACTTACGTTCCTTCATACTTGATACAGCATTATTACTTTCTGTATTTGTTGTAGTTGATGCTTACTTGCATTGCAAGATTTTTTTTGTGATGAAGGATCTGGGTGTCCAACTAACCTGGTGTTCTATAGCTAAATTATTTTTATATAAGAAAATGTATATCATGTAACTTTTGAGGAATTAATAACCTATGAGAATAATAAACATTGATTAATGTTGATACGTTATTAGAAACATGGAGGAGACAACCCTGAAAATGTTGATCCACCTTTCAGGATTCAAAAGTATTATAAAATATCTTGTTTGTTTGGGTTTTCTTCCCTGAGCAGAAGCAGCTAATTATGATTACAGTTTTGCAAAACTGAATTTAGCGCTAAACAGCAAATGACTGTGGAGTTTTGTTATTTGAAGGACTTCGCTGCCAACCAAAAAGGACCTAGTTCTAGAACGTGTATTGTTCATACTGGCCACAATACTGTCTCTTCTAGAGTCTGTTCCCCTTCCCCCGCTAGTTAAAGACTACAGAAAAAGATTGATTCTTTCTGACTAAAGAAAGCGAGTTTCATGCTCTGAACCTGAAGGTTATTTAGAAGCTGCCATTGGAAACAGGTGCTTGCTGAGCACAGACTTTTTTTTTTAACCACAGTATTTATAGTGTAAATACTATTGAGTTGATTTGCTGTAGATAGTAAATACTCAGTTTTTCATGGAATTCATTCTATACATTCACCCAGGTACTCTCAGCACAATTTTATATCGTTCTTTTAGCATAGCATACAATTCTGGTCTGGCATTTGTATGCTTCCTGCCTTATGTTCTGTTTTCTATTAGTGAAATATCTTTACCGCAATTAATTTTCTTCCTGTTTTATCCTATTCTAGGGTGTCTTTTAACTATAACAGCACTGTTAGACCAAGTTTGCTGCTTTCTTATATTTCAAACTCTTTCGAGCCCAAATAAACGTACACCTTAGCTTTGTAGAATATTTTCTGTCTTTTTACAATCAGCGAACCGATGAAGGGACTGATGACTGCCTTAAATAACAAAGCATATCATTAGCAGTCAAGGATCACGTTTGTCTTCGTGTTCAGGTCTTAACATGGATGATCTCATGGAAGTCAACTGCTGAAGTGGACTGCCTCACCTTGCGTAATTATTTTTGGTGGTGCATCCTGAAAAAGGATCAGGAAGGGACAGCGTGTGCTCTCTCTGCAGGCAGCAGCCCAGGGAGCTGCAGCTCAGCCTTCACTCTGCAGTTAAGCGGGGCCAATGTTTGTGCCCCGGGTGGCGGTAGGGCTGGCTGTTAGGTGCCTGGGACTCGTGAGCCCCAAGTGGCTTTCGGGCAGTTCAAGGGCAGATCCCGTACTGGGCTACAAAGCGGAACTGTCACTGGGCTGTGCTGGCAGAGAGCAAGCCACCTTCCTTGCTGCAGCGCCAAAGAGGGTTCCTCAGGCTGACGCTGCCAAATTTGCTGAGGACTCTGCTGCACGCACAGCCCAGACCCTCCTAAGAGCTTTTGGGTCCCATGCTGACCAGGCTGAGAGCTCCCTCAAATCCAAACATGTCCTATGGTTCTCCACCATCTGAAGGTTGTGGTATGCGGTTTGTAGGCTGAGGACAGTTGTGTTTCATTGACCTAATTCTTTATTGAAGTAAATGACACCACTCCCCCACCCCATTTTTTTTTTTTTTTTTTAAAGATACTTCAATAACCTTTTTCAGGAACTCCTGGGAACATGGATAAAAGGAGCCACACCAAAAGCCCGTCTATATATTGAACTAGTTTGAGTGTGAAGGACTTGTACCAAATTGTATCCCTGTTCTTACACAGGGTTCCTGCAGGATCTCTGCAGCTGAAAAAGGCTTAAGTCAGATCTATCGCTCAGATGACTGACTTCACAGCAGGACTTAAAATGCACTGGCAATAATATGTATACGTGTACTTCTTCTGTATATTTCTATTGTTTTATAATAATACATGGTATATCACACATACATGAGTGTATTTTCCTGATGCTTCTGCAAAATTGATTCCCTCCTTAAATTCTGTAAAGAATAACTTCCTCCAACCTTCATTTTTAGCAATTTCTAAAAAATTGTCTTCCGGGTTATAGATCTGTGATTCTGTATTGGTAGAAAGTATTTTTCTTCTTTCTGTCCATCAGTTGTACTTCAGCTAACATTTTGCATGCCAGGTGAAAATACAGAACAAATTGTATGTTTAACTTATAGATTCCCAGTGTTTTCAATACAATGTAATTCTGCTATTCTAGTTAGAAGAGCTGTGTAAAAAAAGGTTGCATCAATTCAGCATCTGTATAATTTAAATAACATGCTTTATTAGAATGTTTAGGTGATAAGTTAGAGCAGCTGTGAGAGGACATAAACTCTGTCAGTCTGTAGAAAAAGCCTCAGGTTGCGAGCTAGGATCTCAACAAGGTCAAGGCAGGAAAGGCTTCCCAGTGTTCTTCGGTGATGAAGTCCAGGCCAGAGTTGTCCTAATGCAGATAAGGCAGAGACAGATCTATCTACAGGTATGAGGAAGAGAAAAGGTGGGATACAGTCTAGCCTAAGGAGAACGGTGAATAATTACTGATGTGAATGGAGTAAGAAAGTGAGAACGTTTACTTTTGCGTGAAAGTCCCAGTGGTGCGTATTATTCTGGTTAAGTAGACTTAAAGGGCCAGAGCTCTGTGGTGCTAATCATCTTGTGATGTTTACTTCAGTGGTGATACACCAACAGAAAAATTATAGATTTTGATCTGCTGATAGTAAAAAGTAAATCTAGCAATTGTAGCTGCTGAAGTAGCAGAACCTTTGTTTCTGTAAAAGCAAGATTATACAAGTCAGATCTTGTTTTGCTCTTTTTTAATACCATGTGCTTTTATATGCACAATACAGAACTGACTTGTGGGCGTGATGTAAGTAATTGACACACAGAAAATGATCCCCAGGAATCTTTGGGGGAAGCGTAAAACTGAAACAGGATAACTCGTGTTCTGAAGCTCTCATCCTAGTGTGCAGGGATAAGAGTCAGTACCGAAAACCCCACAATCTTAGTGCCATTAGAATTCTAATCGTGAATTAAAGAAATAATGGAAAATTTAAAAAGGAAAAAAAAAAAAAAAGGAAAAGAAAAGCTGTTCTTGGCAAAAGCTTGTTTTGTATAGTTGTTCTCTGAAAATTTTCCACTGTAATGTTGTGTTGAAGTAGTGATAAGTAAGACAAAGTATATGTCAGTAGAGTACAGAAAAGTCAAATAATGACCAAAATACTGTTCTGTATGACACGTAATCATTGAGCAAAATTCTCACGAGATGAATAGTCACATTGCTCTCTCCTTTTATGTTGTTAAAGAAATGAGTAATACCATATTTTAAGGTATTATTTTTTACCTCTGAAGACTTCTGAAATAATGTCTTTGTCTTGGTTTCCTAAGCCGTGAGGGTTACGTTAGCGTGCTCTGCGCACGTCCGGCCGCCTCTCCTGCCCGCCCGCATTGAAACGGGTCAATCGATTCACAGTAACCCATGTCAAAGTAGTAGGAGGCGCAGAGATACTAAGTCCCAACACGCTCTGTGCAAATAAACGGCCACGCAGAAAAGAGAGACTCTCGTAATGGCTTCGCTCCAGAGAGCGCTCAGTGCTTGTTCTCCATTCTTCCATAAGAACGGAAGGTCTGCCTTGAGACACGGGTTGATAAAGAACAGGCTCTAGTGTTTCTGCAGCTCACGGAGCAACTTGTAACATACGTTACTTCCAGTTGTAAAGTTCTCCTGGGTGAGTAGCGAGGCCAGTAAGACTTCAAGGCTCTGTGCCTAAGCAGTGGAATCACAGGATTAGAAAAGTGACCTTTCCGTTTTAGTTAAAAGGAACTTACGTCCTTAGAGCAAAAGAGTCTTTTGAAAAGAAACTTAAATATGAAGAATGGAGGAGAGTCTGTGTGAGGTGAAAAGGTTAATATGCAAGTAAACTTACTGCTTCTCTGAAACCCTTAAAAACATTGAGGTTTTAGATTTGTTTTGCTGATAACACACAACTGCTTGTCCTTACTTGGTCACTAATTCTATTTATAATTTTATTTCTAGATTGTGGCATACAGCCTGCCTTGGAAAAGAAGGAGAAGTGATGGTGTTTGGTGGAAGCAAAGATGACTTGCATTTCATGGACACAGTCAGTAAACCGAATAATGCGATCCTAGCACTCTAATAATTAAAATTGAAATAAAGTAAAGTTGATACAATTGCTGATGCTATTGGGTTCGTTCATATCGTAAGGTGTTGTGAGATGTGACCTTAGGTGTTCTTGGAAAGTAAGTTGTGAGGTTTTTTCCCTGCCCTCGTTAGGCTCATAAAAAGGAATTTGTTACTCAGATTCTTTAAAAATAATTATTTAAGTATTCTCAGTTTTAAATAACGCATGTGGTAATACATGTTACGTTAATCTAGGAAATAGCAGTATTTGAGATAAGCTGTTTGTCATTTTGATGGTTCTTTTTTTTTCTGTTGACCAGGGTCACTGCAGTGACTTGTTGATATTTCAGACCCAACCTTATTCGCTCCTCAGGTGAGTTGAGGTTATTGGCACAAAGAGTCTGGTGGAAATCGTTACGGCGCTGTGCTTTTACACACAGGTCTTTAGGTTAGAGACCACATACTTAAATATTTTTTTTTTCTCCTTTTTTTTCCTCCTTCTTCAGGTTGTGTCTTGACTGCATTGGTAAAAATGCAGCTCTCCTAAAGAATCAAATACCATGCTTGCCATCGAAACTTTTGCAGCAAGTGCTGAAAAAAATAACCTTCTGGGCTGCAGTTAACCACCGGCAAGAGAAGAAAGCTGAAACGGAAGGACAAAGTCAACTAAATACCACATGAACAATGGCAACTAAACTGTTGAGCACCTTGGTTTATTTACGACGTACAGCAAAGTCTTTTGTTAGTGAACTTTACTAATGCTACAGAACAACTGTATGTTAAGCTGAGTTTCTAAGTGAAGTTTGAGAACAAAGAAATCCTTTTTATGGAAGTCTCTTTTTGTTTTCTGCGTTATAGAAAACTGATAAAACTTCATTTGTATATATTGTTAACTTCTGCTGTTGTGGTCTTAATGAGACGGTCCATATAACTTGTTCTTTTTGAAGGTGAGAGATGATACAAAATGTTTTCCGTTGGATAAAATACGGCTTAAGTCTAAAATCTTACTACAGCCTTATCCCTTCAGCCTTTATGGAAAGATAAAATCAGTTCAGCGCTGTATCTTTGGAAGATTCACGCTTGTCAGCCTTGAGAAAGGTAACTAATTTGCTAACACCACCGAATCCGATTCTTTGATCCCACCAGACTCTGGCCGCCTGCCCCAACGCTGGCGCCAGGCCTCTTACTCCGAGTAGGAAAACGGACAAGCGAACCGTGGACCTTGAGGAAAAAGCTGCCCTGAGCGGCATCGCCGGCTGTACGGGAAAGCTTACACGCCGTTCATACTATGGGTTTACTATGTTTCTGTAATCAATGAGTCCTTTTTGAACTAGGTTGTATATTGTATTTCGGATGTGTAAAGTTTATATTTAATTCTTGTTTAAAGAAAAAAAAAATGCTTATTTATTGGTTAAAAAGAGCATATGTAGTACTTGCTATTTTTCTGTTTCAAACATTTAGTTAACAGGAGCGCAGTCATTAAAATTTTATAGAGAGTTGAATCGCGATTGCTTTTGACGGTTTTTTTGACATTTTTATAATCTTGCAGACCTTGCTTAAAGGGGGAAAGGAGTTTTCGGAGCAAAGTTATATCACAAAGGGCGGGTTTGTGACTGGGGATTGCAGCAGAGCCATAGTTTTACACGTGGTGAACCCTACGCAAAGATTGAGGTGGCTTTTTTACACCCAGAACCCGTCCCCTCTCGGCTGAGGGGGGTTCCTCCGGGCCAAGAACGACCCCAGCTCCCGGCCGGGCCCGGGCCGGGGCCCCGGGGCGGCGGCGGGGCGGGACGGCGCCTGCGCGGCGCTGGCGGAAGCGGCCGCCCGCGGCGGATGTTGTCGCTGCGCGGCCGCTGAGGTGAGGGAGGGCGGGAGAGAGGAGGGGGCGGCCGCGCCGTCCGGGCCGCAGCCCCCGCCGCGGTAGGGCCCGGGCCCCGGGGGGGGCGGGAGCGGGAGCGGGGGTCGGAGGGGAGGCGGCTGGGCAGGGCGCCGGAGGGGCTCGGGAGCGCGGGTCTGGGGGCGGGGGGAGGCCGGAGCGGGAGCGAACCGTGACAGAAAGCGGGAAGGGCCGGGGGTTGTTAATGGGTCTGGTGAGCGCGGTGATGGCGCATTGCTCAGCGCAGTGCGGCTGCTGCTGGGGTTGGGTCGTGTGGTACGGCTCTGTCCCGACAGATAAAATCTATCGGGCCTGCCTCAGCGCAGGAGGAGACCGCGTCTGGCCCGTCGCGGTGTCGTGAGGGGTGCGGACAGGCGAGGCAGAGCCATAGGGAATGGGGAGTTGCAGCGGGTCGTGAGAAGCGTTTCAGTACGGGACTAAAAAATTGCTAAAGGGGGACAGAAGTTGTCCAGTGTGTCTGAGGTTGTTAAAAACAAAATAAAGAATGGTCACTGGGGAGAGGTCAGTAAAAATCTGGTTAACTTGAAGCAGACAGATTTCATTGAGGCGTGCGTAAGGCTTTCTAATTTAAAGCGTAATTAGAGCTCAAAAATAAACTACCGAAGGTGGTGTAGTGTCTCCATCGTTGGAGCCATGCAAATTAAACGAAAATCTGCCAGGAGCGGTGTAGGTATCGAGGATTTTGTGTGAGTGCAGGGTCTGGCTGTCTCCTTACGGTCCTTTTCACTTCTCCCGCTTTGCCCGGTTGCACAAAGCCATTGCTGGGACTGTCCAGCTTCCCTGACCTTTTGATCTGTGCCTGAAAAGTCTTTCTGTGGTGACAGTTTCGAGTCATAGCTGTAGGAAAGCTAAAGCAGAAGGGGACTTGGGAGTGGCTCCTAAGTGGAAGGCGGCTT
This sequence comes from Platalea leucorodia, assembly GCF_965183815.1. Lineage (NCBI taxonomy): Eukaryota > Metazoa > Chordata > Aves > Pelecaniformes > Threskiornithidae > Platalea > Platalea leucorodia. The sequence goes on from NC_138829.1 coordinate 3,171,105, forward strand.
TGGCTTTTCGGGGTCCCCGTGCTCCATTACGGGCCGCGGCAGAGCCGGCAGGCAGCTTCCCGGATGACCTGGCAGGGCCGACTTCAGCGTCTCCTCCCGGCATGATTCCTCCCGCAGCTGGGGCTTTGAATTGCCGGTGTCCCCGGTGGCAGCGTGGCCCTGGGGCTCCTGCGTGCCACAGCCCTGGCGTGGAGGCTGCTCTTGCCCCTGAGCTGCGCAGTGCTCGGGAGCCGTAGGCTGGGTGCGCGTAGCTGTTGTCTTTTCCAGGGTTTTGGCCTTCTGCGTGCCAGCATTGCCAGCAAGGGGCTTTGTTTTGTGTTTCTTTTTTTTTAGTGTAGGTAACGTGTCCTGCATTTAAGAGCTGTTGGAGGGTTTGTGTGTGGGATACTTGGCTTAGGCAGCCCAAAGTGACTTTGCCTGAAAAGCTGCAGGAGTTTCACTTTTGTGAAAACCATGCTGTAGGCAAAGCTTTCAAATTTATTCCGTTGTGGGTTGTTTTTTTGGTCATCAGTTCGTGTATTTATAGATAAGTGTGATTTTTAAAAAAAAAAGATAGAGACCTTGGCTTAAATTGGCAACTGAAACGATTAGAAATTACACACAACGGAGGAATCCCCATCTGAAACTTTCTTGACTGATGGGATAACTTCTTCCACTGAAACATCATTGTGAAAGAAACAACAGTGTGTAGTACTCTTTTTTTTTTTCCTCTGGTGGTTTCCCCTGCTGGTTTTCAACGCTCCATACTATGTGTTATTCTGTGCACGTAGCGCTGTATCGAAATGGCTGATGATAACGAAGACCTGCAGGCAGATGAAGAGCTCCCGGCTCCAGCTGAGGACAGCTTTGAGCAGCTGGAGAACGATAGCCCTGCTGAGCGCAGCGGGCACGTGGCAGTCACCGATGGACGCTGCATGTACGTCTGGGGAGGCTATAAGGTACGCTGTTCTCCTTGTTAAGTAAGATTTCTGCCACCTGTGGTGCTGGTAATTACGTCCCATTAGTTTGGGAGTGACTCTGTAAAATTATCCCTCCCCCAGAAAAGAAAAGCTCCAGTTATCAAATTAGAATATGACATTTAAGAGTTTTGAAATACTGAAATGAATCGTGAGTGTTAAGTGCAGATCTTGGCAAACAGATAACTTGTGTGGGATGCAGGGTATTGTTTGCCTTTGTCAACTCACGTGTCTGTTGGAAGAGAAGGAGATGCTGTCTGATTTGAAACACACACCGTGCGAAATGGTGCTTTTATTTACAGCATTATCAGCACAACTGTGTATTGCGTGTTAATGGTCATGGGTTGGTTATGTGTGACACTGGGGTGTGTGGGTACTGCAAGCAGAACCAAGTCATTTTACGATTTTGACGGGAAAGAAGATGAATTATCAATGAACTCAGTAAATAAATTGGTAGCGCAAGGCAAAGCTTTGGTGTATTGTTCTGGTGGTGTCATGCAAGGGGTGGGGTAACTAAAAAGGAAATTTTGGCTCATTTATGCACTCTGGATGTCCTGCTTGGGCTAGGGAAAGGTTTAATTTCCGTTTACCCCAGTGTCTGGCTCTGCTGGGAGCTTGCCTGGTCCCCAGCAGAAGCTAAAATGGGCTAATACCTGCTCTCTGAGGGCTGCCGTGCAAGTGAGAGGTGCAGGAGTGCGGCAGGCACTGCTCCGGCTGTTTTCTGTTCCGTGATTAGATCTCTGGGCGGGTGTAAACATTCACAGGAGTCTGTCAGTCAGTATGTCAAGCATCCCTCTGACATTTTTCTTTTCTGACCTGTTCTGCAGAATGCCCAAGTGAGGGGATTTCATGACTTCTATCTGCCTAGAGATGAAATATGGATCTACAACATGGAAACTGGAAGATGGTACAGTAAATAATTAACTTAATTGTTGTTTTTGGGGGGAAAAAAAAGATAAATTCTTAAATTGGTACAGAAAGCATGCTAAGGGTCTGTGAACAGAGAGAGAATTCCCTGATCTGTTTGTTCCCACCTATCAAACTGTTGCATAAACATGTAAAATATTTCCAAATATTTTTTTTTTTTCTGTGAAAACAACAAATACGTTTTCACAAGGTGAAGTAGGAAAGGCAGCTTGGACAGGAGTACGTGATCAACAGTGTGAAGTGTTTTGGGATGCCTGGTGTAGGATATAGCACCTGAAAATTGTATTTGTACCACTTTTGATTACAGTGATACGTTGGGGAGGGAACCCCTATGGAGTTTTTTATTTGTTGTCCTTTTAAGAAGTTGTTTTTAAATGTTGATTTAGCAGCCAAAGAAACTACTGTGTCATCTTAGCTCATTGGGAGCCTGGAAGTTGTGGGAAACCTGCGTGAGGGTAGTGGGAGAGAAGGGAATCCAGCGCTCCAAGTCAGTAGCTAGCTAGGGCCCTGCGCTGCGAAGCCAAGTCCCCTCAGCGCTTTGCAGAAAGTGCCATTTCAGCCGTGCTTCCAGTCCCCCCTGGGGTTAGGGAGAGCCTTGGACATGGGCTGGAAGCTTACCTTTGTGGTTGTAATGTTTACAAACATTAAAAATCCAGTAGCAAAACAGAAACCTTCAGTTTAGACAGGTGCATCCTCTTTGCCTGAGGATCTTTCTGGGATTTTGAACGGGAAAGGCATACCAAACTCCTGAACAGGGCAGACGGGATTGCTCCCCCACAAAACATGTATTAATTAAATTGCCTTTTCCCCACCCGCCTCCCTCATGCCAGGTTAGTGTGGTAAAGTGTTAGACCTGCAAGGGTGCGAAGAACTCATAACTGAATGGTCCACAATGACCTGTCGTAATTAAAACCACACTGGTAGCGTTATAAAATTCCACTCCAGCTAAAATTGTTATTGTTCATTTTTATCAGATAAAATAGTTTAAACTGTGCTTCTAGGAAGAAGAGTAAAACAGAGGGCGACGTTCCTCCTTCCATGTCTGGAAGTTGTGCCGTGTGTGTAGACAGAGTGGTGTACCTATTTGGAGGCCATCACGCACGTGGCAATACAAACAAGGTTAGTCATTTAAAGGTAGACCCCTCCTTACAAGTAAGTTTCTTCTCATTAGCTTTTGTCCCCATTCTTTTATAAACTGGAGGTAGCCTTTTCAGTTAATTAAAATCCATCCGAAGCAAGAAATGTATAATCATAACAAATCGAGGAAGCATTTTCTTCCGAATGACTGGACAGGTTGGATCTTGTTGCAGAGCTTAAATGTGAGTAACAGGGGATGCTGACGTGTACCCGGTCACTGTGTCCTCCATGGCTTCTGCAGCATAATATTTTGATCTGCTGGCTGTCTCTAGTTCTTGGAGGCAGATAACCAGCTTTCTCATCCCGTCAGCGGCTTCCCCAGATGTCAACTAATTGAAGCCGTGTTCTTTTTGTGCTTGCCCAAGAGGTTTTGACTAACAAAATACGGCACCTACTGCTTGGGTTTTTTTTTTCCCATGCAGGTGATTAGCTGGCTGACTTTTACCAGTTCAGTGTATTAATTTCTCTGCAACAGGTCGGATAACGTGACGTTTGTAAAACAGGTCAGCCTTCACCTCTGCATCGTTTCACACGAGGATTGTACTCTGCTGGCTTTACGCCACTGAAGAAACACCACGACCTATTACTTGTTTTGCTTGCGGTTGTTCTTGAGCAATTCACCCTATAAATTGTATTGCATTGGTGCTTTTGAGTTTGCTTCTTTTGAAAGATGGGAATTTCTGGAGGTCACTGAAATAATAGGAGGAGGTGATTTGTAACTGCACTGTAGTTGTTTGAAATGTTATTCTTCTCTAGAGTCTCTGAGAGTATTTTCTGACGTTCTGGAAGTGTGGTTTAAATGAAGCAGGTTTTTTTGGCCTCGCTCTTAAATATAAACTGAAAGTAGCTTGATGCAATGCTTGCAAACAGTCTGAAACAAACTACATTTACAAAGTATGACTTGATTCCTTCCCGCTGTGGTATTCTTATATTTCAGTTAGTTTATATATGTGTATCAGCTATTTCTCTCCATGTAAAATGATGTAAGACGCAGAGAAGGGATGATACCGTAACAGATTTTTTTTTTTTATTGTAAGACAACTGCTACTTTGTAGACACCTTCATTGTATCCCATTTCAGCTTTCGGATGGTGCAACACAATGTCCATTGTCCTGTTACTTTAGTAAAAAAGTGTTTGGGGCTTGAGTCTGCAACAAGATAAGGATCTTGGGATCCCTGTTTTGTTCCAAGCATTGTCAGTGCTCTGTGCGGCTGGGAAAAGAACTTTTAAAGTATTTCTATACAAATACATGCTAATTCAAAGTTAATATTTTAACATCAGTCAGACTTAAGCTTTAAGCTAACTGTGTGGGTAAAAAAAATCTTTTTATTTTCTACAGTTCTACATGTTAAATTCCAGATCCACGGACAAAGTGCTGCAGTGGGTCAGAGTAGAGTGTCAGGGGGTACCCCCTTCATCAAAGGACAAACTTGGCGTTTGGGTTTACAAAAACAAGTAAGGCTCCAGCAACGAAGTCAGCACAGCTGTCCTCGCGCGTGTCTTTGCTTTTAATCACTCTTGGTCTTGTCCTTGTTGTGTCTTTTTGTTTGAACAAGAGCTGCGGAAGGACTTCTTGCCTGCAGCACATACGAGCTTCGGGAAGATGCTGGATTTCTTCCCCAGCCAGCCTTTTAAAACGGTTCCATCCTTTAATGGTTGATAAGCAAAAAAACCTCACTCCCAGTTTGGGTATATGTAAGCTGCAAAGTATCTGTGTGAGTCACATCCAAAATGTAGGCTCATTACGGGCAAATCTTCCACGGTGCGTTCTCAGTCCATGGCTTTAAAGACACTCCATCATGGTTACTTGTATCAGCGTCATTCCTCTTGGCAATTGCCTCGGGAATGATTCTTCACAGAAGCCTGTTCTAGGATTCCCCGTATCACACAAAATGCAGTCTTTTGGTTATGTCTTGTGGGACAGCTTGCGTTTCTTTGATAGCTGAAGAGCAGGAAGCCATTTTAATCTTAAAATTGCCTGTGGCTTTTTCGGTGCTTAATTCGGTGTGTTTTGTGCTGGTGGCACAAACCAAGGGATTTGTTAGATGAACTCTTCATGTTATCTGATTTAATGTGTGGGGATAGTGTCCCAGAGATGCCAGAAGGCCTTTTGGCATTGCAAACCTTGGAAAAGACGAGGAAGACAAGGAAAAGCTGTTGAAGCCAGATGAGCTGACATGCAAAACATCGTTGTTGCCTTGCACCCTCCTCCCCCATTCAGTTAGCGTAGCGCTACTCCCCTAAGCAGGGAGCTGTGCCATGAGGTTGTTCCAGCCTCCTGGCACTGGAGGATAGACTGAGGAAAGCCCCTGTTGTAGTTTCCTGCTTCCACAGGCTTGTTGTATCCCAGCTGCTGAGGAGGTGGGGATGGACGTGAGTCATCTCAGGGGAGCTCAGGGGCTTTTGGCTCTCTTCTTGGAGCTGCTACCCAGGGCTGGTTTCTCGGAGGGTTCCTGGCTTCCAGAGGACAGAACTCCAAAATGCTCTGGCGCAGGTGACACGTGGCCAGAATTGTCCCCTTGCGGGAGAAGCTGGAAGGGCTGATCCCCGCAGAGCAGGGCTCTCTCCGCAGGCTCCAGGCACCCGGCGTGGGCAGTGCTGCTGGGGTACGTGATGCCAGGGGCCGAGGAGGTCTGATGCGAATATGAGGTGACGGTCAGCGGCCTCTAGTTGTTCTTTGGTCACAACCGGCAAGGGTTACAGGTTCTTACTGTCTTGTCGTGTCAGGGTAGGCGTTTAAGCTGCTACCTACGAAACCCTACCTGGACAGCACGGCCATCTTCTGCCTGTTAGCACAACTGGCCTTGGCTGTATCCCCTCTGGCTCTGCTGAGGCAGAGGAAATCAGGGGTGCTGTATGTCCTTGTGTTTGAACGTGTATGGTGATTTTGGTGTGTAACACTAGAGAGGGCTCTGCTGCTTTGTCCGTTACGTGGAGACAAAGCTCACTGCTGTGGGATTTGCTGTAGAGACTCATGAAAGATAGGAAATTGCCCGTGGTGCTAGTTTGCAGATTCTTGACGTGGAGAGAAAGCTTACTGTTACGATACTTGATGTGATCAGTTTAGACATAAATCTGTGCAAGGCTGGAGTTGTGGGTGTTCAGTTAGGCGGTGTAGATTGTTTTCTGTTGCTTCATAATTCAATAAAAATTTCTGGCAAAGCCATGCCATTAGTTTCTAATATGTGCTAAAACCCAAACATAAAACTTAAATTACATTTTTAAAAACAAAAAGAACAGTAAAACCAGATGAGTGCCTGCTCATAATAACTGTTCTTCAGGTCGTGTCCCTTGGTCTCCTCCTGCCCTGCCTTGCCTGGCACGCAGCTCCGCAGTGACCGTGCCCAAGCTGTCATGCTGTCCCTTTGTTTCGTGAACATTTCGGGGTCACGGAAAACAGGCAGAGGGTGTGGAAAGGGTGGAGGCAGGAAACTGCAGGGCTAAACACCTGTAGCCGCTGTGTGGGAGCTCTGATAGCAAAGGCTGAAGCGCAGCGACCTGGCAGCAGGCCTGGGAGCCTCGCGTTCGGAACCAGAGCAAAGCTTGGAGGCCTGGGAGGTGGCTAGAGAGGGGTTTAATGTGGGTGGTAGGGTCGATTAGGCAAGAAACAGGGCCCCCCACCCGGAAAACTTGCATTGTAGGCATATTGGAAGTAATGAAGCCAAAGGAGCTTCCCTGGTTTTCCTGCCTTCTGTTTGAGCACAGCCTTTACAGAAGTTTAATTTGTAGCAACAGACGTGCCAGCATTTCTAACAGCTCTTGATGCGTGTTTTGTTTCAGGCTAATATTTTTTGGAGGCTATGGGTATTTTCCTGAAGGGAAACAACGGGGAACTTTTGAATTTGATGAAACCTCTTTTTGGGTAAGTAAACCTGGAAGTAATTTCTATTTAAAATTTAACATTTAATTAGTGCTTATTAAAAAATGTTGCTTATTTAATATTTTTAAAGAATTCAGGTCTTCCTAGAGGGTGGAACGACCACGTGCATGTTCTGGACACTGAAACTTTTACTTGGAGCCAGCCTATAACTACGGTAATTATTAGCCTTACGTCCGTTAATTAAGTTACAGCTCTTAAGCAGTATGTGTGCTGTGTGCCTTATCTCTTGTAGCATCCTTTGAAAATAAGCATGGCTCTGCTAGGCCTGGGCTCACTGCTTTAACTTGCCTCAGGTTCAAAGAGGGTGCTGATAAACCGGCCCCTGGCGTAGCTGCGCGGGGTTGGTAGCGGCCTGTCCCAGCAGCGGTGCCTGCTGCGCGCTCGGTTACCTCGCAGTGGGACGCCGTCTTAACCGGTTGTACCTCATGGCGGGGTCCGATCTCTAGTCTGTATCTCCCTGGCGTTATTTTAGAAGATGTGATTAACTGCCTGCAAGCAAGAAGCACAGAAATTCACTCAAAATACATTTTTCTACTTTTCCGCTCCGCCCTGCAGCCTCGATTACGTGTCACCAGTCTTTGACTGTCAAGTGTTCAGTTGTCAGGTGCTCTGTGATCCTGCCTTCTTCGGGGTACAAACCAGTCCCTGAATGCCAGGAGTCAGAAAAGAGGGAAGAGCTCTTTGAAATCCCTAGCGCTAGCTCTATGTGAGAAATGCCTTGCAGGGTCCTGAGACTGGCACTCCACAAATGGACTGTCTGGAGCTGATCTTGTCTCGGTGCGAAGTTTTTTTCGCCACGGGATGAATCGCAGGCCGCTCGCTCTGGCTGTGGCTGGCGGGAAGGACTGCGTCTGCAGCGCTGCTGGTTTCTGCTCTTCTGGCTTCCCTCCTGGGACATGCAGTCTGTCTGCTCCAGCCAGGGGAGGAAACCCGGCCAGGAGCTAAAGCTCAGGGCTCCGTGACCAGGGCTCTCTTCCCTCCTCGTGCTTCCTGAGCGAGCTGTCCTAATTCCCTGTACCTTGCTCTCGTGCCAGCAAAGCGGGGCTGTTAATTTCTCCCCTGTATGTGGGCTCCGCGAGGTGTCACTCGGTTGCGTTTGCAGTCTTACCTACAACGTGCTTGGAGGGGAAGGACTGGTAAGAGGGGTTTGAAACACTGTTGGTAGCACTAGCCTTGGAAACACCCCTTCAAAATAAAAATTACCTGCTGCCTATTCAGTAGCATTCTTGAGGCCGTTTAAACTGAATTTAAACCATTCATTTCCCTAGGTCCTCGCTCCTCTCCAAAAACAGGAAACCTGCCTTTTATTTTGATCTGTCTTTCTCTCGTCATCTTTTTTCCGGTTGACTTGCTTGCTTTCATGCCTCAGTGGCATTGTGCTCATGGGGAGCTCAGGAAAATGAACTGTATGGTTTCCTGTCATCCTCGCTGTAATGTGACGGTTTGGTACATCTCACTTGGGTGCTGAACTGGGGTCAAAACAAAACGGAACGCTCCGTAATTGCAAATAGACGCCATTGGAAGCGTCCCAGGAGTATTCAGGAACAGGCACGCGGAGGGATATTGCCACACAATTGGAGGAAAGGAAATTTGAGAGAAGTAACTCCTTATTCAGATTACCAAAGACTTGCTTTGTCTTACTACATACAGATCTCAAGTATTTCAGAAGTCACTCAAGAAAAATACTGTTTAATGATTTATTATGTCACTGTCTCATTTACAGTCTGAGGTCCTCTGTGACTGGCTGAACCCTCCTCTAAAAGCAAAATTTATACCTTGATACTTAAAGAGGGGAAAAAACCCAAACAAACAACATTTTTAATGAGTTTTCTGAGCTTCCATCCCCCCAAAAAAGCAAGTTTCTGCACACAGAATGACTTACTGGATGATTTTTCACTCTCTGTTCCTTGTTGGCCTTAAATCTGGCTTTAGTTCAGCCTTTCACCTCCTCAGGTGACTGAGCTGTGGAACGGTCAGACCTTGCTTTGCCTTGAGCGTGATGTCCAGGTGAGCTCGCCTGGGAGGAGCCCGGCCCCTGCCCCACCGCGCCCGCTGTCGCACCGCGCCCCCCAGGTGCCCGGCGTGGCCGTAGCCGCGCCGCTTCGTGTCTGTGATGGGCATCTTCAGCCCAGCTCCTCTTCACTTGATCTTCTGCAGGTTTCTGGTGAAATGGCATTTTCTCTCTTTCGTTATTGTATCAAATAAACTTACCTCCTTGTTTCACATTGTCTTTTCCCAGGGTAAAACTCCGTCACCACGAGCAGCTCACGCCTGCGCCACGGTGGGCAACAGAGGCTACGTGTTTGGTGGCCGATACAGAGTAAGCCCCAGCCCAGTTGCACGATGCGTTACTGAAACCCGAGCGGAATATTTCAGCCACCGTCTGCTTTATTGCAGGAGTCCAGAATGAACGATCTTTACTACCTGAATTTGGATACATGGGAGTGGAATGAAATGTAGGTACTAAAACTTGCGTTCTTTTGTTTGTAAAGCAATGTGAAGATGCCGTTTTTATTCGCTTCTAATCGTTCCAGTGAAACTTGGTGAACTCCAGCAAGTAAGTAAACTCGGGTAGAACCAGTCCTCCTGATCAGTTGCTGACTCTTGCTGTCGGGCTTTTTTAAGTATTGATATGAGTAAAATTCTTTTACTGTGTCTAAAGAAATTAAACTTGCCGTTGGGTCATGAGCTCTGCGCAGTATGAAGCTGCATCCTTCAATATCTGAAAAATAATCAGAGCAGAAAAGAGCAGCAGTATTTTATTGTAGCACATGTGTAATTTACAGTGCTTTTATTGAAATCCAGAATCGCGCAAGGCATTTGCCCCGTTGGCCGATCGTGGCACTCTCTAACACCGATTTCCTCAGACCACCTCTTTCTCTTTGGAGGATTCACCACTGACAAGCAGCCACTAAGTAAGTCATTCCAGAGGGATGTTGTGTTGTCTTTGCCTTCCTAAACAGTTGTGCACGGAAGCTTGAATTATTGCCTAGTCACCTTAAATTCTTTCTGAATTCCTCCCATGCACTTGTGATCCAACTCCTTAGAGTCAACAGCGAATTTCACAGAGCAGGAGTCACCCAGTGCGTTGAGACGCTGTTATTTATAGAAATCAGTCTGCTCTCAAAATGTACCTAATGCAAATTGCAATTAGTAAGAGCTTTACAGTTCTCCGTCTTTCCCTTCTGACTTCGCTCCCATAAACCATTATTAAAGGGCTGTTTTCAAATAGCCAGCCCAAAGTTTCATAGGGTTTTTCCTAAAATACTTGATTTATTTAAGAACAAAAATGGACCGTGTTACACCAGAGCACATGTTTCTTGCAGCAAACATGAAAGAACTACCAGAGTACTGTTTGTATTTGGGGTTTTGCTTGCTTTCAGGTGATGCTTGGATTTATTGTATCAGCAAGAACGAGTGGATACAGTTTGAGCATAACTATTCCGAAAAACCGAGGTACGGTAGACGCTTTCCTGGAAAGTTATTAAAAAGAACGAGGAGGCTTTTCGTGAGAGGACAGGCGTTCCTCTGTACAGCACTCGCTTTTCTTACCAACACAAACGCCAGCTTCTACCCCAGAAATGCAGGCGTAGCGAGCGTGCACGCAAAACGCGAGATGCATACCAGCGTAGGACCGGGGCTGGAGGTAGCGTGTAGCTCGCCGCTTGGGAAACAGCGGGAAACACGGGGATTTAGGGTTTGATCCCCTGGCTGCAGAGGTGTCCGAGCCGCGAGTGCCAGCACAAGAGCTAACTGGGACCTGTGTGTTCTTGCCCTGCCAGCAAACTGGCCCCGGGCAGGCGTCACTGGTTTGAGCATCCTCGCTGGTGGCTAATCCTGTGCGCACCCAGGATATTTTTGTCTTCCTGCTGAGTAAATTAGAGATGATGACCTGCAATTTAAAAGCATCAGAACGGCTGTGATGCATGCGTTTGGCGTTGAAAACACTCGCGTCACGTGGGTTATTGTGATCCAGCTTGTCTGGGGAAGCGTTCTGCTCCGAGGTTAAATGGGTTAAAGCAGCGATGCTTCCCGGCCTGCCCCTCTGGCCTCGCTCCTGCTGCTGGGTCTGTTTTCCCGGGGCAGTAACAGGGCTGAGCTGCTGCCCCCACCCGCTTCTCCCCCGTTTCGAGCAGAGGACGGTGACGTGTTGGTGCTGAACGCACGTGTGAGATCAGTTGTTTCCCCAAGTCTTAGGAGAGCGATACAAAATCGGACTGTGTTCGGTCAGTCTTTTGACTCAAGCGGGGCATGAAAATAAAGTTTGTGCGAGCCGATCGTGCCGGCCGTCCTCCGGAGGCGACAGCACCGTGGGTTTCAGACGTGCCTGCGCTCGCAGGCAGCCCGCCGCTCAGCCCCGCAGCCCCGCTCTAACCAGGACGCCTCACGCAGCCCACGGTTTGCTGACCCGTTTTCTTTCTCTGAACACAAACTCCTGTTGAACCGGTCACGTCTACCGCGTACTGGTGGCAGGGCAAACTTGTGTGTCTTAACTGTAAATACAACTCCTAAACGTGCATTATGGAGCGGGGTGGGTTTTTGATTTAATGCAGCGCTGCCTTCTGTTTCCAGGTTGTGGCATACCGCTTGTGCAAGCGAAGAGGGAGAGGTGATCGTCTTCGGGGGCTGTGCCAACAACTTACTTGCCCATTCGAAAGCTGTAAGTTTATTTCGAGCTTGCCCTTCCTGCGCAGCCCGGCCCTTCCTGCGGGAGCCGTGGCGTCTTAGCGCTTCAGCAAGCGCGAAGTGCTGGCAGTCGGCAGCGTGATCTCGTGAGGACTGACAAAGGTGCACAAACAAAGCTCGAAGGGGAAATGTTGTGATGCTTTTCTGGAAACCAGGTCATTGGGCATTATTTAAACTACGCCTTGCTTTCCCTCACACGTGTGTCGCGCTTGGAGCCTGTCCTTATCTCCCAGCTACTGCCTCAGCTTTGCCCTGTGCGTCTCACGGGGGTGTTTTCAGGGAGCCCCTCCCCGAGTGATTTCTTCACCGCGATGCCTGCGGGAGGCCTGCTGAGAACAGGCTGAGCAGCGCGGGGCTCTTCGGCCGGGACGGGGGCGTGCCAAGGTTGGCTGGGAAGGGAGACCGGCAACAAGCACCTGCCAGTGCGAGAACCAGCGGGCGTCAGCTGGAACGGGCGAGCGGCAAACGAGCGGGGCAACACTTCGTTACGCGCCAGCGGCTCGGCCCTGGCAGACGGCGTGGTTACGTGCGTGCCAGGAGCTCCCCTGCAGACTTGGGAGCTCTGCCCGCGGGTGCTGGTCCCGTTCTCTCCTCTCGAGCACGGGGGGGCCACCAGGGCCCCCACACTTGTGCTGACGGCAGCTTCGCGCCTCCCGGGGCTGCAGCCAGCCCGGTCATGTCTGACGGCAAGAGGTGCTGCGCAGGGAGGGCGTGGGAGCCCGGCCGCTTTGGGCGCCCCTTCCCCTCCAGCTCGTGGTACGAAGTGGCACTAGGTAGTTCTTTTGATTCATCCGTACTTCCCCCAGTGCCCGTAACTTCCCTATTTTAAGATTTGGAGAGCAATTCTGCATTCAGCTTGTCTGCTGCCTTTGTGATTGGTTTTTTTAAGTCCAGTCTACTCCCCACCGCCGGCCTCTCCAGCCCCCGGAGCCGTGCCTTTGCTTTCCTTTCCAGGCTCCCGCGAGCCTTGGCTGCTTTGGCTCCCGCTGCAATGATGTGAATCCACATAACCAAACTGCTTCTCTCTCTCTCTCTCTCTCCCCCCCTCCCCACCCCAGGCTCACAGTAATGAAATACTTGTGTTTTCGCTACAACCAAGATCGCTCGTAAGGTAAGAAAGCAAGACTTCAACATTAAACAACTGTCACATCTCCACCTAAGACAAAAGTAGGGCATGGTTACCGCCAGACCCGTTGCTTACGTTCCTAAAATACTTGAAAACATGTCTGCCCCTAAAGAATGCCGACAGAACGGCCGCCTGTTCTGACAGGACAGAGGCGCCCTTTCAGCAGCGCCTTTGGCTCCATCGACGAGAGCGAGCCCTCCCGAAATAGCTGTGAGGAACGCGCCTGCCTCGCGGCGCTTGCCGAGACCGGTGCTAACGGGGCCGTGTTTCCCTCTCCCCCAGGCTCTGCCTCGAAGCCGTCATTTGCTTTAAGGAGATGCTGGCCAGTTCCTGGAACTGCCTCCCCAAGCACTTGCTGCACAGCGTCAACCAGCGCTTTGGAAGCAACAACACCTCGGGCTCCTGAGCCCGCTGCCGCCACCTCTGCCCGAGCCGCGCACGGACGGGCAGCTCTAAGATGTAATAATTTTACCGAGTGTGGCAAACATAAAACTTGTATAGGTTAAATATCTGTATCGTCGTAGGTAGGTGCTTCTTGCCTTTAAGTTGCATGTGAATGGCCTAGAGAGAACCTATTTTTGTGTAAAGACGTTTGCAATAAATGTATTTAATGCAAGTGGAGAGGTATCCTGTGCTAAAGCTAGTTCTGGGTTTGTCCACCGTGAAGGGCCAGCCCCGAGCGGGAACGACGGAGGGGCGCCAGGGCTGCTGCAGAGGAGCGTTGCTTTAGGCTAGGCTGACGATTGCGGTGAGGGGCGAGCAGTCCTGGCTTAGGCCGCAGCGGTAGGAAACGGCTTCACGTTTTGCCACAAACGCTTAAGGGCAGAGAAAGGGGATTTGGGAATTGGCCGTTGTCAGAACTGAGAAACTGTCGTGAACCTGCAGATGTTAAAGCACCGCTACTCTGCGTGTTTGTAGTTTGTTTTTTTGAAACTCTTTTATGTTGTGGAACTTCAATTGTGAGCCTTAGGTAGCAGATATTCTGCCCTGAGAGGTGTAACGGAAAGCGCTGGAGCCCGGTACCAGCTGTGTCCGGCGCCTGCAGAGCTCGCCTGCAGCACGGGGAGACGCCGTGATGCCAGCAGGTGACACCGGGGACAAGGAACAGGCTCTGCTGCTGTGGGGAAGGGGTGAAATCGTGTTTGAGTGTCCTCAAAACAAAAAAAAAATTAAAAACTTTGACTTCTAGAACAGAATAATTCCCGTCTCGTAATTCCTGCGCCGGTTTCTTGCGTAAGCCCTAGCTCTGGCTTGGGCAGGCGCTCGGGGAGCTGCGGTTTCGCGGCTCTGGGGCGCGCTGACGGAGCGCGCGGGGGCTCGTTCTGACCGCCAAGCCCCGGCTCCTCTTCCCTGCCCCTTCCTCGCCCCCGCGGGGCGATAACTGCGCGACGGCTACGGCTGGAACCGCACCGTCCGGCTCCTGCCAGCCCAGGGCACAGCTGGGGAAAAGGAAACGCTGCCTGTTCTCAGATGAAGCATTTTGCACTGAAACTCTCCTGTTTTTACTAGAAACTCCAGTCCCCTTCGGAGGAAAGCGGCAAGTTTGGGGAAGAAACACCACCGCAGAGTTGTGCTGCCGCAAATTCACGCCCGCCTTTGCCCAGCGGCGTGGGGAAGGAGCGCTCGGCTCCAGCCTTCGAAGCGTGGGAGAAGGAACAGCGCGAGATGGCGTCGCTGCCCAAGTGCCAGCGATTTACTTGCACAGCTTTACGCTATTTGTATCGAGTTGTTCGAGTCCGAGCCGCGACGCGGGCACTGGTCCTCGTCTGCCAGCTACCAGGGAAGCTAAATTCAGTCAAACGCCCGGCAGCCCGGGCGGGTCGGTCTGTCTGTCCGTCCCACCTGCGGGTGCTGGGTTCGGACTGCGCAGCAGCGCAGTTCGGTGGTGAGAAACTCCAGTAGGGAATCACTTCTTTTTCCTGTTCAGGAGATGAGGTGCAGACACTTTCACTTTCCCGGGAATATTTCTTGACAAATCGGTATCCTACAAAACATTAAAGACGAGACGTTGAACACAGCAGCAAAGCGCTTACGAACACCCTCCTCGCCCCGCTGGCGCTTCCCAGCCTGCTGCTGCCCGCTTCCGCCCGCTTTCCCCCAAAGAAAACGGGGCCGACGGCAGCCTGCCGCTTTCGCGCCATCTTTTATTAACGAAAGACTTCATGGTTTTCTGCGCAGCTCCGCTCAGGTGGGCCAGCAAGTCCCCGAGTTCCCCGTTTGCTTCAAGGCCATTAATCGTGAATTGTGTTTTTCTAGCAGCGTGCCACAAAAAGTCAACGCCAGCTCTGCTGCGATTCGCCGTTTCTGCTCAGTGAACTCTCCCAGGCTGACAAGCAGCTGCCGCGGAGCAGCCTGGGCTGCCCGACCGGACGGGAAATGAGAAACGAGCACCGGAGGAGGGCCAGGCACGAGAGGCGGCGCGGGAGCAGCGCGGGGACCGGGGTGCAAACGGCTGACGGAGCCGCGGGAGATGAGCGCGGCGAGGAGCCGGCCCCCTCCCCGGCAGCAGGTACCGCAGCGCGCAGACCGACGGCGCCAATTTGAGAAGGAAAGGGAGGAAATGGCAGAAGAAGAGTAGAAGAAACCTGCGCGGGGCGGGCCAGGGCCTGCCTGAGCGGGGAGACGCACGTTCACCCCGCCTGCTAAAAAACCAAGCAACAGCACCCTTGGCTTTGGGAGCCTTTACCCCCGAAATGGCGCTAGCGGACATTTTGCTGCTGCTGTTACGTTCGTACAGGAGAAACTAGGTAGAAAAACCAGTCACCTTTACGCTGCGGAACAGGTCTTTTTCTCTTGCGCTAGCTTCTTTGGATTGCATAAAATTATGCAAGGCAATCTTGGCCGCTGGAAAAACACAGGGAAGATGTAAACAGCCCGTAAAAACGCGCTGGCTTGAACAGGCGGAGCACTGAAAAGGGTCCAAGTGCTTTGATACAGTACCTTTCCCCTTCTTCTGGGTGCCTGGAGTGAGCTTGACTTTATACCTTTCAAAAGAAAGGGTGTCTGTCAGTAACAGGCGGGGTCCCCTCGGCCAGCGCAGGCTGCCGCCAAGCCCTCCCCGCCGAGAGCGCCCCCACTTACTTGTAGTTCGTCATGGCCGTGTAGGGAGCGCAGATGGGCACAGCGAAGAGCAGAATATCCTCGGGGTGCGGCTGGCCCGTCAGGGAGTCCAGCAACGCCTCGCCTTCCTGAACGGGCAGAGGAGCTTTCGCTAGTGAAACCAGAGGGCTACTGGTTTCACTGGGGGGCAGAGGCCGAAGGGCCTCCCCCCTTCCAGCTGCAATCCCGCCGGTACCGCGTGGCAGGTCGCACGACGCGGTTATCAAAACGTCTCAGCTGAGCTTTGTCGCTCACTTCGCTGGCACTGAATTACCAAGCCACGATTCGCTACTGGCCATCTTCGATTACTAAAATCTCATCACTGGAAACAGGATGGATTTAGTTTTGAATGACCCAAACGTAGTTACTTCTTCACCGGGTCACCAAAAGCTTCCCCCTCCGGACAACCCTTATCCTCCACTCAAGAATTTAAAGAAATCTACTTATTTCCAGCCTCGGGAAACACCCGCAGCCTGTAATTATAGAAAACTTGGAAGCAATTTTGTATGTAAATAAACTTGGAAGCTAAAGAGCAACGTGGCCTGCATCGTATGGCGCCGTGCTCCACCCAGAGCCGCCGTTCCGGCGGGGCGCAGGGACCTCCAGAGGCAAAGGCAAGGGACAAAGCCCCGCTTTCTACAGGGGATGGACTGATGGGCAGAGGAAGAAGAAAAAAAGGCGTTTTTTTTTTTTAAAAAACACAAGAAAGCTGGGTTCACACAGTCATGGGCAAGAAGGGGGCGGTGACAGCAGAGCCGCGCCTGCCGGAGGGCTCGCTGGGAGCCCGTGCCTCTGCTCTGCGCGCGGCAGCAGGGGCCGCCGGCTTCCAGCAGGAGTGAAGCCGCCTCCGCGGCGCTTATCGGAGTTCCAAAGACGAGCATTTACCTCAGCTCCTGGCTGATCCTGGTCTTGCTCCTCCTGTACACACAAACAAAGGAGACATCAGAGCTGAAACGAGCACCCAACTGCTTGTTTCTCCCCCAGCCCTGGGAGAAAATAAATTCTTTTATCAGCAGTGCACAGAAAGCCACGGTCTCACTGCAAAGAGGGTTTAGCTTGTTTTAAAGCAGAGGTAAGGAGAGCACTTTTGGGGGGAGGAAGATTTCTTTCCAAACTCTAATTTGCCTGGCACACGCCGAGCTGGGAGGAGAGAGCGGGGCTGTGATTCGGAGATCCTGCCTCACACCCACAGACCTGGCGAGCGCTCAGCCATGTTTCAGCTGCGCCGAGTGGGAGGCACTGACCGAGCTGGGTCCTCGGCAGCCCGGCGAGGCTCGGTACTCCTCCGAGCCCTCGTTCTGGCTGTGCTGGCAACGCAGCGTGTACACAGATCGCTGCAGGGTTTTTTTGGCTGCTTCTTGAAACCAGCGGGCTCTCAGAGTCAGGGCATTAGGCACAGCGTTCTCCCCAGCGCCCCAAAACCAGCGAGAGCCGCTCAGCCTCCCTGGCGGAACAGAGCTACGCAGCGCCAGGAGAGCCACGCTAGCGGGTGGGAAGGGACGCGCGCGTGGACAGGAGGGGAGAGGCGAGCGTGCTGCTCACCTTCTCATCCTGCTGCTCCTCCAGGGCTGGGTCCTGCGACTCGTGCAGCAGGATTCCTGCTGGGAGCGTCTCCTTGCCCCCTCCAGCACCACGACGCCCAGCCTTGGGTTTCTGCTGTTGCTTCTTCGCTGGCTCGTCTTTTGTCTTCCCCTTTTTCCCTTTTTTCCCTTTCTCCTCCTTGTTTGACCCTGCAGACTGTGGTTACACGCAGAAGTGGTCAGAGCCAGCGACCGCGCCACAGGGGGAGGCGGAGCTCCTCTCACTCACCCCCAGCAGCTTCATGATCAGCTCCCGGTCCTCCTCGTCCTGGTCCTTGTACTTCTCCTTCATCTTCTTCATTTTACTCTGCAGAAGAAAAACACACCAACAGCTTTAGAAACAATGAATTTTGCAGAGTTTTGCTTCCACAAACACCTAGACACTGACCCCCCAGACACTTCCCTTCCAGGCCTCCTGAACCTCTTTCCGAGGTTTCAGCAAAGCGGTTTCAGCGAGGAAAGCAGAGCGTGCTCAATGCTGACAGACCAGCACCATCCTCCTGAAACCACCAAGAGTCTAAAACCATCAGGCGGCCACAGACGCCTGACAGAAACCCGGTATTTCTGTCCACGCTTCACATGGCAACGGCTCAACCCGTGGGTAAACCTGGTCCCTGCCCACCTTCTGGCCCCGCTTGACGGGCTGAGGGGCCGGCGCCCCCTTATTGGTGTTGGGAGCAGGGGGAGGCTGCGGCTCCGTCTCTTTCTGCTTCTCTTCAGGTGGCTCCAAGTTCTCAGCATCGTTTTGCTGCTTCTTTTTCTTCATTTCTCTAAGGAAAAGAATCACTTGACACGCCGCCTCTTGTGACGACAGGAGAGGCTGCTGCTCTCCCGCCAGCATTACCACCCTGCTTCCCGGCTACAGGGGAAGCTGGGGCACGTACGCTGGAAATAACCCCTCCTCAGCAAAACCTCGAGCCCACGAGGGCACCAGAAGCTGCTTGCTCACAACCAGCACTCCCGAAGGAGGGGAGCAGCCGCCATCCCACGCTGGAAACGCAGGACGGACATCGACACGGAGCAGCCCAGAGCGGGAGGTGCGAGGCATGCCCTGCGCCCGGGGCCTGGAGGGGGACGGGGAGGAGGCATTCACCTCGCTGCACACGCGAAGAGGCTCTCACCTCCTCTCCTTGGCAGACAGGTGCCTTCGCCCCTGGGACTTGCTGTCACTCTAAGAAGCGAAAGGCAGTTAGAGCACACCGTGGCCAGCAGCAGTTCACACTGCTCTTTGCCAAACGTCTGAGCTGGGACCTTACCAAGCTGGGTTCTTCCTCTTTGGGGACGATTTTCTGCAGGGATCTGTGGGGAGATCAAAGTGGGGCTCATCAACAGACGCAGAGCAGCTCAACCACGGACGCGTCACCACAGCCCAGACATTGGCTAACTTGGTTGCACCGCTTTCGGCTTTCTAGTTCTTGAAAACCCCAGCTTTGGTGAATGGAAAAGGGCAGCAATACCGGGATTCAGTTTACAAAACAAGTCTTCGGATCTCTGCCAGCTCGTCTCACGCGCACACGCAAACAAGCCACAAAGACAGCCTGGGTACAGCGGGCGCTGAAGGAACCCCTGCTGTTCAGCTCCTCCTGCACACAGCCCCGCTCAGCTGCGGTGTTCCCTGCAGAGCTGTCCGTTTCCACCCACTCCATCCCGTCTCCTTGCACCCTCTAAGGAGTGCCACTTCCAGGGACAACTTCCACACGCCGAGCAGTAACTCAGCACCAGCGTGGCAGAGCAGAAACAACTCATGACAGTTTCTCGGGTCTGAACAGCTCTGAAAAGAAAACGGGGGCAGCCATCTCCTGAAGAGCAAACTCGGAGCGCGGTGGTCAAGGGATGCGTAGGCCAAAATGGGGAACAGCAGCCACGGAAGAGCCAGATACCCGTGTGCACGTGCGCCTGTACTTCAGGAGGGGGGCGAAAGCAAGCAGCCCACAAAGAGCTGTGCAGGGAAACGGCAGGGAATAGCACGCAGCGTGGCAGCATTCAGTATTCGTGAGCTGAGCATCGAAAGAAGTGATGGCAACTCATCACAGCCCTTGTCTTGGCAGCATTTTAACAGCACAGAGATCCTCAGAAGCGCCCGCCTTGCTGATAAGCGCAGCTGCTGCTTCACTTACCTTTGAGGCTGAAGATGCGACAGGTCGATTGTTGTATCTGGGTAATTTACCTCCTCCTCCTCCTTCACTTCGCTCTTTGCCTCCGGATGTTCCACTTCATCTTCAGATTCTCCATCCTCCTCTTCGGAGTCGCCCTCAGGTGCGGGAGGGGCGTTTGCTGTGCTCTGGTCGAGGTCAGCGACGCCCTCATCACGATTGCTCTCGGACGCGGCTTCCACATCCTCTGGCGCTTCCTGACACTCTGCTTTTTCCTCTTCGCTGCTGCTGTCTCCTCCTTCTGGGGCACACAGGTGAGGAAAACACGGCTCGCGTTAGAAACGCCAAAGTGACGCACGCCACAGCGCAGGGCGCCAAACGCCAAACCCCGAGCGGTCCCGTCTGTCAGCCGGTGCACGCAGCACCCCAGTCACACCCCCTGTACCTAACAGCTCCACTTCTTCGGACACCAGTTCACCGGCACTGCTGGAAACCGTTTCCAGATCCTCGTCCTGTACTTTGATCTTCCTTTCTTCTCGGTGTCTCCAAACACAGCTTTCATCCACCTAACAACAGAGGCGCCTTTACGTTAGGCCAGTACCAGCTCCAGCGACATTCGCCAGCCCATTCAGAGAACACCTGACTCAGCTTTATTCTCTCCCTTTGAACACTTTTTGCCATTCAAAAAGCAAGAAAACTAAACCAGCACATTTAAACCCAAGTCTGACAACCCAGAAAGCACAGCTAGTGAGGAGTCACACGCAGCTGCACAACCAGCAGGCTCCCTAAGCACGCAGATGCTTCAGACAGAGCCGGTATAAAAATCTCGCAGAGGTCGTAATGTTCGCAGTGTCTGTTTGTTTTAAATGAACAGTGCAAACTGGGGAAAAGTGGAAATGAAAGCAGAGTAATTTTCAGCGAGTGGCATTTTATGGGATTTGTCCCAGGGGGAACAGAAGTAATTGGGAATATACTGATAAGCAAGAACCAGAAAATAAGCCTCCTACAGCTCAAACCAAATTACAAAAGCCAGCAGGAGCTGCACAGAGAAAGCAGTACCTTAAACAAGAAGCTGAAGCCCATCATCAGATACGAAGGCGGAAGAAAATTCTTCTTCCCTGAAAAACAAAGGCAGATTCTCATGAGGAGGTTTAACAGCTCTGTTACGTGACATATTTTCAAAATTCATTTTTATTAGAGGCTTTAGGCTACCAAAAAAATTACACCGGGGCTTGTTCTATCTCTTGGATGACAACAGAACAGGAGAAACTCAAAAGCAGCTTAGCTAACGATCTTCTGCCCAGGGCCTCAGCTAGAAACGCTGCTGCAGCCGCCTGATGTTCTGTCTGAACCACTCGGAACAGATTGTCGGGAGAGGAGCGGAATCTGTCGGCTGCCACGGCGCGGGGGGCAGCTCAGGCGGCTGCCGCTGCAGGACAGCACAGCACCTTCAGCCAAAACGCCTGAAGTCAAATTGACACTGTTCCTTTGTGTCTCACCTCGGATCATGAAGCTTCCAGTAGTGAGGTATTCTCCCGTAGGTGCAGTTTTAGAAACCTAAAAAGATCAGGATATACCATAAAGAGTATCTGTCACAGAAGGCCAGCACTGTGTAACAACAGCACTAACAAAGCGACATTCAAGCAGGCTGCGTTTTTAACTCCTGGGAACAGTTTGCAGAAGGACTCGGTTTCCGAGGGGTTCTTCCTGTCCTTTGCAGGGTATTCTCCTAAGAGAAGTTTCAATTCAATCACACAATACTGGCACCGCGTTTTAGAAGTCCCGGGCGAGTGACTGGGTTATTCAGGCAATAAGAACACTAAAGGCACTGCGACCTTCAGTTTCATGTAATCTCTCTGCCCTTACACTTGAGTTGATGGGACGCACAGCGAGACTGCGGTTAATACACAAGCTAGAAGCCCAACTGAAAAAAAAATGAAAACTTCGTTTTCAATAAAAGTCCTCTCCCTCTGTGAGTAAGAAGCCAAGCTTGCAGCATTTCCTCTGTCACGTGCACGTTGTATCAGCGGTCACCCCTCCGCCCCGGCCCTAAGCGCGGCAGAGCCGGGGAGAACCCGCAAGGAACGGTATGAGAACAACGGTTTCACCCGCATCCATCAGTTCCCACACAGAGACGCTTCGGCTGCAGTCGCACACCAGATGCTCTGGCTCAAAGCTGACGCGGGAGTGTCCCTACCTGGTTGTGGGAGACCCACCAAGCGCTGGTGACAACGCGGGCATCCCAGGCAGCGCTGTAACACAAGGCCATCGTGCCCGCCTCCGTCAGGGTTCGTGGAGGGATCGGTTCACCTACAAAGTAACACCCAGCACATCAGTGAACGCGATCCATGCACAACAGATTACATTCTCCAACTTCCACGCGTGCCCTAATCCAGCGTGTGAGCTTTCCAGGGGCCCCGGGCAGAGACACCATGGCCTGGCTAAGCTCGAAGGCGGTACGGACAGCGCAGAAGCAGCGTCAGCAGCTGCTCGTCACAGCTCCCCATCGGAGGCTGAAGCCAGCTGTGCTACTGCTCCTTCCTCAGCTCAGCTCCAGGAGGGAGCAGTAACCGTGCTCCTCACAACACAAGGCCAACTCCCACCACCTCCCAGGAGCGGGGCGCAGGCAGGGATCGCACAGCTGGTCTCCCATGAGATCCGTCCTACCACGTCAACGCTTCTCTGCCGAGATCAGCACCCTCTGTCGGCACCCAAACTGCTTACGCCACCCACCAAAGTCTCAGCAGGACTCCAGTCCCCACGGCCAGCAGCAAGCCCTTGCACCGCCGCCTCTGCCAGAGACTAACGCTTGTCTCCGCGAGCACATCACCATTGCTCCTTCCCACCAGGAGCTCAGCGGAGCAACTGCAAGCAGCAAGTCATGGCTGGGAAGCGGCAGCAGCCAGTGACAGCCTGATCTCGGAAGGACTGATGCCTCTCACACCCTAAGGGGAACGCCTGCCGGAGCTGGGCACCACTGCGAGGGGGGAAGGCAGCTCGCCGGGCTGGGCTCAGACACGCAGCGCAGGGACCGCCAGCCCACAGGGCCCCCAGGCTTCTACGAGTCCCTGCCTCAGCCCCACGCTCGGTACCTGATGGGTTCTTGATCACACAGCTTGTGGCTCCGTGGAGATCGGCGTGCACGTATATGTCCCCTGGAAAAGAAGCGACTCCAATCAGTCGCACACGTGGTAACTACACAGGTCACTCGAGCTAAGGTGAAGGTTTCTAACGTTAGCTGGAAACAGCTATTTTGGCTGCAAGGAGCAGGGTGGGAAGAGGACACAGAAGCCTTTTAGTCCATCCCAGTTGCTCCATGGAGAATCAGCTCCTTTGCTCCTGACAGGAGTCCGTCCAACCGACGCTTATCCCACAGCGCTGGAGGGTCCGGTCTCCCACAGCAGAGCCCCCAGCACCCCACGGACAACACACACGCAGTCTCCAGGACTCACCACCACCAAAGTCCCCTTTCACCTGAGGCCCAGCTTAAGAACAAACCAGACAGACCACCCCGTGTCATTCTTTTACATTTACCAAACTGGCAAAGAAGAGAGAAACCCATGTACTCCACTTAATCGGACTCTCACCTGGCTTAAGATACCGCTTTACAATCAGCTCATTCTGCTGTTGATCTCTTCCAGCAATAATCAGGTAATTCTCAGAACTAATGAACCACAGGAACTTCTCAAACCTGCCAAATTACATCAATCCACTGTGTGAAAAACACCTGGAACTAACAGAACATTACAAAGGTATTTTTTTATACCAAACTCTAAGAATATCCGTCTTAGCATCTACTCTTTACAAAAGACACTGCAAATAGTTTCACATCCATCCATGCGCCTGGGGCATAAAAACAAGGCACAGTACGAATATAACATCACTGCCAACAATATTTTGAGATGAAACGACAAGTACCATCACCACAAAGCCCAGCTGCCTCCTATTTATTTTTATTTTAATAATTCAGCTATTAGACTATGAAAAGCTTTGGTTTTTTTGCTCTTGCCTTTTTTTTCCCCCCCCCACTGTTACTATTTCACAGAGCTGCCAGAAAGCAACAGTGAAGTTCCCTATTTTTACTAAGCCCGTATTCCTAGCTGTGTTAAAAGCAAAAAACTGCAAGTCCATGTCCACTGAAAGGAACTTTCCCAGGCAAAGGCACTAACAAAACCAGGCCGGCGCCTTCAAGGAGCCATTTTAAGGAGACTCAATACAAAGCGTAGTGCTTAGAAATCACAATTAGCTCCTCTTCTAAGCTAGTGAAAACTCAGCCTGACGCAGCCATTCTAAATTTGTGCACGTTCACGATACATTAGATAACGACAATGAAACTGTACTTGCCAATAGACCTTTCTCGCTTTCTGAATGGTGGTAACTGTCTGAACTTCCCTCAACGTCTGCTTCGTCTTCTTCTCAGCCGATTTAAATGCCTATTTAGACAGAAAGCACGATCGCAATCCGCCAGCAGAGGAATCACAAAACTGGTAACTGAACAGTAGGCAAGCGGGTAGGAAACGGCTCTAAAATTTTTCAGCGTGCAGGCTCCACACACTGCTGTTGACAGGCCTGCGCTGCCCTCATGCACATGTAAGATAGCTGCCCTAAAACCTTCCCAAATCTCCGCCCTGGATAGCCACCCCCATGAAGATTACCAGCTCTTTGATTGTAAGGATTTCCACTGATTTCCCACTCCTGCCTCCAGAAGCACTGGTCTGCGGTATCCCCACCTAGCACCGGTCTTAGGTATTCACAGCGCTACTGGGGGAAACCAGGTGATACAGCAGGGATCTGCAGTCCTCTGTCCACTCAGCTTAAAAGCTCAAGAATAAAACCACCCTCATTGGTTGTTTTTACCTTCCATGTCTCGTTCGGACTACCTAGACCACGTTCGGATTTTCCACTGATCAGTGACAGGGACTTTGCTTTTAAATGGTGTGAATTCTGGGGTTGCCCTACGCAGAGGCAGGAGCTGGACTCGATGATCCTTGTGGGTCCCTTCCAACTCAGGACATTCTAGGATTCTATGAAATACCTTCTAAAAACAAAGAAAAAATACCTTTTCTGCAGCTTCTACTGTCTTCTGAGTTTTCTTAGCTGCATGTCTTTTGTGATCGTAGTACCTGCAAAACACAAGGTGGTTTGTGTCGGAAATCCCACCAGATTCACTCATTTTTAGAATGTACTTATCGCAGTCCTCTACGTTTGCCATTAGCATTCACTTTTGAGAAGATTTTTGTTGTTTAGCCCAGATCTTCGGCTTAGTCTTCACCCGAGAAAAGCAGCCAGATGAAGTAAGTCCCCCCTCAGACAGACAGAGCGCTGCGTTGGGGTTAATGTGCGCAAAAGCAGCCATTTTGTTCCCTGTGTCACTGTGCAGAATTGTACTCAAAACTAAATTAATGTGCTGGCTAGAGACTAGCTGCTATGCAACAGTGAGATACTGGGTTTGGACTAAGAAAACACACGTCCTAGAGCTCAGGGCAAGCCACCCATTTCAATTTCTAACTTTTATTTTTAACAGGATATAGACAGAGCCCTTCCTATGATGTTATCACTAACAACTGCAAGCATAAAGAAACATCTCCTACCAAAGCACACATTTACTGTAAATCTTACTTTTTGGCATTGGCATATGCAGACAAACTGAGATCAACATCAACTAATGACGGTTTGTTTTTCTGAGGTTTCTTCAACTGCTTGTTTTTATTCTTTTTCTTTTTTCCCTTTGGTTCTTCCGTTTCTTCTTTCTCTAAATCAGCATCCTCCTCCTCCTCTTCCTCTTCAGATAACACATATGGGTTCCTAAAAACACATGACATCACATGATTAAGATAAGAGCACTGGTTATTTTTTTACCCTTAGTGCAATGCGCTCTCACTTCTATTCTCTCATGAAGACTGGAAATGGCCTAAGGAACCCTTAAACCACGTTCACTGTGCAGCCGCAGGAAGGCCCCAGGAAGCCTTACGTGCAAGCCTGTTTATGCCTTGGAGTCAGCCAAAGTTGGGGGGGAAAGAAAATAAAAGAGCCCAAATTTTCCAATCCAAGGAAGTGACATTTTCCAAGGCAATTTCTTCTATCAAAAGACACACATCCATGCTATCAACCTAGAGAAAAATCGAGACTTCAAACGAAGAACAGTTCTGAAGATCTACTTTCATAAAGTAAAAGAAACGCAAGACATTCTATGCGTGACCGCCACATGAAAAGAGAACAGTTACATCGTCATATTGACTCATTGGAGAGGACAGCAATGCGCTGCTGGTTTAAAACCTCAAAAAATATCTGCTCCGCTGTTTTCAAAGAGGTATGCTGAGCACACGCTAGCTGGATTTGTATTTGCTCCTCGCCAGGACATCAAATCCTGCTCGATACAGCTGTACTAAGTCTGTGTAGCAAAAGGTGGTGGAGCAGTAAAGTTCTTCATAAAGGAAAATACATCTCCGTAGTCCTCTGTACTGAGGATGCACGATTCAACTCGTGATGGACTTACTGAGCGGTTTGATCAGCGAAGCGATCACCGCTCACTACTAAAACAGACGGAGAAGGGAGAACGATGACACAGTTGCCAACACAGAACTCACTCCTGAAAACAAGTTTATTCTATACACTAACGTTTCTGAAAATGAGGCAACTAAAAATTCAGAAATTAACTTTGCCACATTACAGCTTTCATACCAAAAGTTCTAGCTATAAAAAAAGAAATTCTCCCTTTTTTATCTCTAGCATCCTGATACAGCGTCAGAGAAGGTTTTTAAAGACACTCCAAACACTGCCTCACTGCCAGTTCTCTCATCAGGGCTTCTACAAGAACCAGCACCAAAACTTGCAGCTCGCAACAGCTGGGCGGGATCTCATGTGAATTTTAGATGAAAGAAGAGTAAATCAGAGAGTTAACTGCTGAGTGACAGACTGGAGCTTTGGACCTATACTGCTTTAGGACACCTTCCAATGGTTTAGAATATAGCCAGACTCTAAAAATACTAAACCAAAAGCTATTACAGTAACCAAATTACTGTTATTTTTCAAATCAAAAAAGAAGGTGTCTCTCTTTGCTCACAGAACTATGTTCTCCTCACGCTGCTCTAAGAAAAACTGAACAATTTAAATACCAGTGCACAAGCTTTGTCTCCTGTCTCCTATGCAGCTCGTGCAGTCGGTCCTACTTGCATTTGGCAGAGGTGATCCGCAATGTACTCACCTCAGCAGCATTGTGATATGATTTGTCTGAAGCTTTAGTTCTTTGATTGCACTTGCAACGGGGTCTCCCTGCGCTTGAGCTTCTTTAACAATCGCTCCGATCTCTGTCCAGTCTATCTGGTTGGCTAACGCACTACGGACCACCTGGATGGCTCGGTCGACGATCTCCAAGTTCATTTCTATAAGTTCTCCTTTTATCTTATCAGCTTCCTTAAGGAAAGAAAAAAGTTTATATCCATTGAAGCTAAACACACACTCAGCAATTGTTTTAAAAAAAAAAAAAAAGTAGTAATTAATATTGAGATGAAATTGGCTGAGGGAGCTGGGGGGGCTCAGCCTGGAGAAGAGGAGGCTGAGGGGAGCCCTCATCGCTCTCTGCAACGGCCTGAAAGGAGGCTGGAGCCGGGGGGGTCGGTCTCTGCTCCCCAGGAACAAGCGATGGGACGAGAGGGAACGGCCTCAAGCTGCGCCAGGGCAGGGTTGGGTTGGATATTAGGAAAAACTTCTTCCCCCAAAGGGCTGTCAGGGCCTGGCCCAGGCTGCCCAGGGCAGGGGCTGAGTCCCCATCCCTGGGGGGATTTAAAAGCTGGGGAGATGTGGTGCTTGGGGCCATGGTTTAGTGGTGGGCTTGGCAGTGCTGGGCTAATGGTTGGACCTGAAGTTCTTAAAGGTCTCTTCCAAGCTAAACGATTCTGTGATTCTATGATTCTATGAAATCCAAGAATGGCACTGAAGGGATCACAGAGGACGACGGCCAACTTGACTCCTGCAAGCAGAGCAGCACAAGCAAATTTTGGCAAGCGAGGTACAAAGCACTGACAGGGGAGCAGAGCCCCACCGGGCAGGCCTAGGCTCCCCGAGGGGCCACAGGGTGCTCAGTGACAACGGCGGGCTTCACTGTAGGACCTAACACTGACGGTAGCAATGCAGACCAGCAGGTACAACTCTTCAAGAAACATTATGTATCTTCTCACTTTAAAAAAAAAAAAAAAAAAAAAAAGACAACCTCAGTCTTACCTGAGCTTGCTGAAGAGCTTCTAATCTGTGCTCATGATCCCTACGGACATTTTCAAGTTTCTTCAATGCTTGTTTTTCCTTTCAAAAATAAGAAAAATGGAAAAATATATATACAAATGGCACCTTATCACCTAATCACTGCAAAACATTGATAAGTGCACTCCAGCACAGAAAAACACAGCAGCGTAAGAGATGCAGGGTCTCCAAAATATTGTTGTTAATGCTATTACTTGTATTCCAAGCAGAACCAACTGCTACGTGACACATCTTGAAATCCACTCCCTGACCACCACTGACTCAGCACTTCCATAGCAAAACCAAGGAACGACACCTCCCTCGCCCCAGGCTACAAGAACCGAATGAAGCATTTGAAGCTCAGAGAGCCACCTCGGCTGACTCGCTCTTGGATGAGAGCATACCTGCTGCAATGCTTTCAGATCAATTTTCTGTCCCTCTAGCTTGGAGTAGAACTCATCTGCTGCCTGCAAGAGAAAATCAGTTTTAAGAATCTCCAAGTTGCACTAACTTATACCAGCAACAGGCAGGCAGAGGAGGTTCCGCTCAAACGAGGTGGCTGCAAAGCACTAA
The DNA here is from genome assembly GCF_965183815.1 of Platalea leucorodia. Lineage (NCBI taxonomy): Eukaryota > Metazoa > Chordata > Aves > Pelecaniformes > Threskiornithidae > Platalea > Platalea leucorodia. The sequence goes on from NC_138829.1 coordinate 3,199,398, forward strand.
AAGAGGAGAGAGATGCTAAACCAGGGTTCAGTAACTTCCCCTGTTTGACCTTCGCATGAGACGAGTTCAGCAAGACACTCGAGGCTGTGCCTCACTGCAAACCAGGGGCTATGCACAAGTACATACGTGGCCAAACTACGGCCCACATTTTTTGCTAAGAAATGACTAAAAGGAAGCTGCTGTTTGACACAGTGTACTCTTCAGATTAACTGACTGCAATGATAGACCTGTCTGCCCTGAATTCCTGCTGCTTCAATAGGCCAGTTAGAAAAAAAAACAAACCACAAAAAACCTAGAAAGTATGCCTAAGAACTGCTCCTGGTGTTCCAGCTGCCAGGCGCTGTGCTTAAAACAAAAGAAGAGGAAGGTTTTAGGCTGCTTGGATCATCAGTGCTGTGGAGGACAGAAATTCAGCCAAGAAGCAGGGTAGGAAAGTGAAATGGGAATTCTGGAGATCAAGGTCAGGAACAAGACGCAGTTAATGATTTTAGATGTTAATGCGTGAAGGACAACACTCAAGGAAATACTAAATCAGGTGCCTGAAGCTTTCAAAGTAGTAACCAGAAAAGTATAAACGTGATGACTGTGACGACCATTTGCCCCCAGCGATAACTCAGCATCTGAGCTCCCACTAACGAAATCTTTGACCAGGACAGATAGCAGCCACCTTCCTCACAGGCTCAATGCACACCTCCGTTCCAGGCCACACGCTCTATTCCAGCTACGGGATCTAACTGAGCTAATAAAGACAACGCTGCTCAGCAGTAGCCTAAAGGCCCTGTTTTAGTTGGCCTTTTCTGCATAAAACATTTATCCATAAAATTAATCGTCTCTTCCAAGGTCTATGTTTTCATTAACAACTTCTGCACTGTAGTTTAATTACTCTTTCTAGCATCAGTCAATTAAAGCACTTAAGTACAGTATCAGCAAAAGCACTGTACCTTATTGAATGAGTCAAATTCCAAGTACGGACATTTTGAATGTTGAGAAAACAAGAAAGGATGAAATTCCTCATATCTGTAAAATACACATTTGATATTATCACCTGAAAACTAATTTATGTGATGCAGACTAGTAGAAAAAGAAATAAATACTTCAAATATTTACGTGTAGATATCTTCTGCTGGTTTATCTGGTTCCAGACTTGGCTTTTTCTCCCTTTTCTGGATAATATAACCCTAAAAGAATACATAAATACATCATCAGCATTTGTCTTTGAAAAGGATCCCCCTTATCTTGGCAAGGCAGCAAGTTTTAGGTGCTAACCGACTGATCAGCATGAGACAATAACGCATTCTAGCAGGGAGACCTCGTGGCAGAAGCAATGTGATTGACTGAGTAAAGCCCTGACCGCTTGCTTGTCTTGACTCCAACTTATTCCAGAAAGAAAGGTGAACTTCTCTCATAAACCTCAGGACTATCCTACAGCTTATCGCACGGACGCACAGCTTACATGCAGAACAGTGTTACCTGCTATTAAAGCACAAGCGCAATTCTCGTAGGACCTACATAATCTGCTTGTAAATTATTTAATCGCTGCACATCCAGTGCAAGGAAGCAATTTTGATTCCCCATCACTACCTGGAGCCCAAGCTCACAGAATAAAAACTGCAGCTGGTAACACCAGGAACAAGCACGTGCTGAACAATACCTGCCTACCAGTTTAATTCTGCGATTCCTGTGTAACTGGTAACCAAGGTGCCCGACTGAGACCCACCTTTCCACTGAAGTTGTCAGTTAGTGTCATGTATTCTTCTGCTTTCTCTAAAGCAGTAAGCACTTTTTCAATATTTTCTAAAGAGAGAGGGGGGAGGAGAGGAATATTTTAAAACACCTAGAACAGAAAGATATTTTTATATAAACATAGCACAAAAGCAAATCAACAAAAGACCCAGGAAACTGCTCTTCCGATTAAGGGCCCAAAGCAACCTGTCCAGCCTAACCACATTAAACAGGATTCTAGCACGTCCTAAAAATAAAATCGCAGATATCCTTTACCCCTGGTGCTTCACTACAGCAGTTACTCTTCATTTTAAACAGGGGGCTTAGTACATATTTTACATTTGGGGAATTTTTAATTAAAAAAATCTATATAGGTACTTCTAAGACATAATTATTCAAGTATCGTGGGAAAAAGAAGACGACACAAATGCTAGCACTTTATAAAAGTAAAACTGTAGAGGCAAAGCATAAACCAGTAGCTGTGAGAAGTTATTTGCTTGTTACAAAGCTGATTTATTAAGCACCATAATGCAGTAGGAAGTAACAAATCCTTTTGATTTATGGCAAATATAAAGCACACAAGAAAAATAAGACAATGGAAAAATCTACTCTGACTTTACCACCAAATTCATAATTTCCCAATAAATGTAAAGCTGCTACTTTATCAAATCCCCACCACGTTTGCTAGAGATAAAGTAAGACTTTGATGCTAACTCTTCTCTACAAGATTCTTGTAAAATATCCCTTTACGCAGCCAGAGTTCACCTGATGTTTGAGGTAGTATCTCATTATAAAATCATTTCGACTATAGGAGGAGCCTGATGTTTTAATTCTGATATATGCACAATTCAAGAGTTTTAATGTGAACAAGGTTGGTCCCCAACCTATAAACATCACAGTATACAACCATACAGTCAGAACTACAGGTTGAAGGATTACTCATCTCTTTGGCAAAAAATACTACACAGACATAAAAATTACCATATATGTAGTAGGGCCTTTAAAATATTATTTCCTACATACCTTTACTTTCCATATGCTGATCTATTTTGACATAACCAGAAAATCCAGCTTCTATAAGGCAATGCTCAATGAGAGTGGCTCCATAAGCTGTTAAGAAAAAAAAAAAAAGAAGAATCATCTCTAGAAAACATTCACAATTAAATTCACATTCACATTAAAATCATGAGAAGCGTTTCAACAAGCTATGGCCATGAAACTCCAGCCAATCCTTAGCGAGGCCGGGGAGAGCGAGGGAGTTGTGGTCCCGAATTCAGGAGGCAGAGTCCAGAGAGAGCAGGCGATCAGGACTGCGCGGTGGCAGGGGCCCTCTCAGAAATGCTCTCTGAGCAGCTGGGTCTCAGCTCGCGGCTGATGAGTTCTTACAAACTTAAGGATGCTTCGGTTCATCTGGAACTGGGAAAGGTCTGGGACAGAGTGAGGACATACAGGAAGGACGGGCTTCATGTTGGCTATGATGGAATGAAACCTTTACATTTAAAAGGGGGTAGGAAAGTTTCTGAACGGAAGAGTGTAAGAAACCCAACAAGGGTGGCAAACTGCCTGGCTTGGGATAAGGTGTTACAACAGGTGAAGCCATACAAACTCTGTAGCTTCAAATAAAGAACTAGGAAAAAGCTGGCAAAGCCAAACGTGGAACATGAGTGACAAAAGAAACAGATGCAGCCCCATCTAAACAGGGTGCAGAGAAGGAGGAAATGAAAACAGATCTATAAGCTCCTACAAAGATGCTTAAAGACTAAGAAACAAGATGGGGCCACGGCAAACCAGGTTTAACTAAGAAGACTGAGAACAAGCAAAGCAGAAACATGGAGGAAGGAAGACAACCACTGGGACAGTGCAGCATCAAGCCTAGAATGATGTAGGTGACCTTAGAGTAGGCGAAAAGGACGTTAGAGTCCAAACAAATTAACAAGATAACCACTTGAAAAAAACCAGCACAATCCCACGGGAATGAAAACCCAGGCCTAAATCTGGGACAGGAGGTATTAGGGCTGTAGTATTAACCGCCTGAGCAGAGCTGCTGGTCACCCTAACGTGCCGAGGGACAGGCAAGAGATTGTGAAAGCAGGACAGAGAACAGCTAAATCAGGTTTCAATCATCCCAGCCGGCCTGGAGAGATGTCACATCACGGTACAAGGCTGACACTAAAATTGACCTGGATCCATGCTAGCCCAACAAAAGCCCAAGAAATCTCCTACAGGCATTCACAGCTCAAAAGGGAAGATCACATCAAGCGAGGAAGTTTCTTAGAAGGAAAGAAATTAAGACAATCAGTAAAAGGCAATGTCTGCAAACACCCTGCAGGCTATTTAAAGATGCTATTTTGGAGGTTCAGAACAAATGCATATCACTTATTAAACAGTGTTTCAGAAAAATCCAAGGAAGGCTGGCATGACTAAACATCGGGTTAAGAGAAACTGTTAAAAGCAAAGAGTTATCTGAAGTTTTGTCCCCTGTGGAAAATGGGAGACAAAACTCTGGCAGGTGAATGTAAAACCCAGCAACACTGGCCAAAATTAGTCTTGAGAAAATCGGAAAAAAAAACCATCAGGATTAATAATAAAGTCTTTTCTGGATATATCACAAGCAGGAAGCCTGCTAGAATCAGTAGGTTCAAGAAATGATCAAGGTGCAAAAGGAACACTCAGATATGACAAGAGCAGGAAAAATAAATTAATGTCTTGAGTTTCACTCATAGTGCAGAGGCACAGGGCAGCTCTGGCTGGAACGTTTCTCTGCAGGCAGTACATCGGGAAACCTGCCTCAAATCCAGCTGTCAGAAGAGGTGATGGATCCAACAGACAAAACAAGCAGCAGCAAAATCCTCAGGATCATGCGGTACTAAAAGAACTCAAGGACGGAGATGCCAAACTGTTAACTGTAGCCTGCAACGTCTGTCTTGCCTTAGCAGCAGAGGCACAAGGAGGTTAATGCACTGGCAATTTTAAAAAGGGACTAGAAAAACTACCAACTCTTTTTAGCTTAAAGACTAAAACTAGCAGAGCGCTTTGCGCTAGACACAGAAGAGCCCGCAGTTCCGTATTTTGCATCATAACTCTACAAGACAGTTAAAAAGCACAAAGACAAGGGAGGTCAAACAGATATGGTCTCCTTGGATTTCCAGAAAGCATTTAGCAAAGCTCACCCCAAAGCTCTCGGAGGAAACAATCTGCCACGGGATAACAGGATAGCCCCCGTCTGGATTAGAACATGGCCGAAAAACAGGGAACAGGGAGAAGGTATAAACTGTCAGCTTGGAGGGAGGGGAGGAAAGCTGAGCTCTGCGGGGACCTACTCTAGGGCTTGCACTGATCAACGCAGAATCAGAATCGTTTAGGTTGGAAAAGACCGTTAAGATCATCGAGTCCAGCCGCTAACCCAGCACTGCCAAGCCCTCCCCTAAACCATGTCCCTAAGCGCCACATCTACACCTAACTGACCCGGGAAGGGGGAACAAAGCCTGCTGATGAAACTCAATTTGTCTAAGTAACAAAGACAACGGCCAGCTGTGAAGAACTGGAGGAGAACAAGGAACAAGCAACAGTGAGTGATTAGATACAGAACTGACACATAAACTCACTGTAAAACAATATAAAACGATCTACATGAGGAAAGACTATGCTACTCATGCATATGCCCCGCTGCTCATTTCTATTTGGGAGCAAGACCTAACAACAGATGGTCCTGTGGAAACAGAAGCTCGATTGTCAGTGAACGCAAAAGAGTCGAGCTGCGTGTTGGGAATTACTAGGAAAGGAATAGCGAACAGAACAAGGGAAATCATGCCACAGTATAAATCCATGCTGTACTTCCACTATGAATGTTACGTACATTTTTATTTACCCCGGTTCAAAGCAGGTAGAGCTAGAAAAGGCACAGAGAAGGGCAACAAGGATCATCACAGGCTTGGAAGAGATTCTGTACAAGGAAAGACTACGTAGGCTTTGCAGTAGGCTGGTCAGCCTACAAATGACTGAGACTTATAAAACAAGTGGTGTGGAGTTGGTAAATAGGCAGCAATTGTTCACCATCCCTTCAAATCCAATACTAGGGCACCAAGTGCAACTGGTGAGATGAGTCTCAGAACAAAAAAAGGAGGTGGCCTTTCATGTGGCACGGAAGCAAGTGGAACTCCTCACCACAAAAACACCATGGATGCCAGAAGTTCATACAGGATCAAAAAGAGATTTGGTAAACACATGGAAGGAAAATCCAACCCAAGCTCTTCAATACAAAGATGCCTGCTGATCAGTCACGGGAAGTCTCTAAACTGTAAGACTGCTGGGATTGAGAGACTCTTCCCGGAAAGGATCAGTGTGCCTGTTAGGGCTGCAGGCTGATGACAGTGCTGGGGACCAGGCGCTGGCCCGAGGTTAAGCTTACTGCATGGGCTGTGAGGAACTGCGGGACACAACGTGAGAAACAGCAGGACGCGACGGTCAGCAGCGTGAGAAGTGGCAAAAACTAGAGAAGCGGCAGGAGGGATGGCTGGGTTTCACGGGTGGTTAAGGAGCGGGGTGAGCAACAGCCAAACTCAGACAGTAACTGAAGGGAAGAATCGTGGACCTTTTAGAGCGTGGAGCTTTGCCAGGCCGGCTGTGCCTGGGCAATCAGAGCAGTAACACTACATAAGGCCAAGGTTACCTAGATAACAGTATCAGAAATACCAAAATCGGGTATGGATATAGCAAAACTGGGACCAATGGGGGAAAGTAATTAGCAGCGGGTTGTTTGTTTAGGAGGAGAGCAGGGGGGAGAAAGAGAGGGACAAGGATGGTGAAAAAGCGAATCAAGAAATGGGGAAAGTAATACTTAGGTCTGCAAATCATGGGATTTGAGCTGTTCAGGGGTACCAGCCAGGCAATCCTGCGCTTGATCAACACTGCCAAAGCAGGAGGAGAAACCAAACTCGTTCTGACCGTGTCACGCAAGTCAAATCTGCTTTCTGTGGTCAGGAAAACCGGGGCACAGGGTGCTTTGCCCAGCTACCAGAGATCACCCAGAGGGACATCTCAAGCATCCTGGTATTACCACATCGGTACTCGTGCCAGGACTGGCAGCACTGGCACACTCCAGTCACTTCCTAACAACATCCTTGCCCTGACTATACCCTCACATCTCCTATTCGGTACCACTGAAGACAAGACACTGGACAAAATGCATCAAGTCAGAGCTCCAGCAGAGCTCTTCTCAAGTCCTCATCACTGCAGTCACACGGCAAGGCTCATCTCTTTGTGCAGCTGGCTTGGAATCAAAAAAACCTACTCTGTTTTCAAAGTCTTAGGGTTTTTGTTGTTTTTCAAACACACATAATAGCAGACTGTCACGAACAACATCCAAAAAAAAGACGGCTTGAAGTTGTTCAAATTTTCAGCATCATCAAAACATAACACGTATTGACCCCATTCCATTTTCTAATGAAACACAATTACTTACGAAGATGTGGGTTAAGAACCCTCTTCAGTTGTTCCCCTTTGGGTGCATTTGATATAATTTCAGTTAACCTACAAAAGATAACGGAGAGTTGTCACTCCAAAGAACAATGGGTTTTAAGACTACGTTGTATTGCTTAGAAGCTACAAAACACTTTCAGTTTTAAAAAAAGAAGTGCAAAATGGCCTGTAATTTGCAAAAAGACTACCCAAAGACACGCTACCTTTCACAGTTCCAAGTAATTGGGGTTTATTCCAATACATACACCACCTAAAAGCAATTACCTTTCCAAGGTTGGCAGAGGTGCGGGTGCTTTTGCGCTGTCGACTGGGTATCGTTCCCGAACCGCAAACCTGACATCATCCGCTTCATCCGTGCGAAACCTCAGAATGTTTAAAATGACGTATTCATGGTCTGTCAGGACAATGTTACCCTGCGAGCACACCACGGGGGACCATCAGCAAAGGCCATACTCACGTGCTTGCTTACAGAGGACACGCTTGGAGCTTTGCACTCACCCTGTCGTACAGCTCAACGATCAGGTGATAAGCAGCTTCGTCACTTCCAAACTGGAAGTCCACAATTCTGTCTATACCCAGCTGTTTTACACTGACAAGCCTTCTGGTCTTTAAATGCTTACGGCACTGGCAAAAATGGAGAAAATGGCTGTGAGATGATGCAAACAGGCCTGCTCGTGACATCTTATACTGAAATACATTCTTAGCTATAGATCCCTCCTGTGATACTGACCACTTAATACAAATACCATAAGGGTAAAAATGCCGATATCGGTAATACTGAGACAAGACAGCTCTTAGCAAAATACTACCTTGATATTTATAGCTAACATAATTGTTCCAGATTCTTAACGTTAAGCCATTTTTGCCATTAAAAACTGCTATTCGTTTAGCTCAACAAGTGTGCAGCTAGTTCAAATTCAAAGGGTTTATTTTACAAAGAGCACCGGGATTATCCCTGCGTCCGTATATGACGCGGAAAGCCACCCTGGAGAACCTTTGCTGAGTCATTTCAATGAGGCCGCATCCAGAGGTGGTGGGCTAAGCAGACCTGTGTGAGCCAGCACTCAGGTTCCATCCCTGCACACCTATCCGCAGGAACACAGCCTAGCAGCAAGATCTGAACCCTCGAAATCCAGCAGACCAAACAGCGGGGCTCTATTAACATGGGGTACTGCATCCAGGGCCTAAAAATTCGGACAATCCAACTGGAATGACAAGGACTTTGCTGGAGTAAAATTCCAAAAGGTCTCGGTGGCCCAGAAAACGTTCAGCAGCTTAATATTAGTCTTCATAAATTTAAATTTTCATTGTTTCAGGCACTGAACATCAACGGTGTGACCCCAGGCCCACATTTGCTCTTCCCTTGTCTTCAGTCACCCACCTGATCAGGGTCCACCAAGCAAACCATAGAATCACAGAACCGTTTAGGTTGGAAAAGACTTTTAAGATCATCGAGTCCAACCGTTAACCCAGCACTGCCAAGTCCACCACTAAACCATGGCCCTCAGCACCACATCTCCCCGGCTTTTAAATACCTCCAGGGATGGGGACTCAGCCCCTGCCCTGGGCAGCCTGGGCCAGGGCCTGACAGCCCTTTCGGTGAAGAAGTTTTTCCTAATATCCAATCTAAACCTGCCCTGGCGCAGCTTGAGGCCGTTCCCTCTCGTCCCATCGCTTGTTACCTGGGAGAAGAAACTGACCTCCACCTCGCTACAACCTCCTTTCAGGTAGTGAAATCCTTTCAGTGTTTTCTTCTGTCTCACATCCTTCCACTATTTCCTTCTGCCTCCAAGGACAGAACATGAACATTGCTTTCCAATATCCAGCCATCTTATTAAAAAGAAACTGTAGGTTAGTTTACCTTCATTGCAAAGCTAGATGGCATCATGTTTTTTGGCCACTCGAACTCCGTCGTGTGAATGCGTATACCAGATTCAAGCAGCAGCGTGGCCTTGCAGTCTGGTCTGTTAACAAAATAAAGACTCACCACTCGGCACATGAGCAGCCACCCCTTCCCACACACCAGTTTCCACTGGAACGAGACCAAAGCACCACAAACCAGTGGCACGCTATCTACAGAAAACACCGTTGCCCAAACTAGTAAAGCCCATAGTGCTGCAGCCAGGCTGGCAGCGAAAGGACATCCACCTTTTAAATTTATGGATAATTTGGCCAAGGAAAATGCCTGGCAAGCAATGGAGTTAAAAATTCTCCAGCACAACTGGAGGCAAGCAGATGAGTCCAGCTCAGACACCACGGGAGCGGACAGGTTAGTGACCCGACACGAGCCCTACCTCCCACGTGGCCTGGGCCCCAGTGTCACTGACTACGTGTTGGTCTTCATTCCTCCAACTCCTCTCTTCCCTCCCCACAAAAAGAAACAATGACAATCGTGTGTTTTTACACTAACACCTGCAGCCTTTTGTATATTTTCTGCAGTATTTCACACTCCATATGCTACCTCCCAAGAACCTCCTGGGTAAAAATTACTGCATTTTATCAAAGAACAATAGAATTTCACTGAAAACTAGTTGGAAAAGCCACACACCTGTCAACAGAAATTACACACATACAAAAAAACTCTAGTTCTTATATGTACGGTAACAGCATAAAGAAACGTAAAGAAGTTCTTACTTTTGAAGGCGAATAAGATACGTCTTATTATCCACATCATAAACATTGTTTACTCTCATTCCCAATAAGCTGCCAAAAAGAAAATACATGCTTTGAAGAATACAATACACAAACCACACAAGTGGCTGAAAAAATCCCAGTGATAATTAAAATATACAGAAGTGCAAGTTATGATAAATTACCAAGCAGCAACTGAAAAGGCAGCAAAGGAAGATTAATGGAATGAGCTGGAAGCCAAACAAACAAAAGACGGAGAAATTGCTATTAATGGACAAAGTGCAAAAAGCTGAGTAAGTCGAAGGAAGAACAGCCACTGCGCACACCGTGGCTGCAACCAGACAGCTTCTGGATCTCCAGCACAGGATGGAGGCCAGGCTGCCAGCTCCTGCAAGCACTCCTCTTTGTGGCAGGGATGCAAAATTTATCGGTTATACTGGAGCACTTTGCTCCTCCAGGCTCACACGGGGAGCCCTTTGCCAGCATGGGGCACCAGTATGCCCAGTACAAGCAGAGAAATGGCCCAGGGGGACAATCTCGTCATTTTATTCAGTGTGGGGCTGAATGTGCAGATGGCCCTGGCTGCCAGAAGGGCATGAGAGCTCCATGGGGCATGGGTGTGCGGAGCACCAGGGCTTCCCAGCGGGACAGAAGAACGCATGACAGACCACAGGGCCTTCCCCACACAAGGGGGGAAGGGAGAGCACTCAGTTGCTCCCCAGGGAGAGGCTGGGGGCCAGGAGCAGGCCAACGAGGGGGGAACAAGAGCACCAGGCCTCCCCCGAGGGCGTGACAGGTGCCGGTGTCCATTGCTCCCTGCGACGGCAACACCGAGCAGCGCGGCGCGGGGCCAGGCAGCGCCGCGCCGTGCAGGGTGCGGAGGAGCGGGGCCGGGCAGAGCAGACGAGGGGGGTTATGCGGAGCTCTGCCAGACAGCGCGGCGCAGAGGGGCCGGGCTCCGCGGGCAGGGCCGCCCCACACCGCCCCGGGGCCGTGAGGGGAGAGAAGCGCGACCGCCCGGGCCGGGCCCCGCTCCTCAGGGTCGCAGCCGGGGTGAGCGGGCCCGGCGCCAGCTGGCGGGGCGGGCCGGGGGGGAGCGGTACCTCTGCCGGAGCTCGGCGAGCACCGCGCGGATGTCGACGGTGCTGAAGCGGGACTTCATGGCGGCGGCGGCGGCGGCGGCGGCGGCTCCCGCTCCCACCGAGGGCGCTCCCGGCCGCCCCGCGCCTGCGCAACGCCCGCTACGGGTCGCGCCCGGCGCCAATTCCCTCCGCTCCGCGCACCCCCCCCCCCTCCGCGCGCATGCGCCGAGCCGCGGGGGGGGGGGGGCAGGGGGCTGCGGCCGCGCTGCCGCCGTGCGCCGGCAGGAGGCGGTAGGGTGCGGGGCAAAAGGCGAGCGGGGTCGGTGGCGGAGTGGCCCAAAAGGAGCCCGCGTCTCTCTGTGTTGCCCAGGCTACGCTGCAGTGGCTATTCACAGGCGCGATCCCGCTACTGACCGGCACGGGAGCTTTGACCTGCTCCGTCTCCGACCTGGGCCGGTTCACCCCTCCTTAGTCAACCTGGTGTCCCCCGGCTCCCCGGGGCTCACCATATTGATGCCGGCCTTAGCGCGGACGCCCGCTCGGCATAGCGCACTGCAGCCCAGAACTCCTGGGCTCAAGCGATCCGGCGGGCTCAGCCTCCCGAGTAGCTGGGACTACAGGCGTGCGCCACCGCGCCCGGCGAGGGCGGCCCCGCCGCCGCCGCCTCCACGGCCCCCGCCGCGCCCGGGGACGGCCCGCTCCCCGCCTCCCCCCCCCCGGCCCCCTTCTCCGGTCGCAGCCGCTGAGGAGGCAGCCGGGCTCCGAGCTGGTCGAGGACAGGAGAGCTGGCACCCCCTCAGCACAAACCCCAATTCCTTGTTTCTGACATCAATTTGGGGTTTGCTGCCAGCGCCTCGCGGTGGGATCCAGCTGGGGGCCAGCGGAGGATCGGGCGCATCTCTTTGATGAAGGAATTTCTTTAAAAGAGTGTTTCTGGACCCTCTCCCTTCCCATTGAGAGACGCCTCATTTTTGCCCGCTATTCCTCTTCCTTCCCCTGGAGAAACCCCCCCAGGAGATGCGGTCGCCGCTCCTCTGTCCTGGCCGGCATTCCCCAGTGCGCCTCTGTCCTGGCCGGCATTCCCCAGTGCGTCCGTGCTGTCGTGCCCCAGCCTTAACACCTCCCGATACCTCGCCGCCCCGCTCCCCAGGCAAAAGGAAACTGGGTCCCGCTCTCTCGCCCGGGCTGTGCTACGGGGACTGTTCACAGGCGCCATCCCGCTACTGATCAGCACAGGAGTTTTGACCTGCTCCGTTTCCGACCTGGGCCGGTTCACCCCTCCTTAGGCGACCTGGTGGCCCCCGGCTCCCCAAGGACCACCATATCGATGCTGAACTTAGCGCGGACGCCCGCTCGGCACAGCTCGCCGCAGCCCAGAACCCCCGGGCTCAAGCTGTCCGCCAGCCTCAGCCTCCCCGGCGCTTGGATTACAGGCACAAGCCACCGTGCCCGGCTGGTTTTCAGGCTTTTTCAGGTTCCGTGACATCCATCTTGTGTGGGCTCTGCCTGGCCACACAGCGGCAGTGGGGAACTGAGAGACCATCCTTGTATTTTATGCTTAAAAATGGGTGGATGGATAGACAGGAAAGACAGATTTCTGAGCACAAGGTGGTTTAAGCAGCTGAGAAAGCCCAGAGTCCTCATTTTGAGCCAGAAGAGGCACATCGTGATGCTCTGTTTTCATTTTAAGCCAAGCGAGGCGCATCAGGGAGCTCTATCTCCAGGACAGCTCAGTACAATTCATTTACCGAAGAGCAGATAAGAGATGTCCCGCTCCCTGCTTTGAAATACTCCTCATAGAGAAAGGCTTCTTGATTCGTCAGTGTTTTCCTAAGACTGTAACGCTCAGAGCTGAGGACACAAATGAGCTGTGACAGTAAATACCCGATGGAGCAGACTAATGAGACGCTCCTGGGAGCTGGAGCCCTGTCTCGGCCTGGAGCGGGCTGCCTAAGCCGGCGGTGTTTGAGGGATGCTTACTGACCCGCAGGTGTGCAGGGTTCTCTGAGCCAAAAACACGATGGGAAACTCTGCCGCCCGTCATTTCCCATTTTAGTGGTTACATCTATTGGGATCCCAAAGGTCTGGCTGGGTCCTGCGCTGTGGCCTTTCACCGCTGCAAGAAATCACAACAGACACCACCAAAACATGAGCACACCTGAGTGAGCAAGGCTGGGGCAGCATCTTCAGGTCAAACACCTGTGGGAGATGCTTTTGCCTTTCCCCAGTATTACCTGACCCGTTTGTGATTGCTCCCCGGCACAGACAGCTGACGAGCGCAGGGTCGTGCGGGGGAAAGATGCCAAAAGAGGCTGGGTCCCGCTCTCTCGCCCGGGCTGTGCTGCAGGGACTGTTCACAGGCGCCATCCCGCTACTGACCAGCACGGGAGCTTTGACCTGCTCCGTCTCCGACCTGGGCCGGTTCACCCCTCCTTAAGCGACCTGGTGGCCCGTGGCTCCCCGAGGACCACCATATCGATGCCAGCCTTAGCGCGGACGCCCGCTCGGCACAGCTCGCTGCAGCCCAGAACCCCCGGGCTCAAGCCGTCCGCCAGCCTCAGCCTCCCCGGCGCTTGGATTACAGGCACAAGCCACCGTGCCCGGCTGGCCGCAGCTCCCGCTGCCTCCGCTCTCCAGCGCTCGGCGACCAGCGCCTCCAGCCTTGCCGTGGCAGCCGGGAACTCGGGCAGCAGGATGCAGTAGTGCTTCAGCAACACAGTGGGAACAGGGGGAAGAAGGAGCATCAAATACAGAAAGCAAAATTTAGCTGTTCTAGTCAAGATTCAACACAATACCTTGCTTTGGAAAGGCCAAGTTAAGCTGTTATAGGCCAAAAAATTTTCATGATCCTGCTCTAGGATGTCCAGTGAGAGCTCGGAATGATTTGCTGAAGAGAGTCTCGGAGGCAGCCGACTTACTGCAGTGAATAATTGCAGATGTAATGAAGTGTTTTAATCTTAGAGAAGGATATTAAAAGTAACAAAAATGTAATGCAAGGAATAAAATGCAGGAGCTTCTTGCCTTTATCCACTCACGGCTGCAATAGACAGCTGTCTGGAAATACTTTCACAGAGTATTTGAGATCTTCACTGTGTGTTTTGCCACTGTCGGAGGTCTGTCCGAGAGAGCTTCCCCAGACATCCCGTGAGAGTAACTCTGCACTGGCCGGGGCTGGGGATGCTGCAGGCCCCTCACCTCTCTCTGGCTCCACGGAGACCTGGGGCTGCACGGAAAGCTCGGAGCCAACATGCTCCGATAGCCAAGGCAGCCTTTGGGCTAATCCAGAAGCGCAGACCGCTGCCCCTTTCCTAGCAGAGCGAGCCAAAGCTGACCCCAAACCATGGTCTGCCATTGCCAAAATGGCCTTTTTTTTTCCCCCTCCAGATACACCTTATTTCTCCAGACACGCTGAGCGCTAGCCTGGCGGATCTCTGGGGGGTGCAAACATGCACAGTAGAGCAAGGGTCCTCAGACTGTCGCGTTTATCCATGAAAGCCGTGCAGACCACCTCCGAGGGTAGGAACCATCCCTGACTCCACGCCAGCCGGGAGGAGAGCGGAACCAGCTGCTGAGGTGGCAAACACTGCCGGAGAGCAGCGCCAGCCCACAGAGCCTCCGCGGAGCCCCTCCAGGCTCTCCCCACCGAGGCTGTAGCTGATGCCGTGCACAGAGCCAGCCTGCAGCCAGCTTAGCCCTGACCAAAGGGCTAACGGCACCGAAGGACGGTGTCTTTGCATTGCATTTCTGAAGTGCAGAGGTCAAGGCACGGGTGTACCTCCTGCCCAAGCACGGACATGCCTCAGTTCCAGGCAGGGACACGGCTCCTCCTCGAGGCACAGGCACACCTCCTGCCCCAGGCCAGAGCCAGCAGCAGCCACTCGGGAGGCATCCAAGCATTTCTTCCAGACTGCCTGACCCAAGTTAGTGGAGCAAAGTCCAGGGCTAAAGTACACACAGAGTAAGTCCATCTCAGAAAAGACAAACAAGATCTTCCCCAGTGCTGCACGAGCCTGAAGTCCTTAATGGTGTCAGGGCTGCATGGGAGAGAGAGACATCTTCTTCTGGGCTCCTATTACCTACTTAAGGAAGAGCTGTCAGTGACAGCTGGAGTTTTGGTTAAAGGCATTAAGATAATGACTTAGGGGTCACAGGCATGAGGAGATGTAGGCTGGACATCCACAAACAGGGGAGAAAGGCAAGCTGTCTACGCAGAAATAACACTTAACGCAGGGCTGGCATCTCCTCCCGCCAGTAAAACGGGGACTATTTCTTCCTATACTAAAATTTTTCATCACATGAAGAAACATAGCAGGAGTGAATCAAGACATGAAACTACCTGGTTTGCCTGAGCAAATCTGCTGGGAACGAGCTTGGCAGACTGAGGAGGGACACTGGACAGCCAGGATGCAGATGTAGAGCCCTGACAGCAGTGCCGGCCCGCTAGCAGAGAGGTGTGCCCTGGTGTGGCTGCCGGCTGCCGAAGAAATGAAAAATGAGGCCACCCAGAGCCGGGGAAACCTCAGTCGCTCAGCTCTGAGCTCGGGGGGAGCTCTGCCCCGTGGTGCCCACCCGACAGCCGGTGGCTGCCTCTTGCTCAGCAGGAGCAGCTGCTCCAGGCTCCCGCTGAGCTCCCCCATGCGCGGGAGCTGCGGCTTTGCGCAAAGCCGTACGGGTGAGCTGGGCTCCAGCCTCCCGAAGAACCGGCTTGGGGATCCCACTGAGCTCCAAACCTCCACCCCTCGCGAGGGCCAGGCCATACTCGGGCTTTGACCCTTTGAATGACAACTAAAACACGCCTTGCAGGAAAAAGCCCTTGGGAGCTGCCTGCAAAAACCCCTCTGCATTAGAGCGTGGAAGCAGAATACAGCAGATCTCTGCTGGCCCGCGGCTCTGACTGCAAAGCATCCCCACCCTGAGCTTCCCAGGCATCCCCGTGTCACTGCCGTGCTTTGCAAGACACCAGGGCGGCTCAGAACATCTGGGCATCGGCGATTCCCTGGCTTGGGGTCCAAAAACCTCAGGGTGCAGGTCTCCATGGGGTCAGCCAGCACATCTGGCCGAGTCCCGGAGATCGTTGGTGTATCTCCCGCTTTGTTCCTGCTGGGAAATATGGGGTGTGAAAATGCAAAAATCAGAGAGGGAAGGAAAAGCCTCACAAATTATTTTTACTCTTGTTAAGGCTTCATGATTTTTCAGGCCGATATTGTCATGGCGGTGATTCAGGATTTTCGCAGATGGAAATTTGGGCAGGCAGTGTTCCCCACCTACATTTCCTCTGTCTGGTCCTGAAAATAACCTGTGAAAGGAGAAGCCAGCTTGCCAACAGTAACTACAAGGGCATTTCGATGTACTTTAGATACAAAACAAACCCAAACAGCCTGGAGGGCAGGCTGTTTTTCCTGCCAGGAGGCCCCTTTGGAAGCGCCCTTCCCCGCTCCCACAGGAGGCTAGAGGAATTCCAGGGAGACCAGGACAGGGCTTTCTCCTGATGAGAAATGTGGGATTTCTAGCGGTTCTTCAGGGTCCTCAAGACACTGTTTCAGCACACGCACAGGCTAACAGAAATCTGCTGCAGTCGGAATACTCTGCAACACCCCCTTCCCACCTCTACCCCTTCCCTAATGCTGTTACATTCACCTTACGGGAAGAGCCCAAGGATCTGTTTAACGCCGTGCCGCCGGTGAAGCTGCCGGTGGCGAAGCGCACGCCGCCGGAGCCGGCAGGTTTAGTTTCCTGGCCAAGCCCAGCTGCGGTTGCACAGACCGACGTCGCAGAGTCGCAGGAAGCAGGGCCGAGCCGCCCGTGGGGGACCACCGGCAGGCGGCCGCGACCGGGGCCAGCGCTGATGGAAAGCGCTTCTCTAACCCGACTCACCCCAACTTGGCCCGTTGTATCAGGTATCTCGATGACAAGGAATCTACCAGTGGAATGCGATTGTAATATCAAGGACGGAATTTGTTTTCACAACAGAAGAATTTCTCTAACATAGATACTAAACCCGAAGCATTATTATACTCCCCTTTCCTCCCTTGGAAAGCCACAAAAGTCTTTGAAGGATCAGCGCAACAGAGTCTTTTCCCATCTCCCTCTGCCAAAAAAGGAGAGAAACGTAAGCAAGATGAGCTACACCATACTAAAATAGGTTTGGCCTGATAATCCAAACTGATTGGGAAGGTAGTTATATCCAAAGAGATAAAAACAAAGGGGGTTATCGATCCATTTCCTTGAGGTTTGCTAAGTCTGACGTGACGGCTGTTAAGGTGAAGGTGTATCATTTTCGTTCACCACTTTATCGCGACAGCACTTGGATCACTGGTGGAGGACAGAACGTGCAAACACAGCCTCAAAACAATAGATGCAAACCTTGGTACCTGCCTCGCCCGTAAGTTCCTTGTGGAGAAAGAAACGGTAAGGAACAGGCCGCCCTGCAGCCAGGCCCCGAGGAGTTATCAAAAGGTCCTATAGATATTTGCTATCTCTTTCCCCAGGCTTTAACCCATGATCGTTTTATAACCATAATTGCTTTTTACTCTCTGGGCTGTAAATCCATCCCGGCATACACCAGGCACTCCGTCCAGCGACACATTGTCAGCCGGTGCTTACTTTTAAAATATTTAACTTCTGCAGGCTACCCAGTAACTCGCTGGGTGTTGCCAAGGTCCCGAGCAGGTTTTTAATTCTTAAACTGAAACTGAACCCCTTCTAAGAGGTCACGTTTTTCAGGTAACCTAGAACATGTCTGGGTATTGTAAATGCTTTTGTTGGGTATGTGACCTTGAAAATCAACCAGCAGCTTAAGAACCTAGGCTGTATCGGGTGCGTCCAGTGCCTAACCTGTACTTCTTTCCCCGAGGGGTGGTTAGAGGGTGTAGATTTGTATCAACCTTCTGCAGGCCGAGCACTGAGATTAAGAGTCCGTTTTGCTCAGACCATTGCACTTCTTCATCTTTGATGACACATTTCCATCCCACAGTTACTCGAGTCGCTATCTTAAAAATAAGAACCTGTCTTTCAAAGCACCTCGTGCTGGGACAAATCCAGGTTTTAAAGGCTCGTAACGCAAGCTATGTTATCCCCTGGCTCTCCAAGGTGAGATGCAGTAACTCTGCAGGGACACAGCAGCGGGGCTCCTCAGACAACGCAGCTTTTATTTGCCTTTCTAAGTTATGCCATGTACATTCTGCTTCCTGTTTACCGTCCTTTCTGTTCATTTATGGAAACGAATATGACTCTACATAAAAAATGTTTCAAAAGTAGGTGGTGCTCTCTCACCAGCTTCTCACCCGTTCTCTGCGGGATTGGTAAATGTGAGCTACAAGGATTGACGTGCGCAGCGCTTATTAGTGACTAATTTGAGATCTTAACTATTGAAAGTGCTGACTCCTCAAATGTCTTTTTGCTATATATCATCCTAAAGAGCAGTAATAATTACTTTAAAAACACATGCCAAACCATGTAAAATCTTCTTCTGGTGCACAGACCACAGGGACAGAAAGTTTTCCTGACGGGCAGGGAGGATCCTCACAAATAAAGCCCAGCGCAGGTGAAGAAGCGTTTGCCTGAGTGGATCCCACTTCTCTTCTACGACTTGTAGCCACATCCCCACGTCCTCAGTTCAGTTTTGGGTTTCCTGTGTGCAGCAGTGCAGCGTATCGCTTCTCTGTCAGGTTTTTAGACTTGGATGACGGCAAGGTCAACTTTGCAGGCTTTCGGCAGGTCACACAGCGGCAGCTGAAGAATACAGCACCGTGCTCCAGCTCGGGGCTGGCCCAAGCCGAAAGGCGCTGATCAGCAGCAGGGGCAGCAGTGGGAGAGCTCGGGGAGCTACCAGGGTGCCCAGCCTGTCCCCGCTCCGGCTGCCGAGGGACAGGGACACGCAGCTGCTAAAGCCTCAGAGATCCGTGGGGCAGAGGCAGTTGAGCAGAAGCTGCCGACCGCAGCCTGGAGCAGCACGGCTCATCTCGGCCGCAGGCCCACCCAGGGCAGGGCACGCACCAGGACAGGAGCGGGCCCATGCTGGCAAAGGGATAACACAGATTGGAGCACCCTCTCGTTCGCCGCTATCAAGCACGGGCACGCAGGAACCCTGCGGGGAGAGGAGCAGCTCAGGAAGCGGCGCTGCCGCTTAGTCAGCGGAAGGCCCCGTTGCACAGAGATCGGCTCCTCAACGGCTCCAGTGCAAGAGCAGCTGCCGTCTCCCCGAAAGCAAGTCCCTGCCTTGGCACGCGTGCAAGTATTTCACAGGTCCCATCGCTTCTAGTTTACCAGCAGGGAAAGGAGAGAAGGAGCTCTGGAAAAACAGAAGAGCCCAGCTGTTTGCCAGGTGAAATGGGCAAAGCCAAAGCTGGCCAAGCCCCACCTGCAGTCAGTCCCCACGGGTGAGGGACAGTGCAGTCACCAACAAACCTAAAAAAGCCATGATTCAAGAGGAGAGACCCAAGGAACAAGGGTGCAAGGGTGCAAGGACCCAAGAGACCCAAGGTCCAGGTGCAAAACAGAGGGGGAAGATGATAGAAAAGGCACTTCCCCGCCCTGCAGTTACTCATTTCGGTTTGTGCCTCACGGTGCCCGCCGGCGCGTGGCCCAGCGCCGCAGCACAGCCATCCCCTCCTGCAGCCTGGACAGACAGACGTCCCAGACGCCATTCGGTGTTTCACTGGCTGTGCTGGCTGCTGGGTGCTGAGATACGTAATGCTTGAGGACCGCGTTCCTCAACTGGTGGATCCCGGGAGAAAGCACCAAAGGTAACTCTCAGCTATTAAAAAGAAAAGCAGAAAAAACCTCACGGATGGTCACATCTTCCCCTTAACGCTTATGCAGTCAGAACAAAAACGCCAACGAGGCAGTCGTTTCCTGAAACCAGCAAACGCTGCTCTGAGGCCAGTGGGCAGAGCGGTCGATGCCTGCACAGGGACAGAGGCAGTACTTTAAAGCTCCTGACATCTCCTTTCCCAACTATTTTGGTCAAGACCCATGGTGTTGTACCACTGCTGCCTAATTTAATAAACTACCTCTTGTGTTCCCCAGCACGGAAACAGTCACACAGAACAGAGCCAAGTAGAAACCCACGAACGTCCACATCCTGACGTTAATTTTAGCCCTGCTCAGCAGTCAACTCTATTTAGATAAATTTCCCGTGCTAGCGAGACGAGACTAAACTGGCTGTATCCAGTGGGATCACCGCAGCTTGCTGTAAATCCCGTGCCAGTACAGTACCGAGCAGTATTATCTGCTGCTTTCAGCACCAGAGTACGAGCTCTGGCACTGCCTGATGCAGGCAGGGACACTGGTGAGCCCTGGTGTCGGCAGACCGTACCCCCGGCGCAGCCTGCACGCGCTCATTAGGAGAGGCCACGGATGGTATGTTTTCCTTGGCATCCTCCCTCTCTGCTCGCTGCATGAAAGAGCAAGGCTTCCGCGGAAACTCTTATTGTCATCCCCTTAGTAATTCCGTAGTCTAGGAAATCTCCCATTCTTCCAGACTTTAAAGACACCAGTTTCCCTTTTGCTGTTCCAAGGGGGGTTGCTTTGCGTGTGCCACATAATCGCAAAAATGCCTGCCATAAAAATTAACTCAAAATTTGGTATTTTTGAAGGGATAGAAGGATCTGGTGAAGTCGGTCTTACACAGGCAATCCCCAAGTGAAAGCATGCCTGTGCTCTCTGAGAGCCGTGCAGTCCAGAAGGTGACCACATCACCTGGCCTCCCTGAAGGCCAACCCCGAAGTGACCACAGCACATTTTGCTGGTTTTGTGTTCTGGGTGCCGCTTCCCAGGTCCGCTCCATCAGCTCAGAAGCAACTACCAACACGGGCTTGCTCTCCCCTTGCCCTCCTCCCCACAGGCCCTGCCAGCAGGAACTGGGCGAGCAGCCCCCTGCGCCAGCGTGCCAGGCCTGGAGGACCGGCTTACGCATACCAGCCTCGCTGGCACGTCACCGGCAGCGCGGGGTTGCGACATGTCGTGCCTGTGAAACCGGCCAAACGTGCATCTGCGATGTACGTGCAAAGGGCGCTGCTCTGTGTCACGCAGGGCGTGCTGGGGCACCGCTCCCGGGGAAGGCAGGCGAGGATTGTGGCCAGGGAAGTGAATGCTGTGTTTCCCGAGCGGCTGGCCACAGCCTGAATTTCACTGGCCTGAATTATAGGGAGTGACCCAAGACAACAAGGAGCCATAAACCCGATGACACTATGCATCGCGGGATGGTTTGGGTGGGAAGGGACCTCTAAAGGCCACCCAGTCCCACCCCCTGCCATGGGCAGGGACATCTTCAGCCAGACCAGGTTGCTCAGAGCCCCGTCCAACCTGGCCTTGAATGGTTCCAGGGATGGGGCATCCCCCACCTCTCTGGGCAACCTGGGCCAGCGCTTCACCACCCTCAGCGTAAAAAAAACCCAGCGCCCTAAGACAGGGGTGTAGTTTTAGGCGGGGGAGGCCCTGCTCAGAGGGCTCTGGTGAGGGCCCGCCCCAGCAGGCCACAGGTGCGGTGAAAGGGCCGCTCAACATCACCTCCCCGCCGGGGCCCCAGCTCCTGCCGCGCTGCCCCTGCCAACAGCCCTGCGCTTTGTCACCGCGCCGCTCAGGACCGAATACGCCCTCAAGCCGCGCTCGGGTCCGGTGACAGGGGCGCCCTTGGCGCAGCACGACCGGCCGCGGGCAGGGCCTGGGCTCCTTCCCGAGCCTGACCCCCTGCACCCGGCCTGCTTCTTCCACCGGCAAGCAGGGAGCCGAGGCCCGGCGGGACATGGCGGCCGCGGCACCGCAGGAGCCAGCGGGCGGGCGGGCACCTCAGGGGGCGCTGAGGCCATCGCCGCACCCCACGGGCTTCCACACCCCAAAGCGGGGCCTAAACCCCCCCGGGTTCAGGCCGTCCGCGCGGCCCCCGAGCCCCGTCAGCCTCCTCCTCCCCACGGACACCAGCGGGCGGCCGCCCTGCCCGCCTGAGGGGCCGGGGGCGTCGAGGGGCGGCGGCCCAAGGGCTCCGCCACGGGCTCCGCCGGGGGCCGCCTGCCCCTTTAAGACGCGCCCCTGGCGCCCTCCGCGTGTTCCTGCTGACGTGGGATCGCGTGGCGCCTCTCCCCACCCGGGCCCCGCCCCTCCCCGCCTGCCCGCACGCGCAGTCCCGGCGGCGGGAGCCCGGCCCCGCCCCGCGCAGGCGCAGGAGCGGAGGAAGCGGCGCCCCCCCCCCCGCCCGCGCCGCGGGGGAGGCGGGGCTGGGCCGGCGCACGCGCGCCGCGCGTCGCGGGCCGCCCGCGCATGCTCCCGCCCACGCGCGAGAGGGCGGGGCTCCGTCGGCGCAGGCGCGGCGGCCGCCCGAGGCCGCGCGGGAAGCGGGATGGCGCGCGCGGCCCGCGGCGGGGAGGGGCGTGGCGCGGCTCCCCCCGCCCCCCTGCCCCGCCCTCCCGGCGGCGCACGCGCGCTGGGGGGGGCGGCGGCGGCGCGGGGCGGGGGCGCCGCGCGCAGGCGCGGTGGCGGCGGAGGGGAAGTGAGGCGGGCGCGCGCGGCGCCTTTTCCGGCGGTGCTGGCTGAGGAGCGGCGCGGCGGGAGCCGGCCCCGAGCCCGCGGGCCGCCCTGAGGTAACGGCCCGGCGCCTCCCCCCCTTCCCCGCCCGCCGCGCCGCCCCGTCTCACGCTCTCTCCGTCCCTTTGCAGGCAGGACGCGGAGCCGCCGCCCTCTGAGCCGGCATCCATGAGCTGAGGCGCCGGGGCGGGAGCCAAGGCAGGAGCCGGGCGGAGCCGCCGCCGCCTCAGGCCCGGCGGAGGAGCGGAGCGCGGCCCCTCTTCCCGCGGCGCCCGGGCCGCGCCGCCCCGCCAGGCCTCCCCTCACCCCCCCCCCCCCCCGCCGCCGCCCCGCTTCTTCCGCAGCCGCCCCATGCGCGGCCGGCGCTGAGCCCCGCCTGCCCTTGCCCCGACACCCCCCCCCCCCCCCCGCCGGGCCGGCCCCGCTCCGCTTCGGCCCCCGCCCCGCCCGGGCTGCTCGGGTGGGTCGGTGCTCGCCCTCCGCTCCCCCCCACCCCCGACCCCGGAGGCGCCGGGCCCCTTGGATGCCGCCGAGATGGGCAAGGTGCTGTCCAAGATCTTCGGCAACAAGGAGATGCGGATCCTGATGCTGGGTCTGGACGCGGCTGGTAAAACCACCATCCTGTACAAACTGAAGCTGGGCCAGTCCGTCACCACCATCCCCACCGTGGGCTTCAACGTGGAGACGGTTACTTACAAAAACGTCAAGTTCAACGTGTGGGATGTCGGGGGCCAGGACAAGATCCGTCCCCTCTGGAGGCACTACTACACGGGCACGCAAGGGTTGATCTTTGTGGTGGACTGCGCCGATCGCGACCGCATCGACGAGGCCCGCCAGGAGCTCCACCGCATTATCAATGACAGGGAGATGCGGGACGCCATCATCCTCATCTTCGCCAACAAGCAGGACCTGCCTGATGCCATGAAACCCCACGAAATCCAGGAGAAACTGGGCCTGACCCGAATCAGGGATAGGAATTGGTACGTGCAGCCCTCCTGTGCTACTACAGGGGATGGACTCTATGAAGGGCTGACATGGTTAACATCCAATTATAAATCCTAATGAGAGAATAACTATTTAGTCTACAAAGAATTAAAGAAAAAAAAAAAAAATAACCTACATGGCTTTCCGGAAGAATGATTCTCTACTGAAAAGTAAAACAAAAGCATCCATAGGATTATGATCACCTTTCTCCAGTTACCACCCTTTCCTTCTGCACACTTGACTGGATTCCTGTTTTAACTCTTCTTGCTTGGCGTTAGGATGCTCTAATCTCCGAATGTGACACGAACACAAGCACTAGATGCTATGGCAGACTTCCAGCAAACAGGGGAAAGACACATTGTAGACTTGCTAAGTAACTTTTTTTTTTTTTTCTCTTGATAGCCCGTACGATGGTTTGATTATTTTGGGGGATGGTTGGGGGAGGGGTACCAATTTCAGTGTATGCTTCTGGTTCTACTTTTTTGATTATATTTTTTTTTTTTCTTCTATCACTTTGCTGTAGATTGCTACTTTTTTGCATTCATGCAGAATATGTTGATAGATCTTCATCTAGTAAACTGAAAATTATGGCTTAAAATCAAACTGCAGTCTGTCTTTTTATATTAAGGACTTTTTTTAAAGTTCTGTTAATCTGTAACTAAGTAGTGACTCTCAGTCTGTCTTCATATCTCAGACTAATAATGAAACGAATTCTTGCCTACAGTGGCAGATAGCGAGAATACCATTGTAACATGTTCAAAGTGCATATCAGGCGTAATGTTAACTAGGTAATGTAAGAACTGCTTTGAAATGTCAGCTGTGAAGTTCTGAACCATACATCATGCATGAGAAGGGATGCAAATAAGTTCCCCATACTACATAGCAACCATATAGCAAATAAGACATGAATGATGTAATAGTTCCAGGGTAGATGCTGTTCAGTTTTTGTCTTGCATTGCAAACTGAAATGATGTTTAGCTGCAGTTTTTACTACTCGTGTCAGCCTCCGATTCAATGCAAGATAGGTTCCTTCCAGAAATTGCAGCAATAACGTGTAAGCGTTGCAACAAGTTTTACTTTCAGTCACAGATGTTGAGGCAAAAATTCTAGCACCGACTTGCCTGGCTTGCGATCGAGACAAATTGCTTTCATCTCAAGGCAGTTGGAGACATCTAAATCTTAAAAGGATTTCTGATTCTTTCTGACATGCATGTTGTGGAGAAAGAAAATTTTTTTTTTTTGTAGACTTCCGAAGGGGCAAGTTCCGTGCTAAGCTTTAATTGAGCTGGGTAATTCTGACATCTGAATAATAGCCATTTTGAGGAAATAACTCGTTGGTTTAGTTTTCCAAGGCTCGACTGAACTCACGCAGGTAGTCGCAGGCTTCGCCATCCGTCTCGGTAGCCGGTTGTTGCTGTCGTCCTGGAGGAAGGGAACTATGTTGGATGTCTGAAGCCCATTGAGTAACTACTAATGAGAGCGGGGAGGAGAGAGAGAGAGAGAGAGAGAGAGTATACGACTATGAATGTAAACTTCCATAATTAGTTCTTAAAGGGCAAGCAGCTCATTTGCCATATCACAGTTTGCAGATGTGACTGGCAAAAAAAAAAAAAAAACCCAACACCCAGAGCAAGTATTAGTATAAACTCGCAATCAAGTATTAATGCTGGGTGCAAAACCCATTAAAGCAGCTGGTTCTTATTCAGCCTTAAGGATTAACTTCAGATTTCCTCAAGGAGTTAAACTCGATTGGGGAATTCTAGGAATGTATGCTACAAAACCAGAAGAAAATGGCTTTTTTTTTTTTTTCCTTTTTTTTTCTTTTCCAAGGATATGAGTTTTACATGAAATCGGGGGCATTACACTACATTTCTGCAGTGTTGACTCTGCATGCTAAGTACATTGTATATGGAGCTCTTACCAAAGATGTATGGGAAGATAAAAATACCGAATCCGCTTCTGAAATTGAATGCTTTGGACCACTTAAAAGTTCCTTTAGAATATGGTTCCAAAAGCCTCGATGGGGGTTGCAAATGGGACTGGATGGGGTCTTGAGGCTAGAAGATAGAGCACTGATTGACTGGAAGCCTTCCGAAGTTCAACAGAGTCTGCAAAGGCTTCACGTAGAACTCTGAAATCTCAGCTCTAAGGAAGAGGAGGTGAGATTTTTTTTTTTTTTCACTCAAGGCTTTTTGCCGTTGCTCTATTTTCTAGCTTTTTTTTTTTTTTTTTTTCTGTTGATGTAACTTAACAAGTAGTGTGGTGGTATAAAGACTAAAAATACAAGAATATGGTTACTGTTTTCTTCTGGAGCATAAATAAAATAGCCAAGCACAAAGTAAATGCCTAAACTGGAAAACTTGAAGCTCTATTAATGGTTGTTGAACTTTCTTGAAACTATTCTCAGTCAACATGAAAACTTCGATAACTTCATTTTTTGTCTAAGTTGATTTACTGTGTTTTCAAGTGCTGGGGCAGACTTCTTTGCTAGACTTTGCATTAAGTTGAATTCACAATTTTGTATTTCCTTAGTAACTTTGTTATTCTGTTTTTGTAGGTGAAAGGCAACTGATTATGCTTTGAATTTTTTTAATGTCTTGGGGGGGGGGGGGGGGGGGGAGAAAAAGTTACTGAAACATGTGGCAGCGACGTCAAAAATAAATGGCCATTGCTACTGAACAAAATACAAAGGTTTCACTTTCAACATGACCTTTACAGGTTGTAGCTGAACCTCACCACGAACTAGTGGCTCTCAGGCAGTAAACATAGCCTGTAGGACAAAGTGGCAATCTGTAAGAAATCCTATGATTTAAAAAACTAATCTGGAGTTTAAGTGCATCAATTTGTGTTCATGTGAATTTATGGAGTAAGTTTTGAATGGCGTTAATCGTGTCTGATAAGTGAATGAGTTTGTAGACTGTGATCTCCCTGACTAAAGTAAACAGGAATTTTGTGTTCTCAATATGGCTGTAGTGTTGGTAAAGAACTAATAAGCAGAAAATAAAGCAATTATACAGCGGAGCTCTCCTGGTATGTTACTTATATTTAATCATGAGAGAAACAGAAAGGGGCAATATGGTGCTGGAGTAGAGCGTTCTGCCGACATAAAGAGGTCTCTGTTCCGTATCTCACGGTTTTGAAAGCCTGTCTGTAATTCCTTTGAGACTTAGATTAGCGACTATTTTTATAAGCGGAAAGGATGATACTTCTTTAATACTCCCACTTGCAGTTAACAAATCTTTAGCAAACTTTAGTGTCAAACCGGTACCGCCTGGGCGCCGGCCCCGCGTAACTTGGGAAGGTGACCGGCTCCGTGGGAGGGCACGGAGGGACCGTCGCCGAGCGGGACGGTGCCGTGTTTCACGGAAGAAATTACTTGGTCGGAAAGGGACGATATTAGGCCAGCGTAGAAAACGCAGCGATGGACAAAAGGGTGGATGAGCGAATAGGGGTGCTCGCGGCGCGACAGATGCGACGCTGGGATGTCTTTGGTGCCTGGACGGGACGGGAGCGAGGCGATGAAAGGACGTGGGCAGGTGCGGAGGGAAGGCGCGGGGGCCGGGCGCCGAGCAGCGGGCTGGGGCGCGCGCGGCGGGCTACGGTTACCGCGACAGCTGCCGTCCCGCGGGCCCGAGGAGAGGCAGCCATGCTGCGGGACCCACCCGCCCAGCCCAGCCCGAGCGGGGCTGTCGGGCTGCTCGGGCAGGGGCTTTGCTGACGGAGGGGACGGCGGAGGCTTGGAGGTAGCACCCAGCACCCGCAGGTGCGAGGCTGAGGGGACGGCGGAGGCTTGGAGGTAGCTCCCAGCACCCGCAGGTTCAAGGCCGAGGGGACGGCGGAGGTTTGGAGGTAGCGCCCAGCACCCGCAGGTGCGAGGCCAGGCGTTAGCCGCTCGGGAGGGTCTTGTCACAAAGCGTTCGGGGACGTCATTCGGCCAGGTGGGAGCCGCAGGGCAGCCGCAATCCTCCGCAAAGCCTTTTCGTTCCAGGGTGTTTAGGCTGGGCTCTGGTCTACCTGAATGTCAGTTAAGGGTGTGGCTGTGTAAATGAATTTACTCTGACTTAATTAAGCCACTCAGAGTTTGGAGACAAAGCTCCAGAAGAGTAAACTCATGTCTCTTTCATTGTAGCAGTTAGTCATTTCTCAAAATGTCAGCACTTATCGTTTTAAATCGGACCTTTGTTACGGCAGCAGTTAGCGTGGCTCCCGAGAGCGCCCTTCCCGAGCCGTGCCCTGACTCACGCTGCAGCGGAGCGGTTTTCCCCAGCCACAGGGCCGCGGTCCTCACGGACAGGGGTTGGAAAAAATGTGCCTGCCCTCCCCAATTGGAAATTAACCCTGCTAATACGATAGCCCTCCCAAAGGAATGGCTCTGGGTTTCAAAAACTGAGTTGCATCGTCAAAACAGCTGGCCGCAAGATCTGTGATAGCCGGTGGCTTCGCTGGCGGAGCGGGGCGTTAGTTCCCGTGTCGCTGGGAATGGGAGAAGCGGCGTCGGGAGCGGAGAACTCGCTCTGGAGCATGGCAGCAGCCTTGGTGTGGGCGCCGTGACTCAGACTTCCCGCTACCGCACGGTTGTGCTTTTTTATCTTGGACTTGTTTCTAATATCTGTCCAGCTGAAGGGCTCAGTGTGTGGCATCTGAAATCACCCCGGCTTTGCCGCTTTCTGGCAAAAAAAAAAAAAAAAAGAAAATCTTTCCCCTTGCTTTGGGGGGGAAGCGTCAGCTTTCAAGAGCTGTTGGTGAGTTAGTGGCATCTCCGCTTACTACTTCTGTTCCTCTTCCGACATCCTAACCGCGACGCCGGCACCGATGCCGCTCAAGCCTGTACGGTTCAGCCTTTAAGCAGACGCTTTCAGGACTTCAGGCCGAGGTGGATGACTGGAGCACCGCAATCCATCTCGCTTTCAAAATTTGGAGCACCGCAAAGAGCGGTGTAATTTTAGCCCTGCCGTCAGTTCTGGAGGGGCGAAGCGGGTGAGTCAGAGCCCCGCGGTGCTCGGCAGCGAGGGGTGCGTCCCCGGCAAGCGCCGCGAGCTTGCGTGAAAGGCGGCTTTTTATAGGCGGTAAAACTGGGTACGCGGCGTATTGTCCAGGAAGTCGCTCTTCTCTTGCTTAAGAACAGGTATCTCTGGCCTCCTTAAAAAAGAGAGGAGGGGAAAAAAAAAAAAAAGAGTAACGATGTGAGTCATCTGCTGAGTTCTCCAGCCTCAGAGTCTCACAGCGGTTTAACAGGCTCAGGCCCTTGCTTCGCCTCGAGAGAAATGTTTTGCCTTCCAGAGGATGGACTTCATTCCTCTGTTACTGGTTCCTTTAGTTGCGTCTTCTAGGGCAGCGTTAGTTAGAAAAACTACTTTAAGCAGGATTTAATGGGTGTCTGTTTTGTGAGAGATGGAAATTGATAACGCGTGAAACTCGGTAACGCTTGAAACCCTTGTTTTCCCATAGGAGTGTTCAGATGAGTGCAGCCTCGAGGGGGAACCACCAGCAACTCCGGGCTCGGTGTAGGTACCCCCTGTGCCCCGACTGCCCTCGGACTTGGTGAAAACTCACTCACTCAGTGGTTAAAAAGAGAAGAGAAGGAAGCCAAAGTGTAGATAACAAGCTGAACTCCTGAACTTGTTTCTGTCCCTGTGCCTGGAATGGATTCCTTGTTTGAAATATAACGGGGGTAACGCTGCCTGGCCAGGCGCCGGCTTCGTCCCAAAGTTTCTTCCCGATGGAGCGGGAGGGGAGGGGAGGGTTTCTCTCTCATCGTTGCAGGAGATGAAAACTTGTGGAAAGCTGCAGCAAAACGCCGCGTTGCGTGGCGAGAGTTGTTTGGCTGTGTTACGGGGGTGCACTCTTAATTCATGGTTTGGGGGGAAGTGAAAGACCTCGAGGCAGCCCGCGCTGCGCTTGGCTGTCCTACGCCGGCCTCGGCCCCTGCAGCTGCCGGAGAGCAGGACGGACGGGGCGGGCTGGCTGGTGGGCCTCGGGAGCGAGGGAAGCATTTTCCCGGGCTTAACTAGGACTATTTGAGAAGACTATATTGCTCTTCGCGTGCCTGAGCTGCAGCGATGCTTGTCCCCGAGCCCGCGAGGGTCCCTCAGAGGAAGGTACATCGTGGGGAGGCGGCCAGCCTCCAGCACCTGCCTGGGTCATCGCTGCTGGGGAGGGAGAGGAGGAAAGCATCCAAGGCCGACACCAGCCCCAAAATACCTCTGGCGTTCGTTTGAAGCTGGTATTCGAAGAAGAAACTCGTGACATGAAGGGCGGGAGGTGCATGGGTTTGCAGCGCCGGGGTACGGCTGCAAGGTGGAGCCGACGCCGGTCCCGGTGCTGACAGCTTCTAACTTGGAAGTAACGTTTGCTTGGCATACTTTCTCAGAAGGAGACTTTGCACTTTGCATGCGTGGAACGTGGGGTTGCGTAGTCTTCGTGCTGTTAATATTTGCTGTTTCTGCCCTGAGGAGCTTTCTACGTTTTCCTTTTGAAAAGAGGGGGCTGTTGTGGAGCAGGCGCTAACCCCGTGGCTGTTAACTTCCAGCTGCCGCCCATCAGCGGACCGAGGTGCGCTCGTGCAGTTATCCCATTAGCTTAACATCTGCCAGAACGCCCTTTCCCCACAGGGGCTGGATTAGTCTGGAACTGACCCAGCTCTTTGGGAAGCTTTTCCTATCACGTACTTGTGGCTTTCAGTCTGCTGCCCCAACCACAACCGAAGCCAGCGCCTGTTTCTCACCGTAGAGAGGAAGCTTTTGCAAGCAGAGCAGTGA
The DNA here is from genome assembly GCF_965183815.1 of Platalea leucorodia. Classification (NCBI taxonomy): domain Eukaryota; kingdom Metazoa; phylum Chordata; class Aves; order Pelecaniformes; family Threskiornithidae; genus Platalea; species Platalea leucorodia. Next base: position 3,229,573 of record NC_138829.1, read on the forward strand.
TTTGGCTCTACCTTTCCCTCCAAAGCAAGTCTGTCTAAGTGTTCAAATTGCATCGTGTTTAAATGTTCAAATTACATCCTATATATCATGTAGCTACTCGTATTTTCGATCTAAAGGGTTGTTGACCTGCACTGGGCTGGTTTTCATGTCAGCACTGAAAATAAAAGCATTTCAAGGGGGAGGCGAGGGGCAGCAGCAGGACAGATGCTGCTTGATTTCTTCTTGCTGCCTGATACCAAGGTTCGGGACAAGCTTCCCCAGCACACCTGCTAGCTGGAAGATGAGCCAGGCTCAGCGAGGGCCGACGTGAAAGTCGCTGGCATCCAGTGCTGCATTGTGGAAGGCATTGAATCGCTGCCAACGAGTTGTCCCTGGATCTCGCTCTGGCTCATCTTACAACCTTGGACTAGTTAATGAGTGCAAAGTCCTCCAGCCCTTGCCTCCAAGCATCTTGAGTATGTGGCGCGTGTGAGCCAGGGTCGCCGTCGGCCGGGCTGGGATGCTGCTGCCCGGGCGCTGGCGATGCTCCTGGGCTGCTCCTGCCAGGCTCCTGCAGCTGCAAAGGCACCTTTTTGCCTCAGAGCTGCTTCTGGCCACTGAGCTGCAGCTTTCTGGCCTTTTTTAGGGAGGGATGGGAATGTTTCAGACCAGGATAGGGATACGTTCTCCCTTAAGTAATGCTGTCTGCAGCCTTGCAGCTGCAATCTCAGGATCTCAGCTCCTGCCTTACCTGTTTGGCTGATACCTAGTAAAGAAATGACCGCCTGCATTTTCCCCTGGATAGGAAGTTACACCCTTAAACACAGCACCAAAGCTTCCCAACTTTTGTTTCCATCATGGACCTTATTAATGATTTACGAAGGGGGATGCATCTTCCCCATGAGGACGAGCTACAGCTTTTCACCTCGTTTGAAGCCGCACATGGGTTTCCTTCAACCGAGGCCTCCTGAAACCCCTTGCTTCCACACTATGCTTGCTTTTGCTCGTGGTTGCCTCTTCACCACGCGGCGTCCCCCAGCCCCGCCGTGCCGTGGGGGAGAAGGGGCTCCGCAGCTTCTCCTTCCCCTCCTTCACGTGCTCCAGCGGCTCCCGGTCCTCCCGGAAACGCTCCAAGTAGTGAAACTGGTTAATCACGTTGACGCTGAAGGAGTGCTGGCATCCGAGCGGGATCTGTGGATTAACTCGTTCCGCCCGGTGTTTGCCAACTTCTTGGCAGCCTGATGCATTATTCAGCAGCCACGCTGCTTTTGGGCCTTCGGAAAAACTGGAGCTTCCCAACACTTGAGGGTTTTATGAACTGACGTCTCTCCGCCGAAGGTCGCAGCTTCCTCCTCTCTTGGATTGCTAATGAACCGCAGGCAGCTTAACGCCGAGACCTGGAATATTTTGCTGCCGGTTCCCGTAGTCTGGAGAGGAGGCTTAAGGCAAGCAGGCTTACTCCTGAGCTCTAACCCACCTCCCAGCGACCGCCTTTAAAAAAGAAGCTGCTATTTAAGGCATTGGATCTGTGGATGTGTTTAACATCTGCCAACTCCCCAGCATCCCCAGGTTGCCAAAAATGTGCACCGCGGCACCAAAGGCAGCTCCGGGACAGCCGCGCCGCAGCTGCGTGGGTACAAACCAGCCTGCTTACAAACCTGCAGTTCAAGCCGGGGCGCTTGCAGATGACAGATAGGGAGGGTGAGGTGACTAATGAAGAATAAATATCCTGTTGCGCCCTCCTCGTAGGCAGCGATGTCTCAACACACCGATGGCAGAAACGGGGAGGTGGGAGGTGGGGCACAGCCGGCTCCATCAGCCCTGCTTTTCTTTTGCCTCCAGGTGTAAGAGAAAAATGGGGTAAGGCAGAAGCTGGCATGGCTGGGATGCTCCTGGGGGAGGCAGGGGATGGGGGCTGCGCGGAGGGTGGTGGGGACGGGAGGGTGACGGGGACGGGAGGGTGACAGGTACCGGGCAGAGAGGCAGAGCAGTGCCTGGGGGAGGCTCGCTCTTCCTCAAACACATTTATGTCCATTGGTTTCAATAGCAAAACCTGGATTGCTGCATCCTTTCCCACACTGCGATGACACCTTTGAGTTTACGCCAGTGGAAGGCATTTGCAGGGCCATCAGGTCCGAGATGACAATTTTCCATCTTCTCTGATTTTTCAAGGTACTGCAGAGTTGTTGTTGTCAAAGCCTCTTCCCCGTTTTGGAAACATAATTGAAATTATGCAAATGCCGGTGCGGCACCAGTGAGTGAGCGATGCGCTTAACGCCCCGGCGCAGCACCGCTCCGACGTGAAGCTGTTGTAACGCGAAAGCCCCGCGCCAGCCGGGGGGAGGCTGGGGGCTCGGCCCCGCTCCTGCCGCGGCTCCTGGTCCCACCGGCACCGGCGCCTGCGCCGAGCATCTGACCCTGCTCCGATGATGCTCAGAGCTCACTGCATTCATGCCGAAACACCCGATACGTGGTGGGGTGTGAGTGCGGGGATGGTGCCTGGATCTGGTTACGGTTCAGACCTGGGATATGGTTCGGGCATTGCCCTGCTGAGCTGGCCCCGAGAGGGAGCGAGCCCCGGCTGGGTGAGGTGCTCGCAGCCACCCTTCGGCTGGGCGGCACCGAAGCTGCGCCGGTGCTTTGCAACTCAGCCGCGATGGTCAGCGGCGGGAGAGGCGATGAATAAAGTCTTAGGGAGAAGCTGGCTGGGTGGCATCTTGAGCGTCCTCTTGGAGCGGGATCCTGGGAGGGGCTGCCGACGCAAAGGCAGGCCCTCGCGGTGCGCAAAGTCCTGCAGAGAGATTTGCAAGAGGGAAGAAGGAGGATTTTGCCAAAATAAAAGAGCTTCCCCCCCACACCCATCTAGGCCTTTCCAACCACACGTCCCTCAGCGGTTCCTCTTTTAGCACCGCGTCTCCCAGAAAAAAAAAAAAAAAAAGTGTTGACTGCAGCTTTTCTGGAGGCTGCAGTGCTCTCGCGTCGCTTAACGCACAGCTTTTCCCCGGCCTCCTTCCCGCTGCGGTTCTTAGGCTGAATGCAATCTTTTCCGGTCTGATCGCATGGCCAAGGAATGTATGTGCATATACAGTGTGTGTCTGGAGTAAGTTAAGTGCCAGCAGCGAGGCTTTCGTGAGCAGCACGGAGGAAAAAATGATGCCCAAGTTGCTGCTTCCCCAGTTCCCTTTGGCTTTGGGACGTCGATCCGGCAGGCGATGGGCTGCTCCGTCCCGACCTCGGCCTCTCCGCCTGCGTCGTGGGTGCATGGCAGCGATCTCTGCCTCTCCACGGTCAATAAAATCTTTGCCAACTGGAACAAAAATATTAAATCCGGTTGGCTTGGAAGGTAATGCCGGCTAATAAATAAACGGGGTTGGAAAAAAAACCCTGGGTGATCCAGCGCTGCAAACAAGCATGTCATTCAGTGCTCCCTGCGAGACACCGCGGGAGGGTGCGGAGGGTGACGGTAGTAATTAAGCAAGCAATTAATGCTAGACGTGAAGCTGCCTCCCAAAGACACAAGGAAATCCAGACTACAGCTGTGCTGGCGTTGCTTGTCCTGGCAAAGCCCCTGCCCGTGCTGGGGGGGGGGGTTGCACGTGGCGCCTTCGTTTGCGGGCTCCTGGTCCGTATTTAAGGAGAAGCACCAGGTCGGGGGCTCGGCATCCCCCAGTGCGTCCAAACCTCTCCGTCAGCTTTGGTGGGATCTGTGCTGCCCGCTCCCTCCCACCAAAATGGGCCTGGAAAATGCCATCTGGGGCGGAGGAGCGGGAGGACCAGCAGCTCTTCCCTGCTGCCAGGGCTGGGCAATCCAGCGCAGCGGTGCGAGCTCCCCGAGCATCTTTCCACACCGGCTGCTTTGTCAGCTTGGAGCTCTTGGGAAAAAAGAGCGGGATGATGTTTCTGTAGCGGAGCCAACATCTAACGCACTCCGCTTGGCTGCAGGCCGAGCGTGGGGCCGTGGTCAGGCACGGCACTGGATGCAAAATGCCTTTAAATGTAGCTCTAAATTAGATCTAAATCTAATTCTGCGCGCTGGGGGTGAGCTCACCCGCCCCCTGCTCCGCACTGCTGGCGGCGACACGGCACGCTGCTGGAGATGGCCGATGGCCGCTGGAGCCCGGCGCAGCAGCACCAGCATGGCTTTTGCCAAAAAGCCTGTCGGCGGGTCTCCGTGCATCCCCGACCCAGTCCCTGCAGCAACAAACGAAACCGGGGGAGAGCGGCTGGGAAAGCGAGCGGGGCCGCGGCGGCGGGACCCTTTCTGCACCCGCTCCTGCCTGTGGGCGTCCGTCTGGTTTTTGTATTCACATCGCCCAACCTAATGTCCCCCTGACAGCAACACGCAACCATGAAAGCCACCCAAATGCTGCTTTCTGCCTTTGCACGCTGTAAGTGAAAGCGAAAAAAACCCTGCGATGACTGCTGCTAGCTTAAATTGCAAAGGTGTGTGTGTATATATATATAAATAGATTGCAAAGTTATATATATATGTATATATATATATATAAATAAATTGCAAAGGTTTATCTACATTGGTGTTCAATGGGTGCCCAGCTGAAAGCATCCCTTTCTTGGGATGCTGAACCACTGCCGGTGGCTGCAGGGAAGCTGGTCCTGGCTAAAACCCTGGAGGAGATGGGGACATTCGTGAGCCGGGACTGCAGAGCCCGACCTGGTCCTGCGCAGACTTCCCAAACCTGAGGCTGGTGACGCCTGTTTGGACCCGGTGTTTTACTCTGGGGCAAAACCTTCACGCTCAAGCCACAGCACCCCCTTTTCTGCTTAAGCTAAAGGTCCTTTATGCTGCTGGATGGCTGCTGGGGGGGCTCACGGCAAGGAAAAGGGGTCCTGACGTGGCTCCTGGTGCTGTCGGGTGATTTTTTTGGGCAGATACACCATCCTCACTTGGTTTGTGGGAAACTCAGGGACTGGCTCTGGGTGCTTCTGCCCTTTCTTTACACGAGTGTGAAGCCTCGGGAGCAACCCCCCCACCACCTCTGCAGCCCTGTCTCCCTGGCACCAGCCCCCTTCTTCCCAAAATATCCCCTCCACAAAGCGCTCACAGCTCCGACTGCCCCGGCAGCATTGGCAGGGCGTTGCCTGCAGGCCTTTCCACTGAATTATATATAACACTTGGGTTTGGGTTTTTTTTTTTTTTTTGGAAGGAAATCTGTTGCCAAGCAATATAGCTGTGGCCCTGCTTTCTCCTCCCAAACCAAGACCTAAAAGCACATGTACGTCTGCAAACATCTGATACATCTGAAGCGGGGTTGCAGGAGGCTGGATCACAGGTTATCTGGTGGAAAAGCCGCTGGCGGGGCTGGGAGAAGGCTTCCCTTTCATTTTCCAGAGGCTGCAAAGTTGGAAGTGCAGAGTTGTTTGATCCCGGAGGCTGCAGGAGATATGGGGGATCCCGAGAGCCCCTACGGGGTTCTGCAGGGAGGGCAGCAGCGGGCTCTCCCGTGGTTTTACACCCGGCCTGTGTACAGTCTCCTGGACAGCCCGTCATGTAAAAACATTGGGTTTTCCCCCAAAAGAAGGGTGCTGCGATGCATGGACCAGCCCCGGCACGGAGCCGCTGGGGGGGGCAGCGGGGACAAATCTGAGCGCCGCAAAGCCGGAGAGCGAACATCGGCGCCCGCAATCGCGCCGCTCCTCAATCAACGGCGCCCACGTGATGGCGGCGGGTGTAGATTAACAAGAGGGTCAATATTGACCCACGTCCCACACCCGGGAGGCTGACAGTGCCCGTTTGCCTCCTTGGGAAACCTCTGGTGGGAACGACGGCACCCACCCTGTGGTTGACTTTGGCCCCGGTGCCAACGAGCATCGTCCCCGCCGCAGCCCTGGGCTGGGGGGGGCCCGGTTTCGCTGCAGGCACAGCCAGGCTGACACCCCAAAATGCAGCCGCGGGAGGGTTTCGCCTCTCAGCAAACCGGAGGGATACCAAGTTTTCTTGATTTTTTCCCCAGCTGTTCAGCTTCGGAGGGAAATCACACCAGCGTGCTTTCCTCATTAAGCGCTGTCATATTTTCCAGACAGAGCCTCAGTGTGCAATGCTGGAAATTAAAGTTATTCTCCTTTCTCAGCTGAGATTGCTGAAGGAGCTTAGATTTAACGGGGTGCCAGCAAGCCCCTGTTTCCCACCCCCGAGCCTGCAGAGGCACTGGGATGCCCCGTCCCCTGCTGCCACTTGTCCCCCACCGCATTTTCCCCTCTTTTCTCTCTCGAGCATGTCTTACATTAACGTGGAACTAAAACGAAAGCAAGCAAGGTCAGTGATGCCAGCAGTGCGGCTCTGCAAGCTCCCCGTACCCGGGGCAGGCTGCGACGGCGGGCGGAAAGACGTGTAGTCCAGGAGCGAACCCCAGTTTTGGCACACGGATCGGCTGACGGTGCCGAGGGTTTCACCAGCCCGGGTGTGTGCGGGAAGGCAGGCTGTGATTTGCATCGCCAGATCACAAGTTGCTTTTAAAGGATGTGACCTAATTAAGTTTCAGCTCTTTTCAATATGATTTTCATAGTCACGCGGCTTTTCCTGACCTGTGTAACCAGCCGTCCCGGCAGGGATGGTTCGGGGTTGGAAGTGGAAGAGGAGAAAACGTCTAAATTCCTCCTGGGAGCGGCTGCGGAGGCGAACCCCAGGGTCCCTCCAGAGGCCCTCTCTGCACCCAAATTTCACTCCCCATCGTGAAGCCGACAGGGTCACGGGGCTCTCCCCATCCCTGCAAAACAGGGGGGCTCTGCAGAAGCTTGGCTGGAGGGGGGCTTAGTGGGCAAGGGGATCCCAGGGCTGGCAGCAAGAGCTTTTCTCCCCAAAACCAGCTGATTAGTGCAGAAGTTTGCTTCAGAGTAGTTGTTTTTTTAAAAATTATTTATTATTCCGCTATTTTTGGTGTTTAGGGCCAAAAAACCAGGGTTTCTTGCTGCACCGTGCTCCCTCCCCATCCCCAATACCACCCGACCTTCGCTGTCAGCCCAGCGATAGGCTCAGCCCAAAGCCGGGCGACCAGAGGCTGCGAGAGCTGGAAAAATAAATCACTTCGGTGGATGCAGCGGCGCGTGTCGGATTGCAAACCGGAGCAAGCGTTTTGCATCCCGGTTCCCGCAGCTCGTGGTGCGGAGGGCAACCCGGTTCTCCCACCCCTCTTCCCGGCGTGCCCTGCCTAAATCTGTCCGGCTGGATTTAGGGCATGCCGGGAAGAGGGGTGGGAGAAGTTGGGGTGAACCTGGCCCTCCTCTGGACCAAGTATCCTTCCCAGAGCTCAGTGTCGGGACTTCCACGAGATGCCTCCAGCCAAGACGGGTCCCATCAGGTCTCCTAAGCACAAGGCAGCACCAACCATCCCTTGCAACCTCCCCAGAGCCATTTAAACCCCAGCAAATATTGCTTTGAGTCTTAATTTTCCCTACAGGAATGTCCAGGGAGGGCCCGCTCACCGGTGAGGGTAACGCATGTCCCCGGGGAGGGCATCCCGGGTGGTTTTTTGGCTGGATGAGCAGTATATCCCGCATTTCCCTGTTGCTATGGCAAGGGTGAGAGCTGGGATTTTTGTGCACGGGTTGGTAAATCGAGCCCGTTCTGCACGGCTGATTTGCCCTCCAATTAAGGGCATTCTTCACTTCCCCTCACAATTAGCATAAAGAAAACCAATTAACTCCTGCACGGTGAATGCCGAGCGCCGCTTTCCGCAGCGGAAAACCCTGCCGCTCTCCCGCGTTTTGATACAGTCAAAAACCTGTTGATGAAAGACATTTGTCAGGCTGGAAGCAGACCCCACGCTGACGCCAGTGCACGCCGGCGTGCGGCGGCACCGCTGCGTGTTGCAGCCCAGTCCCTATGGGAAAGCCCGGTTTTGTCCCCCCGGTGAATCACGGTCTTGCCTTTGCCAAACCCAGCTGACACTGGGGTTCGGCTGTGAACCGTGGATTTGGGTGTAAAAGGAGATTTCCTGAAGCTTCCCGGCCATCCTTGGGCATGCTGGCACCCGCGTCTCCTCTCCGCCACCGCTCCTGGGCTGTGCCGGCCACAGGGCAATGCCATGCTTTGCCGAGCACCCCGAGCAAACTGGCGGCAGGTATGAAGGGCACCTCCGCTTCCCCCCAACCCCCTCTGCCACTCATCCTCCTTTTTTTTATGGCTAAAGCCAGCCGGGAGCGAGGCACGGGCTTGGCCGCGGGGTTTTACCCATCCCGCCGCTGCTCTCGTGGTGTGCACGCCCCAGCAGCTACGCCCGTAATCCCGGCCATGAGGTGCGGCAGGTATTACCTGTTCCCAGACTGCTCGAACTTGCCCTGCGTGGCTCGGGCCGTCCCGAGCAGCTCCCCGGCTCCCCCAGGCCCCCCCAGATGAATTTGGGTCTTGCACAGTCAATGTGCCAGCGGCTGCTGCTGCTGCTCCTGCCGGCAGCAGCTTTGCCACCCCGGGGCAGCGGGACGGTGGCAGCAGGGATGAGCCATGCTCTCTCTCCAGCCTCCCAAAATAAATACAGGAGGACCTTCCTGGTGGGAGAGAACAGCAGCGTCCCGTGGAGATAAGGGGTGACCGGCGACACGGTCTGACCTGGCTCCCGCAGCACCGCCGAGTCCCCGGCATTTGCCCCCGGGATTCCCCGCCACTGCCACACCACCTTGCATTTGCCTGACTGATGCTTCCTTTCAGGGGCCACCCCGGGTGGCCCCAGCCAGCCTCTGAGCAGGGAGGTGACTTGGTGACTTCCAGCTGCCACCCTACATCGTGCTCTCGGCTCCACCAGCTCCTCCTGAATTTCGGTTTCCCGGAGGAGCGGCCGTGCTCGTCCCAGCCGCCGCGCTCCGGCTGGTTTATCAGCTCCCGGCTGACCTGGAGTGGAGCCCGTGTCCTTCCCAAGCCCGGCACTGCCCAAAATCCCAAGTGCCGGCGCTGCCACGCTCCCGCTGAGAGATGTGCCCTGGGTGGGGGCACACGCGGCTGCCCATCGTCTCCCCCCTCCATGGCAAACTTCAAAAGGGTCCCAGGGGGTCTCGGGCCCCCCAGGCCACGGCTCAGGGCGTTTGCTTTCCTCGGGCGAGTTTATCTCATCCGGCGCCGGCGGCGGAGCAAAGCCCTCGCCTTGCTCAAGAGGAAACGAAAGAGCTGCCGTTAACGACGGGCGGCCACGTGCAGCCCCCTCCCTTCGGCACGGCTTTGGGGGGGGCTTATCCATGCCGTGCACCAAAAAACTGCAGCAGCCATTTGGTTTGGAGGGTTTTTTTGGGCTATTTTAACAGAAATTAGGTGCCCCTGGGTCCGGGACGCTGTGCGTCCCCAGGTTGGTTGCCCTGATAGGTTCCCGCTGCAGGGAGCAGCCCTGCAAGCTCAGCAGCAGGATGGCCAGTGCCCAGAGGATTCGGGGAGCTCATCTCCCCCTCCTTCCCTTTATGGGGCATTTTTGGTGTTTGCCCCCACTGGGAAGCTCCGAGCTGCTCTTTGCCAGCAAGAAATGGGAGCAAAAAGCACAGCCCCTCCCTGAGAGCTGCTCACCCTGCTGGTTTGTCTCAGGGTCCCCACTTGCTTTAGAGACCCCCAGCCCCAGGTCCGGCAACGCCAGCAGCTAAAGAGGCTCAAAAAGGGCTGCGCAGAGGATGTGTCTGGCTGCTATTAAATACCGAAGGACGTCGCCGGGAAAGGACGGCTCCATCGTTTGCTGGTGGCTGTTGGGTGGGTGTCAGGAGCTGCCGCTCCGTTTGGGCAGTGCATGGGGGGGACACGGCCCCTTCCCATCGCTTGGCGGCGGACGGAGCAGCCTCACTCATGCAAAGGTGCCTGGAGCATCCTTCATCCCCGGCACCGAGCCCTCAGCCCGAGCAGAGCCCGGAGGTTTGTCCGTGGAGGGGGTGAACCCCGTGGCCCCCCGCACCCGTCCCCAAGGGCCGCCCGCGACGCTGCGACAAGCGATTACACCGACTGTCCTGAACACGACATTGAACCCCGTCCGTCAGCCCCCACCAATAATCCCTGGGACAAAAGACCCCGAGGGCAGCTCCCACCCCCGCCAGTAATTCCTCCCCTGCGCCCTAATCCCCGGCCCTTCTGTCGCAGCAGCCAAATCCAATTAACCGTGCAAGGATCGCGCTCCGCCCTCCCGGCCCGGCGGGTGTTCAAACAGAGCTGGCAGCGCGGCGGCGGCGCGTGGGGACCCTCCGCGGGGTCCCGCGGGGACGGGTGCTGCGGGGTGGCACTGGGGGGACTGGAGAGGAGCCATCCCTGCCCTTTAGTGGGGTTTATTCCCCCCAAAAAGGACCTTCTGATAGCCGGGAGGTGCGCCCGGGCAAGGCGCAGCCCCTGGTGTGAGGCAGGGGAGGTGGTCTGGGACTCGTGGCCATTGCTCTGCTTGGGGTGACTCTTTTTTCCCATTTTCCCTGTTGGCTTGGCAGCGGCACCGGCTTCCACGGCGTCACTCCAAACAGCAGCGGTGTGGCAGCCATCACACCCATGCGGCTCTGACTCAGCCTCCAAGACCTGATAGCTGTATGCACGGGGTTTGCCACGAGCCTCCGAGCTCCCTCACATGTCCAGATGCAGAGGAAGATGCTCTGGTCCTCCTCCGACCCGGTACGGGGGACGGCTTGGGGCAGGAAGGATGCTCTCCGACCTGGCCGCGCTCCCAAGGCCGCCGACGGCTTTTCCCACGATCTGATTTGCAAAAAAAAAAAGGCTCGTGATGGAGGTACCGCAAATGCAGGATGGCCTCAACAAACCCCCACCAGGAACAGGGTGCAGCCAAATAAACAGCCCAAATGTTTGTATTTGCAGCCTTCGCTGGGGCAGCGACGTGGATGAACTCGAGCTGCAAGATCGGGACGTGAAATCAGATATTTTTGGGATGGCTGAAGCTCGTGGGACAGAAAGGAGGGGCAGCGCAAGGGGAACTGGAGGGTGCAAAGGCAGCGCGGCGCTGGGAAGGGGGTTTGCTGGGACCACCAGGGACGTGCCGCCGGGGAGACGCTGCCTTTCCGGGCATAGGCTGGGGGAAAAGGTGCATAAATGATGGCTGGCCCCGGGCGGCCGCAGAAGTGCCAGGCAGCACCTTAAATCAAGTGGAGAAATGCGGGGAGGTGGAGGCTGAGTCCAAGGGGATGAGGTTCGACCTGGCCAGGGGATGGCTGAGGGCGGTGCGTCGGCCATCGGCGGCTGCCCCAAGGCCTGAGCTAATGTTTAGCTTTGGACTTTGCCAAGTTGACCAAGGGGCAAAGGAGGACGAGGGCAGGAGGCCCGTGCGGGGCGGGGGGTTGCTGCGAGCCGGCGCGGTGCCTGGGTCCGGGCTCCTGCACCAGCCCCGGCTCACAGGGGTGTGATTTCTGGGGGTAATTTCTACCCTTTCGGTCCCAGTTCGGTGGGGGAACATTTGCTGACAAGGCCTTGCTGAGCTCCCCCGTTTAGCTCAGCTCTTCATATAACGCTCAGCCCTTCGTGATTTATTTTATTCCCGGCACGCCGGGCTCCAGAGGGGCGTTTGCAAGGGCTGCACGAAGGGGACATCATCGTGGAAAGGGCGAGGGGCCTGGTGGCATCTGTGACAAGGCTGCAAAAGTGTCCCCAGCGCTGGCACAGGGCTGAGCACGTCCCGCTAGCCTGGATAACCCGCCCTGGGAGGCGACTCGTCTCTATTTAAACCCCCCTCTCCTGGGATGTTATTAAGGACGTGTCTATTAAATCGCTCTGTGTCACTTCGGTGTGGCTCGTCCCCGTCGCCACCCGCGCTCCCCGGGCAGCACGGGTCTGACCACGGCCACGTGTTTCCTCTCCATCCCCACCACCTTCACCCTGCAGCATCCCAGACCACTACATTTTAAGTTTTGCCTTGCCAGGCAATTTTGCACAGCAATATTTTCCAATCCAGATTATTCTAATGACACCGCCGAAGAGCTAAAAATAGGAGAAAGGCATTTTCTGCCTCTCCCCCACCAGCCGCTGCTGGGAGCACGGGGACGGCGCCGGCAGTGGGAGCCTCCGAGGTGTTTGCGGAGAGCGTTTGGAGAGTATCACACCTCCCCTTTCCTTTCCCAGCCGTGGATCTTTAAATATCTGGCCCAAATCCACACGAGCCTGTGGCTGCTTAACTCTTTCTTTGCATTCAAATCAAAAGGAGATTGGGCACCTAAATCGGGCTGGCCGAGGAAACGGGGCGGTGGGTGCGAAACAGCTCCGGGGAGCTCCTGCGTGCGCCGGGGCAGGACGCACCGAACCTGGAGTGACTCAGCCACGGTGTGGGTGGCGGGGACGGGGCGGCAGGGCCCTCCCGGCTCCCGTGGGGACCTCCCGGCTCCCGCAGGGACCTCCCGGCTCCTGTGGGGACCTCCCGGCTCCCACAGGGACCTCCTGGCTCCCACAGGGACCTCCCGGCTCCCACAGGGGCTCACAACACCCACCTGCCCCATCCCACTCGGCTTCTTCTCGTGCCGCAGCCCTTGGAGGACCCCAGGTCCCGTGCGCGGTGGAAAAGGCTGCGAACCAAGGTGGGGAAGCAACCCCTGAACCCACGCTGCTCTCCCCAAAACAGGGCACTCCCCCCCAAAATGATGCACATCCCCCAAAAGTGATGCCCTCTCCAAAAAGCAGCCACGTTGGATTTAGCACCTGACCGTGCTCAGCACGGTGAAGCAGCAGCCGGGGGACGGCTGAGCCGTGCTCTCCGCCATGGATGTCACCGCAACGAGGGTTTTGGGGGCACAGGGAAGGGGATGGAGGCAGCCCGAAGGCATGGGTGTGCAGCGACGTGCTGCTTCCCCAAATGCGGCTTTTTGGACCTTCTTCCTCCCTGCCGTGCGCCCGGCTGCCAGATTTACCTCTGCCTGATGGCGTCTCGCTCACGAGCTCGGACTCTGCCCTGCTTCGGGAGCAGCGGATGAGCCAGTGTCAGCGGGAGGGAGAGCCCGAAGCCGCTCCCGGGATGCCTCGCTGGGCACGAAGGCTTTCCTTCCACCCGTGATTTTCTTTTCAGGGCGATGCTCAGTGCAGCACATGCCAGGTTATTTTTCTGGTTTATTTTTATTTAAGGCATCTTATAGGATCCTGCACTCAGCAAGGGTGGCTGGAGCTTGGGAATCTGCAGGGATGTCGGGATATTGTGCCTCTGCATGGCCTCACTGGCCCTTGGAGGCCACCGCACGGTGACTGGGTCGAGCCCGCATTGCCAGCCTGTACCGGGGGAGCAAAACGTGCGGCTGCCGCCAAAGCATGTGCCGAAAACTGCCACTAACGACTTCACCCGCAGCTTCATACTGGATTCCTGGAGCCCACACTGGGAAAAGGTCCGCGCATCACCCTAGGCATGAAAACTGGTCCCAGCAAGCAGGCAAGGATGCATACAGCGAGCTGGGGAGCAGCCAGCCCACCCGGGGTCACCTCCATCCCCGTCAGGGACACAACGGCATGTTTTTCCCCTCGGGGCAGCCCAGGTCCTAACCAGAGGCAGATTAAACGCCTGCACCAGGGCCCTCAGGCCGGGATTCAGCCGAAGCTGAGCCGAAGGAGGGCCGGGCTTCGGAGGCTGGTCAGAGCGGGAGGAGAAGCGGCTGATTCCTGCCTTGCCGCGGAGGGGAACAGAAACACCGGTGAGCCGCGGCGGAGGCGGCTGCCCCGCCACACGCCGGGGATTGCACCGGAGCGGAGCAGCTCGGCCCCGGCTGCCGGCCACGAGACCGATGAGTCAGAGATTTCAGGCACAATGGGAAGCGCGGGCTCAGCAGGGATGGGGACACTGCGGGATGGGGACACGCCGGGATGGGGACGTGCCGGGATGGGGCCTCAAGGCCGCCGAGCGCTGCATCGCCGTGAGCAAAACCTCCTCCGGGGCAGGGCGCAGAAGCAGCGGGAAGAAACGTGGTTTTTGCCCGCCCGGTCGTGGCGAGAGGAAGGAAATGGGTGAGCTGATGGTGGCGTGCGTGGAGAGGGCCATGCCACGCGTCCTCCCCATCCTGCTGGCAGCCGGACCGGCCACCGGCGCGGGGCTGCCCACACTTCCCAGCCGGTGCTGGCAGGGTCCCAGGGACCACATCCCCGCTTGGCAAGAGCCGTCTCCAGCCCGGCTGCTTCCCCAGGGCGTCCCCACCTCCCTCCCGCCCACTGCTGTCTTCTCCCTTACGCAGCCTTTTCCTTTTTAAAAAAAAAAAAACAAACAGCAGACCGAACCCAGAAGCGCAAGAGGAATAAAAACATACCCAAGCCAAAGCAGGAGCCTGTATCGCCACCCGCTCCGAGTCACCCCGACAAGCCCTCGGCTGCCCCCACGTCCCACGTGGGAGCTCGCGAGGGCAGAAATAATTGGCCCACGTTAATTACAGGAGCGAAGACAGAGGTGGTGTTGACGGGACCACGCAGGTCCCACAGCACGCAGCGATGGGAGAAACCTTCCACAGCAAACCTGGGGTGGACTCGGCATCCATCTTGAAGAGAAGCATCCTCCAGAACTGTCTCCGAAGGCCGAAAAACATCTGCCAGAACTACAGCCACAGCCTTCTCTGCTCATTGGCATCTTCCTTCCCCTTCCCACAGGACAGTAGCTGGGAAGAGAAGGAGATCCTGAAAGGAGGCCACTGCATGGACCACCTGCACCATCACCCTGCTGAGGTCCCGGGTCCCTCCCCAGGGCTGGGAGCACCCCAACACCCGTACTCACGGCTGAAAACTATGGCTGCGGTTGCCCACCAGCATAGGAGCAGGCACTCGCCGGCCTCCTTGTCACAAAAAAACCCTCATCGTTTGCTCAGCAGTGGAAAATGAACTTTTTTTGTTTCAGGATGTGAAAGGTGATAACTGCTGGATCACAAGATGCAGGTCCCGTGGCTTCCCTGCCCCGGGGAAGGCAGGGCACTGTGCCGGCGGCAAGCCCTCGGCAGATTGAGCCGACGCTGTTTCAGGAGGGGGCGGGAGGCGAAGGCTGCGATCCCGCTCCCTGCATCCCACGTGCTGGAGGCCACAGAAGTGCCCGGCGCTGATGAAGCCCTCCCCTCCCGCCCACGCGCTCGCGGGACCGCGCCTGCAGCGTGCGCCGGGCCAAGGAGCCACCAAGCACCCCCGTCCCTGTGCCACCAAGCATCCCATCCCCGTGCCACCGCGCACCCCCATCCCCGCACCACCGCGTACCCCATCCCCGCGCCACCGAGCACCCCCATCCCCGCGCCACCGAGCACCCCCACCCCCGTGCCACCGCGCACCCCCATCCCCGCACCACCGCGTACCCCATCCCCACGCCACCGAGCACCCCATCCCCGCACCACCGAGCACCCCCATCCCTGTGCCACTGCGCACCCCCATCCCCGCGCCACCAAGCATCCCCATCCCCACGCCACCGCGCACCCCCATCCCCGCACCACCGCGCACCCCCATCCCCGCACCACTGCGCACCCCCATCACCGCACCACCACACACCCCCAGGTCAGGCTGGCGAAACGCCTGGGGCTCGCGATGCCGCTAAGGAGGCCAGCAGTTGCTATCCGCACCCTCCCTGCCAGCATCACGGTCACCCGCCGGTGCCACGCCTGCCGCAGTCCCCAGGGAGCCTTGCCCAGTCCTTTTGCAGAAAACAGACAAAATTGCTAGTTTTAGTTGTTTGTTTTTTTCTTTTTTCCCAGGCAGGGCAGGTGCAAACTGGGATCCTGTGCTCACCATCTCTCTCCTTCAGCTGGGCACGGCCCACCTCTCGGGGCCCTGCGAGGCAGGAGGCAAGCGCGGCCGGCGATGGGAGCCCCCGTAGGTAATCTCCCGTGGCCGAGCGGGCGAGCTACGGCGTCGCTGGGCCGTTGGCAGCAGCTCCTCGGCTGAGGCTCAGGAAATGGCACGACGGCAGCGATCAGCCGCGGGCTGGGGGGCATCTGCTCCCTCTAAATGAACCAGAGACACTGTTTAACTGAGCCATTTGCCCGTTTAGCGAGGACCCACTGCAGTCAGAGGGAGCAGGAGCAGAGCTGCCGTAATAAAAAGCCTTTTCTAACACAATCTCTTAATGCCACAGGCAAGAAGTATCATTTTCTAAGATGAAAATCCATTTGTCCAGGATTACATGCCACGGAAAATGATTACACAGCTGCGGAGGACAGACTTTCCCAAGCGAAGCCACCGGCGCCGTGGGATGCGTGGGCGCGGGTCCTGGCCCCACGCAGTCCCGGGGCTCTGCAGCAGCGCCGGGGGGCAGGCGGGAATCGCTCGCGGACGGCCGGATCCGGACACTGGCACACTCCGCAGCAGCGGCTCCGCGTCCCGTGCTCTTCCTAGCAAAGAAAAAAAAATAATCACAGAGCATCAAGGGTGAATCTCCTGAGGTCCCACAGGTTTCTGAGCTGTGTCGTGACTCATATTGCGACAAGAAGCGATCAGCGATTCATGCGGCTGGCGCTGAGCTGGCATTAAACACTCGGCTCCACCCCAACCGCATCCAGGCGCCCTCGCCGTCGATCTAAGTGGAAGTGAAAAGCTGCACCGGCTGTCGTAGCAAAGAGTAAGCGGCTCGGCAAAGCCCCGGCGGGACCACAGGACGACGGCACGGCCATCGGTGCCGCTGAGACGCGGGTGCTGCCGGAAGAACCGGCCACCGCGGCTGCGGTGTGACCCGAGCGCGAGGCGATGCTGCCCCGGCACATGAGCATCACGGCTCCCCCGTGGCAATCACTCGCGACCTCCGCGCCCGCAACCCCCACAGCGCGGTTCCCATCCTTCGGGCTGGTGCTGAAATCATTCCAGAAAATTATCCGTTATTTAAGCGTGATGTTTGGCAAACGCCCCGGTCTCCCAAATGTCACGGCCTGTGACCAGCGGCACCAAACCGGCTCCCGCAGCTGTGGCGCAGGGAGGTTGGCTGCTCTCTCCTGTGAGGGTGTACTCAAATTTTGGCAAGACGACGCAGAGGATGGGCACCCTGCTCGGACACCGCAGCTTCGGTGCTGCCGGATCCCGCGGCAGCCAGCTCGGAGGTGGCCACGCACCCATCGGAGCCACGGGAGGGATGAGCTCTACCATGCGGAGAGCGCCGGGGCGGATTTGGGCCGGTACGGCGTTGGCAGGGACGGGAGCTGTTCTCAGGAGCGCCCCAGGCACCTCGCCACGGCCAAACCTCGCCAAACGGGCCCCCTGTTTATGGGAGCGGCGCCGACGCACGCCCTCCCCGAGGGGACAGAGCCAGGACAAAAAGCCAACGGGGACAAACGGGATGGGTGAGGGAGCGGCAACGCCGGCAAGCAGCAGGACCAGCGTCTCCCTCACGCCCAGTTTTCCACGGGGGCCCCACGCCTGCCCCCAGTTCAGAGCCGTAATCCCCGCGCCGTGGCAGCCACCCGCCCTCCACCCCACCGCGGAGCTCGGCCCCGGCGGGAGGATCCCAACCCCCTTTCCAAAAGCCCTTTTCCTCCCCCCCCCAAAAAAAAGCAGCCGTTTCATCTGGTGGCTCCAGGGACGAGACACAGAGAGGCGGCAGCCGCCGCGCACGTGACGCCGTCTGCCCGCTGCCCTGGTTAGCGGCGGTTTCCTCTTCGCAGCGGCCGAGCGGCGGCAGCAGAAGCGGTTGGGTCCGACATCCCCCCTCGCAGCGGGCGCAGCCGGCGGTGGCGCGGGGGGTGACGGGACCCGGCCCCCCCAGGGTCCCTCTCGCCCGACGACGTTCACAACGCGAGCGCTGCAGGCGGGGAGCTGAGGGCGCGGAGGAGCAGCCAGCGGGGAAGAGAAAAGCACAACTTCCTCCCTGTTTTTCTTCTGAAAGAGAATCCGAGCCCGTGTACAAAAGGAAGTGCTGAAATTGCACGCCCCGTAGATAAAATACAATTATTCTGACAGCACCAAACCCCGGCGAAACGCCGCTCCCCGCCTCCGCGGGGGCTGGCGGTCAGCGAAGAGGCTGCGTCGGCAGGGAGACGCTACCAGAAAGCGGCACAGCTCTCGCCCCGTCCTTCCAGCGCACCTTCGGACAGCTCTGCTGAACAAGAGTTTCCACCGGGGAAGTCACGCTGGCGTACGCACACCAGTGAATACCTTCCTGCAGGCCACCGGTTAATTAAGGAGCTCTTTTCCTAACGAGTTAACAAATAGCGTGTGAGGTTATGACAAATTACATTCTCGCTTTGCCGTGCGTTCGCTAATCATCGCTGTTGTGCTCTGCAAGCCGGCGCAGCGTTTTATGAAGTGTGAAGGAAGGCTCTTACTGGAGATAAGGGGAGCCCGGGCTCAGGGCAGGCCCGGAAAGCGCCCGGGTGCCTGCGAGCAGGGCTCCCTCCAAAACCAACAGCCGAGGTTTTGAGAAAACTCAGCCGATTTAGCTTAAATACGCAGGTTTCTGAAGCAGGGACCACTCGTGCTGTGAACGGGGAGCGGCTCGGGGAGCGGGCTGTCGTAATTCACGCGGAGCAGCGCCTCTCCGGCAGCAGACCTACTTTCAAAGCACGCAGTCGGGGCTGCGGGATGACGCAGGCAGCCACGGCCGCTTCCACTGCAGAGCAGAAGTGAGATTTCCTTTGAAATTGCATCTCAAAGCCATCGCTGCGCGACAACAGGAGGCAGCTTGGTGAGGAATATCAGCAGCACAACAGACCTGCTCACCAGAATCATCTGAAGGTGACAAACTAACGCCGCAGATCCTTATACCAGAAAAGCGCAGGCGGAAATAAAAGAACAATTTTGCGCAGGCGCAGGGACCGTGCGCGTGCTGTATCTGTACAGCACCCACCGCCAGGACGCCCTGCGCCGGGAAGGAGACGCCCAGGAGCTCCGTGACGCAGGAGCGAGACAGAAACCACAGGCTGGGAAAAAAAAACCCAAACCCTCACCACGCGAGGCCCACCTCAAATGCAAAAGTTTTATTGACCGGCTACGTGGGGCCGCGCGAGCCCGCTCGCAGAGTTTTCACCTCACAGAGCCTTCGGTGCGGTGCCCTCGGAGCCGCTCCGTGAGCCCTCGGCGAGACGCCCGCTGCTCCCGGGAGCGGCTGCCCGGCAGCGGTACCCAGAACAGGCGCCCAGCGCTGCTCTGGGCAAAACTCTGCCGCCGTTTTCCGCCCTCCTCTGCCTCAGCCCGCAGACACCGGCAGCTCCCAGCAGCCCGCCTGGAAGGCGCTGTCCGTGGATCCGGTCTAGCGAGCCCACTTCTTCGGGTGCCTCACGCCAAGTCCACCATCGAGAAGCCATTCTGTAGATGAGTCACAAACCACACTGGAGACAGTCCCTTTGTGGGGTTATTCTATACCCTCTCCCTCTTCTCCAGAGCTCTACCGGCTGCCAGAGGACAGACGCTGTGGTCAAAGATCTCACGATGGAAAAGTCTGTAAAGAGATTTTAAAAAAAAAAAAAAAAAAGGTACGGATTTTTTAAGCGGCTCGTTTTTGTTTAAGCACCGGACCCGCATGTTGTGTCAGCACAATATGCAAAATATTTTCTTCATGCATAACTTTCTGCTCCATCGATTCACCAAAAAATGATCCAGCCAACCCTGACAGGCGCTAAGCACCCCCTCTAGAGACTGGGTTTGGGGAGAGGGCTGCCCAGCAGAGCACACAGCACTACAGCAGCAGCGGGCATGTTATTTTTATTACTTTGGTGCCTCAAAACTCCAGTTTTGAGATCCCACTGCGCTACAGTGCGGAAGCAGAAGAGCAAGTCAGCGCGCAGCTCAAGGACGGTCCTGCTGAAGACAAAGGCTGACACCTGGCAGAGCGCTGGCTTTGGGAACAAAGGCGCTCCTTCGTACCGGGACGGTTCTGCTCTGCAGCTTCGCGGGGTCCCTAACGGTATTTCGCAGCCAGTTTAGAGCTTCACCCCCGGAACGCTCACACTATGCCAAGTAAACAGCAGCGCTGCGAATTCCCGGCAGCGTCCGCCGCGCCAGTTCAATTAACCTACCGTTTGTTTCCTGTGGATGTTCACGATATGAATGTCTTCGCTGCGATACTCCTCATCGTGCTTATCCAGGGGAATTTTTTCCAGCTCAAAGTCCACCTGAAGCAGCTGGTTATCAGAGAACACACAAAACAGTTCAAGTGACACCGAGTGCCCTTCTGAACCAAGCAGAGAAACGGTCCCACGATATACCCACAGGAGGGCAAGAAGCCTCGGGAGGCTGCAATCGCCACGCTCAGGCCATTCCAGCAAAGGCCTCTACAAACGCGCAAGCTATTCCCCGCCCGTGCAGCACATTCACCCTGCTCCTCTGCCAATTCGAAGCTACAGACATCTTGCAACATTTAAGAAAAACCTAAAAGCTTGCGAGACAACGTTTTGCTTCCTCCAGTCTCCGAAGTGCTAAGCCAAACCACAGCACCTGCCTCTGTCTGCCAACCTTCTCAACTGGAGGGGGAAAAAAAAGGCTAAAAAAACCCCAGCATCGCCTCTGCAACGTGCTCAGAAGATTAACTTGGCGGAACCTTGGCAAGCTAAGGAAGGAAATAAATTACAAGAAAGCAGAAATCCTCCAGAAACACCTACGCCTATTGTATTTATTGTGGGAGTGGCACCTCATCAGAGCTGATCATAATTATAGCAGCCCTCCTCGCAGTCAGGTCCCCACAAGAGTTCAAGGCATGGCTAATTATCAAAGAGGTGCTTTTATTAACACGTACGAATCGCCCTGGAATTCTTGCCCTTCCCCTTTTTTGTTACGTTATTACGTACGATCCCGTACTCCTGCGCCAGGGCTGCTTTCCAGCAGCCTTCGCAGGTGCAGAGTTAAACCCTGCACTGACCGTCGTCCCCGCAGCCTTGGGAGGGATTCTGCTGCTACCCGTCTTCCTTTTCTTTACCTGCACAGAAGACGTAGCTGGGCTACCTAATTACATCACCTATTAACGCTCTGTCAGTAGAGGGGGGAAGTTTTTGCAAAAGCAGCTATATCACTTAGCAGAGCCTTGAGTTCCTGAGCCACTCTGGAAAACTTTACCTGTATTTTCCCTCTGCTTTCAATGGAACACGCTAAAAGAAAATAGATTTTCACCAGACTAATTTTTAATCCTCCCACTAACCTCTGGTAACATCGAGATAACCGCTGCAGAAAGAAGGCAGCAACCGACTGCTAATTGACTTGGTCATACAAAAAGGATTGCTTTGATTTTGACAGGTATTGCCTCACTTACGGTGGCCCTTTTGCAAATCTGGAAGGTGACACAAGCCAGAGGAGCTTTTAACAACCTATGCAAGTCTGGCTGCCCGGATCAAAAGCATCAATACAGCTACGATTAGTAGGGCAAGAAAAGTTAGTTTGACCTTTTGAGGGAAAGCTAGCTCCGTAAGTATCCAGAAAGTCTCTACTGGCAAGTTGGACAATAACTTCAAGAGTCACCGTCCAAATTTTCTGCCCCATCTAAAGACAAAGGTGCTTCTCCTGCTACAAACTACTTTGTGCGGTCACCTGAATTTGTACGTGTAGCAACTGCCATTGATGTTCAGCTGATGCAATACAAAGACCACCTGTATCCAAGCTACTTTCCCAGTGTCAAAAAGCACACGTTAAAAACACTTACCTCAAAGTATTTTCTCTCAATTTCAGGATTCTTTCCCATAGTCCTCTGTTCGTAACAGCACAAGACGCACGTATCGGGGCCAGTAAGGTCTTTCAGTGTCTTCAGCAGCGGTTCTAATGACTGCCCAAAAGAGGTTAAGTATTTCCCACTTAGATTTCAAGTTCATTTTACTGGTACGATACCCTCTAACTCGACAAAGTCTTCACCCAAGAGAGAACTTCCCAGTTTTGCTTTTCAGGGAGTTATTTTTAGTACTTTAACTGGGACAAAAAGAACATGGGGGCAAGCTGGAAAGCAGAGGAGAAAGGGAGACTGCCGAGGAGAAGAGTTTCACAGACTGACCAAGAAAACTGAACTAGCACCAAAGCCAAACCATCCCACACTGCTGAGCGGGCATTTCCTTGAGGCACACAACAACGACTGTTTCTTGTCACGTTTCAAAAGTGAGAGTTTTCTCAACCATTCTCGGAACACGGCTCAGATCCAGACCACTACGTATGGAAACAGGACCAACACGCAGGGAGCCAATGCAAGGGGCTGGTAAGACCGCCGAAAGGGCACCGGGACGCGGGGTCATCTCCCTGTTCTTGCAACTTCTGTTAGCTCTCTGTGCACATCCTACGGAGCTCAAGAGATGGGGCAGACTACAACCACCGCTTCGCTGGAGCATGATTTCTCCTTTTGCCTTCCCAAGGGAAGCGTGGGGAGAACCCAAACGGTGCAGATGTGGCCCTATTAAATTTCATTTACCAATGCATTAAACAGTTCACAGCTATCAGTCACAATGTTTTGCTTCACACCTCCTTCCCAATTTAAAAAAAAAAAAAAAAGGGAGGGGAAGCACAAATATAAAGTTTGGGGGTTTTTTAAACATTAAAAAAGTCTCTGGTTGAATCTGAAATGGCCTTGAATCTGTTAAAAATGCCTCTTCCAGTGCTGTTCTACGTATTCCTCTAAACTACGGGGACCAAGGTGCAAGCACAATATTTATTTGAACACTGCTCACCCTGAACCCACACCCTTCCCGAGGAAGCTTTCTACAGGGGTTTTGCAAAGTCCTCATTTACCTCCTCATAGTAAATGCAATCAGCCATTAGTATATAATCGGGGGGAGGCTGAAATTCTGTTACATCTTCACCCCTAAAAAGAAGCAAAACAAGAGGTGAAACCAAGCTTCGGATTCGGTGAAAATAAACACCAGTTTTAGACAAGACGCAGCAGCAAAGGGCTGAGCATAAAGGCAACTCCCGTGCTCTGGCATCGCGCTTCCCCGTCGCAGCAGCGCTGTCAGGGATCTGTGGCAACTCAAGCGAGAGCAGAAGCCGCGTTAAAGCCGAGGAGGAGCAGTAAAGGAGCATACAAACCATTTCAGTACCTTGGCTCGGACTGACCCTGTCACCAGGTGCTTGTTGTTCTCGATATTAACCATCAGCAGCTCCTGCAGCTCCTCGAGGTCGGTGACGGTCACGTTTGCCCTGCAACACACAGGGGGTGACCCGTGAAACCCACCGGCCCCCGCGCACAACACCGGCGTTTTGCGAGAATTTAAAGGTTTCATAGCCACAAAGCGGGAGAAGAGGTGGGGAAACGGGCACTGGGGACCTGCCCCTTCCCGGCTGCCAGCGCCCTCCCCGCTTCGCCCTCGGGCTCCGGAGGGGCCCCGGCCGCCCGCAGCCGCTCACCCCAGCGTGGCCGCCATGATGCCGACGGCACCGGTGCCGGCTCCCAACTCGAGGACGTCGCGGCGGGCGAGGGGACAAGCACCGGTCTCCAGGAATTTAGCGAGCACCAGCGCGGCGTCCCACACCACGCAGCCCACGCCGCCCGCCGCCCGCTGCTCCAGCCGCAGCGCCGGCCCGCCCCGCCGCTCCAGCTCCCGCACGAAGCCCGCCATGGCCGCCGCAGGGAGGCGGCGCGGCTCCTCCTCCCGGCGCCGCCCCGCTGAGGGGAAATGGCGGGCGTTCGCGCCTCCTCGCCTCAGCCCTGCCCCGGGGCGGCCCGGCCTCGCTCCCTACCGGTGCCGCCGTCCCTCCACGGTGCCACCCTCTCCCCTGAAGTAGCCCAAATCCCCTGGGACGCCGTTCCGTGTAAGCCGCTCCCTACCCCTCCTCACCAACTCTCCCGTAAGTTGCCTGTTAATTACATGAAAGCATATTCAGGGCTACCCTTGCTCGACAGAAAAACGTACTTTTACTCGTCTTTAGTGCTTGCTGGCAGCAGAGGAGCGAACGTAAAGCTGCTGCGTTAACAGGCCTGGTTGTCGCAGGAGAGAACACGGGCAGCCACCGCCCGTCGGGCTACTGCAGCCGTGCGCACGCTTGCCACAAGTCAGGGCTCCCTCAGAGGTGGGAGATCTCCATTGGGAGGCCGCAGGCCCTACGCCAGGCCCTCCTGGTTAGGCCATCAGGCTACAGAAGACATTAAACACCAGCCAGAGGAAAGACAGCCGCAAAGAGAAATTTTCCACACGTGAACTGACTGAAAAACGAACACACAGCGATTCAAAATCTGCTTCCCGAGTTACTCGGGGCAGCCTGTAAGCGCTGGGGACGTGCAGTCCTACCGAGAGCCACAAGACTGATAAAAATCACGGGCCTTGGAGACCCTCAGCCAACACTTAAACTTGCAGAAAGGTTTTAAAAAAGCAGCTGAATAGGAGCTGACCGTGCATCAACGTTTTTAAGTGCAAAGGCTTTTGTTTTGCTTGAACATGTGGAAGAAAGTTTTTAATTACTTTATTTCCTAGCATTTCTTACTAACGCTCACTCCCTTCCCCAGGGAGGAGTTACTGCATTTGCTAGGGATTCTTAATGGTATATTCAGACCTGTGGGGTATTTTTGAAAATCGGAGTAAATCTGGAAAAAAAGAAACAAAAGATGCTTGTTTTTTTGTCTTTTCTTGTTTCTGATGTGCTATAACCAAATCATAGCACCCAAAGAAGTTATTCCGGTTCCAGAGCAGGGGGAAATGCTAAAACTCAATAACTCAAAATAGGATCACAGAGAACAACTAGAAAGATGTTTCTTCTGCTGCTAACTGCCTTCACATTGCATCTGTTTATCTGCGCTTTTCTGAGGGAACTGCCTTTCCCCACACAAGCCAACTTCAAACCCAGCAATTTCACATTTTTCCCCTCTAGCATTTTTTTTTTTTTTCTGTTTTTATCTATCCCTCTAATTATGAAGTAACCGAGATGTTAATTTATTGCTATCTTGGCATTCCCTCAAACCGCACTGGTGGGAATCTGCCTGCCTTCGACCGCTTCCACGGTCAAATAGTCGCTTTGGGAACGTGCCTTTCGGTACCCGCCGTTCCTCCCGCTGCTGCTGCCCTGCCTTGGAATCGTTCTTTTTTTTTTTTGTATTTTCCAGCTCCTGTTATGCTTGGAGGACAGCTTAATTGTGCGGTAAGTTATCCACAAGCAAGGCCCCTTTTCTGAATCAGGCTGTGGTTTCTGTACTTCAGGTTAACTCCAGAGCTGGCCCCATAAAGGTAGGAGTAACATTTCATGCATCTTTGCTGCCCAGGACATCCCCAGACCGCAGCGAGAGGCTCTGGCAGGAATGCCTGCCTCTGTCCATGTTAACCTAATAGAGAACCATGACCTGGGCTTGAGACTTGAACTGCATCACTCTTTTTCCTAATGAAACCATTCTGGCCCCTACTGAAAGTTATGCATTTCTTTTTCTCTGGCTTCAACTGTGGAATTTGGACCTGCCGCCCAAACTCCCTCTGTCACAATCAGGTTTAAGAGTTAAAAGAAGGAAGTGTTTCACAGCCCCACAGGTATTTTTGTAGGCCGTCGACACAAAATGTAAGTTGGCACCTAAAAAGGGCTGTTCAGAGAACGGCATCCTTGCGCAGCATCATTTCAAGGTTAACTCTAATAAACGTACACTCCTGCTTCCACAACTTTAAACTCTCCTCAAAGTCCATCGCAAACCAGAACCTGACAAAGCTCTCGATGGAGGGAAGTACTTGGATACGTATGGAAGCCGTTACCCATCAGCAGATGCTTAAGCTTAAAATGCTCTGGTAAGGGCTTTGCTGAGTCAGGACCAAACTATAAAGCTATCATATTTTAATATGGGATATTGAAAATGCTTCTGGTCTAAGCACTTGTACAGGAAGGTATAAAGCTGACATTTATATAGTCTAAAATTTGGGAGAGGATTTTTTCCCCTTCAACAACACACAAAATGTGAAAGTCTGAACAAATATTATTCATCTTTTAGCAATAGCTGCTGGTGGGGACTTCAAAAGAGTTAATACAAGGAACTAAATAAAAGAGTTTTCGCTTGTTCAGCTTATTCTGCAGATCACTGAAACGGTGAAACCCGACAGCCTGCCTTTTCTACGGGGAGAGCATTAGGGAAGTACTTCACCGAGCAGTTTCACCACCAGATACCAACAGAAGAGTTCTTCCCAAACTTAGAGAAAAGAGGATGAGCTGTGTTTTTACTGCAGAAGAAAAACCATCATCAAGGCATCGTCCTCCTCCCGCCCTCCCAGTTCATGCATCTCAGGTTTGGGACTTCTTGAATGTTATTTTTGCAAAATGAAGCAGCTCTCCTTTATAAAGCGTGTTCTGCTCCTTGCACAAATGGCCCTCAGGGCGACAGCTCTGAGACAGATTCCAGCCCTCTCCTCTTCCTCAGGAAAGGAGCATCCAGGGGACGGGCAGTAGGAGAACATCCAAGAGACAGATGGCACAATGCAGCTTCCCAGAAAAAGAGCACCCCTCCCCAGGCTTATCTCCTCTCCTTTTCCAGAGGGAATGCCGAGACGGTGGGAGCAATATAGGCAGGCTGGAGAAAAGCCGGAGTGCGACTTGGAAGGCTGAGCTGCTGCAAGTCCCACCACAGCGCTCTTCTTCCAGCCAGGAGCCAGAAAAAGCACTCCTCCAGCTAGAGGGGCCGAGTAGGTGGAGGGAAAGGTCCAGCTCCCGGGGAGCTGCCGTGCCTCAGGCCCAACTGCAGACCGAAGGACAACCACAGCCGGAAAACTGGGGCATTTTCTATTGCCAAAGACTCGGTAAATCCAATTCCCAACCTTGTCCTCACAAGGAACACGCACTGCTCAAGCTCTTAAAAATTAAGACTGGGGTGATTTATTAATCTTGTTAAGAACTCTGATACAAAGCACAGTAAAAGGCCACAGACCAGTAAATAAAATGTGGCTTCTGGCCACTTTATAAATGCTGCTACAGTACTACCAGTAAAACAGACCCACTCTCACACCAGTTCAAACAAGTCGTTCAACTGGCAAATAAAAGTTCCATTCACTGATCAGTTTAAAAAGTTTAATAAAGCTTTAAGTGTTTGCTGGTTTAAATGCTACCAATTTCCAAAATGGATTCACGATTAAGTTAAGTGAGATCTAAAGAAAGGTATTAGGTTTGGAAGGCAAGACTGTCCCTAAGCCAGAGGAAACACTTCTGACCGTATAAGATTGCAAGAGTAGCAGGCTGTATTATAGGCCTCAAGTCACTTAAATTTATACAGGTTATTAGCGTTATCTGTAAATATACAATATAAACAATTGTACATACACGGCATATAGCTTTGTTCTCCAGAACAGTAGACAACTCTTTAGCTTAAGACACCTTTGCCTACCAAAACAAAAAGGCACATCTGAACAAGATGCATGCTAAGTACTAGGGATCCTTTCCGATCCCCCAGACACGTAGTCCTCGTCCATCCTTTCTCAAAACAACCACAACCCACTGAATATTTTGGTATTTAGATTTCAACCTGTTTTTCTTTTTTGTCTTCAGCAGCAAATCAGTGGCAATTAAGACACGGCATTAAAATTTTCGAGAACAGTAGCTGTCACTCACGAACCTCCAAGCTTACACAAAGTTAGAATGCGAGTGGCCGGAGGTTTAAAATCGGTAACACTGTATATCCTCGGCTTGTGTAATCATCCCGTTGTTGTTTTTTTTTTTTTTCTTTTTTTAATTAAAAAAAAAGGCCACTAGTGCTCAAATTTGAAAAAATTCCACAGACGCACCTTTTTTTTTGGCTCAGTGCAATTAAATGATGTCAGTTTAAATTCATTTAGTGTAGTTTACAGTGCAAAAGATACATTTTGTATACTGGCATAACTGTCGGCACTGAGGACGTGAACAAGGCAATGCTGCTGATCACCTGAGGGTAATGCTGTCCAACAGACGCAGGCTAGAGTGTGTGTAGTCTTATTTTTCCAATTTTAAACTTTTTTTTTTTTTTGATCAGCAGCACTTTAAGAGCATAATTTGTGAAAGTACTAGAGAATACACTGCCTTTTTTGAATAAATAAAAAAAAGGAACTTTACAAATACTATTCCAGTGTCAATGACTACTATGGCTAAGGTCATTGAGGAGTTTCTGCGTTTTCTAGCAAAGACAGTCTGTGCAAAGGAGGGTGGGAGAGCTCCCTTTTGTAAGTCTTTGGCGGCAGTTTTGGTAACTGAGGGCTCGAATTGTGCCGGGGCGGGACGGGGGGCGCAGGCGGGTGGACCAGGTTGTTGTGACTGGCGCTGATGGCGCAGCAGCGGCGCAGCACCCTGGGAGAGGGCGTGCTGGGGGGAGTGCCGGGAGAGCTGGGGCCTGTGCTCGCCTCCCGCAACCAGTCGGGATCTCTGTGCAAGCGTCCCACCGGCGGCGGCTGGAGGTTTAGAGGGCAGTTGATAAAGTGTTCGGGCGGCCGGAGCGGTACCGGTGGCGGAGTATCGGGCAGAGGGTCCCGGGGGGGTGGAGGAGGAGGACTGTGCAGCGGCTGGTCAAAGGGGTTAGGGTGAGCAGGAGCACGAGGCTGTATCTTTGGAGGCGGCGGCTGCCGGGGTGGGATTGCTGGAGGATCGTCATCCGACTTTAAACTTCCCTACGACATTACAAAGAAAAAGACATTGTAAGAAAGGCAGATGTTTAGATAAAGAGCGTGTCTTCTGACAGATGCAGAACTCTTGACATCTGCTACCGGCGCTGTCAGAAACACGACGCCGGCATAGCCCTACCTTTGATCCGAATGTGACCGCTATGTTCCTGAAGCAGCTAGCAGAGTTTGGACACCGGGAACCCGAAACTTAGCAAGGGCAACTGGAGCACTGCATTTACAAGTCTTTTAGCCTAACGAAGTCCTGCTTGGCTAGATGGTTGGACTCGATGATCTTTCTTAAAGGTCTTTTCCAACCTCAATGATTCTATGATTCCAGATGTTCCCTGATTT
This sequence comes from Platalea leucorodia, assembly GCF_965183815.1. NCBI lineage: Eukaryota > Metazoa > Chordata > Aves > Pelecaniformes > Threskiornithidae > Platalea > Platalea leucorodia. The sequence continues at coordinate 3,258,214 of NC_138829.1, forward strand.
ACTGTTGAAAATATTCAGTATAGGACAGAAATACCTTAGTACTGGAGGCATCCTGATCCATCTTTTTTCGTGGAGGAAGCGGAGGAGGGTTTTGAGGCTCATCACTTAGTTTAGGAAAGCTACCCCACGAGCTGAAGAAAGTCTCTGGAGAGAGAGAGAGAAGCAGATCTTTTACTGCTTGTGCAGCATCTGAGGAACACGCACTAGAATATGAAGCCAAACTAGAAGGAACTCAAATAAGCAGATCTTTGTGCTCCACAGTGGCATGAACCATTAACTTCAGTTGTGTGACGTTCTCACTCGTTTCTTTAATCAGACAGACTCCTCACAAAGCGGTCTCGTATTTCCAGGATCAAAGATAGGCATCAACAGTTAACAGGCAATGCTAAAGGACAGAAAATTCGAGCGACCTCCTAGTGAGCACTTAAATAACCTTCTCTGCAATCCTCTCCACACCGCAGAAATAACCCCATTCACCCCGGTGCCTGCGGTTTGCCCGCACGCCTCAATTCCACTTTGGAGTGGAAGGTTTGTTCTCTCAGCCGTACGGATACACCTTCAAATTCGGAAATTTAGAGGCTTCCTTAACAGGTCTGCAACACTTCCAAAGCAGGAGAATGACACGCTGAACAGCACAGGTGACATCAACTCTCACAGCATTTTAGGACATTTCTAGTACTTCCTTTTTACAAAGGGGGGGGGGGAAGAAAAATCCTCAAAGTTAAGAAACAAAACAGCCCCCGACCTGTATTTGTGACTTCCGTCACACCTTTGCTTTCTCCCTTAGAAGCGCGCAGAGCTCTGTATCAATACATTCAGCACCTGTGCTCTCCAGCTGAAAATTCTAATCATATTACGAAAAAGTCTATGTGCTTGTGTAATAAGGGAGTAAAAAGAGAAGCTGAACACACAGATGAACACAGGATATCCCTCGCAGCCGAGGTACAAGAAGTACCTCTTCTTTCCCAGCAACAGAACAATTGTTTTCACTAAGCGGTAATACGAAAATTATCAGGTTGCTTCACTTGTAGCATTAGTCAAACAAAATAATCAGCAAGGACATTCAAAACAGAAGCAAAATCATACGAGAGCCTGGGGGGAAAACCAAACCAAACCCAGACCAGACAGTTTTTAGACTTTACAGACTGCTTTACTGGACACTTGATCTAAAACCTGTACAAAAAAAAAATCCTCTCAGAACCCTAATGAGTGCAGCCCACATTTTCATCCCAGATTTCAGATTTTAATTCCTATTGACCTCTCCCAAAACCCGAAAAAGCAGAGTTACATGAAACATTTAATGGCGTTAGGGTACTCACTCGACTGCGGCAAACTGACGGGAGCGAAGATGCTGTTGTTACCTGTTAAATGAAAAACCGATTAAAGACTTTCCGGACAGAACAGCGGCGCTACAGCACGTAACGTATGCTTGTGAATGACCTCGAAGGTCACCAAAATCTCCAGGTTTCTGTACTCTACCATGAATTAAGCTTTCCTAGGTAAGATATTCCTGAACTAGAGGGTTTAAAGTTACACGGGGAATTACTCTATTCAAGACTGTGTTTTGGAGCGAGTGCCCAGACCATCCCGACTCCTGGCACTCCGGTTCACACCTCAAGACACACAGACTGGATTCCCTTCAAAGGAAATTAAATCAGTCTCCCTAGAGCGTCTTCAGTCCACAGGACCGCTCCCGAAACACAGACTGGTGTGGATGCCAGGTCCTCAGCACCTTTTCTCCCTACAGACGTGCCACACGTGGTAAAGCAGGCGTAGCCCCCGCGCAGTCGTGCCTCACGGGGACATCGCCCGTAACAGATTGCCTCCGCTCCAGGAGGCAAAGAGACTGGAAACGTCACTTGTTATTTAACTGCTTCCAGCAGGGATTTCCAAACCGCAGTACGCGTAACGCTGACACAAGAACTTCACAGTCCACAACTAAATTTTGCAACTTTTTTTTTTTTTTTTTTTTTTAAAAGGCTGGCATACACACCGATACGTTTTGGAAGCCTGAGGGACAGCAAGAACGATTATTAAAACATACTGCACGTTTACCGTAAGAACTGTTGAGATCGATGTCTAAAAATACACTGAATTCTGAAGAAGCGGACACCGGCGGCGTAGACGGTGTGTTTGGAGAAGTTGGTGCCGATACTGTCGATTCATGCTCTGCCTCAGTGATTCTACTGAAGCTTATCTTACTCGGTTCCTTTTCAAGTGGCAACGGGTGACTTCTCAAGGTGCCAGAGGTGGAGCCGTGTCTGCCAGTGTTGGGCCTTATCCCAGGAGATTTCAGGGGGTACGTTGTTTTTCTAGGCTGGAGAAAGTAAAGCTGGTTAGTACTGCTAACCTTTCAGATAGCAAAATCGCCAAATCTCTATAAGAGATCTTAAAAAAAAGACTTATCACATACACCTTAAACAGTGTTACAGCCTTTCTTGAGGTACAATCTGTTGTTATCTATGCAGCAGGAGTTTATTAAAAAGTTACGGATGCAGCTTAATAAATCTTTTTTCCCAGCTTCAATTCCCGCCCCCCCCCCGCAGCTACGAAGAGTCCAAGTTCCAGATGCATGCCCACCAGGACAAAACACAGGGAAGAGCAAGTCACAGCCTTGGGCGAGAGAGCGCGATTTCGAGTGCCGAGCAGGCCTGCCGAAGAGCCTCCTAACAGCACCGTCGGACACGCTTTCTGCTTGTGCCACAGAGGGTCACCAGGCCCCTGCGCACGTCCGAGGTCAAGGACAGACGGACGCACGTTGCCTACGTCCTCTGGGTTCGTCAGTATGAAACTCTTACACACGCGTCACCGGTGTGAACGAAACGAGGTGTAACAGCACAGATCAAAGCCGATTCTTTGAAGACGAATTACGCTCCCGTCCTACGGTGGGGTACGCACGACTCCACCACGTTACAGTACCCAGAACTGGGCTTTCCTGAAATTCCAATGACAACGTCTAGTTTGGAAAACATGAACCGTAAAGAATTCATGCCCAGATGACCGAGACTGGCAGCATGGATATCTATTTTTAGAAAATATTTTAAGGAAATTACTGCAAGCGGTGTTTTTGCAACAGTAATTTCTGTCGTTTTCTTGCTATATTCGTAATATCATCTTACTCATTCCTCTAAGAGGAGATTGCTAAAATGATTTATAGCTCTCCCAAAAATTAGAGCTGTCTCCAGCTACTCAGAAGTACAATTACAACGTATAAAACCCCAAGCATTCTAGAGAGCAATCTTTCTGCTTAAAAAAAGAGCTCTGGGCTCCAGTAGCTATTATCTTAAAACCCACGATTGCTACTCCTTTAAATCGAACTATATTTTGATCAGAAAGAAGGTCGCACCTTATCAATTCTGTGGTATACTTCAATTTTTGCAACAATGCAAAACTTTTAGACAAAAGAAGAATAGAAATTAACTTCTACGTAAAGAAAACTTAACACATTAATTATGTATAAAATCTGTATTTCAATTAATATTAATATTTTGTAAGATTTTTGATACTGTGAAATGAAAAATGTTAAATGTTGTTACACATTCTATCAAATGACTATATGCTAAGAAACCTAAATTTATACTGTAATATTTTAGGTTTTGGGGAAAAAAAAATGTTAATTCTAAAATAAGGCAAAGGTAGTATGTTTTAGTAGCGACAAATGCCTGAAATAAAAGTATTTTAAAATCATCTCATGATACAGGATTCTGAAGGCAATATATATGGTTTATTGAGTTAACTACATATTCCTTTTCAGAGCGTCTAGAGGGTTTTAGCTATTTAATTTGCAGGACAAGACTTACAAATCTAGGTGGTTGCTTGCAGTTTCGAGGTTCAATTTCTAATGACTTGTTGAACAGATAATCTGTAAACTCTTTTTCTGGTATCTTCCCCATAGGATTGAGATTTTCAAAGAATTTCTAAATGAAACAAGCATCAATAATATTTAAAAAATAAGCACACACAGAGAATTTGATTGAAATGCTTGTAATTCACTGATTAAAAATCTAGCTTTGCACTATTCTGAAGCTTTATTTCCAGGAAAGACAGAGTGAAAGGTTCCCTGAAATAAATACAAAACAATCCAATGCAAGAAATAATCAAGTTCACAGTAAGTTTCCTGACGTGAAAGAATGACCTTGCTTCAAATAACCAGACACAGTAAACGAAGTCTTCTGTAAACGGTTTGCTAATATTTTTGACTACTGAATCACGCGCAGCACAGCAGCGTTAAAGGCCGTGCAACGGCGTACGCTTGCCTTAAGAAGCTGAGGTCGGAGCTCCGGGAAGGAGCAGAATACAGATGATAGAGCAGCGAAAGCCAAGGTCCTGCTAGTGCCATGTCTCAGAGGTGCCTTGGATGCGATCAGTTGGCTACAAAGAGCAGGAAGGGACGGAGGACAAAAGCAGGAAGGTCGGAGGCAGGGACAGAGCAGGCGCGACGGCACACGGACGGGAGGGAAGGCATGGCTAGGACGGGACTGGCACCACGGGCTCGGGTCGGGACGAAGCTCCCCGAACGCCTGACAGCCCTGCGTGCGCTGCTCCTGCTGCAGCTGGAGCCTGCTGGTGAGCTGCGGCATCTTCCATTCGGTCTTTTTTCCAGCAGAAATACTGCCATCCCTTGAACTCAGTGTACTTCTTGGCTTAAGAATACTGTAAATCTCCTAAAGCCTTCCCAGACACGTCCACAGCAATTAAACACACAATGCAAATAACATTTTAAGCAGCAATATTATTGCCCATTTAATTCTTCTTTGTTGCTTCCTGCCTGCTGCTGCTCGCTAGCTGAGATGGAGAGCTGCCCGCACTGCTGGTTTTTGGAAAGGCTACAATTAGCCGTGCGCTTCAGAAGTACGGCTGGGCACTTAAAGCTATTTTTCAGTCATTATTACCTCCGTATAAAAGCACCTACCTACCTTTACCTGGCTCACTGTTGTTTCAGCATCTTCCTTTAAATTACCTGGCATTCACTAGGCTTTGTTGTAGGTAAGTAACCACCCGAGCACCCTCTCCTTTCTAAAGACACTGGTGCATCCCAGACGTTTGCTTAGCTTCTGCCGTGCCCAGTGACCGTCGGGATTTGTGAACTACACACCCCGACTGTCAGCGGGGTCAGCAGGCTTCGGCCAGAGCTGTCGTTACAGAACGTCTGAAGGACTAAATGCACTAGGCACGTCCAGAGCATTTCAGGTTAAAAGCAACTGGTTTTTCTCCAAAAAGTTCTGCTGTTTAGTCAGTAGGTCTTATTCATTCTGTTTTGCTGCTAAAAAATCTCCCCGATACCAGGCTGCAGAGCAATAAGGGGATGGACAAGTCCCAGAACATGGAATCCAAGCAAGCAAATCCCCACCAGCCCTTTGCTGTGGTGCTTTGTTGTCTACCGGCCACTGCTCCCCCCTCTTCCGCTGGTCACTGTTCACGCAAGATTAGGTCTAGTACTAGAAGATTAGTTAGCCATTTTTTGTTGCGTACGTTCTTTTCCCTCTCCTATCCCCAAAACAGATATTTAATGTTTGATTACCCGAATTTCTGGCTCTATCCGTAAACAGTAAGGCTGGTTTTGATACTGCTGAATTTCTCCTGTAATTTCAGCCACTTTTCTCCTCTTACTGAAGTTAATTAATTCTTTCCCTTGTCTTTTAAGGAAGTCAGGATTCCCTTCTTCTGTCTTCAAAATATTTGTTAGGTATATTCCTGATAAAAAGAGAAGTATTTTTTAAATTTCATTTTCATTCCAAGATCCGATTTCATTCTTTCTAATGAATGATAAAAAAGTCTGCACATAGGTAGACCATTCCTTTTAACGCTCCAACAGTTTACTAGCTGGCAAGAATGAATCAAGTCTGCATTTTACATAGGAACAATATATTCTTGAAATAAAATGTTTTATCTCCCTCACATGAGATTCTGAGTTTAGAAAAAAAACATCTTCGGGTCATCGCCATAAACAGATCACCAACGTGGAGGCAGTGTTAAACAAAGTAAGGTAATATTCATATCAATAGAACACCAGTAATCTGTATGCTAAACTAGAAAAATGGATTTTATCTAAAAGGCACTAAGTCTTTTTTACCTGAGGTAGTGGAAAGTACCCCTGCCCGGGGCAGGGAGGTTGGAAGTAGCTGATCGTTAAGGTCCCTTCCAACCCAAACCATTCTATGAAGTCTAAAAACATTACAAACCTAGGAAGTCAGAAGTCACACATTGTATTACAGAGTTTTTAGAGCTAAACACAACCCTGAACACTTCAAGCGATATTAACTCATCTGCATCAGACTCAACTTAAGACTGACCACACACAATATTAGCCTGCCCTGGTGTTACTTACCAAAGAAAGGCACGCAGGGTGGATTGATTGACTTCAGCTTAGCTAGGTACTTTTTAAAATGATCTTGACTTAATTCTACTGCTTCATCCAAAACTCTCTTTTTTCTTTCCTGTAGTGCCTAAGTTGTCAAAGAAAAAAAAAAAAAAAAAAAAAAGGGATGCAAATCTTCTCAGCAGCATGGTTAGCAAAAACAAGGCAATTCCCCAGCTCTCTTAGCAAATCTTAGGAACCGAGATTCAGATTTGAAAGAACCTCTTTTGGAAATGGTTCGCTCCAGACTACAGCACTGTCAGTCCAACAATTTAGCCATGTGAATCATGAGGCTACTGCAAACAGACTACTATTTCGTCTATCAACTTACAAGCATAATCCTGGTCTTTAAACTTAATAAAAATTAAACATGTAATTTTGCATTGAACTTAAAGGCCTCGTACTGCCTTTAAAAGACACACAGAACTCAAAACATTTTATTAATGCTTCTTTTTCTGTTTTAGCCAAGGGAGGCTTTGCTGCCAAATCCTAGGCGTTTATTTTTCCTTAGTAAGTGAAAAACCGCATCACCACTTGTGTAGTAGCCGCTCTTCCTACTGTCTATCTAAACCATTTCAGCAGTTACCTGTTTCTGCCTCTGACTGGCAGGATTTTCTGAGACTCTCTCATCCAAGAGGAGTTCTTGTGATCAACTGCAATCCGAGTTTCAGCTATCCCCTCCCCATGCCCGTCTACCCCCACATTTCTTGCGTAGGTAGGAAATGCTGCTGTTACGGTGTTCCAGCCCAGGGGTCCCAGCCCTGGGATCCTCCTCTTTCGGACCCACAAAGTGCTGGACTGAAGCAACAGGTTCATTTCAGACAGGTTAACCAACAACCATCAAATGGCCACGGCGTTTCCCCTTTTCGGGCTGAATACATGCGAGAAAACATCTGCTGAAAAGCTCCACTTCCCGTTACAAACCCGTTGAGACAACCAGCCCATCTTGTATGCTTTCCCATAAATAACTTTGAACATTTCACACTTGTTTTCTTCAATGAAAGCAAGTGCGATACGGATACTACGGATTTCGCTTCAGAAGCATCTGTGATACATTTCTGGATTCTCATTATTTTTTTTTTTCCAAGAGCAATGCCCAAAACTTACCTCAAATGTGTGATCTAGTCTGTACACTGACACAGAGTTCATTGCACTGACGATCTCCAAAACACCATTGAAATTATTCAGATCTTGAAAAACCTGCAAGATTTCTATAATCCTACTCAGCACAGCCACTCGCTCTTCAAAGTTCTCGGTTTCCACGATGCACCTAATCAAAAGACATAATTTGAGAAACACTGATAAATAAAACCTGACATTTTGCTAGCTACTAAATCAAAATTTTCCAAGCAAAATCGGTACCGTACATCCAGCATGCACATTTTGGCGCTCTCTCAAGAATCTCAAGTACAAATTTATGTAATCACATCTTACATATGTTCGAGTTGGAAAGCCAAGAAAGGTTTTGGCATATCCTGTACAATAATAAAGCAAACCCCAAGCAAGATCCAGGATAAGCAGCGTGACTCTCATGCCACTGTAACTACAGCGGCATTTTAAACTCGCTGGGTTGGGTATACGCACACCAACTGCTGCACCCTGCTGACTGCAGCACTGGCCGCGTCCTCAGAAGTATTTAATCATCTCAGATGAGAAGGGAGAGACTAAGATAGGAGGACAGACACAACAGTGCTTTCATCAGAAATGTAGAAAAGCGGTGCCGGGTCCTGCACTGCCTTCAACACCTTCTGATGTACTGCAGAAATGTAAGCAGGACCCATGCTGACCAACTGGACATAACTGGGAAAAAAATCTCCTGGTCTCAGGAAGAGGGAACGTACACGACTGGCACGGCACGCGCCCTTGAACCAAAACGTGAAATTACTGTAACGCCCCACAGCCATCTCAAAATTCAAGGCGACAGAATTCAAATAGCAGAAAAATGTTTCTCTCTGAATTTCAGTAGGAGTTAATGCCACTACACTATCACCACCCGTACTTACTTTTCAAACCAAAGAGTAAGATTTGTAGTATGGCGAATCATTTTCAATAGATTTGGGGAGTTAATTTCCTTATCTTCTTTAGTCCACACGCTACCAACGAGTTCAGAAGGCTGTACTGCCCTGATAACGACAAAGCAAGGCGCAGAAGAATGCTCAACACAAATAATAATTGTACGTTCTGTGTTTGTATTGAAAGAGTATTTCTTCCCTTAATCATGACTTGATATTTCACAAATGCAATCCAATCTAATCTACTGCACAAGTTACTTATAAGTAAGTTTTTGACACGTATTTGACTATAGAAGGAAATATATTTTTATCTTAATCAAATTGGCATTTTTGAATAAGCATTTTCAGAGAAGAAAATTACAAACGAGTTAAGTTTAATTTCCTGAAAGCATAAGAAAGAATCTTAAAGACAGTTACTTTTTTTTTTTTTTAAAAATAGGAAGCTGAAGTACTTTGAGCAACCTGCTGGAAGAGTGGCCTATTTCAATAGAAAACCTGCTGTCACTGAAGGACAAAAGGATGCTTCACCTTTGAGTTTTGCAAGGCCTTAAAGAATTTCTACCCAGCCAAACCTAGCACTCGCATCAAGGCCAGCTCTAATTATGGCAGGTAACAACAGAGCTAGGAAACCGCAGAGTACTTATGGTACCAGACCAAAAAACTCTTCAGAATTAGATGAGAGGACCTTGACGTACCAGTGCTACGGCTCTATGCATGTAACACCCGGGCCTTTGCTGAGCAGCTCTAAAGGAAAGGGGCAGAGACAATCGTCTTCTCTTTTTATGCTGCAACAAGCATTTCTTATTAATGTAACGCTAAGGTCGCTTTTGACAAGAAGATACAAGTTAGTATTATCTACTCATAATATTTTAGTGTCCTTCCTGTACTTATTTATGTTGTCAGAAGTCTGATATGGAGATTAAAAAAAAACTTTTTTTTTTTTGACTTGCATATTTTGATATTGAACAGATGGCAACAAAACCGCTTTCCATAAACTCTGTAAGTCAGAGGGACATACTTTTGTCTGATCCTATGAATTAGGACTCTTCCTTGCTCAAATAATCTAAAAAAGACGTGTATTAGTTCAATCCCTACCTATAAAGGTCAGACTCAAGAAGTGTCAGCTGCCGAGCAATTTCTATCGGATGCAGAGTCATGAGGTCCAGCGTTTCGCTGTGCCCAACGCGCCAGATGTGCCACTCGATCGGGGGAGGCGGGCTCTCAAAGGTGATGTTGTGACTAATTCCATTTGCTTGAGCTTTCTTTCTCTTGATGATTTTAGCAATCGATTCCACCCACTTCTTCATGGATTTTCCTGCAAAACAGAAACCATAAAAAAACCCCTCCTTTTTTAATATCATCTTAACTGACTTTTGATAATTTAGTAAAACCAATCCCCCCCAAATTCGTACATGCACACAGAATTCTGCCTTTCTGCATGCAAATTAATTAGGTTTGTAGTTCCCTATTTTTTTCTTATGGGTTCTTGCACCTGTATCAGCTGGCAAACAGACACATGTGAACGAATTCTTGGGTGCCCAGTTGTGTTTAACCACATTGACTGACAGTTTTTGAGTGGAAAAAAGCAACCCTGTATACATCGTATTCTACTTTTTCCCCTCAGCTGCAACCCTCCCCGCTTTGACTGCTAGCTTCATCTACTTAGAGGAGAAGAACTAAAAAAGTGAACAACAATCTTCAACTGAGATCTTTGCAACATGGTGTACTAGAGCACTGCAGGACAAAAAGATGAGAGCAATCCATGTTCACAGTATTAGCCCAACATTTACGGCACCCAAAATAGCGGACAAGACGGGAAGGACCTTCAGAATTTTAAGAGACTAACCAAAATTGCATTACTCCTCTCTGGTCAGCAATGGTTAGCATGGAGACCTCTGCAAAAGATAAACTACTGTTCGCAAAGTTTGTCTCAGAATCATATCGCCCAATGGACGGCCTGGCAATCTGAAAAGTCAAGTCTAGAATTGCCAGGATAATGATTAAAATCGACATGCCAACACTGCTGCCCTCCACACAGGCTGCCGAAACAACCTGCTAGTTTGCAAGGGCTTGCTCCAGAGGAAGCGATACCAAGGGGGTCAAGTAGCCTCTCCTAAAAGGATAATGATTTTCAGCTGGAACTTTCAGTAAATGGGAAAAGAACAAGATGGAAAACACTAGTCTCAGTAACCACCAGGGAAGGAATTCTCCACGAATACAACAGGAGGAGGAAGGTGACAGTCTGAATTACAGAGTCAGGCAAGGATGAACACTACTGTCCAGCAGTAAATATAGTTAAGGTAAATATCATAATGCTTGAAGTAATTTTTGGTAGCTGTTTAGGCTGCAGGCCAAAGCTTGCTCATGTAAAGGAGAGTCTCATAAACATGTCAATTAAAGGCATTAAAACTAGTCGCGTGTGTAAAGATATTCTCATGCCTAAAACCTGTCAGGATTAGACCAGCAGGTTGTACCAAAACATGGAAGAGCAACAGGACCACCAATTACCATACCTCTTACACTGGAAATAAACGTCTCCAATCTCTCTAGTAACTCCAGATCTCTTTCAAAATCGTAAAAATGGTGCTCTACCCAGTGACGAAAAACATTTAATATTCTGAGGAAGGAGAGAAAAAAAAAAAAATATTATGTTTGTTTTTAAGGACTTCCAAGGCTCATTCCATGTAAACACTAAATGAAACACAATTCTACAAAAGCTGAGTTACCGATTCACGTAGTTGACGACTATCAAAATACATACGGACAAAGGGGCAGAACAAAGTCTAAGCATGGCACCAATGACCACAGAAGTCCCCAGGTATTTAAAACCTAATTTTCCAGTCTTAGCAGATATATAATTTGGTGTTTTTTTAAAATCTTACATAAAGAATGCTAGCGTTGAGATCGTTTCAGAAGAGGAAAAAATTTATCAAAATCAGATAAGACTGGTATTTCTAATGTAATTTTCTGATTTTTTTTTTTTTTTTAACACTAAAGTAGCTAATTAGGGTCTCCCATTTGGTAAGAAAAAACTTTAATTGTTTCTTTCCCATACACAAATTTCAGCTTAGAAGTTGTTGCAAGTGTACCGCCCTACTTTTACAACTTTTTAATTACACAAATGGCCGTACTAGGTCCAGTACTTCCTTTAAGAATAACACTAAACTTTCTCTTGATTTTTCTCTACACTTTCTCTAACAGACCGCTAATAAACAAGCCTCTAAAGGTGAGCTACAACTGCTCTTCTGCCTTCTGCTCTTTGGATGTATCAGGATAAAAAACTGTTTTGCCTCTTCTTCAGGTAAACAAGTTGAGCTCGTACCTCAAAACTTTGATTTATCGGGGTGCACTGTATCACCTTACCTGAAGGGAGAGCAAAAATCTCCTATATCAACCAGTGCAACAGATTTTCCCTGTGCCAATCCAACAGGAGGGATGGGATGATGGGGCTGATGGAGAGCCCACGGCCCCCGACTCGGAAGAGACGGTTGCAGCGAGACGTGGTTCCTCCTGCCCCATCGCCTTTGCAGAAGCGGCTCGGCTGTACGCAGAGCGCTGCTCAACTCCCCCACTCTCGGCAGCTCAGGCTATTAAGGTAAACCAGTGCTAACTGCGTATCAGACTACCGCTTGCGGTGGCTCAGCCCTGTAGAGCGGGGACAAGAACATCTGAGAGGGACAGGGCAGGCAACTGATCGTCATCTGCCAGTCTGTTGTGAGCCAGAGCACTAGAGAAGCTGGCTGGTTTAGCTCAGTCAAACGAAGGGCGCTCAATGCGAATCCATGGAGAAGTAAAGAGTTCTCCTCTTCCCAGTGTGTAAGTTAAAGAATAAGGTTTATCCCATGAAAGCATGGCTACCCAAACAGAGCCTTTAGGCTGGAAATGAATGATAGCTGCTAACCGTCAGAGGAGTGATGTTTTGAAACAAGTTCCCAATAACAGTAATACAGGATCTTATCTAATCGGTCTTTGCCTGCGAGATAACATGGTAGGAACACTGAAGAAGCAAGAAAGATTGCCTGGTTCTGCTGACTGCGTTTCCAGCTCAGCACCTCCTCTTTCTCATGACCTCACAGGCATTTAATCTAGTCAAAGACATTCCCCTTTCCGTGCCTATGCAGGGCACAGCATGCCTGCAGCATCTTCTACAAGATGGGGAGCAAGCGCTGGGGAGGGAGGGAGGGACGAGCATCTTCATGTTCTCCACCTTCTTTCCAAATCGCAGCGCTCTCTGAAGTAGAGGTCAATGCTATTAACAATACTGGAATGTACAAAGTGCCGGGCATATCAACCTAACGGCTCAAATTCAGATACTTATTTTCAACTGTAACACAGTTAAGAGTTTCAAGCTACTAGAAACATGCAGTATCTCCTAAATTCAAAGATTAACTATAAGCCACAGAAGGGCATGTGTTAAATAGCAGCTTTAAACCACATCTCTCATCAAGCAGGCACCCATAAATGGACTCAGCTCGCCAACCATAGCATAAATTAGACAGCAAAGAGCAGCTGTCGCGATAAGAGGTATCCTCATCTCTCAAACAAGGAAAGAAAACAGAAACCAAAACCAAAGACCCTGGAAACTTTGGAATGGGGCACAGGTTTCAAACAGCTCAAACATAACATATGAAAGCAAAAGCGCTAAATTGATTTTGGAAATTAATAGCAAGAAACGTGGCTAATTGCTGCCTCAAGCTTTTCTACAGGTTCCAGTTCACTGGTAACCACTTGTCCTGCTCAGCTATGGCAGTCAGCAGCGCTGCAGGAAGATACACTGGTAGCCTAGCTAGTAGAGGAGGCTATAAAAAATAGCAACAAAAGCAATATAATAATATTTAAACTCTTGAGCCAGTTATGTCACAAAAGCCCAATCCATGTGAGTTTCTATGAAGGCGCTCTACAGGCACCTACGTGGATGGATGCAGAAACAGCTACCAGAAAACAGTACACTGAAACCAGAAGTACGCGCTGAGAGGCAGCGCGCGAGGCTCTCCCAAGAACCGATAACTCTGGAGACCGGTGGTCCTGCTGAACCCACAGCAGCTGATAAACTGAGAACACCCGGGGCCTAACAACGCTGTTCAAGGCCACGAGCACACGCGAGTATGAAGGTTACGCTAAGGCTGTGTAACTTGGACTACATCCAAGAAGGCCGTGGCAGCTATATATTGACGAACACTACGGTACTGCATACATATTTATATTCTTTTATATATATGCACACAGGTATCTGATGAAAATGGGACTCCTAAGCGACTTTCTGAACACCTGCCTTGAAGGTACTGGCATGTCAGCATGACCCTTGGCTTTGAGTAAACTGCTGTTGCTCCAAACGGGTAACTATGAACGACCGTGTGGGGTAAGGCAGTAACTGAGGTTACTGTGCCTATAGTCACCTGCCATTAATGGTAACATCTTGATGCTACTAATAAAAACAGTTTAACGAATAGAAGTTGTTCTAGCAAATATTGATTGTGATCTGTGTCTCCTCCTGACTTGATCCCCCCTACCAGGGAAACAATTAGCCTCATTCACGCTAGAAACACCAAATTGTTCCCCAAGTTAGCCTGGTCAGCAAGACCTTGAAGATCCACTGCAGCCCGTTGCGATGTGCAGTACAGACAAGAGCCTCCCTGTCTGTGTGCAAATACATCAACGGCGCTGGGAAAGGGAGTAAAATACCAGCAGGACTGGGAAAAAAAAATGGAAACAGAGAAACTATCTTCGTAGGGCCTGTTAACAAGGAATCCATTCAAAACGCAGCCAGAAACACTTTCAGTTGTACATCTCTCACCCACACCCGCTGTACGTAGCAGCCATGCAGCGTTCTTGTGGGTGGTGATCACAGCTGTGAGCGGCAGAGAACCAAAGTACAGTTGCAACAACAACAGAAGTCAGTGTGACTAATCGGAACATGATTTGGGACATTAGTCTGGCTGCAGACAGTGATAAGTCCCTACTTGACAGCACAGCAGTCTCCAAAAGAGATTACTGTCTCCAGGATCACCATATAATCACTGAACTAAAATCTGCCTCGAAGAGAACAAATTTAAAAGCAAATAAACCTGAGCTGTACTGGCTGGACGTATTCCTTGCGAAATCGCTTAAGGTCTGCGCTGATCGGCTGCTCTCCTTTCTCGATTGCCAGCCTGTCTGCTTCAGTAGGCTCCGGCTCTGGGATTTCAAACCTATGAACAAAAGTACCAAAAAACTGATGGCAATTAAGATAAAACACAAACCCTTTATGTAGGACATTAAGAACAACTGCACTCAAAAAAATTTCAGTGCGGTGAAACTCAAGCAGTCATCCAATATCCAGTTTGCCTGGAATTCCCTCCTCCCCTGGCTATGTACTGCTAACACACCCAGCTCTCGCCCTGGTAATTCGCTAGTTCCCTGGTCATCAAAAGATGTCTAGACTAGGATATAAGGTTTTTAACTACCTGCTAGCTTGATTAAGTGAAGATTAGAAGAAAGCTTAAGAGCGGCTTTATCACACTGTATTAAAATGCTGTTTACATTAAGAGTCTGTGCCTTTCAAACTGCTTAGAACGTTTCCGTTCTTATTTGCATCGAGACTTAGGCAGACTCAACTACACTCTCGTGATCAAGTTAAGCAGTTCAAAACATTACCGCCCCGCAGCTCAGGCACAGCAAGTGCTCTAGCTAATACTTAATTCAGGTAACCAATTTAACCAACTGGGAAAAGGAAGCTTGCATTAAAAACCTGCATCGCTGCACCCTGTTTTAAAAGTTACTGTCCTATGAGTTTCACTACGAGCAGAAAAGGAGCAGGTACATGAACACAAAGCCTTCCAGCGTCTTCAGAAAGGATGACCGCTGCTTACCTTTCAATCAGTAAGCTCAGCAGTTCCTGGGGCTTGCAAAATGAGCGGTAGGTGGTAAGGAAAGTACGTACAAAATTCGGATCTGTAAACATACAAGAAGAAAATGATGGGAGTGGGTTTTTTTTATCCAATTGCAAAGTATCAGGAATAAAATACGCATACACTCGCAGAAGAGGTTTAAAGTGCAGAAAATACACTAAGGTTATACATTAAGCACTGTAATTTGAAAAATACCAGAAATGATACTGCTTGCGAAATTTTCATTTAGGTCTTTGATGCATTTCCCCTGTAAAAGTATTCAACTGCACATACTACGTCCTCTCAAAAACTGCGTCTCCGTCTTGGCATCCGGAATGGCTTACGCTCCCTGAATATGCAGCTATTCCATGGTTTCATAAAGACAAAGAAAACATGGTAGAACTAGGCTGTCTATTCTCTTGACATCAAAAATACCTACGCCACCCTGACAAAACGCCTCTTACCTGTTCGTAAAAACTCTCCGGCAGCGGGGAGTGCACGCCCGCCCCAGCCGCACCACCGCAGCACCCACCGACCCTCTGCGGAGCAGCCGGCAGGGAAAGGCGACAAGCAGCAGAAGCCTTACAAAGCAAATACCTGCAGCACTTCAACACCTTGCATTTCCAGAAGCCACCGCACCTCCCTCCTGCTGTTCCTCACCGCTGCGGTAGGTGTGTTACCATGAGACGTGCCTATCCGCAAGCTACCACGCGTTTTATTGGGCCCGCTCTGCTAAATTAGAAGTATTAAAGGAAAAATAGCGTTCCTTTAATCTCTTTCAATTCCACTCTCTTGTACAGAGTTTCTTAGATCGTGAATAAGCAAGCTGATAACCAAATCACTTTACTGTGAGCCACGAAGGGTCATCATCTGGTCCCAGTCCCGACATCCCCGCAGCAGACCCCCTCAGGAGGGTAACAGCGGCACTGCCCCGCTGCTGCGTGGTACGCAGGGCTGCCTGGGAGCAAACGAATGCTGAAATACAGGAAAACCAGGCCTAGAGAAGTGCACGTGCGTGTGCTCACTCAGAATTGCGGATTTGGGGCTGTTGGGAGTTTCTTTTTTCTCGCTGTTCTGTAAATAGTCTTGAACCTGTCAGCATCTGAAAGCAGGTAGCTTACACCAGCAGTCTTCCACGTGTGGGCAGTGAATTTCTTCCAATAACCCCGCAAAAGATTAAGACGAACACTGCTTTTAAGAAGGTTTGAATTCCCTGCAGAGCACCGCTCAACATTTTTAAGGGATCCATACGTAGCAACGTGCTTGCAAGCTAGAAGTAATAGTGCTCTCATCCTGTGATAATGCTGCTGAGTTTGCACCCTAGTCCTGCGCTGGCCTGTTCTGCTTCCACGTCACCTACGTCCACTCTTCAGTACTATTTATGACATTTTAAAAGTAAACCTTCCTCTTACCACTGATCAGGCAGGTAGTGTCTCTGCTCCGCAGACAAGACCTGCAATTCTCTTAAAATAGGGGCTGCTACTCTGCAGTAGGTTCCCTTATATTCTTTTAAAAACAACTTATTTTTGTAAATGACATTCTCAAGAAAACAGAAAATACAAGCAATATGTCACAAACGGTGGCTCACGATTTAAATTCAAGAGCTGATTAACTCTGCATCTGCTACCTCCCATGGTATCCTGGTATCTTTGACATGACAGAGGTCGTTCTGCGAACGCAGAGCCTGCGTGCTGCAGCGAAGCCTGCTTCAGACAAATCTGACACTAACGCAAACCTACAATAAACCGACAGTTTAAAAAAAAAAAAAAAATCACATCTTGACCTAAATACACACAAAAAGCATCACCAGGATCTGCAGAGAGTCCCTCCACATGCTGTTAGTCATCGACATGCCCTTGTGGAGGCTGAGGGAGAGGATTTTGTTAGTCTTGGCTCCAGACGCTGTTTGGAAAAAGCACACAGCAACCCAAGAGGCAACGCTTTCACTGAAGATTCCCAAGGCCAGAGTGGAAAGTACTCGTGCTATAAAAACTGAAGTTACGCTAGCAAACTAATACTCAAATACACCAGTTCATTCAGGAAAAGAGCTAAGTTTACAAGCCACCGAAACCCACCGCATCTCAGAAACGGATGACACGGGACTCGGACAATACAACTACAGGTTACTTGCGTACCAGCTAGCTGCATCAACACTGAGCTTCAAAGTAGGAAATGCTATTTTTAAATTTTTTTTTAAATCACAGCTCCACACTATCTAGCCTTAGTTTTACAAAAAAGACTCCCTTAAATACCAGGCAGTTTTGTGAAAAGCACAAAGGAGACCATTATTATTTGAGAAGTTTTACAAAAATTGAACACCGCTTCCGCCAGCATCCTTACGGCAGCTTCACTTCTCCCCCTTTCAGTGCGTGTTTTTCACCCCAAACCTAAGATCTAACACTTTCATCAACATTAGCACTTCATGTTCCACTTCTGGGGCTTTAAGACAGTACTTCACAGGAAAGCCTGAAGAATGCCAATTGTGATTTGCATCCTTTCTACTGAGGGACTTCACAAAGCCGCAGCTTGAAGTATAATAAATATAACCTCCAACCTTTTTCTTCCTCCGCAGTCACGCAGCCTGTAACTGCACCACTGCTTTAGCACGACGGTCTCAGGAAACACACTAGTGGCTCCTATTAGACCACTGATAGTTTATTTTCTTTGGGGGGCGGGGGAGGCTTGCATACCCAAAGTTGTCTTACAGCTTTGCCAGCAAAGCCAGTTGATTTAATAACCGATACTGGTTTTTTTTCTGCAAATCTTGCATTACATTTAACTATATGCAGAAAAAACCTCAAACAAACAAAAGTTAGAAGAATTAATTTCATCACCCATACAAGCACAGCCTTAAAAAACATATATATAACAAATGTACAGGATACCTGCATACATATGGTACGTTAACCTTTCGATTAGTTTCACAACCGTTCCTCCTTTGATGATAGGAATGCCATTCCTGCTTTGCAAGTTGTCCTCAAAAACGATGTTATCCTCCGAGTCTTCCACTACAAAACGATACACGCTTGGGCTGGGCAACCTCAGCGGCTGTTCATTTTCTTCTTGCAGTAATACTGAATCAAGCATCCTATCCAGAGTACTGCGATACTGGAGGGAAATCAGAGCGGCCATCCAATTACTCTTCTCTTCAGCAGACTTGGCAGCAAAAAGTATACTGTTCTCATCTTTAGACACCAGTTCAAAAGCATGTTTGTATTCAGATGTGTCATCTTTATCAATAATCTGTATTTTCCTCATGAGGATTTTTTCCTTCAGTCTATACTCCGCATTGCTGTAACCAGGAAGCCGTGACTGACCGTGATTAGTTTTACAGCTGATCATTAAACCGTCAAAGAGAAAGATGTGGCGTTCATGTTTGGCTCCTATTTTCGTCAAGCCACCTTCCATTATGAATTCATTACAGCACTGCCCAATATCTTTGCCTTCCCAGCCATCAATATTTTTCTGGATTTCATTCATTTTCTTGATAGCCAAGTGCTTGCTTCTTATTTGTCGGTTATAGAAGCGACAGACTGGCTCCCTTGAATGAATAAAAGAAAAAGTCACGATGGGCACATTCTACATTTGCCATCCCAAGAGACCAAAAATATCAACTAAATGAACTGTTTATATCATTATTTCTTTGCCCTAAATATGCCCTAACCAAGTTTACTGTTCCAAATAAACCCCGTGCACCGCTTTGGCTAGGGAAAGAGTAAGATATTGACATTATTCACAGAAGCGGACCACGAAGGTTTTGGGCTGCTACGCCACTTACGATGAAAACCGGCATAAATACGTGCCTTGAAAAGGCATTATCTAACAAGAAAAAAAAAAATTACAATTCCTTCCACATCATTTCTCTCCTTCTCTGCCAACTTTGGGAAACCAGGGCAGTTTTGTGGACTATTACCCAGGCCGCCGTCTTGGGGAGTGTTTGCTGTAAATGCGCTCCATGCTGCACTGCAGGTTCAGAAGAGCGGTAATGGCTTGCTTTAAGCACTCCCGATCCTCTTCATCTTCACTGCATTCCTGCAATTGCTGTGACATAATAAACATAAGGATTTCTTTCAGATTTGTCTAATTTATAGAAGGGTGGGAGGACTGATAAACATTCTTACACAGTGTTACCTACAGTACTCAGTGAAGCCAGCGACTGAGAGTCAATGAGAGGGTTATTGCTGGAAGCACACCCAAAACTAGCTACGCATGTAACTAAAAACATTTGTCAGATATTCGGGGAAAGTCAGCAGATACTCAACGGGAGAGAGCAGGAGGGAGTTTAGGAAGATAACCCTTTACCCTTCTACCGAGAGCCAATGCCAGACACTGCTGTTCCCGTTATCATTTCAACAATGTCCTCTTTCACAACTGACGTTATTAAATAGTTTAGAGGTTTGAAATAGCCAAGAATTAAATGGTGTTTTATGGAACTACATGTAATATTCCTCCAATGAGTCAATCTCAACATTTCAGAGCAAATTTAAAAGACAGAATGAGCGTTCTTTGCTTCTTACCATTCTAAATCCTGCCACCTTCAGCACTCATCTATTTCAAGAAGAAATGTCCATTTTGCATGGTGCAAACTAACATAGTAAAAAAAAGTCTGAAAGTCAAGATTTGCTACTAATAGCAAAATGTAAAGACAACGAGAATCAGCGCATTTCCTTTTTATAAAGACTAGATCCGTCTCCACCACTAGGCAGAAACTTCTTGAATTAGCAAATTCAACAGGTTTTCAAATTGCCTCCATACACTTGGTAGCGATATGCTTTGAGCAAAGCCTATTCACAGAGTTCCTCTTTTTGGTTCCTTAAGGTGATCACTCCTAAAATACTACTGATATAAATACGAGAGATTTTTCTTTTTAACCCCTTTCGTGTTAAAGATAGCACAATTTTTTTTTTTAAAGAAAATTCCAGCCAATGGATTGCTGGGCAAAATCAAGACAATATGCCACGCAGTTTTGGATAAACTCTGCTTTACCTACATACTTTAAGAGAAATCTTACTTACAATCACTCAGCATGGCAGAAGCCTTCTTTTCCTTTCCCCACTATGTTCCCTCAGCAAGGATATGTAGCTTCCTCTAAAAGTAATTGAGAGAACAGGATTTGACCAGATTGGTCCACTCTCTTCATGGAATTGAAATTACTAAAATTTTTATTTTTCTCATGCCCAAACAACCTCCATCTTGCATATTAGAGAAATGAAAGTTTCATGGCCAAAAATTTCTGGGAAGTTTATGAGCTGAGGAACAGCACAGGGAAGGGAAAAACGTCTACCTCTGTGGAAACCCTTCTTTTCCTTACTACAGCCACAGAAACCCAAAGAACATAAAAATGGTGTGAAAAGATGACAAGTGCAAAATCCTAAAGGTGGGAAAAGCTACCGAGTCTGATAAAATACTCTTTCTCCTCACACGTCCTGAGAGGATTTCTTGCATTCCCTTTCCAAAGGGAGCTGTGTTTGGCTTAACAGACATCAAATGGCATGTTTTGCTTTTTTGTATTAAAAAAAGAAAAAAAAAAATATACACATTTGGAAGTAATCTACTCCATTTCTACACCTTAATGCATAGGTTTCTGAAGATCAGGCAGATTATCTGAAGCGTATCTCATTCTGTGTAATCACTGGACTAACATCTGCTTTTCCAAATGCCAGGTCTTAACAAGCATCTTTACAATTAAACAAAAGATGTAAAAGCGTAACGCGCTTGCTAGACAGAAAACACAGAAATCTTGGGAAAAGGGCGTCCTGCTTATGCCAGATAAATTTAAAATACCAGTGATGAAAACATGAGAATATTAACTATTCAATTTATTGTACAGAAAACTGTCAGAAAATAGTAATGAAGAACACTGTTCACTTAAAAAAATTATATCATGGTGATCCTGTAGAATACCGACCAGGGTTTCTCTGTCGGTCAATGGCGGTCAATGATTAGATAACAGCCGAAGAGATCAAAAGGCGGAATTTCATAAGTTTCGGATTGCTTGATAACAACATAGCGAGTCACAAGCAAGGACTGGGGATAATCTTCTGCCTGCAAGTCAGAGGAGAAGGGAGGACATGCTCCATCGTCAGTAGAGGAAAGGCTTCTGGGGCCTGAACAGACCTCTGCTACCTTCGGGGTTTTAATGACGTCTCTAACTGGCGCCTTGCTCAGGATCTGGATGCATTATATGACCCCTTGAGTCCTTTGCACTGCATTCAGTGAATAAAGTTTCCTGGAACTCTGGTATCAACAGAGATGTTTATCAAAACACAGCTGGAGCTTGAAAGTCTGATGAAACGCTAAGCTCTCCTCTACGCTGTCAGCATTAAGGTGTTCACGCTTGGAAATGTCAAGCATAGTGTTTTAAACCAGAATACCCTGATAATCAACTACAGATGTCACAGAATATATTTGGGCTACCTGTTTGCACGATCTAACAACTTTTTGATGACTACCACTATTTTTTTCCTACAAGACAGTTTTATTTCTTTAGCGTGACCTCCTTCAGCCTTTGCTACCGTCAGTCATCCCGAAACAACCCAGGGCAGGTTCATTTTCTGTCAATACTTGAACAAGCAATCAACATTGAAGTGACACCGGGGCCAGCCCTCTGACTCACGGCGTTCAAAGGCTATTTCCCGGTGACCTCTCTACGCTGCCAACGAAAAGCGGACAAACCAAATTCAACGTGGGGGTCTCCAAATACCATCCAACCCTCGTGCCTCTTGCTTCGGCAAAGAGGAGTCTCTAATGCAGATCCTGCATCAGAGGCTGCACAGTTTTTTTGCACCAAGGAGCTTTTCACACTTTAATTCATTTTAGTTTTGCTGTTTTGCAAAAGAGCAAACATCGAGGCCTGCGCTTCTGTGAAGAAGTCACTGTTTTATTTACCTCCCAATTCAGGAGGGTTTTGGGGTAACTTTCTTTAGGAGCAACAGTCTCAATCTTAGCTTCTCGCCCTACTGAAGCCATGAAAATATTTTGAGTATTCTGTTGCTTTTCTGCTTCCATTTTTGTTAGGTCTTTTTCAACCAAGGTTCCTAGAGACAAATACAACAGTAACAGGGAAGCAGCACCAACAGTTTATAATATGTTAATATTGTTGAATAAATACTTTCTCTATCCCTAAACCCACTGCTTTTTAAAAATCACTGCTGTAAATTAGCATGTTTTCAAAATACAACATAAAATTCAAATTTTAAACCCGCAACTGACGTGATCACGACAAAAGATGCTGCATTTATCATCATTCACCACAGAGCGATATTTAAGATCTCTGCTCTGCTCTATGCTCACAAGGTTAGAAAGACTCAAGACAGCCAAGTGTCAGCCTCTGCAGCTGAATTCTAATTCTATGCAGAAATCTTGTATATTGTGGGTAAAGGTCATATTTCATCATTCACTACTAAAATTCCCTAGCTAAAAAAGGCATCATATAATATTATATGTCATGCAGCATCCTGCTGTATTATCCCAGTTGAAAACAAATAAAAGAAACAACCAAATGCTTTTGCACTATCTGTCAGACTTTATTCTTCAAAGATACGAGGCAATTTTAAGAATGTGCACGTATAACCCGACCCTATCAATATTAACTGGAGTTACGAGCAGACTCGGAGTCCCCAAGAGACAGAAAACTCTTGCAGCACTACAGATTTAAGACAGGCTATCATAAAACAAATTATCTTCTCTGTGCCATGGTTTAAAACATAAATAGTAACCACCCTTTCCTGTCACTGAAGAAAAAACTACCAAGCTTGCATGCAAAGCATTTAATCTTAAGTTTTGAAAACACACAAAACTCTGCTCAATAAGGCGTATATGTTAATGTTTCCCTAAAAAGCGGACAAGTACTACGCAGCTTGTAAAATCAGTTAAATGTTTAGATTCTCCCAAAGCTGCAGCATATGATTTCGTTCTTTAATTTCATCCTGATGCACTCCATTTCCCAGCTTTAAGGCACAATGGGTCATTAATTAGCCTGACCTTCAGCATAATACAGGTCACTAATCCAATTATGTCTTTGGGACGTGAAAGAAGAACATTTTAAGACGTTCCAGAGAATTATCGTATGCAACTGACCCCGACGGAAAGGGAAGTTACGCTGTTTTGAAGGAGACGTATTGACGAAGCTACGAGTGCTCGCTCCACCGCAAGGCCGGCAGAACCCTGCTGTGCTTCTGCTGCCACCCTTTAGGTCTTTGATCAGTTTATTTTCTTTTGGAAGATGTCCTCAAAGAAACATAAGCTTTATGAAGGCAAATACTGAAACTGGCAATGTAAAGCTTCTGCTCTCAATAGAGAGTGCAGTAATCTAGAGAAAAGTTCACTGACAGTTAGGGTTGGTTGGGGTTTTTTAAGCTTTGTTAACTTTTTTCTAAGCTGACCATCAATAGAAATGCTTACAGACTTAAAGTTTGAGACCACTTGGATTTAAACCTTGCTACAAAATATCGGTAATCCATCCATTGGAGATGTGTGGTTCAGGGGTCAAAATAAATCATCCTTATTTTTACTTATCTAAAACAGGATATGTGAAAAATGACGGCAGACATAATGAAAACAAGACTGAACTTAAAAAAAAAAAGGAAAAAAAGGAATACATGCCAGATATTAACTACAGAGCTGGTCTTAAAACAATTGCTTTTTTTTTTTTAAGATTCTTTTAAGAAAATTTTATATTGTATTACACTGAAGTTCTATGTTGCCAAGTTTCCTTTTCTTCCTTCATACAAGTAAATCCTTTGAAATACAAAGGAAGACCCCATAACATGCCTGTACAACACTGCTAGTATCACTTTTTACACTGAGAACTTAAAAGTAATTTCTGTCGCTATTAACAAAATGTCAGCTATAGCCACAGGATATTTCACCTGTTAATTTAAGTATATCCCAGTTAGTTAATAGTTTACTTTCCCTTATATGCATTACAAACTTTCCCAACACAATGGGGAAATAGAAACTTTTTTTACATTATCCTCACCTACTTAAAAAAAGCTCCCATCTAAGTATTTTTCAAGATACTGCATTTTCTACAGTAACACTACTTTTTTTTCTTATTCAAGAATGATTATTATAGATCTCAGATGTTACATTTCTGCTGACTCCTGGCCTCTCTTCTCATAACTCACAGCAAAAACATTTGCTTGTAAGCAAAACGATACACGCTGGCTTACTTTTTGGCTTTTAGCTGTTATACCCAAGGGAGGTATCTACTGATGTGAACCACCTTGCTAGCGCACATGAGAACAAAATACATGCAAGTGATCTGTGGTCAAACCGATAGAGGCTGTTCTAAAACAAGTAATGCCTCAATAGGCAGAACTGCTCATAAACACGGGCTAGATGCCAACCTAAACAACTTGTATGGTAAGACCCCCGAAATGCTGTCCTACAGGAATAACTTTTTATCATCTAAATCAGAATTCCATAAAGCCTGACATTTCATCAGTGTCATTTCTTAGAAGGTAGAAAGTAAGGAAATAATAGTGCTTATTTTCATTCCTCCTCAATATGGAGAAAGCGTGGTATGCTATGAAAAATGATATTTTTTGCTGTATCTCTTCCATTTCGGACTCTGGACAAATGGTTGAACGTTAAGAACGGATTATTCTGACTCAGCTGAAAGGAAGTGCCTCCCCAAGCCCCAAAATAAGATCAGCTGAGCTGCAACTGGAGCGTGACTTGAGACTGAGAGTACGGATCTGAATTACGCTTAGCTTTTTCTGCACGGACAAAAAATTCAGAACTCAAGGAAAGAAGAAATTAGATTTGCATATTACCTTTTTAACTATATTAGGACGCAAGTTCAATAAAGGTTTGTTTAATAAAATACAGCTACTTCGAATGTTCATATCAGAGCAACAGGTGCTTTTGAAGACTTACTTTTTTTTTTTACACACGATTTTACTTTTCAGTCATATACTAACTGGTGCCAAATTAATGTTTTCATATCTTTCAATTTTCAGAAGCAGTAAGTAAAATCTAATCGCCTATTTAAAAGCTCCGATTGTCCACATTAAGAAATGTTTTTAGCAGGAAACAAGAGTGTGGCTTCATTTACCTGTAGTAACTCAAAGTAGTGCAAACAATGATAGACTGGGATAAGCATGAGCCGTGGGAGGACGTATCGTACAGCTTCTTTAAACCCTTCAGCAGTAGACTGGAAAGGAAAAATCAAGAGGATTACTTACACTGAAATACTCAAAATGGGACTGGACAAGGCCCTGAAGCTAGCGCTGCTTTGAGCAAGATGGTTGTGCTAGACACATCCAGGGTGTCCCTTCCGATCTACGCTACTCTATGGTTACATCTAGTAGTAAGGAAGACAATAAAGTATGCAAAGGCATTTTTGTCTAATGAGACACTTTATAAGGTTCAAGACACGTAAATGCTCTGACATCAAGCAAACAGAACCTGTAAACACCCTCTTCCAGGCAGTGCAAGCACCCTTTTCCATCAACAGCTTTGGGTGGATTTTGATGCATACTCCCTAGCGAACCCCTGGCTCTGAAAACACCCCTAACCCCTACAGCAAACCCTGGCACAAGCTGCCTCCTTAAAATGGTAACCAGTGGGATGGCCCGTATTTTTGCCAGAAGCAGCAAATCAAATGTAAGAAGCTAGAGGACCAAGTTACCCACCAGTCATTTGATAAGCATCCTTTAACTCACGTAGAGGTGCTCACATCGCAATCCCTAGCGCCTCTGTATTTCAGCACTGCCTGCAGAACTCAGTTAATAGCTTTAGTTCAAGGTGGCAACACCCAAAAGTAATGCACTGTCCGTGGCTAAGCTGCACGCCTTATTCCCCCGTCAACAGCCACATCCCAGAATGCAGAAGTATTATGAAAAAAGCTCATACCCGTTTCCACAATAACATGTTTTACCCTGGGCCACAGTTTGCTGCAGAATTTAAAAACACTGGAATGTTAAAGACCAGCCAGGACTGCCATACTATCTAATGAACTTGTCACCAACTTCCCTCTAATGTCCTCTCCTCCCAATTACGTACGCTGTGCTTCAATTTACATCCAATATACCACAGAAATATGGAGGTCTCATCAACTACTGAAGAAATTAATATTACTATCTCCTCTCCCTCAGAAACTGAGAATCACAAGTTTATGACTTAGAAAATGGAGCTAGAAATCTTTTCCCATTCCCAGCAGTTAACACAATAATTCAGGTTGTAAGATGAGGAACGGTTTTCCAAAGGACGGTAAAATCCCTGCCAGCTGCCATATCAAGACAACTATCGAACAGAAACTGAATTACCTGAGCTCCTTTTTGGAAATGACCTCTCCCCCCGTTTAAGACTTCTGGCTGCATCTCTCTGCAATTGTCAGAGACAGCTCATATACGTCCACGGCCCGGAGCGCGGACCTCCGCCTTCACTCCACAGCTTGGAGAAGAAGCGTGAAGGAACATCCCTAGGAAAGCCCAAACCCTTCTATGGTGACCAGATTCACTGTCAAATGACTTGATTACCAATTTAATCTGGAATAGAGCTTTGGGCTTCAAATTTGCTAGGGAGGCAGGTAAAGGGCCTTACTTCATTCACCAAGTAGTATTTAAGAGTGAGATGATCCTGCTCGTAGCTGAAGAGGAAACACTCACCCTGAAGGAACGGCTCAGAGGAATCTCCGCTTGCAGAGACCCGGGCCCCAGTAAAACACACAAACTAAACTCTGCTATAAGCTGGGAGCACCACTGACCAAACACTTGCTCAGCAGCTTCTCTAAGTGCATTTCTGAACACAAGCTCAGTCTTCTGAACAGTAGTCTTTAATAGATCTGCCACGTTGGTGGAAGGAAGGGAATAATAATAATAATAATAATAATTTTTAAAAAATCACATATAATCTTGCTGGATAGTCCTATTAAAGAAACAATACAAGAAAAACTGCCAGTCCCAGCCTCAGTACCAAACAAGGGGGCCTGGGATACGTAAGGAAGAAAATGAAAGTCTTGTGCCTGGGTGCCTGTGTTTGGCATTAAAAGGCAAAACAGAAATAGAAGTGGCCGGTATGAGAAGTCGCCCTCTATTCTCAAGGAAGAGAGTCTGATGTGAGGACAAAAAAACCTGCAAGGGAGTCATGGATGGGTCAGAGCTATGTCCAGTTTCTACAGGAAGAGGCAGAGTCCAAATAGCTTACGCTGAAGAAAGGTTACAAGATTTCCTCCTCAGTAGGAAGTGAAGAATTACTGACAAAATTCAAACCTTTGAAATATGAGAACTAAAGCAATTCAGGACTTCTCATTTGCACTCACCTGAAAGTGGAGAGCAACAGCAGGTTTCGCCATTAAGTTATTAAAATGCTCATGAAATTGCGGAGAGAGAATATCCTGGGACAAGGTTTCATATGGATCAAAGGCTTGCTCCTAAATAAAAACAGACAATTATATACATACATGAAGGATGCAAGATATTTCTGTCCCAGCTGGTACAATTAATTCCTTTAATAAGCTGATACACAAGTTGAACTTCTCAAGAAAAGATCAATTTTGCAAAACAAATATTGAGTAAACCACAACCCTTTTTCACTTCCAAATGTTAAAGGCACACACCATTGTCTCAGCATTCCTCAACCTCGCCGTACTTACCACTAACACAAACTTTGCTTTACTGAAGCAGTGGGAAGCAAGAAGAGTTCTTGCTTTCAGCCCACCCACATTTCAGACGGAATGGCCATTTACCTCCTCTCTCCCAATAAATACACTTTGGAAAGAAGTGCAGGTAAAGGTGAACTTTGGAGACTGTCACAAGGAGGCATTGTTGTACCACCGCCAGTTCAGGGCGCGTCACCTAAGAGCGGCCAGTCACAAGCACCCGGACTTCGGCACACTTTTCTGGCCACCTTGGAAGGCTGGGAAAATCTCTCACTCTGGGACAAAGCAGCTCGTCGGAAAGAGTCTCAGGGAAGTCCTCTAACGCCACCAAGGGTTTCAGGTGCAAAAACTGTGACTCTGGATGGAGAATCTGGCTGTGATTCTGTAACAGCAGCTACAGCAGGATGGGGTGAAAACCTGACTGTACATGAATCTCTGCAGGAAGAATTGATGACTGCTCACGGATCACCTGCTCCACGGCCTGCCAGGCTGTTCCCCAGCCTCTGCAGATTCCCTGGGCTGAATCACTCATGAATCACCGGGTCATCCGGTGCTGATGGCGCGATGCCCAGAATAAGCGCATACCTCTTCTCACCTTAATGCAGAAGCGCTTGTCAGAGTGCAGGCTGCAGAATTTGGGAGTACCAAACACCACAACGGCTCCCTGGAACATCCAGGTAAAGTCTCAAGTCTTCCATTGGCAGAGGGTCCAGGGGATTTCCTACCTTGCTCATGGGGCAGCTGCAGTTAAACTCTTTGTGGGGAGGAGAGGCACAGAATGCACTCTCTTTCCACATGCAAAGTGCAATCATCACTCTCAACTCTCCCCATCAAGTTCTAATCATCGCTGTCCATTCGCATCATAGAATCATAGAATCATTAAGGTTGGAAAAGACCCTTAAGATCATCGAATCCAACTGTTAACCTGACACTGCCAAGTCCATCACTATACCATGTCCTCGAGCACCACGTCTACCCGTCCTTTAAATCCCTCCAGGGATGGGGACTCAGCCCCTGCCCTGGGCAGCCTGGGCCAATGCTTGACCACCCTTTCGGTGAATCAGATTGTATCTGGGAGGGGGGATAAAAGGGGGGGAAGGTTTGGCACTTCAGCAGCAGCAGCTGAAGAGGAATGATTAGACACTCTCTAGCTGCACAGGCTGGTTTTCTTAAGCAGAATCTGAGTCCAGTTTATAGCCTGGTTTTTGGTTTTTCTTTGCTTACTCCATGCCTGCAAGCATACAACAGGGGGGCCTTATTTTACAACATCCAAATTAAAGATGGGGGCAATAACCCTGCATACAGCTTCTCTTTGCCAGAGCAGAGCCAAAGCAAAGCCGAAGCTCTGCAGAAGCAGCAAGGCAGCCGGGGGGGGGGCTCAGCTGCACCCCGGTGGGAGCAGGAACGGCTGCAGCACCCCAGGACCCGAGCAGAGAGCGGGGCTGCAGCTCCTACTGCCAGGGGAATCCCGCCTGCAAACCTGCTGGGGCAGCCACACCGATACCTGGTCACCCCGGCCTCTCTTTTTACCCTTTTTACTGCATTTTGGAAGCGTTTTCAGTTTCTTCCACGCAGACTTGAATCAGCGTTTTGAGGTTTTGGTTTTGCTTTTTGAACACAAGACTGAAACAAACTGCATTAGCTATCTCCCCCAAGAGACTAATTAAAAAAAAAGGGGGTTTTACACTTGCAATGTTGCAAAAGTTACCGAAATACGGAGACGTTAACTTGATACCCACATAAGTTATCTTAATGCAGCGCACAGTTCCGGACCGGGATTTATACATTTCAGCCCCTTTTGCTGTAGTGCACTGGTTTCCCCCTTTTTTTGCTTTGTGGGTACCTAAAACTTCTCCTATGGAAACTCTTACTCTTACCAGCATAAGAAATGTATAATCTACTGATGATAACCTCACTTTACTAGCTGCTTTCTGAAGGCCACTTCAAACTAGGCACCAAGCCACCCTGCCCTCAGTCCGGAGGCTCTCCTGCCACTAGCCGGACATCACTACAGAGAGTATCTAAGGCAATCATTAAAACACATCGTAGTAGTTAGAATTGTAAAAGTTACCACCAAGTAAACTGTTTTTACCAGCATATAAACAAAGAGCCATCTCCCACTCACATGTGTCAGGCATCATGTTCTTGAATTTCCTCCACACTGGGAAAAACTGTTTTATTTTCCCCGTACTTGCTTATCCCAAAACCACTACAATATTTATGTTTAAACCTTCCAGAGAACTGATGCAGAAAAGCAGACAAAGCAGGAAGATTCCAGCAACACTGCAAAGTGTTTTTTGGTTGCGTTTTTTTTTTTTTAATTATCCTTCCAAGTAAGTTGAAGGACCTTTATAATGGACACACTAAGCAAACAAGCCTGGCAGTAAGATAGGCAGAGCAAATAAACACTTCACTTTCATGTGTCTTTTTAATGATCCCTTTTGCAAATACTCACAGAAAGATGATCTCAACATGTCAGATGATCAAATGAACAGCCTAGTTATTAAGTAGGTCTTGCTCCGTATTAAGCTTGAATTTAATAATTCAGTTACTACCTGCATAAAAAGGTCTGAAGAATAATCTCTTCTTCATCTCCTATTTATGTTCTTCAGTTAATGAAAATGGAGTGATATTTTTACTCATTGAACAGTATTTGTTTCCCTTCAAGCACAGGATGCCTAAGAGAAGCTTTTGCAATGAACTGAGATGTATGTTTTCCGGGATGCACCATTTCAAATTTGAAGTCTTTTTTCAATTTTAATGTAATAGCCACTTAAATTCATTCTTCAAATGCTTCTCCTTATCATCATACAAGCAATTACGCTTTACCATCTTAAGAGCTAAGACCTAGGCAACTGGACTTTCCTACTGCCATGTCACATGAGTGGCTTATTGAAGTAACGCCAGCAAAACGTTATCTTTATGGTATATTCATAATTTAGTGGCAGACGGGCTGAAGGACCCGTATTCTTCACACCCACAAGAACTGTTTTCCTAATGGTACTAGTGGGTTCATGCAGTCCTCAGATTCTAAAAACTGAACATACATAAAAGCGAAATGGAAGTGTTATTGGTTGTCATTTTCTTTAAAAGCATCGTAATTTTAAGATTAAAAGCGTAAGTTTCACATTCCCCACGTGGTTCATCTGAGATCCTCTCTCCCCCTCAGGTCAGAACACCTCCTTTGACTTCCTCTGTGATACAGTCTACACGGTTTACATGATTACCCTTACCTTTTGGGTCAGAAAATGGGGCTCAATACCCCCCTCAAGAAAAAGCAGACTCAATTTAAACATGTCTAAAGACAGCAAAAACTCTACACCTACCTCGGCAATCTGTTCCAAGAGTCAGCTCCCCTGACGGTTAAAGAGGTGTGGTGCATTTCTAAGCTGAACCGGCCACCTGCCTTTCAGATACCGCTTTTTTGCCGTGCACCTCTGCCAAATTCCAGAGTCAGTTTGTACTCTGTTTCCAGGTGATGAAGGTACCTATATGCCCATCTTATTTTGACTAAACGGAGCTCTATCTCACTGTAAAGCACTTTCTCAAAAACTTTACTTCTGTGACTCTCTTCTGTAGTCCTTCCAGTATTTCAATGCCCATTTAAAAAAAAAAAAAACCTGACAAAATAACTTAATAATGTTCCAGTACGAGCCACACCAAATCCACGTGCAGTATGTTCCCTTATTCCTACTCTTTAAGATCTATTTTTATAGGTCAATGGGTACCAATAGCACTTTTGCTCCAATACTGAACAGTAAGCTTCTGTTCAGCTGCATGTCTGTTTTGATACTTCATTCCTTCCCAGAGTTATTGCTTTGCAGAGACACTTCCCATTCCAGACACATACGATGCATTTGCCTGAATTAAGAACACATTTTGTTTGCGTTAGCTCACTGTCCAGAGCAATGCAAGTCACTCATCTTGCAGATCTACGTCCAACGGCTATGATTTTTGGGTAGCCCTGTGCCCGACACCAATGCCTACAAAAAAATCAAAGCGCCACCTTCTTTCAGTAAGCAATCCCAGGTAATTACTTTTCAAGTCCACATCCCTACAGGATCGTAGCAATGAATTCCCACTCTGAAATAAGATTTTAATTTTGTGCTTTACCTGCTTGATACCGTTTCTGTGACAGTTGGAAAACACACTTTAGCTTACCTACTAAAGACAGGCAGGGAAGATCTCTGTTCAGAGCTTATTAAAAGGACTTTTTACAGCTGCAAGTTTATCAGCCATGTTGGAGTCATTACCAAAAGTTTACTAAGAAAATAAATCAGTGATTAAAAAAAACCCCAAACCAACAAAACACTGTACCTCGGCAAGATCCTCAAAGCAGCTGCCAGCCAACGGATGAGGACTGCTTTCATCAGTCATTTCAACAGTATCCTCAATCAATCCTAAAAGCTTCACTGTCAACTCATGAATATCTGAAATGTTGCTAAATATCACGTCGATATCCTGCAAACACAAAACGTGTCTTAGTAGTGTTTAGAATAATTTATTTTGCTTACATAAATATTGAAGCATTTTTCGTGAAGTCTGGAGAGGAGCCAACAAAAAGCTAGGAAGAAAGTTAAATTACATGGTCTTCCCAGCCCCGCAGCCTTGTCTGGGCACATCCAGCCTTGCACAATTCTCACCCCAGCAAAAGCAAGCAGACCATCTTTCCAGGCCGGAGCAGCAGCAGTCCCGGGACGGGCTGTGCAGTGCTTTGGACAGAAACGCCTGGCTTTTTCAGCCACAATTCCCAGCTGTTATTTTCCCCTCTGTTGATTCTTCTCTCTCAGAACACAACAGGAAGGAGGCAATTCAAAGCAGCTCCAAGGTCAGAGCCTCTAAACCACAGGTAAAAATAAAGCAGCTACTTGGCTCCTTTAGCAGAACACTACCTGGGTACAGAGGAGGAATCGGCAGCGTCCTTTTCCAACGTCTACTTTTACATTTTTCAAATCCACGCACCGCAAACACACCCAACTAGGCAGCCCCTTCCAATGACCCGCATTCTTCTTCTGACCCCTCTGAAATACACTTCTCGGAAGCCTTCTCTGCCCCAACCTGACACTGCAGAGCTTGCTTGACCTCCTGCCAGCGCCAAGACCATGGCAATCTCTTCGTGGGAACAAGCAATCTCAAAACTTCTCATACCCATTCCCATATTACAAAAGAATATTCCTCGGCTCCAAAATATCGCTCCCTTCTCCTCCCATCATCCTCGTTTGAATTCTGTCCCCGCATTTGCACAATTCTCCGATATCCTATCAGCTACAGAGGAGCCTCCACACCCAGCTGTAATGGGAATGTCTCCTGCTGCCTCTCTTTTTAACCTGCTGGTATCACCTACGAATCCCAGTTCAGGTTCTCCTGGCCAGGTCCCTTCTCCTTCCTCGCACAGGAAGGATTCACTAATCCCTCATTGTCACTCTTCTCTTACAAGAGATGTACTTCCTTTTCAGACTCCAGCATCCTGAGAACAGAATGTGCCACATATACAATTTCAATCAGTTATCAAACAGAGATTCCCTTCACAGTCAGTCACACGCGAGAAAATCCAGAGCCAAGGGCTGTTTTACTTGTAGTTTCTGCAGATCGGGCTGCCCTGGGGTAGACTTCAAACGTCAATTCAAGCGTTCATCTGCATTCACGGTACATGTAGGTAGATAACTGTTAATTTTTGTGTTAAGCAAAAGGGTAACTATTACCTACATGCCCAAAGGACTCCAGCTATCGCTGGCATCCGACAGGGAATCATGTCCATTAAGCTTCACTCCAAGAGCAGCACTCTTCATACTATTAATGGCAATTCCTCCATTTTATTTCATATACAGTCAACACTCATTATGCACCGACATACCATCAAATTTAATTTTACCTCCAACGCAGTGAATGTAATATTGATATGTTATGGCTGCTAATGGAGCGACTAGCATTACATATCAATAACCTATTAAAGGACTTACATTAGGCGTGAACAATTTTCTGTTTGATAGGAAAGCTTCCCGAAATACTTTTATGATCAGATTCAACTCCCGCAGATATTGCCTTTCTTCTGCAATTTCGTTTCTCACTAGGTCATAGTAGTTGAGTTCCCCAGAAGAAGAGGGCTCGTCTTCACAGAGAGAAACCAAACCAATGTCATCCTGATCAAACATATCCATCAAAACCTAGCAAAGAAATTAAAAAAATTACATGCAAGCCTGATTTTTACACTTGGCTCAAGCTCAGCTATTTCAATGTGTTCAGAGAAATCCTTTGAGTTTTTAATACAATACTTTCTGTGATCACTTTCACAAGGGAGTAATATTTAAACTTTGGCAGCAGAAGGCTGGAGCAGTTGCCAAAGCCATTTTTCCCTTTATAAGTTAGTACGACCTAGAAAACAAGTTACAATTCATGCAGAACCAATTTTGAAAACAAGGCATCTTGCATAAGCCTTTGACAAAACCCTCCTGGTAAAGACGAAATTAAACAAAAATGTTTCTCATTTTTAGGAGGATGAAAACTAAATGTCTTTTCTGTATTATAAAGAAAGAAAGAGCTGTCATAACAAAGCGGCATCAGGAGGACAGTAACACAGCTGAGAAATAAAGGACAACATCGCTTTCTGTCCTTACATTGTTTTGTAAGTACTACTACTGTTCCAAAACTTAACAGGCTTAGCTTAAACTTAAGTCTTTACTGTGACAGGTCTGGCATGACTAAGGAGAGAAGCTTCTGCACTTGAATAAGACCAGTCTCTCCTTCCTATCCAACTTTGGTTATATCATCTAAAAAATGAAAAAAATTGCCACTAGTGTCTACCTTGGTATCTGTCCAAAAGACTAGTTTAATCCCAACTCCTTACCTTATCAGCACACATTGATACTTTAATGTCCTGCTGGGAGATCTCAAAGTGTCGTATATTGAAAACGTAGTTTCCAGCCAGCTTTAAAATGTCAGCTGAGATGTATTCTAAGACAGCCACAATGTACAGAGAGACATGGTAATCTACCTTATAACCTAGGACCTCCTGCAAATTGAAAACGAGAGGGAAAAAAAAAAAGCTATTTATTCCAGAAATTCCTTTGGAATGACAACTAACACCTTGAGTTTTCTACTGAAATGGATCTTGTCCGTGTTGATAATTGACAGCAATGCAACAGGCAGGGCAAAGGACATCAAATGGAAATTTGATCAGCCGCCTCACAGGAAATGCTCGCAAACACTTCCTGGTGCTATTTTGCCATATACTGACCGATGAAAAGCTACAGAACTTTCAATAATCCTCTTCCTCTAAAAATAACAGTCCTAAAAATAGGGTTCTTTCACAGAAAGGACTTCACCGGAACCACTCTTGTACTTAAATTTTAGTCTACATCTGTGCTTATTGCAGGACTCTGGCCCTAATCTGGACTCTTCAGAAAAGAGCATGCTTCATTTCAAATTGTTTTCGATGGAAAAAGTTGCCTTTAATGAAACTGGAGACTGGATGTTCAACCTGTTATGTACTACAATCCGTTTTAGTCCATCCTTTACATTTGGATGAACAACTAAGCCATCTGCATCCTTGCATTACATAAAATAATTAAACTTTAATAATTAGGTCTGCACAGGAAAAAACCCAGGATGAACGTTGCACATTTTTCTCGTGATACGCGCTCCGCGTTCTGCAGAGCATGCACGACATGGCCTCTCATTTGTGACAGGACGGTCAAGGATAAATCCAGGTAAGTTCATGCACTTGAATAAGGTAGTCTTGTTCTTATCATATTTTGATGCATCTTCTAAAAATCAGATTCTGTGTCTGTGTCCACACACTTCCAAACCAGGCTTCATAAAAGAAAGCCAGTGTTGTCTAGGAGGCCTTATGCTGTTTTCTTTCCTAACACCTCTTCCCCTCTCATTAACCATCACCAACTGAGACGCTGTATATAAGAACACAGTGACTACACCTGAAGAAGCGCTTTAATTTCTGCTTATGCTTGAATAATGTTTTCTCAGTGCAGCTGGAAACTCTGGTGCAACAATGCCACCACTGGAGAAAAGCATTTTTTAAGCTATGAATGAAAAGGAAAATCAATAGAAAAAAGAAATACCAAAAAATGAGCAGTGTTTGAATCTGCCTGAATCTACTGATTCAGCACTGATCTAAAAGTGATTGAACACTGATCTAAAAATGCGAGTACTGTTTTATCATTAAAAAGAAAACTCTACAGGGACACAGTATGAATACATGCTTACCGTGTGACACTGAAACCTGACTGTAATCAAGGGGCTCTAAACCTGTTGTAAGTAACACTGAGGTGGCCACTCTCCTCCCAAAACCAATAAAGTCTGTATTTGGCCTCTTGTCACACCTTTGCAGATCTATTGATTTTAAAACCAAGGCATCAGTGACATTCAACAGTAACTGAAAGGACACTGATACACATCTTAGTTGACAGTATACAAGGAACAGGATCTACTTGTTCTCTCATAGTTTGGCTTCTGCAGCAATTTGGAACAAATAAAGGCATCCAAACAGTGCTACTGAAGTAAGGAAGGTATTTGAGTTTGTTTGGGTTTTATTTATGTTAAAAACTAACTAGTCATATTTCAAAGCAGAGTAATAACATGATAAATTTAGGTATCTACATTTATTACCTACTACAATATACTCATCCTGTTCTGTGGTGACTTCACTCTTTCAGCCAATATGAGAAACTTACCTAATTTCACATAAATTAAAGAAACACTTTAAAGGTTATGCTGGAGGGCAGTTAATACAGCCGGGGGTGTGGGGTGGGCAGAAGCAGCAGTCATCAGGTTGTTGGTTTAAGTACCTTTAATAAAGGATGTATTTTGTCCACAGGTAGCAGGAGAGGGTTTCTTCTTTTTCGCTTCTCTATAGCGGACTGAGCATCAGCAATCGCCCACTTGTCTATTGGATGAGGAAATGTCTTTTGAACGCGGTCCTGTCCAAACATAAAGAGTGAGCTTAGATTAACCGCAGTAATCAGAGAAGTTTAAAAAAAACAAAACAGCAAATTACTTCCCCTGCAGTATAGACAATTATCCTCCTCCTCAGTGTTTGCAACACATTTTCCTAACTGTTCTCTCCTTCTTAGCCAACTCGGCTTCACTCTTTTCAATAATCCCAAACAACCTCCCGTCCCCAAGCACGAAGAACTCCTTCAAATCTCCTAAAGCAACTCCTCCTCTGTGATCTTTTCGTCACAAGAGCAGCACGAAACCTCAGCTGAGAGCAGGAGCCCAAAATATAAACATCAGGAAGCACTAAACAGTTTACAGTCTAAATGAAAAAAACAAGTCAATATTGTTCCCGTTTCATAAAAGCCCAGAGTGTAACTTCTCCTATACCAGATCAAGTTTACGGCAGAAATAAAAAACAAGTGCAGGATCTTCCAACTAGGAAGAGGGCTGCGATTCACGAAGAAGGCTGGCTATAACACTGTGGAGCCCACAAGCCCACACAAGACCACCTTCCCCGCTGCACAGCCAGTCACAGCGGCTGCAGTTTACAGCCCCCGCTACCAGGGTACGCTGTACGCAATTTCAGGTCACTTTTCTATAGATTCACATTTCAACAGCTGCTATAGGAACGGGCGAGATGATCCCCACAGAACAAACTGCTCTGGGCAGCAGCCCCCAGCTGAATGCACGCACGAGCCCGGTCCTGCTTTCCATGTTGTTCTCCAGGCTTCCCGCTGCAGCCCCCGCGAGCGGGGGAATTAACGCTGTAAGAACGAGCCTAAACTGGACTGCTGCTTAAGCGACTTTGGAAAACACAGATTTTTTTTAAAGTTGGATAGCTATCCCATAATGAACACAAAAGGCAAGTGAGGGGTCTTCCAGGATAGTGCCAGGGCTCTGTTCTGTTCTCAGGGGGAGTAGCGATCACCTCCAGGGCCGTGCCCTTACTCCACCCGGCACTGCCAGGCCGGCACAGCATGCGGTGCGGTGCCATACCCGACCTCTGCTTTGGACCTGGAACCGGGGCCACAACGAGGCCTGGATGGGTGATAACCCTTAATCATAGAATCATAGAATCGGTTAGGTTGGAAAAGACCCTTAAGATCATCGAGTCCAGCCATTAACCCAGCACTGCCAAGGCCACCACTAAACCGTGTCCTCAAGCACCACGTCTCCCCAGGGATGGGGACTCAGCCCCTGCCCTGGGCAGCCTGGGCCAGGGCCTGACAGCCCTTTCCATGAAGAAGTTTTTCCCAATACCCAACCCAACCCTGCCCTGGCGCAGCTTGAGGCCGTTCCCTCTCGTCCCAT
The DNA here is from genome assembly GCF_965183815.1 of Platalea leucorodia. Taxonomy (NCBI): domain Eukaryota; kingdom Metazoa; phylum Chordata; class Aves; order Pelecaniformes; family Threskiornithidae; genus Platalea; species Platalea leucorodia. The sequence goes on from NC_138829.1 coordinate 3,296,320, forward strand.
CGCTTGTTCCTGGGGAGCAGAGACCGACCCCCCCGGCTCCAGCCTCCTTTCAGGCCGTTGCAGAGAGCGATGAGGGCTCCCCTCAGCCTCCTCTTCTCCAGGCTGAGCCCCCCCAGCTCCCCCAGCCGCTCCTCCCCAGCCTTGTGCTCCAGACCCTTAAAGGAGAGGTTTTAGAGATGAGCTGAATTATGGTCCAAGAAAAACGGAGAAATCTATGTGTGCCTTTGATAAAAAGACTTTTGCACATAGAAAGATTCCTGCACATATTCTGAAATTCAACAGGAGGCCTGAGGTCTTCTTAGAGGCAGCTTTTAAATATTTGCACATGGCCATTTAACGCTCAGCCTCCTGCGTCAGCTGTCTGTGCCAGGTAAACACACGGTGACCTTTCCTCTTGGACAGCAGCCTAAAGCTCCAGGCTGGTTCACCAAAATGAACTTGCCTTGAGATTCTACCAGGAGATCGCCCGCCACACGGACGTAACGTGGCGTCCAGCTGTCCTGCAACTTCACGGCGCGCTTCACGAGGAACACGCCTTTTGCACTCGGTCTTTGCTGGTTGCCAGTGTTTTGCTGGGAACAATTTGAAGGGCCTGTTCTATTTATAAAACCTTTATAATCTGGGATTTTAGACCTTGATCTTGCAAATACTTAAGTATAATATTATGCACAAATAGCTCCATTAGCTCCAGGCTGTTATGTAAATATCTTCACGATAAACTTAAGAGATCACAGCATGCATGTTTTCTCTTAACAGCTAAAAACGGCTGAGGAGCAGAGCCAAAAGCCTTCCTTCGTGGATCTCAGCTGCCTGCTGGCAGCGCAATCCCACCAACAACCCGTAACACAAAACTGAATTCTACTTTCCCTGCTCTGGAAGAGTCTGAATTTATTGACCTACAGAACAATAACGTTTTTGGGAACCCATTACCACTAGTTAGACCTAGCTCTGTGTTTTTAAATTAAATAACTGTTATATCGCCAAGTGCAACAATGTTTTATTATTCACAGCTTTAAAATGCCAGGTATATTTAAAATAGGATACACAGGATTTAGTGTCTGCTGTGATATTTGTAACCACAATTCAGAGAGTTGCCGGTTATCTCAGAAGGCTGTCATTCGACTGTAATTTGTGGAGCATACACATACCCGATGAAAATTATTAATTCATATGTACACAGGGTAATTTTATCACCTCGTGACTCAGAAGTAGAAAATTATGGAGCTGGTGTGGAGAATAATCAGTGCTATCTCAAACAGTCCTGTGTGCTGGAGGGCTTGATCAGCTGGGAACTGGAGAAAGAACATGGTATTTCTCAGCTCTGCATCTAAAGTTCAAATCCAGACTCAAGGTAGCAACAATTCGGAGAGCTATTAAGGGACTATTAAGTTTTCCTTTTATTTAGTCATACTATAATCTTTATGCATCAGTATTACAAAATACATTAATCATAAACCAAAATTAATAACTAATGAATTAACTCAATGCTGAATAAAGGGTGATTGCTGCATCTAATAAGAATCTCAAACCCCTCAGGCAATTATTTTGTAAATATATGTTCTTTATTTCCATGACACACACATAGAATATTAGACGAGGACTTCGTTTTGTTTTAGGCTGAAAATCCTAGACATATAGATTGATGTAAAATTAATACTCTACGAAGCTGTAATGGGCCACAGCTACATGAAAGCACTTTCTCCCTCTAGACTGTATACTGAAGCGCACTCCATTAAAGCCCTCATTTTGTAGCTGATGACACAAAAGCAGACAGCTGCAATAATACAAGAGCCTCAGTGAGTTCAATAAAGTTCCAGGAACATACAACTCTATTCCCTCAGCTGCACAATCCGGGCCTCACAACAGTAACCTTTCATTCCAGTATTTACTTTCCTTCTGTATATTTATGTCAAAGAGTAGGAAAACTTGCGACATCCTTACATTCTTAAGCCCAAGGTGCATTCAAGCAGCAGAAAATCCTTCAAAGTATTCTGCATTTATAAAATTAACGCTGTAAGAAAAAATTCCTACCATTTCCATTCTGCAGCCTTGTATAGGAAAATGAGTTTCCAATTAAGCTTGCTTTGTGAAATCTGTGAAATCTGAATGCTATATAATCTTTTAGAAAAGCAGTATTAACAAGCTCCACTCTTTGGATTCACCTTGCTTTAACTTCAACCTGCACTGCTCAAAATATCTCCGTTCCTCTTAGCAATTCCGCAAGCAAGCACCCGGTTTTCCAGTATCGAGTCTTACCTCTACGTCTTGGACAGTCCGTGGCTGAGCAATGCATAGTTTGTTTAGCAGCTGAAGTATCAACTCTTCAATGTAATAGAGGGAATCTTCTTTTGCCGAAAGGTTTGGGTGAACCTGTTGCTGAACCTATCCAAAAGAATGAAAAGAATTGATTTTTTTTTCCCATTTAAAGCTGTACAGAAGCAAGAATCAGAAAAAAAGCAGAGTGCCTCTGCACTGTAGTGCTGCAAATTCACACACTTCCAGTAATTTCCCACGAGTTTTCCTATGCAGTTAAGCTGGCAATTCCTACTCCTGCAAAGCTGGCGTCTCTATTCAATTAAAAACTAAGTGTTTAGCCTTTATGGTGGGGAAGAAATTTCAAGCCAAGGCAGATTTCTGCCAACGATGCAGTGAAAACAATCACCGTGTGTAATTCTGCAGTTATTCATCCACAGAATGAGTAAGATAGTTATGTTACTAACCTTACTAATGAGTACTGGGTGACGGTGAACAGAGGAGGAACAGGGACCCACCAGAAGGAAAAGACTTGACAAGCAAGGACAGCAGGATAAGACAAGTGACTGAATTAATGCGCTGTTAAAACCTGTGGCAATAAAAAGCCACGGCCATGACGCTGGAGGAGGGCTGGAACAACTCTTTGAGATACCTCAGAACCAGAAAGTCACCTAGAACGTGAAACGCTGTCTGAGGCATGAGAAAGATGTGAAATACTTGCAACAGAAAGGGAGACCTAAGGAAAAGCATGAGTCAAAATACCAGAGTGTCAAGACTAGGAAATGCGCTGCGAGAAAAGCTGACTTCCACCCCCCTCTAACGTGAGGCAGGATAATGCCTTTTATCTCACTTGACGGAGATTAATCACAGGTTTCGTTTCCAAGGCTAAGCTAGACCAGACAACCCGAAACAGGCAACCTCAGCATGGGCCCGCACAAGCTGAAGGGCCACAACTAACTCGCCCTGGTCCGACGTGGATGTTTTCCTACTAAAAATCCCCCCAAAACCAAACAACAACCCCACCTTAAAAAAAAAAAAAAAAAAAGCACACAAGAATTAGTCTATATACTCAGTTTTCCCTGGCAGCCTCTCAATCAGGAAAGCGCTAACTAGATCTTACACTATAGCCAAAAGATTCGTAAGTAATACAATCCAGGGAAATTCCCTAGTCTCCCCATACAAATTATATGTTAATCACCTCAAAAAAGTAATCTTGCATACTAACATTGGCATTCTGTACGTGGTTTCAAACACGAGACAAATGGATTGGTAGTTTCTCGGGGGAAGACAATAACATCTTTGGGTCAATCCTAATACTCAAATACACGCGCTCCTCCCTCCAAAGACAGCGGGCGAGTCCACAAACGCTGGGGGGCTCTGAGGGCTTCCTCCAAATTAAGTAACTAATAATTTCACAGCAGTACCTTGGGGTTTGCAGCCCTGAAGGCTTCTGTAAGTCGTGCAACAAGACCAACAAGGAAGCAAGGTGTCTGGCCGGCTTCCTTCCCTGCCGGCCGCAGAGGAAGGTGGGCAGAGCTGCCCGGGAGCCGGAGCCACCGCAGGGAGCCGCTCGCTGCTCCATCTCCTGCTGTGCCAAGGCCTGAAAGAACTGGGGAAACGGGTGTGCTTTGCCCCCGCACCTCCACATGAGGAGAGAGGAAGAGCCGGGATGACCAACAGGTAGGGAGAGAAAGGGAAGAACCGCGGAGGGGACCGCTGGAAGGGGTTGCTACCGTACACCAACACCCTCGAAGCGGAGACGATGACTTGGGCGGAGAAGCCAACGCACTGCTCAAAGACGGGGAAGCACAGACAGGGACAACGCGTAGCAACGATGGGAATCCAACCGTCTCAGGGGAGTGGGAAGGGGGACGCACACTGAACACAGCAAAACATGCTGGCGCTGACTGTATTGGATCTGATAACGAAGGTATTACACAGTAGTGGTGAAGAGACTGCCAGTCGTGGGGGGTCCTACGTGACACCCAGGGAGAGACGCCCTCCCAGGCAACAACCCGCATTTCTAGGGCTTAATTCTGCACTGGCACCCTTCCTCAAAAAGCCCAGGTAAAGAAACACGTTAATATGGCAGCTGTACACCAAGAGAGAAGGGAATGCACATTCTAATCCAGCTGCTCCGTTGTGTTCTAGAGTTTTTGTATAGGTCTTTATGTATCGTTTATGCTTCTGCACCTCAAGCACGAACACTTCTCAGCTTCATACGACTGTTACACTGCTGACGTGTATACAAGATTGCGTACTACTGAAAGAAAGGAAAAAAAAAAAACCTCAAGAAAATCAAAACCACTCCTTGAAAGCTCTTACTTAAGACTGCAGGTTTTCAACAACAGTCAGTGCGTTTCATGTTCTTCCTGAACACGAGAGTTTAATTCACAGAAGAGTGGAAAACCAGGACGTGTCGAGTTAAGGTCCCGCCACGTCTCTCTTATACGGGCGCTACTACAGCAAAAGCATTAGCTAGCTAACTAGGACATGAGATGAAATGGTGTTGCCCCCACAATGAGCCCTTAATGATGCTTCAGAGAAGTGACGAGAACAGGAGCTGTAAGACGATGAGGAAGGGGAGCTGTGCTCCCCTTAGAAGATGGGGAACTCCCGTGTACTGTATCGGATCGCAGCCGTTCTCCTCCTTTCACGAGGGTCACTCATTTTAAAAAAAAAGACATCATTGCCACAAAGAAAATGACTTCATTTGTAACTAACGTCAGTTCACGGGTCTAACAGCTCATGCCGTACTTTCCTCAGCCTTCTCAAGAGCACGCGGATATCCGACAAGGTTGAGGACAAGCAGAGGAGCACGCAGCCCTCTTCAAACACTGGCAGAGAATCTCAGCTTCGTACAACGAGCACAAACATAAGTACCGGAGTCAATTTTGCTTTGAAAGGAGCAAAACCGACAACAAAGCCCAACATTTCTTGGTTGAGACAACTCTTCCCAGAGGATTTAGAAATCAGCTTCCATTTGAAACGATACTGCCTGCAGCATCGCAGCAAGGTCCCAGAGGTACTCATGCTCTCCTTGGCTTTAAGACAAGTTATTTTGATGTAAGTGCCATTACTGAGAAAAAACAATTTCAGAGCAAGACACGTTTTTTCATAGCAAAACAAAGAGACAGTTATAAAAGCCGTGCACCGGCTGATCAAATCAGATGCCGTTGTATCAAAGAGAGAACACTTATTCTTTACGGTATCACCTAAACCCGGACTGAAAGGACTGGAAAGGCAAGGACAGACTGGTAAAACACCGAACGTACGGAAAAAAGCAGGAGGAATTACTGAGGACGTGTTTCTTAGGGAAGGTACATTCACTGATTTCAGGTTCGGACCGAAATATTTGAGCACAACTGTATTAGCTGGCATGGAATAATACACCATAGCTAACGCAGGGCTAAATTTTGATCGGACTCGTAACTGCTTCCTTTAAGGGTGAAAAATACTTAAACCCACCGTGCGTTGCGCTAAGCAGCAAGAGCTCTGCTGCAAGAACTGGGAGCAGTAGGTAGCAGAGAAACCGGATTTTTTTACCTATTTTATCTCCGAAACAACCTAAGTGGAGTGCTTGAAGTCACTACGGAGGGAGATTAAGATTAGGAGGGCTAACTTATTTACTGTGTCATGCCCATAGGATTATTCCTTCACGAGCTGTTCCAAGGAATAGAAATGAAATAACAGGTGTGAGTCCCATAAGCGTGGCATTTAAACATGGCCTTAAGGCCTTTCCCGGGGACATGCTTTTATTTTAGATGGGAGTGCCTGAACTGCTTCTTCCCTCGCTCCTCCGCTTTGCTTCTCCCTACTCTTCCACCCCTCCAACACGTGCATATTTGATGAAAATCCAGTGGCGGCTTCGCAGGGGCGTCTCCTTCCTATGGCCGTAGCCTTCAGCAGATTTGGCGGGGCTCTTTGAGAGCCTGACCGCATCTGCACAAGCAGCGGCTCAAGAAAAGACTGAAAAACCCCTTAAAGGTAAATTGAGATCCTCCCGCTAGCTCCCTCCGAGAGGCAGGTCCTGCAGCATGCCAGAAAAGCTGCTAGAGAAAACAGGCAGCTGCAGAGATGAGGTCAAGCTCAAAATTCCTTCTCAGTGAGATTTCAATAGTCCGTACAGGCCCCTGGGAAGAGGTCTGTTACAACAAGATGAGGATGAAAACTTTTCAAGGAGATAAACAGTATTAGGACTGGAAACAAACTGATCTTATTTTTTAGAACTAATATAAGGGCGAGCTTAATTCTGAACCGCAGGAGATCTGGCTTGAAGTCTGAATATCAGTAATATCTGGACTTGGGGAAATTCAGAAGTCCCGCGTATAAAAGCAATGGTCAAAGGGTTGTATCTAAAACAACAAAAAGCTGAGGAAAAAAATACTAGAGTAAAAAAATGCAAGTAACTTTTTTAGCCTGTACTAAGGAGACAAACCAGCAATTTGGCTATGCTGCCTAAATATATTTTTACATAATACGTGTATTTTGGTAGTAAAAACACATTCAGAAAGCTCCAGTTGTTCCACAGTAAGCACATGTACAAAACAAGAGATTGCTCATAAAAAAGAAAACAAAACAAAACCCAGAAAAATCCCAAACCCATGACACACACATCAAGTCTTTAGACAGCATATACTATGACAAACATATAAATTCATATTCCTGAAAGGCTAGACAATAGCCCACTTACCTACGTATATTCAAAATAACTACATTTTCAGAGAACAGAATTCCAATATTACCTGAGACTTCAGGTAGTTTCTAATTTAAAAAATGCCACCACAGAATCTGTTAGTGGGATAATATAACATTTCTAAGCTCACTGTGCTAACAGGATAGCTTAATAAATTGCATGTTAAATCTGCAGACTGTTTGCCACAGAAACTACTCATTCTCCTTTTCAGGAGGCAAGTAAAACTTCGCAAGATTTTGTTTACTTGAGGAGCAAAGCATATAAATTTGGGAGCAAGAAAAAATAATTAGAACATGAAAGTTAAATATTTACTGCCACAGGGTGGTTACGGTCTTGCCAACACTTGTCAGTATTTCCACACGCTGTGTTCACGGCGACGAAAATACATCCCTGACCCAGCAGCACTAGGCTTGCCCTGTACCCAGATGCTGAGAGCCAGGAAGAAGGAGAAAAAAAAAAAAAAGAATCCAACAAATGTCTCTTTTAGGTTGGGTTTTAATTCCTTCTTTTCTCTTCTAAAGATAACGCTGCCCATTAGAAACATAAAACATCCAAAGGCGTTTTTAATCCCTCATCTGGATGATGCTCCAGAGGAAGAGGTGAACCAGAGGCAGTAATTTAAAGGCCTGTGATGCTCTTACTCAGTGAAAGGTGGCAGCTTCGATATTCCCAATTTTCAAGCATAATTACAGCATAGTTCTTTAGAAAGAACCACAAAGATTTAAATACTTGAAGAGATATCCCAAATAAAAATGCACCGTCAGCTTTTTAAGAATAACTACACTAATTTCTGACTTTATTTCCAGTACAGCAATTTCGAGATGGCCTTTCTTAAACTAATAAATATTGACAGAGAAACAATACGAAGTAGTCTCTTAAGCAAAACAGAACTTAATAGATAAATTATTTATTTATCTACATACAGCATTTTAGCCTTTTCACTGCAATTCTAAACATTTGATGGATGGTTGGCAAAATAGAGCATGCTCATAACACAGTAACTGAGCTACAAAAAGCATCTCAGGTACAGATCATCCATCAGCTGCCTGACCTCAGAGACTTCAGTGACCGTGTACGGGGGGATTACACCACCACTTCACTGTAAATATATTTTTTTTCCATCTTTAGCTATTTAACTACTATTCTCCTCTAGTATATTCTAGCTGAGGGGAGGGTAAATTAAAGGAGATTCGCGATGAGTGGTGCAGACAGGGATCTGCATTCTGAAATAGCATCAAAGACGCTCCTAAGATCTACTGGGAAGTCTGCTCGGTGCAGAAAGAAAAACCACATTGATAATGGCGTAAGTGCTACTAAGCTGATGCACAGCTGGTTGATAAAATGTAAATCAAACGCAGACCACCACCCCTCCCGTCTCCTTCTGCAATAAGCTGTAGCACATCACGCACCGCGACAGCACCTGGTGGGACGGACGGGTGGACGGCGGTGAGCGCAGCAGCCCGGGGCTCCGTCTCTGCCTGCCTCCTCAGTCCACCGCAGCGACTCCAGGCTTCTGCTCGTGGCCCCACAGATGGGTTTCCTCCAGGAGCCACCCTACCGTGCCTGCCTCACTTCTGCTGCATCTACATTTCATATTTTGTTTCTCACAACATCTTCACAGTCTCTGCTTTTCTACCCAAACACACAAAAATCTCCGTCTTCCGGTTGACTGTGTCCTTTTATAGAGAGTCAAGGAGAAACTAAAACACGTGTATATTTATATGTACACAAACTCATATATTTTAATCTTAAAAACAAATGGAAAATTAAGTATTTGGATTTTATCCATCCATATAAAATGCCTTGTTTAAATTGCGATAAACCCTGAATGAGCTAGGCACAGCCTCTGCCCTGCGATACGGAAGGAAAACACCACGGCCGGCGTGGAGATTGCTGTGTGCGCGTCTTACTTGAACGTAACAGCTTCTAATTCTCCCCCAACCCTCCAACACATCGCTTCCCAGAGCCGCGAGCTGCTCTGGGCTCCGGCCCCAGCACCCGCAGGCTCCCCCTCCCCACGATTCACATCATGCCCTTCCCCAGAAGAACTGCTCGCTCAGGTAGACCGAATCATTCAAACAGGCCAGTCACTTTTCAATTAGGCCTTTAGAATATTTAAAAATAAAAATTAATTCATGAGCAGCACAGGCCAGCAGAGTTTGGAGCTGCAGAGTGAGCTTTGAGATTATATTTTAAGCGAACAGATGCGGAAATGCAATAAGCAACAATAAATGACGAAAAGCAAAGATAAATACTGCTTTAAAAAAAAAAAAGCCCAAACCTTAAATTTGGAGACAGTGAAAACTGTGAGAGTCATTTCTTTCTGAACCAGATAGTCATTGAAATTACATTAAAAAAATCAGGGGAAGTGTCAGGAGAATAAAGACGCCATAAATATGGGAAAAAGATGTCCTCGGCACTTTTTTTACACGACTAATCCGCTGAACTGAAGGAATGGCAGCACGCAGCTCATCTGAAAAGCCTGGCAGAAAGGGAATCGGTGAGGTAATTATAAAAGCAAATAACAGACTCCACAGCTTCTCCGGAGGAGGCTGGATAACGCCTGCGCTGTGCAAAGGGGACAAGAGAGGTGAAACAGCAGGGAGAGGAGACGAAGAATCACTGGAAGGGGTGAGGCGGCTCCAGTGGGAGATGAGAAGCGCAGGCTGGGCAGCTGCAGAGGGGCAGGGTGGCCACGGCGAGGGGAATAAGGCACAGGAGCCAGGTGAATCACGGCAGCCAGCGGTTCCCTGGGTTTCTTCCTCCTGTGACTAGTCAGCCCCGCAAGTCTCTAAGCCAACGCAAACGCTCATTTCCACATCCACAACACAGGTGGGAAGCGTTTCTTCTGCTACTGCTGCCAAATGAAATGACACTGTTCCTACCACTTTTAAACGCCTCAGATTTAAAACTACCTTCATGTCATGCCACTGGCTGAGAAAACTCTCCAACTGCCATTTGCCAACTGCAGAGTCCAGTGACACTACTTCGGCTAAACAGCGGAACAGCTGGGGGGTCGGAAAAAGGCATGAAAAAATAGGATTTAAGTAAAAGGACCAGTCCCTTTGGTTCCAAATGTTATTTATGATCGTGAATATTTATGCAAGAACAAAACAAAAAACCAAAACAAACCAGTCTACTTACTTGTAAGGGACTAAAACCAAGCTACAACGATACCCAGCCGCTCCTGGGAACACCAAAGGCCGGGAGGAATTAGCCCCTTGTTTGCAGAAGGCTCGGTAGTGTCCGCTTCACGGGGACTTGCTGCTCCTTCCTCACCTCCAGCCGCCTCTCGACTGTGAACGCGGTGTTGTGAGGCAACAACTGGATCTGCGCTTCACACCTGCACCGGTCTACGTATTTCACAGGTAATTAAGTACCACCAGCGCTTCCCTTAGTTGCCCTTCTCCCAAGCTGAATGCCACCGAGGCATTCATGTTTGCAGCAATGGCAAATCTGAAGGTCCAGCCTTCAGAGCTCAAATAAACGTGTTTATGAGAAGCTAAATGACCTAACAGATTTCAAAACTAAATATCACTAGTATTTTAAAACATCCTAACAAGCAACTTTGCAGCTGAAATTGTGATGCATTAAATAATAATGCATGCTAATTAAATTAGAATGCGTTAAACAATAATCCATTATAATGACGCTATAATGCGTTAAATAATTCTAACCCAAGGGGGCCTGATCCTGCAACGGGAAACGTGCAGGCGAACTGCCCTGGCAGAGCAGTGAGAACGGGGCAGCCCCTGCGCCTACCCGAACCGCGCAACCTTGCGCAAGAGCTGTGTCGTTATACATTAACTCCCATATGTTTTAGAACATACAGAAGCACTGAATTAATGTAAACTTCAAAAACGCCCTCAAAATGGTCTTTTATATTTCTGTATGCGACACTTGCTAAGAATAAACCCTTTAGTCATGCTCTAAAAATTTGATGAGTAGTCCAGAGCAATAGTGGAATTGTTTTAGAAAATGCAAATAGTGCACAGTGCTGTGATTACACCAACATGTGAAGTGCCTGCAGAAATGTGAGTATTAACTGTTTAATGGCCTCTATTTGTAGATAACGCAGAAAATCAAAACGATAATACCTATGAGATGCTTCTGAATTTAATTTGGAAAAGTCAAAGAACAAAGCAACCAAATACCCAGTTCTTGTCTACAGAAATATATTTTTCATTTGCCAGTGGATTTCTAAGAGCACACACAAATGATAATGCGCGCTAAGAACACACAAGAGCATTTTAGGGCAAAAAAAATCCATATATACATGTCCAACAACACATTATGCATTATTTTAAAAAACACACACTAGTTCTACAGGGTCACCTGTTTCATTTTGAAAACTTGTTCCAAGTAATTGAAATACAAGTTTATTCCAGGTAGCAATAGAAGATATTTGGCATTAATGAAGTTTTCAATTACAATTCCCCAAAACTTTTTATACAGTGCCTGTCCAGCACATTAAAACCGGGACCTTCAGCAGGTCGGTGGGAGTTACACACTCAGCTGCTGCCACCGAGATGCACGCCTGATCTTCTTGGGCTCCCCTGTAATCCCAGACCAAGATTAATAGATGTGACATCAAAGCATTGGTATCAACCTGGAAAATCAATTCAGTTCTGGAAAGCTTCATCTGGAAGAAAGCTGGCAGTCAACAAGAACAAGCTTTGGCACCGGATCCGTGCTAGGAAACCCGGTTACAAAATTGAAATGCCAGCTTTAGAAACAGGTTTCATAATTTGACATCTTCCCCCACAAAGGCCATGGGGCCAGGAACAGCTAAAAACCAAACAAATCAAAACAACCCCAAATAAGAAACGCCGGGAGAAATGAAAAAGGGGGAGAGAGCAAACTCCCCGAGGCCACTCCGCGCAGGGGGCCGGTTTCACGGGAGCAGGATCCGGGCCGCCGCGGAGGGGGAGCAGAGGAGCCCCCCGCTCGCAGCCTTGGCTGCCCCGGCCCGCGCCAGCGACGCTGCCGGCACCGACCCCCCCGAGGACTCAAACCCAACCGGCCCCGCCAGCGGGGCGTTTGAAATACATGTGATTTCTGCTGGAACAGCTGCCTGCATGCTTCGAGAATTATTCAAAGAGACATTGTGATCCCTTAATAACTAAAGTCAGCTCCCAGATTAAAAGCCTTTATAAAGCTTAGACCGTAGATCTGCTTGAAGTGATTTACTTGCTACAAAAGGCTGCTCAAGTAACTACAACCTAAGCGACCAGATAAAAATATTGTTTTCTTCCGATTCATTTACTTTGACAGGAACGAGTTTCATTATACTCACTTCCTACTTAGGTCTGCAGCACAGCGACAGAAGAAAGTAAAATGTTCAAGAGTGAGGACATGCTTGCAAATCTGCCAGCGGAAAGAAAGGCAATACATGAAACTGCTTTAAAATTTTCAACTTACTAGATTGTGAGGTGCCAGTGCTAAGGACACAGTGATATAGAATCATTAAGGTTGGAAAAGACCCTTAAGATCATTTGAGTCCATATAAATACATAAAAAAACCCCAAACCTACCTAAAAAATCTGGTTTAACAGTGTCTTACTGTTTAACTTTTTTCCCTAAAAAGACTTGCACTGGTAGGTACAATTTAGCACTCTCTACTCATCTTAAAGATGTATGACTGCTTTTAAACGCATAGTGTTGTTCAATAGACAGATTCTCATCTTTTTTTCACACGTTAAAGTAAGAACTGATGTATTTTACCATTTTTCCCCACTCGTGATTTGTTAAGTGTCAACTGCAGAGAATTAAAAGTAAATGCAAGGGTTTAAAAGTGCTTTGATAAAAAGAAGTGACCTTAAACTTGCTGAATGCATAATGAAAGAGACTGGAGCTCTTCAAAGCACGTTATGGACTTAAAATTCAAGAAGCAAGGAAATACCATCTGTTGTTACTGCACCGCGCTGGCTCGTTATCCAGCTCCACATCTTTCTGTATTTTAGAATTAAGATTTCTGACACCTTAACATACACAAGGAAAACCAAAAACTTCCCTCTTTTTCTACTACCAGTTTCTCTTCTTCAAGAAGCATTCATTAAAAGGAAAAGCCTTCAAGAATGGGAGGTAGAATATTATCTCTGCCCTTGCAGCGTAGGCTACTGTGATGAAAACCCAGCTCAGAAGTTCAAAAAACTCTATTCCAGGCATTTAGCTAAAAAGTTTCTGAAGCTCAGGCTTTCTTTAACACTTTCATGGCAAAAGCAACCTGCTTGAAGAGATCCTATCTAGACTGGCTGACAAGCGGACTTTTAAACCTCTTCAGAACGAAATTACAAACTACTCAAAAACTACGGTAACATTTTATAAATTCTGAAACTAACACAAAATCCGATGCTTTGGTGCACACTTTGGATTCAGTGCCACACTTCTCAGCTCTCTTATAAATAACGGAAATGCTCTCATCTCATTATTGAAGTGAAAATGCAAGATGTAAACAAAACCACCTATAAATTTTCTAAAATCTTCTCGTTTAAAAATCTCCAGTGTTCATATTAGGGCATTTGATCTTTTAAAGAATACATTAAAAGTGACAGCGTCTCCCTAATAGCCCGACTGCAATAACTGGAACAATGATACAATTTTGTTTTGACTCACTGATACTGCAGGTTCATAGAAGAAACGCACATTACAGTACGATTGCTTCATGCTAAAGGGTGGGTACTGCAGACAAGGAACTTTCCCAGGAAGAAAAAAACCTGTCTATAAGCAACTACCGATTTTTACAAGCAGTCACTGGTATCAAGACTTTATTTCCTCTGGTTTAGAAAGTCTAAGTTCCTGCTCTGTTTCTTTTCACCACAACCAAACGTATACAGACAGTAAGAATTGGTAGGAGCAGCATTAGTCCACCAACTTTTACACGATTTGTATTTTAGAATGATGAAAACACCTTTAAAGTTTTCAAGAAATCTTTTTGGTCAAACTGATGTAGCTACACCTCGCGTTCGGGTGGGTGCTGGTTTATGCCAACCTCCAGTGACCGGGAAAAGAGCAGCACGGCATTCTCTAAGCTTCAACAACTATGAGGGGAAGGAGATTCAAGAGGAAAGAGTAGAAAATCCAGGATTCTTCAGACAGGCGATTAGTGTTTTTTTCTGCCAGCCACAAGACTACTTAGCTGCCTTCAGCGGCTTTTAATACAAGTGACACAGAGACCCAAAACAAATGCAGATCTTTGAGAGAATCGTTGCCCCACACCATCACTAAAACTACTCTTGGGGAAAAAAAAAGCCAAACCACCACTGACACGAGTGCCTGCATTACTTGTACCACAGCAGAGCCCAGCACCAGAACCGGGTCAGCAGGCTGTTCTGCGAAGAACTGTATCGTGGTCCTCAGCCTCTGCAGCGGCAGCAAGCAAACGGCACCCAGCAGAAGCCCACAGCCTCAACGCAACCCGCTCCCCCCCCCCCGCTATGGGGGTGTCCCGCTTCGGGGTGAGGGGCTGGGGACCACCCTGCTACGCAGAACGCATCACAAGAAGATACATTCCTCTCCCATGACAGGCTAAGCGGTTTCCCACACACTTTATCTCATTTACGCAGCGGGCAGTCGTTTCTTAAGCAAAATACAGGCTGCCTTCGCCCCATGGCACGGCTGGTTAATCTCTCGCAGAGACCTAAGGACAGCCCGGCGTTACCAGAGGCAGGGTGCGGGAGGCAGCTGGGCCGGGCGGGCAGCAAGGGAGCCCGGCCGGGGAAATGGAGGGCCTGCCCGGGGCAGGGCCGGGACGGAGGGCAGCCCCTCCACAGCACAGCTCCCAAGCGAACCGGTTAACGTTATCGGCGGCCCGATTAAGGCGGCAGGGACGGGACCTGCGGCAAGTGCGGGTGGAGGGGCGAAGGGGGAGAAGCAGGCGGTGACAGGAGGAGCGGAGCGCCGGGCACAACACACCGTCACCTGGCAGCACCTGCACACAAAGGAGCGGCGAGGCCGAGGCGGGGGCAGCCCGCTGAGGGGCCCCGGCCCGAGCAGGGGGCCGGCGAGAGGAGGGACCCCCGCAGGCCCCTTCCAGCCCCCGTCCCGCCGTGCCGGGGCTGCCCGGGGTGACGGGAAGGACGGAGCAGGTCCCGCAGGAGCCGGGCAGGGCGCAGGCGAAGGGCCAGGCGCCCCTGCCCTGCCCGGGAAGGCTGCCGGGGGTACCGGTATCTGCACCAGAGCTGCGAGCCGGCCGCAGCCCGTGCGGCGGGACGGGCACCTGCACCGGGAGCCCGGGGAGAGGGGCCCGCGGGCGGGGAAGGGGCGCTGCCGGGGGCCGCCCTGAGGCGCAGGTGCCGCCCGCCCCCCTCGCCGCCGCCGCCGCCGCCGGCGGACTGACCTTGCGCAGGGCGGGCACGAAGAGCCCCCGCCATTTCGGGCCGTTCTCCTCGCCGAAGAACTCGTACGGCTGCGGCGGCGGCTGCATGGCGCTCGCCGGCGGCTCCTCCGCATCGGGGCCGCCCGCCTCGCCGCTCCCCGCCGGCTACGGCGCCCGGGGCATGGAGGAGGGGGCGCTGAGGGGAAGGAGAAGCCGCCGCCGGCGCTCGTCAGGGCCGGGCCGGGCCGCGCTGGGCTCTCGGCCGCCGCTGTCTCGCTCCTCACCCCCCCGCCCCGGCGGCCATCACATCCGGCGCGGGAGGGGCCGGGCTCCGGGGCCGCTCGCCGTGCGCTGACGGGGCGGCGGGTGAGGCGCCCTGGGCCCCGCTCCCCGCGGCCCGCTACCGTCGCCGCCCTCGGCGCGCATGCGCGGCCGCCGCCATCCTGCCCCCCCCGCCCACTACCGCGGCGCCCCCTGCCGGCCGCGCCGGGAAGGGCCCGCCCCGCAGGGAGCGGCGGCTCCGCGCACCCGGCCCGGGCCGGGGTTAATTAATTTATCTGGAGTTAATTAACGAATGCGGAGTTGGGCGAAGTTGTGGCACCACGCTACGACCCTGCTGGTTGCAGCGCCATGCTGGAACGCCGCTCTCCCACAGCGTCTCCCTCTCCTGCGTGCGGGGCTGCCCAGGCCGGAGCAGCGGCCCCGCGGGCTCCCTCCGCCGGGCCGCACGCAGCCTCCCCCCGCGGCAGGGCCCCGCCGGAGCCGCCCCGCCGGAGCCGCCCTCCCGGGGGAAGGCAGCAGCTGCGGAGCAGCTCGGTACCCTGCCAGCAGCAGCCTCCCGGCCCCGAGGCCGTTCCGCTCCCTCCCCAGCAGCGGTTTCCCTCCCTGCCCCGCCGAGCGCCGGCTGTCACCGCTCCCCCCCCCCAACCGCTCCAGCCAAACTTTCCCTCGTTTCCCTTCCGACGGCATTGTATTCAAATCTCACGCCTTAGATAGCCCCCCGCTTCGCAGACAAGGCTTGAAAGGGAGTGGATAAACTAAATCAGAAAAAAAAAAAGGGGCCTTTCTGCCAGCAAGAGCGTGATCCTTTGTCACGACGCATTTCCCGGAGGAGACAGGCGCTTGTAGGGGCAGTGACAGCTCCTTCTGCTCTGTGGTCTTAACCTTCCTGCCCGTCAGAGCAGCCTGGGAGGCTTCCGACGAAATATTTATTTCTGTAGGAAGACGCTCGTTCCTCAAACCCAAACTGTGAGCAAAAAGGTAATGCCGAGTGCAACGTCGGGGGAACCGCGGCGAGATCCACCAAGCTGCAGTTCGGAGAGCCGGGATGCCTGGCCTGGAAGCAGATGTTCCAGCTTGGCCGAGCCCCTCACCGGGCTCTTTATTCCCACCCCCGCAGCCCCAAAAGGCCCGTGTCCTTCAGGATGCGACATTCCTCTGCTCTCCAGCCAGCCTGAACCGCTCCGAGGTGTGGCGGCGGTGACCCGACACAGTGAAGTGCCCTGAAGGAGCTCCTTTTCCCACGAGCAGCCATCCAGTAAGCCCTGACACGCGGCGCTACATCATTTCTTTGCAACGTTTTGAAAAAGATCCAATACGCCGTACTCTTCCCAGAGTTTAGGGCTGACCTTACGGGATGCTTTGAGGGAATAAATTGTTTGTCCAAAGCTGTCCTAACGCATTTCTTCAGAATTTCAGGAATCACCGTTCCGCATGCCGTTACAGGTCCAGATCAGGATTAGGACTAGTTCTGTCCACTGCACACATACCTGTGCGAGAAAAAGCTGCAAAGTGGGATAAGCGTAGATAAGATACGGGTACTTTAGGAAGACAAGTTTGGCCATGTGTCCTCCCCCCTAAGTAAAGTAATTCCTGTTATATAGAGCTATATCCTGCCTAACTCGGAATTAGCAAACAGCAGTGAAACTTTTCTGTAAGTCTGGAGAAACACACAGACCTTCCAGCAATTAAAAACCACCACGCTATTTTAATCATCATAGAGAAAGGCACAGTTACTAAGCCATCCAAGCGAATCAGACCCTTTCAGAAAAATACACATTTTCACACTTCGTGGCAACAAGATTTACGTATGAAACCCCATTGTTGTAATTCTCCGAAGTGATTCCTTTAAAAAAGGTTTATAACTTTATCTCTAAAAATATAAATATTTCACAGAATGCTACATAAAGATTCATCCTTTAAAAGCTTCAGTTAAACTCTGCCCCAAAGTAATCACTTCCCGAGAGTAAAAAGCACGGCAGGCTGCACAGTTAAATGTGCTGACTTCAGATTCAGCAGAGCAGATGACTGCTTTACATTTTAATGCTCTTTATTCTGTTAATACATGTTAGGGCCACACCTCGTGTGGGAGGAAGTTGCTTTTGCAATCCTTTTGTAGTATTTACTGTTGACAGGCAACAAGTGGGGAGTGAAGATACGATTGTTCCATTGTGAAGATCGAACTTACACAGCCGTACGGCATTTTAGCGTTTGGAATATCTGAGTCTCTGTCTAGTGCGATTGTAGCTAAGAATAACGACCAAAGGTTTTCTTTGAAGGGCTAATTATTTGAATTTCCAGGTTGCCCTTATATGGGAGTCACTTTTCTGGTAAAATAGATGTCACCAGGGAAAAAAAAAGAATAAAAAAAGACAGGTTAAGCCCTTTCTCTCTCAAAAGTGGCTCAGCTCTGTACAGTAAAACCATCAGCTAGCACACCTGACCTCCTGTGCCAACACACTCCCTCATGCACGTCAGAGGGGTACAGAAAGTAACTTTAAAAAAAAAAAAAAAAAAGAAGAAGAGTATGGCAAATTGCCTGGTAGCAAACTACCCACAATTATCTGTATTACCCAACATCCTGTGAACATCTGCTTTAAAAGTATTCTCAAGTACTTTGTCCCTGGGGCCACATAATTCTTTTTTGTAGCAATTATGCAGAACACACCAAGAGACTCGGTTAGCTTAGTACCAAGCTTGTTTAACATCTCTCTAGTTTAAAGCGCGTTCTCCACACAGACTCTCTTCCAGGTGCACCTTTGATAAAACTTCAAATACCAGTAAGGGTTGAGAGGAGGACCCAGCACTTTCTAAGCCGTGTGGGAAACGCAGCCTTCCCGACTGGTTGCTGCTCCGGCTCCAAGGGAAGCAGCGTGCGGCATGACTCAATTGGGACAGGTTTCTGTAGCTTCCCTCCCTTCGCATTTGCTTTTACAAAGACCATTTCCACTGGATTGCTCAACATGCCGTACAGAGATAAGCTCCTTTTGCATTACCAGTATTCAAAGGAAAAGAAAACGAAAACCCACAACCACTGAAGTAGTTTCTGATCGCTGCTGACTTCCCAGATTTAATTTAAATGAAAAATGACTGTTCATGTATACATGTTCATTTCAGCTCTATAAAAAAAAAAAAAAAAAAATAGAGACAGCTATCAGTGTATCTGAATTGCGTATCTAAATTGACTTGGATTTCGTAATCCCTTGTGAGGCTTATTTTTCTCTGAAATACTCTACACTCATGTAGAAGGCTCTGAATATTGTTTTCAGTCTCTGATAAAGCCCTTAATTCCATATCAGCAGAACCCTTAAGCAGGGCTTATCCTTCTATCTCCATTACTTTAATGTAAGCTAGGGGACTGTAGGCTCCAATTTAAACGGAGTCGGAGAGAAAGCACGCAGAGAGCCACCCCGTGCTTGTGGTTTTTCAGAGGACTGACCACTTCTCCAGAGCGCGAGGAGGCGGCAATGACCAGAGGCGTGGGAAGTCCGTGCGGGCAAGCGCGCCGCAGAGGCTCTTCCCGCTCCACCTCACGGCCCACTGCGGTCCCGGGAGACCCTCACGTTGTGCCTGGCACCGGCCCCTCCACAGGCCCCTCCTGCTCAGGGGAACAAACCTTTACTGCGAACGGGGCTCTTTGCTTCTTTCTTGCAGATGGCTGTCCCGCACCACGTCCCACCAGGCACCGTAATTCCTTTATTCGCGAGGCTGAGAAGTTGTGGGCTGGCAAACATTTCAAATGCTGGTTTTGCACTGCACAGCTATACCAGCGCTGGTCTTGCAAGCAACACGTTGCCTGTTTTATCTTAGTCATTAAAGGCTGCAGAGTTCATTCAATGCAGACAAGCTGCTACACACACACGAGGGGTAAAACCGCACTACACCCGTCACTCATTCACAATTCAAATCTTCGCTTCACTTCATCTGCAATCATTTTTGCGATGGCAAGGGAGGAGGTAGCAGCAGGAGAAGGGGCATTTCTGACATGAAGAATTCTGCTTCCAATATCTCCGCTGCCTCCATCGAATACAAAGTCATCTACCAAATTTCCGTCACTGTCCAATGCTTGAGCTCTCACTCCGGAGGGACCCCTGCAAAATAAAGGAGGAGCTCACCATCAGAAGGAAAACGTTTTCTGAAGTCAGAAAATCAGTTCTGTTCTGCCCTTGTGAAGGCACCCAGGGAAACAGTAAGGAAGGCAGACTGTGGAGTCAAAGCCCAGTCGGGCTTTTGGGGGAGCACAGGGAAGTTGAACACTTGTGAGGCAGAGCGGGAGGTGTCTCGCAGTCCTTCCCGTAAAACAAGGGCAGGTAGCCAAGCAGAGGATCTTCTTTCCCGGTTGTGAAGTTACTCTCCTCCCCCCCCACACAAACATGCCCCATCTTTTCAAAAGGGAAACCCTTTGTTTTGAAATAGCCTTGTCAAACATGAATTTCATGCCAACGGTATACTGCCTGAGCTGGATAACTCCCTTTTACCATGCTCGAGCTTTTCATATTCTGGATTTTCTCCCTGCAAACGTCTGGACAGTTAAACCCACCTCCATGTACTTAAATGCCTCATCTTTCCTGACAAGTCTCTCCAGTTCCTTAGCATTTCTAAACTCCTTTGAATTAGCTTCTCTCTCCACACAGTAAGAAGCTGAATACAATTTTATTGAGACAATTAAACTAAGTCAATATTCACTCAGTAGCAACTCACAGTCTGGCTTCCCCTCTGAATTTCATTAGTGTTTTGCTTTCTTTGTGAACTCGGATTATGTTCAGGCTACTGAATGTGTCACTAGGATAAAGAGACCTTTTCTTTTTAGTGAATATGTCACAACTGTGAATTTCAGCCTATGGAGAGTGAAGAAAGTCACACAAATATTCATCAAACTTGCCTATATGCAAGGAAACACAATATAAAACGCCTTCCTGTACAAAGTATCTAAATGCTTCTATGCTTGGGTAGCATATTGTGGTGGCGGAAGGGAGTGTGCTAATGCTACAAATGATTTAACAAGCCACTGGGTGTTACTAACAAGAGAAGTTTTCTTTACCTGAGTACATCATTGATGGTGACCTCAGGGATGAACTTCTGCAGTTGCTTCACCTGCGCGCTAAGGAAGCACGCTCTGTACATTTCGCTCAGTCCGTAGGACAAGTTTCTCAGCACGAGCTTCCATAACCCACTGCAGAGAGAAAAAAGAACTGCAGTAAGAACCCATCTTTCATCATAAATGCAGCCATGTCAAACTAACGCTGCCTAAGGAGGCAGCAAACGCAACCGCATGGGGCAAAAGTTCCCATCCCCAACATCAGTAATCCGATGGTGCTTTCTGCTTGAGAAATACTATGTTTGTCCTTCCCTGCTTCAGCCAACCTTGTTTACAGAGCTGTATAACGTTGCATTTACATTCTTTCTCTGAGAATTAACTCTAAACTCCAGTCCTTCCTATGTCCAGGATTTTTCTCTGGCCCAGTCAAAGGGCAAGAGACTGAAAACCCGCATGCGCAAGGACAGACAGACATGCCGCTTGAGACTTTTTCCCACAACCATTCTGAAAAGATCCGTCACGCTCCTAAAACCCTCAGCTTTCAGGCAACGAATCTTGCTATGTCTTTGTAAATCTTGTTTGCTTGCTTTGCTTTCCTCAGGTCTTCCAGTACAGGTGTCTATAGGTAATGATCAAGATGCTTTCAAATCTTTACTTTAATAAACTGCATGAAGTTGAGGTGTTTGCCAGAAAGCGATTTTCCAGTTCCCTGACCTGTTTTTCAGTCTCTCCTTGGATCCTCCCCAATATTTTCACATTCTTTTTCAAGTCTGATTCCTAAAATCGAGCACTTGGTAATGGTCTGTCCAGCCCCTCATAGAGAAGCAAGATTTCTCTCGACTTCTACAGATACGCTGTTCATTTATGTTTGCAATTTTAGCAACGATTCCCAATTCCTCTGACGCGCTTTCTACGACAGCTTCCCAGCCTGCGTTCGTGGTCCTTAACGTATTTCCTTGCACTTGGACATTTTTTAAATGTGTATTGATGTCTTATAAAGTTTCACAGGGCAATTCAGACCACTCTGCGTCCTCTCTTCCAAGCATCCTCTGCAGGTATTTTAATCACACTGTCTAGGCTGATTAACGTATTACGCTGCCTGGGACCAAAACCAGTCCTGGAAGAGCTCCACTGGTAGCAACGCGGCTCACCAGTACCTTCCGATGAGCAGCCACATTCCCAGACCAGCTGAGACATGTCTTGGTAGTTTATGAAAATTCAAATATTAGATCACACCAAGTCAAGTGTTTTGGAGAAGTCCACCCTTATCAGCACAACTGTCTTTAAACACAGCAAAAACTTGGCAAAAGCAGGCTTTTTGACAAGAACTAGCTTCCATGGAGTCACAAGCCGACATTGAAATAACTGCGTTCAGCAGACAAAAAGACAAGATATTACCTGTACGTTACAGCATCTAAAAAGTCTCCAGTGCTGAAGTCAAACAATTTGTAGCCCTCTCGCTTAAAGGCCAGTACTGCATTAGGACCAAGCCAAACGCTGCCATCCATTCTTGGTGTGAAATGAAATCCCAGAAAAGGGAACCGAGGGTTGGGAACCTAAAGCGGGATACAACCGTTACTACAGCTGTTACAAACCAGGTCGGAGAAACAGCCGTGCAACCGCTCAAGTCACCAAACTCGTCCAGGAAAGACGGAAAACACTTGCGAGGAGGAAAATACAGACATTTACAGTTCATTGTGTGAGAGAGTGAATAAACCAAACCGAAACACAGCAAAGGAGTCGTCCTCCCAATAAATGGAAATAACTATTCTTAAGTGAAATAACTATTCTTAAATGAAAAAAGGAAGTAAATTTGCCATTTTATTTCCAATCGCTACAACAAAACTGGAGCAATATAACCATACAGTTGGCTCCTGCGCTGTTTTTTTTCTGCTTGTTAATTGTGCAGTTGCAGCATGTGACTAACTTAAAGCACTGAAGAACAGAGCAGGGCCAAGACAGACTGCATCTCAGGTAAAAGCAAAACCAACAACAGAAAAAAAAGTACGCATGATTTCTCAGGATATAAATCCAACCCACAACAAAACCAACAACGCACTAATGCTATTCACCAGTAGTAATTATACTGCAATAAAACAGGTTATAAAATATTAGGAAAACCTCACCATTCCTGTATTGCTCAAAACAACATGCAGTTAGCAAGCCTGATTAATGCTAATAATAACTATCTGCAGTTTCTTTTTTGTTTGCGAATGGAATACAGTGTAATTGTGTGCGAAGGCTGAAACAGAAATCGGCTGTCTACATGCAGACACAAGCATTAAATAAGCACAGAGCTGGCACTTCGAGATCTGTTTAGAAAAGGTGACTACAGAGGTGACTCTGTTATAGTCTGAAAATAAGCAAGTGTTGGGTATTTCTCAAAACCCAGTATTGTTATGACTAGGAATTGCTTCAAGATGTGTTCCTTTCCTGTACTCAGCGCACTGTTTTTTCTGTTAAAAATATGCTTTTAATACTTTCAAAGCTTAGTGCAACCACTCCACAAACTCCATTACATTTCTGGTAATATATCACTGAGAGTCATGCAATTTTCTAATCTTATTACCACATTTGGCCATAACAAAAATTTTCCAAGGGTACGGGCTGTCCTCACACAGCCATGAAACAAGGCTGGAAGGTACCCTCCCACCCCAGCCAGCTCCTCCCTCCCATCCCAAGACAGGATCCCGAATCGTTCCCAGGTGAGAAGAGGTCAGACCAACATCCAGTGCCCAGGGTTCCACAGCTTCCCCAGGGCGACCTGCTCCAGCCTTTAGCAGGCAAATCGAAGCTCATATGCAGAAGGGCGGTATTTCAACGTACTGCGTGAATCAACTAACATCCTACCCCAGGAATTCTCTCTTCTTGCTTGCTGTCGTCACTTTCTGCACCGAATTGCTCCTCTTCATCACACTATTTGTCTATATTAGATAGTAGAAAGCTTGTTCTTTTCCTCCCATGTCTATTTTTTGTCATACAAAGTAAAGCTAATTCAAAGATGAGGTTGGGAGGCAAATATCTAAATCCAAGCTTTGGGTATTAGCACACAAGATGAAACCCTACGTCTAAGTCATTCATTATTTACTGTTGTCCCTCACTGACTTCCGAATCCTGCCTACGGATTTATTTTATAACATGATGAAAGAAGCCAGGCTTTTGTGGGCATGTGGCTATCATGCTAAACGTTTCATTCTTTCCCTATTAAAAAAACAAGAACAAATAATAAAAAAAAACCCTCGCAATAATTTCCCACGTGGTACTTCTACCTGTTCCTCAAGAATTAGCCAAAACAAGCTGTCCTCTCGGAAAGCAACTGAACCTATGTCCACATGTTGTGCATCGCTGTCTGCAGTCTAACAGAAACAACCACGTAATCCTGCCCTTATTTCTGTAGTTTCAGCAGCTCTTAGAGTACACTGTGAAAGACAAACAAGAGAGTACATACCGGATAAATATTTCCTTTAACCATGTAGCACTTTTCTGGTTTTAGCACCAAATAATCGCCACGGAAGGGCACAATACGAGGTTCAGGGCTGCAGCCACTGATCTCGGACAGGCGGTCTGAGTAAAGTCCTGCACAGGTCACAATGTGCCGACAGTAGATTTCCTCACCCTGTGGGGAAAAAAAAAAACCAAACCAAAACACAAAACACACAAAAATTCAACGTATCTACTAAAAAACACCCATCACCTCCAAGCCTTGGAAAAGAATGAGTCAAGAGCAGAAAGAAAACCAACCATATTTTCAAGAGGAGGCAAAAACATTTAATTGTTTCATTTAATTCTTTATAACATTCTTCTTTATTCCCTGGAGGAGAACTACCCTAACAAGGCAATTCATTGGGCAGGTAGGACTGGAAGAATCTCTATAGAAAAGGGGTGAGGAAGGGAAGAAAAAAACCATAATAAAAAAAGAAATGTGTCATCAATTCTCAGACCACCTCCAGCTTCAATTCCCAGAACGCAGAGCCTCGTGCCCTACACGAGCACGCTTACCGTACAGGGCAGAGGCCCAACGCTTCAGCGTCAAAGGCTCTGCTCCGCCAGCAAACCAAGCCTCTCCCCCGGCACTCCCTCGCCGCCGCATCCTTCAGAGCCCCGAGGCCAGCCCAGCCCGCAGCTCCCGGGCCGGGTCTGCACGGCCAGCGGGTGCGCGAGAGGTGGGGCAGCCAAGGAACCGCAAGACGTTCGGTGAAATACAGCTGTTACCAGATTTCACCCCACGCGCCAGGAGCGGTCACGCTACTGAACCGTAGGTTATCCAGAAAGCTACACAAGTTCATAGCACACAGTTAGGAAGAGCTGTTAAATATCTAAACACCTTACCATCTAAATAAAATCACAAACTATTATCCATCTAGCTAGCTAGCTCACAGTATTTGTTTTCAAATGCTACGGGGTTTTTCTCCAACTAAACACGTTTCCATAAAAATAATAAAATAATTTTAAAAATATCAGTATTTGGTGAGAGCATCTAACAGATTTTGGAAGCTACTCTTCAATGGAAGAGCAGAAACAGAACAAGAAAGCAGCAGCACTAATTTTAAAAACTATTGGGGGGGAGTGAGACTGGGTTTTTTGTTTGTTTGTCTCTCCCCCCGCCCAAGAAGAGCCCAGATCTTCTCTCCTGGAGATAAAGAGGTTACAACTGCATTTCCCGTGCAGCATTAACCGACTTGCACCTATTTTACTAAATTAGCTTGTGGCTTTCTGATGATAAAACGATTCTAAATGCCTCCTTACCACTTTTATAGATGCTGAAGACCAAAAGCAAACATGAAAACATGGTGTTTCTCACCAAATGAATGTCATAAAAGGAGTCCTTGGAAACAACAAGCATAAGAATGTGCAAATAAAGATGGTTGTCTGTATATGTCCCTTATAAGGCAGGCAGTAGAAAGAGAAAGTTATACTTCCATTATTATTCCCAGTACACAGTAAAATCTGAACACGCTCATATGCTTTGTTAAGAATTGATTGCAGTTGTTTTATAAAAGCAGTCCTAGATGACAGTGATCATGTTACTGAACAGCAGCTTTTAAACTTTTTTTAGAGAGCTGATTAATCCACCAGGACTCAACAAAAATTCTGAAGAAAAGGAGGAATAGCTTCCTGTTAAGCAATTAAATCTTCAACTTAGTTCTTACCTTTGAGTTCCTAACAACGACTGGGTATTTCAGCCCTGCAACAGAATTAGACAAGAGGAGGAATTAATGGAACATGTAACAGAAAACTGACTGAACAAGCAACTTGTCACGATTAAGGGTTCTTCCACTGGAAGATCTCCAAGCTATGGAGCAACTACTGTGAACATAACTGACATTGCTGGACATAACTGTATTTATGAATTAATAGCGGGGGGGGTTATTCTTCCATATGTGTACCAGCACCGATCCAACCCGCCTTCCAGGATAAACAAAAAGCACTATCACAAGAATACACATGCAATATTCAGCTAAATCTGATTTTCATAGGAGAGAACGACCTACTTCCTCTCTTTTACTGTGATTTTCTTACATCAGCATTAAATGTTTCAGCTGAAGGGTGACCTGCCTGAGGAAAAAAAGTGAGCTTGCTCTATACTCTAACGTAATTTTGCCTTTTGTCTCTTCCCTATGAGACAGAAAGGTTCAGAAACGCAATTTCAGCTAAAGCAAATGTGTTTTGAACAAAATCTGCGGCAGAACTGGAGTAAATGGAGGGCAAAAAACCTGCCTTACCGTCTTCACTTTCTGAAGAACTTTCTTTAGCCATCTCCATGTTTGTAACTTCAAAATCCGTCAGGATTGTCCCGCCTGCTTCCTGGAAGTCTTCGGCATAGGACTGGGCCACTTGTTTATAATTCACAATGCCGGTATATGGCGAATCAAGGGCCATCAGACCCTGGAACAGCATTAAGACACAGAAGGACAGTGAAGGCTGTGTGTGGACTGTGGTCTTCAATACAGCGAATATTTCATCTGGAATCATGTGCATTGCCATTGAGAAGGGAGTACCGCTGCCTCCCCATCCCCGCCTGCTGGTTCCTACTCTCTCCGTGTGCCAGCTCCAGTGTTCGTGTTTGCTGACAACTAATATGGCAAAAACTACTTACGGTGGATTAAGTAAGCATAAACAAGTCTTCTTGACAGAGCGCTTAATGATAAAACAGGTTACCTAACCTTGGCTTCAGCTAATATATACTTGTTTTTCACCACGCACTATGCAATTCCACCTTCAAACGGTCACTTGGGAGTTTTACCTGGTGCATGGCTGTTGCCAATGCCTCCTGCGAGGCTACAAGAGATCATCTCAACACCTCCTGCATTGCACATCACAGCAAAAAGTCTCTTCTGAATTAGACAACAGCCTATACTTGTCCTAGCAGAAAGCAAGGTTCAAGTCCAGCGTGTAGCTAGAATTTTTAATGTTTCCGAGAGATGTTTTACTATCTTTATACCAAAAAGGCTCAGTTTCTCACATAATTTTTATCATGCTAGATGGCATCACAATATTTTCCTAGTTTCGGCTATAAAATAACGATAGTAGGACTGCTTTATCTCAGAGAGATGCTGCAAGTGTAACTACACTAAAAGAATGTCAGCCACTCCGATATTACAAGAGCAGGGGCCGTTTACATGCCCAAGACAAGCAGAATGGTTGGTAAAACTGTATCTTACACAAAACTTCCCTCTCCACTTGATATATAGCGCAATGTTTTATAACACCACTCAAGTTCCCCTTGCTTACAAGGAAAGGACTCAGCTCAGGAAACCAAAGCAAATGAAGTAAAACCCATCTGAATCTACTCATTTGCAGAAGTAAATGCTCAGCTGGATCTTGAACATGCAAAGAATGCTTTAAGGAGCGGATACAAAATGTTTACGAGAAAAAAAGATTAAAAAGATTCCTCTCCAGAACATTTTTGCCTGTACGTACAACCACTCACGAGCAGTCAGTCATGCACCTACACCAATAGCAAGCTGCCAGATGAAACGGTATGGGGAATTTATATCCAGGTTTTCCTCTCACTCAAAGATACACTAAACACCAACAAACCTGTATTCCGTAAACTACCCACGTTTCTCCTGCTGTGAAAATAAACACAGTGCTACCTAAGTGCTACCTAAGTGCTACCTACGTGCTACCTAACAATCACACGTGTAGGAAGCAACTGGATTGAAATTGGCTCGATCCAAATCCGCGCTTACAGACGGGAAGGAATTTTCATTGCTGCACTATCAAGCTTTACTGTAAGTTAAATAATTTTAGTGGGAAGGAGCAGAATCATCTCGGCATAAACTCAGATATAGCAGCTCTAACCTGGGCAAAGGAGAATCTGCCTAGCAACCACAAAAGCACACAAGTAAGCACCTGCAAGGAGGAGGGGAAAAAAATTAAATAGAAAAAAAAAAAATCACTCCTTGTCATTGTGGGAGAACTGGTTTTTGTTCCTGAGCACATACATCAGGGAGGGCACCTCTGTGTAAAGCTGGGAAAAGAAGGAAGTCTGAACAACTCGTAGGCTCTGTCCATTTGCCTATCGAGTCCTGCACAGGGACTAAGGGACTACAGTCTCCTACTTTGACGCAAATAATTCAGATTCCTTTTGTAGGCAGCAAGTGAAACGGATTACCTGCTCTCTAATTTCTGAATGTGGCCCTTACGAAACAGCCAGCACATCATTTGCAACTAGTGCAGCAGCAGCTCTTTGTGACTTCAGCACACGGAGAACTGAGGAACTATGAACTGAGGAGCAAGAGGATGAGAACGGGCGGGCAGGAGAAACCTGAGGTGAAAGTACGCGTCACCAAGGAAGGTTCCGCAGGCTCACCTTATGTTGTGTTGGACCTAGTCTGATGTGTATGTAACGGCAAATGCATACGAAGGACTGGGCTTAGCTAAAATGTTCCAGAAATAAATGGATACATTTATTTTTTTTAGCAATTATATTTCTTCTGGCTCTTTTCAACTTGTCACCCATGCAAATTACCTCAAGGCCAGAAACATATTTATGTTAAAGTAAAAAATAATGTCACTTGAGAAACAGAGGTCTTATGTGCCAAATAAAAACAAGCAAATCCCTTACCCTGCAGAAGGGTTCTTTTGCTTGTATTTCTTTTGCTCCAATCAGTTTCAGCCCTCGGACGTTGTTCTGCAGCCCTCTTTCATACAGAGCTTTGAGTCTTGGAATTTCGTCTTGTTCAACGGCTACAATTAGCTTCAGAAAAAGATAACAAGGCACACCAGTGAGCAAAATATACAAAGCCAGTTCAGCTTTGGCATCAAGCCCAAGCTAACAAGCAAGCAATAGTGAATGAGTGAACAGTGAAATATAATTCAAGGGGGGAAAAATGTGGTTTGTGCCATTAGTTGCACAGGATTCTATACATTCTGGAAGAGAGCAGGCTGCAGGGAGACCTTACTGCAGCCTTCCAGTACATGGAGGGGGCCTACAGGAAAGCTGGAGAGGGGCTTTTTACAAGGGCACGTAGTGACAGGACAAGGGGTAACGGCTTTAAATGGAAAGAGGGGAGATTTAGACTAGATATAAGGGAGAAATTCTTCACCACGAGGGTGGTGAGGCCCTGGCACAGGTTGCCCAGAGAAGCTGTGGATGCCCCCTCCCTGGCAGCGCTCAAGGCCAGGCTGGATGGGGCTTTGGGCAGCCTGGCCTGGTGGAAGGTGTCCCTGCCTGTGGGACATGGAGGCTGGAACCAGGTGATCTTTAAGGTCCCCTCCAACCCAAACCATTCTGTGACTCTATGAAATACCTATTATTACTGAGAAAGCACTAATAAATTAAAGAAAGTGAAAAGCAAATGTTAAACTGTAGTTTAAGTTACTATCAATGGATAATATTTGCTAGAAGTACCATAAGACTACAAATCTGGACGTGAGAGAATATGATTTTAAAGAGCCACTGGGATGCTTCCAAAAATAAAACTGCACTTAACCCAAGATGGACAAATCTCAGTCTCGATAAGAGAATAAGAACGTGTTCTGACGTGGTATCTAAACTGAATTGTACCAGCTTCACTTCATTTAACCATGTAGTGAGGTCACAACTATCACAAGAGATTTATGCAGACTACAAATTATCTGTGCCAGGTTTACACAGACCATACTACTTCCAGGCCTAGCTCAGGTCTGGCAACACAGGCACCTTGGCATTGAGAAGGCACTAAGTTCTCCAAGCCTGGGGCTGCCTCATGTAAAACCAGCTGCAAAGCCTCAACGTCAACTTTCCTGGAATAATGGAAGGGAAGACGGCGCAGAAGTACATAAATTCAGCGCCAGCAAAGGACCAACGATGCTGCTGGGTCAGGGCTAGCCCAGCCCAAGCCCAAATCGACTCTTACAGAGCCCATCACCTGTCTCTGGGCTTTGAGTTGAGAGTAGGCTTGTAACTGCAGGTGTATTGCTGCACAAATCCACAGTGCCATCTTGTGACCAGCGCTGCAGCGCAGGGAGCACAGCCGGAGGACAGCCGGAGCACAGCCGGGCCGGGGCAACCACCACCCGCATCGCTGCGGGGTCCATCCACGCTGCCACATCCAGGGATCTCTGCCCTGCACCCCAGAGCTGGGATGGATCTGCACCCAGCTCTCAGTGGGTGCTGAGCGAGGAGGCCTCGAAGCGGCGCTTGTCACATCAGAGAGGGTCTGCAGCGCACTTTTAAGGGAAAGGCTCATGTTATCCAAGACGTTTATGAGCAGCCTGGAAAGGGGCAGGGAGGCGATAACGTCAGATGGTGGTTTAGAGTGGCTCACGGTGGTTCAGACAAGAGCTGACCGTAAAGAATTGCCGAGGGACCCTCCGAGGTGAACGAGCGACTAAGAAAATGGGAGATGAAATTCAATGCTGATAAATGTGAAGCGATGACCGTGGAAGTCTTAGCCTCGAGTACAAAATGATGGAATCCTCGTTCAAAGTTACCGCTCAGGACCGAGATCTTGGGGTTAGAATAGACAATCCTGTGGAAACATCAGCTCAATGCCTAGTGACAACAGAAGAGCCCTAAATTGAATGTTAGGAATAACTAGGAAAAGAATACAGGATAACACAGAGAACTCTACTATTTCGTTGCGAAAATCCAGAGTCTGACCACACCTCGGAGGCTGTGCGCAGTTGCGGTCCTCATCTTGTATCAAAGACGCGTTAAACCAGAAACGGTTCAAAGACAGGGTGGGGAGAGCCTGGAAAAAGCTTCTCTGAGAGGAATGACTGAGCAGACCGAGAGTCACCAGCCGGCCGGGACGACTTTGGGGGTGGAGGGGATATAAAATTATGCGCAACTTGGACAGCGTGAGCACAGATCAACTGCTCGCCACCTCTCCCCACACAAGAGTTAGGGGCCATCAGATGAAGCTTGTAGGAGCCAGGTTCAAAACGATGTAACTCTTCATGCAGTGGGTTGTTGATCTCTGGAGCTGCTCATCAAAGCGTGCTCTGATGCAAAGCTTTGAATTGAAAAGCACTTGGAAGAGAAATCCATTGAGAGTCACTACAGACAAAACAGATCAGGCTCAGAAAATAACCAGAGCTGAAAACAGTTGGAAGCTGGGCGAATTAATAATTTGCTTGTCCTGTTCTCATTCCTTCCTGGGTTTCTGTTTATAGACACTTCCAGAAACAGGATACAGGGCTGGGCAGACCCCAAGCTGCATCAGTCTTCTGCCCTCACCATTTCAGGCTGTGTCAGCTGGATGTAACATGGCATAAATGCACGGAGCTGGGTCACATCTGGAGCTGTTTTCAAGTCACCGTGTCTTTTCAGAGCCCGATACGCCAAGAAGCATGGCATGCACACACCGAGAGCCTTTGTGTTCCTTGGAGCTGGTGGCTCGACACGGGTGCCCCTCCCGGCTTCCGCCGTTACCTGGGCTATTTCAGCTCAGCCCCCAGATAAGGAGAATTATTATTTAGGCCCAGAAAAGGAACTGATTTGAGTTACTGGAAAGAAGAACACAAAAAGGCACATTCATCCTGAAGGCAGTTAAGTGTTGCAGAAACTCACCTCTTGGGAGAAAGACCACAACCAGGCCTATGCTATACACCGTAACATACATTATACAGTCTCAGTTTCCAAAGGTAAAGTAAGAACACGCAGCAGTTCCTATACCTTCCCACACTGTTTGTATGGTATGCCCTTCTGGTCACAGTACTCGTAGCAGAGGGCTGCACCCTGCACACACAGCTTAGCTTTCAGAGATCCGGGTTTGTAGTAAATTCCACTGTGAATCACACCGCTGTTATGTCCACTCTGGTGATGAGCTAAATAGAAAGAAAAAGACATTATTAAAATACATGTTCCCATGATTGGTCCATACCTTAATTACTTCAGCTGTCAGAAGAGCGAGCAATTTGAGGTACTGCCCTCATTCAGCGTTACAACAAGAGATGCTCAAATAAGGTAACTGCGCAGCAAACACCATTCCTCCCTTGGTCTCAAAAGGCTAGAAAAATACTGACACAGCAAGACCTAGTTAATCATGAACCATCACAGCTTGCAATGTGTTGAATCAACAGGGGAAAGAAAAAAATAAAAACCACACAAGTTTTTCCTCCAAGAGCCACAACTGCAGGCCAATCAATCAAGATTTTCTACATGTTAGAATTAATTTTAAGAAACTCAATTTTTAAAATGAAAGGCATTCTCAAAGGCCTCATCTAACATAATGTCTGTGCAATCCTCAATTTCTTTGGACGTGCTGGCAGGCCTGGGAGGCTTTTCAAGTATTTGTGAACTGGATTAGGTTGCTATCTCCTCTTTGTAACTAAGTAAAATAGAGGTGGAAAATATAAACATTTTCATTGAAGTAATTTGGGCGGGTTCTCCCTCTTAACATCTTGACTCCCAAAGGTCATTCCTGCTTCGCACTCACACAACTGCTTAAGGACTTCATGTTTGTCCTGTCTTGGGGATAAAAAGCCACTTCATATCACACGTGTAACATCTCAAGAGCAACGTAGAGCCTGGCTGATGGAGCTATTAGAAGTGAGAGCTTGGGCTCACTTATTCTGAGTTAGCCACCGACGTGATCCCTTGGGGCTGCTCCTGCCTGCCCTGAGTGACTGGGTATCTGCACAAGCACTTGGTCTGAAAAGACTGCTACGATGAACCTGTGCTCATACCTGAGCGAGCCCGAAAAGCTTTCAAGGAAGCAACAGGGCTCGTTCTTCTCTATTTCAAAGCCAGGACAGATGCCCAGGTGCAGAGCGCCTCAAGATTTCCTGCGTAAGCAAGCAACTCTGGGAGCTGTGCCATTTTACTCCGGCTAACGCTGGGTCGGTAACGAGCGACATCTTCCCAGTTATCCCTGTGTTAGTTCTTTACCTTCGACCTGCCACGCAAGTGACAGCACCTTGCAGGGCACGTACAGGGATATCCAGAAACGCGGGGCAAATGACTGCGGTTTACAGTTCTGGCAATTAACAGACAGGTGTAGACTTTGCCCAGCAGCTCCCAGACATTTTTAGGCAGCTCTGCTTGCTGACCTTCCCTCTCCACCCACCAACCATCGCTGTTTGCTGTTCGCTCTCCTCCTGACGCCCCACCAAAAAGCCATGCCAGCACCGTTTCTCAGCTCATCCTCCCTGCCGCCTGCTCCGCGCAGCGCTACGCCAGACCTGCCCTCCTCCCTCTGCAATCCGCGCTGCTCCTTACTCCAGTCGTTCACCCTCCTCCTCCTCCTCCTTTTCCCTGAAGCCCCTGCTGCTGCTGGAGCCCCAGACCAGTAAGACCTGCCGCTTCCAAACCGTGAAGCGGCAACGTTCAGTCTTTTCTTAACTTAAAGTCCTAACTTGAAGTCCCAGCAGCGAAGCACAGGCTGGTGACAACGCTGCTTCTCCACTGAAGGACGCGTCCCTGGGCGAAGGCAGGAGGAGATCCCCCACCGGGGCAAAGCCAGCGGCGCCTGGGAACGGAGATGCTCTTCCCGGAGGGGGGAATCCGCCACCAGCGACGGGGCAGATGCCCCCCCAGGGCTGCTCGCCCACCCAAAAGCAAAGCTTCCCTTCATGAAACACCGAGGTTTTGGTGGGTGCGTGCTCCAGTGAGGATCTCCGACAGACGGACGCCCGGGAACCCGAACGCACGGCCGAGGCAGACACAGCGGCACCGTACCCAGCTCCTTCTCCTTCTCCAGCACGGCGAGGGCGAGTGAGGGGTGCCGCCGGACGAGCTCCCGGGCGGAGGCCAGCCCCACGATTCCCGCGCCCACCACCGCCACGTCGAAAGTGCTGCACGGAGACAGACACGGCCGTGAGCTCGCCCCGGCGGCCCTCCCGGGGGGGCAGCCCGCCTCCCGCCCCGACCCCGACGGGAGGGCGACGGCCCGGCCCCGTCCCGCCGCGGCCGCTCTCCCGCCGTGAGGGGAGGGCTGCGGGGGCGCGGGCAGGGCCGCCTCCCGCTCCCGCCCCGCGGCCTCACCTCCGCTGGCGGCGCTGGGCTCGCCACAGCGCCGCGGCCCCGCCGCCGCCGCCCGCCCGCTGCCGGAGCAGCCCCGCTGCCGCCGCCGCCGCCATCTTGGGGGCGGTGATACCCAGCGGGCCGGGCTCCTCCTCCGCGCCCGCTCCGCGGCGGCGGTGAGGGCCGGGCCGGGCCGGGCTGGGCTGGGCCGGGTCGAGCCGGGTCGGGTCAGCGTCCGCGTACGGTTCGTCTGCTTGGCGCCTTGGGAGGGGACCCCGGGAGGGCGGCGGTGGGGGCCTCCCCTCAGGGCGCTGCCTCCCCCTGCAGCCGTCGTTCCGCTGGGCTGACAGACCCGGTTAGGCCTTGCGGGGAAGGCGGGGGCGGGCCGGCCGGCCTGCTGCTCCGGGAGCGGGCGCTGCGAATGACATCTCCCGTTCCCCTCTCTCCTCTTCTTCAAGAACACGATGCTGTGGGGAAAACTCGGGCAGCCGGTGCGCGGCCTCGGCAAGCTGCCGCCGCCGGGCGCCTGCAGAGGCTTCTGGGGATGGCTGAATGCCGTGTTCAACAAGTAAGGGCGAGCGGGTGTGCGCCGGTCGGTTAACGGGGCTCGCTAAGTCCCAGGACTGGAGACAACGTGTTCTGTTATCAGCGCTCTTCGTTTCCCCCGGATTGCGTGCGGATGCTTGGCAGGGCTGGTTCCGTACCTGTTCCCCCTCGCAAAGCTGTGGCCTTGCAGAGGAAGGCGTGCGCTCTGCTCCCCTCGCCGCCTGGCCGAGGCACCGTGGCCAGGAGGATTCTCGCCCTAAACGCCAGCCTGCCCTTGCCCCCGGCTGCACAACCATGGTGCCTTTACTTTAGAGCACGAGGCTGGGGAGGAGCGGCTGGGGGAGCTGGGGGGGCTCAGCCTGGAGAAGAGGAGGCTGAGGGGAGCCCTCATCGCTCTCTGCAACGGCCTGAAAGGAGGCTGGAGCCGGGGGGGTCGGTCTCTGCTCCCCAGGAACAAGCGATGGGACGAGAGGGAACGGCCTCAAGCTGCGCCAGGGCAGGGTTGGGTTGGGTATTGGGAAAAACTTCTTCCCCCAAAGGGCTGCCAGGGCCTGGCCCAGGCTGCCCAGGGCAGGGGCTGAGTCCCCATCCCTGGGGGGATTGAAAAGAAGGGTAGATGTGGTGCTGAGGGCCATGGTTTAGTGGTGGGCTTGGCAGTGCTGGGCTAACGGTTGGACTTGATGATCTTAAAGGTCTGTTCCAACCTTAACGATTCTATGATTCTACTTATTCCAAAAAGCATCTAACCAACCCATCGTTTACAATGTGATTCAGCCACACAAGGGTTTCACATTTACTTTTAGAAAGATAAAGCCTTTCTCTGTGAAACTCCCTCTGCCCATAACTTTTGCCAGTAGCTAATAGCGTTGCCTTAGCTCTTCTAGTTCTGTGGAAAGGGTTGCGCGGTGTAGCTGCTTGCTGTAACGGGGCGGGAAGCTCAGCCAGGCAGGAGTCTTCCAGGTCTCTGCTTCTGTCTGCGGCGTTGCTCACCAAAGATGTCCTTTAACTGAATGGGTCCAGGGATTTTAACTAATTGCTGAAGTGTCTCTTTTTGAAATATTGTAATTGTTGAGCAGGCGGCTTCAGGAATGACAGACATGTGACAGGCAATGTCCAGTTTCTATATAATCAAAATATGTTTGAGGGATGAATTTGCAATTGTTGTAAAGCCTTACTTTGGGCAGAGAAAGGCATTTTTTATCTCTCCTTAGAGACATGGAACGAAACAATCTATTAGAAGGGTTAACACATGCCAAGTCAAATTGCATTTGTATTCTTTCTTTTTTTTACCAAAAGTAACTGCCATTTAAAACAAGTTTAAAAAAATCTTATGCCAGACTGATTAAGACCCAGCACAATCCAAATAATTATATGCAAACCACTTCCAGTAAATCATATTCTTACTTTTCTGACATCTCGTCACACACCGCTCCAAATATTTGTTGTGCAGTATTATTATCGTAAAGCCAATAAATCTGCCGCGTTCCAGAAACCGTGCGAATGCTCTTTCTGTCTTGGCAGAGTGGACTACGAACGCATACAAGCCGTCGGCCCTGACAGGGCAGCTTCAGAATGGCTGTTGCGATGCGGCGCCCTGGTGCGCTATCGAGGCTATCAGAAATGGCAGCAGGACTACAACGGCCTCCCCACGGGGCCCCTGGGGAAATACAAGATAGAGGCAATTAATGCCACGGACTCGTGCATCATGTACAGAGGATTTGACTATTTGGGTAATGTAGACGCAGCTGTGCAAAGATTATACTGATCGGTCTTCGTTCTTCCAGTTGCATCAAAATACGAATAACCGGGTCATTTTCTCATTCCTTAGTAAGACAGAGAGAAATGTTTTGCAATTTTTTTTCTTTTTTTTTTTCCTTAAAATGGCTCTACAAATATTCAGCAGCACCTAAGATTTTGCTGGGGGCGTGGTGTGGAGCAGAAAGAGATTGGGAACTTCACCAGCCCTTCCCTGAAGTGACAGCCGCACTAAGGAGGCGCGACACAGATTTGCTATTTCATTGAGTTCATAGTTAAGTCGCTGGGGGCAAAAAGCACTACTTTAAATATTCTTTTTCTTCTAAGCCAAGGGATGTTTTTGGTGTCTGTGAAGTCATAATACAGCCTGTGAAGGCATTTATGATGTCTTCAAAGACAAAAAAAAAGCAGCAAGCTCTCAGTTTCTTACAAAATAAAAAAGAGGTTGTTTCAGGTCTCCTCTAAATAACAAAAACCAAAATGGGGAACAGACCGTTTTATTTTTTTATTGGCAGGGGACCTTGAATTTCCTGCATTATTACGTTCCTATTTCAGAGTCATCATTTATCTCCCAGACTTGCAGAGGTTTTTTTTGTTACTTGCCCACGTCAAAGCTCTTAGAATCTTACCAAAAGGATACAAACCCTGGGGTTTTCATATGTTTGAAGTCCCATAAAGGAGCTTTGGAGCGTCAGCGTGCGTTACTGTACAGGGGAGCATGTTGCCGTGGGGTTTTGGAGGTAGCTACTAAATTGGCGAGTGAGAACCTAACGGGCAGGGGTTGTTCCTGGAGTTCTGAAGCGAGTACTCGTTTTGTTTTTTCCAGATGGTCTTGAACACGTTACAGAAATCACACTGCAGAAGTGTATTTACATACAGGACGAGTGCCTGCAGCGGCTCAGCGAGACGAAGAATCTCCAGAAGAGTCTCCTCCAGCTGAAGATCATTTCCTGCGGGAACGTCACAGATAAAGGCATCATTGCGCTTCACAAGCTGACGTACGTGAGCTGCCGAGGTCTTCTTGCTCCCTCGCTCTTCCCAGCCCGCGGTTTGGGGGTTGTGTTGACCGAAGGGCTGAAGTCTGAGCGTTCCTGGGCTGCTCCAGACGTGCGCGGGGCTGGGGGGTGGCTGGGCTGGGGACTGACCTGAACGACAGCCCCGGAGGGACGGCACTGCCGCTGCAGGGAACGGTTCTTCAAGCGTGGTCGCAGACGGTGTCGTGGATAGCTCTGAAATGACGCGCGGCTTAATGTCCACGTGTTAGTCAGCCCTTTAAGGCTGGTGTCGGGGAGCTGCCTAGCGCTGAGGCCTGCAGCTGAGAACGCCAGAACCGTCCGCTGCGGCACGTGAACCCGTAGTCGCGCTGCTGCCTTCAGAGCAGAGCACGGCATCTCCCGCTGCCTCCTGAAGGGGCTTGGGCAATGTTGATTGCCGCACAAATGAGAGCAGGACACGTGCTCTCTGCCGACACCACCTCTGCAAGAGCAGTGAATGCGTGCGGCTGCTTTTCCCGTTAGCCCACGAGCTGGGTTTTGCTTGAAAAGAAGTCATTAACAGCCGCCTTGGTTTCTACTCCCGACCCCGCTGTTGCAGTTCCTCTCCAGGGCAGGCTTTGACGGTGTCCTGTAACCTTTATTGCCTTCCCACGCCTCACGCTGACGCTGTGGGGGGTCCGGGATCTCTTTTTAAGCTGTGTAGAAGGACTGAAATTCCAGCGAGCCAAAAACTTTAAGCACCCACTTCAGAAAAAAACCTTCCATTAGAAGCAGTAACCTTTTAAAATACTCAAAATAACGATGGTAGGGTAATCCTTTGTCCAATTTCTGTGTCAACAGTTAAATAGCAGTTGCTGACTTTTCTTTTTAAATATTTATAGGAACCTTGAATATTTGTATCTGAGTGACCTTCCCGGAATAAGAGAGAAAGAAACTACTGTTCGCGTCCTTCAGCAGGCACTGCCAAACCTGGAGCTGGAGCTGGATTTAGAATAAACACAATTGCACAGAATTGAGACGTATTTGATGTCCTAGTATTTATCATATGTCACATAAATTAAGTTGTAGGCTCTACTGTATTTCCAGGTATGAAGATAAGCCCAGATCTCCCAATCCAGCCTTAAAAGCTGTAGGCAATCTTTTATGCAATGAAGTTTTATTAAGCTGAAACTATATGGTGAATCGGCAACAGAGAAGGCAGGCTTCTGGGCGTAGTCTTTTTTTCCTGGTTTTATAGGAAGCTGTTAATACATCAAGTAGAAGTTTTCAAATATTTAATTGCACAGAAATTCTTGTGCAAAGCGACAGCGGGAGGACCGTCAGTGTTGTGGAACAGCAGCGCCGTACGCTTTTATTGCGCGTTACTGACGCCGTGGGAACGAGAGCCGCTCGCTCTCCGGGAATCTCCCCCCGCCAGTGGGCGACGATTTCATAAAACAGCTTCTGGGTCTTTTTTTCCGTTCTTCACTCTTTGACTCACGTAGCCCTGGTTTGTTTTAAACGGAGTGATCCGCAGGCAGGCAGCCTAACCGCAGAACCACTGCGCCGAGGAACCGAGCGTCGCTGTGTTCGTGGAGGGGTGGGGTCTCTTAGATAGGCCCTCGCGCGCGTTTTTGCCGTAGGCCGACGCGGACTGAATTAGTTCTGCGTACCTCTTCAGTTGCCTCCATATCACTCCTGCTAAGTAAGGGAACGATTCCTCCTCAGGAAGAAAATAGCGTTTTTAGTCAAATTCCCGGCTTTGGTGGGAGGGGAACGGCGGTGGGCAGCGACTCCGAGAAAGGAGATTCCATGGTGATGTCTCAGGCATGGCTGCCTCTGCAGAACCGAGTCTCCGTCCTTGTCCCCGGCCGTCACCTTGTCCTCTGAAGGAGGTGACGCCAGGCACCAGAGAGGAGAACCTGCTGCACCAGCTGCATCCTGGGGCCGATTCTTCCTGGCACCTCCTGGCGCGGAGCGGGCAGGAGCGGTGTCCAGAAGTGAAGTTCCCGCAGCCCGTGCGGCCCAGGGCCGTGTCCGGGCTATCGCCTGCCTACAAACAGCGCCCGCCTTGCGCCGGTGCAGGATGAGATGGCTGGAAGTCCACACGGAAAATACCGGAACACCAAAGCTCTCCGAGAAAACCAAAACTACCTACGGACACAACGTACAAGATGAAAATATATTAAATTATAGTATGAAATAAAAGGTAGGCGGGCACAGTCTGTGAGGATATGGCAGCT
Organism: Platalea leucorodia; assembly: GCF_965183815.1. Classification (NCBI taxonomy): domain Eukaryota; kingdom Metazoa; phylum Chordata; class Aves; order Pelecaniformes; family Threskiornithidae; genus Platalea; species Platalea leucorodia. Next base: position 3,335,817 of record NC_138829.1, read on the forward strand.
GTCCCACTGAAATTGCTTTTACTGTTGGTGAACACAGAACAGTACTGGGAAAGGGAAACGTTTTTGCTCTAGGTTTCAAGCAGAAAGGGGCTGTTCCTTGCCCAGTAGTAAAACTTCGTACAGTAAAACACATCCAGTAAATTGGAAAAACAAGCTCCATTTATTCAAAATCAACAGTGTTACATCCTGAGATTACACAAAACCCAAAAATCATTCTAATACGTAGGCTTAGGTAGAATTCCTGCCTGTGTCTGGCCCATGTTATAAATTATATTCATGAATTATTGATAAAAACAATTTCTGTGACGCTACGGGCAAGCGACTTCACTATTGACAGAAACAGCAAATAAAAACAACCTCGTAAAGCAAGGAAGAAAGAGGCAGGAGAAGCTCTGAAAAGACTAAGGGCACAAGAGGTTCTGTCGTTCCTGTTCCCCTCCTGGTGACAGCGCCTGCTGAGCTTCCATCCAGTCCCAGTCAGTACCAGGACTTTCAAGCCTTTGTGCTCGATAAACGCAGGACGTAGGACGGCCGTACCGCTGCAGCGGTGCTACCGCAGCCGGCTTCTAACCGGCGCCGTCGGGCAGCCTCTCTTCGCAAACACGCACACGTCTGTCCTGCACTCGCACCGGCCGCGGGTTTACGGTTCCCTGCGGGACCAGTGCCGGCCCCAGTCTAACGCAGAATTGCTGCTCTGACACAGCGGGACTCCGATGGGTTTGGCAAGGCTGCGGTTCTTCTGCCAGGTCTGAAATACAGGCGATGGATAGGCAACGGAGTCTTTAAATTCACGCTGTAAACACCGGGTTGCAGTAATCCTGAACCGGTGTACAGTCGCGAACTAGTATACAATCAGAAACCAGTATACAATCACAAACCAGTAAACAATCACAAATTAAAGCAAAACAAATGCATTTTCCTACACAGAACGCTGCCTCACATGAGCCTGGAGCTCGCTCTGTGCATCACTTGCCTTCCATTAGTGACCCAGAGTACGTTACCTTGCAGACCGCTTTTGTATATGTCCTAAGATGTATTAATTTAGTTTTCCGCCACGTAGCCTCCTTTTATAAATCCTGAATGACTTGAACTTTGAACAATAAATAGTTTTTAATCTGCCCTCCGGTTAGATGTTAGGGAAGTGGTAGTCCGATCTCCTGGTTTTGCAGCAGGGCTTCTTGCTGTCCAACGCTGGCAGAACGTTGCCACTGGTTAACTGAGGCAGGAGCTGCAACTGAAGGAAAAGTCACATTGTGTATTTGTTTGAAAGGAGAACAAGGCATGCATTGCACGTCTCAAAAAGGAATAGAAGCTATAGAACTATTCATACTCTAATCCTGTACTTTTCAAACTGAGAGTCATGGATCTACAACTGGACTGCAACCAGAACAGCTCGTTAGAGGGATTTCTTCCAGTCACCCAGGGCGAGAAAAATATTACTGTTATATCCTCTGTCATAGACACGGAAGAGGCGAATCAGTTTGATCCAGGAATTTATACGCTGTAGCCGTTCTCCAGCCTTCACCGCCAACTTCCCTGCACGCCACCAGTTCAGCGTTAGAGCTGTCACGGGGAAGGCGGCGCAGAGGAAGAACGAACCGCGGACTGACGCTGGTCCTGGGGCTGGATTCGGAGGCGTGGGCGGGAGGCTGGGAAGACTGAAGCAGCAGGGAGAGACCTGCTTGGCAGCTCCGGCTGCAGAAACACCCAGCGCGCTGGGCAACGCCTGGAAGCGAGCGAGGGCTCACAGCCCATCGGCAGTTACAAAGGGAACTGGGCATTTGTGCCATCTCCATAATTTGGGAATCAAAAGCGGCAAAGAGATCCCAGAGAACTCCAGACTGAACCAGCCACGCAAGCCCGTCCAGTTTGTTCAGCTATCCCGCTGTACTTTGTCAGGAGCGCACATTCCTGGATAAACCTGATTTTTCACATCGCCGTGCTACTTATCCCCAGTGACTCAACGGAGCTGCGCTGCAGAACGCGGTCTGTACCGAGTTACTCTCTAGCCAGGAGGTTCCTTTTCTCCTCGGGCTAAAATTACGACCGGTCAATGGAGCAGCTCTCTCTCACCATTAGCTGCCAGCGTGAGCCCACCTCCTGGGAGGCAAAGAGAACCAGTCCCCTCCTTAGGCACAGCACATGAAGTCCTGCTATGAAAATGTTACCCTTGGCACGTGCTTCCGAGGCAGCCTGGCTGCTTTCCGAGCCGTTTTGTCATGTTCTTTCCCCAGCTCCGCTGCCTCCCTAATGCTGTCAAAATAGGGATGCTGCAGCAGCTGCTCACACGTCTGCCTCTCCGCAGGGTCCATACGAAGGCAACCCTTGGAAAAGATGAAGTAAAGGATCACACAGAACGCTCGTTAAACAGGTCCACGCAATTCCAGCTGCTCCCCACAGCCAGCGAGTATTCGCACAGATACACGTGTTAAACTTTTATTTTTAATGGATTCTAAGAGCGGCTTTTCAGAGTCAGCATGAAGCTTGCGAAGCAGCTAATACTGAACAACTGCCACAAGGCAGAAACAGAAATTGCAGCTAGAGGGACAGTTACAATTGGATGGTGTAGCAAACCATCAAGCCTCAAAAAACCAGTTAAGCCGGTAACTTGCATTTGGAAAGAACAACTTTCTTGAACGGGGGAATCCGCTACGGCACGAGCTATCTGGTTCCAGCATTTGGCGCAGCCAGCGCTATCCACAGCTGCACCTTCTTTGCGATGTCTCCAGCCTCCCAGTTTCCATTCCCTCCATCTTAGTAAGGGAATAATGTTTTCCACCTCCGTGGTAAAGATGAGTGGATTAGAGAGGAGTGGATTAAAAGTCCTCTGCAAATCCCCTCCAGCTCTGTTTTTCAATCAATCTCTGATAATTCAGTAGCCAACTCAAACCGTTTAGGAGCTGATAAGCAAAACAGACTGCAGTTGCTAAGGCTCAGTGCGGCGCTCCTCCACCAGCTGTCATTTCTTACCTTCATGAGAGCTAAAGCAGGGTATGAAATATTAGGGAATTTCATTTCCAACGGCTCCTGGAGGGGAAAAAAAAAAGCGTATTCATATTAGCAAGATTTTCATTCATCAGGACACAGAGAACCAGCTTTCCATAGCAACATGCCCCGTACCTCACAAACTGCATCGGTCGCTTCACGTGCTTAGAGGGGAGCTGCCTGGCGTTACTGAGGATGGGGAGGCTGGCTGCCGGCCCGCCAGAGCAGGGAGAAGGAGCGGAGAGTAAGCATTTGTTTGACTGCTTTTACACAGGGCATCAGTTAAAGCGTCAGGAGGGGGGTTCAGCCACCTCCAAATACTAGTCTAGTGCACATCGGCAAGTAGAGGGCAAAGCTCTTGGGTAGGGAAAAAATTCTGCGCGGCAAAGGGCTGCTCAGGCTGAGCAAGCGAGGCTTTGCCAGCCGTACTTCCAAAGCAGACAGCGCGTGTACTCTGGGTACAAAGAAGCAGGAACATTTCTCTGTCCGTGTCTCCTTAGCGCTGCAGACTGGTGGTTAGCGCCAGGCGCAGGGGAAGCGCGTCTGGAGGGGGCTCTTACCATGCTCTCTGGGTCTGGAATTCTCACCCCGCTGAAGAACTGGTTGGTGCTGAACACTTGCTGGTGCCTGGGAATAAGATCCCCTTTCACCAAGAATAAGAAAAGCAAAGATTAATTTGTTGTTTTCACAGTGCCTGTACTGAACTAGCTTATATCCTCTAACAAGGCTGACACCATCGGAGAGAGCGTCTAAAGAGACGGAGTACCATCAGGCGAGCCGATGACATGTTCTTTTGTGAAAACTAACGTCTGCCTAGGACATCAGCGATCCCCCAGCCGTGGGACTGCGCTGGATGAGAGGCAGGGCCACACAGCGCCGGCTGCCCGCACTCACAACCGCCCCGGGCCTCGTGCTGTAAATAGCTCCAAGGAATTCAGCTGGTGGGAGCAGTTTTTGGAGCAGGAGTACTCAGCTGCTGTGCCTCTTCCAGGCTCTGAGGTCCTCTGCTGTGCAGCAGAGGGGCTTTTATGAACTGTGGCCACTATAGCCGGGGGCCTGGAAAAATACATCTTTCTATATATCCCCCCCTGCCAAATGCCTGGATCCTGTCACGGCGTGATTTGGGTAACTGCAGACTTGGATGTCCACTAGCAAAAAGACCCCTGGTAGAACAGCAGGAATGAGGTGGGCAAGGCACTAAGTTGCACAAACACGTCTGCTCTGTGCCAGCACCTGTACCTCCACCGCGCGCCGGCCGAACTCGCGGTCTGTGCGCCGGTGAGCGGGGGAACGCGTCTCAGATCATAGCTAGAGGGTGCTGTGCAAACACCTACCGGGATCTGAAACTCCAGCCGTGCCACAGCACCGAGCTTCAGCCAGGGATCCTTCCCAAAGTGTTAAGCAAGAGCAGGTCAGCAGCTCGCTCCCCTGCTCAGCTCAGAGGCGACGGGCCAGCCCAGGGCTCTGAGGAGTAACTGGCAGGAGCCGCTGTTTGGTTTGGAGGTGGCCGCATGGCAGCGTGGGCACGCTCCGGTGGTGCGCTGTGTGGGAGGGAGGGCGAGCAGGGCTCTGCTGGCCTGCTCTCCGCACCAGTGCTGTGTTTCAGCATTTTCCAAGGACAAGGGTTCCCAAGAGGCAGCCTGTCTGCATAAACAGTCGTGTCGTCTCCGACTGCTGGAAGGGGACAGGCTAACCACAAGTGTTCCAGCTTCATTAAAACTTAACTCATATTGGGTGAAATTCTTCTTGGGGATCCTAGGGATGGTGTATAGAAAAGAGCTGAAATACAGCACCAACAGGAACGTGCTGTAGCTTTTCCCCACTGCAGCTTCACGGCCCTTTTTTGAAGCTCAGAGCAGCTCAGAACAAGCAAAATGTTAAAATCAAATCCGTAACACAAGAGCCAGTACCACAGGCAAACCACCGTAATTACACAGCTTGGCCCAAGGAGCTTCTCTCTGTAAACACTGCCTCAGCCCATCACCTGGATCAAAAGGGAATTTCTTCTGGCTGATAATATCATTAAAAACTATCATTAAAAACAAATTATAACTTACCAAACGCTGGCCTAAATGTATTCTGGAGGCTGAACCAATTGACGCTGAACTATTTTTCTAGCTAAGGAGCTTATCTGTTTAAAGCCATCAGTCACCTTTATAGTTTTATAAACTACTCAGTAAAAATTACAATTCTCAGTTCATTCCAACAAAGTTCCATTAAAAGTGGGGATTTGTTCCTTTCCACTCAAGAAATCAGATGTTACCCACCAACATCAAATAGAATCAATGAGACTGGATTAATTTAAGTGTTACATGGATAATGGCTCTTTTATTTAACCTCTTTTCCAAATCCAGAGTGGCTCCTAAAATTCCTTGGTGGATAAAGACAAACAGGTGGAACGGTCAAACTTTAACGTTCGCACTCTCTTTCCCCAGCACACAGCCACCAACAGGCACCTGCAATGTTTGCGAGACCTCCAAAGCTGTGATGAACTAAAGCCAACTATTCGTTATCTAGAAGCAAGGACCAACGGCTGGTACCAAACCCTGAAAAATACCTGGATCTTTCAAACCTTTAGCAAAACATTCCTGGTCCTTTCTGACAGGGGCATCTCATTTTTCTGTCTGTGTGGCGACAGCTGAAAATGTGGAAAGGACGGCAGCAGAGGCAGGTGATTCTCTGCCTCCTGCGGGGCTGGCCCTGTGCTCCCCACACCCCGGTAGTCACTGAGCCACCCCAAAGGGCCAGGAGGGGCATCCGGTGGTCACCTAACACATCCCGCACCTTTCTTAAACTGCCCAGCACCAGACCCAGCTTCCCAGAGGCCACCACTGCTAAAGAGAGTGGAAGAACCGTTTCGGGCGGTTTGCAGGCAATGCTCCTGCCTCTGCAGCCCTGTTGTTGTCAGCCTCTTAGCCACAGCCTGGCACTGCGGCCTCACACAGGCTGAAACCAATTCCACCCCACGGACCTTTTCCTGAAGAACAGCCACCACCCACGTGGACGCCAACTTCATTTCCCCAAATCCTGCCAGGATGTGAAGCAGCATCTGTTACTCCAACTCCACAATCTCCTACAAGATGTGCATGTGTAAGTCACGCCAGGAAAACCCAGCTCCTTGAAAGGACAGTAACACCTCAAATAAAGCCAGCGCCTACTAAAGGCAGAGACCCACTGGGTAAATTCACCTCCTGGCTAATCCCGATTCCCTCCGCAGAGGAAACTCCTCCTGGGCAAGCTCTAGCCCGGCCAAAGGCATCGGGAAGACCGGGGCTCGCTTACCCAGGGTTCTGCGGATGAGGTACAGCTGGTCGACGTCAGACTTGCCAGGCCACAGAGGGACCCCGGAGAGCAGCTCTGCGAAGACGCAGCCTATCGCCCACACGTCCACGGGAGGGCCGTACTGGGTGTCTCCCACCAGTAACTCCGGAGAGCGGTACCACCTGGTAGCCACGTAGTCTGTGTAATAATCACTGGGGCCAGCTAGGTGGGGGTCAGGAAGGAGAGAAACAAACGGGAACGTGGGATCAGAACGCTGCAGGTGAGCCGCCATCAGTTGTTACACATGTTGGGGCACCTCCTGGGCAGGGAATAGCTACAGAACAGGATGAGTCACTGGCCACTAGCAGAACCCAACTTTGGAAACACTTAAGATTTGGCAAAAATCAAGGCCATATTTTTCTCCAGATGAAAATATGCAGAGCTCCACAGCAGGGCCCTGCACCAGCCAGTGGTCAGTTCTCAAAGCCCACGTGATTTGTCTGAACAAGAGCTAAAAAAAAACAGATTAGGGGGTTTATTTACAACGGAAAATGTGAAGCCATCGTTTGCAGAGACAGCGCCTTCTGCCAGAGGGGCTCCTCCTGCCAGGGAACTCCAGCTGTGCCTCCAGCATTGCACAAGCAACGGCTGGGCAGCTCCAAGATGCCCACGGCCGACTTCCATCTACCAGCGCCAGCACCACCAGCAGTGCAGCTGCACCAGCAGGGAGCTCAGACCCAGTTGTTTACAGAGGCACTTGGCATCGCGGTGTCTGGGCTAGCTCCCTTTCAGCTGGTTTGGGGATCTCTACCCGGCCTTTAGCAGAGCTTCCCTGTCAAAACACGCCAGCCTCTATACAGAATGCATCAGACAAAGACAAGTGAGTCTTTACTGGTGGCTGGAAGCCTGATCCTACGCTTCATTTGAGCTTTCACGTGTTAACGATCCATCTAAGTAGCAAGGCGGCACTCACTCAGTATGCGAGCAAATCCAAAGTCACAAAGTTTGATGACCGAGTGCTTTGTTATCAGGATGTTTTCTGGCTTTACATCTCGGTGGATGCACTGGAGACAGAAAAAAACAAAGTCAGAAGCAAGGATTTAACCTGGCCTTCAGATAAAGAACCTCTTAATTCAGCCACATGCCCCTCGCACATTGTGCCAGGCAATCATTCCTGCTGAAAGGAAGATGAAAGGATTTCTGGGCAGCTAAAGCCACGTCCTGCTGGGCAGGACAATTACCCCGCCTATACCCCACCTTTGGGATGAGACACCGGGCAGGCTCCCAGCTTCAGGCATAGCTCTGCATCACTTGGACAACCCTGAGTCAGCTCCCAGCAGCAGCTGGGAACCTGCGAGCAGGAGGAGCGAGGTTTGCGTAGCAAGGATTGTTAACCTGGCTCTCTGCAAATGCAACTCACTTGACACAGCTATGTGTAACACCCTCCTACTAAGGGACTTGGTTTTACAAACATGTGGGGAGATCCTAATGAGAGGTGCATAGGCCTTCTGGGATCAGTTCCTGGACAAAGTCCATGAACTGTATTTACTGATAATCTGGTAGACAAGCAAATGATTTTGCTGGCAAAGCTCACAGATGAGAGGAAGGCTATGGTTTAGATGTGGGACTTTATCTATCCTTGTAGATGCCAGAGCACGCCTGGTATTCCCTCTGCTCAGCACAGGTGAGACACATCCAGAGTTCTGTGTCCAGCTTTGGGATCCTCAGTAGAAGGAAGATGTGGGCATACTGGAGTGACTCTAGTGAAGGGCCACTAAAACGATTAAGGGATTGGGGTATCTGACATCCGAGGAGAGGATGAGGGAGCTGGGACCATCATCCAGCCTGGAGAAGAGAAGGCTCAGGGGGGATCTTACCGATGTGTATAAATACCTGACGGGAAGAAGTAAAGACCACTGAGTCAGGCTCTCCTCAGTGGTGTCCAGTGAAAGGACAAGAGGCAACAGGCACAAATTGAACACACAGGAAATTCCATTTAAATGTAAGCAATTTTTTTTTTTTTTTTTTACTGTGAGGGTGGCCAAACACCTGAACAGGTTGCCCAGAGAGTCTGTGGAACCTCCATCCTTGGAGATACTCAAACCCTGACTGGGAAAGTTGCTGAGCGGCCTGGTCTAGCTGACCCAGCCTGAGTGGGAGGGCTGGACTAGATGATCTCGACAGGTCTCTTCCAACATCAGCAGTTCTTTGATTCCTGAGAAGTCACCTTGCCTGCTGAAGGTTCACAACAATGGAATTTGGGCTTCAGAAAGAGTTTCTGCTGATCAGACTAGCAGGGACCTTCATTTCTTCTGCCTGTGTGTGAATGGTGTGCTCTACTGAAACCACCAGGGTCCACCTCACGTTGTCCCTCCCCTACCATCACCTCAGCACAAACACCTCGGACTTTTCCTAGCTAAGCTGATGGTAAATTATCGTGTCTCCTCCTGAGGACGGAAATGCTGCTTGTTAAAGCAGTGTCATGGAGTTCCAAAAAGGGCAGCTCCATGAAACCTCATTACCTGTGACCTACAGCAGGTCAGACTGCAGCATCTCATTGTTCCCTCGGCTTTAAAACTCCATTAAATCTTTCAGATTGAGTGGGGGAACAGAAAAAAAGAAGAAAAACAACAAACCCTGGAAGCAGGACAGACCTATGGCCAAGTTCCTGTGGCTCAACTGGACATAATTCTCCCAGCAAAGACAAAACACCCATTCCAGAGCGATCGCCTGCCCGACTCTTAAATCTCAAATATTGGCAGATAAACAAAGACAATTACAGCTAAGTTTGCCTAAAGAACTTCTCCAAAAGGCTCCTTTCCTTCCCTGCTTCTTAAAGTGTCCCCACTGCTTTCTACAAAACATTTGCCATGCACATTTCCCTCCAGAGAGCAGAGGAGGGGTTGTAAAACTGGTTTACCGTGTCTAATTTTTGAAACCTTTTAACTGGTAACATGACTCAATGCCTACGACTGTCATCAGAAGGAATTTCTGGGAAATCAGCAGCAGTTTGCTCTGTTCTCAGCTGATTAGATGTTAAGCCAGTTTTCTAAACATCAGTTCTACTGCCCGGCACAGGGAACATACAAAGATATATTCCCGTTCAGCCTGGAAGCTTGTCTAAGGTCATTCGTGCAAATCATTCCTTGACAGCAAACGCAAGGGACCTGTGTGACAGTAAATGCAACTGTTGTGGGTGTACACTAATATTTCAGATATATGTTTCCTGTTGAAAACTGGAAATTTCATCTGGCTTCATCCCATGAAAGCTCTGTAATCAGGAAAATGGCAACAGAATCTCCTTCTCCTCCAGAGCCATGTTACGGCAGGCGTTAGTGCTGTTCAGGGGACTTACATTGTGTTTATGGCAGAAGTTCACAGCTTGGAGGGTCTGCCAGGTTATGCTCTTCACTAGATGCTCCGGCACCCTGTTTTAAAAAAGCACATTTTTATTTTGGCCATTAAAAATAACTTAGCTATTACAGGAAAAAGGAAGAGGAGGCCTTTGAGTGCTAACGCTGTACAGGGATCTCTGAGCAAAACCACCAGGGACCAAGTCAGAAAACTCAGAGAAAAAACACTAGGTGCATTTTCTTGCTATAAATAAGTTACAAGAAATACCTAACAACCCTCAGTTCGTTGATCTTCCACTGCAGGGACCCAGTCAGGCTGGGCTGCTGATGGTGGAGACTGTACCCCTTCCTGTGTTTCACAGCTGAGGCTGAGCTCTGCTGGCACCTCCCTGCAGAAAGCAATGCTCTCCTGCGAGGTTAGCATTCAAGCGTCGCAGGAGCATCAAAGGGAACGTCAACACCACTTCCAAATCCAGTCAGTGCAACAAGATACAAGGATTTATGGCAGCTATGAGCACGCCAGAGGGTCTGGTACCACTCAGTCACCACCCGCATGAGGCCTGCCAGCTGGTGACCACACATCACTGCATGCAAGTCCATGTCAAATCCTGTTTTGTGGCTGTGCTTAGTATCCACGCTTCCTGGCAATGCCTCCTTGCAGGCATTTCTGCCTCTGCAACTGCTCAGGGAGTTGGAGGTGGTGGAGCATCCGTGGTACAGATGCATGCTCTGACTTGCAATGCTGTCATATCATTGATTGTCCAGAGTAGAGAGGTGACCAAAATGGGACAGGGAAGGATGGTCCTACAAGAGTATAAAGCTCTACTTTGGTTTGCATCTCCTCTCCTTCCCTCCAACGGCTGGCAAACACTTCAGAGAAAGAAAACCTCTGTTAAAGATCCAGCCTCCTCTCCTCTTTCGGTTACTGAGCAACAGTTCTTAAACTTCCGTGGCTGTCAGCCAAGGCCTTGTGCTGACACCGCTGCTGCAGTGCTGGAGTCTCCTTGCAGAAACATCCTGGACTGATGAGAGTGCTGCACTGACAGCCTGACGAGGGGATGAGGCTGGTCAAATGACCTGGAAACATGGTGCAAAGAGGCGTGTGCCCACCCATCCTAATCCTGACCACAAAAGACTTGACCATCTGCCATAGCAAAGATCAAAAGCAAAGTATGCAACCAGGCGTTACATGTCCCTTCACACTGGAGTTGTTCTGATGAATAGAAAGCAAATGTGAAGTATTTTCTTCAAAGAGGGTTATCCATCCTCTCTTCAGATTGCAGGTGAACAGGTTCAAACCGGGGTGAAAGCTGCTCACCAGCTCACAAAGCCGTTTGCTATCAGCGTGCTCCATTCTCCTTCTAGAGCTCCACGTCAGGGAGAAAGAGAATAACAGGCTCCTGTTTACTCAACCCCCAATTAGTCTCCCGCAGGCAATTCATTTAGCTCCAGGCCTGTAAAATGATTTATGAACTTTTGCTTAGCATGTCCACAGCACCGAGTCACTGTGAATAATTAGGGACAATGTATTTAGTGGGAGTGCCATTTATAATGTGTCAAAAGAACAAACCCTGTCCTGGAGAACGTTCCTTCTGCCCGTGTAGCTCACGCTTTGTGCAAGCGCCTGTTTAAAGAAGAGGGTATCTGACCTGGGAGCTCACGGAGGCTGTGCAGAGAGGTGCAGGCACAGCTCCTGGTAACTCCTGCCAACCAACACACCCCTTAGCGCAGCAGCACGGCTAGAAGTCACTGGTCTGCCATGCAGGTCATCAGTGACATCGTTACGGACTGTATATTTGGGTGCTCAGCGACACTGCCCCGGTGCCCACAGCCTGGGTTTGCACAGCCTCCCACGGTGATGTGCGACACACCTGGGGAGCAGCAGGGAGGGCGGCATAGAATCACAGAATCGTTAAGGTTGGAAAAGACCCTTAAGATCATCGAGTCCAACCGTTAACCCAGCACTGCCAAGGCCACCACTAAACCATGGCCCTCAGCACCACATCTCCCCGGCTTTTAAATACCTCCAGGGATGGGGACCCAGCCACTGCCCTGCATGCCCCCAGCAGCCCTAACCTCTTTGCAGCGAGACACCAGATGCTCCCAGGCCACTCAGGAGCAGCCAAAATCACCCAAACGCTCAGGCTCAGCGCTCCGGTCTCCTTGGTGAGCAGCACTGTGCAGGAGCGCACCCAGGCTCACACGCAGTTCTTGTGGACGTCATTGCTAAACCACAGTAACAGAGCAAGTCCTGGGCACTGGGCTGAGAAACCTCTCCGGTAATTACTGAAATTCCTCTGAAAACTGCAGAGCAGTAACAACATAGACACCCACTGACTCCTCTGCTCAAAGCTCCCAGTGAGAGACAGGCCACTCACCCCCGGGGGTGCTTGTCCAGCTCGTGGAGAACTGTGTGGTCGCAGTATTCGAAGACCAGATGCAGCTTCCGCTTCCTCCGGAACACTTCCAGCAGGTTCACCAGGTTGGGGTGTTTCAGTTGCTGTAACACACGGCGGATGGACAGGTTAGGTACTGCAGGGGGGAGTGAGGTAAAGGTGGGGGGACTGCTTTTGTCCACAAGGGTCTCAATTCCTTAAGCTGAAACCTTTTACACAAGCACAACACAACGTGAAGAAGGAGCTCAGCTACAGCTCAGCCTGTGGTGTAGTTATTTTAGGAACTGACCGTGGGCTGCAAGTCAGCCTGGCTTCAGTGAGTGCCTCTTAGAAAAGATGCTCATAGATAAAGAATTCATCACGGTGCCCACAGCTATTCCGGCAGCGCTCTTCATTGTACGCATCTGGCCCTTGACTACACCACAATGAAAAGCAGCTCTCCCTGGAGAACAGCTTGGGAAATCACACACGGTAAGAGCCTGTAGCAGGCAAATACACATTTAGGAGAAACCAAGACCTCCTCTGATAAACAGGAGTAAAGGACACGGTCTCAGCTTCACCAGCTTATTGTCAGAATCTGGACGGGTTAATTAGGAGAATTTTTATTGCTGCTTCTTCCTCATCCTCGCAGTCCTCTTCATGCGCTCGTACCAGGGCTTCCTCTCCTGGGGAGCTCAGACAGCTTCTTACCACACGTGAAGCCTGAGCACAGCAGGGTTATTCGAATGCACCTTGCACGAGGTGAGGCTGGACACCATCGGAGCTTCTCATTTCCTATTCTTTTGCCCACATTTTGGGGGAGGGCCGGGAGAGGGCTTGAGCCAAGGGGCACAACACAGTGTTCAGAAAAGGAAACAAAGAAAAGCCAGACCCAACTCAGGAATGTAATTTCTTTTCAGATGACTCATGGCACCATCCCTTCTGCTTGCAGGGCCCGTATCCACGAGGGCTTTGCCTGACCGAGGCTTTAGAACAAACACATTTCTAAGCAAGGAGGCTGGAAAGGGCATTGCCTAGGAGTTATGCTAACTCCATCTTCTAAGGCGCCTCTAAGCCTCCTGGAAAAGCCTGCAAAGGAGAAGGAAGCGGAGAGTCAAGACCAGAGAAAACTGTAAGGGGCCTCAACTGAGGAATGCAGCTGTGTGGGGAAGCAGCCAGTGAACCCCAAGGTGAAGGATCACTGAAATCCACGACTTGAACCCTGGGGTTAACCAGTGAGCTTCAGTAAAGGAGCAGGTCAGTAGAAGACCCTTACCATACCTCATTGCCAGCCCGTCACGAGTGGGAGGGACATGGCAGGGGCCATTTCAGTGCTCCGACGGGCACACTGTGGGCCCCTTTGCAAAACGTAACTTTATTCAAGCATGTCACTGTAAAAGTTCCTTGTAGAGACCTTCCAGGGAGCTCACTGCCTCTGGGGGACATCATTATACCGAACCCAAACTATACTGAGCCCATCTGCCAACACACAGGGTCCCCGTTAGTGTGCCTTGTGGCTATTCCAGTCCTGCAAACTGGCAGCAAGGAGCTGATCTTTCTAAACAGCACCTCTCACCACATACATGTCTTGTTCCTTCAATCCTGCCCACGCCATGTAAACCATCTGCCAGCATCAAAGACCTTCGTACTCGTCTGGATCAAGCTTAGGTTACAACCAAGATCTTCTGACCACCTCCTCAGTCCTGCACGGTGAGTACCTGTACGCCAAGCACCCTCCCTGTCTAGCACCCAACAGTGTCAGCAGGGGCTAACCGTCAGCGAAACCCTCTCTGCCCTGGCCGTGTCTCCTGACCTCGTATAACGGACAGATTTTCTCTGCGCACCCTCAGTTCCCATGGCAGGGCTGCTAATGAAAGTATTAAACCACAAAGGAAGAGGCTTGTAACACCTCTCAAGCTTGGTATTTATCTAGTAGCATCTCTATTCTCGTCACTTCCTTATCCACTTTGCAAAAGATGATCAGAAACAGAGAACGGCCTGCAAGACTGCTGAAAATCCCAGCAGTGACAGCGATTCTCCCAGGAATCGTGTGCATACCATGCCACCCATCCCGTTAAGCATATCCACATCGAGCAAAGTACCTACTTGCCACGGGCACGTTAGGCAAAGCCCAGTCTACCAGTTCAGACGCCACCACAAAATCCAGATACCTGCCGTGGCTCTGGTACGGCCCCTTCCCTCACCAGTCAAGCAGCTCCCACTAGACTGCGCAAAGTGGATCCCTCCCTTTCCATGCACTCGGTGTGTCGGCGTATTATGTTCTTGGAGATCAGCGATAACAGAGATACCTGAGAGCAAGCTGGGCCTCCGGCAACTATGCTGGGTAACAGGCGCCCGATTCCTCTGCTGCTCTCAGCAGATCTGCCTGCCAGCACGGACAAACTGCTGGGCACGGCCGAGGCTGCCAGCGGGAAGGAGGCAGATGAGACAATCTCTGCAGTGCTTAGATTCCACTTTCAGAGGCAGGTAAGGACGAAATAACTGCCAACTGACTGTAAAGCAAGAAGCAAGTTAAATCGACAATAATCGATTGAGATCTCTGGAAAACCTCTGGCGGTTACAGGCTGGTTGTACCAGTCAGCCTTCAGGAGCGACTTTCACAGGAGAGGCCGTGCCCGGCAGTCTGTCCTGCCCATCCTCGCGGGTGCATGGAGCCGGGGCTTCTGGAGAGAGTGAGCTGGGGCTTGGAAGCACGAGGTCTAGCGGAGTCAGGGACGCTGCGAGGGGACACAGCTGTGTGAACAAGCTCTTGCACACGCAAGAATGGGTTAACCTGCCCGTGCGAGGCCTGGAGAGGGTCCCCTGGGAGCAGTCCCGCCATGGCATCTCCCCGCCCCTTGCTCACGGCCATTCTCCACGGTCGGGGCGCTCCAGGCGGTCAGGTTCACTGGGCCAACGTCTCTTGTGCACACAGACGTGCACGCAAAGCCACCGTAAATCTGCCAGTGACCCTAACGACGTCCCAGTCTGGTGGCGCGGCGTTTCAGAGGGCAGTTTCCAAGGCTATCAATGCTGCCGGTGGCCAGCTGGTGCGGGATGGGCTTCCCCTCCCTGCCCCCTGCTTGGGTGACAAGGCCACGTGTCGCCTTCTGTGTACAGGCCAGATGTCCTGCATGGGCTTTCCCCCGAAGTTATAAATGCTCCCGTGCTGAGGTGATAGCGAGTATTTTCTGTTCTGTATATGAACACAGCCTTGCGTTGCGTTTTTCTCTCATCTTTGCAATGTCAGAGCTAAGAGCTGTGCCAGCCTCCACACGAAGGTTGGGGAGACAATACCCTTCTGGAAACAGCAGGCCTCGGGTTTCCACCGCCACGGGTGGGCTTCACACGGAGACTCGCTCTGTTTCCATCTATTTCCAGCCTTTCCTATGGAATCGGGATCACGCAGAGCCTTTCAAGGCTCTGCATACCGCCCCGCTCTCCCACCCCACCTCCCATGGCTCCTGGCCATATAAAGCCCTTTGTCTACAAGGTATTTACTGCGCAGAATAATAATTTATCAGGCCCTACGTTTTTTACTGACGAAACACAATCCCACTACATCTTCGACAAACACTTAGTTCTTGCCTAAGCCAGGAAATACCTCAACAAACAAACAAACTGTTACTATTTACAGAGAAAAAGTTGAAAAGACAGGCAAGCAGGTCTGCACTTGTTAAAATCGACAGCGCCCTGACACAGACCCCGCCGTGGCTAGCTGCAGTGCTGTCGGCTTTGCACCCCTAAGGGCGATGCTTTTACCACCTGCATCACAAGTGACTTCTGCAATGATTATTTTCCTTTTCAGATCTTTAATACCATTTAAATCTTAATGCATCTCCAGCATCGTTTACTAAAATGATACAGCTACATGTCATCTGCTTCAGACAGGAGAAAAACTTAGGCTGCTTCTCCCCAAAATCTAACTGAAAAATAAATGTTTTTTCCCTAGATGATGGCTCTTCTAGGATGGCATCCAGGCTTATTCTGCCTCTTTCTGCAGCGGGCAGAGAATCAGGCTTTCCTATTCCTTTGCCAATAACATTTACAACACTTATTTATACATGAATACTCAACGAAAGACAAGCTGATAGCACAAAAGAGATTTGGGGAAAGGAAGTATCAGAAATACCACAACCTGCTGAAATTTTGCACATAATTGCAAATCTGAAAGTTATTTGGTTCCCAGCAAGCAAACGAAGGCAAGTTCAGGGGAAGGAAGGCTGAGCACAATGAGGCTCGACTGCTGCTACACAAACACCGACCGGCAGCGAAGCCCGTGAACGGTGTCGCGCAGAAATCAGAGACCAAGGGACTATGAACTTGGGGAAAGAAGCTTTAAATAAAATGGAACATCTTTCTCTGCAGATTTCCATAGGGTTTTGCTAACTCCAAAGTCCTAAACCACTGATTGTCTACAAGAATGCATCGCGTCTGGTCTGAATGGCACGTTTCTTGTAAAAAGGAGTCCTATTGGAAGTCATTATTTTAAAATTTCTAATAAGCCAATACGCTGTTAATACGGTTCTTTAATCGGTTCAGTGTTTTAAAGCTATGGCTCTTCTGCACGGAAAAGAGAAAGCTGACGATGGGGAGAAGATGGAGGTGTATAAAACCATGAGTACCCCGGAGAGAGTGAAAAGGGAACAACTCTCTCCGCTTCTTGTAACACACAACTGAGGGAGGCGTACGCCATCACCCAGCAGCAAGTTTATAACAAATAAAAGGAAATATTTTTCACACAACACATTGCTAAAGTCGTGGCACTCACTGCCTCAGGATACTATGGAGACCAAATGGATACACTGGTTCGAAAAGAGATGGGACAAACTCCCAACGGTCTGCGGGTGTCTGCTAAGCATGAAGCACTGGGTACAACCTCTGGCTCGAGAAACTTTGCCCAGAAGCTGCGTGAAAGGAAACCTTATCCCATCCTCTCCCTCTTTCTCCTGGGTTTCTCCTCATTTCTGCATGCTTGATGGACCTGGGGTGCGACTATTCCTATTTTCATCAAGAAAATAAACACAGAGGCTGAATGAGCGACCCACTTCTATGTGAGGATGAGCTCTCACACAGAAGTCAAGAAAGAACCAGCAAAGACAAGGTGCTGCCGTGGTTCGCAGGTGCCGGCTCTGCGGTCGCTTCCACACGCGAATGCCCCTGAGCCGACGCAGCCCCCGGCACTCGATGCACGGCTCAGTCCCGCCTGCACATCGGGCTCTGACGGCGTGGATCCCCGGGGGCTCAGAAGGGGCGTCTGAAGGAGGAGCTGGGGCAGGTTATAAAGCAGGGAGCCGGGAGAGCTGCGTCCCGTGGCTGTCCCCCACCTCGTGCCGTCTAGGATCGCTTTTGGCTCACGTGCTTTACACCAGCTCCAGTGATCCTCGGCTCTGGGGGAACCTCCTGGGCGCAGCGGGGGCTGCTGCCGGCCGGCCCGTTACACGTGGTGCCAGCCCCCTCTCTAAGGGGCCCAGCCATGACTTTGTTGATGCTCCTCCACCACCCACGCAGGGGAAATCTACAGGCGCCCCGCAGCTTGCTCTGTGCCGGCTCTCAGCCCCCACCTACATCGGCTTTGACGTGGGACAGCCTGCGCTGCGGAGGATCACCTCCATCCCAAGGCCCGTCCATCCCTGCCCAAAGGGACTTCTTCCACCCGCTCCGGCTTTCTCCCAGGGAAACTGACTGAACCGGTCACTTTTCAGACCGCTGCCTCACGCCCCATCGCCTCCATTCTCCTCTCCCTGTCTCCTCACGATGCCCCATCTCCTCGCTTCTCCCCTCACGATGCCCCATCTCCTCGCTTCTCCCCTCACGACACGCCATCTCCCCACGGCTCCCCTCACGCCCCATCTCCTCACGACGCCCCATCCCCTCACGACGCCCCATCCCCTCACGACGCCCGTCTCCTCCCGCCCCTTCCCCTGGCAGCTCCCTCAGGGCTCCCCAGGCTCCCTGCCCGCGGCACCGGGCTCGCCACGGCGGGGCACAGCCCGCCGGCGCCCCACGGCAGCCGGCCCGGGAGGGAGCGGTGCCGGTGGCGGCGGAGCCCACCCGCCCCGGGCGCCCCCGAGGCGGCGGGCGGGGAGCGGAGAGCCAGCGGGGCCGGGACCCGCCCGCCGCCCACCTTCAGCATGCGGATCTCCCGCAGGGCGATCTTCCTGATCACCGGGTCCTCCTCGGACTCCAGGAACTTCTTAATGGCCACGATCTGACCCGTGTCCTTGTTGCGGCACTTGAAGACGACGCCGTAGGAGCCCTCCCCGACCTTGCCCAGCTTCTCGTACCGCTCCATGGCGCCGGGCCGCCCCGCCGCTGCTCCCTCGCCTCGGAGCGCCGCGGCTGCGGCCGGGCCGGGGCGGGCCCTCGGGGCGGGGGGGTCTCCCCGGCGGGGGACGGCCTTTGCCCGGCGTCTGTCGCCAGGGCGGCGGAGGAGGAGCCGCCGCCGGGGACCCCAAAAGCAGCCGGGGCGGCCCCCGGGGAGGGGCGGGCTCCCCATGGGCGCTGACGGGGCCAGACGCACCCCGGGGGCGCCGAGCCGCCCGCCCCCACCCGCGTTTTGTCTTTCCCCGTCTCCAGCGCTCCGCTTTGCCGTGGGGGTCTCTGGTTTTCCCTCCGTTTCCCCGCAGGGTGGGAGGCAGAGGGCACGGCCTCCCCCGAGCTCGGCAGGCTCCCACCGGCACCCACCGCCCTCTCCTCCGGCGCCCGGGCCCCTCGGCAGCGGCGGGGAGGAGGCGCGGCCGTTCCCGGGGCCTGGAGGCCTCGGAGCCTGCTCGGGGCGAGGGGGCTGCGTACTGGGGAGGCCCGGGCATCGCTTCCAGTGCTGGCACAGACGCAGAGGGTTTGTTTACTGGCGATGGCGTTGTCCGAAGGCACATTCACAAACCCCCCCTTTCTCCCTGCCTCAGCACGCCCCTGGAGATCCAGGGTACAGATGGACCCAGGGCTGAACCACTTGCAGCACGCAGACGGCCAACGTGCAAGAGCGAGGCTTGTATAAACCGCTCCGGATCCTGCTGCGTCCCGGGTGGAGCGTCCAGTGCTCCCGTTCACGTTCTCTTTTTCTAAGCAACCCTCCTTTAGAGCCCACCAGCCACCTTGCTCTCTGGTGCTGGGTGGCACGAAGCTGGAAAGCAGTTGCCACTGCTATTCCGATTTCCCTTTCCCCCGTCGATCCGCTGGACGCGGGAGGCGTCGCGTGGCTCCCAGGCAGGCTGCAGGACGGAGGAGAGCGGCCAACCCTGGATCAGGCCAACCCTGGATCGAAACCCGGAGCCCAGCGTACTCCCTTCGAGCTACGTCCGATAACGTATTGTTCCCAGCAAGTCCACCACACCACATCTAGGTATCAAATAAAGCATAGTTTATTTGGCATAGGCTGAAATGAACTGCAACAGAAATTTAGGTCGAACAAAGCCTAGTTACACCAACTGGAAGGAGTGCAGTTAGAGCCTCGGTTACAATCTAATGACTAAACAAGGTAAAAAGTACATTTCAGAAAGCCCCCCAGTCCTGTCCTTCTCGTTCAGAGAGACAGCGGCTCACCGATGCGTTGTACCTCTCCCTTCTAAAGAGCTGTCATCACAATTACAGTTGTCTTTTTCAGTCGCAGTGGATTTGGTTAGGAAATCAAAAGAGACTGATCTACAGGCTGCTCTTCAAACACCGTACTTCAAAGAGCACTGGGAGCCTGTTTTAAGGCTTTCAAGTCGAATACATGAACCTTGTGCATCAAATAACTAATACTTTGATACCTGTCGGAAGAGCAATGAGGAAGCGAGCAAGCTTTTGCTTCATAAACTCCAAACCCACACGCTAGGCCGCCTCAACCCTGGCTGAAATGTCACAAACCCGCAGAGATACCGACAATACCGGACGAACTGGAACAGGCTAACAAATGCAAACTGTACCCGTCAGTCGCCGAGACTATGAATCAGGCAAACCCGCTGTGCTCTACCCTGCTCAGAGTAAGCAGGGAGGTTTTACACAGGGAAACAGCATCGTGCAGATCATGCCAAAAACGCCACTGTCTATAGAACCAGACCGGACAAAGCATTTCAGAATACGCCGTTAGAAATGCTTGAACAGCTAAAAAAGGTTTGGTTAAACGAGGACTTTCCTAGGTTCATTTTTTATGGTTCAGCAAATCACCAGTCATCCATGTCATCCAAAGAAAAATACTTTCAGTTCATTATGGTGGCATGACATTGTCATGACCTAACAGTTATTTACTCCAGTTACTCCCCATAAATATTCATATTTTATTTACAGATTTCTCTAGTCTTTTAGAGATCTTCTTGAAGTGTTTTCAAAGATGAAGCCAAAACTACCTTCTGCAGCGAATGAGGTAAATTAAGTGAAAGCGTTTGCTCTACATCATCTACACCTGGTGCTTCACTTGGCCTGCATTTTCGTTTTAACGCCTGTGCAGACTAGGAGTTACACCATCTGAGGGTTAATCACCACTCACTGTTACCTATGGAGAAGTAATTTCAGTTCTAGAGAGCTCGGCTTCTTTAAAACACAAAAATTACACGTCCCTCTTTTAATACTGCTGACCCAATTACAGCCGATGTGAACCGGTTTTTAAGTTTTCTCTGTACACTCACTATTTATTAAACTTCGATACAGTTTCAGAACTGAAAAGCTTGACTTGGTTTAAATATCAAGTCAATAACGAGAATTAGTTTTGAATGACAACGCTAAGTGGATAAAATGCTAAATTACGTGCAAGTCTATTTTTCCTTCCAGGCCTTCAGAACAACGTAAAACTCCGGCCGTACCTGGTAACGACCAGGCGTTACCGAGTCCCCGCGTGTGCCGGGTTAATTCCGTCAACGTTAAATTATGAATCGCGTAGCCTGATGCCTCGGCGGACAACCCGGCGCCCCGCTCCTCAGGTTGCGAGTTAAAGATCGAACCCCGCCGGCCCCGCAGAGCCGGCGGGCAGGCCGAGCCCTCGTAACACACTTACCTTTACCGCGTTAGCAAAACGACGCCTGAAGCGTCTAACCTGTCTGTCGTGGGGTAGCGGATCGCAGAAATCGAGCGGGCAGCAGCATGCTGTAGCATTTCGTTCAACAACCCCTCAATTCCGATGTTTATGAACTGCTACTGCATCTGCCTATGGACTGTGTACTGAGATCAAAGCTAGCAGGTTAACGTGAGGTAGTAAAACCAGATGCTATCCTGTCGTCAGTCTATATTTATATTTAACGGTACCTCGAGAATTGCAATTAATGAGGAAGACAAAAGGAACCGATGTGACTCTTTAATGGAGAAATAAAAAGAAAAGAAAAATGCAGGTGACAAAACAGGGAAAGGGAAAAGGTGATCGAAAGCTTTGCTATAGAATACTGGTTCTTATCATGTTTATTTATACCACACAGCTGGGGAAAGAGCCCTTTCCGAACGGCTGGCTGGCTGACAAGAGCCGGAGGGCTGTGCCAACCGAAACGCTCCTAAGCTCCGCTATCGCTATAGGCTCCCCTCCGGAACAGCATAAATAAACTATACGTCACGGGCAGTTTGATACATGATACTTTCATTCATTAAGGATGATGACCAGGTACAATTTCCATTTCACGCCACAAGGCTTATCCCTAATTTATGAAAATAAAGCATATATATTTTGTACATTTTTATATATATATAAACATATATATATATAAAAAATACACACTGCCGGTCAACTTAACACACATGCGCACATGCACGCACACACACGCGTATATTGTACACACCCACCCAGTAGCAACATGTCCGATATCAATATTATATTTTGTGTACGCACACCCTACATCTAGTAGTAAATAAGAAAATCCCTTTTATGGCAATTCTGCAGGCAAAAAAATCAATACAAAATACTTTGTTGTACAAAACCGCATTTTTACAAGATCAACCGACATCGTAACATACCCCTCAGTAATGCACTACATCCCTACAGGAAAAAAGAATAATCAAATCTTTATACAATTGTAAAAAAAAATTGTAAGCTGCTCTGCAACCTTCCTTTGCTAAAAGTTAGACACATTACACCATTCTAGCAGCAGATTAATAAATAAGGATTAAATAGTCTATTATACAGAGCCATACTGAATGGCAGATTTAAAACCAAAAAGCTTTGCAGATACTTTCACTTCCTACACAAATCTTTTTTATTAAGACTCAGTATAAAACAGGGAAACAGCCAGCACTGTATCTATATCTACAGAATATAAGGAAAATCCAAGGGAAGTAAAATATTTAACAGTTTATGGCACCTTTACTGCAAAACGGTTTTTAAAGGCTCTGTTTCCCTATAACTAATGAGTAAAGGGCTACTTATCTCAGCTTTTATTAAGCAAACTCGATATAACCAACCACACAGTGGCAAGAGACAGAACCAGCTGTTCCCAGCTGCAAAAATGTATTGATTTCCACCCTAAAACAACATCATTTAAGTGTCAAGAAAAGAAACAGTAAGTCACAGTCCCGCTTGCACTGAGTTTCCTAATGCTTCTCCGTTCCTCGTCTGGCAAATTCACTGTTATTTGCGTTAGGTTACTGTTGCTTAGTAACTATTTTCGTGTCCAGCCAAGATGTAGAGATTGCTGTGTGCGGTCGGGTTTTCCGTCGGCCTGCTCTCTAACACTACCACTCTGCAATCAAACACAGACAGAGCCCAAAATGGTTAGTGGCAAAACACGAAGCATGCGGTGTAACTACCGAGGAGGAACAAACGCGTTGCTCGCAGGTTTCTACAGATGGGAGGGATATAGGTTCTCCAAAATATCTCGGGTATTTTATTCTTTACATCGGTTACCTCATTTTCCAGCATCGCTTCTGATAAACACACTGAAGCGGACTATACGAGGAACAGAGGACTAGAAGCAGCTTCTTGAACCAGAATCTGCCCCTCTCAACCACAGGCATGTGCAACGCGTTACAAACCTCTTGCGAACCGGCATCTTCCACCTCGGAATCAGCTATGTCCTCTGCTTCTGTCGGGAGGTTGTCTCAGAGCCAGAGCGTTGCGAGGAGGCGCGACCCTCCTGTCGTCTGCAGCCCTACATCTGCTCCTACATCTTGCGATAAGCATCGGCACTAACCTAAACAGTTCTCCTCCCTTCTGAATATTTATCGGCTGATGGGTTCACAGGGAACACTCAACCCCATCTCAGCCTTTGTCCTGCTGGATCATGTTCCTGTAGGCTCCTCTGGAAAACCTGTCTCTCCCTGGCTTGGATTGCTGTCTTCTACACATCTGTCCCATGCTGAACCTCAACAATCATCGCAGCAGCTGATACGGTTGGGCCTTTGATCTCCCCTCTCCCTTCCAACTGCTTAGCTCCTGCATTTCTCTGCACCGGTTCCTGGGACGATATCCTGTCATGTTTAACATTAAGCTTCTCTCCGCTTTTTGTTTTCTACCTGTGTATCAAATAAGCCAAACGTTGAACTGTGCGTTAAGATTCCTCAGAGGGAGCCCGTCTCGGGCGAGCACTGCCCACGCTCCCCTCCCGGGCCACGTTCCTCGGAGAGTTTTCAAATTAAGCCTCACTCTTAACAGCCGCTGTCCCTGGTCTTCACTGCTGCAACGCGTAGTTCTGAAGTGACCCAAGCCAAAAAGGTGCTACCGCATCTCATTCGCTTGAATGGCAGAAAAGACTCCTGCTCCATTTGTAGAGATGGAAAAATACAAAACGAAGGATTTGGCAGTTCAGTGAGATCAGAATGGAAGAAAACGGCTTCTCTGCAAAACTGCATGCAGCAGAAGGACCTTATCTCCAACCCCCAAAAGTGCTTTGTACTAAGTTGTTATTCAGATATGCACGTCTTCTGTAAAAGTGCAAGCTGAACCAGGTGAGACGCTGCTTCCCATCCCTCTGTGTGGTTAGGATGCTCCTGTGCTCACCAGTCCAACACAGAAAACCGAGCCATTTAAAGGTACCACTTCCAGTACGCAAGAAAGATTCGCTGATGGTGGCACAGCACATAGCTGGACTAATACGTACGGCATCTGGACCGCGGCGGACCTTAGCAAAAGCTCATTCTTGCAATAAAATGCCCCCGGCTCTGCTGGGAGTGCCAGGGAGGGAAATTACCACTGCCTGTCTGCACAAGGGGATAGCAGACAGAAAAGGCAGAGTATGCGTTATCAGAGGTTGCACCGTGCTTATATTTTTGAGATCTCAGAGTCAGCAGCGGCAAGGATCCTCAATTCCAGCCGCAGGGATCGAGGACAGGGGGTGATGCAGGTGCGAAGCAAAGACTTCAGCTGGTTCTTGTTCAGGCTACCTTCGGCTGGGGCTGCACGGCTAGAAGGCGCGTCCCCTGGGTGGTGAATAGGGGATCCCTCTCTGGAGGGTGCACCGGATAAAATTGAAGAAGGTGCCGCGAACCAACGCAGCCTCAGGGAAGGCCACCCTGACAGAAACACCACTGGCCCTCCAAGTCATGGGGGTTGGGCAGGAGGCCAACTACCTCCTCCCGGAAAAAAAAATAAAAAGTTGCAGAAACGACGAGCATCAATTTTCGGAGATGAAGAAAATCAGTAATGAAGTGAGGAGGAGGAGATGGAACTGGGTCGGTCATGTCTTGAGGAAAAAACCAACAGAAGACTGCGCTGTGGCCCTTGGGTGACTCCAGAGCACGCAGCCGCAGACCGATGGAAGTGGAAGAACGATGTTCGCGCCTTGTGTGCCTCCTGGCACTGAGAGAATTCAGATTCAGATTCAGATTGTTCAGGCTACCCCTTCCTCTTCAAAAGAGCGAGCGCGCTCTCACTCTCTTTCTGGACTGGGGATCCAGGAACGTGAGTGCATGAAATTATGGATTACTCACGGAAAGCGAGTCAGAGCCAGGCTTCCCAAAGGCCAAAGGAGGGAGCAGAATATCAGGGATTAGAACTGATTTCTTGACTCATTACTGTCTACTTCTACCTTTAGCGCTCTGGCTACCTGAGAAACCACAAGTACACACGTCCAAATCCGGAGACTGGGGCGGCTTCTGCTAAGGTTTCAAACCTGGAGGCAGCTGCAGCTCCTCCCAGCCTCCGTAGCTGAAAGGAATCATCTGGGTGTTATGGGTAAGGGGTGAATTGAGACAACTGTGCATTAAAACCTGTACGCGATCTAGTTTGCTCTGCTATTTCCAGACCTCAAGGTCCAGAGCAGTGAAGATTATTTTTAAGTAACTAGCTGCCAAGATAATGCACCAGTTCACCAGGAAAATCCCAGCCAGAAGCCGGCTTTTCCAGAAGTGCGCTGGGCACCCTGCTTACCCCATGCCAAAGGCGGCCCTCATCTCTCCCTGCGGCTTATCTCCTCACACTGTATTTCTACACGCTTGCGTTTGTGTTCACACCTCTGTCTCTGCAGGGGAAAGTGGGGGAGGTCACAGGGGCTCTTAGTAATAATTTTGGACGCAGATGCGATCACTAATTAAATTTTTGGCTATTGCAGGCAGAAACAGCGTTACTGCCTCCCCCAGGACTGCCTACAGATAGATCTGCGGTGGGCTGGAAGCCAGTTCCAGCTGGAAGCTAGAAAGCTGGTTTAAATAAAATAAAAGATTTATGTTTCTTCAAGGTGATTACCTGTCTGATCCCAGTAAACGGAAAACCCTGGTTTCATCTGATATCTCTTGGGTAACCTGTAGAAAAATGGAGACGTTTAGATCCATTTCAGTGGCAAAATGGAATTTATTGGTCTGAGTTGGAAGGAAAAAAAAAAAAAGATCAGTCTCTTCAAAAATTCAAACACAATTTAGTGCAAATTACAGAACTGAGTCAGATAAACTGATGCTAAGCAAAAAAAGAGTTTGAAATTTCATAAAACACAACTTATTTTAAATAATTTTTGTATTGTAGACTGTTATCAGTCTAGATGACTTAGTGGCAGAGATGGAGTATGTTGATCAAATCTTTGTCAGCAGAGCCTGACTAGGCTTCCCTTCAGTTTCACCATCAAAAAGGACAAGGTTTGGTTTTTTTTTTTTGGAAAAAAGGAGACTTTTTTAAAGGGACAGTTAAAAAAAAAGAAAAAAGAAAGAGTGTCTTTTTTTTTTTTAAAAAAGGGATGCTGCCAACTCAAGCTTTTCATCCAAGATCCAAGAAACCCAAATGGTGCTTACACCAGATCTGTACTGGCTCTGTGCAGAACCAGCTCAGGAGTCTCTGGCTGATATTCTTGGAAACGGAGCTGGCTAAAGCATGTGTGCAAGCTTTACCATGGGCAACATATGCAGGCAAGTCAGAGAAAGCAACCAGCAAGCAGAAGCAATGACAACATGGAGCACGAGCGCTATCACTAGGGAAGCAGCTAGAGGGGCCAAAGGATCAAGTGGTAAATAAGGAACAGGAAGAACTTAAACCTGGAGAGACTGGGAGATCACTTACTTCATCTGACTTAAAGCTCTTGCCCTGCATGCCATGTTTCCAGAAGGCCAGCACACTGTCTTGAAGGCACACTGCAAAGGAGAAACACAAAATCAGACCCGAGCATGGCTTATCGGAACCAGAGAAACCCGCGCTTCCCACCAGCAGCGGTAGCGGGAAGCGTGTGGAGAAAGTACGTGGTGAGACTTGGACTCCTGGTAGAAGAACCAAACTCCAAAATCGCTGTAGAAAAACTGGATTGAAATGACTCTTTGGATCCGAGACACGCATTACTTTTTAAAGTGCAATTCAACAATTCAAAACATACCACTCAGACATTCCCTGTTTGCCAGGACAAGACAGGCATCTCTGGTTTTTCCTTTTCTCCCTTTCACTTCTGTTCTCTGGATCTTTGTTTTCCTAATGATTCTGGAGAAAGCAGCAGGAAGCATATAAACATGCTGCCAACCAAAACACTGTGGGTTGCTGGAAATTACAGATCACTTGAGTTATTGTATTTACTTCAAAATAGATGCGAGTATGAAAAATGGGAGGAGTCTTCCGTTCAGGGCCACAGAGAGAACACAGAAAGCTACCAGCTCTGAATGATTTAATTACCAGACTGCTGAAAATAATGGATGAAGAGCCTGGTGTTCTTTAAGCAGTGTTACAGAAACATATTTTACACCGTGTTTTGTTTTCCTAAATCCTACTTGTTTTCCTTTACTATTCCTTCGAGTCACATTTTCTATCTGCTCAGTATTAGCCATGTCCTAAATACAGAGAACAAAGGCATTCAGCAGAATCCCGAGAGCAATGTTTGTCACAACAGCCTCAGACTAATCTCCACCTGCTACTCCCCACTCCACCCCGCAATCAGAGAAGGAGGAGTTGTTTCGTACTCTGAATTCCCAAGAGACCACTTGGAGCGTAAAGAACCGCTCACGTTATTTAATGTCAGCTGATGAGAGCAAGACTTTGGGATAAATGCTTCTGTCTATGAATTCCTTCAGAGTTCAAGGAAAAGGCAATGGTCGAGTCACGTTATGCATGTGTCAGCGGGAGATATCATATAATACAAGTACAGCAGTTAATTAGAACATGTCAGAATTTAGGGAAGAATCACAGGCTTGATTAAAAATATCTTCCTTCAGGACAGGTCTGACATGTCTAAATAGAGATGCTGTACGGAAGAATGTGCACGGCTTTACCGACTGCTATTAAAATACAAAATACCTACGTCAAGAATCTTCTTCTAAAGGGAAGGTGCCTGAGGAACCCAGAAACGCAAGTTGTACAGAACTGCTAACAAAAACAATTTGTGTCTTTACCGATTTTGATTCCAGAAAGAAGTTCAGTTTCTGAGATACGGAATTATTAAACTTACGTTAACGAGATACTTCTGAGAGCTTATTACAGCAGAAATACTTGCTTGACAATTACAACTGAAGTTTTAGAAGCAAGGCTGCTCTCCTCCAGTAGTCTAAAGACAGCAGCCTGTCCTCTAAGAATTAGATTCAAATACTGTTACCCTGACTGTTAAAAAATGGATGTGCTATCACTTAAATAAAATCTTAGCTTTTAGAAGACTAACACAAATTTATGCATTACTAAAACAGTTTTTCCTGCCCAAAGGTTTTTCTCGGTGCTATGGAAATGACCAGAAACTAGTCAGCTTCCCCCCCCCCAACCAAATCATGATACATCTTAGTTATAAAACAGAAATGACACCAGATGGAAACACGCACGGATTTGACGTGCTATCGGGCAACTGCCTTACCCTTACCTTCTTCAGCGTGTCAGCGGAGAGAAAGAGACAGCTCACAATATCCTGACACATGTAATTTTTAGTGTCAGACCTCACTGGGTGCACTAGACCAGCCTAGATTATTAAAAACCCTTCAACACTCATCCCTCTAAGGCCTTAGTCCTTGAGAGACAATAGCGAAGCAAATCACTTACCCACTGACTCAATGCAGAAATCAAAGCTCAGCTCGGAGGCCAATTTCTTGCTTGACTTCAATTTCCCTTGTAAATTCACAATTTTCACAAATTCTCAAGAAAAACAGAAAAACAAGTATTAAACCCCACTGCTGAAAAGGATTACTGATGTCTTTAAGCATGAAATACTCATTTCTTCTTTCAGGAATAAAAAAACACTCAAAGCTAACAGCTACAGTATTTGTCTAAAATGAATCCAAGAGCATCCTTCTCTCAAAATAAATATGCAAAACCTTCTTATACACTTTGTATGTCTTTAGACTCTACTAACAGCCTTCCTGCAAATAACAAACAGTGCAGAAATGTGAATTCAACATACAGGTCGGAAATTTGGGCAGACTAAGTCATTGCAAAGTTCCCACTGAGGCATTAACCTCTGATGCATGAGAGTTATGGTTATCATGACTGTGTACGATGGATTGTGAGCTATTTGTCCTGCTAGCACATGCAACAGGCAAACGTCACTTTTTCCAAGTGAATTTTGAAAATTTCCGATCGGCATATATTTGAATTCTGATCTGTGATGCTGCATTA
This sequence comes from Platalea leucorodia, assembly GCF_965183815.1. NCBI lineage: Eukaryota > Metazoa > Chordata > Aves > Pelecaniformes > Threskiornithidae > Platalea > Platalea leucorodia. The sequence goes on from NC_138829.1 coordinate 3,364,685, forward strand.
CATTTGATTTTGAAAAGAAACAAGAATGATACACACACATGAAGAGGGAAAGCGGAATCACAAGAGTCAAAATAAAACATCACTTATCTGAACTGTATCTGTTAGGAAATATTACAACACAAATTAGTAATGAAGGGAGAAAAATTAACTTGTGGTAGAGTTAAAATCAACAACTGTGGCAAAGCGGGTTTTGCAGGAGGTGTAAGTAAGTTGCCCAACAGAGGCATGTTACTTACTGTCCAGGCAGACTAGGACAGTGTCTCTTTCCAGCTGTGTGACATGAATGGCATCTAACTGCTGATTGCCTTGTGAAAAAAACAAACAAACAAACAAAATCAAACCAACAGATTATTTTATATCACATCATAAGGCTGATCTCAGCCTCCCCTTCCCTCAACCCCTCACCGATCGCTACAGCCTTTTCAGTATGCTACAAGCCTTTTGCAACCTACAATATTTGTTACTCTCTCAAATTTTTTTAAGGTTATATGATCCCAGAATGTTCTGGGACGAGTATAGGGCCTAAGGACAAACCCATCATTTCAAAGCATGTATTTAATATGAAAGCAGTACTGTTTATTGGCATAAAATACATTTTACGTTACTGTTCAGCACAGCAAGTCAGCTTCCTTCATGAAGGGGCACGATAATGAACAAAAGGAATCATCAAGGGAATCTTCGCTCCTAAAAAAATGCTCTTTTCCCATAAATCCACATCTGGAAAGATGACTGTGCTGATATTAAGCTAGATTTAATAGTTTTTCTAGTTTTTATTAATGAAGATCTTGGTACAGCTGCTAAAAAGCAGTATTTAAATGTAAAAAAGTATATCCAACAGAGCCAGCAGAGAAAAGCATCTGCAAGATATCAACTAGCTTTTGAAGATAAAACAAAATCTTCTACTTTATTAATAGCCAGCTGAAGATGACAAGCCTCCCCCGAGGGCTGGAGGACAGACAAGAACGCATTTATGTGAGTCTTTACACAGGAAAGAAGGGGAAAGAGGAGCAAGCCTGACCCCAGGAAAAAGCATGCAACCACAAACGAGAACCCAGTCAGCAGGGTCTGCATTACTATTTAAGGAAATCTATAAAATAAAAGACGTGTCTAAGAATGAAGTCGTTTAAGAAAGACAGTCTATACTGAAGTTGGCAGGTCATCGCAAGAAGAACCTGGGATCAGCTTCAATATGCTTTAGGCAGAGAAGCTGCATCATTTTGCCTAGCCTAAAGGGTTTCCAAATGACTTCTGAGGAAGGGATAGCCAACAGTTTCCAGACAATAAAACGGCTGCAAGACGGACCAACAGTCTTACCTGCACCAATTTCTGTAAACCACGAAGAAGCAGAGTTCAAGTTGATTGTCTCAAACTGAACTACCTGATTTGGTTCAGTACCCTTACTGATAGCTACGCAGACCATCGGGTACTCCTGCTCTGGTATCACCAGCATTTCAAACACATTCAAAGGGCTTGGCAAGGGAAAATCAAAGTGCTGGAAAAAAACCATAATAAGGCATTTGTAAAGTTTCCTTTTACCTTGGAAATCAGAAGCCTAAAATAACATGCACAAAGTATAAAAGATATAGAAGAATTTTTCGCTGCTAGTAGAGTGCTTTTTTAAGACAGCATGAGCTGTGACCAACATCATGTTGCGCAGAGGTATACGCTAGTCTGTTATTGCTAGTACTGGGCTCGATCCAACGCTTGACTGACTTCAGTCACAAGATTTTCTTAGTCAAAATGTGTCAAGCCAGATTTTCAAGTGCTCAGAACCCACAAATGGCACTTGCCTGGGATGTACTTTCCATTACAAATTCTGGAAAGGTTATTTCAACAAATGTGTAATGATTAAGCTTACATGTTCTAAACTAAAGTGCAACACTTACCTTTATTAACATGAATTTCTGCATTGGCTCATACCACTGTAGTAAAACAATTCCAGACTGCAATGCACCACACAGGTATTTATGTCCCGTGTATGGATTTCGTACTATATAAAATAAACAAAAAACAAAAAACAAAACAAAACAAAACATTTTAAGTCCAAGAAGTTCAATGCTTACTTGAAAAAAACTCTGCAGCTACCTTTACAAATATTTTAAGAAATAGTATCACTTTTCCACTGATAATGGCCTTCTGGCTTGCCATTCAAATATCCACAGTGATTAATATTGTGCTACATTCCAGACAATTCCAATTATAATTAATAACCACTTGCATTCCTTGAGTCCCAGTGCAAAGGCCACATGCTGAGTGGCCAGAAAAGCCCGAACACCTTCTTCCCGGGGCTGTGTGAGCAGGGGGAGTGAAAGGTCCAGGGCAAGTTGTGATTTAAATTAAAAAAATTCCCAAGCAGTGAAGATACCCCATAACTTCTTGTGAGCTTTGACAGCCCATGCAGTAATATGATGAAGGGCTTGGGGTTTGCTTTTTTAAGCTCAGCTGGATAAAAGACCAGCCTGACTTCAGGAGTCATTTGTAAATACGCCTACTGTAGACACTGTATATGAGCTAAATAGGATATCCAAGTTTGAAACTAGGTACTTTATACTCTGCTTAAGCATTTTTAAGAGTGTAAAGGTAAAATTTCACACAGCACTAGGGCCAGTTTTCAAAAGGACATGTATTCTGTAGGAAACCCAAGTCTTTCTGAAAGTCAGCGAAGCCAAAGACAAATCTGTAACTCCACAAGCTTTAACTCTTTTCTGGGCATTCAGAACTTGAGCGATGGCTTCACTCCTCCCCAGGCTAACATGATTTTTATTCATGTCCAGCCTGTTCTTTGTGGAAAATATTCTTTCCAAGTTAGCATAGCGAAAAGTTGGACCTGGGTCAAAGCTTGAGCCAAACTGACAGAGCAGAAAGGGTATTTGCGCACGTGCAACAAGTCTGGGATCCTGGAGCAAGCGTTACGCTCGCAGGCAGTCGGCAGGTCCCAGTAACCAGCTGGCTCGGGTGGCAGCCCGAAGCCAGTGATCCCAAACGTCGACTTGTTCCCCAGGAGCTTCAGCAGCTCTCAAAGAGTGTGCAACACCCGGCAGCTGTGTGCCACTGGCGTTCTCCAGGGCTCCCCTTGGGATTTTGCTCTGGAGAGCAACACTTTTAGGTTAAGAGCTGATATGAAAACCGCTTTTGCACTGAAAAGCATAAAGACCCCCACATTAATTAAAAGGAAAGCTACGCACCAGCTAGGCACAGCATTAAGAAATAATGTAGTCGTACTGTTTTCTGAACAATGAACTAACTATAAGTTTATTAAAAAGAAATGAGTTTAAGGCATGCCATGCCCAACGACAAAGGCCAGGAAAAAAACTGCAAAACTGAAGGCCTACTCACCTATACAGCATTTGTGGCATCCTTTTGTATCGGGGATCTTTGTCGTTAAGGCGAACTTCCTGGAATAACAATTATGAAAAAAGGCATCAACAAGAGATGCCGAAGGCCCTTCGTGCTACCAAATTCAACAGCACAAACAGTGTTTATGCGAATTTTCACTTGTTAATAATTGTCTGTAAGTGAAAGATTTGTACCTTGGTAATATTTTGTCAGGAAACCTATGGGTTTGAATATGAGCAGCTAATCCTGTTTTTTTGGCTTGTTCGAACAAAGCTATTAAATTATGGGAGTAGAGCTGGAATGTTTTCCCTGTAAGAGAGAAAAGCACAACTGATATCGCACCCATGCCTCCAGCAGAGAACTGCACATTTTAGAAAAACATATGTATAGAAAATTACCTTCTAGAGAAACGGAGCACGTGCGTCAGATATTTCAAGTCCAGTTATGAAGAAAAATAAAAAAAGACAACAATAATAATGCATATAGAGAAGACATGGCATTCAACTCAAAGTTCATTTCAGTAACACTAAAGCAGCCCTGAAAGTTTTATGCACCCATTTTTAGAAGGCTGTAATTATACACCAACAATTAAGAGTATCATGATATCTTCTTTATCTATAAATCAATAAAAGTGGTGTTACACAAAATCCTGCATGTTTTAAAGCACAGTCCTACAATTAGTCTGCATGCCACAGTGCCTCTGTTTCCTATCTAGAATGTCCTATTCCAGGACAACTGCTGAAAAATACATTTTTTGCAAGAATCAACCTGCTGGATTAGCAATATTTCACAGCCACCTCCTTATCCTTTAAATTGAGACTGGTTTTCTTTTAGGGTGGATTTATTTTCCGAATCCGGTTCATACCAAAGATGCTGCCAGGCTACAATACACTGAGAATGATCAAACACTGCATCTACATTTTGGTAATGCACCTACGTTAATCCTCTCCTAATTTTGTTCAGACGCAGGAAAGCCAGCTTTATTCCGACTCTCCTAGCTCAGGGACCAAAGAAGAGGACACTCTTTAGATTCTCCAGGCACTTTCAGTCAAATTGCAGCCTTGGCAGAGGCAGCTCTTGTTTGACAAATACCAAGTGCCCAGCTTCTCCAAACTAACTAAAAAGAAATAAATAAAAAACCCACGGTGGGACACTGCAGCCAACTGGCTTTACTACTTGTCAATGTCCAGTTTTAGCTCTGAAAGTATTTCACATGAAAACACTCTTGAAGCAAAGCTTCCTATACAAACACAAGAAACAATGCAAAGTTTTCTACTTCAGTACAATCAAAATACATGATACTGAATTATGACTTCAAGGGTTTCTCTTTATTTATAATTTTATTAATTTTCCCTCTATTTATACATACCTGACAAGGACATTAAGGTGTTATTGATAACATACAGCCAGGTGCACTTTCGGGGAAACAACTGAAGAAAGAAAACACTTCCATTAATAGAAACACATAGGAATTTCCAACCGTGGTTTTCTCTGCCTGCTCCACCTCTGCCACCATTCCTGCAGGGATCGACACTGGAGAAAGTCCCAGCTGCAACTACAGTTTCCCCTTTAATTCACTCTTTGGACCCTTGCTTAGCCCTTTGACCTGTCTGAAGTAGCTTTCGTTCCTTCCCTCTTCATTGCTTCCCTGAAACTTCCAAAATTCAATTTTTCTTTACTTTTTAATTAGCAGCACAGAGCCAAAAGAGGGACAACTGGCAAGGTCAGAATACCATATATAGAAAGATATAGCTTGCTCAGGAATGACAGCCAGAGAAAGGAAGATAACATTATTACAGAGAGCCACTAAACCCCACAAAAGTCAGAAGAGGGGGGGAAAAAAAGGAATTCGTATTTTCTAACCGACTTGAATTACCACAAAATCCTGAATTTTTGTGGGATTTATTTGCCTGGCTATTTGAGTTAGCATGCTGCTTTGTAAACAGCTCATGGAAGGCATTGGGACTTTTGTTTCAGAGGGAAGAAGTTACTCATGGGGCAGCTAGTCTAGATTGGAGGAGATTTCAAAGTTAAGAACCTCTTGACAACCTGAAGGGAATTTTGATAAGAGTGCTGGCAAATGACAGCATTCAGGAGTCTCACAAAAAGAAGGAGTAAGGACAACACAATAAGGACAAGGATTTTGTTTAAAAAAAAGACAAGATTAAATTTATTGAATGGTATTCATAGGTAAGGTCCTCCCTCAAGAAAAAAATTTCCAATAAAAGAAGGAGTTCAAAGCATTAAGCTGTTTCTAAAGGAGACTATTAAAAAAAGACAACAGCAGACTGGCCCACTTGGGGAAGTTGTTGCAAAACACAGCAGAAGACGCTTGAATCAAGGCTCTACAAAAGAATGGTTGTACTGGTTCATGCAAATGTCCATCTCACCTAATATCTGTTTCCAACAGTCACCATAAAGTGACATAATTTCCCCTAAAAATGGTGAAAACATGGGAAAAATGTATATATAGTACTGCACCTAATACCCTGCCAGGCACCAAGTTTTTCAGCTCAGAAACCTGCTGAATCAGATACGGGCTTTATGCATTTCGTGAGCTTCAATGGATTTATCCTCCACAAATTTGTCCAGTCTCCCCTCTGAACTCCGGTAACTCCTAGCATTTGCAACTCCCCACAGCAAAAAGGCCCAGGCCAGTTACCCACTGTCTGTTTTTAATTTGGCTCCATGAGCTTCATTTAACGGCCCCACTGGAAGAGAAGGAGAATAGTTGTTCCCTACGAACCCTCTCCAAGCCAGCCCAAGATGGGTGAATATTTCTTATTTCCCACCCCATTGGCTTAAGGATCACAAATACACAATACAGAAGACTGAAACAAGGACACAATGCTAAGGACGAAGAGGCAATCACAAGATAAGCCTGAAGGAAGAAATATAAGAAAGGTTAAATGCAAATCAAGTTACCAACGTAAGAGAAGCCGATAAACGTGGTAACTGGGAAAACAAGAGGCTCGGCCCACTGCTTGACAGGAAAGAAAGACTACATGATTAACACAGTTAATAGCACTGGGGTAGAAACTTGTGCTAGAAGCAGAAAAAGAACACATTACACACTATTTCAACTAGATGTACTCATGTCAGCAGGTCTCAAATAAAGTTTACTTTACAGTACTTAAGAACTGGCTCAAAGCCCAAGGTCTCAGTAGTGATTATCTTCAAGAACCGATGGAGGACGAACAAGGACCTCAGGAAGCACAAACACAGTACCTATGCCAAATAAAAAGGACGGTGGGAATTGCAAAATAGTCCGACTGACTGTATATCCAGAGTAGCACATGAACAAGCCACGTACTTTCTAATTACCAAGGGATAACAAGAGCAGCTAGTGCAGACCAGGCTGTATTTGAACATCTGAATTTCCTTCTTTAACTGCCCTGCTGGGGGCAGTGAAACAGTAAGACGAGAAACATATGTGAAGGACCTTGTCCTGCGCGCCATTTCCATGTGCAAAATAAGAAAATATGAGGTAGAAGAAATCGCAGAAAGAAAACATACAATTGGTCGGACATAAAAACAGAGTCTCTATCAGCAATTTGCTATTTAATAGAAGGAAAAAGCAGCGTGTAGATATATAGTGTTTTTTCTGGGTCTGGTTCTATTCAGTATTTTCACTGAAAAACTAACAATGGAATAAAAGTATACTTCTGAAATTGGGAGATGCTAACCTCGGAGAGACACCAAGCACTTTGGAAGATGCAATCAGAATTAGAAGTTGGAGAAACAGTTAAAAATGGTCATTTGGTGGGGAGAAATCATGAAATGAATAAACGCAAATAAGGAAACAAGTGGCACGGCAGAAGCAGAGTTGTTAAGCCTCTGAGGTTTGTAGTGGATCACACTTGACCTCTCCAAACTGAGGATGCTCTTACAGAAAAGGAAACTTTCATTCTGGGATGCACTGGGTGTCATAAGTAGACACTAGTAAGTTCTCTCTGCCTACCACTGGCATATCTAACCTTTCAACAGGATAAAAAAAGCATGTGGAAGAGTCCAGAGAAGGCTCTTACATGAAATAATTCAGGAAAATGTACAAGGAAGGAGATGGCTTTGACTAACAGAGTAAAGAGAAAATTGAGGTAAGAAAGCCAGGGGGTCTCCAACAGCTGCCACCACAACTGTTAGAAATTAAATTATTAATTATTAAAGTAAACTAAATTTAAAAAAAAGTAAGTAGTTGTTCCCCATGTCTACTGAGGCTACAAAAAGATAAGCAACTTCATGTTCAACTCTATCCTACTGCATTCAGGTGCACTCTCAGCTCTCTTAAGTTGAAAGGATCTTCTAATTGTGTTGAATTCAAATTCCCAATTCTCACCATCAAGCCCTTTATAAGCTTCTTTTGCTTTTGTCTGGGCCAAACTACCCCGACATGACCTTGCTGAACCGCCTCCCCTTTTCTTTCGCCCCTCTCGAGTTTTGGCCCCTAGCACGATGCTCCCAGAAACAGAGGACTTTCTCTTGAGCGCAAACCACCGTGCAGTGCCCTTTCTGTGAAATCATCTTTCTCTCGCTATTACTCACAGATACACCCACCCTGCCACCTCTGCTTTCTGACCCGTGCCATGTCTCAACTGAATTTAACGCTCTTTAGAGGCCTGAAGCGCCTTTGTGAACTGCTTTAGAAACCTGCAGGTATAAACCTCGTTATCAGCATCTGCCAACACTTCCCTTCCAAGAACACTCTGCTATTCCTGATTCTAATAAAGCAAATGTAACAATACCATGATCGCACGAAGTGGCTTTGGAAAGGGTTAGAGAGCCCAAGAAAACAGAAGCAAACGTGTATTTATTGGTGATAGCAATGCCAGCTAAATTAAATGGTTGAGGGCTTTGGTGGCATCCAGTGGAGAAGCAATATGCCATCTAGTGGAGATAAAATGGAGAGAGAAAGGGCAGCTAATCAGTTGTCTCCAAGGAGAAGAAAGATGTTTTAGTAGAGAACTCCTCTGAAAGCAGTGTCACATAAGCAGCAACAAAAAATTCAGGTAGGCAGGGGAACTATTAATTTTAGGACTTCCATTGCTTGCTTTGATGTGAATCACTTTATGCCACAAAGCCTGGCATCCCATCTACCCCCTCTAAAATCAAACTTCATTGCTTCATAATATCCCCAAATCTATTCTGTGTGTTCAGTACACCAAAAATCACCTGTTCCATTGTTGCTTCGTGAAGTTCATTCAAATTCAAAGTATAGATACCTTCTTCCGTGCCAAAGATAATGTACTGATCTAAAAATTTAAGAGAAATTTATTATTTCAGAAGCTCATTACTACTTTGGCAATAGGCAGGTTTAAAGTGCAAACCTAAAATAACTTTACCTTTAGTATCTGGATGTATCCATGATGTTGCACAATTAATCTTCAAAGGACATCCATCAAAGACTTTGGAAAAACACGCTCCCATCTGAAAGACACCAAAACTGAAACCTGAAACAAGTTTACAGTATGAAGTGTTTATCTTCTGGCACTTGGCCACTTAGCACACACCTGTATGCACTGCTGCTCTCTTTTTTCACACATAAACTTACTCTAATATGCTTTGATGCAAAACATTTTTACCTTCGCCAAAAGCCACAATGCAGCTTTCCAAACCTTTTCATAGACCTCGTATACACAAAGAAACGCTTAGAGGGACCGGAATAGTATGAACAATTTTAAGTACCTACTGGGTAAGAACAATATTGGGTGCTTATATAAACAGCATGGGAAGGGAAAACAAGCAGAAGTGTTGAAGTAGTAACACCCTCTCACATCACTACCACCCCTCTCCCTTGCTCTTCACTAAGCGGAGACTGCCCCTGGAGATCACAACCCACAGAGCCAGAGAAGCCTCCAACCCTTCGCAACCAGACTGAATGGTGAAAGGAAGCTTTTAAGAAAAGGAAACAAATGTTGTGGATTCAGTACATGCACAGTAACTGGCTATGAGATGCAGGAAATCACCCCAGGTGAGCTGGTGGCTTATTCTAGCATAAACCCTCTCACACCAGAGAGATGCCATGACACCAGGCTTCCGAAAACTCCTACTGCAAATGGGATTTCTTACCAGCACCTTCGGTGTTGGTGGTAAACCATTGATCGCTGGCTTCTGTGGGAAGAAAGAAAGATCATAAAATACCTCCCACGCACTGATATAAAACTAGCTAGCTAACGTGACAGTGAAATCAGACTGAGAGTCACAATACTTACAGGAAAATCTCTTTTCTCTTTTTTACGTGGCAGTTGAGGGATTTGTCCAGACCCTTCTGCGTTTTCTTCAATGAGTTTCAGCATGCCATCCCCATTTCCTGAAAAGAAGCCCGGACACATTTTGTAGCTCACTTGACACAGTGAAATAGAAAATATTTTGTTGCCCTATCCTCTCTTCTCCCCTGTGTCTAGCAGGAGTGGAGAAGTGAGCTCTGACATATACGCATCCCAGGTAGCCGAACCCTTCCAAGGTCAGCTGGCCACTTTTCTGCACGCTAAGCTACACAGTAATAAAGGCTTTCCATTATCCAAACGGTCCTCGGGCCAAACACAACTGAGAATAAAGCTGTGGCAAGGCCCTCGCAGATGAACCTCCCTGCACATTCGTTGTTTTTCTGCTATTCCTGCAGGCAACACAGGAATGGTATTGACTGGCTGCGTGTCCGTGTTTTGGGAAGAACATTTCCACCATGGATCATGGCTCTAATCATAGAATCATTTAGGCTGGAAGAGACCCTTAAGATCATCAAGTCCAACCGTTAACCCAGCACTGCCAAGCCCACCACTAAACCATGGCCCTCAGCACCACATCTCCCCGGCTTTTAAATACCTCCAGGGATGGGGACTCAACCCCTTCCCTGCATGCCCAGTTGATAAATGCTTTCAGTGAAGAATTTTTTCCTAATATCCAACCTAAACCTCCCCTTCTGATAAGAACCAGCACACAGGTAAAAAGGAAAGCTGCACCTCGTGATCAGCTTGTATTAAAAAAATTATCTGCTGAAAATGGCTGACTCTAGAACTGATTTCCTTTTACAGGACGCAAGTCACCTTTAGGAAATGTAATGCGTTTACCTAAGTCGCTGTATCTAGCTGTGAGCAATCCAGGGCTACTGATGCTGCTGGTCATACCAACGGGGGAAGAGTCGGTCTGAGGCCCACAAACAGGGATACTCTGTCTCCTGTGAGCTGGTGGGGCTCTGTTCTGTGAGTCTGGGAAATGTTTTATTGTCTGACATTTCTCATCGTCTGGAAGGTTTTCCTCAGGATAACTGTTTATTCTTGGCTGCAACAAACCAAAGAGGTGAAGGTTACCTGGGAAATGGCACTTGGAAGCATAAACTTCAGACAAGTTTAATTCAAGTCAGACTGCTTCTACATAAAAAATAATATCAGCCTTTGAAAAAAGACATTTGACAGCAGAATAATCTAATTCCTTCTCTGATGGAAAATCACAGCAGCAGGCAGAATGCTGAACAAGAGGACATCCCACACAGCATGCTCTCTTCAGAGGGAAAATACCTACAAGTCACTGTGTCTAGGGCAGCGAAAAAGGCCAGGAGTCCCCCGAGGCTGAGACCGTACAGACTGCAAGTCAGCATAAAACATGAAGCTGCACAAAGTCTGCTAGCAAATGGTATTTAACAGAATTTACCACCTACTGAGAGCATTAGACGGAAGCGCTGCAGAGGCTGCACAAGTGGGGTTTGCTGCCTAAAACTCTTAAAAACCTCTTACCTTAGGAGGCAGCGGAGGTGGCCCTGCTCGCTTCAGTGTTGATCTGCAATGAAAAGGTGCAGTAGTCTTAGTCAAACCAACAACATGAACAGAATTACTTGAGAACACAGACTGTAAACAAGACGAGCCAGATGCATAGAAAAGACGGATCACAGCTTTGCACGAACAGGGTTAAACTAGAAGACCAAGAGTGGGGAAAAAGCACGTTAATCTTGTTAGAAGTGTTGTTTTCTGATAAACTCATGTTCTTTCATAAATGCCAATGTTATAGAGCGTTCTGAGGTGAAGGGTGTTTGAAATTAGCAAATAAATCTACGGTCCGGGACTAGTTCGGTGCAGTTTGCAGCTTTTGCTCTGAATCAGACAAACGTTTGGGCACCAGAGGAGCTGCCCATACCCCACCAGAGCTCTGCAGGAACACCTGCACGTCCTGTCACTGCCAGGCCTGGCTCCTGATGGATCGATTAATCGACACAAAATCTGCCCTAAAGTATTAGGCACTTCCATATGCACTCTAAGATAACCTCAGGAAGGAGAGCAAGGGAAGAAAGCGTTGCTTTGCGGACATTCTCCTGCCGATCAGGTGAACAGTCAAGCGTGCGTTAGGCCTTGGAGTGCAACCAGCCCTCACTTATTTATGAGTGGCAAAGCTGCCTGCGGCATTGTAAGGAAAGAGGTTTTGCCAGAAGGCTGCCTGCTTTAGCGAGAGCCGCACGGAGCAAACACAACTGTACGCGAAGGAGGTCCACTCACTCTTCAACATCTTCGCTCCCATCGCCAAATTTTGTAAGCAGTCCCCTAGGTAAAATGTTTATAAAATTAAGAGCCCTGCTCTAAGGTCAACACGTGCAACTAAACCGATCGGTGATGTCATTTAGTTTCATAACAAGCATCTCCCAGCCCGTTTCAAAACAAAGTATTTCTCTCTTATCCACTGCGTTAAGCTCTTCTTCATTAAGTACGGTCCTTTCCTTCCCTTCCCCTCACCCCCCAATAATCATTGAAGCTCTTTTCCATACCAGATACCATCAACTCATCTTTCATTTCCCTATCTGGTATTTTAAATATTGTTGAAATGCCTAATAACAGTACAATATAAAAGAAGAAAAAAAAAAAAAAAGATGAGAACAGAGGGAGTTACTGGGAGACAAATGGAGAAAAGCCTTTACAAAGGGAAGTTTCCTCCTTTAGTCTTATACGCTAAAGACACAGACTGTTTCTCATTACAGTGGGAATTTTTGTTTCAAAGTTACCCCAGGGTCAAAAAATAAATTGTGACTAGAGGATCAAAGTAGCACTGAAAATATAATCCTGAAACAAACAAAAACTGATAACAATTTGCAAAATGGCAACTTTCAAGCTGTGTCTTCCAAAAAAAAAAAAAAATTCAAACTGCATTAAATCTAAAAATATCTAACCCATAGATCTAAACCCAATAAAAAGCATTCCTTAGCGCGCTGTCGTGATGCTGCGAAGCCCAGGCTCCTGCACTGAGCGGCCGTGAGGTGGAAGAGGCCGTTCAGACGCTGGTGTCCCCGTTCAGCCAGGGACAGGCTTCTCCAGGCTGCGGCAGCCTGCTGCGGGCCAGCTCTGCCTGCGGCGCAGGCACCCCCCTGCCCCCCCGGCTCGCGCGTCCTTCCACGATCCGCACCGCGTCGCCCACCGAGGACTGACCTCGGGGGTAACGAACAGGAAAACAAAGGCATATTATACAAAAACTAACCCAGCCAAATTTGGATTCACGTCAAATTTCCCTGAGAGTTACTTCTGAAGGGAAAGCAGCAGACAGTTGCCAACAGGAACAAGTAAAAAATTTAAAAGAGAAAAAGTGCAGCTGTCAACAAAAACCACCTCCGTAATACAGAAATTTTTTTAAAAAGTAATTTTAAAATGAGGATAAGGATAAGAAAAAAAACACAAGATAAGGATGAGAAAAAACAAGAAATAAGTTCAATCATCAGATACGCATTCTGGTATTCCCCTTTCCAGTCAATAATGCCCGAGCCGAAGACATCAACCACCGTTGGCTCTGATAAAAGCCAAGGGGCACGAGAAGCAAGGACCCCCCAGCACACGTCCCCCTGTACGTCCCTGGTGTTACTGGATTGCTGGGACGGAGCAGCTATGCGTTTCCTGTTTATCTTTTTAAACTGGAAGTGGTTTCCAAGTAAGCAGCACGGATTCACCACCCAGAAACTTTATGCCTGTCCTCCTTTCAATACTAAATCTGTATTTACTGATTTATAGCCCTAGCAACCTTTGCTACGGCTGCATTCATCCTGCTTTTAACACAGCCTGGTACAGACAGTCTTAATAACGCTACGGAAACAGAATCGAATCGATAAGTCACTTGGCCAGGAGGAGCTTCCCTCCCTCCCTGCTCCTCGACCCCGCGGATTCCAGCTGTCTGCAGAAAAGCCGGCACTCACGAGAAAGGCTTTCAATCTGCAGCTCATCAGGGTCACGCAAACAAACCGAGAGAGAGGAAGGAAAGCAGCCGCTGTCCTGACCGGGCAGGGAGAGCCAGGGCCTAGAGAGCCACCCCAAACCTTTACTACAATGACAGCGAGAACAGAAAAGCAGGTTGAACTTAAAAAGACCCAAAGACTGGCAATCTCCGTGGCACGGCCAGCCTTCCAGGGGGCTGCAGTGTCAGCTGACAGCTTATGCAAGACTTTATCTGCAAAAAAGCCAAAGAAATTCACTGTCTGCTGCTCAGTTCCAAATAAAGATGGGAAACGGGCTCTTTTAGCTGAGCAATTATTTCAACCGAAATACCATCTTTCCCTACGTATGTGCATCAATCAGCATTACCGAACTTCCATATTCTTCACTGCAAATTCAAAGATTGCCTTTAAAGGCAGAATCCAGTATTTTGCAGCAAAAGCAAGCCACATACCTAATAAATTCAGCCCTAACGTGCACAGAGTTGCTCTCCCTTACTTCAGGCCTGCTTTATCCCAGGGGAAATCAGTCCTAGCGTATCTTCACCTCAAACACTTGACCCCAGAACACTACGTGACTGTACCGCAGATTACACTGGGCAGGCACCCGCAGCAGAAGCGGCTGTGCTGTCGTAATGAACTCGGTACAGCTAAAACTTCAGAACTGGTTTCTCCTTCCCTTTCTTGTAAGGGCCCGGCTTCAGGGCTGCGAGCGTGCTTTGCCACGGGATGTCTCAACCACAGCCGCGGCTCAGAAGAGAAGCGCAAGGCCAGCGCGGGATCCTTAACTCAGCCCCTGCAAGGTTACCGGCTTCGCTTCGGAAAATTGACTCTGGCTGCGTGATTTCAGTGTGCTGGCCATACGTTTACACTTCACTTTCCATCTACAACCAGGGAGTTACAACAAATTTAAAACAAACTACTGTTCAGGATTAAAAGAGATTAAAACCCATTCCCCAAGAGAATGACCAACCAACTGCAGGAGGAGGACTGCACGCTGGGTAAAATCTCCTTTAACTTTATGAATATTAAAGTGGATTAGGGCTTACGGTTTGATTTTCCACCGTCACACAATTTTTATTTCAGAGTGTATTTTCATATTAAGTCACAGAAATGAAAGATGTTTTTAAACTCTGTACTTACTTGCTGCTTCCACCATCAACAAAAGGATTCCAATGCGAAGCAAAGTCAGTGCCAGCTGCCACAACCTGAAGATGCAGAAATTTTCATTTTTTTTCCCCCCTGTCAAACTGAAGTACCTTATCCACAGCACATGAAGAGGCCTGGAAGATTCCCAAGCCCTGCAGAATGACCCATAAGCAGTAAAATAAAATTCCAAAGTGAAATAATGTTTTACAATCTAATTATAAAGCAACTACTGAAAAGCTAACAACTTCTTAGACGCAGACTTAAAAGCAGCACCTGGAAGTGGTATAGCGCCAGTATCAAGTGGCAATAAGTAACATGAAAGCAAAAATTTATGGTGAAAACTCATATTTTCCACTCAGGGGACGTCCAAGACCCTCTTCCAGCAAGAGAACATACTGTAGCCACCTCCAAACTCATATGAGATGCCATCACTAGAGGCTGGGAGCATTCCTGTCACTAGACACAGCACTGAGGGCACCTCACCAGTAACAACATGTATGGATCTGAACAGTCACATTCAGAAAAATATGATCTCGAACCTACCTGGTGAACTGGAGTACAGCTCTGAAAAACAGGAATGGGATTTTCTGGAGTGCTGAGCACTGATGTCTCCGAATCAAAATTAACGGCAGCTGTTGCTATTCACAACACTTATTAAAAAATGGAGCCCTCGTGTACCCAGGCACATACTAATCCCAAAGAACGTTAATTAGCTGATCTGCAGGGAACTGCTGAGGGCTGGAACAAACAGCAGCAGCTCACAGGGGGCAAAACCGGCTGCATGCGGGCTGGCAGCCTTCCAAGAAACAAGCAGCAAATAAACCCTGATGATGGGAAGATCAGGGATTCAAATGCAGAAAGGCCTCTTCACATTATCAAATTAATAGGCACAGGTCGGTTTTTTCACCTGAGCATGACTCTCCGCACAAAGCATGGAGGGCAATTCATTTTCTTAAAATTGCGGCAATTGTCTGGGGACCAAGAGCGGCCTTCTCATGACTTTATACTTCAGAGACATATTACTTAGAGTTGCACCACTAAACAATGAAGACACTATGATTTTAATAAATGAAGGAAGAAACAAACTTGTCCTTACCATTTCATCCCTAGCTTCTGTTTCTTTCCGTAGAGGGGGCTCAAACTGCAGCTTATCAACTACAAAACATTACATTTTCAAATTTAATACACATTATGCTAGTGACTTTTCAACACTTACTACAGTGAAACGCGTGTTGTAATATTACGTACACAACACTTAATTTGCCTATAAAATATGACCATCACTTAAATATCAGTGTTATTGTCTAAACGCTTGCATTTGCAAATACGAAACCCACAAGAAAGAAACAGACCGAAAGTAAAGACCAAGTTGTTTAATTAAAGTACTCTAAAACATAAGTACTTAACCACATGTTACTTTTAATGCATGTGAAAGAGAAGAAAGAGGCTTGTTAACAGCAAGCTTCCTAAAAGTGTGATCTATGTGATGCAGAGGAGCGGATAGCATTTACACTACAAGACATTTGTCCAAACCTGAAGAAAGATCATTTCTACCCCCAAAATTTCAACTTAGATCCAACTGAGTAGTATATTGTTTTTAAAGAAAAGAAAAGGTTCTATTAAAAAAAAAGCATTACATTAACATGCAGCCTGGTCAGGACAGCTATTGCAATCACAAGCGCTCCATCAGGGTCAAGAGAAGGTTTCACTTGTGAACTTGAAAACATGTGCAGACAAACACAAAATGCTACATTTTTTCTGTATTTTCTCATCACACCATGACACCCAATGTACTCATATGAAAAGATGCCCTCCTAATTATCAACTCACTCTCATTTTTTGGATGTTTGCACGTTATTAGTGTGTTTGCTGTTTTAAGTAAGGCTGCATGGTCTGACAGAAATCCCAGAGCTGAAAGGCTATGCTGGTCATGCAAGGTTTCCACATAAACATTACGATGCAGCAATGAGATAGAATGAAACAGCAGAAAAATATGCCAGTTTTAATTTTGGGTTTGGAAAAATATTATTGAAGATTCATAGGCACATGCTGTTTCTTCTGGTTTTGTTTCTCAAATGTGGAAACAGGGGAAGAGACTTTCCAGAGTACACAACAAAAGAACGACACCGACCTCCTCCATCGGTAAAAGCAAACCAACACAAAATGGGCGAAAGCACATCAGGAACTTACAGTTTATCTCCGATGCCGTTCTTTCTGCCCTAATGTTCCTGTTTGTAGAACGAATTGTATGGCGGATAACGGAGTGAGGCTGCAAGGGTTATAAACAGAAAAGCTGAGAAAAGTTGCGTGGCTTTCTGTTGGGTCTCAATCAACAATCAAACCAACAAGGAGCAAGAATAGCGGTTGCAGTCACACACTGCAACATGCCCCCCTTTTGCCCTAGCCTTGCCCAGCCCGGGCACGGGATCCTTCCGTACACCCACAGCATAAGCGTGACAAGCGCTGTGGCAATATTTCCCGGCTTCTCCTGCACGGTAACTCTAAAAACAAAGCTCTAAAAATCTCCGGGCGGCACCCCCATCAAGCTGCAATTTTACATTCCCAAAGTAAAGCAGGGTATTTAAACTGTAGTTTTACCTCAAGACAGAAAATAAAAGATGTTCTCACCTCAAAATCATCATCATCCACTTCACCGTAGTGTGTATGGTTGTCAGGATTATTAACTTTGTCCAACAGCTCAACCGCTAAAGATCTGGAAAGACCAGGCTGCCCTACAAAGCTATGCTAGAACCGCAGAAAAGAACAAGTTATAATATGCAATTGATACGTAACTTTCATTAATAAACATCCAATACAGAATGTTACTGAATTTTGCAAGCTTTCTGGGGCCTTGAGTATTTCTTTAATGACTCCTTAACGGCCAGACTTTCTAACCCCTCCATAAGCACAGAAACACCACACTTTTGGCCACTTGTAAATTGGAAATTAAACTCCAAGTCAAACAAACAATTACACCCTAACTTCACTTCTCACAGAAGTAGTTCAGTCGAGTTTAGGAAGGCAAAAATAAATACGTGAACAACTGCTAAATACATCCATTTTCCGTATGGGTGACAGGAAGGGTCAATGTCTACGCAGCTCTACCTAAGATGCCAAGACACCCACTTGCAGAAAGGACAAGGCTGAAGACAGAACGTTAAGCAAATTTCTGTAATTGTTCCTACCAAAAACTGTATAAAAATCTTGATATTGAACAAAATCTTGCTACTTCCTACAGCTGACCAATGTCTCCTTCAGATTTCGCCACCCACGTTGTAAGACCAGAGAAAGAAAATTGTTCTAGTTTGGTTTCCTATTGATCTGTTGCTCACTTTGAAGCAAGAGATCTCTTACGGATGCCACTACATGTTCCAAGTCACTTACAGAAAGGAGTCTGTCTGCTGTCGGTCTCTTCTTTGGATTTTTTGTAAGTGCTATTTTGACGAAATTATGGAATGTTGATGACCTTAAAGAAAAATGAGGTTTTATGTTTATTTTTGATTTTAACGCAGTTACTAAACAGATTATAAAAGGGTGTGCTAAATTAGAATGTTGTCCAGGTACCTCATCTCAGGCTTGAATAATTACATTTCCAAGTTAACAAGATAGGAAAAAACCCATTCAATTCATGGAGCTTGCATGGAAAACATTTTGGTGCAGAAAATAAACCAAACACATATGGTGCTATTTCAACTTTTTCCAGTTTCAATTCTTACCGAATTAGGTATCAGAAAAAAAATATTGTGAATTATGTACCCAGTAAACCCTCCAAATCTAGGCAAACCTACAAATTTCACTGTTCTTGACTAGAGGTAGGAGAATAAAATACAAAGTTCTAGATAGAAACTCAACTTACTGTTTAAAACGCTTTGTTGCTATTTTCAGAACAACTTAGGTGACTGTGTGATATCACCTCTTTTTACATCTGAATTATGACTTAATGTTATGACTGGACCTACAATTTTTCAAGCATTTTTCTCGCAATTGCATTTGTGCCGGTATGCCTCTCTGGGGACAACATTAGCCCAAGTCTGCTTGCTTTCAAATCACGTTACAAAAGACATTTCCTCTTCTAGTCTCAGCGTCTGAGAGGCGGCATGGGAGGAGTGAAGTGCGTTGGCTGGGGCTACGCTGAGCCGCTTCGATACAGGAAACATGCGCTAAAAGTGTTTTCTCCCCTCCTCTAGCACACATCTGCCCACCCAAACCCCTCACGGTAAAAAGACTGTACAGCAGCATCATGAGCAAAAAATCCTGCATACCAGAATTGTTTTGAGTCTCATAAATAAAATGTTAGTAAGCGTGGTACAGAATCCTGCAGGCACTAGGAAGGTATCACAGGTTAAAGAAATCGTGACAGGATTAAATGATTACCTGTCCCACTGACAGTGGTAAATGCCCTATAATAGGAATTACGGGGAAAGGATAAAAGTAATTTTTTCTTCCTGGAACATACAAAGAGGACCGAAGAAGGGAGATTTCGTTCCCCTCTGGATCATTGGCAGGGACCAATTTACAGAGGTAGGGCTGTCCTGTCCCCTACTCCGGGTTTTCTGTCACATCAGAAAATGTCTCCTGCTGGACATTAACCCTCTTGTTTGCTTTCGGACACCTATGAAAAACAACTAGTTGTTTCGCAGTGGAAATTCCTGGAAGTGAAATCACCTCTCAGGTTCCCGAGTTACAAACTAGCACACGCTATTTTTCACTGCCTCCCTTCTTTGATAATGACAAATCGTTTTTTCACATTATCTACAAAATATTGAACAAAGGAAAGCGCTTAACCTACCATTTTGCTTTTTCCTTTAGCTTTGGCGGTTGAAAATTACTTTTTGACATTAAAAACAAAGCCCTAAAGGTAAAGGAAGAATAATGTTATTATATGGTAAAAAATAATTAATTTCATTCCCATATCTAAACACTTTAAATTAATACTTTACGGTAAGAATCATAGCGGTGAAACTGGATTATACAGTTAACAGTCTATACTGTGTTAGGGGACAGACACAGTAAAGCTGTTGATTTTTCTTATCTTTAAATAAAATCTTTTTATCGCCGTGCATGAACCTTGTAAACATAAGGCTACAGCTTCTCTAGTGATTTACTGTCACCAGGTAGTAAATCTGTACTTGTTCTTAATCAGATTGTTGATGACACTACAAAGTGTTTTTTTTAAAAATCAAAAATTGTGGTTGTAATTTCAATCCTAAATTTAAGTCTTTAGCTTCAGACTGATGCCTTAAAAACAGACACAGCTCACGCAGAAAGTAGATGTTTGACGAAGGAACCCTAGTGTGAGTTTCTAGGTCTGAGCTACAGAGGAGGTTAGGCTGTATCGTAACAAGTCCCTGCTGGGACTGAAGCGGGTCCCGGAGATAAGCAAGCTCCCCAGCCAGCAGACCTCATCGGGTGAAGATCGAACATGGGCGGCTGAAGCTCTGCAAGTTCAATCGCCGTTATGCCAACCGCCCAGATATCGCAGAGCTGGTTATATCCACCGTTCTTTTCCACCGCTGCAACTTCTGGGGCCATCCTTTAAAAGCAAAGGCATCGTTCATCGAGAGCACCAGCTGCTTCTGAACAGCGCCCGCGCACGGGAGGCACAAAGCAAATCACGTAACCCCAGAGCAGAACCCCCCGCCAAGAGCCTAGGTCAGGGAAAGCCTGGGGTCCCCCTCCCCTCACCCGGCATTCGGGGAGCGGAGAAGCACGCAGAGGTGACGTGCTCTGCCTGGGGTCATGGGCTGGACAGCAGCGCTAGGAATAGAACCAGTCTCATGATTCCTGGTGAAATGCTTTAATGACCAGATAATCTTCCTGCCCTCAGTCCTCCTTCTCCAACGGGATAAAGAGGGCAGCAAACAATTAAAACCCATTGTCTGGATTAAGCTGTACGTAAGTGTTCGGTCTATACCAAGAATACCGCCCCAGGCATCCCAACTGCATCACAGTAATGCCAGAAACCAACAGCAGTTAAATTTGCATATATAATCCAGCACAAGGTTTACAAGGATATATTTGCATATTAAATGCTGTCTTGTACAGACATTAATCAGTAGAGATGATTAAAAGATAGTTTAAAACCTGTTTTTCTTCACAATTCTTTCTGCACAGAAATTGAAGACATTGTTTAGTTTATTCACTAAAAGTGTAAGAAGCTACTGAGAAACTGAGTGACCAGTAGGGATCCAGAAAAAGGGGAGAAGGCTCTGTATTAACAAACTTGTAAGAAACAGCAATCCTGCCTCAAATACTGGGTAGCTTGTGTTACAGCAACAGCTATAATCAGTGCTTCCCAGACTTGTACCCTTTGGGCATTTTACTTGGAAGAAAGGCAATTTCTCCAATTGCTATATATATTTAAAAATATGTGTGTATACTTCAGTGTGTGTATTTTAGAATTCCTGGCATAAATACAGACTTAGCTTTGCATAGAATCATAGCAATCCAAGTAGTTTATTACCAGTAAGGAGTACCAATAAATGATTTCCTCTTCGCAATGGTGGCTGTTATTTTTGCTGCTACACCGAAGTCAGCTGGAAAATAAAATTACCATAGACTTAGAAATCTCATTTTAAGACCCCAATTCTGCTCTAGGAAGTATCATATTATGAAAGAACAACCACGTTTCTCATCCGAAGTAAAAATTCATTAAGCTCCAACAGTTAACGATTAATAATGAGATCGGCTAATGTCTTCACTGGCATGACTTCAAATTGAAAAGTTTAGTTTCTACATACAGCTCACTCGTGACCCAGTTCCTCTCCTAGCTATTTTTCCATCTCACAATACAGCAACCGAGCAACCTCACAAAATTTAGTGGATATTCCATTTAATATTCAAGAGGAAAAATAGCATCATGCTTTGGAAACGGTACTATTTCTGGGTTACTTATGGAGGAACTGCGGGGGGCCATCTGTTCTCATTTCTGGAGACTCTGTCTAGGGGACAATAATCCCTTGCTCTCAGAGCTGCAGATAATCAGGTGGTCTTGCAGAGCCAAAAATCATTTAAGTCCTTTTTATTTTTATTGCATTTGTAGTATGATAGCTGGAGGATAATTGCGGGCAAATCTAACTAGCTTAGCAGGCAAAAGGAAGGTATCGGTGCATAACTCAAGTTTAATGCAGTTAGTGGAATCTCCCATCAGTTTCAAGGTTTGTTTTTCCCCCCACCCCCCCCCCCCCTTCTTCTTTAAAAAGCTGGACTTTCATAGCACAGCACTCCTGGTTCACCACAGGGGAGTAAACGTGTTGAACCACAGAGCTTTTCTGAAGAGCAACCACGTAGCGAACGCACAACCGCCCTGATTCCCACACCGGACGCAGTAAGATGGTGAGCATCCCATTCCTTCTCCCACACAGCAGATCCTTGGAGGCTCCAAGGGAGAACTGCCATTCTGGCGAGGAACAAACACGTTGATATCCAGGTAACCCCAACCTGGCAAATTCCAGGGAAACTTGGGAGGCTGCAAGCCTTGGTAGTTGAAAAAAGAAATGACCTGTAACTTCTTGATAGAATGCAAAACTTCTCATCTCATACATACGCAAGCCCATGGGTGCACGCTTT
Source organism: Platalea leucorodia (assembly GCF_965183815.1). Classification (NCBI taxonomy): domain Eukaryota; kingdom Metazoa; phylum Chordata; class Aves; order Pelecaniformes; family Threskiornithidae; genus Platalea; species Platalea leucorodia. Next base: position 3,386,910 of record NC_138829.1, read on the forward strand.
CTGTCGTCAACTATTGCCCCAAATAAGAATAAGAACATCCTACAGTGCAGCACCAAAAGGTTCATGCCACCGAGACCAGCATCTACTAAAATTGACTATAACGATACAGGAGATCTGCTGTGTTATGCTTTATCGTTTGTAGCAGGCTCAATCTTTGCTGTGCATGTGCTGTTCAACACAAAACAAAGCCTTACAAAAGCTGAATATTCTTCTTGGGAGGCACGGTCTCTACATTCTGGTTAATTTTTTGTCTTAATGGAATGATAAAAGTAAAAGGCAACTTGCTAAAACAAAGTATCCCAGCTGGTACTGTAGCTTTTGCTTGATCAAATTAAAACGTTCCTATTTGCTTTCTGTCTTATTATTAAATTCAGGCAACTTACCTAATTTGACATCTCCATGGTCTGTTAGTAGAATATTTGCACCCTAAACCGTAACAAATACAAAGTTAAAAATCTTTATCAGGAGTATTTTTCCGCACTAGAAAGTTTAAGATAAGTTTCTCAAAGTTCCAAGTTACCTTTATATCTCTATGCATTTTGCCCTTCATATGCAAATACGCAAGACCCTGGAAACGAAAGAGAGACAACACGTCATTTTGCCATTTGTTAACATACTACAACGTCAGTCCCATTTAATAAATTTAAATTACTCAACGTATTTGATTTGAAAGTGGAGAAATTGAAGATTTGCAGATAGGAGGTATGCTGGATTCATTCCTCCTCTCCCCCAGCTCCAGCCAATACACGTGAAGACTTGTTTAAACCAGTCGCGGTGTAACACTTGACACAGATACGTGTGTGTTTTCAAAACAAACCTCAAGATACATCACCTTTCCCCTTTACTAAAATTAACTATATTTTTGAAGTCCTGAGGGTTTCAACAAGCAGGTGTTGAGCCTTTAAGCTGAGTCCCTGCAGTAAGAAGAGATCAGGAACAGCACTGCCAAGCAGATTAGTTCCCGGGTCTGCACCCCTGCCTCCGGCAGTGACCAGCTCAGCCACCGGGAAAGGTGTGCATCCCCGTGATTCCTCACGGAATTATTCATGGATACACAGGCAGGGAAAGAAAAGTTCCTTTAAGAAACAAGCTGCCTGCATCATCTTGTCTTGTTTTTCTACAGTTATTAGTAATCACAAAATGAAAGAGGATTTTAGTCATCTGGTTGCAGTATTTTTCCTCTACAAATTATTAGAATTTACTGCTACAGATCCAGCAGGCAGTTTAAAATGTGCCTTTTTTTTTTTCCTTCCCCCTCCATTACTCAGCTACCTACCCTCGCTTACTAGGTATTAGCTGTTTTCTGCAACGAGATTCAAAAATTTGTCCTCAACAACTGCTGCACTGACTCACTGTGTTAGAGCAATGGATGACAACAGCCCAGACAACGCCGTGGTCACAACCTGCGCAGATCTGCCTTCCAGTTTCCCTGAAACCAGCAGGCTCACCGAAGGAACGAGCAGGACTGGGGCTCAGTGGTTTGCTCCTGCGGTGGCATCCAGAGAGATGTCTACTCTTGCGCAAACTCCTTTGCAAATTACAGCACAGAAGCAGCACTGCTCTGACCAGTGATTTTAAGCAAGTATTTGCACTACATTACTGGAGTTCCTTGCTAATTTACAATATGGAAACTCACTGATTAACCCTGGTTAACTGGTTTCAGCTAGACTCCCAACGCTTACAAACGTAAGTGATGGTACTGCAGCACTTTCTGAAATCATCTTCTGTATCTACTCTCTCTAGATGGAGCAAACACTTGACGGTATACCTGCAGAAGTACAGTACCTGTAAAGTTTCTCTGCATACATATGCAATTTGTAACTCTGACAGAGGTCCTGTTACTGAAAACAAAGATTAAAAAATGTGTAAGTCTACGATATACAACACATAAATAACATTGTGAAGCAGCCAGAAAGTGGTATCTCCATGCAAAAGTTAAAGAGCGATTTTACACGAACTGCATTTGACATTGAGCTGCAGAGCGGGTTTTGTTTGCTTGTTTTACAGAAAGGCTTTCTGTAAAAAAAACCAGCACAATAACAGAAGACAATACCCGCAGCGAGAAGAAAACCTGTTTTGACAGAAATCTAATTACCATTTTACAAGTGACTTCGTAGTAATGTAATGTCCTGTATTCCGAGGAAGGTAAAAAACAATAAAAGGGACTTCTGCTAATTTTTTAATATTAGAAATGGCAATGTTCTATACTAGGGGCCTATGAGACTTTGAATTGTTTTAAAGCTATTTGTACTAACTGGCTGAAAAATAAAGCAGAAAGAGCTTTGGCATTCGAAAACTCCATGTTATCATTTAAAGGCAGAGCAAGTCCCCAGACTGCTTTCCCAACAACTCCAGTAAATCCTTCCACAGAATCAACAACTCTAGATGAAACCTCAGAGAGGAAAACAGTAATAAAAGAGTGGTACAGTACTGCACAGGAGCAAGAATAACAAGTCATTTCTACCCTTTAAAGATCAAATGTAGAGATTTCCCAGTAAAAACCGCTTCCTCACACCATGCACAGTCTCCATATCCAATTAGCGTGATTTCTGGTTATCAACTTTTTTAAAGGTCTTTTTTCCAGCCCTTCAGAAAGCAGATAGCCTGCTTCTGCGTACGGCATTCAGAGCCACGGGCCGAGAGAAGCCAAGACACAGGTGAGCTCCCAGCGTACAGCAACGGCAGCTACTGAAGAGCTCTCCGCTGGAATAACTCGAGCTCTTTGGGTCAGTCCCCTAAGCATCGTGGGGAAAAGTAAACAGCGTGAGGACTGAAAAATAAAGCACGTTCCACCCTAGAATGACCGGGTATTAGCCCAAAATGATGGTCACCATATGTGAGAAGTGCTCTCAACAAAATCTCCTGACTGTAGCTAAAAAACACTGTTTGTGCCCTAAGGAAGAATGCACGCAGTGCCTGGCCAGTACCAACCGTTCCCCGTTAGTTTGCTTATTATTTATTTTTTCTTCTTTGCAGAGAGCTTCCAAAAGGTACAAATGTTAAAATAAGTTTCAAAGTACCATGGTAAATATCTTGGAGGGATCCCCCACCGCAGTATTCCATGCATATCCACAGCTTTTCACGGCTATCAAAAGAAAATTAAAACACAGGCATCAGAAGCTGATTGATCTGTATACAGAACAGAGTTAATAATGATTATTTAAAGTATTTTCTATCGGTCTTGATCGCTCTTTGCTAAAAATACACATTCTGGTACATGACTAGCAGTTACACATTTTACATGTTATTAACAATCTCAATATAAATTCTCACCTAACAAAATGAAAATTTTATGCCAAAGTCACCGAGAAGTCTTTAAACGTTATCAGACCTAAAAGGTGTTGCTTTAACTCTGACCTCCTAACTGCAATAAAGAACATGCAGAATAAACACCTGAGGTTTATCTGCTATCAGCAAGATTACATTAGATAAGATTGAAACGGCAAGTTTAGTGTGTTAAATTGAAATTCCCTAATTTATACCTGAACAACTCTTCATGGCCTCCAAAAAGGGTACTGGGGATTTAGAAATTTAGCCATTTTGTCCCAGTTGAAGTTCATTTGGGCTGTACAGATTGCTTAAAAAATGGAGCCCTCCAAAAAACCTAAAGATGAAGCCTCGTAGAAAAAGACCGAACAGGCGAAGCGGTGATATATATTCCCACAGAGCCAACTGATAAATGGCAGAGTTCCACAGAAATGGAAAATATTCCCCAGCTTTCCGTATAACATTTAACGTGTGCACTTGAAGATGCAGCCAGCTGGCATCACCTTGTTTCTGCCTCTCAGTACGTCGCATCTGTTCCACCAGAATTATGAAAAATGTGATGACCAGCAGCTCAGATTTAGTGCTTTGCTCTTACAACTCACTGGCTATAGTTCCACAGCACACAAGACTACCATTAAATAAAATATCTAAAAGCAATTCTGCTCTAGATAAATAATGAGGCAGTTTTATATTAGAAGTCGTAAGGGTTTAAAATCTGCCCCGCAAGTGAGTAGGATTGGATATGTTGCAAGAGTCTCTCGGGGAAAAGTTTCTTTCTGTTCCTAGTGATAAAAATATTCCAGCCTTTTGGCCAGCAGAGAAAACAAAGTATTAGTCACTTTTCTTTCTTTTTTGTTTTTTTTTTTTTTTTTTTTAAAGCCAACTGGGAACCAACGGGAATTCAACCTAGAGAAGAACACTGAGAGAGGATATAAGTACTAAACCAGACTGAGCATTGTTTTAGGAAAGAACCAGGAAAAACGCAGGTATAAAAAGTGGGGTTTACCTGAGATAGCTCCCAAAATAGGCGACTATGTTGCAATGTTTGCATTCTTTAACCATATATATTTCTTGCTGTATCAATGAAAAGTCATCTCCTGAAAAACAGGAAGCAGCCACAGTTATATCACGAACAACTCAACGTTCAAAGAGATCTGAAGGTATGCACATAACCCATAAAAACAAGCCATGGACCTGGATAATTGCTAAGCCCTTCACGAGGGCTTCCCAGCACACCGGCCTGTTCAGCAAGAGTTACCCACACGCGCCGTCCTTTCAGTTCCCATTCTTTACTACATGCTTTGCGTGAGACACCGATATTTCTTGAAGACCGACAGAGAAGGGCTGGCCTGGTGGCCTGAACACGATCCATCATTTAAGACAGCTCAGCACGCACCGAGAGCGCTTTGAAAAGGAGGCAAAGGGATCCCGCGGTAGGATGGGAGCACATGAGAAAAGTGGGGAGCAGCCCCTCCGTAGCTGTCAGGTAGCCCCAGCCGGAGCTGATCTGGCTTTACGGGGACACGGTTCTCCAGCACAAGGGTCCCAGTGACAGGAGGAAAAATCGCTGCAAACTAATTCCAGAGTCCCCTGCCTGAAAGCAGAAGAGATCACACACCACAGGCTCTTTATTAAAAGTATTTCATTTCAAAACGACTCCGATAGAGCATATGGCCTGCACGCCCACTCAGCCGCCGCTGACTCAGAAGAGAAGCACAGCGTCCTCAACACGGACTGCCTTGTTAGGAGGCTGGTTTTGGATGAGGACAGCAACATAAGCACATTTGCACATCCTAAATATCCTTTGCAAAAAAAAAAAAAAAAAAAATTTCTACTGAAAAATATGTTATGGCCAGAGCAATAGCCTAGCATGTTTCTGCCTCTTTAATTTAAAAGGATGAAAGCGGTCATAAATAAAATAAAATAATAATTTTATAGATGCAGTGAAGCAAACTAAAATATCTGAGAGCTAGGAAAAACCCTGATATACTTTTATTAAATCCCATTGAGAGGACTGCCAAGCAGAGGATGCTCTGCCGAGAACCTGGAGCTCAGACACCGCAGCTCTGCCTCCCTGAAGCTCGGGGCAGGCTCGCACCCAGCCCGGCGCCGGGGCTCCTACGGAGGCACGCACCCGCTGGCTTCGGAGGGCCGGCCTGAACAGCAGTGACAGCAAATAACATCAGCACAGCCCGACAGCCTCCCTCTGAACACCAGCGCCACACAAATCAGCCTGTTAGGCCATCCTGGACGCGTGCCTGCTTTGTGATCATGCATATATACGCATTCCTACCTTTATTCTTCCTTTGGCACGAACAAAACGTCTGTAACAGCTTGCAAGACACGGAGGACTAGGATTTAGACAAAGGTTTTAGGTTTTAGATAAAGTGCTGCTCTGGACGGTACGGTAGCTACCATGTTTTCTCAAGGAAAAAATTGCTTTGTATATTTATTTTTGTTTAAAGTTTCACTAGTAAAAGTTATCTCCTACTATCAACGTCAGGGATGTGCAACCCAGAAATGATCACCCGAATGATCACAACCTTTACGTCCCAACGATTACCAGACTTTTACTTAAGAAAATACCTACGAAATACAAAGGTAGAAGGGAACACACTCGTATGAATACATCCCCGATTTCAGTACATCCTCGAGGGCTGCTCGCAGTTGAATCGTACGGAGAAACATTTCACCGGGGCAGGAAAACATTAGTGGAAGAGTTTCAAATGTCAAGAGTCTTTTTTTAAACATAAGTAGTATTTTTTTAATAATGAAAAAAAGAAAAGGCAACACGGTTTCCATAAATTTAGCACAGATCTCACACTGCGCTTGCTTTATGGGTTAACTTTCAGCTACAGCTTCGCCTGAATTCCTGCGCTCTGCCTATAAATGATTACTATCAGCAAAGGATTTCTGAGTTTGAATCAGACGGATTCATTCCCCCCATTTCTCTGACAAACCCCCTAAGGGAAATTGTTGAATGCTCGCAGACAACTAACTGGAGCATTCTAAAACTACAGAAGTTTTTTAAGAAAGTCAAATCTAAGCAAGTTTGAAGGCAAAAGCCTCCCACCCCACACCAAAGGAGGCACTGTCTGTCTCTAACCTTACTAGCTGTCCGTGACTTCAGAGTATCACATGCCAAATACCCGTGCTCTCTTCTTAAAATGCCACCTTCAACTCAAGCGGTCTTTGATACGTCCGAAGCAGCATTTCAGAACAGACAGATACCGCCACACGTGAAAATCGTGATCCAGCAGCTTTCCCGGAACAGCAAAAACTTGTAGGCGGCAGCTGGAATTGCCCGTCGATAGCACATCGATGGGCTGCCTAGTGCGGAGCAAGAGGAATGTCAGTCATAGGGACTGTGACTAATGGGGAAAAATGGAAGGAAATACGGTGGTTTGGGCTAGAAAGAGACTGAGAGTAGAAAAGATAACAACCTCCATGCACGTAAAAGATAACAGGGAAGGGGGGAGAAAGAATAATCCGTTCTCCAGTTTTCTGATAGGACAATTAATAATGGGCTCAAATTGCCTTAATGTACATTCCCTGCACAGATGAAAAGCTTTTCCTACCAGAGTAACATCACAGCACCGAACCTGATGGGATGGGAAGCTGTGAAGTTGCCCAGCAGTGAAAAAAAATGAAGAAAACACTGAATGAGTACCCGTCAGGAGTGACTTAGGCTGATCCTGCCTGTAGCAGAGGGAGACAGAAAAGATGCCCTCTTGATTTGCAATTAATAAATGAAGAATCTATGCAAGAAATGGGGTTCCTTATAGAAAAAGGGAAATAAAAGGATTTGGAAGAGGAAAGGGAGGTGCAGGCTGACTACAGACAGGGAGGTGATAGAAAAGTACCAAACAGATGGAAAGAAGAGGAGAAATATCCATGAGAAAAGTTTGGCTAAAATATGTAGAAAATGATTCTGAAAGATCAGACACAGAGATAGAAGAGAAGATGTATAGTCATTCAAAGACGACAAGAATGAATTCAAAACAAAGGAATTCAGAGTTTCCAGGCAGCTGGAGTATTAATCTTGGCAAGAGACATTGGAATAGGGCAAAAATTAAATATCCTTGGATAGCATGAAAAAAAAATAAGACAGTAAGACAAAGAATTTGTAGAAAATCCTTCATTGAGAGGGAGACAGCAAGATAAACGAACTAGATCAAAGGTGACAGTATGTCCATACAAAGAGATTTTCATCTGTTTTAGCCGTCAGAGATTGCTTGCTGCAAACTAACACGGAATTGGAAAAATGTACTTTTTGTCTACTCACATGTTTGCAATTATGGGTTATGTGGCATGCCGAGCAGAAACGCCGTTTAGGGAGCTGCTGTAAATCACCCGAGCGGCGCGGTGAGTCACTGCAGCTTGCTACTATTATGTAATTTTACCTCTGCAGCGAGACACAGAGGACACAAGCGAGCGTTACAATGGGATATTCTCCTCCGATCCCAGCCCGCGGTCGAGTCCGCTCTGCTTGGCACAACCAGCTGCTTGTTCTCCAGCACAGCTGGCAGGGGGGGGACTGCTGAAACTTGCAGCCGTATCATCGTGTGATGCGACCGGAGCAGACTTCAGAAGCTAAGCAAGGTAAGGCCTGGTAAATTCATGATAAATCCATATTTAAATGGGAGATCAGTGAGAAAAATGATGGCCCATTAACACTAGTGAATTATTCTACTTGCAGACGCTGCTTCTCACCTACGTGGAACTGGCACGTATAGATGTCCTGCCAACCTGATCTGGTTGTAGATGTCCCTGCCAATCGCAGGGGGCATGGACTAGATGGCCTTTAAAGGTCCCTTCCATCCCAAAGCATTCTACGGTTCTATGAAGTTGTCCTAGGTGGAGAGCACGTGTATGCTGGATCCCCATACCCCACTCTGCAGCACGCGAAGGCTCTGACGGCTCTAGTGCCCATCGCACGGCGCTATTAGGTCTTCTGAGCATGCCTCATCTTGATGGTTTTTAAGCAAGTTTACTCCTGGTCATGTTTTCATGTGCTCCACTGACTGCTTTGAGTGGTCCCATCTGCAAAAAGACCCAGGGCCACTTCTCACAACTCCTCCTGGGTCAGCCGTGAATCACTTTATTGTCCAAAAGGCTCCTCAGGGGAAAAATTCATAGTTACTGTTTTTAATTGGTTTACTCTGCATTACTTCAGTGCTGCATCACAGGACCGATGCTGTGCGGGAACAGAGGGAGGGACGGACGGGCAGCGTCCAGGGCTCGCACGCAACTGGGAGGAGGGAACTGACGGCATTTGGAGACATTCACGGTGTCACCGAAGGGTGGGACAGAAGCACTGATTAAGAGGCCAGATCTTCAAAGTACCAGCCAGCCTGCCAGCACTCCTGCCCCGAGCTAGCGCCCTCAACACGCAGTGCTGACGGGCCCCGACCCGCCAGACGGACGCGGCAGGCTGCCTGGCAGGAGCTGCGACGTGCCCTCCAAAGCCTACCCGCCAAGCCTCTCTGGGGAGCTTGACGGAAGAGACTTTGCAGACCTGGGATTTTTAACACTGTAATTACCATTTGTTATTCAAAAGTGAGATGCAATTTAGCAACGGGACCGGGTGGACACCGAAGGACGAAAAGCGGGGTCACACCATCGCTCATCAGAACCCAAATGCTCTCTCGCTGTATTCGTACAACTCACCCGACAGACGCCCGCCTCTTGAGTTAGCAGGAGCAACTATTGCCTCTGCTGGGACCATTCCTCAAATGATTTTTACTTCAACAACCTGAACAAGGAGAAAAAGCCCCACAGGAGCGACAACTTTGCAGAAACCATTCGCCCCAGTATACAAACTCCACAGCCAAGCAATATCCACAGGTTATCAGCTCCTCTGCGCTGACTTCCAGACATCCCCACGCTCCCCAGTTCCCCACGCTCCCCAGTTCTCAATCGCTCACTCCAAACCACTTTCCTGAACCTCATGAGGGTTCAGTCTCTGCTGATGAAAGGGATGGCTTTCCCAAAACACGGGTTTTTCCTTAGATTGGAGTTTTTCTGCCAGTCTTTCCCCTCTATCCTCATTAAGTTTAACTCCCGAGACATTTTCCAATCGCCACTTAGCTTGACGTGCAATACAACTAAACAACAGCCCCAAAATATTTTTGGGGAGGTGGAGAGGATGCAAGGCATGACTGTAGAATCCCATCCCGTAGCTCTGACGCATGTAAAACTCCTGCTTTCTTCACCCTGCAGACCTGCATTGCTCTTTACCAACCATTTTGAAAACTGAGAACAATCCTTTCAAAAAGTTTCACATCTTTAAGAAGGGGAATAATTCAAACCGCACTCAAGCATCCGAGCTGTTTTATCCATACCTCTTTTCTCAGGATTCAAGGAAACCTGCAGTCTGACAGAAAGAATTTAAATTCCCCAAACTTGAAGCTCAGAAACTTGATCCCAAGCAGGAAACAGCTATTTGGAAACAATGATGTTTCCACCAGCAAATTTTATTGCCAGGCAGCTAGCTGCCAACTGCTAACCACCGATGGTACTGATTATCTCTCGATTGATATAAAATATTACCGATGGCGACGCGCTGCCACAGCAGCAGGGGCTCTGCAGCAAGCAGCACACAAGTGTTCGGAGAGACTGGTCTAGCACCAGAAATAATTTCCCCGTTTATGTTCTCTTCTGCCCTGCTCGGATCCTATTTATGAGCAGCCATGTCAACATATCATCTCTATTCCTATTCCTTAACACTTTCCTCTCTTTTCCTCTCTCCTTGCCTTATATACTTACCGTTGTACAACTCAGCCTTCCATGATCCAATCTTTACTCTCCCTTCTCACCACTATCTCACTATCGTTATTTTCTTCATGTATTTTGTCAAATGACATGCCCTCCTAATTCACCCTTTCGCAACCTGCCTTCACCCCAAGTGTCACACTCTGCATTACCTCCCAACTAAAACGTGTGATCTTTCAGCTTCTTCCCTGCTCATAACGCCTCCTTCCCCCACCACCACCCCTTCTGCTGGCCACCTTCATCCAAGAAACTCTGTTTTAAGTGAGAGCTTACACTACGTGAAGCTGTGCCAGGGGAAGTTTAGGTTGGATATTAGGAAAAACTTCTTCCCCCAAAGGGCTGTCAGGCCCTGGCCCAGGCTGCCCAGGGCAGGGGCTGAGTCCCCATCCCTGGAGGTATTCAAAAGCCGGGGAGATGTGGTGCTGAGGGCCATGGTTTAGTGGTGGGTTTGGCAGTGCTGGAGTAATGGTTGGACTCGATGATCTTAAGGGTCTTTTCCAACCTTAACGATTCCATGATTCTATGAAACATGAGCTCACCCACTCTGGATACATACATTTCTGAAAGAAGAATAGCAGATTATAAATGCATTATAAGTATGCAAAGTAAAATTAGACCAGATTTCAAGAAGTTAAATTTAATTAAAATGCTGGGCACTCTACATCAGAAGACCACGTTGTCTCTGTTTTGCTTTGTGTACGCTCCACAGGCAGGCTGAGCAGCTGTGCGAGTCTGCGGCAGTACCACTCGGGGCACGGCACGGCACGAGGCCATGCCCGGGCTTTAACAGCGCCGGCACGCTTGGAAGCTCAGGCGTTCAGCCCTGGGTAACCGCTCGACAGATGCGGCGGCGGTGTAACGAGCTGCACGCCCAGCTCTCCCAGCAAAACGGTGTTGGTGTCACCCAGGCTGTGGCGATGCCAGCCCGATGCCACGGGAGGTGGCAGCCAGGACTCGGAAGCAAGGGCTTCCAGCAGCGTCTGACCCGCCGCTGCTCGGCGCATAAAACCTGTGTCTATTTAAACCACCAGGCACAAAGGACACGATCCCAAGCCTGACAAGGTTACACAGCACAAGGCAGTGAAGGTGTACGCAGTACTGAGAAGTTATTTTCGTATTTCTTCAACCCCAGGCGCTGCCAACAACAGTTCAACCCCTGCAGCCTCAGTTGAAATAAGCCTCAGGCTTGTTCTTCTCCATAGCTCAAAGCATCTCTAGGGAATTTATTATACAAAGTACAAGGCTGCATTGCTGCAGTACCCTTCTTCAGTCCCCAAAACGCCTTGGACTGACCGTGCAGCTCCGCTGTGCTGCAGTCGTGGTCCAGAGAGGACAAACGCCCATCGCAGCCTGACTCGGCCCCGTGGCTGTGTCCCTGCGTGGAATACCAACCTCCGCATCTGAACCACGAGATGCAAAACACACGTAACGAACCAGACCTGCTTTCGATGTACCGAGCGCAGTACTACAACCCTTGGGGTGACTATCTTCCCTTGTACAAAATCCCTTGAACAGTTCTACCTCCAGTTTAAGAGCCAGCCTGAAACAGGTAACTGGCTACTTGAAAACACAAACATTGGACCAAATAAAAACCAGCAATGAGATTCCTCTGCAACCTGGCAAAAGGTACAGAGCGCGACAGATTAATGCCAGCCTGCAGAGTGTCAAGGTCTCCGAGGGCACTAATTATCATTACAGCATTATTTACAATAGACATGAGTAAATTTTAAAATATTTTGGTTATTACATTTTCCCAGGGAGGAAGTTCTGTGGCAGAAAACTACGCTGGCAAATAGTTACCTCTTTGTATTGACTCCCCTCTCGATTCATCTGCTAAACCCATAGAAGGAAGTGGCTTTAGTGTTTCAGATGGTTTTGGCTTCTACGCTGCTGAGTACAGTTGGATTAGTTTCTGAAATAGAATTGGCTCCCAAATTATTTGAAGCATTTGTACTCAGTGAATGCTGGGAAATGTCATTAGCGTGCCATAATACTTTTGCCTAATGCTCTCCAAAGTCTATGCCAAAAAAAAGTGAAAAACACTGTCTATTTTGATTTTAGCAGCACAGCTTAAGTAACTGTGGTAGCGGATCTAGCGTACTGCCCAAAAATTCAAATAAATTAATGACAGTAACCTTCTAAGTAGAGAGTTTATTTCCTTTGTCTGGAGAACAGACAAAGGTAATAGCAGATGAAATAAAACACGTATTCATTGGGGTCTCGCTGCAAGTCGGAGCCTCGTTGCCCACCAGCTCACTCGCTACCTGCGGCAGATGAGGGAGGAACACAACCAAACCACAGTTCATCCCCGCCCGCCATCTCAGCAGTTTTGCTAGGCCTCCCCAAACGCTGCCATCTTATTGTGCGCAGTTTCTTGCCGCTTTAATTCAACCCGTTCCTCACCTCCTCTGGGGCTCTCTGCTTCAGAGGCTTTTGTCTTCTGCTCCCAATTCCCCCGTCTATGTATTAATCAAGTGTTGAGTTTGGAGCTCTTATTTTTCCATCTGCTAATTAATTCCTATCTATGAGCCACCTCCTCCTCCTCCTCTCCAGAAGATGCTGTATGTAACTCACAAGCCTATTTCTCTGCTGACTAACTTACGGAATTAATTACTAATCTTTTTCTAGTTGTGGCCTACGGTCTGGCCGGAGCTCGTGCTGGTGCTCGGAGGGGCTGCGCTCCCCACTAGCTGCAACAGCTTCCGACACTGGCCTGCTCCAGGAATTGATGGTGCTCTGCAAGTACAGTCCCACAAAGCTATTCAAAACCCTTAAAATTAGTCAGAACATTGAAGTGGGGAGCAGCTGATTTTTTTTTTTTTAAATCAGGAAGATTTTGAACAGCCATGCCTTCCTGCAAAGACAGTAAGCTGCTGCCAGTAAGTCCAGGCACCCTGCAGAGGCAGCAGACATCCCAGAGAACTAAAAATAAATAAATAAGTAAACAAATGCTGTGAAGCCTCCTTAAAAACAAAACAAACCCTCTGCCAAGAGGCTGTGGGTGTACATGCAATGGATGGAGATCAGGTTGGCAACGTTTAAAAGATGATGTATTAAAAAAAAAAAAACAAACCCAAAAAACTAGGAGAAATCACTTCCCCGCGGCAAGTCAGACCAACAACGTAATCAAACATATAAGACATGGTCATCAGTGCTAATTAAAATGGGGTTCTCGATAGCGGTGACTTTGGGCCAGAGCCTTGCATTTTGCACCGCAGTGCTTAAGCAGCACCAAGCAAGGGCAGGGGCTGCTCGGCCTCCGACGGCTCCTGCTCTTCCCTCGGCTCCAGCGGCAGAGGATTCGGCCTCTGCTTCAGTTCCGTTTTCAAAGCAGTTCTTCAAATTCACAGTCAAACCAGACCTACTTCATTTGGACCAGGTGCAGCGACATGAACGCCCGAGGAAGCCTCTCACTACATTAGGAATAGGTTAATACTGTCCTTTTTCTGTCATTAAAGCATCGCTCCACCCCATCGCAGACCTGATGGGAGATAAACCCAGCGGCAATTTGCTCTCCCCGGCACCACTGCCCCGAACACTGCCCACAGCGTTTCACATGCTGCCAAGCAGGGGCTGAGGGATCCCCACTGTGGTTTCCACTGCATTTAATATTGCCTAATGAGTCCTATCGCTGCAATCCACGTACATAAAACCAGCCCTGGTTTGCTAAGGAAAGGTTAGTCGCAGTCACCCAAAGGCAGTGGCGTTAGCTTCTCCCCTGAGCCTCCCCACACTTCTACCTTCAGCCTTCACAAACATTTTTTTGGCTGCACGGTGAAGCGGATCGCGGAACCAACCAGAATTAAAAATTAACCCTGCAGTGAGGCAGGCACGGGGCCCTTCAGTCCTGCACCCCGTCTCCAACAGAGGATGCCAAGGAAGCATTTAAAAACAGACCACAGAGGCATGCGTCCCCCAAACACCCTCCCAGCTCCAGAGATCTACGGCTCAGAAAAACCTCTCAGTCATAGATGGGATCTTTAAGAGTCTTTCATGTATTTTTCTCTCACATAAATTTGCAGGGTTGCTTTTTGCACCTACGTCAACACAACACAACGCAATGAGGAGTTTCACAGCTCTTGCAGAGAAAACCACATTTCCTTGTTGCTCGGAGCCTGCCATCCGTTCGCTGCGCCTCATCTGCTTTCACCTAAATAAACACCCTGGTATGAGGGACGTGGTAGCACGGGGATGGGATGAAGCACGTAGGACCAAGAAAACCTTGCTGCCTGTTGCTGCGTACTGCCTTTCAGTTCCTAAAAGCGATCCCCAAACAAGAGGAAAACCCACGCTGTGCACCGCATCAAATAATCACAGGGCCACCCGCAGGTCTGCTCCGAAGAGGTCGCCACCGAACGAGATCAAACAGCTGAGGATTGAAAGGACCGCTGAAGGGAGTCAAAATGGCTTGTAGAGGTCACGCTGGTGGGAGTTAAGGCCATGCCTGAGGTTTTGCCCACTGACCACCGCTCTCTAGGTCATACGATCATTAATTCTGGTGTGAGCAGGCAGGTTCAGAAATTCAGGACATTTATGGCATAGGGACTGAGCCACAGCCACTGACATCTGAACTGTGTTGTGTGCATGAAGCTGGATTTGCAGAAGGCCTTGCTGGCTCTAGAAGATGAGAGCTGCAATGGAAGCACCAGCACGGCCTGGCTGCTCTTTGCTTGTTAACCTGCGCCGGTACACTTCAGGGGAAACTTCAGGAAAGAAGGAAAAGAAAAGCTAAAGAATTAAGCTGAGCCTTTCTTTTCATTTATTCACTGGAATTTTTCAGATTTTTCCAGCTGTAAAAAATGTTCAAATTTCAGGAACTTTTAACTGTTAAAAAAAAAAAATCACTTGGAAATGAACAGCTAGGCTCACGGCAAATCTTACATCAAGCAGTCCAGAGGATAACATATTTTCCTTAGATGCTGGAAACCCCAAACTAATTTTTCTCCAATCATTTTACAAAAGAGACTAGCCATCAGCCTGAAGACCAGGCAACAGAGTCGCTCTTGTGTGCTGCCTAAATCAACTCATGTTTAATTTATACTAAAAGCAAAAAGTATATTAAAAGTTTCAGCAGAAATCCTTAAAGCCACCTTGGAATGCCTTGCAGGTCAGTAGGGAAAGCAACAACCCATGAGGAGGGAGACGCAACCATTGGTCTTCACTGTAAATAAGAGAAAGATGGACCTGAACGCCTCTTCCCCTGTATTCTCTAACCACGAGATAGATGGGGATTGCCGCTGCCTTCCTCTCCCACTTCATCACTGGCACTGCAGTCTCCCTGATAATCTAGCTTGAAAGGAAGAAAAGAAGGCATGAGGTGAAGCCACCAAAGCACTCCATTTTAGAAATGTCCCCAGCCCTTTTCTCCCGCACCCCAATTTTATTTTGGTAAAAACTACTTTGGTGAGTTAACCCAAATTCATGCATAGTTGCTTGACCATTTCAAAATGGCTGAAATAGCAAAAAAAAAAAAAAAATTTGAGAGATTCCATGCAAGATTGTTATCTTTTAACAAACATTAAGGAATTTTTGGAAGACAAAAAAAAAACAACCGTAAAGACACTATCACTCCTCCCTCAAAGTTTTGATCTGGGACTTCAGAACCAAGAAATATGGGGTGAGGCACGGGCATTAAGCACTGATCCTCCTGTCAAAGGTTTGAAAATTATTATTCAAGGGTTACAGACATGTCGGAAAAATTTAGCTAGTCTAGAAGTCAGCTGGACAATAAACTTCTATGAAAAATGAACATACTTACTGCTATTTAAAAACAGTCTTCTCTGAAACTTTATTCATATGGCTAAAAGAAAAATTTAAAAACATTTTGTTTCGAAGACTGACTCTTCAATTATTATATATACCACTGGTCAGAGTCCTCAATGGGAGAGGTACAGGTGCTCAAGCTGGTCAGGTGTCTTGGGTAAGCACCATAGATTTGAAAAAGTACTGCTAGCCCAGATTTAATATAAAGCTGGAGGAACTACAAAATACAGCAGCAGGATGGGCAGAGCCATCTCTCAGGGCTCAGTTCCTGAGGGATGCACGTTTGGAGAGGCCGGGAGAAGAGAGGGCAGCCTTTCCGCTTGTCAAGGGCCTACAGACATTAGCAAACCCTTCGTGTTTAAGAACCCATGATGCCTCTTGACCCGAGTGACTGAACAGAACCAAGCAATGACAAGCAAACTTTCTTAAGCCAGAAAGAGGAAGATAGCACATCCACCTCACTTGCTAGCATACGCTGACACTGTGAGCTCCTCATCAGAATGACAGTCTTTTAACCCATCCAGTCACGAATAGATGCTGGTGTTCAGGGACCAAGGACATTTCAGTGCCAGTCATCAAAACCTCTCATCACAGGGGACAGGTTGGCAGGGACCTCCAGAGGTCTCTGCTCCAGTCTTCTGCTCCAAGCAGGGCTAACTGCAGAGTCGGGTCGTGTTGCTCAGGGCCTTGCTCAGTCAACTTCAGAAAATCTTCAAGGACAGAGATCCCACCACCTCCCTGGGCCCTGCCCCAGAACACAAACTCTCCTAGTGTAGAATTTTCCCCACGTCCAGCTGGACTCAGTGCCGGCTGGCTCTCACCCCTTCGCTGGGCACTCTTGACGAGAGTGTGGTTCCAGCTCCTCTGCCAGTCCATCGCGCAGGATGGTGGTTAGATCCCTCTTCAGCCTTCTGACCTCCAGACTAAAAAACGCCTGGTTCTGTCAGCCTCTCCTATGTTATGTGTGCTTCCAGATTTTCCTCCATTTTTCCTGCCTAAAAGACTCCCTGCATCATTCCCTGCAGCACTCCATGGAAGCTCTCTCGTCATGTCTCCATAAATCCTACTACTTCCTAGCTCTGTGACTGTACACTAACGGACGGTATCCCCGATTGCTTCCTAAGCTGCATGCATTACTCCACGAGCACTGGACGAGCACACATTCACAGGAGGAGCCTCCCTCGTCCCCTGTCCCAGAGAGCCAGGACCCTGAACCTGCACAGCACAGGAGTTCAGGCAAACCACAGCCATGGAGGCTAATGTGGCAAAGAGATACAGAAGAGGACAACGCTAAAGAGGGATTTGAAATGTATGCCAGTGACCAAATGATGAGAGGTTACTCCTTCGAACAAATACAAGATCCTTAGGTGGGACTGAGTTATGACTGAGAAGATAAAAAGCTCCTCTCCTCATTTCCACTCAGGACACAATTTCTGATTTCGGCTCTCTACGCAGGACTCTGATCAGGCTTCAGCTCAGCAAATCTCTTGGGCAGCAAGGGAGCTTCTGCATCTCCTGCTGTTAGGAGGCGTGGCAGAAAAGGCATGGGGAAATGATGGTAGGAACCATCCTCCTCCCTCAGCACGGGTTAGAAAAAAGACGACACATTAAAAAGCACAGGGCTCTGTTTTTCCCAGTGCATCTTTGGTGGGAATCAGCATCACTGCCTGGTCCCTTCCCCCTTTCAACTCACACAGCTCACAATTTACCATCTGTCCTTAATCTTCTCTTTGTACTAACAACACACTGTAACCGCAACATCTTTTTATGCCACAATCGATAAGGCAGATAAGAACAAACACGGAAATAGTGAGCAGGCCATAGCCAAAAGTAATGGTACATCCTGTAGTGCTTCCTGTCATCTAACTGCTGAAACTACAAATAAAAACCCAAACACTTCTTTTGTCTGGAGCTTCACAGCCGTGTGAAAATAAACATATGGAAGAAATGAAAATGCAATTCAAAAATACAGAAAAGAATGTAAAACTTACCGGGCTCTAACTTGATTATTTTTACAGCAGCCAGTTCTCCCGTATGAAGATTTCTAGCCTGAAATAAGAGAGTTAAGACATTTAATTATACTGCAACGGCATCTCACACAGTCTTACAAACTGAAAAGATACGCTATGACGACATGTGTTACCAATATGGCACAGCGCAATTAGCTGAGAGCAACCTGGGTGAGGATTATCTGGTTTTGGTATTAGCACAGCATCAACCTAGCTGGAGTTGTGAAGCGCTACTGGCAGCTCCTTTCGAGACTAAAAACCCCCAGCAATCTGACAGCAAATGAGCGTTCGTGCCGCTCAAACACCCTTTTCAAGGGTTGTTGAAAGGGAGAAGTTTACGCCATCCGTGCTCGCTGGGGTGGTACAAAAGTGCTCTGCTGCAACACGGGCTGTGGGTGCGTGCAGTGCTCAACCACCCGTCTCCGGGCGCTAACCTCCGTGTGCTGCACGGATGAGCGGCAGCTCCCTGCGAACAACCTAACTCTGAAAACAAACTCCTTCCAGCAGATCCTGGCAGAGGCGAGCGGTCCCCACCACCCTCGAGAAGAAGACGGGGTAGGGAGCTCCAATTAAGCCTTTACAGAACTGCCCTCTCCAGGTCATTAAACTTCATACCGAGGATTCAGTGCTGGAGGAAAACGTTACAGGAACATCAGATATAGAAAGTTTTAAGAGGAGATTTCATTAACACTGTTAACTCCAGTAAAATGAGCTCTAAATGACTCGGGCACCATCACCAGAGCTAAGCTATATTACTTTTGACACACAACTTGATCCAATTAGGCACTGTGGCATTCCCCTTTTGCTGATCATCCAAACGTTACAGGAGTCTAAACCCGACTGTTTCATTCTTACGCTAACACATGTGCAGAGTCTTCTGAACATACGACATCTGCTTAAGAGGTAGATGACAGAAAATGGAGAGAAAACTGGGTTAGATGAAATCGATTTGGGCAGTTACTTAAGATGAGGATGCAAAATAAATTTGCCCCTGTGGACTGAAGGAAGCCACTACAGAACAAAACACTCCTCTTGTGTACAGGCAAGAAGAAGTCTTAATTTAACAACGGGTAAAGCAAGAACTTGAAAGATGAACCCCTCAGTTTTGTCAACACTTAGTCAAGCTTCCAAACTGGGAAAGGCTTTCCAGCCAGGGGGGAAAAAAACCCACAACCAACAATAATTGGCCTTTCAAAATCCTATAGTGCTCAGCCAAGAGATGGGTGTCAAAACGCGTGCCAAGGATACGAATATGACTCAAGTCAAAGAGAATCTGAACAACTGTACAACAGAACCAAACATCAGAAGCCAACAGACCAAATCACTGAACACAAACAGTTATCTGCTAACCACAAAGGAAACCTTCACCGCTTAAAGTACCTTTCTACCTAAGGTGTTTTTAGACCACAGTAAAATCACTGGTATCCTTCAACATCCAGAAGAAACATGCATCCAAGCATGGACAAAGGATTAGGACCTCTCTGGTACTGCTACACCTACCAATACCACTATGAAACACAGGCGTTCCCATAAGAGACCAAGCACACCATCTTGGTGAAGCCAGGGAACCTCCACTATCCACGCTTCTATCCGTAAGCAGCTAAGCTGCTCAGAGAAAGGAGATTGCACGGTATCCAGAAGATCAGCTTCATTTCTGAAGCACAAAAAAGATCGTATTCCTTACAGAAACCCCTTTTCCACATAAGCAATAACCGCCACTGCTACTGTTATGCTGAAGCCTGAAGGAATAGATGCAGTCTGCAAAAGGTCTTTGGTATGCAGACTTTGGCAGGGACTCGAAGGTTCAGGCCGAGGAGATCACTGCAATTACTGGCTCCCAGCTCTCACACACGATAGGCCACAGAGCTTCACCAAATTGTGTCCTGCTGCTATCCAATATTACCATTAAGTTTCTGCATATAATCTATAGCCTGCACGTGGACTATTTCGGGTTTCAACCACCCAACTTTGTCTGCTGGAACAGAAAGCTCTCCACCAGGTTGGTATTTATGAACTAAACACATCAAGTTATCTGAGCCACTCGCCCTAAGATCGGTTTTCTGGTCCTACAGTTTAATCTTCCAACCGAACACATTCTTGAGTTGATGACACCAGGACCACACACGCTACTTAACCCTTATCGTGCCTGCACCAAAGGCAAAAATGCTGAGTATTCCCTGATCCTCAGTATCCTTGTTTGGATGCTCACAGATACAGGAACCGTATTAGGTCTTCAGTCTAGACAGTCGTACTGCAAGCATGCAGCAAATTACCCAAACTGCTTCCCAAGAGACGTCACCCGCCCGCAGACGCGACTGATGGCTTTTGTTCCTTCATCTTGGATTGCACCAGCTTTACACGGGTACACACATCTCTCTCTGCTGTCACTCCTTTTTTTTTTTTTTTTTAAACTTTTCCCTTCCACACCCTTCTGTCAGCTGAAAATTTGATCAATAATGAATTACTGCTATCTTGCACATAATTAAAAATCTAAGAAGGCGAGGGCTAAAAACTGGTTCTCCATGGTACACACCTAGATATGAAAACCGTCAAATAAGGATTCCTCAAATAATTTTGAGACATGTTAGTTAAAGAAATTCTCAACTCATTTGCTATGGGTGACTACAGTTTGCCTTGTTCTACTTTTTAAAAAAGGATTGTGTAACATCAAGGAAGCCGCAGACAGGAATGCACTGCATCAACATTGCTGGCTCTGGGAATCAAACCTGAAATTTTACTACAAATGATATTTGACAAAAATACAACTTCTCCGTAATTTCCCTGATGTGAAGAATTAGTTAATGATCTATCAATCTGTCTTATTGATACACTTCTTCACTGGGGCGGGGGGGGGAATTGAAGTAAAGCTAAGAAATTATAGTTCTCCTAGTCACCTTATTTACATTTTAAAGCCCAACAGCAAAATATCTGCCTCCTTCCCGGCCCCCTGAAACTTCCTCAGTGTTTCAAGTCTTAATTCAAAACCAGCTGAAACCAACCAGCGGCCAGGGGAGCTGTTCTCCCCCGCACGCCGGGTAACCCAGAGCTGCCAATTAACCAGTATAGCTGCTGTTCAGTGTCTCCTGAGCTATTAATGACAGAGCAGGTTACCATTTATATGCCTTTATCACGTAACGATGACATATATATCGTGAACTTTGATGATCTCTTCGGAATTCTAATATTTCAAGTCTAATGAAAGATAAAATCTGTTCGATTTCTTCTTGTCTTTAATTCTGCTGGCCTTGATTCCTTCAGTATGTAAGGAAGTCTGCTAAGAACTCACCTCGACACTAAAGGCTAAAAGAGAAAGCTCAGCGTTGGCACAGCTCCCTCCTGCGCTGGAGCCCACGTCCCCATCACCAACGTAGCCCAGTTTCCACGCGGCAGAAGCAGAGCCCCGCTTCCCCGACAGATCGGGGACTTGCTGCAAGACTTTCCCTGAGAGGAAGACAGAGCTTTTGCTATCTCTTAGTATTGATCTCAATTTTATTTAATGAGACTCAAAACTGAAAATCATGTTCCGCATTACTCAGAATGAAGATTAAAACTATAGGATTTTGGCAGAAGGATTGCAAAGCTCCAACAGAAAACTTGACCCACACAAGAATGGGACCAGAACAAGGGTATATTTGAATGAGGTGAGCCACGCAGTCAAATTTATTTTGCTCAACGTCATATACAGAGTGTATTTACTGAGAAAGAAGAGGTAGGTAATAGCCTTTCGGTCACCTCTTCTTCAGCTGTCCTACAGCCTGCTATAGGATGAGTGACAGCATCCCACCGAGCACAGCTCTTCCAGAATATTTTAGCAGCTAAATACTAATACTACAGAACATCATACGGTGGTCTGTGTTCAAAATAAAACAAAACACAATTACTCCTCTTTTTTTGAATATCCCGTTGCAGAGTTGTAGCGACCTAGGAAATTACATGTCACTAATTTCATGTGACAGCACAATAATCATTACACTTTTTTCCCCAGCATGTCAGCACCAGCCAACGCAACCCAGATTCCCTCAAGCATACACACAGCTGTACCAGAGCAGATTAAAAGTTCCTTTAAACCCATGGTCCTGTCTCAAAGAGCAGATGCTTCAGAAAGTGGCTAAGAGCTGAGCAAGCAAATGGTGACACTTTCCCGATGCACCCTCCCAGCAACTGAACCGGGATCTGCACGGTGCCTTCTGCACCAAGGACTAGCTGCAGACAGAGCCCGCCTTAGGCTGTCGGCCCAGGAGCAACACACGTTCTTCCAACCCAGGCGCAACGTCAGTGGCGTGTCCCAACGCCACGCTCAAAAATGAGAGGTGCGCTATCAGTAGGACTGGGGCTTTGGGGTGTTGGGAGAGTTTTATGATATTACACGCAAAAAAATCATTGGGTTTTCCCACCGAGACCTAACTTTCTTCTCGGAACTGCATCAAAAAGCTGCCGTGGGGCAGCGGAACCCAGCCTGACACCCGTGGCAATCCCTGTGTACAACGCTTCCCGCCACACACCCAAACAACACGCACGAGAAACCACGTTTTGGGTAGGATGCTTTCTGTAGCTAATGACCAGAAATAACACAGAAAACTGGTTTCAGAACCAGTTACGCACTCTGCAGGGGTTTTTTATTTATTTTTAAGAGTGCAAACCAGACAATTCCACCCCACGGGGTCCACAATGCTAAGCTGTGTGAGATGGACAAAAATTGGAGGATCGGTTCACTTGGACATCTGAATGCAAGTTTATGTGCTAGCCCTCCTTGTCCAGCCACTTTCTCCTTCAACAGTGAGGAAGAGAAAGGGAAGATGACAGCAATATCGCTCTCACAGACTCCAAATTAGTATTTTCAATTTCCGTGGTGAAATCCCCTCCTCGCCCCGAGGTAGTCATCTGATCTCCAGCCTTGGGTCAACAGCCCAGTTCACCAGAAGAGGCATTTGTTCGACTGTGTCTTCATTTAATCGAATCATAATTGCAGCTCCTGTGGCAACCCTCCCATGCGTCCCCATCTTATTCATTCCTTGCCAAGCTTCGCTCATCAGTGACCATGATGTTTTGCTGTCTCAAGCGCTGCCTGCTTCTCCTCAGTTACTGTATATAACGTCAAAAGGTACCCTGACCTCCTGCCCAGCAACTGAAATATTAGTTTCTCATCTGCTTTCTAGTTTCTGACCTCTCACACTTCATAACTCTTAACCTGCTCCATGCGGTTTTGAAATTCCCATTGTGCTGCATCGTTCTTTCCGTATCTCACGG
Source organism: Platalea leucorodia (assembly GCF_965183815.1). NCBI lineage: Eukaryota > Metazoa > Chordata > Aves > Pelecaniformes > Threskiornithidae > Platalea > Platalea leucorodia. The sequence goes on from NC_138829.1 coordinate 3,409,970, forward strand.
TATCATCCGACCCTTGAATTCACCTACGTACATCTCTGAATTCACATCTACCACTACCTAGAGCTTTCAGTCAACTCAGATGAGCCAAAAAAGTGTCTCTCACCTGGGCTGCTCTAAATCCATGAAAACAGATTCCTTCCTTACACGCAGGAAGTACAGTAAGGATTTTAGTTGCGATTAAAAAAGAGAATCCAAACCATTATGGGCATCAGGGGAATAAAAAAGAAGACGATACCCGAACAAACCAAGACTACTGCAGATATGTGCACCAGATATGTGCACAGAGACCTTGGAACAGAAGACGGGATCTTGAAGATGCCACCACAACCAGCCCATCTGCGGAGTAAAACTTCAGCGAGCAGCTGCCACAGCTTGGCACAGCCACCGCACCTTTCAGCAGCACTTCAGCCGTGAGCTTTTCCACATGACGATTCGGGTTTCACTACTCGATGCGGTAGCCCTCTCCCATGCGATCCAAACGCTCCCATGAACGTGCCACATTCATGTATGTAACCCCATTCCAGTTTTTTTATCCTATGCTCAAACTGGTCACACATCGAGATGAGACATTTCTGCAAAGGAAGGACTTATTTCTCAGGACGAGACCCGTGATTCCTCACTGCTGTTCCCGGCACGCGGGGAGAAGCAAATCCAGGATCCCGGGGCCTTGCGCTACGCTGCGGCCTCAGAGAGACCCTCCATGAAGGACAGCAAGTCCTCAGGGGGCCTCGGTAACTCTAACACAACAACAACTTTGGGAGGTTTCACCATTTACTTGTTTTTTTTCGTGAACACACAAACAAAAATCCATAAAAATCGGTACCCAAGATGCAATATTAAGAAATCTGACAGGGACTGCCAGACCGGATTAGGTTTCTGATCTGCTAGTTTACCCTTTATCTCTCAAATAAGCAGCTACTGATGTGTTAGAGAAGAATTTGATCTTGGTGGATGGCAACCTGCTCGTCTGTAACAGAATTTGAATTACATCCTAATGCAGAAGTTCAAATAAGCGTTCCTAGTGTTTATCACCATTAACTATACAGTTTTGCTTACTCTTGCGATTTACATAAATCAGTCTGTCAGTTTTAAAAAATGCTCTGCAAACAGAGCTGGAAAACTATCAGGCAGCTAAAGCAAAGAACAGCAACGCTGGACATAGTCTTAACGAATGGCAAGGAGAGGCTTGTACTTCTGAAACACCATCTCCACCAGCTGAGTTTAACACCCAGACTGTAGAGCTGGGTATTCATTAAAAGTCAATACATAACTGGAAGGCTTCTCAGAAAACCCAGCTTAAAAGCAACAAGAGTTAATCCCCACTGTGTGAGTCTAGAATTGCTATCCTTCACAAGGATACAGCAACCTTTTGCAGTCCTGTACAACATTAGGAAAGCACTTTTGTAAAAGAAATCAAACTCTGAAAGCTGCGAGAAGAAAAATCATTGGAAATTTGGACGTCAAGGTTAACCCAAGCAGAGAGGCCACTTCTGAACGCGATCTCCTGAAACGCTCACCTGAGCAGCACCCTGTAAAGAAGGGAAAAGGCTGCCGCTTGCTGAGAGCGGACGCAGACCTGGCGTCAGGACGGTGCCCAAGCGGGAGAATCGCCCGTACAGGCCACAGAGCAGCTGCAGAGCTCCTCCACCTGGGCTCCAGCCAAAACCAGCAGCTCCCGCTGTTGCTTTCCAGTTTGAGACTGAGCAGAGAGCGTGCTGGTTCCTGTCCCCGCACCAGGCAGCGCACCCCACAAGCGGCCGCAGAAGACTCGCAGAAATGGTATACGGCCCGTGTATTTTTTTCCTGCATTCCCCTCTATCTTACCTTCTGATGGGTGCACGTACCAAACCCACACAGGTGCGATTACTGCAGAGTTTTGTGCGTTTTTTTTTTTTTCTTTTCTTTTATATAAAACAAAATAAGCAAAACGTCCCCAAAATTCCCCACAGCCCCATCCTGAGAAAACCTAAGCAGAGTACTGGACTGAATAAAGGCCGCCCTGCTCAGCGCTGAGAGCATCTCCCTAACAGATGCTGAACACGTTTTTCTCCTTCGTGTGGGAAGGTCTATGGATGGATTAAAAATGAAGAAAAAGGAACAAAGCAGGATAGCTTAAAAAAAATAGGACAACTCTGTCAAATATTAGTGCAAATCTTCCTGAGATTTGCGCCAGACAGAAACAACTGCCTCTCCCACCTCGAGTCCTCACAACGCTGCGTTCATCACCCAAGGTGTGCCAGGGCAGCCCACATGTGGAGCAGATGTCCAGCTAGTCTCTGCTGCTGGAAAAGGACACCTAACAGCAATTTCTAATTTTCAGGGCTCTTGTTCTTTTAGGAGGCAGAAACACCCGGAGGCAATTGTTCACTCCGCAACCTTCCAGCTGGATTTCAGAGATGGAGAGCAGTACCAGGCTCCTTTATAGCGAAGGGCACAGAGGCTTTCAGAAACCATTTCCCTAACAGAGACTTTATAGATTCAATACACTAAAAAAGAACCGTCTCTTACAACCATCACTGTTACTATTTTTGGGGATAAACCAGAAGTAAAGATTCACATGCTAATTTTACTTTTTATATGTATTTCTGAATTTCTTGTGCCAGCTAGTTTATACTGCAGCGGCTAGGCGCTACTAAGAGAGCCATCGCTCTGTACAATATTCAGCTCTGATATCCAAAGGCAAATATTGATTTTGTGGGTGCTCTCCAGCTGGATACTGCCACTCCTCGTCCTTCAGACGAGGAACACGCATCAGTACAAAGCGGGAGGCAAACTTCACAGCTGTCGCTCCCTATTGCCGCATTTACAGAACATGCGGTTTCCCTTACTGAAGGAGCAGAACCCAGAATACACAAAAGTACCAGGGTTTAAATAAATTCCACATGAAAACCTGAAACCCAGCACAGTAAGATCTGCGACTGGCACTCCTAAGCACAGCTATAATGCAAATAAGGCTTGAATGTATTTACTATTACTGGCAGTTGGTGAAATTTAGATAGTATATCTCTTGCAGGGAAAAGTGGGAGGAGGGGAACCTACCTTTCACTCACAGACTTTAGACACTTTCTTACTCAAGGTCAACTAACTCAAGCAATAAGGGATTAAAAGCTCATTAATGATGTTAGGCCAAGTCCTTTTATTCCAGCACAGAAAATGAGACTAAGGATTTGTATAAGCAAACTGGCTTTACAGTTCTGCTACAGATCTCAGCGGCCACTAAAACATTTAATTCTCATTCCTAGCAGTAACTACTGAAGGACAAAGACCTATAGCAATAAGGAAAACAATAATAAAGCGAAGATCAATGCATATCTTCACAACATTTACTTAGGAAAAAACAGTAACAAAAGAAGTCAGCGATATGCTTCCAAGTAGAGGCTGGTTATTCTTCTATGAAATTTTCTTGGCAGGTCATCATTTGCAAAATATTTGGCATGATCCTTCCAAAATTGAAAAGTTAAAGCTAGAAACAGACCCTGACCACAAAAGTACTATTTAGTAACTAACACAGCACAAAAGATACAAACAAATACCACATGAGGGAAAAAAAAAAAAAAGAGCCCAATTTTGACTCCGTTGGAGCAGACCGCTGGCAAGAACCACAACAAAAAAGTACCTTTTCAAGTTACAGCTATGTGCATTAGATTGTTTTGAAAGGCTACTAGAAATAGCTCACTTTCCTGAGGAATAATATAGATTTTTTTAATGCAAGATCACACAAATCAAAGAATGCCCATGAAGCTGCTAGGATACTTGAAATTGAGCAGATGTCTACCAGCTTTACTGGCCAGGGTATAAAACTGGGGAAAGAAAGGCAGAAAGAAAGAAAGGCAGAAAGAAAGAAAGGCAGACAGACGGATATCTTCAAACATATTATTAAACTACAAATGAGATGGATTTTGAAGGGGTTTATTCACCAGAAGATAGGAAGAATAAATGTAAGACAATTTTATTCCTACATTGAATGCATAGACCACGACACAGGAAAAAACCCACAGTATTATGGAGTACAAATTAAAAGTAACATCAAAAGATTACACATTTTATCAGCTGCAGGGGAATTTATTTATTCCTTAGAGATGAAAGAACTAAGAGATGTGTCAACCGAAATATTGGAAGCAAAGCATCTACGTCTCTTCTTTCCACTGAAAAGAAAAATCCGTGAGTTGATCAGACACAGCACTCGGCCTCCTAACATCCCCGCCAAGCCAAGACAGCACTATGAACCCCGCTTCATGCATAAGGAACTCGCGTGGCAGACACCAGCGTTTTTTTATTTCAGGGAAGCTACAAAGAACTTACGATTATTTGTACGTAACAAGGATAAAACCACTAAGCAACATGTCATAGTCACGCAGGAAACCCGTGGCTGGGCTCCAAAGCGCAGGACCGCGCTCTCCCATCACAACAAGGCATCCGGCTTTCTAGGCAGGGAGGAAAAAGAAGCTTCTGAAGGAAAAGGCAATGGCTTGCTTTTTTTTTTTTTTTTAAATTAAGCCACTTTTGTTACATTAAAGACTTTTAAGACCATCGTTTTACTTTTTTGACACCAACAAAAAAGAAATTTTTTACTGCCTTGCTCTGTAACCGTGAGCTAACTAAGGCAGAACTGAGGAACCGCTGTTGGCACTCCAAAGAGGAGAATAAACTGCAATTCAGAGACTGCAACTCTTACACCATCGCTATCTGTGTGCAACTTCCTAAAACATCAGAAATACTTTTGGACATACTTCCAGATTAGTCAGAACAAAATATTCAAATGTATGCATTTTGCTGGGGTTTTTGTTTGTTTTATTGAAGCTATTTTGCCTAGAACTGCGGTACTTCATGCTGTAACTGAGCGGTGTGTGCAAGCTCATTTTTAACCACAGCGTGTTTGGACAAACCCCTCTAGCTTTTCACATCACACACAGGCTGTTCTGCAGCACCAAGCCTTCCAAACACAGGGTACAAGCCTATACCAATTCCTTTTCCTTACTGTAATTTATTTGAGAGAATCTAGAGAGGTGCATGTGAAAAAGGTAGACTTAAGTAGAAAAATCTAACTTCAACAAAGCTGTTCAGTAATTGCCTCCTTAAATTTCAATGCCTCAGAGATGAACTAAGAGTTACAAAACTAAAAGGAGCAAACCATAAAGTTGTTTTCATGAAGAAAATAGGTCTGGGTGGTTTGTTCTTTGTTGTTGTTATTGTTAAATAAAACAGTGACCAGAATTGAAAGAATGAACAAGAAAGCAGCTGTGTAAATCAAAGAAGTTAAAAGAAAATTAGTTCAAAATAGGAGCAGCGAGATTCTTCTTCTGTCCTAAGATCAAGCTGTGGTTTGCACCTGTATTACATCAATTGTCACCTTCCTGGGGTGGAAGATGGGTAAGACGTAACGATTTCCCCTCGGTTTCGTTTGTGTACATGAGTATACATCCTCCAGAGTGCCTGCTTCCTTCTGACGGCTGGGAGGGTACCGCTCTTCAGCTGTTTCGACTAGAACGAAACCCAACATTAATTTACAATCTTAATTTTATAGCTTATGGTGATGAAATAGTGATCAGTAATATTTCTAATTCAGTAGGCAATTCAAAATCACAGCCTGGAATTCTGTTGAAATAAACAGAAATTACATTTTAGTAGGTGTTCTAATGAGGAAAATTAGAACTTTTAAATGTGCTAGATACATGAGAAAGGTTAAGTATAAAGTATGTTTTGCACTTACGCTGATTAAGAGAGGAAATATGCTGCCATTTCATTACAGATTATATCTTTCACGATTTTACAGCTATCTTATCCTCTCACACTTTATTTTTAGCCAGAAAGAAGAGCAAAGAAAGGGTTTTTATTTTTTTTTTTTAATAGTTTTCTCAATTTTGACTGATCTACTTATTTAAATGATGTAACTTGAAAAGAAGAAACTACAGGTTTTCTACAGGTTAATCGACAGATGTCAAACACCAGTTTTACTTCAGTAGCCTGGTTTCAAGCACTTGGCCAGTGACTTCCTAACTTCACTGGTTCAACTTTCTTTAAAACATGGACCAAAACCATGCTGCTTGCATAATATGCATGCTACAGAAATTATAATATTACAGTAAATGAGGCCTGATGATTTAACTGGAATTTTAAAGAAATATTTTTTTTTCTTTTCAATTTTAATATACCAGAGGACATCTTCCATCTTGCCTTGCTCCCCTGTGCCTGCCTGTCCTCCTCCTCCTCCTTTCAAATTCCACCCCTACGGCAGCTAACTTTGCTGCTCAAGTCAGCACAGTCAGTCCGCACTTGAGACATCCCGGCGTAGGATTGAGACAAACCTCAACACCCACGGAATGAGAAAAAGGAAAAATTTATGTTCATGTACCCTAAACAGGCGGTCAGCCGTGACTGCCGAAGCGACGGCAGATCATAAAACGTTCTCAAGATCTCCCTACCCATCCTCATAACTCCCTTTGTCCCCAGGTTGATATTGTGAGCCAAATTTAAAAAACAGACTCTCTAGACAGGAACTGTTTGGCAAAGTTTTAAAGGCACTATGTTAATCACGACATTAGTCATGCCTCTTCACAATTAACCAAGGAGCAGACGATTAGAACTCAAACAGTGCTTTAAATTTAAACGCAGACATGCCTGCCAAAAGGAAACAGCACTATCAGAAACCGCTTATCCTGTCCAGTTACTGACCCAGACTCCTCCTGAATAGCTGGTGGAGGTATCCTGACTACGCAGATACATTCCGACCAGCCTCAGAAACCCTCACCCCTCGTGAGCTGCTAACGCTACAGAAGCCATGCCCACGGACCCCAGCCCATTCAGCTGCCTCCCCCCATGTATCACATCATTATCCCCTCCCCTGCAATGGAAATCATCCTCTTAAGGCAGGGGGCATTTTAAATCGCAACGCCTCTTTCACAAGAACAGTTTTAAATGAAAAGGGATCTCAGCTGTTTAAAAGAATCTATCATTATACTTAAATTAACAACCCGCCTCTGACAGACGATACAACTGTGAATACCTGCAAGGGAGACATCAAATACTCTCCCTCACCCCACCGTAGGCCAAGCGCATCAAAAGAAAAATTTCAGCTGCTGCTGTTGTCAGCCCCCTCGTAAATACAACGCAAATACCTGAAGCTGTTAATCGCTGGAGAGCCATGAACACCCATCAGGCATCGCTTCCTGTCAAATTTTAATTATTTAAGTTTTATCAAGACAAAGTACATCTATAAAAGATGGTATGGCCGCACCTTTAGTTTTTCTACCTACCATGTTTACATTTCCGTGCCTGTGCAAGAGACTTTACCACTTATCTTCCCTTAAGATTAATGACTACATTTCCCAAACATCTTTGGGAGTCTAATGATTATAATCCAACTATTATCTTGCATGTCTGTACATTAAACAGCGAGTTAAGGCAAAGGCAACACAATTCTATACTGCTTCAATAGCAATGATCAGCAAACACATACACACAGCTGAGAACAGAACAAGAACACAGCTTCTTGGGGTGGACCATCACATTAAATGTAAGAAGAAATGATGCTTGAATGCTGCACAGGAAAGAGCTACGCAAAGACAGCTCAAGAACGATTTCTTACAGAGCCAACAGAGTCCCCCTGCAATGACCTCTTCATTCTCTGAGGATAAACAGCACCTGCCTTTCTGGAATGTCTCAAAATTCACATTTCAACAGGCTACAAATCCAGCTGTTTGCACTAACCTGAAAATATGTTTCCTTCAGCTTTCTGGAAACGTCCAGCCAAATCTTCCTCATCTCTATGAAAACATGAACCTTCTATACACTATATTCATGCGGAAGACACAAAAATAGACTTGGGAGAAGAGTAATTCCAACATGCCAAAAGAGCAAACGTGGCATTAAAGACGCCGTTTTGACGGATCAGTTCAGTAAACGCAGCCGTTCCGGCCACCAGGACTGCGGGTCAGCTCCAAGCTCTGAGGGATATCTCTGACGGCATTTTGCACGATCTTTTTACTGTCTTCAGGAGCAGAGAAGTCAGCAGAAACACACAGAGCAACACACAGGACAACAGACTAGGGAAAAGTACTGGAAGAGGATAAGGCTTCGGAACAAAAGCCTTGGCACTTCTTATTCTCCCTCTGCTGCAACAAACTTCAGATTTTCTACTGCCTGCTCTTGATGTACTGACCGGCGCCTGCTCAAACCATATCTTAGCGTCCCGCAGTCTCAAAAGGGAGCAACTTCACGAGATCTGTCATGCTAAATGCACTAATCCCATAATTCCACTACCTCTTGACACAGTGGAGAGGAACACGCCGTCCTGTGTCCGACGGCTCTGTTAGTGGTCACTGACTCGGAGATAAGGTGTTAGCCCTTTCCCTAACCCCCCCACCTTCCTAACGTTTCCGTGTAAGCAAGTCCCTCCTTGAATCCTTTTCCTTGGGATGTGATGGGGCAGGATGGAAACAGCACCCTCAAAACAGATTTGCCCCTGACCTCCAGTCCAGGCTGAAGGAGAAGCCGGGAAGCAATTCCCGTGCACTCCTTGCGCCAAGAGAGCGCGAGAGCTCCAGAGACACAGTGAAGCTGCAGCTTCTCGGCACAGCGTTGTCCATCTGCCACAGGGGATGGTAAGCTTTGGCTCTTTCAGCGGCTGAGAAGGACCGCGGTGGATAAAATCGATTACTCCAACACTTGGGTGAAGGAATTTAGAAAGCTGAAGAGCAGAATGGAAATCTCTCTGTACCAAACCATGAAATTTTCCCCCAATCAATCTAGGAATCTATCCAGCCTCCGTACGCGAGGAGCTCCCGACAGCTCAGACCTTCACGTGATGGAGACGCTTCCCGCAGGTCAGCTGCAGGGGAACACATGAGCAGGCAGGTCTGGGTCTCAAAATCATCCAGCAGATGAAGACGCTGATTTTGCAGAGCTGGTTAGGTTGGGAACAGAGTTAAAAGGCGTTTCACTCCCAGTGGAGCTGCTCTGCTATTTTGGTAAACAGAAGGGACTCCAGTTTTTCAGACAAGCCACTCTTGAACAGATTCCCTAAACAAGACAAGGGAAGGGGGGTGGGAGATGCACAATAAATAATGCTATATGGTGCTGCCTGTGTAAACATGCTCTCCAGTCTAGCAAACCACAGCTTGGAGAAAAACGTGGTAATAGATAATATAGAACCCCCTTCACTATAATTAGACAGATTGAGTAACCTGTCAGAAAGCTTACTCTACTTGGTGAGGCCAAATGGGAAGTTCAGATAAATGATCTTCTGCAATACCTCTTCCATAGGTAGCTCTGCAAGGAGATTCGGGGAATTGATTCCTGGTGGAATCAATTGTCTTTTGCTATTTTTCAACTACTGTCAGCGTCAGATCTGCCCTATTTGCCTACTCCCATTAAAAGCAAGGCAGCATCTGGTTTTATAGATCACAAATGCAAAACCTTAAACAAAATACCCTGCCCTTCTCGTTGACATTTTATGGGAATCCCAGAATGCACTCGGGACCACCACAGCTGCCATAAACCACAAATCAAAGGCTGCTGTGTCCACCAAACCTTGGTGAGTGCTCTTATTGCTAGGAATCCTTCAGAAGTTGGGAAATAACTATTCTAACTTCTTAAAGAACTAAAAAAATCTGAAATCCTAACAAAATGGCTAAGTGTGAGAAAGTCTTGGCAATCTAAAATGCAAGACATTGAGGTTGCCTTGAGTTGATGAACAACTTTTATGAAGATGGAGACCTACCCATTCTGCATTGTTCTCAAATGGAATCACCTTGGGTTGATGCTGCCTCTTCATTCACAGCCATAACCAAGAAGCCAGGTGCCAAATATGAATAAAGGTAGCAAGCATATTTGTTTTTCCAGCTGCAGAGCGGATGGACAGTTGCTGGTGTCAGCGAAATACGCTGGCAAACTCTGTTACGGCCTTGCTAACAGGAAGAGCTATTTTCTCTGACATGGATGATCTGCGTACTTCTACCACGCACCTCTGCTGATGGAACTGGGAATCACTCAGACACCTCATGCTATAAATCTGGGATGCATTCAAAGTTATCTAAACACATTAGCAATGAAAATGACCACTGCATCTTCTGGAAACAAAGATGAAGTAGATATTGGTACGCAAATGTTCTGATCTTTGATCTGTTCTTCCTTCTCAGAGATTTCCTCTGCTGTTGGCAGGGTGGGTAGCGTGCGTGTTTCAAAGGGGATGCATGAACTGCACTATTCACTTCCTCCAAATGGATATTTCGCATTGAAACGGAGCTCTGGGATGGAAGGCAGAAAAGGCACAGCTCATATAAAGCACCTCTCGTGTTTGAGACTGGTCTCCAAAAACGTGTGCAACATGCAGGGAACAAAAGAACATGCTCTGGTTAACTCCTTCCTGGGCAAGTCGGCAGGACACCTCAGCCTCCCTCGCTGATTGTACCAGGAATAAGTGAGGAATAACAAAATCATCTACCCAGCGGAATGTCTCCTGAAGGATGAGTACCGGACAGTAATACTGCAACTGAAGACTATATCAGAGACAAGGCTGGTACCAACAAGACATTAAACTCAACAGAACAGACTCACAGTTCCTCCTTGGCTTAAGAGGTGTTGGGTGCAGCCTTGGTAATAGCTGATGGCAGCACACTGAAAAGTTGCTAACACTCTTTCTTTGGCTCCTCTGAGGACCTAACCCGGGAGGACAACTCTCTTCAAAAGAGCTGGAAAAGAAATCAGACCTTATTTTTAAGATTTTGGAGACTACCTGCTTTTGAATGTAAGAGACAGAGAAATAGACACAGGGAGAAACACTCTATTCCCACCACATAACCTACCATTAACAGAAAACATGAGCAACAGGAGGTAGTATTTAAAGCCAGACAGCTTTGAATGTTCCACGACAAAGACCAAATACTTAATAAGAAAAAAAACTTACAAATGGAAAAGCAAGAGCTTTCCCCCAACTCCTGAATATCCTAACAGAGGTGTCAATAAGCCACTGGTCATCTTAGTTCTCAGCAATATATATTTATCCTACTGACTGCATCCTAAAAGAAAAGCGTGCAATTTCCCAGAAGAGAAACTCCACAGCAACAAGAAGAAACTCAACAGCGCTGGTTCGATGCCATTCTAAACACCCTTCGCATGGAAAAACAAGAGTACGCAGAGTTCAGGCATGGCTACAGCAAACACTGCTAACCAGAAGGCTTTGATCTGGAGAGGAAGAGTGGAATCCCCTGATGTGGCAGATGTTTTATGGTAACTTCTATGTGTAAGCGATGTATATTCCCCAGGGACAGAAGTGCTGAATCAGGGATGGCCAATCCAATTGGTCTGCAGCTGCCAAAACATATTCCTATAAAGTTGGGAGTATGTGATTAAAAACTATCATAGCTGTAACTGTACTCTGGTATTAAAACAACGCCTTAATACCCCATTCTTAACCTGTGGACTTTTAGTAGTAGAATACTTTAACCGGTAAGTTCTCGTGATCTGTGAAATTAGACTGACATTACGAATTATTTCCAAAATATCAAATACAGGTTCTCAGCAGCCTTTGACTGCACCAGGAATTATACTCCAGAGCTCCGAGAATACGGCACTGACCACACAAGCAGGGCTGAAACCTGACTCAAACTGGACCGAGTCCCACTTTTATGGCCCTTTAAAAACAAAATTTGTTTTAAACCGTATTTAAGCAAAAGAGTCTCTGTCTGCCGCGATCCAACTTCATTGCTCACTATTTTCCTGCAGCAGTGATCAGTGGCAAACCAGGACAGGTTTCTTCTAAGTTAATGCCTTTACTTGGTGCAGGAGATTAAAAAAAAAAAAAAAAACCAAGGAAGTAAGAGAGACTGAGCAGGTGACTCAAGAAGGAATGAAATTTCCATGATATTTAATAAAATTGCATCTCTTGTTTACAGATAGTTTCTGATATTAATTTGGTACATTTCTCTCCCCCTGTGCTTACTTTGAAAGAAAGCTCCTGTAGCACTGTTCACAATCCTGCCTGGAAAAACCAAAACAAGACAGCTTTGGGATTGCTGCACAAGATCATATTTGATCATCGCCTCTCAGTGAGGACAGACATCCAGTGAGGACAGACATCCAGCTATTCATCCCGCAAAAGCAGCCTGCAGAGGGTGCTGGGCTGAGCAAATACGTGATCGTTCAGCTCAGCTGCCAAACAAGAGCATTCAAAAAGACAGTCACATAAACCACCCTTTTGTTCCCCTTCTCCAAAATCGAAGATTCGTTAAAACTCTGTTTGGGGCATTTGCATTAAAAACCACAAAAAGCCAAGCCCTGTGTGGCGGGGGGAGAAGAAGACAGAGGAGGTAGTAGTGAGTGGAACTCTTTTGTTCCCCAGCAGAGTCATGGTGAAGGCACTCACACATGTAGAAGGCTTTAAATGCCTTTTTATGTGCAAGGGGTGGTGACCCCGCATCTCTCACCATGACACAGGGCATTCTTTTCCCTAAATCTCTCCACCAAACCTATTCCAAGTCATTAATAAATAGTCAAATAAAAACTCCATGCAGGAAATCTCAGTAAGATACAGCTAAAGTAAATTATCGCCCTAATACAGTGGGTTTTTTTCTAAGTCCCTTCAGGACACCAACATCTACAACTACATCTAAGCCAATGACTTGATCATAGAATCACAGAATCGTCAAGGTTGGAAAAGACCCTTAAGATCATCAAGTCCAACCGTTAACCTATCACTGCCAAGTCCATCTATACCATGTCCTCGAGCACCACATCTATCCGTTCCTTAAATCCCCCCAGGGATGGGGACTCAGCCCCTGCCCTGGGCAGCCTGGGCCAGGGCCTGACAGCCCTTTGGGGGAAGAAGTTTTTCCCAATACCCAACCCAACCCTGCCCTGGCGCAGCTTGAGGCCGTTCCCTCTCGTCCCATCGCTTGTTCCTGGGGAGCAGAGACCGACCCCCCCGGCTCCAGCCTCCTTTCAGGCCGTTGCAGAGAGCGATGAGGGCTCCCCTCAGCCTCCTCTTCTCCAGGCTGAGCCCCCCCAGCCGCTCCTCCCCAGCCTCGTGCTCTAGAGCCTGTTCTGATGCAACCAAATCCCGCAGGCTAACCAAAACAGGCCAGTCTTACACTATTGCAAGCAGTTCCAGAAAATATCACGGACTGCAGAAACACGTGCTTATAGGGCTGATGATGCGAGCTTGTTATCACAACTGGCCCTATACAAATTAGACTACAAGGCCCTACTGAAGAGCTGCAGGTTCACTGACAGGTCACGCTGGCACCCATAAAAACTCATCAAGGCCTGGGATCTAACCACACTACGGGAGTTTACCTGGGATAGGATCGGACGGACCACTTCCTAGTGCGGGAGATTAAATTCCATTTACAGCTTCTAGCGGCTTTTTAAATTTTCTGCCCTAAGACACTGGTCAGCTGGATGTTTCTGCACTAACCACACACACACACAAAGTCTACTGCAGCATGACCGTGCAGATACATGAACAAACTTACATTATTTTTAAATACTGCTTTGAGACTTTCGTGCATATGACCAAGGAGGGAAAACAGAAATCCTGCCAGGAAAGCCAAATTAAAACCTCACTCTTGTAGACCTCACCTTTGCAGTGTTAAGGGATACGATGCTGAGGATGCTAACCATTTGACAGAGAGTGGGGACAAAAAAAATACTGTCAGCGTATTATTAAGTTCCAGTGAGTACCCAATCTTTGTTATTACAGCCTCTTTCAGAAGTCAGCAATTTATGAAAGCTTGATACAATGCTTTGAGAGACAAATTATTCCAAGGGATTAGAACTGGCTTAACAGTAATATGCTCTATTAAAAAGAAAAAAAAGCTTTCCCAACATGGATGAGACAACTAACGCGTTAGGACTGTAATGGAAAGCATACTTCCAAGACTGGTAGACTCAAACTTGGATCTACATACACATGCTGCGAACAGATAAGAAAATTGTTTATTTACAGATGGTTTCTCCCCCACCCTGAAATGCATTTTGGGGGGGAAAAAAATATTAAAACAACATCAGCAATCCAGTACTTATAAGCAACCCTACAATCAACCATTGTGTGCCACGTGACAGACGAGGGAAAAAAAAAAAACCCACAAACACTAAGAAAACACATTTCAGTCTTAAGCTTCCATAGGAGTAATGAAAAGCAAAGGGGGTAGGAGATTTTTAAAAAGGTCTTAAATATTCTTCTGTAACCTAATAGCGAACATAAATATTTGCTTAACCTCTGCCTTCAACATGCAAAAAAGAAATAATGACTCTAAAAGCTACCAAATGCCCCAAGAAGAATTTGAGGCATGAACTACCACCACCAAAAAGCATCTGAGGAAGAGGCAGATCTCCCACAATCAGAAAGGCTGTCTCATTTAGACATCCTAAAAACAACTGTGCTGGAGACGCTGGTGACTCAGTAGTAGCGATGGAGCAGAGAAACCACTTGAAGAGGTGAGAGGAAAATTCCATTTTAATTTAAGTGTGCTCTCTAGCAAACCTTGCCCGAGCTCTGCAACGTAACAACAATCGAATATTCACTCAGAAATGCATCTTATAAACACTACTGACAGCCCTCAGCAAGCACAAGATGTGCCATCTGTGCTCAGGAAAGACTTACCATGGACTAAGAAAAATAAAAGTACCATGTTTATACGTTAAGTCACGAAAAAAAGTTTACCTTAGCTACTTTTAAAGTTAACATAACATCAATGACTTTAAAAAATAAGTTTGCTTTGCATATTTGTCATAACAGCCAGTGCCATCCGCTTCAGTATTCCTTTGATACAGTTCCTCCCTGTTGCAGGGCTTTATAAAAACAAAGAGCAAACCAATGACCTAGAAACAAACGTAGGCTCTCAAACTACTTTAAACTCATTAACTTTATACTTGTTTTAGACTCATAACAACGTCTAAAAAGGCTGCCAAAGACTTTGACTGAAATTTGCCAGGTTGCACTATGAGAAGGTTTGGGTTTATTCCTATCTGGAACTGTTTCAGGAATAGAAGGCACATTTTTCATAACCCAAAGGATGAAGGAGGGGGGGGAGGGTTGGGTTCTTTTTTTTTTTTTAAAGGGGATATGTTTACATGGCACAGAGCAGAGCCATGCATTCAAACCAGCTCCGGAACCGGAAGCTGCATGACATGTCAGCACAGCTCTCCGCTAATTACCAGGATAATGAGAAGCAGAATATTTCTTTTTCCACAAAGAGATGACACAAAAGTACTTCTCTGCAACGCAACTAGTTATTTCTCGTCATGCTGCTCCGTACCATGCAGGCATACCCAAACCAACCAGCTCAAGGTGTGCTGAGTTTCAGATTTATGAAACCTGAAATGTCCTTTTAAAGGATTTAGGAGAGGGACTTTTTACAAGGGCACGTAGTGACAGGACAAGGGGCAATGGCTTTAAATGGAAAGAGGGGAGATTTAGATTAGGTCTAAGGAAGAAATTCTTCACCACGAGGGTGGTGAGGCCCTGGCACAGGTTGCCCAGAGAAGCTGTGGATGCCCCCTCCCTGGCAGCGCTCAAGGCCGGGCTGGATGGGGCTTTGGGCAGCCTGGCCTGGTGGAAGGTGTCCCTGCCCATGGCAGGGGGTTGGAACCAGGTGAGCTTTAAGGTCCCTTCCAACCCAAACCATTCTAAAGAAGTTGACTGATACGTGCACATCACTCTAGGAGGGAAGAAAAAAGGAAGGTAAATATGCACCATGAAAATTTTTAAAAATAACTCCCCGAGGCCATCAGTAACCATTTCAAAGGGGTGGTGGGAACAAGATCCATCTATAAAACTTCAATTTGAACAGCAGCCAGGAGCCCTCCCCCAGCAGGAGCAATTACCGCCGCCTTTCATGTGGCAGAGTAACACACCTTTTCTTGTACAGTTGGTTGCATCAGGTCTATTTTAAACGCACTCAACAGCATTACAAAGTAAAACATCACAGCCACTCTTCCCATGCAGCTGAAAACGCTGATTGCCAAACACAGGCCAAAAACTTTAGGGCTTTCCTTATAAGCAACCTATCCTTAGAGCTGCTGAGCATCCCTGACGTTCGGGGAAGGGGCTCGTACCTCCCAGCGAGGCACCGAGAGAGGAACGCGCCATGCCTATGCCCTCTGTTTCCCACGGCTGTGGTTCTGGCGATGCGAGCGCCAGTACGCACCGTTTCAAGAGCATCCGCTGGATTCGCAGCGCTACCTCTACCAGAGCTGTAACTCCGTTCCACCTTCTGAAGAGCCTTAATCTGCTTCTGCCTTTTGCACGCTATTATTAACCTCAGGGATAAACTTGCACCCTGTTAATCAGGTGCTTTAACCGCTGCGTTCTGGAAACAGGTACAGCAAAGAGATATCCTCTGCCTTTTTTAGCAGTAATGTGGAAGGTATCACCCGCAATATTCACCAGTTCAAACCTCTAAGGTATCAGTGAGGGGACCGGTAAGACAGACCCCTCTCCAACGCTGCAAGCAGAAGTCAACCCTTTTAAATAAAAGTGTTAGACGGGGAGGGAAGGAAACCTCAGGCTTTGTCAGAGATGCCCCGAGCCCACCGGTCTTTCGGCAGCCGCTCTGTCCCAGCCGGTCCCTGGACGCCCTGAGCCCGGCCACGCCGTGAGGAGAAGCCCCGGGGCCGGGGCCGGGGCCCTGCCCGCCGCTCACCTTGTAGACATCGCCGTAGGTGCCGCTGCCCACCCGCTGGATCAGCTCGTAGTCCTGCTGCGGGTTCCGCCTCAGGATATCCCCGCTCGGCCGCGCCGCCGGCTCCATCTCCAAGCCCCGCTTTCCTCCTCGCCCCTCCGGCCGGGGATGCTCCTAGCGCGGCAGCCGGCCCATGGCTCCCGCGGCGGAAAGCGCCTGCTTGAGGGGGGCTCCCGGGGCGGGCCCTGGGCCGCGGCTGCCGAGACAAAGGCAGAGCAGCCGGCGGTTGCCGCGGCCCTTGGCGGCCCGGCGGCGGCTCCCGGGGCTCCCCGGGGCAACGGGGAAGCGCCGAACCCGGCGGGCAGCAACCGCCCCGGCCGCTGTGGGGAGGGAAGGGAGGGAGGTCCCGTCCCGCCGGCGCTGAGGAGGCGCCGCGGCCCGCCCGCCGCCGGCCGGGGCAGCCGCCAGCCGGCCCGCCCGCAGCCAGGCCCGCAGCAAGGCCGGGCCGGCTCCTACCTGCGCGCCCACAGCCCTTTGTCCCGCCGGAGAGGGAGCGCCGCCGCCGCCGCCGCCTCCTCCTCCTCCCCGGCCGCGGCCCCGCTGCCCGCCGCGGCCCCGGCCCCCACGCACGCACCGCCCGGCCGAGCCGAGCCGAGCCGGGACGGGTCGGGTCGGGACGGGACGGCAGCGGGCCTCCGCGACGCCGCAGCGCCACGGCGCGGCCGACGGCACCGCCGCGGCCCTTCCCTCCCTCCCTCCCTCCCTCCTGGCCGCCCGCCTTCCTCCCCGGCCCCGGGCCGCCCCTCGGCGGTAGCAAAACCTCTGTCACGATGGCTGCCGGCGGCGGGCCGCCCGCCGCCCCTCAGCGGCCCAGGCCGGGCCCCGAGGCCGCGCTGCCCCGGCGGCCCCGCGGCCCCGCCCGCCGGCGGGGGGTTTCTATGGCCGGTAGAGGCAGAGCCGGGGTGCAGGTGGGCCCGCGGGGCTGAAGGGCCCATTGCCTGCCCTGGAGGTGGCCACCGCCACCCTCCACTGACAGGGGTGAGCCTGGGGCTGCCATGTCACAGAGCTCAGAGAATCACAGAAGGGTTTGGGTGGGAAGGGACCTCTAAAGGCCACCCAGTCCCACCCCTGCCATGGGCAGGGACATCTTCAGCCAGACCAGGTTGCTCAGAGCCCCGTCCAACCTGGCCTTGAATGGTTCCAGGGATGGGGCATCTCCCACCTCTCTGGGCAACCTGGGCCAGCGCTTCACCACCCTCAGCGTAAACAATTTCTTCCTTAAATCTGGTCTGAATCTCCCCTCTTTTAGTTTAAAACCTTTCCCCCTTGTCCTATTGCTACAGGCCCTGCTACAAAGTCTGTCCCCATCTTTCTCAGAAGCCCCCTTTAAGTGCTGAAAGGCCGCAATAAGGTCACCCCGCAGCCTTCTCTGCTCCAGGCTGAACACCCGCAGCTCTCTCAGCCTCCCTCCATAGCAGAGCTGTTCCACCCGCTGGTCATTTCTGCAGCCTCCTCTGGACCCGCTCCAACAGGTCCATGTCCTCGCTGTGGAGAGACAAGCGTAGGGGCAGGCATGGCTTTTGGCCTGTGCCCCTTGGTTTGAGGCAGGAGGAAAGCCCCCAGCTTGCCTACACCACATATGGATTAGATATATTTAGATCCATATGTGCGCTTCTGCCAAGCACCAGGTTGAGCTTTTTGACATCAGAGCTGTTCCTTCATATACATCCTGGTAGGGGTTATCACAGCTGCCATGGCAAAACCCCGCTCGGAGCTGAGCACCGGAGGCTGGCCTGCTGCCAGAGAGGCTCTGAGGTGCAGGAGGAGGAGGAGGAGGAGGAGGAGGATGTCCCAGCTTGGGGGGAACGGGGACGCAGACTGGGTAGGACTCCCTGGGTCAGCGAGTCTCATGCTTTGCAATCTGCATTGCAACCTTGCAGCTGCATCACGTAATCCTTTTCGTGGGCTAATCAAGCACCACAGCTTTGTGGGCAGCCAGTGCAATGATAGTCACAGGAGAATTAACTCGGACTTGCTGGGACTTGTCTCCTGGGGCTCCTGAAGTCAAAAAAGCTTCTGTGAAACTGCAAGATGGAAAGTATTCTTTATCTGCCTCTCCCTCTTCAGACAACAATTATTTTTAGCGAGGCAGCTGAAATTCTGAACAAAACTCACCTATGGTCCCTCAAAAGAGCACTAAACAATTTAAGAAACCCAAGGGTGGGGATACAGAGTAGAGGAATGCTGGAATTAGCAGTAGTATTCGCTGCATGTAAACTCATTAAGGCCTAAAAGGAGGTGTGATTTTCTAGGCGCAAAAAAATACCGCATACCCAATGCAGGAAATACGTTTGCAAAAGTTAGGTAGAAAAAAATGAAATGGATGCCAGATGTGCAAGTCTCTGGTGTTCAGGACTCCGGATTGGTTATTTAAGAACAGATTCTGCCTCTCTGGCAGTCAGACAGCCCGTGCAGGTCCAATATAATCTATCGACAAAGTAGCTGGGTACTGATTCTCAGTTTAAAATGGAGTCTGGGTTTTCAGCTTTAAGCACATCTAGAAATCCCACAGGCAAGTACCTGAAACAGCGGTGCCGATGGCCTAAGTTTTTCCTTCGAAACACAGGCGCTGTAGCATAACTCATTAGGATCGGCGTGTTGCTTTAGGTTAAACTCACAGACAACATATGCAGAGTCTCGGGAATTGCATAGTGGCATTTGATTTGATTGCGTTTTTATTTATGGGCTCGTTTGAAATGGTGTGTGTCAGAGGCAGGCTCCAAAATGTAAACTGTCCTGCTTCCAGAGAGACAGGCGAGCACGGGACTGCTAACTTAGAGAGATTCGCATTCGATTTCCCCCTGTACTCTGAAAGCCTCCTACATCCTGTATGTTCTCTCCAACATAAATAGGTAAGTTTTCCTGAACACCCAGCAAATAAAGAAGAAACTATTTACCCTTTAGGGAGCTGTATTTCCTCAAGCGATTTTTAACAAAACAATTACCTCTCCCCCCATAAATTAGCTTCCTGCACTCCTGATAGCGAGCTGTTGGCGTCCTTTTTTCTTTTCTCTTCCTCGGCTGAGGGTTTGGACGCTGCTTTTCACTCCACTGACTTGCTGCTCTTGACAAGCCATCAGATGACAGCACAGGAAAGCGGCCATTTCATTTTCCAGTAGCGGATGGTGCATTAAGACTTGGCCTCCTGGAACATCTTACAGATCCAAGGGCTGTCCGACGACTGCAATTTAACGCAAAGGCTCCTGTATTGACCTCTGTTGTGTTCTTGCTGGGTTAAGTTTCACCTCCCACCTGGAGGGGTAGTTTCCCGTCCGATATCACCAGTGGTGAAGAGGGAGCTCTCAGAGCTTGCCTCCTGATCCCAGCTTCAGTCCACCTTCCCCGGCTGGGTCTCAGTCCCCGCTGGAAGCACTACTGGAAAGTGTACATAAATAATAGCAGCACCGGGACTGTATTACTATTGCCATTTCACGATCAGAAAAATGGAAATAAATGAGTTGCGCAAAGCGTGTGGTGCAAGACACGGCCCGACACCCTGCACTGCAGGCATGTACTCTTGAACTCGTGCCGATTCCCGCTCTGTATTTTCCACCTTAGACCACGTTGCTTTTCTGGTCAAGCGTGTTAAGGAATGTGCTTTTATGCAGCATCTTTCAGCTGGATGGGTCCCAGCCTTAAAAGGAATGTTAAGTGGTTTTACATAAGGCATTACGTAGGATTAGAGAATGTGATCTGTTTGCATTGTAGTCTTCAGAGGAAGAACAGCCAAGGTTATTTTAATGAGACATCGAGATTCATCTGGTAACAGTCGATGCAAAACTGTAGAAATTTCTAACTGAATAATAAAGGCGGTTTTAAAAGCAGCGGAATGTGCCATGCGTGCGAATGCATGTTCATTGCCAAAGAAGAAACTCCAAGGTATGAAACAGCAGCATGAAGAAAAAATACTTCAGCCCTAGTTTTTATCAGGCTGCTAAAATGTCTTTAATTTCACGTAGTCTAACAATCTCACACGGAAGGTATTCAAAACTATTCTCTGGGATTGCGATATGTTTCTGGTGTGTTTGAATAATCAAATAGATTAGCTGCGCAATGCCGAGGCCGAAGACTCGAGAATCAACTCGAGGGCCTGCAGCTTTTCCCACTCATTGATTCCTGCAATACACTGTATTTTACATCAAACTTCGTTGTTGAGGAGACAGAGTATGCTCTCAAGAAATGCTGCAGCATCTTCCCTATGATTCGAGACGTAGCCTTTTTTTCTAAGTTTGTGGTTTGAGTTTTTCAGGCTGGTTTTCCTCCCTGATGAAACACACACCGTTGCTGAGCCCTGTCTCCCCACGTCCACGAGCGAGGGGCCTGCCGAGGAGCCATGTCCAGGCTCTCTGCGGGCAGCTTCCCGCCACTGAGTCCAATCCTGCCCGCGACAG
Source organism: Platalea leucorodia (assembly GCF_965183815.1). NCBI lineage: Eukaryota > Metazoa > Chordata > Aves > Pelecaniformes > Threskiornithidae > Platalea > Platalea leucorodia. The sequence goes on from NC_138829.1 coordinate 3,431,040, forward strand.
GCAGGATGCTGAACCTGCTAAAGCTTCTCGGCGTCACCTCGGCACCTCCCAGTGCTGTTCGTGCTGCTTTACCTGCCTGCTGAGCTCTGCTCGTGGGACCCAGAGTAAGGGGGATCAGGGCGGGTTTTGCAGGGGCCGTAACGGTCTCTCGCAGCTGGAATGGCCCTTGGGGGCAGCTGGGATGGGAACTGCTGTGCGCACATGAGGACAAGTACAAAAGATACCTGGAAAAAGCTAAAGAACTTGGGTAAGGGGGCTCTGAAGGGAACGTGATATTTCGGTCGCAGGAGCAGAAAGAGGGAGAGGTCTTGGCAAGACGGGTACGAGGTACGCAGCCAAGGGAGCAGCTGTGGGCGAGAGAAGAAGGAGGAGATGGCATCCAGGCCTGTTAGATGGTCCTTATGTCCGGCGTGGGAATGTACTTGCTCCAAGAGAGCATCAGTCTCCCATAGACTGAGGATTGTCCGGGTGTTGTTGCTGAGATCCTTTGGGAAGAGAGAAAAGTCACTAAGGGAGAGCAAAGCCTTTCTGGGCTGTCAGGAGCCTTGTGTCCCTTGCAGGAGCTGGAGAATTCAATAAGAGAGAACTCAGACCCTCACGCCAGCTTTAACTGAGGTCCTCATGCAAGGATTTGTTTTTCACGGAAGGAACAGGAGCGCTAGCGACTATACATTATTTTTGTGTCACCCTGTTTGCGTAGATGTATCTCAGGAGACTTTGCAGCTGATTGTGCTGTTTGCATTCAAAGGAAGGAAACCAGCTGGATGCCCTTCCCTCCCACGTGCGCGCGCGGGAGGGCAGAGGTGAAGCCGGCAGCTCCGCCAACAGTAACTGCTCAGCACGAGGATGCAGGAAAATGCGACCGTTCAATTAAAAGCAGCATTAACAAGGGGACTTCAGAGCACTGCCTGGGAACCCGGCTGCTCCCCCTCTTTCCAGGTGCATCAACCTGGCTGGAAGACACTGCCAATATCCTGCTGAATCGTGCAGGCAGGTGGATTCGGTTGTTTCTGCCAAGATGCAAGAGGAGCTGGAAGCCTTTCCCTGGACGAGGTGTATCTTCAGGGGGAAATCCTAGAAACAAACTTGGCACGCACGGATCTTGGCTTGGATTTACTAAAGCCACGTTGCAAAAAAAGAGACTGGCAAGGAAGGATGTTTAGCGTCCATCTGCCTGTCATTGCAGGAGAGAAAGGACAAATTAAAAACAATATTGGAAATAGATGGGAAGTTGGGCTTAGAAGAGATCTTACTGACCTCTAAAGAGAAATAAGAGGAAGGAAGAGAAATCTCGGAAGGTTTTAGTTAGTCCTGCAATGCTGGTGTGTCTCTGTCTATGACAGAAAGGAATGACCTGGGGCTGTGAGGCAGCGAGGCTGCAGATCCAGCGCCGAGGCGCGCGCAGCCGGGCCTGCAGTATTACCTGCACCCACAGCTGACAGCGGGATATTTTATTCAAATCCAGCAAAACCTTGCAAGAGTCCTGAGGATGCTGTTTGGGGTGAGGAACCTACTGGAAACCAGCCTGATAGTCCAATTCAGGTTAGAAACGTCGTGTTTCTTGCTGGACTTCTGCAATTTCTCGTCGTTTCGGTGCTGAGCGCTGACTCGATGCAGGCGGCGCAAAGGCAGCCCCCGAGGTAAAACCCAAGCCTGCCTCTGAACGCACGCTGGGGTTGGTTTGGTTGAAGTTTTGGGCTGATGGCTCTTTATCTACATGGCTTTTCGTATTCCTAAGTAGTTCCTTCAGTTTACAGAGCATCTTCCAGAAGGAAGGACCTTCTCACAGACTGATGAAACAAGTCATTTAATTAATGGCTGAAATTCTGTCTCCTACGAGTGAAATGTGATGGCTCTGTTACAGCCATAGTGTGCAATCATGTTTACAGAAGGAGCAATGATAATTCCTTTGGCTGCAAACCCCATGTAAATGTAGGCGGTCATAACACTATTCGGGGTGAGAAATAGGAACAGCAGGAATAGAAGGATTTCCTAAGCAACAAAGATCTGCTTCACTTAAAAATATTTCAGTGAGAAAAAAACAGAAAGATGTTAGGAAGGCTTCAGCTTTCAAGAAGAGTGGGGAAAAGGCTGATTCTGTTTTATCACTTTTTGATATTTGCTAGGAATTGTGGCCTCTTAACCCAAGAATAAGGGTACAGAAAGTAAAACAGCGATGACAAACCACCGCCACAGAGTGTAACTGCCTGGGAGAAGTCCCCTTGCAATGCTCTTCAAACACAGTTGAGATCTATATTCCTTTTACTTTCCCATGCAATTAAGCAGAAGCAGTGGAAGAGTGAAGACTCAGAAGGCAGAAGTGATAATAATAACTACAGGGAAGAAGCGAATATATTCAAGAACCTTCTATAACCACCATTAAGAACAGATCAGTCACTCGGGGTTAAGAAACTGCCTTGTCTGTGTCATGGCAAGGAAAACTCATGCAGATGGCACGGGTTCCCTCAACAGCAAGCCCCGGCGAGTACTCGGTGGCACCTGCGAAAGAGCGGAGATTTTGTGCCATCCCTTTCCCACCCCTTACGTAAGAATTGCACAAGGCGGCTGGTTTCTGTTTGCCAAGGGCTGGGGATATGAAAAAGCAGCCGTAAATGCTGCCTGAGTAAGTGGGCCAGTCGAATCAAGGTGAATTATGAAACTGCCCCTGCAAGCTGTGCGAGCTGTACGCATGATGGATTTAAATCCAGGTTCTCTCCTAATTCTGGGGCCTTTTCGGTCACTGTATCTCCTGGCACGCCGGCTTGGGGGCCCCCGGCTGCGGTCTCCCTCTGCGAGGTATTTTCCCTTTTTGCCTTTCCCCCATTTAGCATCGTTTTTCCTCAAGAATCCTTCCATTGCGTGCCTGTTCAGCGCGTCTGCTGTGAAATTCGCTCTTTGTGATCCGGTAACTCGGGCAGCAAGAACGTAAAGATATTTCCTAGGAAGGGCTGTTTGCAACTGGAAAAACAAAGGAGGGATGAATTGGCGGAGCGAAGGGATGGATGGTGGGTGAAAATGAACAAATGCTGAGTCAGCCCCTGGAAACGAAATCATCTGCAAAACCCCCTGACTTGGGATCATAGGAAATAAGGCAGGAAAAAGCCCTGGGACTTCACGCAGACAATCCCCTGGGCACAGCACAGGATCAAACCTCTCCGCTCCTCTTTTGCTTTGATACCACGTGCCATAACGGAGAGAGAAAGGGAAAAAATGCCCGTAAACGGGGCAGTGCAAGCTTGACCTAAGCAGCAGTTCTCAAAGGGAAGGAGGAAAGCAGGACCTGAGCCCATCTCAGTTTAATTAGACTTTCAAATTAACAGATCTCCTTTTCCATCCTCCTTTTTTTTTTCTCTCTTCGTTTCCCAGCTGCTTTTCTTTTAATCTCCTCTTTCAACCTATCTGAACCCCTCTGACAGTCTCCAGCATAAGAAATCCTCCCTCACTACGCCAGTCGCTTCTCTGCCACTTCGGAGAAGCAACAGGCGACTTCAGGGATTATTTATAAAAATCATAAGGAAGCTTCTGCCAAGGCCAGGAGCGGCTGAGCTCCTCGCGGTCGCGGTGCCCGGCAGCCGCGGGCAGGAGGATTCAGCTGCCTGCCACGTGAGCCTGCACTTCAGCGAGCTGAAATTATATGTTTCGCTCTGATGCTGTAAACACAGGGAGGAAGCCAACGGGAGGCAGTTGCCGGGTACTGGAGAAGGCACTTAGAAATTAAGGATCAGCATATCAATGGGAAGGCAACAACACATGGCTTTGGCACGGGTGAGCCGCCTGGAACAGAAGATTGGTTCACTTTTGAATGTTTTTCCCGCTTTCAAAAACGAAGAGTGGGTCCTGCCGGTTCCTGTGCATCCAGCAAAGCTGATGGCCACTGGCTTGCCCCAACCACTGCAGGCCAGCGTGCAGAAATGAGCAGCGCTCTGCCAAAATCTCCTCTTGCAGATAGAGTCTGGGGCTCAGTTCATGGAATCATAGAATCATAGAATCGTCAAGGTTGGAAAAGACCCTTAAGATCATCGAGTCCAACCGTTAACCCAGCACTGCCAAGTCCATCTACCACGTCCTCGAGCACCACATCTATCCACCCTTTAAATACCTCCAGGGATGGAGACTCAGCCCCTGCCCTGGGCAGCCTGGGCCAGGGCCTGACAGCCCTTTGGGGGAAGAAGTTTTTCCCAATACCCAACCCAAACCTGCCCTGGCGCAGCTGGAGGCCGTTCCCTCTCGTCCCATCGCTTGTTCCTGGGGAGCAGAGACCGACCCCCCCGGCTCCAGCCTCCTTTCAGGCCGTTGCAGAGAGCGATGAGGGCTCCCCTCAGCCTCCTCTTCTCCAGGCTGAGCCCCCCCAGCTCCCCCAGCCGCTCCTCATAAGACTTGTGCTCCAGACCCTTCACCAACTTCGTTGCCCTCCTCTGGAGTTCCCTTCTCATCGTGCCAGATTTTGGCCCGTACAATCCTCCGGTCACTGCCACATTTCCAGTTTATAGACCACGCCTCGAGTGCTGTGCTGTGCTTCTTCCAAAGAGCAGCACAGGGCTACAGCCTCGGACGAGTTGACCGGCAGCTTGTTGGCATCAAAAGTACGGACAAGCGTTAGCCTGGCACGCTGAGGACGAGCGCGCTCACCGGCGCGGCACTCTGCGGCGTGCGGGTGGGAGCGGGTGGCATTGCAAAGGGCTTCAACGCTTTTCCTGGGTTTGCACAATATACGCAGGCCTTGGAGGCTGCAGCTGGCAAGAGAGCGTGGCAAGGCAAAGAAAAGAAATGGGAACGTGCTCCCTGCATCCCTCCAGGTGGGATGTTTTGGCAGAGGGCATAAGGGGCACCTCAGGGCAGGCGGGGCACGGGGCCAGCACCACCGCTCCCCTGCCGAAGTTTTGTGCCTGGGCGTTCCCGTGTGCTCGGGCTGAGTCACGGTCTCATGTGGCAATCCCAAATATGAGGGGGCAAGCGCTTGCTGTTAGAGGGAAATCTGGAGGGAAGGTGCGTGTTATCAATCGCGTTGCAGCTAAATCTTCCCCAGCTGCCCAAGCCCGGGTCCTCGAGCTGCATCTTCCGTGCTGCATCCGCACACGTACAGCGTGTATCTCCTGCTGCCCACGGATGCTGCCGGCACAGGGGGAGCAGGAGCCGGCCGACCCCCGCCCCAGGGCAGGATCCCTCTGGTGATTTCTCAGCCCGCGGTGGCTGTGCGCTGGCTGCGTGCTCCGGGAAGGGCGCGTAGCGTGTCTGAGCTCCGCGTGTGCACGAGCCATGGCGCGTGTGGCTCTGCTCTGGGGTGTGCGGCCCACCTGGGTGCTCTGTGCATGGGGGTGACCCCAGCCGGGTGGGTGTTTGTGCGTGTGTCCCACCCGGGAACGGGTCTGTGGGTCTCTGTGTGTGTGTGCATGAGCCCCATCCCATCCCACACTGGGCAGGCTGAGTGGGGAGCTGCGTGCCCAGTTCTCCCACGCCAGTGGGTGCCCAGCGCCCCAGATGCCGCAGGTGTGGGTGCCCACGAGTGTGCTTAGTGCTCCCCACGTGTGGATGTGCGTGGATGCCCCCCACGCGGGTACCCCTGGTAGGAGTGACCTGGCTGTGCCGGGTCCCCCAGGCATCCCCCACCCGTGGGTGGCTGCCCGGTTGTGGGGGCACCCCATGGGTGTGACTACCCCGGGAAGCGGGTGCCGCTGGGTCTGCCCCACGGCTGCCCACGCCTGGTGCCCCACGCACGGCCACCCCCGGCTGCGGACTCCCGTGGGCGGGTGCGGCGTGGGCGGGTGCCCCAGGGGCCGCCGTGCCACGCCGTAGCGGCGGGCGGGGATGCTGCCGCCGCCGCCGGCTCCCCCGCCCGCCCCGCGCCACCGCGGCAGCCGCGCCAGACGCAGCGCGGCTCGGAGCCCGCACGGAGCCTCCCGCAGCCGCCGAGGCCCGGGCAGCCCCGCGCCCCGCCATGGCCCGGAACCGCCGGGAGAGGAGCAGCTGGGGTAGGCGACGGCGAAGCGGGGGCGGAGGGGGGGGGGGGAACGGGACGAGGAGCCCGGGCGGGGCGGGCGCGCCCCGCGGCCGCGAACAATGCCGGGCCTGCGGCGGCCCGCGGCCCGCGGCCCGCTCCCCGCCGGGGCGGCCGGGGCGGGGGGGCGCGCCCGGCCCCGCCTGGGCCTGGGCCGCCGGGGCGGGGCGGCGGGGCTGCACGGCGGAGGCCGCGGCCGCCCCGGGCGGGGGGGGGGGGGGGGGGTGCTGAGGGGCCCGTGGGGGCGAAGGGCCGCCCTCTCCGGGGGTCCGGAGCCGGTGGCGGGGGCGTCCGGCTGCCGCTCCCCGCCTGCTGCCTGCCGGCGGCGTGGCCGGGGCCGGGGGTGCCCGTTGTTCCGGGGGCCCCGCTGGGCGGGCGAGCCGCCCCGGGCTCGGCACCGCCCTCGGCGGGGAGCCCGCCGGCCGCCCCGGCTCTGCCCCGGCCTGCCCTGAGGCGTCCCTCGGCCCGCGGCTGCTGGCCCGCGGCTGCTGGCCCGGGGCTGCCCGCCGGCCCGCGGCGGATGGGCGATGTCACCTCGGCCCCCGCCCCGCCTCGGCCCGGAGCCGGGGTCCCGCCCGCCCCGCCTTCGGACCGAGCCGCCGGCCTTCCCGGGCAGGGGCTTCTGCAAAGGCGTTTTCCCCGTTTCTGGAGGCTGTAGGGCTTTGTCGGCGTGTCAGACCCTCGGAGAGGGGCCATTTTAAATCCATCCCTTTACAAACCCCTCCTGAGCCCGGGGGAGCCGGTAGCAGCATGGCCGGGGAGCGGAGCGGGGACGCGGGGAGGACGAGGAGGTTCTGTGCCGTCTCCCTTCCCTTCTCCGGAGCCGCCAGCCTGCAGCAGGCCTGGATCCGCCGCGGCTCCTTCCCCAGGGGAGCCGAAACTGGTCCCACAGGTGGGCTGCACCGAGCAGGCGAAGGGGCTCCGGCCGCCTTTTACCCTGTGTACGGCCGGGGTCCAGCGCTCAGCCAGGTACCGCTTTACCGGCTTCCACCGATGCGCTGCCCGTTTTGTAGAAAATCAGGTTTTATACAGCCATTTGCCGCTATCTGAGGCTGCCGAGGAGCATGATTTGTCATTTTCCCTGAGTTGTATTCCGTGTGAGCTCGCTCGCCAGCGCTCGCGGTATCCTGTCTCATCGGGCCGAGCGGGTGAGCTGAGCTGTGATGTTTAGGTACACAAATTACGTTCTAATTTGTATAGATGAGCGTAGTATTTCCCACGATAGCGATTAACAGTCCGGGGACATGTTTGCAGAAGCGTTCAGATAATGGAGCGTGTGATTTGAGCAGAGGAGCGGGTGGTGGTCTTTTTGCAAGAGAGGGAGGAGAAGATGAGGAGCGCTCATTTGATCGGTGCCATTTTTAACCGTGACTCTTGACGAAGGTCGTTAGACCCTTGGATAAGCTGGAGGGAAAACTTCCCGGTGAATATGCTGACGTTCTCAGCTTTGTCTCACGGAGCTGTCAGTCCCGTCTCTGCGCGCGTTGAGTATTGCACACACGTACACGCGCTGGTGCTTTCCCGTCGGATCTTGATAGCACGAGAAGAAAATGCAAATGATGCCGAAACGGATATAAACGGAGAAAACATCATCTTGGAAAGTATAGCCTTGGTCCAGCGAGCCAATTAGGCACATCCCTCAGTCTAAACATGCTGCTAAGCCCTACTCGAGTAAAATGTGATGTGTCACTGATTTGCCAAACTCTTCCTTAGATGCTTTGTGAGTTTTGCAAGAATCTGGAACCGTCCATGGGTCCGAGTGGATCTCTGTGGGATCGGCCACCTTCTGCTGCCAGCCATCCACAGCTCAAAATCACACCCTGTCTTCCGCAGAGGTTTACCTGTTCCTAGAATGATTTCCCAGCACTTTGCCAAGCTGGTTGACATTGCAGGTAATTAATTAAAGAACAAAATGCCTGTATTTTTTACTAGGAAGAAAAAGCCCCTGTAATAAAAGTGTGCATTTATACAACAGAACGTCATTGCCCTGAAAGATGTGTTTACATCGGGTGACTGCAGCGTTGTCTGGTGACATCAGTCCGTGGGGTGACTCTTCCACTGCTACGTTTTTCAGCCTCGCTGGCGAAGGAGTCGTCTCAGGCTTTTCCTCAAACTAAGGCAGAAAGTCCTCGCTGTGTTCTAAAAATGGGCTTATGGGTCATTAAAAATATTACGCTATTTTGAAACGGGTCAAACTTTGTCCTAGTTACTCTCTGGTTAGTCAGGCCTGCAAACAGGCAACTGATTAGTGCAAGCCTTCTCCTTTGTTTTGTAAAAATAATTTGCTTTTTTAAAGATCACAGAGCGAATTAGGGTGAGTGGGTGTATGGCACCCAGAAGAAATTGCCTCCGGTCAGCTCTCAAAGCTGGGTTACTGTCACACACACGCATCCCCGGGAGCTCGTGCAGGGGCGTGTAATGCATCAGCGCAGGCTTTAGCCCTGGGCAGAAGGTCAGCATAAGGCTGTGCCTCATTTAAGGCTCTCTTAATGAAGGTGCTCAGTGGTGCACAGACCTCACAACTGCTGCTCCTTGCTGGATGAATGGCTGAGGGAGCTGCAGATGTGTAATTTTTTGGTAAGAACAAGGACCCTGCTTCTCCCAAAATAAGGACTGGTAGTCCCCCAATAGTCCCGATTGGCACGATGAAGTCCAGCCAGCTCGATGAAGGCTTGTAGTAGGTTACACCGCTTTTTTTTCTGGAATTCTTTGTGCTTGGCAGTTGCAGATGCTCAGCAGCCTGCTCCCCTGTTACAGTAAAGCCGTTGGAGACCTCAGCTCCCAGTCACTCGTGTAAACAGCATGGCCTGGAACAAACTGTGTGAACTCTCTCGTGTTCATGGCTCGTGTTGTAATCAGAGTGACCCACTCATGAAGAATGCCGTTTCAAAACCGTCAAAGGGATTGCAGGGGTTATATATACTTCTTGGTCAGCATTGTCAAACTGGACGTGAGATCCGTGAGAGCCACACGTTCGGACTGCACGGCAGTGGGTTAAACTGGAAAGAAAAGGATGACTTTGGTAGTCCTTTTTTTTTTTTTTTTTTTTTTAACTGATCGTGCTAACATCCTTTCTGTTTGTTATTTGGTTTCTGACCTTTTATGGTGGATTTTCAGATTCCGCTTACTGGCATTTCTTTGTGACTCTGAATGCTGGGAACCTCCTGAAAAGTGAAAGCTGAGACCTTTCAGACAGGCGGGCCTTTATGCAAAAAGCCACTAGATATGAGAAGATTCACAACCAAATTACTAGCTTGTAGGAGAGAAAAGAAAATGAAGTGTCAGGACTTGAAAGAAGAGACAGGACAACCCTGCAAGCTGGAGACCCAAATTGCTAAACATGATGCTTGGGCTTTGTGCCTTTGGTTTTGAGGCAGCAGCATCGTACAAAGAATTTGAATAGCGTGGTCTGATCCATTACAAGATGAGCAGGAGCAAGATGAGCCTGATTTTCCCTGTCGGGGGAAGAAATGAGACGCCCTGAGCCTGCCTCGCAGCGGTGACGGGGTGCCCGCGTCACGCTTGATGTCGTGTCCGTGCCGCGAGAGGCTTCGGCGTTGGCTGCCTGCCTGATTAATGGAAGGGGAGGCAGCATATGGAGTTGGTTGTATCTTGCTTCAGTTTCTCTGCTAAGTCCATGGGTGAGAAACAGCACATGTAAATATTGTTTAGGGCCTAGGTGATGTTCGTAGGCAGCGGGCCTTATATTAACTCCCCTGCATCATTGACTGGAACCTTCTCCAGCAGGAGAGTGCGTCTGGTGCGGGTATTGTCGTGCTCTGGGAGGCACAGGGCGTCCCACGGATCACCTCCGAAAGTCACTTCACTCTAGAGAGCTCCTTTGGTCCTGCCAGAAATGCTCACATGTGCTGTCAGTTGAAGGAAGGTTCAGTGTTACAGCAATAAAATAACTGAACACAAACTTCCCAAATGGGGTAGAGGCTCTAGGGAAGGCGCTGAGCTCTGCCAAGCCACTAAAACATATTTGAAGCACTCTCTCTATATAAACATTTTATCTAGAGTGTAGTCACCTTTCATCCTATATCCTAGGATTTTGCGGCACATTTACCAAACTTTGTTTTCAGCAAATTGTAACAAAAAAAGGCTAAAAACAATTTCATGTCAGAAATGACTAAATCAAATACTGGTGGTGGAGGGAGGCTGGGTACTGACTGACTGGATGCAGAAAATTCATGCTGGGGATGAAGCGAGAGTTTTGGAGATGTGTTTATGCAAGGTGCATGTCGGTCATCGTGTCGGACCCGAGTCTGGCTAGGCTTAAACGCGGGTAAAAGCCAGCAGGCCCAGGATTTGTACCTGAGAAATAGATAATGGCCTTTTGGTAGCGCTCTGTTAGGATGGTCTTTTGACAAACACAGGTGGGAATAAGGTTCCCTCTGGGAGTTGCCCACCTGGCCTTTGAATCAACCCAACCTGGCACATGAACTGGCATGGACGTAACCACGTAACTGTCTAATGTGACCTCAAACTTCCTAAAAAACTTCTAGAAAAACCTCTGTCTGCTCTGCTTTCTTCCCAAGGTGGTTGTGCGCCTGTGTCTCTGAAGCATGCTAATAATGGGCTCGGCCTGGGGATTTCACAGCGGTAGGCACGGCTGCTGTTTGAGAGCCAGCTAAGGCACTGTAGCTTCGTGTAAGTGGTAGTAGGTGTCATCATTAAAAAGTTTCACACTGGATTTTGGCATTTGAGATGTGTCTGTTGTAACAGACAGGTTTGGTGGCCAGTAATCATCGAAGCTCTTGTTTCTGTCAGCAGTCTTTTAGGGAGGAACGTCCCAAACCACTCGCGTTATCAGCATAATCATTCATCTCCTTGTTTCGTCTGCCAAAGGGAAAAGGGGCTGAGTTGGCCATGCTCTAGCTGAAGCTGCTGTGCTGCCAGCTGGATGACTCAGGGCTGGCGGGAAGAAGGTGCACATCTTACCACAGCTCCAAAAAAAGCAGAGGGTGACCAGCAAGCCTGGCAGCATTAGCCACCCTGCTTGGTTCCCTGCTGCAAGCATCCCGGGGTGCGGAGACGTGGGGTGCTCGCCAAGAGCACGTGGGAGTGCGGATTGCATTGGGCAGAGGTGTTAACCCTGCTGGGTTGTAAGAGTGCACCCTGACTTTGGACAGGGTAGCTTGGGACCTCAAAGCGAGACCCCAGATGACTACCAACTGTGGCCTTTTACCTGCCATCGATGATTGTTGAAGGCCAGGGCTAGTTTTTTACATGACAGTTTTCTTCACCTGTTTCTAAGCAATGCCCTGCAGCTCCCTGGGTGGAGATGTTCATTGTGGGCTCTGTCATTTACCCATCATTTCCACAGGAATCAAGAGCCTGCTTTGCACCTTGGTTCGTGACAGAGCTGCGATTGCGCCTGTACATCCAGTCTGGGGAGGTGCAAGTGATTTCCCACCTGGGCACGAGAGGGTCTGGCTCTGCCGTCCCGCTCACTGCTGCGTTTCCCAGACCACCAGCCCCACGTGTAAGGAGGCAGTGAGCAAGGCTGGGGTCTGAGGGAGGTACGTGTGCGGCTTCAGAGGGGCTCGGTGGCTCTGGCCAGTGAGTGTTACTGATGGCTAGCGCCAGGCGTTTCCCCTCCCCGGGTCCTGGGGTCCCTCTGACTCCGTGGGGGTGTCACAAATGCCAGCAGAGGTGTGAGCAGGGTGGAGGGAGGGCTGTGTGGCTGCGTAGTCAGCCGTGCCCTGGGGGTAGGAGCGCAGGTAGGATATAGAAAGGGGAGGTGAACGTGCGTGTGTTGTTAAACCCAGCTGGGGAAGCTTTCTGACCTGCTGGCTAGGAAATCTGGGAGCGCGGCGCAGGCAAGGCTGCAGAGCACTGATGGGTGTAAGAGAGGGCTTTACCCAGCCAGGCTTCCCTGCTTCGTCCTCTCGAAGACACCGTCTCCCAGGAGCAGCTCGGTCTAGACACCTTATGGCAGCCCTGCGCTGAGGGAATTTGCTAACTCATAGCTGGCCAGGCCAGGCTCCCGCGGCAGTCTCGGCGCTTCGAGATGCAGCTGTGCCCTGCCATGCATCCTTTGTGCAGCATCCCATCTGATCCTTTGTGCAGGATCGATACAGGCTATTGCTCTACCACATCCCCTCCTGTCCAGTATATATGCTTTGCTTCGATGCTTTGTTTCTCGTTTTTCCCCCATTAGCTGGATAAGATGCAGAGCTCTGCGCAAGCCTGTCTCAGAGAGAAGGAGAAGGTGCCTGGTGCATGCTCAAAGCGATGCTGCCTTTCCCAGCCTCCTCACAGCCTTGCTGATGATCGTTGGCTGCTTGTCGTGCGGCGGAGGTAGTTCAGCATGAATAGAGCGAGCAAAACTCATGTCACAGAGGCAGCCGCCCTAATGTGATAAGTGCAAGGGAGACTGCAGCTTGGAGAGAGATGTCTTTCTTTGCCAGTGCCATTTGCGGAGGGCAGATAAGCTTCCTGGAAGCTGAAGCTCCCTGGAGAATGTGCAGAGGGATCAAGCCTGACTATAAGGTCTGTTCAGCGCTTGGCTCATGGTATCGTCGGTGGCACTGTGATACATTTGTAATGTAAACAGCCGGGGTGAACACAGCTTCAAAAAGGATCCGCACGGCTATCGCTGCTGATCGAATTAATCCCTAGAGGGCTGCTGATAAGCAACCTAACCCAGTCGATGCAGGGATGCCCCATTCCAGGGCAATAACAACAAGTTAAGGCTTCCCATCAAACCTCTATTTGCTCTCCTTGGTAGTTTCTGTTTTTGCACACAGTAAAATAACTTGGTTCAAATACCCTCAGAATAGCCCGTATGAGATCTGTGTGTTTTAGGGGGGGATCGGGGCCCAGGCTGCAGCCCCTGCTTTTCATGGGCAGCGCTTGGATAGGTAGGGCTCCTGGGATCCAAGAGAGTCCAAGAGCAGGGCTGGCAAATCGGCTTTCTCCGGGTCTGGTTAGGCAGCCTGTGTTTGCACAGATGATGCCATGGGTCGTGGCTGCATTTCGTTCTGTGGAATGAAATGTATTTATTGTGCAAACTCATTTAAGGAAAAAGCTGACTTTATTAGTTGGTCTCTGGAAAGCAGTCAGTGTTTCTGTGACCTGTTCTTCCATAGCTAAGGAAGAACAGACTTAAGCAGGCGCTCACCAAAGGTATGTTGCATAGTTAGTGACATATAATTTACCTAATGTATTCTTCTGTAGGAGCTTAAATACATGAGACATCGGCTGTCAGTCCATACACAGGCACAGAGTGAAATATGCTCTTTTAATTTATTTAATTTTAACCAAAATAAGTCCTAGAGCAGTTGAAGAATGCTGTATTTTTTCCTTAGACTCTAATAAAGTGAGCTGTACGTCCTGCGTTATGGGGCTGTCTGCATGAATTGGGCCGTTTCCTTGCTGCTGTCTGACAGCCCAGTAAGTAGGAACGCAAATTCTGATCTCCTTCACCTTTCCACTTGGAATCACCATATGGAAAAGAGATGTGGATCCCACCCCGCTTTAGAGTCATGGAAATGAGCTGTTATGAAATGGGGAAACGGAACTGTATCCTGGCGATTTCTGAACGAGCAGCTTGAGAATTGATGTAACTGCAAGGCGCCGGGAGAGAGCCGACAGAAAGGAGGAGTCAAGCTAGAAAATGAGTAAAAACAAGAGTGTGTTTAGGAAAGCTTAGCTCTCCTTCCTTTCCCTTTTGGCCAGATGATGTTTTGCCATTGCCAGGTACAACTTCCTTCAAAGCTGGTAGCTAATTTATGCCGAAAAGACCAATTAAAATAATTGATTTCCAGTAATGCACAGCCATCTTCTAAAATAGCCTCTGGCTCTCCAGTATGGCAGATAATCTAATAAACAGAACATGGAAGTTTCATCACATGGAAATAAATAGGAAAGATAGGGTTCTGTCTGCAGGTGGCATACATGAAAGAAGCAGAGATAACGGGGCTGAAATTAGTTCAGAGACCTGCTTAATATCTCCACTGAACTGGGAAATCAAAATATCCTGCTCGTAATACTTCGTATTTTGCCCCTGTGTTGTGCAAACAGCCTGGCTTTCCTGGTGTTCAGGTGATGGAAGCAAGGACGTCCCCTAGGAGACCACGGCCGCTTTGGGCTGCTACCTGTGTCCAGAGACATTCTCCCAAAACCTGTCAATATCTGCTAAAAAAAGGTGCTCCTTACAGATTCTGATGTTTCGAAGGGACAACACAATCTCTTCTCCTCCGTGCTGGTTGTTGCTCTTCCCAGCAGCTGAACTGGAGGGAGAGGAAGACCTGGGAGATCCTGTCCAGCCACCAGCAGCGGCAGGAGAGGGAATCTGGCACCGGCCATCCCTCTGGTAGCAGGCTGGGAGGGACTCTCCTCCGTCCCCTGTCACGGTGCTCGGATCCTCGACCAGAACTGGCAGTCCTGTCTGCGCTGGGGGCATCCGTGCTGCCTTTCCCTGGGCTTGAAGCCCGCAGACGGCAGGGTTTGTGCCCATCTTGGTACCCAGCTGGGCTCTCTGGCCGCAGCTCCCATTACTGCTAGCGTGGGACGAGTAAAACGCTGGTCCCCCTCGCCCTCTGTCTGCGTGCCAGGAGGTTGGACTTGTCTGGTCTGGGGAGGTGGCACAGCTACTTCACCTGCACCCCCGATGGCTTGGCTAGAGTCAGAAATGTTTCGATTTCATTCTATTTACAAATTTTTTTGCCTGCACTGTGAGTCACATCCTGTACAAGGATCTCTCCCCTGTCCTTACAGTGCAGCTGTAAAGAGGAAAAAAAAAAAATGGGACTCAGTTGGCTGAGCAGGGCGTTGGGAAGCACCAGGGGAGATGAGATATTTCCTACCGTAGGCTTTATATGGCACTTGCAGCATGGCAGTGGTTAAAAAGAGCACGCGAGCCTGTGGCCCTTTGGCATCTGTCCATACCTACGTGTTGGGAAGATCTTAATGCTGGAAACGGTGTTCGGTGTGCGCAGCAAGAGGACTGACTGCTCTCAGAAGCCTTCATTTTTCAGGTCATTTGGCGATGTGTGCCTGGATCCTGGGTCCGTGTATGTGAAAATGGGACGGGTTTTTTTTTCCTGGAGGCCCCTAGGCAGTGAGACGGGGCAGGGGCTGGTGTCGGAAGGGAGTTTAGTGCTGCTGGTCCCCAGCTGCTGCAGTCTGGTGGAGAATCTAGCTTTTCAGAGCGTTTGGGACTTTTGTTTTGCTAAAAAACCTCCAAGCATCGGGAAGAAAAGATCTTTGTCTTTCAACTGTGAGCAAAGAAAGCTTGTAGTATATGTCCGAGAGCCACCAGAAATCCCCTAGCAACCAGGCTTAATGATCCTGATATTTGGTTGCAGGATCATAGGAAATCAGAAACTCGTACAAAAGCACTGCTGTTATTTAAAATATGAAGTTGCTGCTGGAGGCTTCTTTATAAAGAGGCCCAGAATGGGCAAACCCTATTCCTCTTGGTATTTATAGCTTGCCTTTTAGCATGTGCACACATAGTCCTTGTGCTTTGAAACAGCTAGGACTGACTGAAAACTGGGTCCTCGAGGTCAGGGTCTGAAACACAGACCGAGGAGTTTTAACTTCAGGCTACCGTCTTGGCAAACTTGCAGCCTGAGCCAAGGAACCGGGAAGTTTTTGTAGAAATGTGGGGGAACTTTCCATCCCCCGCTCCCTTCCCTGCCGGCGAGGAGATTTCACGTGGCTGTAGGTGAGCTGACTGGCATGATTAACCACCTTCGGCATCTCTTTCCCGTACTGGGAAGTTTGGAGACAACGAAAGGAAAATTACTGGAGCTTGCCTGCTCTTTGCAAACCCCAGGGCTGCGGTGTCTGTGGATGGCGGGTCTTAAAACGCGTCCGTCTCCCGTATTGCGGCAGGTACGCGGAGGAGCCCAAACGGACCGTGAGGCCGTTAAAAGCTGTAATCATCTCAGCTGCCTTGGCCGGGAGGATCGTGCGGGTGATACGTGTCTCTCTGGCACGCTGCCCTCACCGAGAGTGGATGGTGACCGAACGCTGGGTCCCTGTCCATCCCCTCCAAAGGCTCCTGCTGCAGCATCGTGCTTGTCACTTCTCCCCTGTCCCGGCGGGGAGGTGAGGCTCTCGTAAGGCCGTATGAATGCTACACAGCCTCGCCTCTGTGCTGGGGAGCAGCTCCGCAGGGAACCTTGCCATTTCCAAGTGGGAAAGCGAGCAGTGCCTGTGCTTTGCGTATGCTTTCCACTTGGGAGCGAAGACGTGGCTTTTATCAGGGTGGGCATGCGGCTTCGTGGCCTGGTTCCTGCTGGGGCTGTCTCGGGGGAGGCCGTCGGTGAGGTCGATGGCAGAAGCGGCAGACGACACCTGGAGCATTAGTGCAGACTGCAGATGGAGCGGGACTCTGCTGTTGCTACAGAAACAGCAGTCGCACAGGATGCATAAAGGCCTTTGACAGAGACATGAGGTACTGAGACACCTCAGCTTGAACGCTGCATCCATTTTGGAGACAGCCTTCAGGAAGGACGTGGTGGGGAGTGTCCAGAGGAGAGCCGTCAGATGCCCAGACGACGTGGTAGCAAGGGATGATCGGGGGGCCTGGACTTCTCTTTTCTAGCAGAGAAAAAGCTAAAAGGGAGGTGTTATGGCAGTCTTTGCGTATGTAAGAAGTTGTTGCAGGCAGGAAGGGTGTGATCTGTTCTCCATGTCAGCTCTCGTAGGACAAAAAGTAATGCGTGTGTTTTGTCAAGGGAGATTCCAGCAGGGAACTCTCTGCCTGCTGGGAGCACGCGGACAGACGGTCCCAAAGCGGCATGGAGTCTCCATCGAGATGTCTGAGGACAGGTTCAACAGACATCTGCCCTGAACGATGCTGTTCTGGGCTGGTTCTGCACACTGCAAAAGAAGGAACCTGACAGCTCTTGTTTTACTTGTTTGCGCAGGTAGTTTTGCAGAGAAGACTTACGAGTGGAGCTCAGAGGAGGAGGAGTCTGTGAGGAAGGCAGGACCAGTGCAAGTCCTCATTGTCAAAGATGACCATTCCTTTGAACTGGATGAAGCTGCACTGAACCGCATCCTCCTCTCAGAGGCTGTCAGAGATAAAGAGGTCGTGGCTGTGTCCGTTGCTGGAGCTTTTAGAAAAGGAAAATCATTCCTGATGGACTTCATGCTGCGGTACATGTACAATAAGGTAAGGCTCCAGCTCAGGTGGCTCTTCCCAGGGGTTTGGTGCTGCTGCTCATTGCTCCCGTGTACCGCCCAGGGGTGAGCTGGACAGGACACTGGCTTGGTGCTCTAGGAATGCTCAAGCCTCCCGTTAGCACGGGCTTCACAAAATAAAATAGAGCAGATCCTTCCACGGCCCTGTGCACCAGTGGGTCTCTAGTGGACTCTGGAGCAGAGATGTTCGCATTTGCTGCCCTGTAGGAAACCTCTCTTACAGGGGCTGCGTCCCTCCAGCACTGGGGTGGAGACAGCACAGAGGAAAAGTGTAAAACGAAAGTGAGATGAGAACTCCAGCGACTTCTGTTCCTCCCTGCAGGAAGCGGTGGACTGGGTTGGAGATTACAACGAGCCTCTGACTGGTTTCTCCTGGAGAGGAGGGTCTGAGCGGGAGACGACCGGCATTCAGATATGGAGTGAGGTTTTCCTGGTGGACAAGCCCGATGGTAAAAAGGTGTGTGCTTCTCTCTTGCATAGCTGTCTGTTGCTGGTCAGCTCATTTTTCTCTTCCAGCTTTTGTGAGCCTTTCCTGCCTTGTCTTAGGTGGCTCAAATGCCTGTGCAAGTTTAGAGAAGGTCTTCAATACTGTATTCCTAATTTAGCATGAATGGGTTTAATGCAATGAGTTGATATGATGTCTAGGTGTCCCTGATACACTGTCTAGGCGTCCCTCTAACTCTGGGCATCCCAGAGTTTATTTCTCTGCTATTCCCAGGGATCTTGAATCTGAGGTCCTTGCAAACTACTCCCCTTGCCTGGAGCAGTTGCTGTAAAATGGAGTGTCTTCATTCGGGGTGGTCAAATACAATGCAAACTGGATTTTGGGGCATCCTGCAAATTCAACTTATAGCCAGGAATATTTGCATTCATCTGCTCTTTAATGAGGAGCCCAACACCAAAGTGACACTGAATTATTCACGGTGTGATTTCTAATACCGGCTGAATGTGTTTTGGGTTAAGGAGGTGCAATACGCTGCTGTGTTTGGCTTCTGTGACATGACGCTAGTGCAGACTCAGGAAAAGACCCATCCGTGCTGACAGCAAGTCTTTGAGGAGCAAAGCAGTTCCCTCCTCTGCGTTGCACAGCATTAATTTCGCTGCCTGCTGGAGTCATCGCGCTGTCAAGAGTGACTGGGGCTGCTCTTTTCCTTGGTCCTCTACCAGTTACAAGCCTGAGGCAGAAGCAGTGAGATTCCCAGCGCAGTAATGCAGCTGACATTCACCCCCCACACACCCTTTTGGCATTTGAGAGTGATTTTGGTTAGATGCTGGTGCTGAACGGGTGCACCCAAGCTGACGTGGAGCTTTCTGCCTCTCAGGTTGCAGTGTTGCTGATGGACACCCAGGGCACCTTTGACAGCCAGTCCACCCTGCGGGATTCGGCCACCGTGTTTGCCCTTAGCACAATGATCAGCTCGATACAGGTAAGAAGGGGGATGTCTCCAGGAATCACTTCCTAAAAGGCGGTGGCAAAGACCCGGTAGCTTGGCACCAGCCTAACACAGCAGCTAGCCAGGGCCTTTGGTGGGAGAGACAAAGGCCATCGTGTTGGCTGCACTGATTGCAGGATTCACACACGACTCCATCATCACAGGGAACAGTCTCATCTCCTCATCTCACCCCAAGAGCAGGGCCAGCAGCAGGTGCACCCCTTTGCTTCCAGCTACCAAAGAGGAAAGGACCTTGGTCTGGGGAGCCGTGTGTGCTTTTGTCTTAGTGCTGCTGGAGAAACCTCTGGGCTGGAGGTGTTCACACACCGGTAACTGCACAGCCTGTTAGGGCTCCCCGTCCTACCATCGGGCTTTGCTCTTGGAGGACAGCGTGAACGGGATGGAAGCTGTGTCTTGGTACAGAGCTCAGCCCATCGTAAAAATGGAGAAGGAGGAACATTATTTGGACCTGACAGGCTTGCAGGCTGGGGCATGACAGCCCTTGGCGCTCCCATGCTGGAGTGTTTTGCTGCACAGGGAGCAGCAGTGCCTGTCTGTCTGACAGTGTGAGTCTGTCCAGCAGTACAGCTGTGCTTGCGGCCTGTCTTGTACCGGTACCACGGTGTGTCCCCATGGTAATGTTGTAGGCTTTAACCACACCGACCCACACGTTGGCCTGAAGGGCAGGCCATTCTGAGTGCTCTGAAGTTTTTGTTTTTAAATTGCAGGTTTATAACTTGTCCCAGAACGTGCAGGAGGATGATCTGCAGCACTTGCAGGTAAGACCCTTGTCCCTGCTGCTCCGCAGCACTGGGGCTGCCTGGATTATGCTCTGCACTTGCAAGCCGTGTTGCTCTGGAAAGGCACTTTTGCATTTAAAGCCACAAAAGGGCTTTTCAGTTCCCCAGCTCTCATATTGGTTCATGGGCACAGAGGAACAGTCACTTGGGTTGAAACCTGTCTTGCCTACACTCTCGTAGCGTGGCCTCTTGGGGGCCTGGGTCCTTTGGCAGGGCGGTCAGTGGGACACTCACCGGGAGGGACTGTTCCTGTCTCTGGGACACGGGCCTTCCTCAAGGCTGATCGCCTCTGGAGCTGGAAGTGGCCCACGGCTGTGCTTCGTGCTGTAGCGGGTGGCCGGAGGGCACGGGGAGGGTGAAAGAACCAAGGCTGTTAAGTTAAGACAAAAGTGGCCGAGAGAGGAGGTGGTGACGGTCTTCAGCTGTGCATGAGGCCGCTGCAAAGCGGAGGGCAGTATCTCTTCTTATGTCCACAGTGCACGGGACCAGTTGTCATGGGTGGTGCTGCAGCCGGAGAGAGCTAAGTTGACTTTCTAATGGTGAGGTTAGAGGAACATCAAACAGACTGCGTAGGGTGGAGTACCCATCACAGACTGTCTCGGTGTGGAGCACCCATCACAGGTCTGCCAGGAACAGTTTGGATACAGCTCACGCTGGCCTGTGTGTCCTTCCATGGGATTGTACTGGGGTTCCTCGGGGAGCAGAGACCCATCAGAGGCCAGGACTTACCCATGGGGCTGGATACACGCAATGACTTGCAGCAAGAAGCTAAAGTGACTGGTAATGAGGAGAGATCCAGGGTAGTTAACCATGTATTGGCTGTACTCCTGCTGCTCCAGGCGTCTGTCTGCTGCTCCATGAGTAGGGGCAGTAAAAGTGCTCCTTTGACTTAAGGGATGGGGAAGCTGAAGGTGGAAGTTGCACTCTTCATGCTGTAGGACAGGATCTTTGGATTGTTAGGAGAAGCCCGAAGAAATTGGGTAGCCGTTTATAAGCCTGGGTATTGACATCTGGTACTGGCTCAATACAGGTGACCCCTAAGGGTAATTACAGCCCTGACTGCTGGAGACAAGCAGCTAATTAATTGGCTTTTTGTGGCACACATGTCCGGCCCGTTTGTCAGTATTACCTCTAGCTTTCTCTTCTGTTTAGGTGGTTGATAGATTGATTAGGTAGGTTTTTCCAGGAGCTTAAGAAAAAGGAAAGAAAAGCAAAAGTCCAGCTGGAAAAATCGGCATTTGAAGAATTTTGTATCGTTTCAGTCAGTGAATATTTTTAACAATAATGCCTTTTTAACATTCAACTTATCCAATGCAACTCTGATCTTTCAGTTTGGATTTTAAGCCATTATTGTTTAACACGTTGACCCATTTTTAGGCATCTGTGAAAAACATTATTGTGCCTTCAGTTAGAAATTACAGTCCAGAGAGACTGGAGAGCCTTCAAATCTTGCTGGTAGGCTGATCTTACAGTCTTTGCACAGTGGGGGTTTGCAGGGAAAGTACTTATTTCTGAATTCATTTCCGCTTCTTCTTGGAGTGTTTGAAGAGAGCGGGGCTCCAGCAGTCCCGTGTAGCACGTGAAGTTTCTGGTTGGTATGAAAGCAACAGCAAGCAGTTGATTTGAGCCATTTTTCACAGATTTGGCAGCCAAAAATTCCAGGCTGAGATCTTTCACGTGAGGGCTCAGCATGGTGACTGTCTGTAACAGCTCCCTGTGCCTCTCGGATGTGAACTGAAAGCACACAGCCAGCCAGTTTCTGTTCCAGCTCCGCAAATGGTGCTGTTAGCCCCGAGTCAACAACTGGCCCGTGCTGCTGTGCCTGTGGCCCACGGCCATCTGCCCGGCCGTGCAGACGGACAAGCTAACAGTCCTGTTCTTTGCTTCTCCTTCCAGCTTTTCACCGAGTACGGCCGGCTGGCCATGGAGGAGACATTCTTGAAACCTTTCCAGGTGAGTCCGAGGGTCCTGGCCAGCACACGTCCCCTCCGCCGGAGGTGGCTTGGCCCTGAGCCGGTTGGCTTCGCCACGAGGTGTCACTGCTGTTTGCAGGATGGGGAAGAGATGGGGATGCCTGGGGACTGGCTCAGCTGCACAAAGGAAAGGCTTTGTGCTTCCTTGCCCCCAAAGAAGCTTCCAAATACATCCAACATCCCTCTTTCTTTCCTCTCTGAACCCTTGCCATCCCGAGAGCTCTGCCCTGCCCTGCCAGATGTCCTGCCGGGCTTGGAGAGCAGGCAGGTTTTGCAGCAGGTTTGTCACGCTCTCTGCCCGGGGGCTCTGCCCAGGCTTCGCTCCAGAGGTTTGAACCCGCCTGCCCCGGGAATCCCTGCTCCTGGCAAAATGAAAGGATGAGGATTAGCTCAGAGCTCTCGTGAGTGACAGCAGAGCTGTGGGAAGGCTCGGTTTAAGTGGGGTTTTAACTTCAAATAAGGGACATCTGTTCACCCTGCTGCTTCCCAACCTGTGAAAAGCTGGCGTTCAAAAAAGGGAGAGCGTCGGGCAGACAAGAGCTTGCTCTGGACGCCAGAGCTGTGAGCCGCTGGGAGGACGGTGGGCTGTGACAGCCCCTTCCCGCAGGAAAGCGAATATGAACAAAAAGAGACATGATGAGTAATGATTTCCTATGGCTTTGATTACGGCTGCACCGAATCCTGTGCACCTGGGAGGCCGGGAAGGTGGTACAAGAGGTTTCGAAGCTTTCGGGGGTCTGCGGGTCCAGGTGTGAGGCAGGAGCGGGGCCGGAGGGATGGAGGGAGCCATGCTGTGAGGTCCCCAGGCGTCCTCGCGCCGCGGCGGAGCTGCAGGGCTCGTTGCATGATCGGGGTGGTAAATAGAGGGAAATCACCTTCTGCGGGGCTCTGGCCTTATCCTGTACGAGTTGTTCCTTTAACCAGATGCTCTTTGGTAGTCCCAATGGCTCGGTCCAGCTTCCAGCTGGCATCCACAGTCGGTTAGGTGGTAGCTGGATGGGGGTTTGTGAGCTTCCCGAAGTGGAAAAGAGCAGAGAGCAAACCATGCTGTAAAAATGCAAATAGTAATTGGGAACGGGTTACGGTTCTTTTTCTTTTGCCTTCCAACATAAAGAAGAGAATTGCCGTCCTCACCACCATCCTGGAAGGCTTAAGGGGTTTGTAGGGTGTCTGTGGTCAGGAAGTGGAAATAAAATTAAAAGGTTAAAAAATACAGCAAATGGATAAATTGAGATTTTGGGGAGCTTTGAGGGTATATTGAATGCTGGCATGGGCAGATGACTGATAAAGGATGTGAAAGCTACCAGTAAGAATACATGACTTGTCGTAGCAAGAGCTAGGAGAAAATTGTAACATGGTACAGAAAAAAGCCAGACATTAAATAAATATTCCTGTTCCTTATTTAAAAACTATCATCAGGATAATGTAGCCAAATACTTCAGTGAAAGTGAATTACTTCCTACTCCATCAGTAAAAAGGAGGCTGTAAGGGGAAACTTAAATATGCTTAAGTCATTAGGACTGGATAATAGGCTCTGATTTTACCAAAGACCGTAATTGCTGTCGAGTCACAAGTTTTGCGGCTAGCAAGTCTTGTCAAACAATCCCATTATCAATTTTTAAAAGACCACGGGTTGGGCCGATAAAGGTAACTATCACCATGATGCGTTGCCTTCTGTAAGCTTTATCTCCCTACCATGCTGATTAAAAGCACGTGAACAACGTACCGAGTCAGCGTTGTCTATTTTAATCCATTGTAAATGGATTAAAAACTCATTAACTGATAAAAGCACGCTGAACTAATTTTAATAGGGAATCATCATCCTTCAGAAGTGTTTCCTTGGGGCTCCCCCCAGGGTCTCTCTGATTCACTGTCATCTGCATTCACGATCGGGGGGAAAAATATCAAATAACTGCTGGTAACCCTTGCGGGTGGGATGAAATTTGGGAGCAGGATCGGTGGTGATGTGGCCAGGTGAGCAATGGAGATCTCCTGTCCCCATCGCAAAGCGGGCTTGCTCCTGCAAAGCGCGTTTTTAAAGACAGCCAAGCGTTTTGATTAGGAAGCAGAAGGGCGATGGTAAATAAACTCCTTTTCCAGTAAGGAGGACGAGGCAGCCTGCAGCTCGGTGCCTGCAGCTGAGGCTGGACAAAATCAGACCAGCCGTGAGCAGGACGCTGTTAATGAGGGGGCAATCTCATGCTTAGGGTGGCTGGACGAGAGGTGCAGGGGCTTCTCTGGTGGCTGCAGGCTTTAAACCGAGACAGCTCTCTTTGCAGAAGAGCGTCTACAGCTTGAGTTTCTTGGGTGAGGTTCCAGGCCTGTAAGTCAAACAAGCCGAACCTCTTTTGTCCTTAAAATATACAAATCCGTAAAGGAGGCTTTGGAAAACAGCTCCTATGGGAAAATGCTGCCACGCAGGGAGAGCACGGAAAGTGTCGATAGGGAGGCAGTTGCGTTGATCCTGCTGGAAGGGAAGGAATGCTTGGCAGTGGAAAATTAACATTTCCCTTCGGCTCCCTCCTCTCCGCGGTGTGTCCTCACGCTTGCGCTGAAGCGTAACGGCCCGCGCGGCCCCGTGCGCCCTCGCCAGGTGCCGGTCCCGGTCGCCGTGCCTCGGCCGTTTGCTGGGCCGGAGGGGCTGAGGATGGGTAGGAGGCACGGTGAAAACAGCAATTTTGCTTAAGCTTAAGAAGAAGGAAAATAATTCCCGCGTCAAACAGTGCAAGACATGCAGAATGTGTTTGTGGAAAAGTCCTAAACATGGACATGTCCCCTAAGCAAGAACAGCGTGTCCTGAAACAGCTAACTGGGTGCAGTTGCTGCGGCTTGTCGTGCAGTTAGGAAGGGCCAACTCGCTCTTCTCTCTTTTTTTTTTCCCCCTTTCCCGATGTTTTATGGAAGAGAAATAAGGAGGGGAAATATTTTCCCTCCCTCTCCTTAATCTTTGTTCTAAACATAGACAATTTTTAGGGAAATTCCGATGAAATGGATTCCGCTCGCTGACCTGCTTATTCATGTGCATGAGAGAAACCCTGGCACCCCTGCCAGGCCCTCCTGGGCTGCGGCGGTCAGGGCTTCCCCCTCCAAACCATGCATTCGTTACGTGGGACCTGGGTCCCTTGCACAGATGAGACACTGGAGACGGGATTTTTTCTGAAAACTTTTTTTTTTTAAAAGATGAGAAGTTGACCATACTGGTATTTATTTATTTATTGCATAGGAACTTTGAATGCCTCAATAAAGATTACAAAGGCCAGTGATTTCTTATTCACCCTCGTTATCCTGCATCTGCTTCTCATTAAAAGTCTGTCTGGAAGGCTGCCCAGTGAAAAAGGCTGAAAAAATGAGCCTGTAAAATTCCCATAGGATGGAACTAAATGTGGCTGGAATCAGGGAGCTCGTTGCCTTTTGTCCTGGTTAGCAAAAATCTCTTTCTTGTTCTGCAGTTTAAATGATTGAAGCTATTTTTCAAGCTAGGGAATCAAACTGCCGCCCAGCAAACCCGTACAGCGGTCCGGGGTTTGCTCCCCCGTCCCCCGTGCAGGACGCAGCCACACGTGCGGCGAGTCTGCGCGGCCTCAGCGCCGCGCTGGGCTGGCCCTGCACAGAGGGGTATTTCCACCAGTAAAGGCGTGAGTTGCTGCTGGAGCCAGGCAGAAGCTCAGGGCCAGGTCTTGTTGCGGCGTGAATCACAGAATCACAGAATCATTTAGGTTGGAAAAGACCCTTAAGATCATTGAGTCCAACCGTTAACCCAGCACTGCCAAGGCCACCACTAAACCATGGCCCTCAGCACCACACCTACCCGTTGTTTAAATACCTCCAGGGATGGGAACTCAGCCCCTGCCCTGGGCAGCCTGGGCCAGGGCCTGACAGCCCTTTCGGTGAAGTAGTTTTTCCTAATATCCAACTTAATTTATCCTAATATCCACGAAGGTGGGGGCGAGGGTGCCGGGGGGTCCTGCCACCACTGCGGGCTCGGATGGCCGAGCGCCATCGGCTGCTGCGAGCGGTGGCAGTGGGGAGGGAGGCCCTGAACTCCCTTGTGAACCCCTTTTTGATAATGTATGGCAGAATTACACCTCTCACGTAGCCACTCCTGGTCCCGTAACTAGCAGCAAACAACAGAGCGATGCCCTTGAAAGATGAGTTTTTCCGAGCTGGAGCAGCCGGTAACTTTGACTCGGGGGGGTAGGTATGGCACTGACCCCATTGTGTTTCTGTCTCTGTTTTCTAGTCCCTGATATTCCTTGTTCGTGACTGGAGCTTCCCGTATGAATTTTCCTATGGATCTGATGGCGGCGCAAGATTTTTGGAGAAGCGGCTGAAGGTGCGTTCTTCCTGACCTGGGCGCGTTTAACGAGTAGTGCTAGCCTGGAGGTACGCGCGTGGGTGATGGGGAGTGGAGAGGCAAGTCTGGCCTGTGACGCAGGGGTGATAACGCTGCCATCACCTGTGTGGATGGAGAGGGCGCAGGGCACGAGGGCGAGACCTTGGTCTGGGCGACAGCCGGCGCTGGCGAGCGCAGTCCTGGGCAGGGAGCAGGGAACGGGGTGCACAGCACCGGCACCGGTGAGGGTTCAGCTGGGTGGCCGGCTGTTAGGTGGGTAGAGGGACGCTGGTTACGGTCGTGCTTACCCAGTGCCTTAAAATCACAGCAGAGGCGTTTTAGGAGGCTGAATTTCCTTGCCATGTTCAGTGGAGAGCTGAGGCCGCCCGTGCTAAGCTTCTGCCCGAGCCCAGGCTCCCTGGGGCTCTCTTCTGGGAGCAGCTGGGAGAGGCGTCAGAGACGGGAGTCAGCAGATTCCCTAGAGACCAGGAACGATCTTTTAGTAATAGGTAGTTGTACAGTAAAACCGATGGGCAAGGGCTCCGCTGGGATTAATCAGGAAATGCATGGGTGATTTGGTAGCGGAGAGACCTAATTAAAGGGGAGACAAGAAAGGCCCTAGTGGGAAATCCCAAATGTTTTTGTATTCCAGTCATACACGGCCACGCACATTTTCCAAAGGATAATAACATGCCCCAGGGCATGTGATCAGAGATAGGCTAGTCCCTTGGTCGCCCGAGGAGCCTTGTCTTTGTCCTCATGCGGCGCACCCCTACGGGCCATCCTTCTGGCTTGCTCTTCCCCCTGCAAGTAGCCACAGTGCGGAGTGCCCCGTGCTTCTGCCAGCACCGCTGGCCCCGCGTCAACCGGTGTCCCCATCGGAAGGAAACGCCCTGACCCCAAACTGGTCTCTCGCAGGTCTCGGGAAATCAGCATGAAGAGCTGCAGAACGTCAGAAAGCACATCCATTCCTGCTTCACCAAAATCTCCTGCTTCCTCTTACCTCACCCAGGCCTGAAAGTCGCCACCAACCCTAATTTCGATGGAAAACTGAAAGGTACGAAGGCAAAGGTGTGGTTTTTAAGCGGATACCTTAGATGCCCTGGCAGACTGTCCCGCTGGTTCCTGAGACCTCTATAACTATTTTCCATGAAAAAACTCCTGGGAGAGGAGTTGGATCCTCCTCCCAGCGACGCACACACGCTCGGCTCATTCTTCCAGCTCCGCCAGCTGCCTGTTCGATGCTTTTAACCTAAGACAGAGGTGGAGGCCAAAAAGATGTGGGAGGCCGAAAAGGTCTCAGAGCCACCGGCGATGTGCGCTGTCAGGACAGCTGGCTGATGACAGGCAACCGGGGAAGGGCAGGGCTGAGGCGGGAGGTTTATGGACCTGGTATTAAGCCTGTGATTAACCACTTACGCCTCGCTTGCGATTCGGCACAGATGCAGAGCGGTGCAGACTGGTTGCTGGAAGGCAGGCTGGTGCTTGCGGAGGGTGGAAGGCCCGTTACACGTGCTCTCAAGGGAACGTTATGTCACTTTGAAAAGCTTTCCAAGGAATATTTAATCTTCCTGACTTATCTGATCAGTGGTTTCCCTACAGGTCAGACTTAGTTCAACAGGTAAAAAAAAAAAAAGGGGGAAGGAAAAAAAGCCATGGTAAGGTTCTCCACCCTCAAAGGAGCCACATGCTGTGGATTTTTTTAGGTGTTTGTTGTGAACCAGCTGCTTACCAGCATCGCTGGTCACAGACAGCTAGCAATCTTAGCAATGAAGTGGCCCATTAGCCACTGAAAATAAATTAGCAGACAGAAGGATGTTACTTTTTCTCTGATTTTGCCTGCCTAGTGATCAGACTTGTTCTTCTGGCAAACTCCGCGCTAACCAGCAAGCAGGACAGCGAGGCAGCGGGGGGGCAGGCGCGCTGGTGGATACTGAGCTGATCTCTGTTAGTTCCCCCCTTACTTTCAGGTGCTGAGTGCTCCTGAACGAGTGGTGTGTGCTGAACGGGCACAGGAGATGGCGGCGGCTTCTTGACACCATTTTTCTTGTTCCCTCAGAGCTGTACTCAGCTTTTTATGCTCTGATGGAAGAAACGTGGGGAAACTTCCCCTCTCTCCTCACCAATGCCTGGATGTTGCATTGTTTTTTCTGTCTCTAGCCTTGAACGGTTTAATTTAAATGGCAATAAATGGATGTCAGACACTATGAAGCCATCAGAACGGCTGTTAGGAGATGAGCCTGCCTCTGTTGAAGTGACTCAAGCGCCCGTGGACCCCTCAGACAGCGCCCGGTGTTTCGGCAAAGGGGCCAGGCTGTGGGTTGTGCAGGAGCAGAGGTTGTGCCCATTCCTGGTACCCGCACCGAGGGTGTCTGATGGCGCAATGGAAATGCACCGTCACCCGCAGGAGTCCTTAGGGTACCTGTACCAAGCGCCGAATGCTTTGCAAAAGCTTTAAAATGCTTTGCAATGAGAATTTCACATATGGGTTCATAGAGGACCAAGAAAATCTTGCCTGCTGGCACAGGAGGTGGCAGGGATGAGAGCCAGAGAGCCTGAGCCCTGGCAGAAGATTTCCCCTACGGCTGCCATGGAGCAGAGCAAAGGGAAGGCACGGCATGTGTCCGTGCCCTGTACACTAAAGGTCGCGGTTTGCAAAGAGCGTACGTGTCTAGGCAAGAAGATGCTGCTCTCTGGCTGTCGGTGTTGCATGCACATTACCAGCATCATCAGCAAAAGCAGGTTTGTTTTTTTTTTTCCCCATGCAGTCACATTTGCGTTTGTGCAAGTATTTTTTGAGACCACGAAGCTGGTTTGTGAATATATGCACAGCTGTATATTCTGTCCGTGGGTTAAGTAGCAACTTCCCTGGGGCCACGATCATTTCTGAGTGCTCCCATCACTAAATTACAGGGTGTCTGCGTCTCTGGCGTGACTCTCCTGCTCTCGTTCCGTGTGAGTGCGCGCAAGTCTGATGTTGGGCTGGTACGGATGACTTTGGGTTTCATTTCCAGAAATAGACG
The DNA here is from genome assembly GCF_965183815.1 of Platalea leucorodia. Lineage (NCBI taxonomy): Eukaryota > Metazoa > Chordata > Aves > Pelecaniformes > Threskiornithidae > Platalea > Platalea leucorodia. The sequence continues at coordinate 3,459,763 of NC_138829.1, forward strand.
ATGAGTTCATCAAGAACTTGAAGATTTTGATTCCTTGGCTTCTTAGTCCCGAGAGCCTGGACGTTAAGGAGATCAATGGAAACCATATCACCTGTCGAGGCCTTGTGGAGTATTTTAAGGTATTATTATTTAAGAGAAAGTGGGCTTACTCATCGGTGGCACGCTTGCACTTTTGCTGTAATGAAAGGGGAAAGCAGCAGCAGGCAGGCCAGCGCTTGATGGCTGGAGGAAATGTTCTCGGTCTGGCTAATAGTCCTGACTCTCGTTGCTGCAGAAGGCAAACACCTCGCAGTCGTGGATTTGACCACGCAGTAGGCCCAAGAAGTGGGCAGGGCTGTTATCCTCCCCTGGAGAACTGAGGACCAGGGGGAGGTAGGCTGAGGGCCGTATTCCCATTGCCTTTGGAGAAAGCTTATTTTTGTTGTCATGACTACTGGGACATTTTAATGCGAGACATCAGTGAGTAATTCTCACCACCTACTCTCCAGGGCTACCTGACTCTGGCTCCTTCTCCTTCACGGAAGGACGGAGGTAGGTGCAAATCCGATGGTAGAGATACTTAGCGTAAGTGGTGGAGCGAGAGCCTTGAGTGACTGACCCAGGCCACCCAAGGAGTCAACCTCGAGCCATGCTACGTAGCATCTTCTGTCAGAGCAGCCCCTGCTGAAGCCATCTTGTGCCAGGAACGTCCTCCTCTTCTGTGCTTTTAACATCCTGTTAAAGCCGTGTCTGGGACGGGGTGGGGGTGTCCGCATGTTGCTCGTGAATGCTGTACGCAATGTGATTTCATTGTCTGTGCACTGGTTTGCAGGCATACATAAAGATCTACCAAGGGGAAGAATTGCCACACCCGAAGTCAATGCTGCAGGTACGTGAGTGTGAGCTGGTGGGCATTCATGCACCGTAATCGCCATTCATTTCCAGTTAATTGTCAGAGGTGTCCAGCTAGTGCAGCGCATTGGGTCTTCTGTGATTTTATTTCAAATGCCTTGGTGTAACAACCCAAGAAATGGCCCTTTTGGAAGTATTTGGCGTCACGAGTCTGACATGGCTTAGCAGTTGCGGCGGCACGGCTCGTGTACCTCGGCCGGGCCGTGGTGACTCGCTGTCTGTGCACACAGCGCCGGCCAGCTTAGCTGTAATTATTCCTCCGCAGGTAAATGGCATCGTCTTGGGCCGCGGGGGGCCGCACACGGCGGTGACGTGGCCCCGCACACAGGCAGCGCTGCCGGGCTGCAGCTCTGCGCTGAGCCAGCCGGCTTTGCGCGAGGTTGCAGCTGTAGCTGTTTACATACGACTGAGCCTTTTATCTGTTTTCTTACTGTTTCCCACAGCCGAAGCCAAAGTTTTCGTTGCTCTGGCTTGGAGGGTAGGAATCCTCTCTTCATGCAGGCTTTTGCCTGGGGGGACCGAGGAGACTGGATGTGTAACTACGGGATGATCTTATTTGGCATTGGCCAGAGTACGCTTGGCTAAGACAAGGGAGCTGTTTAATTCTGTACGTGTGCGCCAGGGTACCGTGCACGCGTCCTGGCCGTGTACGCGTGTGGACCGCGGGTACCCAGGCAGCCAGTGGCCTCTACTCCCTGCAATTACACTTCTTTTAACCCTGTCTTTCTGCAGCTAAACTTTGTACCCCTTTTCCCCTTCTTGCAGGCCACAGCAGAAGCCAACAATTTAGCAGCAGTTGCCACTGCCAAAGACACCTACAGCAGGCGAATGGAAGAGGTAGGTGGTGCTGAGCACGTCGTTTCACAGCGCTCGCGTCTCCTGGCTCCCCTGTCCTCCTGGGGAACCTCCCTGCCTGGGTTCCTGGTAGAAAATGTCCTGCATGGCCTTGGCCAGGGCTGGTTACAGTGCTGCACGGTCAGGGTCCCAAAGAGGGTCCCTCCTACGGTCATGGAGAACCAACCCGTGCTATGGCTGGTGCTAATTAGGGGATAAAGTCATTAAAACTGGCTTTTCACCTATGCCCTGCCCTGTCAGCCCGTCTCTCAGCTCTGCTGAGGGGATGGTTGTGATGTTCTAAGGCGAAGCTCAGCCCCCAGCCTGTCTCCAGCCACTTCCAGGCCCCCTCCCCATTCATCATTATGGGAGATTGCTGCCTGTTGGCAGGAAAGGGGTGGGCAGCTGCGTGGCCGAACCTCCTGTGGGCTGCCCTCGGCCTTAGAACTCGTGTGTCTGTGCTCTGAAGCAGAAGGCAAACGCTGTGGAGTTTCCAGCACTGGCAAATGCTGGGGTTCAGGGTCCTGCCAGTCGGTGTAGCTCAGCCGTCAGCGTTGGCCGAGCTCCTGGCTTAGGCTGTGAGTGAATTGAGTGAGGGAGCTGTGGGACACAGCTTCCCAGTGCAGACACTGCCCCGTTTTAACCTGCATCTTGCAGAGCTGTCCCCGATGGACAGCACCGTCGCGGAGGTCTTCCTGCAGGATCTGGTGGTCCGTGCCAAACAGGAGCCTGTAGAGCCCAAACTCCAGCGGTTTGCACGGCAGAGCACAGGAGCTGTGGGTGCTGAGGTGTCTGCAGTGACTGGCCTGTGTTTTCCACGCAGGTCTGTGGTGGGGACAAGCCCTTCCTTGCACCTAGTGACCTCCAGACCAAGCACATGGAGCTGAAGGAGGAGGCTGTGAAGCTCTTTCGCGGGGTGAAGAAGATGGGTGGGGAGGAGTTCAGCCGTCGCTACCTCCAGCAGCTGGAGAACGAGATAGATGAGCTCTACATCCAGTACATCAAGCACAACGACAGCAAGAACATCTTCCACGCCGCCCGCACCCCCGCCACGCTCTTCGTGGTCATCTTCATCACTTACGTGATAGCTGGAGTGACCGGCTTCATTGGCTTGGACATCATAGCCAGTCTGTGCAACATGATCATGGGCTTGACACTTATCACACTGTGTACCTGGGCATATATCAGATACTCTGGGGAGTACAGAGAACTGGGCGCAGTAATAGACCAAGTGGCCGCAGCGTTATGGGACCAGGTAGGATAAAGAGCTTTTGATTTAAAACAAACAAACAAACACAAAAAAACCCCACCCCACCCAGTTCTTAAATGTTGAGTTTCTTGGGGCTTTTCCTCCGCTTTGAAATGGCTTTTGCGTTTAGGGTTGGTAGATGCTGCGGCTGGGCCTGCCTGGGCAGATCCAGCTGCTTGAGGTGGTCGTGCTGTGATCAGGGAGAGACAACCTGTGCCCGGTCTTCTTCAGACAGCGGGACAACGAGCTTTAGGCCATTCCTTAGACCTTCCAGATGGGGAAAGCAGGGACAGAGGAGATGTTTTCAGATCAGTTTGCGGAGTCGATTGTAAGGGGAAGACGTCTTAGGGAGCGGAGACGGGCCTGGGTAGGACTGCCCTGCGGTTGTAGCTGTACGAGACGGGTTGGAGAGCAGGCGTGGGCAGCCAGGCTGGAGCTGCCTGCCAACCCCCCCTCCCCTGCTCGAGCCTCTGAACCCTGCCCGGTGCGAAAGACAAGCCGTGTAGCTCCGGGCCGGGGATGAGACAACTCACAGCAAGCTCTTGCGTGCTGCCTTTTTTTTTATTCTAGTCTTACCCATCACCAAATGCTGGGCTGGGGAGCCTCCGGCCTTGCGGGAACGGGGCGGCTTTGCCCGGGGTCCCAGCGGGGAGCTGTTCTCGGAGCCGGCGGGTGTGGGTTTTGTGTGCACGTCTGTGTATGTCAAAAACAACAGACCCGTATCTCTCTCCTGGTTCAGGGCAGGGATTTTTGGCTCTCCCCCGTCTGCCGGAGTCGGAGGCCAGGTCTCGGCTCTGCCTGTTTAGGTACTGGGCCCCACTTTCCCATTAGAGCCGCAGCTGTGCTGGGTCAGTCGGTCTCACCCGCTCTTTTTCGATGTCTTTTTTTTCTCCCAAACAACGTGGGAAGGTCTTGGTTGGGCCGCCGCGTCAAACAGAACACCTCTAAAATCCTAAAAATGGTCACAGTGAGAAATCACCCCCCCGTGCCCCCTGCATTGCTCTGCCCGCTTTCCAAGCAGCGCGGTTGTGGCGCCCGGCCCCGGCAGCGTTATCTCGCAGCCCACGGCCGCGGTATTTTTAACACTGGGTCCCTCCCGTTTCCCCTTGGGCAGCAGCCCGTTCCTCTCCCCGCCGCAGAGCCGCCGGGGAGGCGCGGACCCTGCAGGCTCCCAGTGCCCCGCTTGGCCCCGGCCAGGGGAGCAGCCCACCGGACCGCAGCCGCCGGTCCGTGTGCCGAAATAACATTTAAAGGGCTGCGATGGCTTCCAGCTCTTCCCGTGGCAGAGCCGGGGTGAGCTCGCTGTTTGCTCGGCCCTCGGAAACCACCAGCCGCAGTGGTGGGTTTTGTTTCTGCATTGCTCCGAGGGGGAAAGGGCCGCTCCCAACAGCTTCACCTGCTCCTTCCCTGCTGCTTACCCACCAGCGAGTTTTTGATCGAGTGACCGCATTGGCCTGCTTCCCGTTGCTGCGCAGAGAGCTGCAGCGGGAGGTAAACATGCAGCTTTGGGGGGAAAAAAATGAAGCATTTTATTCAGTTCCTTCACCCCAGAGGTGGGTAGCGGCATTGCTCAGCCGGGCTGCCTTTAAAATAAGGCGGCTTGAGAGCAAGAGCGGCCCATTGCCTGCGTCCCAGGGGGTTCATCCTGGCTGCCCTGTCCCCGGCAGCCTGAGCACCCGCAGTAAACCCCGCTGCGGTGCGGTCAGCGCCTGGGGACCCTCCCCGGGGGCCTCTGGGAGATGCTGGCGTCTTTAAGCCCAGCATTTGCCCATCCCTGAGTGGGAACCAGTGCGGGGGGGGTTAAGCAAGAACAGGAGGCAGCCAGCAGGAAGGCAGAGATGCTGCCCGCTTGCAACCTGCCCAGCTGGGGGAAAAATAAAGAGGTTAAAGTGCCTGTAGCTGCTCCCTGGCCCCGCGGCACAGCTTTGCAGCTGAAGGGAAAGTCCTCCTGAGAAGGCACTGTGCAGGCGGGCGGTACTGGCCCTGCTGCAGGCACCGGGGCGTGGGCAGCGGGACTCTGCCCGCCGCCATACACGGGGCCGGTGCCCAAGTGCCCCGCGGGGGGGGTTAAAGCCCTCGCGGCTCTGTCCTGTGCGAGCGCTCGGTGTCCCGTGGCGGCTGGACCGGCTGCAGGAGGGGTGGCCGGAGCGGTGAGGGGTCCTGCAAGAGGGGCAGCCGGTGCGGGGCGAGCCCCCGGGACCACATGGCCGTGGCGGCACCAGCAAGCGGCCGTGGCCAGAGGCGTGAGCACCGTGCGCTCCCCTGGGCGTGCGTGATACACAGAGATGCTTTTCTTTTTTCTTTTTCTGTCTCCCCCTTCCCAATGCCTCCCCAGGGAAGCACGAATGAGGTAAGTGGCTCTTGTTCTCCGCATGCGACACCCCTCGGCTCCCACAGGCCCGGGCCACGGGCTCCCGGGGAAAAGCCTCTCGCACCCAGAGGCGCGTTTCAGCCGCGTCGCTGCCTTTGGGCTTGCGGAGGACGGGGGCTGCGAGGGCTCTGGGCGGCAGCCGCATCCTGGCCCTGCACCAGGACGCTTGCCGGCGGCTGGGCTCTGGTTGTTCCCTGTGCTCCAGCTGCCTGGGGAAGGGGGTTAAACGTGGGCGCTGCGCTCCAGGCGGTGCTGGAAGCCAAGCGGGGGAGAGATTTGGGTGGGGAGCGCGTTCGTTACGATGGGGATTTCTCACCTTTCTCCCATCAGTTCTGTTTGGGGATTTTCCTGTTGTGCTGAGAGGTCAAACCGAAACACCAGTTTGTTTTGTAGCACCAACCGTGTGGGCGTTGCGCAGGCAGGGCTCCTGCCCCAGCAGCCGAGGAGCCCCTGTCCTCGGCGAGGCCTCTCTGTGCTGCTGGCAGTGCCACGTGTGGCGTTTTGGGCAAAAACACCCCATACCGGATCGAATAAGCCAAACGCAGAGCCTGGGCGGCACAATGCTGAGCTGCTCGCCAGGCCTGCGCCGAGGGCGGCTGGAGCCTTGTTTAGGCAAAGCCTTGTTTAGGCAAAGCCTTGTAAGCATCTCATTAAACCAAAAAAAAGGCTTCCCTACCAGTCCGTACTGCTGCGCACGTGCGTCAGTCCTGCGTCGCAGCCAGGTGCCGGCCCAGTCTGGCCGAGGCGCGCGACTGCAGGCAGCTCCATCTTCCATCGTGTCGCCAAAGCCCGACAGCTCCGTCTGTCCGTGTCCACCCGCTTTTCAGCCACTCGGTTACGTGGGGAGTTCCTCTTAAAAGCAAGCTGGAGCAGCTCTCACGGGCCTAAAAGGCCATTTAAAACCAAAAAAAAAGTAGTTAAAAAGCAACCCGTTCCTTCCCGCAGCGGCCAGTGCAGGCCGGCCGGTTTGGTACCGCGCTGTGCCACAAATGCCGAGCAGCTAAAAGCTTTCTGGCCTCTGGGTCCGTGGGCTTTGCTATCGATGAGCTCCCGAACAGATCCCGTCAAGTAAAAGTCAGCTCTGCGAGTTGGTTAGGCACGAATAAAAGCCTGGCGTGGCACGAGATGCTGCAAGGTGGCTTAGGTGGGATTTGAAAGCGTATTTTCAAGAAAGAAACGCAGAGAAGCTGCGTGAAGACTCCTCCAGCAGGCCGCCACGCTCCCAAAACACCGGCAGGCAGAGCCCCCCCTCCGTGCCCAGCGGCCCGGTTGGGCTGCGCTCAGCATCGCCTTAAACACCCCCGGCGTCTTCTCCCCCCGCCCCGTCCCTTGCCGCGGCTTCGGCCTCGCCTGCTTCATTCAGCGCGCGAGGAACACGTCGCCCCGCGAGCCTGCGGTTTCCCGCCGGTCGCCTGCCTCGTCCCACCCCGTCCTGAGCTAATCCTGGCTCCCCGACAGTCCCCGGCAGCAGCCGGTGGGGCTTCGGTTAGTTTTTTTCCCCTTAAGTTCCTCTGAAATGGAAATGTCAGAGCTGTAGCAGCCGCTCGCACCAAGTCCTCTGCCACCAGACCCGCAGCGTGGCATCTCCGGTGCCATCTGCACCCGGAACGAAGCCACCGAGGGGTGGGGACAGGGTGGGCTTGCCCGTCTCTGCAGAGCCAGCGCCTGCCGCAGCCCTGCGGGCTCAGAGCCTCGGCCCCGCGGCTGCTCCGACGTCAGCTCTGCCCGCGTCGGCTTGGAACACGCGCCAGTACCGGTCCCGCGGCCGCTCCCGGGGTTTCCCCCCGTGAAGGCGCTTCTGAGGCGGCAGCCTGATCGCACCGATGCTCGGCAGCACCGGGCACGCACGGTTATTAGGCTGTGCTGCTGCTGTTTGCGAAGGAGCAGGGGCTTTTCTACCAGACGGGAAAACGCAGCTGGGTACAAATGGAAAATGGTAAAATTAGAAGGAAAAAACCCATTCATCTGCAGAAAAATAATCTGGACAAAGCAGGTACCCGTGGCATGGCAGAGCCCTCCGTGTGATGCAACATGTACCTGCCTGGTGGCGTAACGCAAAACGCTGCGGACGCAGAAATTCACACCCTGTGCGTGAACCCTGTAGGAAAAATAACCAACCCCTGGGTGCCTTCCTCGTGCTCCAGGTAGGCCTCGCCTTAACGCAGCTCCTCCCACCGCAGAGACCTTTAAAAAATTAGCAAACAGGCGATCGTTATTCTTGCCCGTTGGACACTCGGCCCAGCCAAGAGTTGGTGCACAAGACAAACCGCGCGCCGCGGCCGGTTTGAGCCCGCCGCTGCAGCAGGAGGGCGAAAGCAGCGAGCGCGCGCGGCGGGGCTGGGGCCGTAACCCTCTGCTCTCTCCTTCCCCAGGCTTTGTACAAACTGTACAGCGCGGCGGCGACCCACAGACATTTGTACCACCACGCCTTCCCCGCGCAGAAAGCGGAGCCCGCCGAGGGCGCGGAGAGGAAGAAGGTGTGAGCCCGGCGCGGGCCCGTCTCCGCCTGGGTTCCGTATCCATCCTCGTACCCGGCCCAAGCTCCTGCCGCGGAAGAGGGAGAGCGGAGAACAAGTCACCCGAGAGGCGGTTCGGTGCGTTCGTTCCACAGCACGGCGTCCGAGGGGAAGACGTCGGCGTGTTTTTCGTTTTGTTAATATGTACATAGTGGTGCTGCCGCCAATACGCAGTGCTTTCAGTTCGTACTTGCCCGCGTACTTCCTGCTAAGTCATGGAGCCTTATTTTCCCCTTCATTAGTTACGAAGTCACTGAAGAAATCATAATCGACACGATACCGCAACTAAAAATCTTCCAGCCCCTAGCTTAATCAAAAGCCGACTTATTTTCAGATACTTGACCGAGTTATAACATGTAACCAAGTTTTTCCTTCAATTAACTATTTAATTACATAAACAGAATTAAAAACGTATTAACTTGCTTTATCGGAAACTGTAAGGGCACTTCTGCTACGGTATGTTAGCGACCTTGTACGGAAAGCATCCTTTTCTGTTCGTAACCGCTGCACAAAGTATCACTTTGTATATGTATTGGAGAAAGTCGCGCTGTATTTCTGTATATATATTCATTCTAGCGCATAGCACGTGTGTTCAACAGTTCTATTCTTTTATCGTCAGGACTATTAAAGTTTTGCTTTCGGTTCCTAAGAAGCTGGTTACACGGGAAGCGGTTATTGACTACCGAGGCGAGAGCTTCTCCTCTTGGGGTTTTCTTTTACATCCTTGGTTTCCTTTTGCCCTTCGGAATTGGGAGTTTTACTGCTAAGTTGGTATTTTGAAAACACTCCGGGCTGTCTCCCGCCCAGGTGCGGCCTCCGGGGTGCTCCTGCCGCCCGTGAGGTAAAGTCCCAGGCAAAATAAAGGCTCCATCTTTCCACGGCGGAGGAAAAGCTTCTGAAGTGGAGCGAGGCCACAGCCGAGGGCCGGCGCCGAGCCCGCAGCCCTCACGAGGGTCGGCGCCCGCCGCGCTCGTCCCCCTCGCTCAAAGAACCGCGATGCGTTACGGCGCAGCAGCTGACGCTTGGGGCCGAGCCGTAACCACTCCGGGCGGTCACGGCGCGCTCGCAGGGCTCGGGTTTTACAGAGAACGGCGCAGCCGCAACAGCGGCTTTATTCCACCTGGGCCTCGTGCGAAAAAAAAGGCAAAAAAATTAGTTGAACGACCCTTCATTCTTTAAACAAAATGATTTTTATTGAATTAATAGGATTTACAAGAAATGTATTTTTTTGTCTGCAACAGTGTTTATTGCACTAAAAAGAATCCATAAATAACATCTCAGGACAATCAATGAACCAAATGAAAATATCGGAGGGGGCCACTGTACAATTTAAAATTTTCCCCAAGTACGGAGGCTTTCATACGAGACAAAAGCTCGTCCAAGAAAGGAATCGTGGTTCCATCCCTGATTTTTTCCGCGGTGCAGCTGGTCGGTAAGCCCTCAGACAAGGCCATCGCCTTCCCACGGGACGGGGCCACGTTTTACAAAACGCAGTTACCCTCGCATTTAAACACCTGTGGAAAGTTTGCTTAGGGATCTTGGTCTTTGAGAAGGTACAACTATTTCCCCTCTAATTTCTGTGAAAACTAGGAGTAAATCTAAAGTAGCAAGGTGTAAAAGTAAAAAAAATAAGGCAACTCAGCCTTCGCTTTCCTGAAGCGCTGGGTTTGGACTGGTGAAATCGGCTTCTGTCCGGTTACAGCACTGGGTGTTACGGAAAAGTAACGGCGTTGGTGTTCGGTACATTAAAGCTGTAAACAAAGAGCAGACCTCTCCGGAGAGAGGGGTAAGAAGTCCCGAGGGAAATACACGGAAATATTCGTTTGGATTTTAAGCATGTTTTGGATCCAGGACATTTCATATAGTTGCATCTATTGCCCTTTAAAAATATATAGTCAGCTTCTTAATAATACAGCTGACTGCTAGAAAAAGATACCAGAATCAAGTCTCTGATTAAACTCCGCGCTGGTTTTCAGAATAATAAACTAGTTCTTGTATGGAAAAAGATTAACAAACGTTTTTCATTTTTATAAACAATACATAATACATGTAGAAAAATATTAAAGAGGATAATAACAAAGGTGCAACATCAACAAAAATAAGCTGCCTTTTCAACAAAAGCACTTTTTTCATAGTTTTAAGTGTGAAAACCTTTTAAAGCTCTTCGTGTCCCCATAAAAGTCTACTAAAAAGAGTCGTTAGCTTAAAAATTCTTGCCGTGCTGCTGGGCATACCACTGCTGCCGCTGCTTGCGATGCTCCAGCTCGGTGAGGAGGGCCTGCCGGTACGCTTCGTACAGCTTGACGATCCGTTCCAGTTCCTTCATGAAGAGCAGCTTCAGCATCCCCTGGTACGTGTCCAGGTCCGCCAGCTGGAAGAGCTCCCACTTCAGAATGTGATCGTATCTGTTTGGGTAGAAAAGATGATTCACCGCAAGCGAATACACGGCATTTTGTGCGTTTGCTTAAGAACCGGCCTCGCGGTGGTACAGCCACCCATCAGATTTCTGGCCATCTACGTTAGCGTGTTTTATGTGAAGAAATAAGGCAATTAGCACCGAAAGACAGGGGGCCGCGTCTCAAAGCGAGCCGGAGAAACAGCACCTACAGCTAAACTGCAGAGTCACTCATCGTACGCCAAGATAAACTCTAGCAATACTAAAGATCCTATTCACCGATTATAATAAACCAACGGAGAAAATGCATTTTGGAAGCATTAAACCAGCAAGTCCACTCAACGAGCCTCAAAGATTTAGTAGTAAACCATCTTTTAAAATTAGAGTAATTCAGTTTACCCGAGCGCTGCCCAGCGAGCACCTCCCGGAGGGCAGAACACCGCACGTCGTCCCTCGCACCACGTAAGCATTCTTGCTCCTGCCTTAACGAGCCCTCGTGGACACCGGCCCCCCTCGGTTCATTAGCGGCAATAACCTAAGTCGGCGCGTCTCAAACTGCGAGCCACGAGCCCCCCGGGGCCACGGAAGGGCTATCGGGTAGCATCGGTGAGGACTGAGGGCGGGGGGGATCCGATGAGGCCATAATTAACGGCTGCGAGTACTCACACCAGCAAGGGCCGTCCTAACCGCCCGCAGCCCTCGGCAGCGATCCATCAGCCGCAGGGGGAGCGGGGTGGGCGTCAAGGGAGCGATGCGAGCGCTAGCGGCTAAAAATCCTACATGTTCTCCCCACCCTGGAAAAAATGAGCTGCTGCGGGGCTGGGGAGGTCCCCTGGAGACACGTGCCAAGAGCCTGAAACACAGCGGTGCCACCCCGAACTCCTTTAGGAACATCTGACCTAGCTCCCCGCGAGAGGTGGGAACAAGCTCAGCTGTGAAGTCAACCACTTACTGTTGTGTTTCTTCCCGCTTCCACCGGTCACAAGGAGTTGTTGGCTGAGCAAGGCAAAACAGAGCAGCTCGGGTCATCAAAGCTTTTTCCTTGAGGGAAACGGACGCTGCTCAGCGGCGCAGAACGTGAAAGCTCGCAAAGAAAACCCCAACAGGTACGAGAAGGGGGCTATACACAGCGGCTTTGTCAGAAGCCACACTCCTCACTCTCGGCGACGGAGAGCGGAGGACGCGAGAACAAACCGCGAAGAAAAGCAGAAGCACACCATCAATCCGCGAGGTGGGAGAAACGGTGCGCAAGGAAAGCTGCGGAGCGTCGCTAACCACCGCAGGCGCTCCTGGGTTAAAGAGCCGCTGGCGACGTACGTTTCGCTGTCCTTCGGTAGGTCTTCTCCGCTCCTACTCACCACACAGCACCGCTTTTCTTAGAAAATCTGCAGCACGGTCAGTGATGGGGTTTTTATTTTTTAATTTGGAACAATTCTGAATTTCTGGTTATACTCCTAACGCTTTTTTCAATTTCTGAAACGTAAACGTGCCCCTGTGTTCAGCCTTTTCGGGATACCAAAGCTGCTGCCGTTGGCCAGGTACAAACTTGCCGTACGATGGGCCTCGTCGAGCCTCCCTTGTTTCACCAGCAGAGCTGAAGGAGTTTCCCGAAGGCCGCGTTTTATGTCGTAACTGCCAAGCCACTCCTGCGACTAATCCAGGCTGCGCCCCTTCTCCTGCGAGGAATTTTCCACAACCAGTACTGGCACTCGAAGGTCTGCAACACGGGGGGCAGAGCTGGTGAAATGAAGTCCAGAATGGAGGTCTGTTCAATCGTAACGTCGGCCAGCGACGTGCTTTCGTGCCACACATTCTTCAAAGCGAGTGCTGACTATCTTCTATACCAAACACATGGTTCAACATTTCCCGATTTCAATGTCTATGATATTTACCTTCACATATAAGCTATCCAAACTATTCAAGAAAGCAAACAGTTTTCTTCATTACCTTTCTTTAATGGACGCCTTTTTGTGCCAGTAGTAGGCAAGATCCTGGTAGAAAACCAGTATTTCTAACGACGTTTTTCAACGAAACCACGGTAATCCTACAGAGCTAGGATGACAGGTCTCTGGGTCATGGCCAGGTGTCCAGCACTACCACCACATCCCGTGGGGCAATAGCTGCAGGACGATATTGAGCAGGAGACGCTGGCATTCAGGATGTTCCTCAAGGACACTGGACCAACAGCAAGACAAGTGTTTTGGTGAGCAACTCACGGTACGTTAGGTCAGGCTCCGAAGCCCACGTGGCCAAACGGCTACTGACTGGGATCTGGCTCGTGTCAGCCAAGCGTGAACAGCCCACAGCGCAGACCTACCCTCACGCGCTTAAATAAAGTAGTACAATGACTTCAGAGCGCTAGATAGATACCGACGCTGAAAATAAACGGGCTGTTCTCTTTGATGCTCTCCTTCCACCTCAGCGTGATGACTGGAGAAGTCTGGCAGGGTGACATGAGCTAGCAGCCACGAAGAGACCGGCCGGGCTGAGGAACAGACACGCTTCCCAAGGCTCGGGGGGGACAAGGGACACAGAAACGACGCGCGACGCAACTGTAAGCACAGTTCTCAGCAGTGGGAATATCTGGGTTAACCTGAGTCTACCTAAACTTGAAGAGAGCTGTGCGAGAGAACTTCAGGAATATCACCCCAAAATGAGCAGGGTGCCCCTGCGAAGGGGACCTGAGCAGCACGGAGTGTCCTGGCATGGGCCTGGCCAGCTCCGGGAGTAGGACACACCGCAGAATTTCCTAAGCAAGGTGAGGAAATGGCAATTCCCAACCCAGTTTTAATCTTGATTTTGTCTGATCTGAGTCGCTGACTACTATAGTTATTAAAAGAATAGAAGAAACTCCTGGAATAAACAGAGTTATTTGATCCAACTGAATTACATGGGAAAATACATTCACTTCAGTGGAGACTGAAGCCAAAATATCAGTAAATTTATGCAAATAAACCACATTACGTATTGAAAAGATATATTCAGAAGGCCGTATGCATCAGAGAAGCATCAAGACATGCAGGTGACTACCAAAGATGCTTTTGAGGAATTTTAAGAACTTAAATAACCACAGCTTCTACAAACTTCCTAAATAACTGCTTCTATAGTAAAGTTATATCAAGTCTCGACAGGGCTGCACTGCTGAAATCACTTTTCCCCAAAAGCAAGAGAAAACAAATTGCAGCTGTTTATCAGCGTGGAGATCAAACTCCAAAGAGAGGCAGACTGCAAGCTGCTGCTTTTGAAGGTTTGCCAAGTACAACTATCTTTGCAAGCCCTTGATTACTGAGTTTAAGTGAACAACACCTTTCCATCTCTGCTCCTTTCCCACTCACCATGAACGGAATTCAACTGCAGCGGGATTTCCCCGGGCTTGCCCTGCGCCGATGTGTCCTTTCAAATGTCCTGGGCCACCGGCGTTTATTAAAACATGCTCCACAGCAAGGCCGATTCTCAGTGGAAGGACTTTCTCGTTAAGGTGGCAATACAAGCAGGAAAGAAAACAAAGCTCCATCCCATGCAGTAATGTGTTTGCAGGTTTTCTGGGGCGTGCGGCTTTTTTTTTTTTTTAAAAGCAGCATCACAGATTGCCAAAACCTTGGTGGTTCTTTAGCTCTTTGAAGCTGTCACTGCCGACGGTTTCCTCAAGAAAAGCAGCACATCAGGATAACTTTTCAGCGTGAGAGTTTCATTTCACCTGCCGAGAGCAGCGTTGAATGGGGGAAGAAGTCTAATTAAAGATTAAGCCATCAGCAGTGCCTCAATGGGAATGGGCTCATTCGGAGATCGTAGGTCTGGGCACGCTCACCATAGAGACGCCGAGGAACGGGGCACAGAGCACCAGGACCTGACCGAGACTCCCCAGGCATTTTTTTAGAAGGGCAACTAGTCACAGAGCCCGAAATCGAGGGGAGAAAGCACGTGAGTACAAAATTCCCGCAAAGCGCAGAGCCTTCCCCGCCCCGGGTGAGAAAGCAGGAGCTTACTAGACAGAACACGCAGCCAGAATACCCTGTCTCCAGGGCTTTTCCCAGCAGATAGCAAGTATTTAATATAAAATAGGACACTTGGAACATAAGACACACTGGCCTGCCCCAAATATTTACAGCTTTTGGTTAGGGCTGGAAGAAGAAAGTCCTGGGTTCAGATCCTTGCTCTAAAAGAGGTGGGGAAAGAACCTGAACCACGATCTCTCATACAAGGCAGGCATTTTTGGTCTCTTCACCCTCACGGTCCCATGCGTGCAGCCTGACATGCCGTGGGAACACCTACACCTACCTGGAAGGTGGAGAAACACTCCATTTGAGAGTCTAGCAGAGGGTTAAATGCAAGCCAGGAGTCTCGATTCCGCCGCGCTAAGATGCCGATAGCTGCACTTACGCTCTCAAAACAAACCTTGACAGATGCCAGGAGAGAGGGGAAAGGGACGCTGCAAGGTTTCATAAATACCTTGACACTGGACATCGTTACCTCAAATTATAACTAGTCATCAAAGCCTCTCCACTGTTTAGTGAGCCAAATACCTTCTTTTTTATCTTAAGAGTTTGACCATTTTTCACCGAAACAGGGAAGCATTATGGCTAACACCTACTAAACTCTCCATTAGAGTTTTCCAGTGGCCAGAATCCTTACCCTTTAGAGAAACTTGTTAAAACAAAAGCTAACATTACCTATTTCTGCTACCATTATCTACTTTTCTCAACAAAAGCGACTGGCCTTTAGTCAGCTAAATCAAGCTACAGTGTCAGGTTTAAGTAACAAACAGCGACAAAATATACCACCATGATTTCAGTGCAAAACTCTACTGATCATCAACAGACTTTTACAGTAAATTTCAAAATGCAGATTGCAAAAGGTATTCCTCTACTACTACTAGGAAAGCGTTCTGCCCACTTACTTGCATTTTCGCACCAGAACACGGGAGGATATGCACACGGTTCTCATACTCAGCTTTTGGGCAATACTACTGAAGAACTTCCAGGCATTACTGGATGTTTTTCTCAAGCTTTAAGCCAGTTGCTTTGGCAACAGAGAAGAGGTTCATTATTCAAATTACACTGAAAATATGTAAGTGATCTTGATTTTAATAACTGTGAAAATTATTTATCAATTGTTCTTTAAGAAGTCCTCAAGATGAGGCTGACACTAAGCCAGCTGCTACTCCTCCTCCTCACTTTTCCAATCTAATGCTAGCATAAACCAGAATTTACTTCTTCACAGAAGTGTTTGAGAATCATGACAATATTCCTATTACCACCAGCACTACTTTAACAGAAGGCTAAAAGGATACTGGAAAATACATGATTTTTGATTCCTCTGAAAAATGTAAATTCTGCTCAAACAGCTTGAATGAATTAAATGTTTGTTTGTTTGTTTAATTTGTCTCAGCCTAGTAGATATACAAAAATTCCTGATAATTTTACATTGTTTAAATTGTCTTAAATTCATTTCTCAAGTTTCAAGAGAAGCACCAACAAGAGCCCATACAACACAGGCTGAAATATTTAAAACTACGTTGTCTGCATGTGCCAAAGACCTAAAGAAAGAAACGCAGCTGCAGCTAAAACCTAGAAGTATTTCTAGGAAACAAGTCCTCCCATAGGTTACAGGACCTTAGCACGTCCCTGGTGCCTAAGTGTACTGGTGGATTTCAGGCCAATTTAAACCTTTATGGGCTGCTGGCAAGCCCAGTAGCCACAAGGAGTAATAAAATCCACTCAAATTATAGTTACTAGAAGCAGCTAAAAAGAGGATTTTTTAGCTGAAGTCACTGAACATCAAACACAGCCTGAATTTGCAGCTACTTGCTCATTGCTGTAAAACTTGAAGTTTTTCCATATTCTCCTTATGAAAAAGTACATGATTTCATAATTATTAAAATGTACCTGTTTTTCTTACTGCTTTTCTATTTAGTGTTACTCTTCTGCAGAGCTGTACCCATTAGAAAAATGTAATTTGTTTCATTATGCTGACTCAAATCTTTTCTTGGAGGAGACTCCCTGTTCCTGTAGCATTGTTTCCTTGAAAAAACGACTTTTTACTACCACTTAGTTTTCAGTTAAAGTTCCTGAATAGAAATATAGATTTCAGTCTCTATTCAAAATTCTCAATTGTGAAGGAGAATTTGTATGTCTTCTTTAAAAAGGAGTAAGATATACATTAAGAAGTTAACACCCTAAAAATATTTCACATATTTTCTACGCCACGTGGTACCATTCTTGCACACACACTGAAAGTAAATCACATCCCCAGCTCTCTAATATATCATCCTGCAAGTCGTGTGAACTGCAAGAAGTACTGGGATGATTTTAAGTAATGCCTAGTAGAAAGCAAACTAATGCGATGAACATCTGGTACAACTTCCTCACGCACTGTCAGCAACAGCTCCTATGCGATTAAGAAGCAGATACCAGCTAGAGTTCTACTTTCAGTCGTCGGAAATAATTTGTTTTCCTTCTAAGCTAGGCATGCGTAGTGTGAAATGCAGAGGAAAAGAAAAAAAGCTCACTTTACAGGAGCCCTGGCATAGACCTGCAGCCAGTCTGGAATCTCCGCAGTGTGGTAGGGGTTTGCAGGGACGAGGAGAGGCTGGCTTCTCTCGGCTTGCTGGGGCTGGTAAGTCACCGGGGGAGGCTGGTCGTAACGGGGAACGCTGTACAAAGGAAGACAAAGTCCGTCACCTCCAAGCAATAACTTCGACGTACTGATGTCATTAAATTGTTAACATTAATACACGAGTTAATACATGCAAAGGCCGATGATGCAACCACACACGGAGCGTTGCCTCAGCAGGCCTACACTGAGAGCAACTTTCTGTTGCTATTTTTGTGCTTTGCTCCAACCACAACTCTAAGTGTTGCTGCTATCTGTTAGCACACTGTAAAATTCACCTTGGACCTGTTCACCTAGTGCCTGCTACCGGGACACTACAGCAGAACAAAAAATGATACCTGTTTTAAAAGATTAAAAAGGCAGGTATTGATTCAGCCAAATAATCCACCATTTACTATGTTAGAACAAATGTATTCAGGCAGTAGCTGGTAAGAGTTATTCCATTTATAACACAGGACATCCTCATATGGTTATCTCTTGTGCCACACGTTAAAAAACTCTCTCTTCCTGGGTAACAGCCAAATAGATTGAGTAGCAGACATTAATTGGCAGATTTGGACTAACTTTATTTAACCTTTAATTTATGAGCAGCTAAAATACCGATTTTCATTCTAGAAAAGCCTTAATTCGTGTTTCAGATGGTATGTGCTATTTGTCCAGACAGTCTCCTGCAACATCAGATCAAGTTTCTTTTCAGTCTACAATTCAATTCTGTTCTCAGCAACTCTGTTGTTTTACCGGCAGTTGAAGAGAATAGCTGCTCTGTTTTAGTGAGTTAGGAACAATATCCTGTTTCTAAACTTAAGACAGTAACAGATGAGAAAAAAAACCTAACAATTACAATGTCTTCTAAAAATCTTAGTCAAGAACCAGTAAAGCTTGCTTCTAAAAATAAGAAGTTTTTGGCACGCTATATATGAGACAAAAACAGTTCCACTTTCTTAACTGGATTAGGAGAAAAAAAGAATCACAGCAGAGAAGGCAGATGCCTTACCTGGGAGCACAAGGATGTTTATATTGAGCTCTTTTATTGATGTGATCTACATAATACACTCCAAATTCCGCTGACTCAACTCTCTCCCATCCCGGAGGCAGCCCCTCACGCTCGAGCGGATGGCTCCAGTGAGTTGTATTAGTGTTATGATCTATATAGTATTTCCTTCCTCTAATAGTCCAGTCCACTGACCAGCCAGGAGGAAGAGGTAAATCTTCAGAACTATGATTTGTTAAGTTTCCTAGAGACGTAGCAGCAACTCTACCGATGCCTAAAAAAAAGGGAAAGCAATATTTAGCTAAACTGATGATACCCAAACCCAACATTACGTACAAAGTCAACTCCCCCCCCCCCCCGGCACTCTACAAACTTTGAACAATGCCATGGCGTTTGTGGTGTATGCACTCGTGCGTTAGTAAAAAAGCACGATCAAGTCAAAACAGCTATTCCCTTTTAAGTGTCACTTGTTTTGCTCTCCTCCGACGCCAGATTCACTAGACAGCTTCGTTCAGAGACAGTTAAAGCATCCTCGCTTTTTCAATTAGACACATATTAGCATACATAACAGGGATGAAGCTCTTATTGTCTCAGTTTGCTGAGCAGAGAGAGCTGACGTAAGATTACAAATGTTAAAGCTTTACATAAATGACAGTTTCTGTTAATACGCTATTACAGCTGCATCAAAACTATTTATCTACCAAAAAACACAGCTATTTTTTTTTCTAGTTACAGTCAGAAATGACAACTATCTAGAAAAATCACTGAATACCAACAAAGCTTTTCAGATTAACTAGTCAAGAACAGTAACAGGACCAGGTAAACCAAGAGAGGAGGGACAAGAAAGGTTAGCACTATACTGCGCTGACCGTTATTACTGAAGTGTGGGCAATCACGGCCAAAAAGTGTCATCAGTGACAAGAAAAAACAGAAAAGCTGGATCCACGGAGGGTCCTGCACAAGCTGAACGGTCATCCTGCGCGCGCTGAAGTTGATGTTGCCAGGTTTTATTTCCTAAACCTACCCACGCTTGTTAGACTGGCTAGGTTACGTGCTGGGTGGGACAGCCAGGCCTCCTGAATGCCATCCAGGCGAGATTCAGAGACCTTCTGTTCAGAGCAAGGCACAAAATCTCCTCATCTCTTTTCCGCATCCCCCCCCCCCCCAACCCCGTTCCTCCCTCCCACAGATCCTGGAAGGAAGTTTTGTTGTCTGCTAGGCGGTACATCTGCTTCTCCGCATCTTGCTCTTCTCTAAAACTGAGCACCTACGCTTCATAATGCTGGAGAAGCATGTGAAAAAAAAGTAATTTCCAGCTTTTCTTGGTGATGTGGGCTGCGCTAGGAGAAGGGCTTCTCCAGCAAGAGAACTAAAGCCTAGGTCAGGTGTATGGGCGGTAGGAGAGCTGACAGGAGTCGGTAGTTGATTAAGTTCCCACCTCTGCCCTAGAGACACAGCACGTTTAGGATTTATCACTAAATAGCTGATTTAAGAGACTGTTCACTGGCATTTTAAAATATGCCATTTGTTGTAACATACGCACAGTTTTTACATTTTAAAAGTCAGCTTGCTGGATGCTGAGAGGTACTGAAGAAACATAATTCCAATTTCATCTTTTCCTTCCCTCTATATACTATGGATACTTAGGAAGCTAGTTGAAATAAAAGCCATAGTAATAATTACAGAAAACTAAAAAAACCCCCAAAAACCCAACCACAAAAACCAAGTGACATAATCAAGAATTTTGCAGGTCTCTTTCCATTCCTTGGAAGCCTACTACCTACTGGACGTGCTGGCCCAAATTCAACTCTCTTTTTTAACATCCTTTTAAGTAGTTACCTTCAGTTACCCACAGTTCTACAGTTAAACAGGCTCTGGCTTTAAAGAAATTCCAATTATCTTTTCATCCCACAATCAAATGCATCTCTTCAATCACAGTATCCATCAGAGTGTGTGTGTTCCCGTTTCCCATAGCCAGAAGAAGGGGTACAGGAGCCACTTTTCCCACTTTCTTACAAGTCAGAAAGTGACTCCATCACAAGCGCCACACTTACTCACTGAGGAATACACCCCTTTCCTTCTGGTTTTCAGAAATAACATTTTTGGGTGATTATTTTTTCAGAGTGTGGAAGGGAAAGGCAGAGTCCATCTCACGTAAAGCATACTATTAAAAAGAGCTTTCAGGTGTGGTCATGAATTCAAAAAGACAACAGTAATACTGAAGTAGCAGCAAAACTGTTCTATTTCTCAGGCAATTTCATACTCTTGTTTGCTGACCAAGGCAAAGGTCCTTTTCAATGATACATACAGAATACAGCAGGCTCGCCAAGCGATGCCATCTATTTTAAGCATTAGTTTACCTAGAAAATGACATAGACTGAAAACTGGATGGGCTCTCATTCTAACACAAGATAGCAGTCATCAACAATAAAGTAATGGGAAGGCTCCAAAGCAACTGAATAAATAAAAAAATAAATGTAAAAAAAAAATATCTCACAAACTTCCTCCTGAGTACTGTTCTTTAAAACATTTCTGCTCATCTACAAATCTTTTTCTAGCCGTGTTGTGTTCTGAATTATTTGGCCTTAAAGTATTTCCTCTTGTTACGGTACTTACCTATTTGTTAGCTTTATAAAGGAAAGCTGTGGCTGTGCTCGTGCGATAGCTCCCGTCTCTCCTTAGGATTAAGCAACCTAGACCTTTACTTCCAGTGAGAAGAAACATTCTAGAGGCTTCCTGACCCTTAGCAGTACTGGGGCAGGGAAACTATTTCAGACCCTAGCGACAGTTATGTCACTGGTTTTGTTTTCATTCCAATGACAAAATACAAACATTTAAGCTTCTTGAAAGTACTGCACTTTGGATAAACAAATTCAGTATTTTCTCCTATTAACTGGGCCGCTGTGTTGTAATTTCATGTACGTATAAACAGTGACTATTAAGTCACCACTACCAGGAGATCTGAACACACAAACTTGACTGGGGGAAAAGAACCTTCCCAAAGGCATAAACATATTTTTCCATTTACTGTTAAAACCAGCACATGTCTGTATTTTTGTTACAGTTCTTCCTACTTAAATTCTAGCATGATTCCAGCAGCAAATACGGATGTATTTATTCCCTGGAGTAAAGGTTAATTCTTTCTAACATTAGGAAGTTAGTACTAAAAGTCGCACAAGCCACCCTCTGCACCAGAAGCTCTCTTGACAGAATGCCTACATCTCTTCATACAAAAGCCAGAGAAGACGGGGAGATGGACTCAGGTAGAGAGGAAAACCAAAAGCTGATTACAGAGAGAAATCACGTAGAAAGCAGGCTAAAAGGCAACGCTGCACCCAAGGGAAAGGCAACACTGGCAGTTCTGTGTTTGCACAACCATTTAATTCTAGCTACATGGCTTCTCCCAGTGCCAGCTTATTTTTTTTTTTTAATTTCCAAGATGCAAAGAACAAAAATATACCAGACCACAAATACATTATACATTCCTTTTGCCGTTTTGACTTCATATATGAAGAAGCAGAGCCATACCATTAAGATAAACTTACACAGCTGTAGCAGTTGCCGGTTTTGAACAGTGTTCCAAGCCTGTCCAACTAGCAAGCGCTAATTATGAGATCAAAAGCCAGATTTAGAAACAGACGGTTGCAAATACTTCAGGTTGTAGACTATCATCTATAGTCTTAACGTGCATTTTTCCCCTTAAAATCACAGATCATATTGGAATATCCTGCGTGCTGGAAGTTTTAAGATGTCAGGTAATATTCATAGTGTCTTACAATATCAACCCACTATGGCATTCAAAGCGGCCATTAGTACAATTTAGGCATTTATTTATATAACTGGAGTTACTAGAGATCAAAAGAAATTGTGTATTGATTTTCCTTATAAAACCCGGCAGACGCTTCCTTCAAGGGAGAGTGGATACACACGTCAAAGAAATAGCTCCTGCTATGATTTTGAACAATAAGAGAAGATGAAAATTGACTTTCATATATACACACCTATAAGTATCAATAATAAGACTGAACAACACTTCAAAGAGTAAATTCCTATGTGATCTTTTCCAAAGAACAAAGCTACAAGACAGCCTAAAACCATCTACTGTGAGCATTACTTTTCTGTGTCATATTGCCCAAGTTTGATACTCCTCCGTATTTAAATTTCAGGTAAGGTCTTAGCGCTAAAGTATTTTCATAGCAGCCCAAAGCTTCACATAGGATTTTACTGCACACACCAAGGATATTCCCTGAATCACGGGCTGGTACCAGATTCACATAGCACAACGCAACGTATCTACAGAAAAAAACCCCAAATTTATAACTTTAACTGTTTTTATCAAAACATCTAGTATAAAACCTGCAATTTTCCTCTTGATAGAAGATATGACCTCTACCATAGCATAAGCAAAACCAGACTAGTCGAACCACTTCACTGTAACTATTACTCAGGGTTTTCTTGCTCACGTACTGTTTTATCTATGACAAGACAGAAATTCTCATTCTTCCCGCCTTCCCAAGGAACAGGGTTGTTTAAATTATCTGCTTTTTCCAAATGTTAAAAGTCTCCTTTCCTCTGCTTAAGTATGAGCACTGTTCTTTATAAACTCCCCTGAGTGGCACTATCAAATCTCAAGAACGGTCAACAATGAATTTAAATTTACGCAATTGTAAATGCTTTTCAGGTTGCCTCTTCGGAACTCGTCTAGCCTCATCTGTTAATTCCGTTTCCTAACAGTATGTGTTTGGGGCATTTTTTTTGGTTCAGCTGTTGCTTTTAAGGAACATCAATATTGAACGTTATTTGTGGCTTTGCTTTTTCCTTCTCTTGTAAAATACAGTATCTTCGGTTTAAGGTCTCGAATTAACTGTCAACCAGGCCAAGAGGCATTATACGCTGTTCCAAAGCAAAAGAAAATCCTGTTCAATGCAGTTTGCTTGCTTAGCGGTATCACTGTGTATGTTCTCAACACTTTGAAAAAAGAAAGTGCAAAGGAACAGCAACCACTTATTACTAGTATTAACATGATTTAAAATACTCGGAGTTTTAAGTAAGGCCAGGCCCTATATTCAGTCTTATTCTCAACATCTTCAACAACAGGGTGTCCTAATACCAGAACCCAAACTTTAACTGTGAGCACCACATTCCAGTGCATTATAACATATCTGTGCAAAGAGCTCCTTCATTTAATAGTCTTCTTTTAAAAATGTATCTTAAGCTAATAACATCACCAATGTGAAAAATACGTAGTACCTTCTTCAA
The DNA here is from genome assembly GCF_965183815.1 of Platalea leucorodia. Classification (NCBI taxonomy): domain Eukaryota; kingdom Metazoa; phylum Chordata; class Aves; order Pelecaniformes; family Threskiornithidae; genus Platalea; species Platalea leucorodia. Next base: position 3,482,881 of record NC_138829.1, read on the forward strand.
TCAAGGAAGTTCTGTTTGGTTTGCTCCATTAGTATGGAACAAAGAAAACCGTAAGCGATACGCGTTAATGCTTTCACAGCCCAATGAAGGGGTTTTATTGTAAAAGCGCTCTGCCTGGAAAGAAGTCAAGTTCTTAGGAGGAAAGGTTTCCAGGTCAGCAAAGGGCAGGTCTTCAGTCTGCCTGGTAGAAAGCACAGGAGAAAAAAATCCTATCACCAGAGCAGTCCAGCACGAAGGGAAAAGCGCAAAAACACTGACGAGAGAGCCTCACTTTGTTTATTAGATACAGCGCTGATGTAGACAGAGACGTTTCAGAGCCTATGAACTCCCCACAACTAGCTTCAACCAAATTGCCAAGTGGTAAAGAACAAATCTAGCCAGACAAAAGGCCTTCATATTTGTCTTTAATAAGGTCAATTGTCTTGAGAGCTGTTTTTCAGGATGCCAAAATCCCCCCCCTTCCCCTCATCAAACCAGGATGAGGAACAGGAAGAGAAGATGAACGAACTGTTTACTTTTAAGAGAGTACGTAATAATAAAATAGCAAAAAGAAGTTCCAATAACTATCCTGTTTAGATAGGTCTGCAGGCTCTAGGCCTTCCTAACCCGTTTCAAAGCATCTGAAGGTACTTTCCGAGCCCAAGTACCTCGTTCGTCAGAGGGAACGGGGCCTTCCAGTAAGCATAAACTCACAAATAGGAAATGACAGAAAGTCATTTGAAAGCATCCAAAAATATGCTACAGAGAAACTACTGCAAAATGAGCACAAAAGAAGAAAAGGGCGGGAATTGCCATTTGATTAAAAATGAGTGAAGCGTACACACCTAAAAAGAAAAGCCCTGCTACTTTAGCTTTAAATAGGTTTCATTTAATAATTTGTGTTTCTTTATTTTGCTCTTATATTAAACACGAATATCAGTTTGCAATTTTTAAGGGGTACAATTTAACATGAGATGAATCTACTTTCACTGAAGCGCGCTGCATTCTCTGTTCACAGGATTAATCATTTTTCTCCTCTGACATCCCAGTCAACTGCGTACAGTCCACCATCAGAAAGCGCCTTTACACTGTGATTTTAATCTCAGCATTTTTCATATACACGTAAGAATTTTTTAGCTTACCGCTCAAACAGGTACAAATAACTCTGAGGTCTTGGTTACAAGTTAGTTCCAATCTATACTGTAGATATAACTTCAACCACAGACCTCCCCAAACCTTTAACCTAGAAGAGAGGAAAGAGATGTCGAGGAAAGACAGGTAAAGCCTCTTAGAATTAAGTTTGAAATGGACACTAAAAAAAATTGTCAAGAAATGCCACAGAGGTAGCTAAACATACAAAACTAGGAAATATCTCAACTGAAGACATTTTTCAGGAAAACCAGCAGCACTAGGTAGCTATTTAAAAACAAGTTTAATGAAAATAAGAAAAGGAGGACATGGTAGAATTGAATCATACCGAGAAAGAAAACATGACTTGAAGGAGAAATGCCTATGAATGAACACATCAGTGCTGTCAACATCAACTGTTGGAAAATCATGGGACTTTCTTAAATATTTTGCTGAATACTTTGAGTATGAAGATCTCCGTAAGAACACGTTTTCAACTTATCTCCAAATAATAAAGAGGAGAATCTTAATTTTGAACGAAAGCTGAAATTCACACGCACCTCTTCACTTCCAGACCACTGCTTCTCGAAAGTCACCTCAGTTTGTAACCAACGGTGAATGAAACATTGCTCACCAAGGGCAAGTACGCCTTGTGCTCATCAGGCAACACTTCTGCAGCAACCAACCCAAACCATAACAGAACCGACTGAGGGGACCTTCTGAGCGAGGCCGGGAGAGGAGGAAAAGGGCAGAAGGCAGCATTTACAGATTCTAGCTAATAAACAGACTTACACGTTGAAACTGTAGGTATTGGGCAATTTTGTCATCAGTTATCTTGATCAAGAATTTTGATTAGGTGAAACATTTAGAAACAACAATGGAGATGTGTAAGGAAAAAGTAATTTAGACAAAGACAATGGAAGTAAAAGGCCTGCCTCAGTTATTCTGGAAACGCAGGAAAAAAGGAACTAGAAATTACAGAAAGATCAGTGTAGCTCAAGGAAAACACCGAAGGTTTGAAGACAATGGATAGTTCAAATAAAAAGAAGCTTAACGATGAGATGAAAGAAGTAAGAAAATCTACCGTTTTCTTACTTTTGGCCACATAATTCTTTTACTGAGAACAAGTAACAGCAATTCTTGAAAAGATGTACAGACATTAAGGACATAGGTCAATATTCTTACTGCAGTGAAACTGAAAGCGGAATTTAAGAGTTCATAGTCCATGCTGAGATGAAAGAAAAAAAAAAAAAAATGAACAGAGGAGAAGGGAAACACTTTGGCAGACAAAGGGCTCACCTTTTTTCGTCTCTCCCTACAAATGCATAAGTCTGAATACTCACCCATTACAAAATCTGTGTAGAATGTGTTCAAACTATTAAACGTAAAAATATGAGAGTGAATGACAAAGACCAATTAAGTATCAGCAGCTCCTTTAGGATTTCCAGTGGCTAAAGGGCCATGTATACAAACAGGGGAAAAAAAGTCTTTTTAGAAAGAAATCCATGTTGCTAAAACTGAGAAAAATATAGCTGTAAAGCCCTACTTTTAGCTTGTTTTAAAAACTTGCTAGATTAAACTCCCCTTTCAAACTAATAGCTAGAGCTCCATTTCCACTAAACAGGGTTTCGATTCTACACAGCAGCAGGACCATTTTTGAAGTCTTCCTCAGCGCACACAGTTACTGTACCAATTTTGCACGTTAAATTGATGGATTGCTCTATCAACTCCTCCCCTCCTGCCTCTCCTCCCTACAGTATCCCAGCACACGCTAACAGGCGCTCGTTATCTGGACCAGGTGAATGTTTAATGACTGCTGGCTGAACAACAACGGACAGAGATGGAGGGCTCCCATGCAAAACCTAGGTAGGTCAGAGTATTAGCACTTAGAACAGTAAATGAGAATAAAGTAGCAAGTCTTAAACCTCAGTATTTCAGAATTTACTGGCTGACAGCAGTAATGCTACCATTACTCTTCTGTCACTTGTCATTGAAATGTTTCTGTAGTAAGAAAACCCACAGAGCACTGTCAGGTTATAATTCCATACACAACGTCAGCAGCCTCAAATGCTGACGTTCTTCCTAGCAGACTTATTTTTCTAGACAGGAGATTTATTTTACTATAGACTATTTACTATTTTGTTTACAGATTACAAGTAATGACAAACTAACAACGTATTTCATATTGAAGGTACATTATTTACAGGTTTGAAATGTTTGTTTTCAACTCCTCCTTGAACACAGTTTCTGTAGTATATACGGTGCTCAAACACAGCCAAATTTACTACTTTTAAGGTCACCTTTCTATGGGCAATACTGTAATCCCAGACTTTTTATTCCACCAATAGATTCACAACAGCACACTGCACCAAAGAATTAGTCTTCAGTGTCATCAAAATATTTCAGAAAGTAATATTTAATGGATTCATCTTTCTTACGCTGTTCTTCCATTCGAAAACAAAGACAAGTTCCAGTGAATTTGAGGGGGAAATGGGCATATTTACAAACACTGTTACAAGCTAAAAGAAAAAAAAACAAATCAAGGACTAGGAAGTCAATTTCAGCACTAACTATATGTCAATTTGCTCATTACACAAAGAGGTCATTCCTCCCTTTGACTATTTATAATAAATTACTTTAATTACTGAGGTCAAATTAACACAATCAAATTAAATAATAACACAATGATAGTTAAAATGTAATAAAATAAAACTGCAATGCTATAATTTAGAGCTGTTGGTTATTCTCTACATTGTGAAAACAGATGTCCCCCAATGAATAAAATTCCTTGCTAGTTAGCAACTGAATCAACTTTGTCATGAGGAGTTGCATATATCCTTGGCATTAAAAAAAAACAACCTTGCTCAACCTTACCCCATTTATTTAATGAATAAATCACTGTTTAAGTATATTTTTTCCCTTTCTGGATATATGCAAACTCTTAACTGTAAGAAATGTGAACACGTACTGTACTCAGATCACAGAAATGTCATTAAAAAGCTCTGTCCCACACAGCATAACTCCTAAAAACATGACCCTGATCATCCAGATACACCTCTGCACCTAAAGTCTTAGCAAAAACATATTTTAAAAACCCAGCAATTCATCAATACTTACCTGAAGTGTGCCTCCCATGATTCTGTGACATCCTCTGGAAAAGATCGCTGTTGTGTTCATAATACCTGTAGTCCTCATGGACGCGATCATTTAACTGACGTCTCCTCTGGGCATCGTAAAAATGATCGTAATAATAACAACGGGCACCAGCATCACCATTTTCCAAAACAGAATTAGCTTCTGTTAAAAAAGACTGGGAGGAAGAGCCATATTCCCTGGGGACATCAGCTAAGCTTCTTGCAAGATAGGAAGGCGCAGATAGTCTGTTGCTTTCACGTCTCATTATTTCATGAGGTGGCCTCTGCACCGGAGTTCGAAGGAAACTCTGGTTTCTGGAAACAATTCCATCTCCACCAGAAGCATACGCAGAAGAAGTTGAGTCAGGAGGACAGATATCAGTTCGTCTTGGAATGGTTGGACCGTGACGGATAAATGAAGGCATCAGATCTGATATATAGCACAAAAGAGAAATAAGAACTTTGGCTGTACGTACACATAAAGCATTTGGCTAGCCACAACGCTGATTTACACCATGGAATTGAGGAAATTCAAATGCTAGAACCCCTTTAAGGCACCTCTAATGCATATGCAAGTATAATGGTAACGCTGCAGTTTGTACTGGTGCAACAGAAACCATCGCACCCTCCACCAGCCACAAACTACTGCCGAAAGAGTGCAGTTTTGCCAGTATAACTGCACCCACAATAAACAAACAAAAAAACCCACCCAAACCCAAAACCCATCAAAAAACACACATATAAAAAAAAACCCCAAAACCAAAAACCCAAAACTGTGGCTACATCATCCAGGCTTCATACCTCTCTACTAGAAGGGTCAAGAAAATCCAAGTATCCTGGCTACCACTCTACCACTTCATCAGGACCACTGCCTTTATGAACTCAGAATGACTGAAAACGTTAATGCCTACGTGCTGACAGGAATCCGTGACAGAATCAGAATTCATACTTTCTCCACTAATCACAAAGTTCAGCCAGCAAAATGGCGTTACTCTGCACACGTTAAGTTCTCAAATTATCATGAAGATTTTTCACTTTCTCCTTTACCTAAAGAGGTTTTGCACATGAACATCTGTTCATAAAATTTCACCGCCTCTCTCCAGTAAGCGATGCATTACTCCACTCCTTACTATTACTTTCAACATGATATAAATAAGTAGTTTCCCTTCAGGTGAGCTCAAAGAAACTATGACTTTCATTTAGGAGGTTATATTTATTATTAACCAATTTTTATTAATAAGCCCTTATAGCTTAGGATAAAAATTCAGTGCATCCCAGAAGGTGTCATCGTAAATTTGTAATCATTACAAAGCAGTCATGTAATAGCTAGTCATGACATCATGGCAAATAGCATGTGTAAAAGCTGTTAACCCGTTAGACACACCTACAGCTTAGTATGAAAACAACTTTGGGTTTTGGGGTCTTTTTTCAAACACTAAGTCAACGTAATCAAACTACTAAACGATTTTGCCTGTTGACTGGGGAACCAGCTGTTCACGCAGCAAATACTTCCAGAAAAGCTGGCTGCCTGCTCCTGCCAGCAAATCAGTTGTTGCTAGTTGTGATCTCCAAGCTAATCCTGCAATTACAGCATAACACATTTCAGTCTCGGGTTGTTTTCCGAGATTAACCAAAAGAAACCCAAGCGCACTTTCAAGGTGTATTTGCCAGTCTTCTGTCAAGTCCTGGCAAAGCCAGGGCTGCGGCATCGGTCAGGCGAACCCCGCGAAGGTGAGCGCACCCAAGGTGCCCGGCGCGACCTCCTCACGTCGATCCATGGGTTCGAAGCGGAGCACTCGCTTCCCCAGGGATTTTATGCAACTGCCTCGTACAGTTATCCCCTTTTCAAAGCACACACCTTTTGGCAGCGCATGCAGCCTAGATGGGGAAAACAACCACTGACTTTCTGGCTGGAGAGAGACGATCTGTTCCGCTCGGCTGCGAGAGATGTCTGCAGACTTATCTTAACCCCTACCTGTTGAAAACTGAGCAACGGCGGCTGAGGAAATTAAAAAAACCAACCCAGTTTGTTTATGGCGAGCCCCTGGTGGTAAGGCTCCCTTTGAAATTCAGCCTGCCTTTCGGGCTGAAGTGGCTTTTCGCCACTCCCGGGTCTCACAGCGGGACCCCCCCCCCCCCGTGAGGGGACCCCCCAGCCCAGGCCTCAGGCCCGCACCGCGGCACACAAAGGACGCGCCCCCCCCCGAGGCCTCGGGGCTTGTCCCCCCCAGCCCAGCCCGCCGATCCCCGGCCCCGACACTCACTGCGAAGCAGAGGGCTGGTCTCCTTCTTCACGTACTTGCCCTGCACCTCGCCCGGCTTGGAGAGCTCCGTACGCGTCTTCTTCCGCGACAGCATCCCACCTCCCGCTCCGCTGCTACCACCGCCCGCATGCCCGGCGCCGCTCCACCGCTCAGGCAGCGCAGGCCCCGGCCGCCCCGGCCCCCTCAGGCCCGGCGGCGGTTGCTCGGCGCCCGCATGGCCGCGCACCGGGCGGGGCGGGGGGGAGGGGGAGGGCTCGGCGCTGGGGGGGGGGGGGGGCGGTGGCGGGGCCGCCGCGCGGGGGCTTGTGGGAAAGCGGCCTCCGCCCGCCGGGGAAGGCCGCGGGGCAGGGGAGGGGCGGGGGCGCGCGCGCTGGCACAGCGCCCCCGCGCGGCCGGGAGGGCGCATGAGGGGAGGGAAGGGGAAGGGGAAGGGGAAGGGGAAGGGGGAAGGGAAGGGGAAGGGAAAAGGGAAAGGGAAAGGGAAAGGGAAGGGGAAAGGGGAAGGAAAGGGAAAGGGGAAGGGAAGGGGAAGGGGAAGGGGAAGGGGAAGGGGAAGGGAAAGGAAGGGAAAAGGGAAAGGGAAGGGAAAGGGGAAGAGAAGGGAAAGGAAGGGAAAAGGGTAAGGGAAGGGAAAGGGGAAGAGAAGGGAAAGGGGAAGGGGAGGGAAAGGGAAAGGGAAAGGGAAAGGGAAAAGGAAAGGGAAAGGGAAGGGGAAGGGAAAGGAAAGGGGAAAGGAAGGGGAAGGGAAAAGGGAAAGGAAAGGGAAAAGGGAAAGGAAAGGGGAAGGGGAAGGGAAGGGGAAGGGGAAGGGGAAGGGGAAGGGGAAGGGGAAGGGGAAGGGAAAGAGAAAGAGAAAGAGAAAGAGAAAGAGAAAGAGAAAGAGAAAGGGAAAGGGAAGGGGGAGGACTGGCTGCCACCTCAGGCACCGAGGGGCGGCCCCGTGGGGCTCTGCTCCCCAGGGACCCCTCACCCGGGTGGGGAGGAGCGGGGTGGCACCGCTGCCTGGCTGGCAGGGGAAGCCGAGGCCCCGCAGGAGCTCGGTGACTAAGGGGCGGTGGGCCTTGCGCTTCCAGCGGGTGCCCGCTGCCCCGCCTTCCGCACCACTTACCAAAAACGTAAGTTTTAGAAGGTTAGGAGAGGCATGCAACAAGAAGCACTCGATATTTTCCATATAACAGTGAAGAATAGGTATGCAACTTAAGTTTAGGCCAGGCTGTGCTTGAAAATAAGCTAAGAGGTGCGTTCACTACCTGTCAGTTTTTTACACTTTAATCGATTTTATACTTTCATAATGGAAGAAACAACTTTTAGTAGCTGCCAAACTGTCCTTTTCATTATTATAGCTTTCTGTATGCATTTGACAAATCTGCAGATCCTACCTGAAGTACCTACATCTTCCGTGGGAACATACTGAAATGTTCTCATCTTGGATGAAAACCAAAAGACACAAGTATGGATCATACAGCAATTTATTATTTTTTTTTACATTCATTATAAATAATGTGTAAGTTGGTTCATCTTTCAGTTTTACATGATGTTGTAAGGACAATATATTACACCGGAACAAAACAAACTCAATAGAAAAAAATATACAATTGTTTTCATTTATACAGAAGTGATTTCTCATGAAATGGCAGCACCTGACACCGAACAGGAGACTTAACAGGTAAATGATGGAAAACCTGAGAGACAGCGATCTCATTTGCTGAAAGTAAATAAAAGGATTTTACTCTTGATAGATCCAGACTCTTCCCTGCTCTACCTTACATATAATCTGGCTAAAATCAAATATGTAAAAATCCTTTTTTTTTTTTTTAAATCAGAAATCAAAGAATTCAATTTTCCTTGTATTTAAAGTAGGAATTGGAGAATGTGCGACAATGTATACTTTTAAATCGTTCTAAATGATTGCTTGGTGGAAAAGGCCCTGGGGGTGTTGGCTGACAGCTGCCTGACCATGAGCCAGCAGTGTGCCCAGGTGGCCAAGAGGGCCAATGGCACCCTGGCTTGTATCAGGAACAGTGTGGCCAGCAGGAGCAGGGAGGTGATGGTGCCCCTGCGCTGGGCACTGGTGAGGCCGCCCCTCGAATGCTGTGCTCAGCGCTGGGCCCCGCACCCCAAGGCGGCCATGGAGGGGCTGGAGCGTGGCCAGAGCAGGGCAGCGAGGCTGGGGCAGGGGCTGGAGCACAAGGCTGGGGAGGAGCGGCTGGGGGAGCTGGGGGGGCTCAGCCTGGAGAAGAGGAGGCTGAGGGGAGCCCTCATCGCTCTCTGCAACGGCCTGAAAGGAGGCTGGAGCCGGGGGGGTCGGTCTCTGCTCCCCAGGAACAAGCGATGGGACGAGAGGGAACGGCCTCAAGCTGCGCCAGGGCAGGGTTGGGTTGGGTATTGGGAAAAACTTCTTCCCCGAAAGGGCTGTCAGGGCCTGGCCCAGGCTGCCCAGGGCAGGGGCTGAGTCCCCATCCCTGGGGGGATTTAAAAGATGACTAGATGTGGTGCTGAGGACCATGGTTTAGTGGTGGGCTTGGCAGTGCTGGGTTAACGGTTGGATTCGATGATCTTCAAGGTCTTTTCCAACCTAACCGATTCCATGATTCTGTGATTCTAAATTGACAAGTAGCACTTCAACTGTGTGAATTTAGTATGCATAAATTTAACTTGGGGTCTCTCCTCTTCCAAAACTCCCAACCCTAGATATCTATGTGCCTTTATTTTCACAGTGATTCATAAAGCAAGAGCTGAAAACATGTAAAACACCTTCTGGTTAATAAAGTAGTTAATACCTTAATTGGCAAGACCTGTTGTATGAATGAGGCCTAGAAATTCAGTGACTTTTGACTGGTACAATCCCATTAAATACTTTGGTATCTTTAAAATGCCTATACTGCATAGGAGACACATTCATGCACAAAAGACTGCTAATGCTTAATAACTTACATCTTCATATGCTTATTTTCAGTAGCCTGGACTTTGCAAAACTAGCTGCACACGATGACCCAACAAGCAACACGGCACTCGTTTGCAGGTCCTTTCAAAGGTTTGTATGACCTTTCTCTGTGTTCCTTCCAGTTGGGAAGGGATTGTCCTGAATTGTCCTGTAGCAACAAAAACGGTACAGTACAGAAAGGCTCTAGAATACGTAATTACAAAAGGCACTTCTGAGAATTAATTCACGCAAGTATTCCAGTGAAATTGGAGTTTTGTCTAAAAAATATTTACCAAATGTTTTCCTCCTCCTCCTCCCTCCTGTGGGTAGGTTAGTTTTTTTAAGCTAGGTGAAAGAAAAGTAGAGCAAGGAAGGGTAGGGTGGGAAAGGGAGAAGCCAAAATCCCTTTTCTCTGTTTCTCCCTTCTATTCCAGCGTCTGGGCTCCCTTTTTGGTACTGTGCTCTCAAAATGTCCCTATGTTTGGTTTATAAAAACCTGGTGACTATCAGGAGATTAAAAAAATTACTTAAGTAGTCTAGCCTTTAAAATTGAGTAATGTGAAATGAATTCCACAATCGTTTAAGTGAAGTACTCATTCCCTCTGTTCAGCGTTCAGACTTTGGTCGCGTACTGAGCATTAGAAGTAAACCTAGGTCAAGATATGAAGTAGTGTTAAAACGTGCTAGCTAAAGATATTTTTCCGAACACAGTTCTGATCATCTGAACCTCATTTACATTGTTTCCTGGGAGGATTTTGAGGCTTTTCTCATTTCCGTAGCATAGGCACGGTTTTAGGGTGTGCTCAATGACCATATTGCTAACACGCAGCCCTGGTACTCACGCACAGACATTTATTATAACTGATACCACTTCTTGATTAATATTAAAAGAAACAAGATCTCACTACTTCAAATTTTTCAAAGCTCTGATCTATATCAATGCAATTTGTCAATTCGACACATTTCAAATTTGTGAAAAAAATTTTGCAGCCTCTGAAAAATGGGATATGTAAATCCCTGGATTTGAGATTACTTAGAGAATACGCAGTACAGGCATTTAGAATAGCATAGCAGTGAGATAATTTATAAGGACTTTGTGATACCCCAGCATGTTCTCCTGACATGATTATAGGTCCATTTCCACTATACTGCCTGCCTAAAGCACTGGAGGAGGAGGAGAAGAGGAACTCATAGCCTGTGTGTCTAGTTCAGTCCCTCAACCCTCCAAAATTGGTAAAGTAAGCACGTGGACATAGATAGCATCCCCTACAGCCACCAGCTAATCGGTACCAAGTGGAAGTCATTTTCCATAGGTTACCCCACAGTTTGCAGGCAGCGTTATCCCAGTTTCTGGGGGACTTTTGGCTCATTACAAGCGCTGTCAGAACCGTCACCTTGCTAGCGGTCTCAGAGACAAACCACCTCGCCCTCTTCCTCTGCATTCTCAGTTCAGGCATATTTAAAGAGGTCCAGTTTCAAGTATCACCAGTATGGCCCCTTTCACCAGTTTTATTGACGTTGTTTAAATGTGTCTTACTGGTCTGCTGGAGGCAAGGCATTTGCAGGGCATTTAGACTATTTGCAGTAATAGGTTATAGACAAGCATTTGAGCGTGCAAGCTCTTACTCAGCTGCTTCTGTGTCGGACCCGTCTCAGTCTTGAAGATGTTCCCCAAAACCTTGCATTTCCCCAGCCTCATCGACTGACCAAACAGGAGAAGGTATTACCTGTCGTTACAAACCTTGCTGCTCTTCGACCTTCAGCACTTCTGCATGCTGGTCTAGGAGTACTAAGGCAATACTCATCCAAATACAGTTTGGTTTATCCTGCTTTTCCTAATGCGTTTATCTTCATCTATTGACATTAATATCCACACTGACAATGTTGAAGGAAGCTAATTTAGGCTGTTATTCCCTGAGTTCTTCATATTCACATTGAATACGTTTCTTCACAATTAATTACAAACTTAGATTCCGTACTAGGATCTACTACAAAAGACAGGCCTTTCCCAATTATCCCTCAGGTCAAAACGAACACTGCATTAACGGTCCATTTTTGTGAGGCCTAGTGACAGGATTTCACTGAAGAAATCATTCAAGTCCCCCTCTTCATTCTTCTGCCAGTTGTTTAATAAACATACTCCACTGCTTCACTGAATTTAAAAATTATATAAACAAAACTCACATCTTCACTTCTGTTTAGTGACTCTTCCTTTGTTTAGTATAACTTATTTCCACATACAAAAAAATTAAGGCCTCTACAATTTAAGTTGCCTGGCAGCAGAGCTTAAAAAAAAAAAAAAAACAAAGTAGTAGTCTTTATTTGCCAGCTGGGAAATTTCTTCAGATGAAATACTGTTATGCTTAGTTGGACGCAGTAGTCTATTTACATATTTTTAAGAAAACTTTTTTTCTGAGCTCTGCAGAGAAACAGCTACGGAGAATAACCCAGAAGCCTAGTGCGTAAGGCGGAGCATGTTGCCTTACAGAAACCAGACTCAGTTTGCAGGACACAGACCGTATCAGGAAAGTCTCACTTTCAGCAGCAATGATACTGATGGTGTTGAAGACTGACCTACCGGTATGACTAGGTTTGGACCATTAAGTATCCTAGAAAGCCAGAAGTATTTTAAAGTTTTGAATTCAGTAACGTAAGTTTGCATTAGACCTTGGCTTCAAGCTAGGCAGGAATAAATGATTCAGTACAGTAAATTCAGAATTTATATTTTAAATTAAAACCAAAGTATCAAAATAAGTTAACCTAAAAAAAAAAAAAAAAGTCTTTTTTAGGCAAAACTTAGCAGAAAACCAGTTTGGGAATAAACAAAAGTTCTCTTTTGGCAGTGTCCGGTTTGGGATTTAGCTCTGTCCTCTCCTTGGAGGCACGTGTTAACTAAAATTCATCAATACAAAAAGGCAACGCAGTGAAAAGCTGAAATATTAACATTTCAGTAAAGTGCACGGGACTGTGGCAGACTTAATGGCTTTGCTATGACCTTATCTCGGATGCTGAATTAAATGACGGGGATGCCAGGTTCTTTACTATTCTATTGAGGTTGGCAATTTTTTCTTCTAGTAAGTAGTTTTTCCTTTCAGCAGTTTTCTGCCGCTGTTCTGTCATCTCCAAAGCCTTCAGCAGTTGTGCATTCTCAACATAGAGGTCCTTGACCATTGCATCTGCTTTAGTGTTCTTGGAAAGCTGAATTGTGAATAGAACATAATTACTCAGCAAATTAAAAGCAAAATAAAAAACTAAAAGCAAGCACAGTGCTGGGAACGTAGGTGGATGTGTTTATTGCAACTCAAATATCGAAGGAAGACAACCCACTCATTCATCTTATTTTCCTTTGTTAAAAACCTATATGTTTGTGGAGTCTTTATAGATGCTATGAATATTTTGAGACTGGAAAGACTTTGTGAGGAGATCAGGCAGATGACAGAGGGCTTCAGATTCATCTTGTCGGAGGAGTACTGCTTTATAGCGTTTGTCCTCTAAGGATAAGTCTAGTTCACTAGAGGATCCACAAGCCCAGTGACCCCACAGAGATACCTCCTCCGAGGTCTGGACCACCAGCTCCTCCTACAAACCTGGGGAGAGCAGCCTAGCATTTGTCTGCACGCTTTTGGGTACAGCCCTTTGGCAGGAGACCCCCCCCTTTCCTTAACGTGACAGAGGAGACTGTACCTCAGGAGAAAACAGATGCTGTTATCACGTCACGCCTGGCCAAGTGTTCAAAAGCCACTTTTTCCTATGCTACTGGGGACTTCTGAAGGCGGCAGATCAGGGCAAGGACAAACACCCCAAAAGCACGTCAAGCGAAGGGTGCGTGGGGCAGGGGGCATCGAGAAATGAATAATTGTACAGTAATCCTGTACCCTCCAGGAAATTCTTTTTTCCTCCTTTTCTAAGCAACTTTTCCAGTTAGGACACTTGGCCAGAATTTGATGTTTGTTTCCTGACTTTAAGTGCACCAGCATACCAAACAAGCATAGCGTTTAGGAAATTAATGAGTGGTGGATTCACTCCCCACTTTGGAGTTTTTGGAATTTTGGGGCAAACATGCTGTACTTTAGCTCAGAAGCATTAAGAGAAAAAGGAAAGCACCGCTAACTTTATTCTAAGCAAGAATGGCTTGGCAGCTTTTGCCTACTTAGTTGTTTACTGAAGAAATGGGTATAATTTTAGGGAGAGAGTAAGAATGCTTACTTGTTCTTTCAGCTGATTTACTTTATCTTGGAGAAGCCTCTTCACAAGCCTTAGTTTCTGTTCAACATCCATCATACGTTCTTCCATCATTTTTAGAAGCTGCTCGTGACCCCCCTGGAAAGCAACATTTATGTGAGAATCAGTTAACAAAAATCAGATCACATTCACCAATCTCCTTTTTTCCAGTTTATGCTTAAGAAAATAGCTGGCACTCCACCTTTGAGTCTATTTTAAAGAGTCGACTAAATTAATAAACCATTCATGGAAGCAAAATGTTAGGGCAACACTTAAAGGACACCATTGAACTGGTTTTCCAAGTTTAAAGTTACACTTGAGATTACCAGATCGAAGAAAAATAGATATAAAATTTTAAGTTCTGTCTTGTCTGTGATAGTCAAATCTGGATAGTTTCCTTTTCTTGTTCTTAAAGTGCTGCTGTATTTCTCTTGAATGTGGGAAACAAAATACCAATCAAAATCTTAATGATTTTAGAAAAAAATGAAGGTGAAGTCATAAGGGCAGGGTAGTTTGACAGTGTCTCTCCCACACCAAAGGCCCCTTGAAATTGGGCAATATCCTAAAAAAGTAGGATTCTATTATCCCAAACTTTTTTACATTTTCTTGTTTTTGAGATTAGTTGTTGACAACGAGTGTTTCCAAATAGTAACTCTAAAACGCTTTTGCTCTATTTTTCAGTGAGATGACAGCCTAGCTGAAAGCGTAGTAACTCAGTGCCATGAGAGTGCCCATCACACCAACAGCTGAGTGAAATTTTGCTTGACTTTGAGAAAGCACTAACCTTCTCCCCAAAACAAAATACCTTCAAACCCCCAGTACCTTCACACGTGTGGGGGAGGATAAATGAAAAACGGAGGGAGGAGTGTTTCGGGTAGGTAGCTGCTCATCTAAACCACTGTGGAAAGATCCCCTTTAGGGGACTGATTGAAGTCCAGTCAGCATTTTATTTGTTGTAACACCAGAAACTCCTTAAATCTATGTATGGGGCTATACGATCACTTAGCTTGTGGAAAAAAAAAAAAAATTGAAGTTACATTAGAGTCATATAGAAAGCAGTTTTACAGTGTCACTGGACTGGATATTTTTCCTGATTAAAAAAGTACTTGCAGGGGATTTTCTAGCCAAGTTATCTTGAGCTATCTTTTGTAATTGGATTGGAATTCAAAAACACAGCTGACTATTACACTTCATAGTGGTTGCAAGAGCCTTGAATGAGTAGTTAAGCGGAAACCAAGAATTATAGTGGTCTCAATACCTGCGATCCCTGTTTTTTGGCTTAAAGCGGATTTGAGAATGTTCTAACTTCATATGACCTCATGGGTAATGGGAGAAGCCAGCTCAAGCATTAGCTTTAAGGTCATTAGAAAGATAGGAGCAAAAAGATCTTTGAAAGCAAACAGCTGAAATGGTTTATGGCTCACAACTAGAAAAATCATAGGCCTCAAAGAGGTGTTTTTCTGACCTCTTAAAGTAGTAAAAATCTAGTTTAATCTAGTAATTTCAGACAAAAGACAAACCACTAAGGAATGTTATCCAAGAAACAAGGGTGTTAATGATTTTCCCTTTTCTGGCACTGCCTTTTTACTTTGTGGCCACAGCAGCAGAATATGCCCATGTACAATGCAAATTCCTTTCTTAAATGTGCAGGTACCTCAGCTAAAGAGAAGCTGAGTATCTGTACTTAAGTACATCCCCTCATACAAAACTTTCCCAGAAGTTCTGATATGACAATCCTCAGTATCAAAAGACAAATATTTTGTCTAAAACTTGTTAATTCTTGTTCATAAAGCTGAAGCTATTGATACTATTAAGACAAGAGACATTATGTTTAAAAAAAATTTTATTTTTCATTTACATCAAAAAATGTCATCTTTCCCTGTTAAAAAGTTTATACATCTTATACAAAAATGCAGTATAAATACCCCAGATTTTGTTCAAATCTCATATAAAATTAGTACCATTTGAGAAAAATAGTCTCTTTCCACACTGAACAACTCCACATTTTAAATAACATAAATAAAAAGTGTTTGTAACAAATTAAAAACAAAAGACAGCTTATAAACTTTCACAAAATAGCTTCTAGACAAATAAATAGGAAATAACACTGTGGAGACTTTTTTTTTTTTTTTTTTTTTTAGAAAAAGCACAAAATAATTTGATCCTCAAGTTTCTCAGCTTATGCCAGTTCGTGTGTTTGTGTGTGTTTATCATGGTAAGGAATGAGATCGTAAGCAGCCAAGCTGTCAGAGGTGCCCGATCCTCCGGTAGGAATCTGCATGCACTGCTCGCTGCTCCGGTAGCAAGGCCTAGAGAAAGAAGGCAAGTGGGATACTTCACCCTGATATCCAGATTTTCTTTTAAATATGTACGTATATTTAGTTAAAGCAAACCACCAATACAAGCAAAGCAAGCAAGCAGGACAAACAAAAACACACCCAAAAGAAAACATGCAGAGTATCACACATTGTATTTCTCTAAATACTAGTATTAGCACTACACGGATGCAATTGAGGAGATATTCAGGATGCATTTGCTAGATGTAAGGACTCTTCATCCACATTTTGGGGGGATTTAAAAAGATCAGTGGCCGTGATTAACTGCAATTAGCAAAGCAGTTAAGTTTCTTAGAGGAAATTATCTGCCATTATATATATATATATATATATATATAATTTCATATTCGCCAAATATCATTTGTGAAAAATGTAGTCCAACTGACCTCCTTTGAACACTTATTTGCATTTCTATTTTAAACCTAGCTGTAAGTCTTTTCCTGAGACAGGTAAACAAGCTGTTGGTCAGAGGCTATTTGCATTTTGAAATAGAGAGCTGAAGAAAGGGGAAGTTGAGCAACTCTAAGTACTCTGAACAAAAATATTGGTTAGCAGAGGTTCTAAGAGAACTTAGGAAAAGACTGGGTCATTAACAGGCTCCCAAATCTAGTTACTGAGCAAGGAATACGAGAACAAATGCAGCAATTGCTGCTGTGCAGCAGGTGAGAATCACAGCACTAGACACAGCAAAAACAGTCATTTGGAATTCAGAAGAGTCCAGACAGGTTAAAAACAGTAATAAAGGCTCGGGAGTTTTAATTTAGTGAAATTTGAACATAGGACTGTAGCCTCTGGAGGGCAACAGCTCAAGACTGACTGTAAAATGAATGAGAAGGCAGACCACCGTAGCAATGATCAAACAGCAACGAGAATTGCGAAGCATGATGAACATAAAATAATTCCAAAAAGGAGGGGGATAACTTTGGGTACCTTATTACACAGAAGGACTCGGGATCTAAGAAAGCTGCAAAGTGCGAAGCAGCAGCAGCAAAACTAGGTGATTAAATTTACACAGAAAGCATGGATAACCTGACGTTGTACTCACTGGTGAAAAGATGATGAAGAGGGATTAGGATGCAATTTTTCAAGATGCTAAAGGGGACATTAAAATGGACATAAGCTCAACTAAATGTTAACCCTAGAATTCAGGATGATGAAGAAAAATCAACAGTGAGAATTAAAGCAAGATGTGCTTACAGAAATGTCGAAGTTGAGACAAACTAAAACAAATTTGGCCTTGTTTATAGTTGTAGAACGCATGGGTTTAATAATGAGTTTAGAAAGTTATCTAGTAAAGCCCATGAAAAAAGCTGTAGGGGATGTTATAAACCAGAATATCCACTTACTTTCAGAAAAAAAAATCAATAGAAAAAAATTAAAAGGATTAAGTGCATTAGTGCATTGACAGAAAATATTTGCAAAGCCTCTTGAAAGTATTTTTAAATTCATGAAGCCTTCCAGAATAAAAGCTTTTACAGGAAACGTAGAAGTGATTTATCTGTAGAACTACACGGTCCAGGATGTGACTACTTTGCAAATTGTTTCTCAGGCTTTCAAAGGCAAAATTACAAAGTCATCGCTCCTAATGCAATACGCAGCACATTCATTTGCAGATGCCACTGCTGTAATATGGCTTTTATCGATTTCAAAATTAATCTGCACGCTCTACTTTCTACTGTGAGTGAGCAAGTACATTAGCCTGTGGTAATGCACTTCTGTCAGGACTCAGCCGAAAGGGCGAGAACCTTACAATTGATTTATTTTTACTTATCCTATATTATTTGCTGTTAAGTCCTTTTTTTGGGTGAACTTTTTGATATTTTGCCTTTCTTAAAAAAGAATTCTTATTCCAAGGTTTGGAAACTTTAGAAACTGTTACTGCATGTACTCTCTCTCCATAATACCTTTTTTCCAGAATACCCTATTAACATGTTCAGAGATTTTTGAGCTTCAAAGTCTTGGTCTTATTATTATTTTTTTAAAAGCATAACTGCAATCTGAGTTTAAAATGTAAAGTTTTATTAATCTGTTAGCAGGAAAAAAAAAGTGTTAGTATTTTATCTAAGTTATTTAGAGCTTTATCTTTTCCCGTAAGATAAAGTTGTCGTATTAAGACCTATGGCCTGAGCCAAAGCTTTAGAGATTTGGTTACTTTTTGAAGGGAGTCATTTGGCAAGCCTAGTCCCCAAGCTTAATTTTTATATGGGAGATGCAAACTATTCTACCTATTGTCTATAATTCAGTCTTACATACTAAAAAACCAAAACAACACGAAAAGTGACTCTGCCCAATAGGCGCAGTGGCTGTACTCTTCCTTGGAATTAAGTTGTTTTTCCTCAGAAATGCCAGCGTGGAAGTTTCTGTATAACAGTTACAGTGTTCTCCAAACAACGTCTTGTCATGTGGCCAAATAACGAAGATAGGCTGACCTTATAAAAAGGATTCATTTGTTTTATTCTGCTCTACTACAGCTGACAGAACTCCACGTGACAGCAACAGCCCAAACCAGTATTTTATGTGTGATGGGTATGTGCTTGCGCAATATGTGGTGGAGTATTTTTTTTATATCAATGGTTCCAGACATGCATATTAAAGAAAACAAAACCAAACCTATAAACACTTGCTGCACATTGATCAGAAGGAGAAAAGCTAGTTGAATGTGGTTGGGAGTGTTTATTTCAAGAAGATTAAGCGGACTTCAGAATTAAGCTATGGCTCAAGCTAAATATGCTAAATAAGAGAGGTTTGTTTTGTACGTATCTTTGATAGAATGAATTTTAATTTTAATTTTTGAACTGGCATAAACAGAGAACGGATCTCATCAGAATTGAGAAAACAAGAAAACTAACCAGATATCCTTTTAAAGTTGTAACCTGCAGAGTAATGAGAGCGTTACCTGTTGCATATTTGTTTCAGAGGGTCTACTTTCAAGTTCTTCCTGAAGACGTTGACTCCTCCTCTCTGCTTGTAGGAGCTGGTGTTGGAGCTGCAGGAACTGTTCCTTGGGCACCACAGCACAGCCTTGCTGCTGGAGCTCCCGGGAGTGCGGTGGTTGGCTAAGCATCACGCTGGCGCTGGAGTGGAGCATCTGAAGAGGAAATGAAAGAAGCCATCAGGAGAAAGCAGCGCCGCTCTTCCCACAACACGTCTTCTAGCGATGCACTAGACACCAGGTTAGTCTTGAACAATTCCTTGTACACAAGAGAAACAAGCCTGAACTCAATAACAGAAGCTAAGTAGACAGCTTTTCTCTTTCCAGTGAAAAAAGAGGCATCTTTATGTGCCGTTCTGAAGTCTAAAGGAATCTGAGCTTTGATTCATAATTTCAGACCTGAATTATCAATTCACTGAATTTCTGATGAAATCCTGCCAAAGTGAAATGGCCCTGTGGTGAGTTTTAACTTAATAGTCCTTTTTAATTTTAACCTCGATCTCAGCAGCTCTTCTAAAAACAGTCTCCACTTACAAATAAAAGCACTAGCACGAGGCAGGCTGAAGAAGTTGCCCACCAGCGCTGATTATTTCTACTCTTTAATCTAGGAGGGGAAGATAACTTTCTCAAAAGCAAAACAAATTTTCAATGCAATGTATGATGACCTAAGTAATTTGATGCCAGCTGCTATATTACATTCAGAATTCAGTATTTAGAATCCCCTATATCCTTGCTTATGTTCACTCCTAACTGTAGGAATTTTAACACATTTTATAATTTGCATTTTGAGACATGCCACGAGCAGAGTTCGATAGCAAGTCTGGAGACCTCCCGAGTGTCTGTGCTGCAAAAGCAGAAGTATACTCAGAGGGGCCCTTGAGATATGGATGCATGTATAATCTGAAGTCGTTTAATTCCAAATTGAAGTCTTGCTTTCATTAAAAAAAGGTTACCAAATGCATCAGGAAATCTACGTAATGTAAAGGTAGTATATACCAACAACGAGTTCGTGCATACTGGTTGTCCTTTGTGTAGTTATACTACCAGAGAAGCCTTTCAGTTGGTAAAACTAGGTGCCTCGTGGGACAAAAGGATCACATTCCTAACAGTCCTTGCTACAGCAAAAAGAGCACCTCCAAACAGACTTGTCCCAAACGGTTTAGCTTCCCCACGTCATTTAGTTAAGTGCTGCTCCCAAGCAATGCTGTGACAGTTACTGGATGAAGGTGGCTAGAAGAGGGGCATTTCTGGCATGACCTTACTACGGTAGCACTGCAGCCACGAGAGCCCAAGTTAAGCTGGCCCAGCGTTAGATGAACTTTTGGACAATATTAAGAGCGAAGGTTGTTTCATGTGACTATTTAGCATTTTTCTAGACTAAAGTAAAATCCAGGTAAGACTAGCTCACAGTTGTAATAGTTTATAACACTAAAAAAAAAGACCAGGACTGTACAGTAAAAACCCCTGATGTTTCAGACAAGCTGATTTGCAGTTTGAATTCACAAAAGATGAATACTTTCTTCCCATCAAGTTCAGTTGACCACAGCATAAAATTCTCACCTGTTATCTCAAAACCATTACTCTGTTCCCTTAGGAAAAGGCATATAAAATTATGTTAGTGGCTTTAATTTTCCTTTCAAAAGTGGTAGAATTAAGGCCTCAATTTGTAATCGTGTTTCGGTGATTGAGTTTTTTCATAGTGGTGCAGCTTTTCTGGCTGTGTTAGCATCCGTACTCTCTGCTGGCCCAGGTAAACAGAAAATAGGTTCTTAAGTATTTTAAAATAAAACTATTTGTAATTTTTTAAATTATCAGGAGGTTCTCTTGAATCAACTTGTCTGTAAAAGAGCTATTCTTTTACTGGCAATATAAACAGTCGAAATAATGAGCTTTTGATAGAATTTGTTTAGGGTTTCCTGTAACGTTGTGAAGCACACAAGTATCTAGTGAACGAGCTGAAGAAACGGTCAATTAACATTAACAGCATCTTACAAATAAATACCAGCTGCGTGGCTAATGAAAACAATATAGTCCTGCCGTATTCATCTGCAGAAGGGAGCGGAACAAAAACGAACTTGCTAAGCTATTAGGGATGACACGGAGTGTGATCACATATCAGTTAGTATTAAGGAAACATTTGAAAAAGCATGCAGATATCAGAGGTGAATATGAAAACATCTTCAAGCCTCACAGTCAATGGGTTAGAAGGAAGGGGTTGAGCCACTTTTCATTTTTTTAGGATCAGTTTAATTCTTTTGAATGCAATTGATTATTTCTCTCCATTTTCATGGCAATGCCTTAGAAGTATGCAACTTCTCGGCCTACAGAATCAAACTGCACAATACACTAACCACAAAGAAGTTAATGCAGCTGTCAAAGTGAAAATTTTACATTAAAATGAATAGTGGCTTCTTGACTTAAAAGATGCATGGAACAACAACAACAACAACAAAAAATCCATGAAAGAAAGAAATGTTTTCTCCATGCTGTGGTAGTACATTGAAAATGATTGCTCTACCTTCGCACACTATTTCAGAAAGAGAACTGCACCCTTCTCTGCTAGTTCCAACCACTGAGCTCTAGACAGGTTAGCCATGAACAAAAGGAGAACAGGCACAAAAAAGAAAGTTAGAAGTCATAAAGTGCTGACTGAATGTTACACACCTGCTGGGAAAATGTTATCGGAGTATCAAAAGCCCTGCGCGTTTCAAATACAAATTTTTAGGAGCAAACGCAATTCCGTGCTCGGTGTTTATACTAAAGGGTTTGGAATTTTCCCAAAGCTTAATTAAGACTATATAAATAAAAGCGCAGGGCATACAGTCTTTTCAGTAACTTGTCAAAATCTCATCTTTGCTAATCAAGTGTTTACAATTTTATAGCTAATTACATCATATATTCAGCATAACATGTTTCCCATTTGCTCTCGATGAAAAACATGAAGTCTTTTAATAAACAGTGTTGTAAAAGCCTCATCTAGAAGATGTTTTTATTTATGGAATAAGTCAAAATTGTGGTGTTTTTTTTTTTTATATTATGTTTTAAACTCAAATTCAGGACATCAAGTTTAGGCAAGACTGTTGAGAGACAACTCGGAGGTCTAGCCTGACCTTAAGGGATACGCTAACTTAACGTAGTTAAGCGTGCCCGTTCCTGTAACCCAGAACACCTAAGAACTATGCAGTTTTCAGAACATCCAGCACGACCCGTCTCCAGCAGTATTGAACAAACACCCATGTTTACAGCAGGCTTTGGAAGAACCTCAATCGAGGTTTTCACTCATGCCTTTAGATTAACAGCAGATTGTGTAAATTGTTATTCTATCACGATCTAAATAAGATAGCAAGGCTTAACTTCAGCAAATTATTCCCATAGTAAATAAGAACAGGTTTCTACATTAAGAGCAGCATTACACAAATATTAGTTAGGAAACTTGGGGTTACGTGTTTTAGGAAAGAAGAGGAAAGTGTTAGCCTTGCCTCAAGCACAGAAACAAATTTCTTCACTATTTGATTTTCTGTCTGAAGCCTTACGTGAATTACGTTAAACCACAACATGCTTTGGAGAAGCACGTTTGTTACACTAACATCTTGACCATGAAAGATGAGATTAGGCATTGGAGGAGACCAATGCTTCTAGTTTTGATTAGCTTCCTCTGTTCCTACACATCCAGAAATTGTTTTAAAATAAATTCATAGATTCAGTGAGATAGTGATAAAGCCCCACACTATTCAGCACAGTCAACGCCGATTGAAAAGTACCTCCATTAACTGATCATCCAGTTTCACTTGCTTTTTTCTTAGCCCTTCATTTTCTGAGCCGGTTTCCAGTTCACGTTCAAGAGAATTCATCTGACTGATCTATTAAAGACAAGAAGTTTCCTTAGAAAGGTAGTCGTTTCTTATTTTATTTTTTTTTTTTTTTTAACATGCAAGTCATGAGTCACTGCACATCAGGACAATTCAAGATTAAAAGACGTAAGTATTTGGACAAGTGTAATGCTTTGCTAAAAGTGACATCTAAGACAACATTACACAGCATCTCCGACACAAGTTTCAAAGAACAGGCAGGGTAACTGATTTTTAATCTAAAAGTGGTAATGCTAGCACGCAAGCGCTGTGGATTGCGGTGCACTTGAGAAAGCTGCGTTTTGGTTACGGTTCCCACGTTCTACCACGGAACTGCTCGTGCTGACGAGAAGTCCTGCGGCACATTGGCACAGACCGCCACCCCACACGCTCTGCTGAAGCGCAGAAGGCAGTCAGCTCCTTGGGACAGGGATCCACGAGAGACAAAGAACGCAAAGCTCAGAGTAAAAGAAGAAAATTACAGCTTACCCCGTTAGCTCGGAGATGGAAAGCACTGCGTGGAGTAACGTATTTACCATCTAAGACTAACCTTCCTGTTTGCAGATGACAACTCCTTCTGAAGCTGTTCGCACTCTCTCTTCAAGCTTAATTTCTCTTGTTCTATGGCTTTGACGATACCTGACTGGCTTTGATGCTTTTGGTGCTTTAGGGAAAGGATAGTAGCTTCCAGCTGTCTGATCTAAAGAGACCAGAAATGAACAAAATGTGGAAAAACATTCCAGACCATTCAAAAAAAAAAAAATCAAATTGCATCTACTTAATCTAAAATACCGAGTACCGATCGATTTTGGACTCAGCAGATTCGGGTGTATTTTTGACATTTGCACTTTGAGCAACACAAGGTCTTTCCCTTCCTCTTCCCCATAATCTGCCCAGTACTGTGAGCCAAGAACGTGGACATGAAGAATGCTCGGAATATTAAGAAGTTTTTAGGACAGAAAAAAATTGAAGGGCGTTAACTGAAAGTCAGTCCAGAATCTTAGACAAGAGTGACCAGGATTTTCTTTTAAAAAAAGAGCTGTTTGAAACATCATAAGAGTGTTTGCATACTCAGTGCAGATATAAAGGAGAACTATTCCATTACGCATTCTTTCTGCAAATGTTTCTATTCAAAACTAACAAGCAACATTCCTCTCCTGTATTACCCACTGCAAATCATAGAATCACAGAATCATCAAGGTTGGAAAAGACCCTTAAGATCGAGTCCAGCCGTTAACCCAGCACTGCCAAGTCCATCACTATACCATGTCCTCGAGACCACGTCTATCCGTTCTTTAAATCCCCCCAGGGATGGGGACTCAGCCCCTGCCCTGGGCAGCCTGGGCCAGGCCCTGACAGCCCTTTGGGGGAAGAAGTTTTTCCCAATACCCAACCCAACCCTGCCCTGGCGCAGCTTGAGGCCGTTCCCTCTCGTCCCATCGCTTGTTCCTGGGGAGCAGAGACCGACCCCCCCGGCTCCAGCCTCCTTTCAGGCCGTTGCAGAGAGCGAGGAGGGCTCCCCTCAGCCTCCTCTTCTCCAGGCTGAGCCCCCCCAGCTCCCCCAGCCGCCCCTCCCCAGCCTTGTGCTCCAGCCCCTGCCCCAGCCTCGCTGCCCTGCTCTGGCCACGCTCCAGCCCCTCCATGGCCGCCTTGGGGTGCGGGGCCCAGCGCTGAGCACAGCATTCGAGGGGCGGCCTCACCAGTGCCCAGCGCAGGGGCACCATCACCTCCCTGCTCCTGCTGGCCACACTGTTCCTGACACAAGCCAGGATGCCATTGGCCCTCTTGGCCACCTGGGCACACTGCTGGCTCATGGTCAGGCGGCTGTCGACCAAAAGAAGAATTTAAGTTTTGCCTAGCGCGTGGGGACCGCCTCTGATCCGTCAGCTTGCTCAGGTTACCTTCTCCCTGGAGTGAGTCACGTCTGTTTTGCTGCTCTGGACTTCTCTCTGCAGCCTCTCATTCTCCTGCCTGAGCAGCTGCTGCTCCTGCTTCATCAGCTGCTCCAGTTCATCCCAGTACAGTTGCCTCTGTTGGTCCTGCAGCCCTGAGGAAGGCACAGCCCGTTCTAGAACCCGATTCTTAAGACAGACAGAATTGCAGGGTTAGGCCTTAAACAAAGAAGCAGACATTTTCTCTATTCAGGTGGGTTTTAAGTAGGCTTTCACTAACTGCGGACTCTAAAGTCGCAGGATTCCCGTCTTCCTCCCAGCCTACACACAGTTTTCCACTAAGAAACGCAGCGGGCTAATCACAGCACACAAAGTGCTTCCCTTTGCTAAAACCACAGATAATAGCTGCGCGCCGGAACGGCCGATACGAGCGCCCGGAGTTCAACAGCACAAAAAAGCAATTTGTGCTCCATTTCACAGCCTCATCAAGCAAATAATAGAACTCGGTATTAGATATTATTCAGTAATAGCTGTAATTTAGTTCCTGTTGTACAATTCTGAAACAGCCTCTTTTCCACGTGGACATTAAATATTCCTTAATTACATGGCAAACAAGCCAAATTACTAACTGAATTCATAATACCAATCCCAAGACTGCTGTCTACAACCTCCTCCAGTCACAGTCCCTCCTCGGTTGAGAGGCTGATACAATACTGCGCCTTTCAAACCCAAGTTTGACTAAAAATTAGATCCCCCTTCAATTACTGGTGTGACTGTTAATACGTTTATAGTTTTGATAGGTGTAAATTCATACGTTGTCCACAGGTTTTTTGGTTTTGGTTTTTCCAAAAGATTTCTTTCAGGGAAGCATGGAGACTCAGGAGGTGGCCTGATCATTGCCTGTTCTAATGTTCAAAACTTAAAGTAAGTTGTTTTTTTTTAAAAAAGAAGTTTAAAATCTGCACATTATACATGATCAGACAAGACTGATGAGTTAACTACTTTAAAATGGAAAACTACTAAATACAGAAAACATCATTAAAATAGGGCTTTTTTTGTAGCCACCTCCTTTCAGCTTTCCTTTTTAAATTAGCTTTATGTCATTTGTTTTAAAAAAATCTAAAAAAAATCAATAGATGCATAACTCAGAGTCCACTTGCTCACGTCTGCAGCACTATTTATGTCCTTTTAATGGACAAGCCAACCAAAAGAAATGGGTTGGCTACAGCAGAGCAGCAGCTAGTGGCCACAAACCCTGGCATGCAAGGCTGCGGCACCTGAGGCCCGTTACCTTTTCATTGGCATTCTGCAGTTGCTTGTGTAACGACACCACTTCTTGTTTAAGAGTTTCCTTCTCCTGTTGTGTCACCCGTAGGTCTGATTTGAGTCGGGACATTTGAAGGTTGGTATTTTGCAGCGTTTCGTCTAGACTCTGAACCTGTAACGAGCAGGAACCCAGCTTGGCATCTGCTGGACCACGATTTCTTGTAACCTTGGGCTGCTAGGATGCGTACGCACCACACATCACACCCGTTTAGGAGCTCTGATGGAAGGCGTGAAGAAGTTACAATGCTGACAGCCCCCTTTAAAAAACGCTAAATGATTTTCTGACTTGCCGTTCCAAATCAGTAGCCACCCACTTTGAATACAGCCACAACACTGCATCCAGAGACACATCTTCCACCCTCAAATATTTATTGTGATATGCCGGGAAGAGAAGATTTCTCTTGAATTATTTATTCTTCCTGGCAGCCGACGGCCAACAAGAACCCCCGAGCGTAACGAGCCAAGCAGGTAGCCGATCGTTCCCCTCCCCTGCCTGGCGAGAGACCAGCCACCGCCAGAAGAGCGGGGAGCAACAGCAGAGTCCCCGCAGTAATTTCGGAATAGCTGGGCAGAATGAATTGGCAAAAGGAACTTGGCTGTAGATGCAGAACAACATAACTTATTCTCAGGGGGGAAAAAAGTCCCTCACTGCATTTAACAAGTTTCCTCTTGTCCTTTAAGGACGTCACTTGGAGAGCCCATCAAAGCGGCCATTCTTAGGTGCATGACATCTTTGCGCACACTGGAAGAGGGCTGTTTTTTATGAAAAAAGCACTACAAGAGATTAAAAAAAAAAAAATGCTTTTGATCTAGGGCTAGAACAAAAAGTCACTATTATACCTTTTCTTGTGAAACGGCGAGCTGCGTTTTCAGTGTCTGACTCTGCTGTTCCCAGGACTTCTGTTCCTGCTTCAAGCTGCCAATTGCATTCTCCAAGCAGCTTACTTTAGCTACCTGAAATCAGATTACACCGGTAAGCCTGACGCAGTCAGGACTTTCTTTCACTCCATTTGACTTAGAGTTAAGCTAGAGGGAGTTACAGCTACGCAAGGAAAAGGGAAGAAAGCAAAAAACCCCTCAGCTCCCAGCCCGAATCCCCACACAAGGGGATCTTTATTTATAGCGTGCATATTGGTTACACTGCTCGAGTTCAGAGTTACAATACGTTAGAGTTGCAATAAAACCGCAAGAACACTGTCCTCCTTGTCCTGCTGAATATTTATATCCAGCCCTCTGTTCCTTGCAATGTTTGGAATTTTCTACATAATCAAATTACAGTAAAGCCGCGCTCCAGAATTTAAGCTTTCTCTTAAGCTAGGAAAAAAAAGGCAGTGCCAATTAAGCCTTTATCTGGCTTGAAGGTAAGGAAAAAAGAGATCCAGGGTAGTTTTACAGGTTTGGGTGATGCAAATAATGATATGAGCATTCTAACAGCCTGTTACAGCATGTAGGTAGCCATGTGGATTTGCAGCTCTGTCTTACCTTATCAATACATCTGTTTAATTCCTCACTCAGGGCTTCTTTTTCTTTCTGCAGCTTTTCGTTTTTAGTAATTAAGCTCGAAACTTCATTTTGAAGGTCAGAGAGATCAGGACATCTGGGCAGCTGTGGAAAACAAACCCCCTCACAGTTGCATTTCTGTGCCATTTCTGAATTTTGCATGCAAGTGTTACACAAAGCTTTCTCTTCTCCTCTGGGCCACGCACCCGACTCTGGATAGAGAGGAAAGAGGAGCATACTGCCGTTCGGCACGCATGACCGTACGAGTACCCTTCGTGCGATCCAGGGCATCCTTCCTGCAGCAGCAGTGCTAAGGGTTCCTGATTGCCCCGGGATCCCTTGGATTTGCTTTAGGGCTGGGTCTTCTCTCTGCCTCTTCTGCGAATGGTGGGAAAAATACCGACTTCTGATCCTTTCCCCATTTGACACAGGCCTTTAGCTTAACGCTCTGCCTTTTCCCGTGCTGTTCTGTCTTTGCTCACTCAATCTTCTGTCCTTAATTACACTCAAGCCACAATCCACTCTTTACTGAATAGGCCTCATCTGCTTTTGCTTTCTAAGACCATTATCAATCCTAAGCATTGGGTGCATCAAATGAGTGCTTTACGCTGCAAAGAAAATTACTTTGTGGAGCCCTAATCAGGAGAGCTAACTCATTTGTAGCCTTCATTATCTGTGTTTATTAGCATATATTTACAGCCAATTGAACCATGCTTCCACAGGCGATAACCAAGCCCTCCAGGAAATTATCCTCAGAAACTGTGAGATGTTGAAGTCTCCAGATCGGTTTAGCAATAGGAATTCTCTCCAGAAGGACATGCTGGAAGAGACCGGTCCTTAAAACGGAGCTATATGGGTATCACCAGTTACACAGGAAAACGTTCCCCGCCTACCCCATCCGCACAGACTGGAAAAGCCCTGTCTGTTCCTTGATTAGAGCTTTAAATCTTTGTCTTCGTTGTCAAAGCCCATCTTTATAGAATCACGACTCTGGAAGACCTTTTGGCCAAGGCTAAGCAAAACCAACCTTATTTGAACAATTGGGTGTTGTACGCAGAGACTGTTTCAAGAGGATTTATATTCCCCTACTCTTATGACCTTACTTTAAAGAAATTAATTATTTCCAACCCGGTCAAGAGAGCAGGGCGTGTTAAGAGGCAGCCAGCATTATCTGACGGCACTCAATAGGATGCCATACCTGTTTTGTCTTCTCGAGTTCCTGCTTGAGGATGTGGTTCTCCTGCTCCAATATATGAGCTTGAACCTTCATTTTTGACAGCTCCATCTCCAAGGAAGACACCATATTTGATGACTGCAAAAAGCAAAAAGCATAGATTTCAACTTCGGAGACGCGCAGAGTAACAAAGGTTAACCAGAGGATGCTGCAGCCAGTGACACGGGTTAGAGCTGGGATGGCACCGGACGGAGCAGAACATGCTGGAAAGCGCAGGTAAATATTTAGCATCACTAAGCTCCATTTTCAAGACAAACCTGCATACTTCTACCTCCCTGCTTTAGGCTGCTGCCATGCTTTCCTGCCACCCCCACTGCTGCACGCATGCGCGTTTGCAGCTAGTACTTAGGAAAGTTCAGCTTTGAAAGAGCACCCGCAGCTCGAGAAAGGGATGCTCGTTCCATAGCACCTCTGCGTTCCCAAAAGTTCAGTCGTTTCATACCGTTAGAGATGGCGTAATCCCATACCTTTACTTTGGAGTTTTCCAGTTCCTCTTTCAGCACCAGTCTCTCCTTTTCCCATTCTTCCAGGGTACATTTTCCCGCTTCCCTTTCCTTTTGCTTGAGCACCCTTGCCAGCTGTTGATTAAGATCCTGCACATCTGCTTGATTTTTGGAGTTCCTCTGGCTAAGTTCTGTATTTTCAGAGTCCAGCTGCTGGTTCCTGGTCTTCAGGTCTGCTACCTGAATCGGGACAGCAGTGTCAGTTATGGCTGCTTTTACACCGGGGATGAGATTTTTAACACATTTCTGTTCCATTACGATGATTCAAAACCCGACAAGTGTCACTCCAATGCAGTGGTGACTCCGAGCCAGGGGGCACGGATGTTAACCGCACTCTGTGTAACAGCCATGACCCCAGCAGCACGGCTTGCTTTAGTTCCCTATAGCTATTTAACTTGCTCCGTGCCCTAAATTGTACGCCGAATCAAGTAGAACCATATTTAGGAGTAGGAATCTTCCTGATGGCCTGTTGCATGGACAGTCACCCCCCAAACTGTTAATTTTTCATAATTAGCCTCAATTATATCAGTATGGTATCAGCCATCCGGCACACCGCTCTGTTCCTCCTTCCCTTTGCCATCCTGATGTGTATTTTGGGGGTTACGCTGGCGAGCTAGTAGATTATTCTGAGCAAGTAGAATTCTACCAACCAATACTAAGAGGGACATGAATGTAAGAGCTACTTAAACCTTCTACTTTGCCTAGCATAACAAACCACCCTTCAGATAAAAGTAGCAGGCTCATTGATCCGAGCGAAGGGTCCCAGCTGGCAGCATTCCTAGACCCAGCTAGCTGGGAAATAAGTAGAGGCTGAGCCACATAACCTCTGTTTCCCATGGGCTACTGCAGAGCATTACCCACAAAGACTACAAAAGAAAGATTTTAACGTTATATTTCTATTAAATAGACTTTCCAAGCTGACTATGGAAAGCGCTCTCAAGTCTGTAAGCTAGATAGTTACAGTAGTGTTGCAGTTATCTTCTGATCACATCAAACGAGCCTCATATCAATCCCAAAGAGTTAACGAGAACAGTCATCGAAAAGTTTAATGTATATAATGGTCATTTTTGTGGCCTTTGGGACCAGCTAAGGAACAGCTTCTATACAGTGATGATTTTTACAGAGAAGGTTATGGGTTCAGTCCGTATACCTGCTTTTTCAGGTTGTCAACCATCTTCTGTACAGCCACTTTTTCCTTTCTCACAGCCTCTATCTTTTGCCTAAGGAAAAAATGAAAGCTCATTAACATTAGGGCCACTTGTTAATATACACGCCTACAAGAACGGGCTGGGTTTTGACATCTCCAGAAATGGTAGTTCTGGGTATTTATTTCTTGCTTAGCATCACTGTTTTGCATAGGCTTGGCAAGTGCTCAGTTCCTCAAAGTACCCCACGTAGGTCTTCGCTAGAAGGGAAGAATACTGCCGGGATCGCGGATGGTTATCTACTTGCAAAAGACCAAATCACTGAAATGCCCTGTCACGCCGTTCCTCCTCCTGCCTTTTCTGAGGCTACGCCAGCCCAACAAGCTCTGCCTTTGCTGAAGCAAGAAGAATTGCATCAGGTCAGCTCCCACGCAGGTCCTGTGTTTGTGTGTCACTGGGTCAGCTGAACTCCTACGGTTAAGCCCCTGCTTTGGCTCTAGGAACGGGCAGGAGAAGCTGGGGCAGGTGAAAAGGACGAGGAATAGACTGTCAACCAGCTGGATTTCCAACGGCACCACAAAATAAGCCCAATTTCAAATTTTGTAGAATATCTAACACGCGAAGGAGCTTTGAGAGAAGGGATGCAGCCATCGCGTCTGCCCCGCAGCGAGAGCCTGAAGGCATACGCAGGGTCCGTGCCCCATGAGTTCTTACCACATTTCTTCTCGGGATCCATTGAGCTCCCTCAGTTTCAGGCTGGAAGCGCTACCGTCCTCATTTAATAAAGTCACTTCATTTTTTAGAATAGCATTTTCTTCTCTGAGCTTCTCGGCTTCACATCTGTGGCAGAGACACGAGACAAGTGAAAGGTGTTTCTGTATATCATCTAGGCCCACAGGGAGGAAAATTAGGAAAAGCCTAAGCTGCCTGTAATATTTCAAAACAAAAGTACAATTGCCTATTTTACGTATGAACAGTATATGGATTTTACATTTCATTTAGCAAGAGTGCTTCCCAGATCACTAAAAAAGGGGCTTTTTGTGTCTGTTTTTGTACAGCTAGAGTTGGTTAAAAACTAAGATGCCTAGGAAGAGTTTTACACTAATATTGTACTACACCTTTCAGGCCTGAAGTTACAAATAACATAATTTTAAACAGCTTAACACCACAATACGCAGATTGCCAGGAGAGCGAGCTCTTGCCCCAGCCGTTCCCGGAGTCCGGTGTGCTGGGAGCAGCGGGGCTGGAAAGCGCCTTTCCTGCCCCGAGGCGACCGCGCAGGAATCGCTTAGCCATGGTGCAATACCCGAAAGAACAATTTCCTGCGGGAAGCTGGAGCTGAACAGTAATTCAGCCACTTGTAGCCACTTTATGGCCCCCAAAAAGAAAAAATACTTGCTGAAATACAGCAATTAAAAAGCAGTAGTTAAAAGCTATGATATTCTCTGTGTTATAATGGTATTTACCGTATCGCCCACCTGATGGATTCCTAACACTGAGTGCTCATGGTGGGGAAAAAGTTACCATAATTCTCGATTAACTTAAATATTGAGAAAAACAGAAGCACTTTTAGCATTCCAAGTCCCATTCAGCACTAGAAGGGAGCAAACCGAGTGAAGAAGTGATATTAGTAAAAGCTAAAAGCATTCTGGAAGTGTTACCATAGTATTTTGGACATGAAAATACAGGGGGGTTTTGAAGTACCGTAAACTACAGACTGCGACGGCGACTACATCCGCAGACAGAAGAGCTGGCAGGTCGCTCCTGTTTTACCCTTCGTGTTAGGTCACGGTCAGAGAGGAGTAAGTCACACGCGTTTATTTTGACCGTCGTTATCCGTGATTAATCAGCCTGCTTGCTAGTAGTTAGGGTCCAAGGCACTGTTTTCTAATCAAAGTTAGGCTACAGTGGTTAATGCAGCAACCGCCCGGCAGGCACGCCGGTGGCTACCAAGCGAGGAGCGGGACGCTAGGTTAGTTTCTAAGCGGCACGTTTGATTACTGCGGGGCCGGCACGTTTCCCACAAAGTTTTGCAAGCGTACGTTACCTCAGAAGATCAACTTTTTGCTGCAGCTCAGTGCACGTGCTCTGTAAGCCGTGCGTCGCTGTATTCCTCTCCTCTCTCTCGTCGTGGAAATGCGTGTCGTTTGGGTTAACCAGAGCAGCAGCTTGCTCCTTCAGCTTTCTGTTGGGCTCTTGCGGCTCCCTCTTTTCTGCCGACGTTTCTTTCCCCATGCTGTCGCTTTGGTTGTGCTTCTCTTGCTGACCTGTAAATGCATGTTCTTCCAGCTTCCCAAGCCGGCATCGCAGTCTTAACTTGCCACTGGGTACATCTACGTTCCTTCCTTGCGCATCTTGTTCTTGGACATCTTCCAGTTCTTCATCTTTTTGGAGGAGCTGTGTGTTTTCCTCTCCGAGCTTAATACTTTCCCGTTTGCTTTCTTCTAGCTTGCAATGAAGGCTTCTCAGCTTACGCAGGTTGTCTTCTAGCACCTGATTTTTTTCAACTAACTTCACCATTTCGGATTTCAGATCCTCATTTTCTACCTGAATTTCTTCTTGTAGTGACAGAAGTTTAGCCTGTGCCATTGATCTGTCTTCTAACTCCTTGACCCTTTTCCAAAGCTGAGCTATTACGCTTTTCAGGTCACCGTTCGTTGACCCGGGAGCATGATCGAGCTGGAGAGAGGCTTCACTCAGTTCTTCAGCCTTCTCAAGCTCAACCTGCAGCTTCAAAGCATCAGAAACAAACCCATTATTTTGGGGAGCTACTCTGTGATTTAGCAGATGAACCTTCTGCTGTTTAACATCATCGTGTAGCATTTTTGGTCTGGGAACTCTCTCAAGATCTCTCTTATTTTGCAGCAGAGGCACCCAAGGAAGCAGCTCTTGATTTTTGTCACAATCCTGATTGCCAGCAGCTTCCAGTGCTGCTTTACTTCCTTGACCCATCTGCACGGCGAGCGCACGGCCGCCTGCTCGACCTTTACCCCATGCTTTCTCCAAATCTGAATCCATCTCAGTCATTTCCTCCAGGTCTGTAGTATCAGCCTCCAAAAGCGGAAGGACATTGCAATCCGTGCCCTTCTCCGCATCCTTACAATCGCTGGGCGACCCTTCAAAAATGGGATCGATTTCATCGGGCAGCGGAGATCGCTCGGAGCCAGAGTCAGAGCCGCCGGGCCTGGGAGGTGGCCCGGGGCCCCGCTCGGCAGCTTGCAGCCTGTGCCGCAGCCTGACGATCTCGGCAGCCATTCTGACGTTTTCCTTCACGGCTTGCTCGTGCACTTTCTGCAGATTTAAGAGGACATCCATATCATCTCCCAGAGGCGCCATACCGGAGAAAGAAGCAATTTTGCTCTTTGCTTTCGCATACTCATTTTCCAGGAGCCTATAATGATTTTGTAGCGCAGAAAAACTATGGGTCTCCCACTGCAATTTCTGTATTTTCCCTTGAAGATTTGAGATTTCCAAACTCATCTCGTCCTTATCTGTTTCTGCTCTTACACTAATATCTTTGTTTAAACTCTCCAAAGCAAGAATTTTGGAATTGAGGAGCTCTTTCTCTTGCTTATATTCACTGTCAAGCCTCTCCAGCTTTTGCCTAACCAGCTTCCCATTTTCCTCCACCATGGATATATGCTCTTCTTTGTTCTTTAGCTCTTTTGCGTGGGCATTTTGGAGTTGCGTTATTTTATCGTTCAGCTTTTTCTCTTGCTTCTCAGCAGCGTTCCTCAGGTCTCGCAGCTCCTTCTGAAGCTGCTCCCTCTCGCACACAAGCTTGTTCACTTCTTCCTTGAAGGTCTTCTCCAGGAGATCTTTCTCCTGGGTCAGGGCAGAAGAAACAGCCTTTTCATTTGCCAGACTTGCCTTCAGTTGCTCATGAGCTTCGGCAACCTCCTGAGCGATCTCATCCTTTTCAAACTCCCACTGAGATTTCTCCTCTCTGTGCTGGTCGGCAAGCTCATGCAGCTCTCGCTGGTAACGTCCTTCCAGACTGTGGATCATTTCTTCGTATTTATTCACAAGGGTTTGTGTTTCGACAGAAAACTGCGTTTCTGCATGAGATGCTCTTCTGTTATAGTCACTTTCCATTTTTTTCCTAAACATGGTTAACATAAGATATTACTAAACTCTGGGCTAACTCAGAAAAAGATTCAAATGGCTTTTTAGGCTGAATAAAACAAGCTGAAAAATTACTTTTTCACTGAGTTTTAGATGAAGTACTATTTGACGGGTGTTTCTGAGAGCCAAAGTTAACTTTGAGGCAATTTGTTGAAACTTCAAAGATAAAAATCTAATTGCCTTGGAAAAGTGTAGCTCATGAAATGTCCTCGGAAAAGGTTTCGCGTACAATATATGCCCTTGTATACTTGTGATCGGATTTGTGGGGGCCGATGTTCTTACCCCCATCTCTCCCTGCCACCCCAGGATGGTTTCTCTTTTCCTTTGACACTCGATCTTGGCTAAACGCGTTTACAGCCATCCCTTTCCTTCTCCAGAAAAGAACTCTGAAAACCCAAATGCTTTAAAAGTACAAAGCAGGGATTTGTAGAGCACGGGGATCCTGAACAGAGCTCAAATTAATCACGCCTAGTTATGCTCTAAGCCTATTGTTGCCTCTGGGTGACCTAAAAATCAATATAAATATCTGCTTGAGAAAGGTCAGAAGAAAAAGCCCCGGGATAGCAGCCCCGTGGTCTAGAATAAAACAAGGAACAGCACTGTACAATTAGTGCACTTGAATTAAGCATCGGGAGTCGTTTCTGCGCTAGGTTCACCTCGGTCACCACGCCAAGGCGTCAGGGGCAGCGGAGACCACCACCGTCCCCGCCAGCGCGGCCACTCACCTCTCCTCCTCCAGGTCCTGCTCGTGCTTCCTCAGCAGCTCTTGCTGGAGCTCGTCCTTCTCCAGGGCGTGCACCTCCGCCATCCTTTTTAGCTGCTCACGAAAGCCACGTTCCAGCTCTCCCTTCTCTTCCTGCAGCGTCTGCACCAAAACCCTCATCTTCTCTTCCACCCAGACACCATTTTGAATCAGTTCTTCCCGTTCTTGACGAAACTTCTCGTTTACCTGCTCCAGTCTGGCCCTAACGTCTTCTTCGTGCTCCTGCCTCAATAGTTCTTGCAAATTGGCTTTTTCCTCATCGAAACTCATTTTTAGTTTGTTTTTCTCGTCGTTATGCTTACAGTCAAGCTGTTCTTGCTGTTCTCTGAGCAGCGCTGCCTCTCCTTGCAGCTCCGCAATTTGATTTTTAAGGCCAGTTATTTGCTTTTCCATGACATGCATCTCTTCAGTGTACTTCTTCCTCATATCCTCTTGCTCCTTTTCACAGTGGATTTTTGTCTCATCTAGCTGCTTTTCGTAATGGCTCACCTACAAAAAGGAAAACAGACTGGATTGGCTCATTTTC
This sequence comes from Platalea leucorodia, assembly GCF_965183815.1. Classification (NCBI taxonomy): domain Eukaryota; kingdom Metazoa; phylum Chordata; class Aves; order Pelecaniformes; family Threskiornithidae; genus Platalea; species Platalea leucorodia. The sequence continues at coordinate 3,518,660 of NC_138829.1, forward strand.
TGCAGAATGTTCAAGAGATGTTTCCTCAACGTTTCTGTATTATATATTTCCAGGTATTCTACAGAATATTCTGATTTACACCTTAGCATATTATATTGATTTCCCCTGCAAAGAATCCTAAAGCGCTCAGCTTAATTTCTTACCGGGATAAAGGCGATTATTACGTAGAAACCAGTGAGATTCATGCTTTTCCATTAAGCAGACTTGTGAAAAAAGAGAAGCCACTAACAACTTTTAAGTCCTAAGTCAGTTTTGCAAATTGCAAGCAGACTTTCTTTTTATTTCACTGATTACTTTTTCAAAACCTTCCCCAAATTAAAAGGCAGACGAGGCTTGCTTTTTTAACCCTTAAGTAACGATTTGGAGGTAATATTTTATGAGCCCCCTTTTCCCACTCCCATCCCGGCTTCGTCACAACACAGTTTCAGCGCACCCGCGTTACGCCGTGCGTGAGATGAACAGATCATGGCTCTACGTCCCTGCACCTCCGCTGCCGAGCGGGGCAGGGCTCGCTGGCTTAGAAACACCGCGACGCCGGCAGGGATGCTGGCACGGGCTGGCGGGGGGCTTGTGCTGTGCCCAAGGCTGTGCCAGCTCGCCCTGGCACTGTGGATGGGCACTGGAGTGGAGCTGCCCCAGCCTCATAAGCACATCTCCACCCAAGCTTTCTCCACGTAGAGCCAATGGAGATATTTCTGCCCGTCTGGCAAGATTAATCTGCAGACGGACACCCAGAAAAGCCAACTGCCCATTTTCAGTAGCACGGGTATCATAACAGGAGAGTTCCCATACTCCCACAGCACAGGTCGCAGTTCAGCACCACCAGACTGCACAACCACAGCATTTAGCAATGCCAGCAGCCCTTCGAACCCACAGTTATCCCATGCCAGCAGGAACGAGGTGGCTGATTCAGGTGCAGCAGGCTTTCAAGGCAGGCAATGCAGTACTGCCTCGGAAAGGCTGGTGGCTCTCTCGTTAGCTGGTGGGCGGCGGGGGGATCTCCTGCAGCCTTCTCCAGCGCCTCTCCATCACACCGCAACGTGCGGAAGGTGCAGGGAAGGGAGAGGCTTAGATTCGCAGAAAGGTTATAATTTGAGCAGGAACAAAAAGTCCTTCTCCAAGACCATCCCACTTGTATGAAGAGGCTGGAGAAGTTGGGAAGGTTTGGTTTAAGTTAAAATAGCTTACTGTGTCTTCAAGCTCCTGTTTGAGGTGATGTAGATCCCTGTGGTGTTGCTCCTTCATTTGTTCAATAGCCATTTCTGCCTCTATGCTCATATTTAATGGATTGCAGTCTTCCGAACCAAGCCCTTTAAAAATAATAATATACATAATCTTGAAGCCCAAAGAGATACATTCTCAACAGAATTATTTCATCAATTTAAATTTGTTTAGGCAGCTACTTGCAGCTCTCAAATTCCCATCACACACGCAGACAAGAAACTACAAACATTAATTTCTGTGTTGAATATGGTACAGCAGCCGTATTTCACTATCCCGCAAAACAGAGGTGGTGTTTCAGTCTCGGTGTGAAGGTTTGGGGCAGTTTTCACGTAATGGCCTCTACGATGTTATCATAAACACCCACAGCACAGAAGTTGGCCATCTAGGAGATGTGCTTTACCTTGGTCAGGCTCGATACCGCTATTGCCATGACTTTTCATATCAATGTCAAACTCTTCCGACAGTGAATTTTTCAGCGGAGGCCTGAGCACTTTGCCTTGGGCACGGTACTCCTCCAGCTCCGAGTGCAGCTCATCTATCTGGTCTTGCAGCTCCTGGGAGCAGGGAAAAAGAGGCCTGAGGGAAAGCAACCAAAGCAGCCGAGCATCTGTGCATCAACACACTTCCACGATGAGACATTTAGGAGGGAATTACGGTAGGCAAAGACTTGTCAATAATTCTGCCATCACGCCACAGTTACTCATCCTCCTACCAGCAAAGCAACGCCCTTCTCCAGGTTCCAAACTGTGCAAGTAAACAGATGTGTTTCTTACTAAAGGAGCAGAAGCTTCTTCAGACTGAGAGCCTGTATATATTCTGCCTCTAAAGTATAGAATCATAGAGTCATTAAGATTGGAAAAGACCCTTAAGATCGAGTCCAACCATTAACGTATATCGTGCTCCAGGACCTTCCGCTTTATTCCTTCTTCCTACGACCTTTTTTTAAACAGCAGCTTAGGAGCGTTTTCAAACGGTCGAGAAATACCTCCTCAAACACCATCTACTTGAAATATCAAATCAGAAGCAAAAAATCAAATTAGGAAAGAGGTACCCTCAATTCCTGCATTGACCATCTGGTGCTTCTGCCCACTTGCCAGCGGGACACCCCGAGCGCCTGTGCCAAACGCCACGTGCTCAGCGCAGCGAACAGTGCTTATTGAGGAAAATGAAGCCCTGAACCCCTAAACACACAATTCTGCAGATTTCAATGGTTCAGAAAGCGAACCCTGAATACCGATTCATATCTGACTGTACTCAGAAAAAAAAAATCAATTGCATATTCAAGCAAGTTCTTATCAAGAACTACCAATTCAGCAAATATTTCTAGAAAATCTTTGCTTTTAAACTGCACCTTCCTAACAGAGCTGCCGTGCTGGTTCAGATTAGGCAGCCTTTTGCCAAGGTGGAACCTCACTGAACGAAAAGGATCACGCAGAACGGGTGAGCCGAGTGCTCATAACCATAGTAGTCATCAGAAAGTAGATCGCAGAATCACAGAATCGTTAAGGTTGGAAAAGACCCTTAAGATCATCGAGTCCAGCCGTTAACCCAGCACTGCCAAATTTTAGATACCTAAATAGCTACTTGCGGGCCCACCTTAAAGAAGTATTTCAGCCATACAAGATTTGGGGAGGAGACGACAAGTTTTACACTTTCAGTTTTATTTTAAGAAAATACTACTGTTTTGGAAACCACCAAACTTGGATATATATTTCTGCCGTTAGTTTCTGCAACTCTGAATTCGTATTAGGGCAGAATTTATTTCATAAATCAAAAAATAGCTCGTGCATAGTTGGCGGTAAGGGCGTTCTTGGTGGCCGTGGACAGACGGGTGCCGGGTCCCCAGCCCCGGGCTCCACTTACCCTGCACTGCCGCTCGTACTCGCTTCTCATCTGCGCCAGCCTCTCCTCCTGCAGGAAAAACTCCGCGCTGCTGGGATCCAGGTCACCAAACTGAAACGGCACGAACGGGATCCAGTCACTCTTCCATCAAACAGCCCTGCATCGCAGCCCGGATGCCATTCGCGAGCTGTCCTGCAGCCTGCGCCCTCTCCCCTCCGTTTTTTTATAATTTTAAATACAGAAGCTTTGCTTCCCTGCTGGTAGGGGACAACGAGCAACCTCCCTAACAAATCCTAGCTGCTCTCTCACCACAGCTCGCATGCTAACTTTGATGGCAGACCACAACTTTCTAGCTTAGCATACGTACATCTCAGTTTGATAAATAATCCCAACTTTAAAGAAGTCTGGAAAACAGATGCTGGGCGAGAATCCCAGTACCGGAGCCTTTGTCTATAGATGCACAGGCACAGAAATGCCTTTGGAGAAGCTGATATTCTGATGAGTTTATTGTAACGCAACCCTGTTCATCTCGATTTTCACCTGAGTTTAGCAGAGACGCCACGTAACACCTAGCACCTCGTGTATCATCTGTCCTAGAAAGGGCCTGCACGTTGGGTCTATCCAAAACTATGTCCCGGGGGAAAAAATCCCTGCAGATCTGCGGGATCATTGGTTGGTCAACACCAGGGGATCTGCCAACCGAGCTGGCCCTGCCCAGTCAAAACTTCTATGCACTGTAGAGGGGGATAAAGCCCCTGTAGTGCACACAAAAAATATACTGGGGCAGACAGTCTGGGTCCCTCCTGCCTCAGGCAGAGGTAAACCCATTCGTGGGGTTGCTTTTGCTCAAGGACCTGGGGGCACTTGGTGGGGGATGCGGGAGGATGGGGAAGTCCAACGTGTACCTCCAGGGGATTTGTTTTTGAGTGAAAATAGCCAGTGAACTGAATTGTATAACGTTAGTTGCTATATAATACTGGATGTCATCACTTCTATGATTACTGTGTGCCCTATCAACAGTGTACACTGAGAGTCACCCAAATTAATGAAGAATGAACTTTGAGGAAACCGAGCAAAGTGCAGCGGTGATGGAACCAGAGCTGGCTTCAGCATGCTACAACCCACCACCACACACCACCTCTCCTGCCCTGAAAGACTGTCATGATGGATGGAGCCCAAAGTCATGGACTAAATGAACTCAACGAACGTTTTAGAGGGATAGCCCAGAGACTAAGGAAATGATATCTATGTGTATACACACACACACACAATATATATATATATACACACATTATATATACATATTTGATAGATAGATAGATAGATATCAAAAGACTGGAAAAGTGGTGGTGATTAATTGGAATGTATTGGAAGGTGTAAGACCTGGGCATGACGTATATGGTATGGAATAAGGGGTGGATACTGTCCTGGTTTCAGCTGGGATAGAGTTAATTTTCTTCCTAGTAGCTGGCATAGTGCTGTGTTTTGGGTTTAGGATGAGAATAATGCTGATAACACACTGATGGTTTAGTTGTGGCTAAGTAGTGGTCACACCAGTCAAGGACTTTTCAGCTTCCCATGCTCGGCCCGGTGCACAAGGAGCTGGGAGGGGGCACAGCCAGGGGGGCTGGCCCAGACTGGCCCAAGGCCTAGTCCATACCATATGGCATCGTGCCCAGTATAGAAACTGGGGGGAGTTGGTCAGGGGACAGTGATCGCTGCTCAGGGATGGGCTGGGCATTGGTTGATGGGTGGTGAGCAACTGTACAGTGTATCACTTGCTTTATATATTATTATTGTATTACATTATTACTACTACTACTGCTGCTATTACTATTATTCTATTTTATTTTACTTCAATTATTAAACCGTTCTTATCTCAACCCATGAGTTTTCTCCCTTTTACCCTTCCGATTCTCTCCCCGATCCCACCGGGGGCAGGGCAGCGAGCGAGCGGCTGGGTGGGGCTGAGCTGCCGGCTGGGGTGAAACCACGACAGTAAGGACCCCAAGAGCCTCCAGCTACGAGTTCAATTGCCAGCTCGAGCGTAGTAACGGAAAAGTGACTTAATTCTGAATGCGTACTGGGAAGAGGAGGATTTACCTTCTCAGCCAGGACATTTTCCAAGTTCCTCTGCAGTTTGCTTGCCAAACTTTCATACTCGGCCAGTTTTTCTCCCGTTTCCAATAGCTCGCTTTCCAGGCGGCTGTTCTCCTGGACCAAACAAACCAAACAGCCTCAGCATTTGGAGAAGGAAAACATTAGCACGTGGTAACTCATTAGAAAATGAGTAATCTCCCAGTCAGGTCAGAGCACGACACTGCTACAAGCTTCAGCCAAAGACAGGAATTGTGAATTTGTCATCCACGCGTGTACAACCCTCTCGCCACGGCAAAACAGCAGGCGTGAACGCCGGGCCCGCAGCTGGCTCACCGTCCCCACGCTCCCTGCTCCTCTCACCTCGCAGGTGGCTGCTTCAGGAGTATTTTACAGTTTTCCTGATGCTCACAGGATGCCCATTTTTAATGAAAATGTAAATTATATGGTTATGCAGCTGTCAGATTCAGACAAAAGTTGAGACTTCAGTGTTTTCTAAGAAAATGGTGGAAAAGGGTGTGAATCTGTGGGGTCATGGGTGAACGATACCATTGCATTAGACAGCAGACAGTTTATCCAAAGGAATAACTGCAAACTTGCTTTTGAGATTTTTTTTTTTTTAAAGCAATATTAAGCTTCATCAAGATGTATTATCTCCTGGCTGGACAGCCAAACAGCCAGCAAGGCAGACAGCCCATCTGATAGCCGTAGGCATGCAGACTCTGCACTTGATGGCAGCAGAGATTTGAACCAGAGCCTTACGAATCCAAGGAGTAACCTATCAAGGTGACCCAAAAAACAGTTTTCATGGATACATCTCTCTCTCGCTGCTGAAATGACTTTCAGCTAGCTCAACGCGGACTGTAACGCATCCTCTCAACAAGGAGTACGTTGCAAGCCTTGCTCCCCACTTCGGGGCATCCTTGCCTTTGGGGGGAAAATGCCGACTACGTTTAGTCCCCGTTACCTTCAGGGAAAGGGCCAGGCGGTCCCGGATGTAGTTCTCATCGGTTTTCAGCTTTTCTATCTCCTGCTCCAGCTCCAGCCGCTGTTTATTAGCCTGCTGCAGGATTTGCTCCCGCTCTCTCCGGAGCTCGTTCTTTAGAGCTGCAATTCGTTCCTTGTACTCCTCATCCAGCTTCCTACGAAGGCATCAGAGGTAAGAAGAGCTCACAGAAAGAAGCAGGCAGCAAATACCGCTGCGAGTGAAGCTTGGTGGCAACCAGCCAGCCCAAAGTCACAACCCCCGTTACCAAGTCCCTGCAATGCCGCGGCAGTGATCCCAAAGAGGAGGGGAGGGCTGAACCGTGACGCCGTACCTGAGGTTGTACTCGTTCCGGCGCTCGATCGCGGCGTGGTGGTCGTCCACTTCGGAGGCCATCAGGGATTTCAGCTTTTCCGCTTTTTCCAAGTCCGACCGCAGCTTCTCTTTCTCTCTGGCCACTTGGTCAACCCTCTCCCTAGGGTAAGCACAGCCGGCCTGGATTAGGTCACCCCTCCCGGCTCCCCTAGGGAAGGTACTTGCAAGCCTTGTCAGAGAAGAACAGCTCTGAAAGCTCTCCAAGGGCCTTTTATCATCAACGGCATTTAGTCACTAGATACGAACTTGCATACATAGCTCTGGACCTGTCTTGATATCCCCATAGGTCCCGAGACCTCCACAGGTGAACTCCTCAGCTGTGCTCTAGCCCCCCGAATTGCAGCGCTATGCCATTTCGCCAGGCCGCTTTCTGCCCCGTTTACCTCTTCTCATCGTTTTACCACCTTTGCCACTTCATCCTTACACTAGGTCCAACCTGGTAAGATCTGGTACGTTGAGCAGCTTTCTCGATGGGAACTTAATAATAAACCGCTCCACTGAGTGGATGTAAAAAGGTATTTAGACATGTAGACGCAAACCATGGGAAGCCTCACCTTGTAGCCATACAAGTGAAACAGGCAGCTTGCAAGTACAAGCGATGAGCTGATAGGTAACAGGACGTGCGCCGCCTTAATGACCATCAAAAGTCAACTATGGTATTGCATGGAGGTGGATGTATAAGCCGGTGAATATCTAAACTATTCAAAAATTTACAGCACAAACAAAACACCGCTAACAGCTGGAGCTCGCGCACATGGCAGATGGATGCAATAGGAATGCACCAGTGCAAAACTGAGGGTGCGATGCTTAGAGCAAGGGTCTCCAAAGTGGGGTGGCCAAGATGATCCATTCGTCTGTGCGAAGACATACTTGAGCTTCAGTAGTACAGGTATATAATTTAGAAGTGAATAAATATACATACAGGGAAATACATACAGGGAAATGCTTCCCATCTCCTATACTCTCTCACTGGAGAATCCTGCACGGCAAGCCCAGTGCAAAGTCAAACTGTGTCGACTTTCAAATGAAAAAAGTAGGGGTGCACGGTGCTTTTGTACCTCACCCGCACCTCCATCGCATGGCAAAACCTACGTACCACTACTGCAAGAAATCAGCTAGGATTAAAGGTACTGCTCAAACTGCTCCAGCCTTTATCTTAAGTTTTGCATTTCTTGGCCATCAATGACCACTGCAGATTGCAATGACCATTTCCAGACGGCAGAGTGGGGCTGGAGACAGCCTGCTGCTTCGATTTTTTTTTTTTTAAAAAGTATATTTTTCTGCAATACTTGGGTTTGAGTGTCTTAACCACACAAAATGAGAGTCGAAAGTTTCTGACCAAGCTGCCACAGAACCCAGCCCTCCAGCAAACGGCAGCACCGCGCCGACGCCCCTCGGAGAGACGCTACGAGCCACCATCCATCAGCTGCTGCTCAAGCTCCTGCCTGGCCAGAGGGAGAGGGCAGCGAGGCGGCGGCAGGGCCGGCGACCCTGGTGACTTACAGCAAGTGTCTGATCTCCGTTTTGAAGCTTGCCAGGGCTGCCTGGTGGACGCCGTTCTTGGTTATTAAAAGCTCGTTTTCTAGCGCCAGCGTCAGCTCTGTCAAGTTCACCTTCCCATCCAAGCCGAAATCCAAAGCCTGCGAAACACCACAACGTTAGAGCAGGACGAGCTTTCCTGCCCTGCAGGAGCCCGGAGACATTTGTACGTGAAGCGACAGAATAAAATGAGGAGGCTCAGAAGAGATCTTTACTTGCTGATTAACCCGTCACGAATGGCTTTGGGGCAATAAACCACACATCTCTGCCACCTTCCCGCGTTAAAGAGCTGCTGCCAGCTGCGGAGACGGAAAGTGTCCCGGTTGTGCTGCCAGACCAAGAGGAAATTAAGCCCAGGCCTGATTAAAAATACTAATTCTCTAGAGGACCTAGCTACGCTGGCCTTTTTACATATTCAAATGCTGCAAAAAAGTGGTTGAAGATGTTCACGTTAAACCAAACTCTTGCAATAGAGGCAACACAGAAGCAGCCTTGTAGGAGGTATTTGATAGCAAGGATCCCACCTCTTGGAAGGTTTCTAAGTTATAATTTCCTTCTAAGTTGTAATTTCCTTCAACCTAACGCTGCGGGAGCACAAAGCGGCACGCCGGAGGGCTAGCGGTGGGGCTGAACCACTGCAAACACCGCAGAAACCACCCCGGCGACACCGGTAACGAGGCGAGCTAGCGGTGGAAAGCCACAGGCAGCAGAGAAGGTGTACCACGCGAGTCTGGGGAAGGCGGTACCACGTTGTCGAACTGGCCGGCACGAGCCCAGGCTACACGTGGGTTTTAAAGCCTGAGCGATGGCAGAGTTTATTACAGCCTGGATGTTCGATATCCACACGGATATTAAATGCCAAGAGAAATCTGCCATCATCGCTGCTGGGAACCCAGCGATGGTCTCAGAACGGACACGTGAAATTATCTTCTCCCACCCACAGCTTCTAGTGAGACGGACAGCGATGGGGTTTACTTCAGGTATCTGATTCGCAACCCCCATTACCCTTTTACTCTGTGTAATGAAACACTAATTACTGGGCAGGGTTTCAAGTGCTGGCCTCCACCTCAGCGCAAGCAATAATTCAGGTCATCCCAGTGCTAAAAGGTTTGCGGGTGCAGCTATTCAGTGAGGTAAAGGAATTAAATTGCTTTCTACAAATATAGGTGACCTCTTTGAGCTAAGCTGGAAGTCATGTTACAGTTTTATCATTAACTTCTAGCTCTCTGGGATACACCATCATTTCAATAAAGGAAATTATGGGAGGCTTCCCAGAACAGTTAGGCTCTTGTTGCTAGCACTGGGAGTTTTAAAGGGGGGAAAAAATAATCCAGGTACAGTCTAGCATCCCACACTGGGGGGAAAAAAAGCACATAAAGGGGGTGAGATGGAGCTGCCGGTTACCTTCAGGATCTCCTGGCTGTTCTCTATGCCCTCCTGGTGCCAGCAGTCGAGGATGCCCTCCGCGCAGCCGTAGCCCATCCCATCGTCCAGGCTGGAGAAGAGGCAGAAGCCGACGGTGCTGGGCATGGCCGAGGGGGTGGTCGTGCGCCTGCCGCTCTCGTCGAAGGACTGCCGGGAGAGGGGAGAGGGTGCGACGGGGCACGGCGGAGCCAGGCATCTGGCCACCCCGCGACGAGAAAGGCTTAAATGTGTAATTTTGCTAACAGTACTCCGGAGATTAAGGATTAAGGTCTGCTTTTCCTCACTGCCAAGCAAATACCGGCCAGGAGCGCCGCTGCTGACCTCACGGCACCGCAGCGCAACCAGGCGCTTCAGATTTAAAATAAATCCAAGGAGGAACGGTTTCAGAGCCACCCTCAATGCTCCAAAGTGTTTTCCACTGTCCATTTTCGGTTTCAAGGGTCACCTCCCCTTGGAAGGCTGCAGGGAGCACGTGCACAGGCGCTTTTGCTATAGCCCTCCGCTTGCAGGCAAAGCTAGGCAGTAGATTTCAAACTCTCTCTCCAACAAACAAAAAACCCCAATTAGAGACACGGGCTCTGCATGCCCACAGCCTCCAGCCTAGCCCAGGGCACCGCTTCTAGGTGCTGAGGGGAGCCCTCATCGCTCTCTGCAACGGCCTGAAAGGAGGCTGGAGCCGGGGGGGTCGGTCTCTGCTCCCCAGGAACAAGCGATGGGACGAGAGGGAACGGCCTCAAGCTGCGCCAGGGCAGGGTTGGGTTGGGTATTGGGAAAAACTTCTTCCCCCAAAGGGCTGTCAGGGCCTGGCCCAGGCTGCCCAGGGCAGGGGCTGAGTCCCCATCCCTGGGGGGATTTAAACAACAGGTAGATGTGGTGCTCGAGGACATGGTATAGATGGACTTGGCAATGACAGGTTAACGGCTGGACTCGATGATCTTAAGGGTCTTTTCCAGCCTTGACGATTCTTTGATTCTGTGATTCCCCCTACATCCAGTTTATACCATTTACTTACTGCACTTCACAGCTTGCAAGAGCCATCTCCAAGCCACGCTATTTTAATCTCCCCTTGACCATCAGGGTGGTTTTTTGCATTATCCCCACCCCAACACGCCCAGAGGAGACCTGCAGCAGCTTCACCCCATTGCTCTCGCTCGGAGGCAGCCTGGCCCACAGTGCTGCCGCGCTCCCCGGGGCATCCCCGGCTCCGCTCCCCGGCCGGGCAGAGCAGGGAGCAGCGGCTCACTGCCATCCAAGGCTGCCCACCACAGGGACAAGTGTGGGGCAAGAGGAAGACACAGGCTAGGGGGAATTTGCCCAGGACTTCTCCTCCTGCTTTTACCCCGGGATCCAGCCCAGGGTCTCACCTGCATGGAGAGGTGCCGTTTCAGCTGTCTGTATGGAGTAGACGCCGAGGGTGTCAGCGACTTTCCGTTTTTAAACAAGCCGTAGAAGAAGTCCTCTACGCTCATGGTGCCATCTTGCTCCAGGTTATGGAGCACCTCTTCAAGCACCTGCAAGCAGCAGGGGATAGAAATCACATCTGCTATTGCCAAAAACACCGCGGTAACAATTTGGCACAGCAGAAAACATCCTATTCCTTAAGGCTCTGCAAAAAAAGAGCAAAGCAAGAGAGTTACCTGGTACACGGCATCAGCCTAACGCTGGTACAGCAACCTGCATTCAGAAAATTGCAGAGCCACATGCGCTACCAAAATCCTGCCTGTAAAAGCATGTAAGCTCCTGGGCATCGCGGAGCCTCCATCTTGCGAGGCAGCATGAAAACCCCTCGCTTCATTCCGCTCTCGAGACAGGGTGACCTCAGGAATTCGGTGAAGATAGTGAGACAGATGCTAAAACCCCAGCAGCTCGTGAAGTGACCAGGCAAAAAACCATAGCAAGACACTGCAAGGTTATAATAAACCTGTTTCACGCTTCAGCGCAGCCTGCTTTCTGAAAAGCAAGACCAACCTTATTAGGACTAGAGATGTTAAGATTAGTCCCTTGCTATTTCTTTGTTTACAGTTTATTTTTTCCATTTTCTGCCTTAATATCCTGAAAACGTTCTGTTGCAAAGGAATACCTGCTCAGAAACATGTTTTACGAAGGAAATGATTACAAGCAGTGTTATTTTAAGATGCAAAACAGTCTGATTTTTTTTATAAGACTAAATCCTAAATCAACAAGAGATTTTTTTTTTTTTTTGCTAAAGAAATAGTTTTCTTGTGGACTCTTCCTGGAGAACAGAAGCTGCCTGCAGGCCTTCTCCAAGTCAAAAGCAACCATCTATGAATATTTTAACCCATATTTACCGTCTAGCTAGAAGATTTCTGGGATTACGGAGACATGCTTGGAATCTAGGATATGTTGTTATATTCCAGCTTGCTCCGCGATTGCATGAGAAGACACGCACGCTACGGTGTCAGTGAGGCTGGCAGCTGCCTTCTGCTAGAGCAGCCTCCCACACCTGATGGTTCGACACCAACGAACTCGCTAGAAAGCCACGAGCTGGAGCTGAAAATTGCTTTCCAAGTCGCAACCTATTACCCAGCACTCGTGCTTTAGGCTTGCGGTCAGCCGCAGGACAGGCTTTGCAGAGGCCACGCTAAAACCCAGCCGCACGCGCTGGTGCGAGTGGGTCCATACATGGCCACTCACCTCCCCGGCCGCCACTCGGAGCCCGTGCTGCTCACAAATGGAGATGAGCTTTTTACGGTTCAGGTGGCCGTCCCGGGTGATGCCGAGGTGCTCGCAGACCTCCTGCAGTTTCTCCTCTATCCAGTCCGGGGTGGGCAGTGATGCTCCGGGGGAGGCGTTCAGGTCATCTGGGTTCCAGAAGCGCAGCTGCCCTGGAAACGGGGGAAACCGCTCTGGTTTCTGCCCATCCACCGCACACCAGCGACCACCAGAAGATCGGGGGGTTTTGCACATCAGAGGGGACCCCACAGCGGGCAGACCTTCCCTCCTTGCTCAGACCCCAAGGGACCCTTTGCCATACCTCACCCTGCGCAGAGCACACCTGTAATTTTGGGGTACGGCTACCGGCACCAGCATGGCTACCGGACTCTACCAGAAGGAGCAGATCCTGCTCAGCGTTCAACTCGCGTGTGCCACCACAGGCAAGGGGACCCCGCACCCAGGCGCAGGGTGGGCTGCAGCCACGACCACGGCCAGGAGGATCTCCAGGGAGATGAGTCCAATGGCCAACGTGGACCGGTGGCCAGGGGAAGCGCAGCCCTGCTGCCTTGGCTGCTGGCATGGATGGAGAAGGGATCCCTCCTCTTCTGGACAGTTATGAGATCAAGGGAGAGGACTGAGCAAGTTGCATACCCATATATACCTTGACCAGGTCGAGGACTTCAGTGGTTGCCTGTCTCCATCAATGTCACCCCCCAGGTGGAGCTGCCTGAACTCCCATCCCCTTTGAATGTAAACTGTAGTGTACGTTTTGATCTAAAGTACTTCCAAACACCCCTTCAGGGGAAGAAAAAAAACCCAGTAGCCTTCAGCTGAACACATTTCCTCTACCTCCAGCAAACGCCTGGAGCGCAGTCTCACCCAGCCAGAAGCGCTCACAGAGCCGCTAGACACAAAACAGCCAGAGCTGGCCCAGCTGTGAGGCCACCTCCTTGCATCCTCTACCTCATCCCGGGGCTGGAAAAGCAGCTTTTGGAGCAAAAATTTGGTCTCATTGGACAGGGTAGGGCATAGAGAGCAGCTGAGGTGTTGAAGCAATTAAGAGTTGCATGGTTGAGTTTTGAACACATCTTTGCGGGTTGCGCTGAGGGTTCGTGCCAAAGCCTGGTGACAGGAGAAGCACGCAGAGGAGCTCGCTGTGACTCTGTTAGCAAACATTGTGGGGTCCCCTCCAGCACCCCTGCCTGAAGCAGCGGTAGGAAATCTGTGGCCACATCCCAGAGCCAAGCAGGACAGGTCCCACTGCTGCCCCTGCTCAGCCCCAAAGCTGCCGTGATGCAGGATGGGGACCTTCTCCACGTCCTGGGGTCCCCCGCTCTCCCTTCCAGGCCAATTAGGAAATATTTAATGACTGGTCCGTGCTGACATCTAGTGCCTACTGTGCTCCACTACAGCCAGCAGCCCCCAGGGCAGGCGTGGGGACCAGGACCTGCTCCTGCTCTGGGGGTGACGGGGCCAGGGAGAGCGGGAGCACCTGCAGCAGAGCAGCCTCCGCACTGGACAGGAGGACGAAAAGAGGGCAGAGCGGGTAAGGCCCAAACTGTGCCCTCCAAGGAGCCCCGCTTTAGCTTTCATTCCCATCTCGGGGCTTGCTTGCCCCATGCACGCCTTCCCGAGCTCCGCACTGCGCCAGGCTGGGACTGCTCAGCGCACCCAGCTGGCCCGAGACCGTCTTAAAGTGCTCCTCTGATTCACCTTCAAAGCTGAAAAGAGAAGAAGTGCTGCTGTTTGCTCTTACCCTCGGCCTCATACTCCTCGCTGTCTCGCGCCTTCCAGTGCTGGGGAGAAAACAAAAGGTTCCCGAGTTATTACTATTGCAAGACATCACCCGTATGAAAGAGACTCCGCGATCAGCATCAAACGAGCTACAGGGCTCCAGCAACGCCGCCAGGCTTTCATCTCCCCGCTCCCCACGGGCTGAGCTGGCAATCCACGGCTCTTTGATGCTGCCTGTTTCTGGCACGCAAGGTGCTTTGGTGGGGAGAAACCACAGCTGCAGCAAAAGACGCCTAAAGCACCGCAAGCGACCCACGAGAGGGGACAGATCGGAGCCCGGCAGGTTGATGGGGAGGGAGGGAGAGATTTGCCTTCCAAGCAAACCATGCTGCTTGTCTTAGAGGTATCGACAGTCAAGATGATGAACACAGGGACGATCATGAGCTGCATATAGGCGCTGTCTGAGTTTGAGTTATCCTTTCCTTCCAGCACCCTATTTTCCCATTGCGGAGCGGCTACCTGCGGCCCACAGGTCTCGTACGCAGCTAGCCTGCGAGCCGGGACGCGAGCCCAGCACACTTTGAGCCTCGAGCATCCCCATCATGGGTAGCCCTTGACAGAAACCTGCGTGGCCCAGCACCATCCCACGGCCCCGCTCCCCTCTGCGGGCGATCCCCGTCACCCGCGCCAGCCGCAGAGCCCGGGCGTCCCGGGCACCGGCGAACACGCATCCACGACAGGTAATTAAGCTGCAGTGAACCCACGAGTGCAATAGGGACATCTGCTTCCAGAGCACGTGTGATTTGGGAAATGAAGCTTTTGCTGCTTTATGCCTTCCCTTTTGACAAGGGGCACCCATCTGCCCGCAGAGCTCGAGGGCCGGCAGCCCGCGCTCGGCCAAGCCCACTCCAAAACACCTCCGTTAGCTGTAGCTCTAGGTCAGGAGACAGAGCCGTGCTGCCAACAAGCTCTCCACCGAGCTAAATGGAAGAAAAAACCAAAACAGACCCCAAAGCCACACTCTTTGCTGGGTTTAAGCCATCCTGCTTCCTCTGTGGCAATACCACATCAGCTCAGGCGGCATCGGGAGCAGGGCAGAAGTACGTTGTTTAAAATGATTTCCCCATGTACTACACGCTGTCTTGTCTCTACCACCCTTGTACCAGCCGGGGGTATTTACTCCTACACGAAGCTCAGCGATAATAACTTCTGGTTTAGCAACAGCATCGGCAGATGTTACTTCTCCACCATTACAAGTGGATACTTCTGCCTGCACGTGCGTGATGGATTTGAAGTCAAAGTCACCCAGGGCATAAAGAGGCTCTAAATCATCATATAAAAAAGTTCAATACGTCTCATTCAGATTACAGCTAAAAGCCATTAATCTACACTGTTACCATGGAAACTGGATTAGGTCACTGGACTTTTTTTAGCTCTGCTGCTTGCTCCTGTTTCATCTGCTGGACCAGGCAAGGGCCGTCGGCTGCGGCCGCTGCTTCTCGGTGTATCCCTCTGCTTTTGGGGCCAGGCCCGGGGCAGGAAGCGGGGAGAGCCTCGGATGGAGACTGGGGCTTAACCTTTGCTTTCCAAAAACATATACAATACTGCACTGGAAAGCTGCGGATTTTGGCCCAAACAAGTGCAGTCCGGCTGGCACTGCCATCGAGGCGTTAGGGTGGCAGATTCCCGGTTTTCCTGATAAACCATCAGGGCAAGCACACAAAAAGCAGGTGCTGAGGCAACAGGTACTGTCAAATTACCATCTGCAAAGGCAGAAAGCAGCCCGCGTTCCCAAAAATGCATGAGCTGACACCATCCCAGCCCATAAGTGCCCGTACATATGCAACGGCCGAGTTGGTGCTGGGAGCAGGTTTCTTTGGGTGCTGGGAGCAGGTTTCTTTGGGTGCTGGGGTGAGCTACCACCCTGCAGCCACTCACCCTTGTGCTTGCAGGGGGCACCGAGGGGAACCTGGGCAGTGATGCTCAGGAGGGGGGTCCACCGCTGTGTCCGAGTCTTTTTGCCTAAGCAACATATATATTTTTATATAGAATCAGATCTAAACCATTTAGCACCAGAACCTCTCACTTCAAGGACTTGCCTCAAAACCAAGAACCCCAAACACGCGTTAACTCCATAAATACCAACAACCTGAAGAAGCTGAATATAGGGGGGGGCTGCGGGCTGGTAGCCCACTGCCACCGACCCCGAGGAGCTCGTGTGACCTCCCTCCCCGTGCCGGGGCCCCGCTGCGGAGGGCGATGGGGTCCCTTTGTGCGGCGGGGGCTCGGGGTCGGCCACCGCCGGCGGGAGGACAAAGGGGGGCCGGGCCGGGCATGGGGGGCCGGCGCATCCCGATGTCAGGCACGGCATTGTTCCCCCGGCCCCGATGGTGCTACAGCTGGATGCGGGTCGCACACGTCGGCGGGCCGCGCACGGGAGCGGCGATCCCAGGAATGCATTATTATTATTATTTGGGCAGGCGCGTGCTTGGCCGGGCTGAGGAGCAGATGGCCGCGGCTTTCAATGCTTGCCACCCTCCAGCCCGGGGCCCGGGCGAGCATCTGCAGCCTGTGCCGTTTGCTCGCGGTGGCCTCTCCCCATAATAAGGCAGCAACCTCTCCCCCCCGCCATCTGCTTCAGCGAGACAGACCTTTGTTCTCCGCCAGAATATATTGCTAATTAAAATGACGATCAGGAGCGCACGCTGAGCCTGTTCCGCTTCGCACGCGGCAAGGTGAGCCTCGCACCAATGCTGACGGCCCCCGTTTTTCCCTGCCTGCGTGCTTGCCCAGAGATCAGCTGCCTGCTCGGAGCAGCCAGAGCAGAGACCCCGAAAGACAGCAGATCTCCACACCCCGCTCTGCCAGTTGCCTTCAGCTGCAAAGCACCAGAGTCACATCAATAACGCACTTTTGCGGGGAGCAAGCGCAATCCCGAGCTGCTATCTGCAGATCCTGGCTTTACGGGACAGTTGCCCTTCAGGTCCTGCATGTACAAATGCAAACTCCCAAAGGCAAAGAGTTTCAGCCTGACCCTGCCAGAAGGTTTTGCTCTGAGAGGCCGTGCCATACTGGAAACCACTCCATGCAGAAGCAAACGCACAGATGTCTGCGCAGCGAGTGGCTTCCGCAGGCACTGAAGGGACAGAGCTGGGACACGACAGCGGTTTCTACAAGCTGCAAGCAGGAGGGACCTTTCCCGGAGCAGAGCCCGCAGCTGGGGAAGGGGAGGTGACAGATGCCCTACGCTGAGGTTTGGAAGCCCGCGTGGCCTTACGACTGGCCACGTCTGGCTGTGTGCCCAGGGGCGCGCTGCTGGGGACCCGTGAGCCGAAGGGTGCTGCTGCCCTACCCCCGGCTTGGGGTCGGTACCCCATGGCCACCAAGCCTGCTCCCCATCCCAGCCCCGTGCCATTGCACAGATCATCATCGTCAGGTGTAATGCAAGGCGAAAAGGAAACTAAGGCAAGGTCACAGCGCTTCCCAAGGACACTGGGCCAGCTCTCAGCTGCCACGGGCTTGAAAGCCCAACAAGACCCATCACCTGTATCAAGAGTTCAGGACAAACAAGCTCAAGTGACAGCCAGAGCCAGACATGCACAGCTTTGACCACCGCAAGCTTTCACATTGCATTTCTAGGTGCTTTCACGGCTGCAGCTCCATAGCACCACATCCATAAAGCTGCCAGAGCCACCCGTTTCTCATCACCTATTAACCCAGCAGCATCCATGGGGACAAACTCATGCGGGTCAGAGGGAACCTCGGGATCCCTACACCACCTTCTGCTCACGGCAGGGTCAGCGCTGAATTCAGACCCGGCTGCTCATGACTTTGTCCACTGGCACCTGGAAAGCCACCAGGGAGGTGGCAGAGCCTCTCTGGGCAGCCGATCCCAGGCACAGACCAGCCCTCCAGCCTCTCCTCTCGTGTTTACAGAGACAAGAAGGGGAAGGAAGCCTCTCAGACAGAGCCTGAGCCCTTTTAATTGGCACCGGTTGAAAGAAAGCACCAATTAAGCCACAGTGCCCCAGTTCTCAGGCCAGCAAAACACCCTGGGCTGGAGGCAGGCTTGCAGAACGCAGGCAGCAGCGTGTTTATAGGCGCAGCGGGAGAAACCTGGGCAAAGGCTGGTTGTTGTGCTGAGCCCCAAGAAGTCAATGCTTCAGGAGTCTCCAACACCACCCAGCATTTCAGCCCCGGGACCCCCAATGCCTTCAAGCAACTAATTCCTATGCATACTGAAAGGATCTTCTTTTAGAGACAACAGAGTAATGCTGACAAAGATGGAAAGTGGGGATTTTACAAATTTTGCTCAAGTTGCAAGAGAATTAACCATCCCATCCACCCCAAAAGGTGCAACAAGAGGTCCCACCAGGAGACCGATGCAGCCAGCGGGCAGCACAGCATGGTTACCAGTTGAGTTCATTGACTGGCCCTGTTAATAGGCTAGCCTTTTACACCTCCTCGACAGCTAAAACAGAGGAGTGAGATTAGAGCGGCCTCTTCTATCGAGGGCATCGCTTCCCTGGGGGTCGTGAGCAGATTAACATTGACTTCAAGGTCAGGGCAGCCCACGTGGCCGGCACCAGGAGATGGATGAGCATCCCCATGGTGGTGCGCAAAGGTTACCGAGAACGGGGTAAAGAAGCTGGCTCTGGTGGAAAAGCTTTTCTTTGAGTTTTTTGTATTTATTTCTAAGCTCAGCTGCACAGGAATAACACTGGAAACCTGGAAATTTCTCCCTTGCTTCCCCATGCAGGGTTGGGCATCCCCCTGCACAGCTGGCTGCAGAGCTCCCCATCTCTAGGCAAGCACATGGAAAGGCAGGAGACAGAGGAGGGGAGAAAGCGGCAGCATTTCGCCTTCCCACTGGAAAACTCCCACCGTGCGCTCCTGAACACGCGACGCTGAATCGACAATACTGGGCAAACTGGGGCAGGCTGGAACGAGCCCCGCGCCAGGGAAACGCTGCTGTGGCCGTTCGCTAATGCACGCCACCCAGGCACTCCTCACCTTTTGCTCTTCTGTTCTGGAGAAGCAAGAGGAGGTTCTGGGGTTGAAAGCACTAGCACAAAGAGAGCCACTAATTTTGATCACAAAACGAGGGAGGAAAACACATCGGGATTTTTGAGCAAGTCTATGTACAGGCATATGTGGGGCATGGGGGCTCCTGAGAGCCGTGCAGCTCCCGGGGTGGCCAACCTTTTCCTTTCGTGCAGGAGCATGCAAGCTGTTTGCTCGGAGGATAAAATGCAGAGGACTGACCAGAGAAGCTGATGGCTCCGGTGGTAGGGCACCGTCCCAAGGCAGCCGCCCGCTGCGGAGCTCTGCCACTCACCACCCCTCTTCCCCATCCCCTCTACCAGAGCGCGCCGGAGCCATGGCTGGGTTTTTGCAGGTGAGCTAACAGATGAGGATGTTCTACTTCTGCTCGCTTCGCTCCCAGCCCACGCTTCGTTAGCCACAGAGGCAGCGTTACAGCCCTTGCTTAATTGCGGGCCTGCGCTGCAGCCAGGGGCGCGGGGAAGCCAGCGGCGCCGGCACCCAGGGAATTCAGGGCTGGAGCAAGGGAGGTACCGCCTGGCACGGCTGATCCCTGGGGACAGGCAAGGAGGGCGACCATCGCCTTCGCTGGGACGACCCCAAGGACATCCAAACCACCCGAGGACAGTGTGGGGAGCAGCAGCGTTTGAGGGGTGCAGCGATGTTTGAGGGGTGCAGCCCACGCTAGCGCCCGGCCCCTGCCCGCTCACCTCCTCGCGGTCGCTGGAGGCGATGTGCGGGGGATGCGCTTCCTCGCTCAGCGGCTCGATGACGGTCACCTCGGCAAAGTCCTCCACCGACTCCTGGAACTCCGGCAGGGACCGCCGGCCGTAGCGTTTGCCGCCTTTGATGTACTTGGGCTGGGCTTCTGGGGAAGAATCTGTGAAAGTCAAGAAGAAAGCCCATCGGTAACATGATTTTTGCAGATCCAGCTCCCAGGTGACAGCACACAGGGCTGGTTTGGTTGCAGTGTTTCAAGCACTAAATTGCCACCACCCTTCCCCTTGGGCAGACACCAGTGGCTGCTCCTTTCCAGGACCACTACCCTCACCGTGGTATCAGGCCTGATGGGCTGGAATTGGTCCTGCTCAAAAAAAAAAAAAAAAAAAAGGCTATCGCAAAGGGGAATCAGGGCTCTGTCTTCCTCACCCTTCCCCAATTCCCAAATCAAGTTTGCTCAGTGAACAAGATGAGGAAAAAAAAAACCCTCAATCTTGCAAATGCAGCCTCGGATGGGAAGTCGATTAGGTCTCCCCTCCTTGCACTCATCTTCATTACCAGCGATGGGCAGGTTTAATTAGGGACAGCGTAGCGCTTGAGCAGCTCAGGTCTCCAGATTACACAGACACCTGGGCGACTGCCACCGCTTTCGGTGGATTTAAATCACAGCTCGATTAAAAGCGTGAAAACAACCGGGCGAGTGAGGAAAAAAAATTGGGCAAGTTTGGAGGCGAACATCTCCCGAGGCCCGACACGAGCAGCTGATCCGGGCGACGGCGGGGCAGGTCCCAGCTTGTGCTGTGCAACTAATGCCAACTGCAAGATCTAAATAACCCTTTGGAGTCGTCATCTAATTACAGGGGGCTCCGCTCGCATTCCCCGGCTCCCTGCAGCAAGCGCCTGCCTTCGGGGACTGAATTATCCGGGAGCACTCACGGACAGGGATCAAAACAAAAAATAAATAAGCACGTTTTGGGCTATTTTCAGTGAGAATCATCCGACGTCTGGAGCAGGGGGCAAATTAAACGGAGGACCAAATTAACCAGGGATTCAATTAGGGAAAGGCTGTCCGCCACGCTTTGTTTCAGTGTTTGCTAACCTTACCATCGAAACCCCCCCAGGACTCGATCATCTTTATTTTCCGCCACTTGCAGCGTACCGAGGCAGTGGCAAGAGCAGCAGCTTTTTAAAATTTTATTTGCAGAGCGCTCTGGTACAAAATAAATGCAAGAGTGCAATACTAATAAGGAGCAGGGATGCTGTTCAATCATTGACAAACGGTACGCAGAAAGCAGCGGGTCTCTAAACCCCCCTGCCCAAATGCCTCCTTGGATAATATTCCTTTAGATATGGAAGAAGGCTTCAAGCTTGTTAGAGGAAAAATATTCTGCAACTTAGCTATGCAATGAATTATAAAATACACAGGACTAGGAGGCCTTTGATTCCTCCAGCCTTGCACTCCATCCATCCATATTGCAGCTCTAGGGAACAAACCCGGCGCCCGTGTTTGAACAAGGCCATTTTAACAAGATTTGCTGCAGCTGGGACTCGCACATGAAAGTTGTGCGATGAAGTGCGCCGATAGAAAAATCGCACTGAGACAGGCTGATTAAGTAAGAGCCCGAGAACAAAAGCAAACCTTATCACTCCTATTAAAGCCTGCCCGGTGGTGAACAATCTCCATCGAGCAGCTCTCTCTGAAATGCTAATATTTGTGGCTACTCATTCACCCATTTATTTTCTCCCTGCCATTCTCCCCCACCCTTGCAGAAGAGGGCTGGGGGCTTTGTTTTTTTTTTCCCCCCCTCCCCTCGAGAAATAATTTTTCCTCCTCTAAGACAGAAACGCACCTCCGCGCCCATCTGTCTTTGGAAAGATGCGGGAGAAACGAAGCCGTAATTTAGCAATAATGAAGCTATGGCTTGATTTCCTTCTGGATTTCCCAATGCTCAGAAGAGCCCCGTTTCCACCCCCCAACCCCGACAGCGGGTTTAACCACTGCTGCAGCTGAAAACCCAGCTGCACATGGAAACCCAGGCGCCTTCGCGCCATGCCAAGCGCTTTAACAGCGAGCGGGGAAACGGGAGCGACTCCCCACTGCTGTGTTTTATGCATTCGGAGGCTGGCAGCTGATTTCTCTCTCTCCCCTTTGGTCTGAGCTCCTGGGTGTGCCTCTTTTCCCTTTGCAATTGAAAAAAATTGTAAAGCCTGAGAACATCCCTGGGAGGGAAAGGTGACCCTTCCCAGTTTGAGAAGAGCATAAAGTTTGCTCCTGCCTTGCAAAGCTCTGACTTTGAAATAGGCTGTGCCTTAGCCCAGCTCCCAAGGGGATCCCAGCTCCCAAGGGGATCCCAGCTCCCAAGGGGATCCCAGCTCCCAAGGGGATCCCAGCTCAGGCACCCTGAAATCCCGTTTCCAGAGCCAGGGTTCTTTCGTTAACACTGGGTTACAGCTCTTCGCCTGCAAGCCCCTGTGCACCTTTGCGCCGTTGGCTGCCGGCTGCATGGTGCAGAATAAAGCCCTCGTGTTACGGGGCACTGCGCCAGCGTAAGGGACCCCATCCTGCAGCCCCATCCCGGGGAGCACGGACCCGGCTCCTTTGCAGAAGGCCCCAGGCACCATCATCTCCGGAGCGGGTGTGCATGGATACCTCCCGTACCTGCAGCATCCTTAAGCCCCTCCGCCCTCCTGCTTGCCCAACGCAAACGCCCAGCACAGCAGCCGGTGCCCTCGATGCTCCCACCACCCCCAGTATTTAGGGAAAGCTGAGCTCCCAGCATCCCCAGTATTTCGGGAAAGCTGAGCACACATGCCAGCAAAAAGCAGCAACCCGTGCTCCCCGGCCACAGAAAGTTCACCGACGACCTGAACCGAGTTTCTCATTTCCAGCCACATGATGAGGAAGGAGCAAAAGAGCTGCTCAATCCACCCGTGCTTTCAAAGGCACATGAAGAAACAGGAGGGAAATGTCAAAATCAATGCTTCCCGTGAGACAGATGCACGTGAGACAGCCCCGTGTGCTATTTATCCCAAACGCTGCAAAATATACCCCTGTATTGAACACCGAGGGGAGGCTGCTCTTGCTCGAGTCTGCTCTCTGGTACCCCCTTCTGCAGGCGAGATGCTGCTCCTCATGGACCCTCGCTATTGTGCGGCTGACAAGCCACCAAGAAAGGGGGAAAAAAAAGAGAAAAAGAAAATAGGTCGAACCCTCCCTGCTTCCTACAGCCCTCGGCAACGCGTCGGCTTAGTAAAACACACACTCCGGAGCTGGCGTCTAATGAGACACCGGGGTCTGATCTGCCCCCCTGAACTGCCCCTGGGCTGGGGGTGGGAGCTGCCGGGAGAGCGAGCCTCTCACCTTCCTTCCCTGCTGCCTGGGGTGGAGTTGTGACCCCCAAAATGCCCCCTGAAAAAAAAAAAAAAAACAAACAACCAAAACCAACCCTAAACCTGCATTTCATAAGAACCCCCCTCAATTTAAACACTGCAGACAGAAGCCATTGCTTCCCCAGCTCGCTCCCCGCCATCCATCTCGGCAGTTAAACGTCTCCATGGTTAGAGATTTACACTTGATTTTCTGCCTTTCTGCGCTAGATAAGTCATTTCGAAATCCTGCTCTGCTCTCAGACGCTGGGGAAGGGGGGGGGCTCCCCTTGATGGCGAGCAGCATTTTCCTGGGCCCAGCATCAAAGCCACCGAGCGCAGACAAAAGGGGCTTTAGAGGAGGAAGACCCTCGCCCTGTGAGCCCGTCGTTTAGAAGCAAAATTAATTTCTTTGCTGCTTTTAAGATTTGGAAGGGAGGGATCCTCTTCGCGGCAGCAGACAGCCTACTGCTGGGCAAAGCACATCGCAACTAGGATCTGCTAAATCCTAATCCCCCGAGATACCGGGTACTGTCTAAACTCCTCCTAGTCCTTATTTCACACTTGAGGCTCAGCAACCGAGGCAGAAAGGAGCAGCAGCAGGGTCACAGCGGCCCAAAACCAAGGCATTTCAGCCCAGAGGCATCGCCTGTCCTTAAATCACCCCCATCCCAATGGTGGCATTGGTTTTATACCTGTCCCTACCCAAGTCTTCTTGCAGAGCCGGAGCCAGACCTTTACAGCCTTCCCGCCGCGGGTGGGATCCCTGCAAGGGCATCAGCCCCACCAGCTCCTCTTCGGGCCGACAACTCTGTCCATGTGCTGGGAAGCAAAAAAACCCAACAGCCCCTCGTGACCGCATGGAGGATGGCATCAAGCTGCTCTTTAATTTATCCTGGGTGTTCCCGTAATCCTGCGCTCCACCCCGGTAATCCCTCCCTATCTGGGCTTCCAACATACAGAGCTGACTTTATTTGCCATAATGGGGAGGAAAAAAGCCTGATTATTTTTTTTTTTCCCCTAAACACCCACATAACTGACTTTTTTTTTCCCTTCTTCCCTATTTTATTGTCCCCAGACACCCCCTCACTGCTACAGCGACCCATGGACAAAGAGCATCGGCGGCAGCAGCACCCAGCCCGGGTCCCACGGGGCTCCCAGCAGCCATGGGCTCAACCACTCACGCTCCTGCATGCAGGAGCTAAAATAACCACTCAAATCAGCACTATTTTAAGACACATTCAGGCCTTTTTCTGCTTTTCCCGGAGCTTCCCCCACTCCGCTGCCCAGCCACGCCACTTCCCGGCAGAGCCGGGGTTTGCCCGGCCAGCTGATGCTCTGGTCACAGCTGGGTCTGTGTCCCCACATCAACGTCCTCGAGGGGACAGAGCTGATGACAGCGGCGCTGGCAGCTCTGCCTGCCTTGGTTTTCAGGGCTGCTTCCCAGGCAAAGTGCCTGCAGCCTGCCAGAACCATCCTCCGTGCCAGTCTTCCCTTTGGAAAGGGAATTTAGCTTCTTTGCCAAGAAAAAAAATAAATATATCAGCTGCTCTCTGCAAGCCTGAGCGCCTCTCCCACCTGCTGCTTCCCCCCCAAAACGGGGAAACCCCCACCGTCAGCCGCTTCTGCAGGAACCGCTTTTGCACCCCAGGGCAGTTTTGGTTCCTTGTCCCCAGCCCTGTGACCCCAGGGGCTGCTCCGGCGCCTGTGGGCTCCTTGTGCCAAGCCGCCCTCCCTGAGCCAGGCTGGGCTGCACCCGTGACGGGTGCCCTCGGCCGTGGAGCGCGGACGGTCTGGGGGCTGCAGGGGAGCGGAGACACGAGCCCTCCGGCCGCTCGCAGACCCAAGGGACCTCCCCACCGCCCACGTCCCCGAGTAAAACCACAGCACCGAGGCACACGGCTGCTTCCCTGCAGAGCAACCTCTCCAGATGCAGCAAACAGCCTTAAAATCTGTGCTTTTTTTTTTCCCCCAAATTAAATTTTCATTTAAATGATACGATTTGAAGCCCTTAACTCAATTTTTCCCAAGCCCGCGGCGGGCTGTAACACCAGCATTTCCACAGTCACTGACAGTTTGACACCAACAGCACAAAGCAGCTTGTTCTCCAAATCTCAAGTTTGATCTAAATTAAAAGAAGCAAAGACTTTGGTGTTAACCAACCTGTCAAAACGCATTAAAAATAAAGGCCTCCCAGGCTTGCCGGGCGCAGGCTCCCTACCTGCACCGCGTGCCCTTTGATTACCTGCCGTGCAAAACCCAGTGACAGACGTGTCCCCAAGGAGGGCTCTCCAGCTCCCACGCAGCCTCTTGCCGCCTGCGTTTGTAATTTCCCCTGCAATAACCCCAAATGTAGCCCTTTCTGGAAGATTTATTTATATTTAAATCAAGCCGGAGCTTCTCAGCCAGATGATTCCCCAATAAACAGAGGGCTGGATTAGTTCTGGTTCGCCCAGGCTGCCTCCTGCTCCATGCCAGCTCCTCTCCGAGGGGCTGGAAGCGATCGGAGCGGACCCGACCCCTCGCCAGGCACCGGCGAGGCTCCCCCCTCGCTCCCGAGCACCCACTGACCTGCGGGAAAACCGCATTAAGGGATGCCGGGTGCAAGAGCTGTCATCGCCCGTCTCCCTCTAAGCATTAAGAGCTTTGGAAATGAGGAGCGGAAAAAAAAAATAATCCATCAGTTGCATCTCCTGGGCCCTGCGGTTTTTGCAGCCTATTTCAGGGGGAAAGGTGTCGTTTTGCTGACTGGCTGCGCTCTCGAGCACGGGATGCTCCCGCTGAGATTGATGCTCCAGGAGAGGAAACCTGGAGTTTCCCTCTCCCCCCTCAGTAAGCTGTTTTTTCCTTCAGGGATTTCAGGCCCTGGCTGCTCAGAAGGCAGGATTAGGGATTTACATACAGGTGTGGCCCCAGGCAGCCGCCCCCCCCGCTCCAGCTGGAGCTGCAGGGGCTCAGCCCTCACCCTGGCCCCACACCTCCCCAGTGCTCCCAGTACCACCAGTCTCTCCTGCATGGGGGGGGGGGGGGGGGAGCCGCTGAAGCTGTGACCTTATTTCCTGCTGAGGGTTGAAAAAAAGCCACATTTTCAAGGTGCAGTGAAACAAAGCAAGGAAAAACCAGGACAGTGAGGACTCACAGCATCCACAGCTTTCTCCGACCAGCCCCAACCTGCTTTGTCAGAGGGCTCGTCTTGTTCAGAAACACCTTTGGGCCAGACTGGCTGTCCCCTGGGAGAAATAAAGTCACCTCGGAGCAGCTTCCTACGGGACCGAGCTCACCCTGCTCATCCCAGACACAAGGAAATGGAATGGACTTTAAAAACCAAAAATCAGCGCTAGACAGGAGGGGTATTTCCATGTCCAGCAGCCCATCCCCAAGCCTTTGCTGAGAGCCTCCTCTTATAACCTTCACAAAAACAGAGTGGCATCCAAAGCCGGCACAGGTTTTTGGCGAGGCGCTGCTGTCCGCCGAGACAAATCCCACCGCCGGCCCCTGCGGAGGCACGGCAGGATCGCACCGGCTCAGCCCGGAGCAGAGGCTCCCCGGGGGCAGAGCCCCCAAACCCTCCCACCAGACCAGGGCTCCTGCGCCGGGGTCCCACCATCCTGGGGCCTGGCTCCCGGCGAGCCCCGAGGCGCCGGAGGGGAGGGCGAGGGATGCGCCAGCCCCAGCTGGGGAAAAAGCAGCAGCGGCAGCATTAAAGCAGCCATTTGATTGCCTGCCCATAGCTATCCGCTGCAGCTGGCGAGCTCCTAAAGCATCCCTGGCCACCAGAAACGACGCGGGATAGAGAGACGTCAGCCCATTTAGCAGCCATGGGACGTCTTGAGCATCTGAAGTGCTGTTAGAGCTGTCTACACGCAGACATCACGTGCCTCTGCGGGCATTTAGATTATGGTAATAGGATATAAATATCTAATAGCTCAGAAAATGCTTTTGTACAAGGCTCCACAACAGACCTTAACTCTCCCTTCCCCCTAGGTCTGGGCACCCAAACAGAAGAACTTAGCACCTAAAAAGCACTTTCTCTTCTAAGATCCTCTGTGAGAGCCACCCAAATCTGCTTCGCCAAAGAAAATGTACTGTTTTAGAGAATTCTAGTATGTACCTGCTTCTTGGAAGTGCTCTTCATTTGAGAGGGTTCTGGATAAGATGAGGATAAGTGCTTCTTTAAATTGGTCAAAGTGGACCTGTGGAAAAAAAGGAAGAAAGGAGGAAATCAGCTAGTGCAGATAATTAAATATCAGGCCAATAACCCAGCAGGAAGATAGGCAGCAACGTAAATCTCTCAGACCACCACGCCGAGCTGACAGCACGCCTGTGCCCACCAAGCGCCTTGGCAAGGGGCACGAATGAACCTCAGCTCGTTCAGGTTTGGGGCCTGGAGAAACGACAGCAAGCAACACGAGGACACAGCCAGTGCCTTTGAGCATGCGAAAAAATGATAGTTATCACAACGACCCAAAGCCACTGCTTTAGTGCATTAGTGGAGTTTTTTTCCATCAAGCAAGAACCCGAAATAGCGTGTCCAGAGGACCAGGGAGCTTCTCCATCGCTTGAGATGACCTGGCCAGGGTTGGTGGCTCCTACAGTGAGATACCAGTCCTGACCAGTGACGAGATACTCTGTTGTGGAAATGCTCCGCTGCCCTAATTAAGCTTCAGAAAACGCTTTCCAAAGCGGACAGCAGAAAGTCGCACCCTTTCCAGGGCGGCCCTGCCCCAGCTCCTGCCTGCTGCAAGGGCTGGACTGGAAATACCAGGTCTGGAGCGTGGCTATGGGAAAAGCAAGGAGGGATGATCCCACCACTGGGGTTTTTTTTCCCCTCTTTTCCACCTGTGTCTTCCTGGAAAGCCTCCTGCCTCAGCGCCACGAACAGTTGCGAAGGGGCTAGAGCATCCTTCACAGCCGGGCTGGGGAATGTCAGCAATTCCAGCCGTGGGGGACGGAAACCCGGGGACAGCTGGGGAAGCTATTTGACATGGGTCAGTGGCGAGGCAGAGCTGGCTGCTACGATTTCTTTTGGCTAAATAAATCTTCGGAGAATTTTTAGCATCGAACGAGAGACTTTGTATGTAAAGAAGCCACTGAGGTTGCTCTTGCTGGCAGAGTCGATCGCTGGGAATCCGGCACGAGGGGCAGCAGCCGCAGTCAGAGGGCATTTTAACGCTGCTGGGGGAGGCACAAGCAGCAAAGTTCAGGTCTGAAGTTTGCCAGCTTGATCTCGGGGTCGAGCCAGCCCAAAAAAAAGAGCAACATGCTCCCTGGCAGGCAGGGGCCGGCAGCGGGGCTGGGGGCTCAGCCACGGGCCCCCGGGGAAGGGGAGCACCTCGCACCACAGCTCGGGCGGTGCGAATCACCCCTGCGGTTTTAAACACAGGCTCCCCGAGTAATTAAACAGTTAGAAATATGGTCAGCAAAGGAACTTATCAGGGACGCCTTCATCTGAATACTAATTGCTGCCATTCATTTCCAAACGCTGGTGTACTTCAAAAGGACAGTTTACAGAGATAGGAGAATTTGCCTGATTAAAAAAACTTGACATTTAGACTAAATGAGGATGAATAAAAGATGAGGGTGTTCGAATAACAGGTCCCCTCCCCGCGGGATCTTCTCGGGAAGGGAACGGTGACAACAGCCACGGGGACAGACAGAGCCAGTCCCTCGGATGGGTGCTGGGGCTGGGTTTGGATGGGACACCACAGCAGCAAGAAAATAAAATAAAAATCACTTTGCATCACTCTTGCAAACACAGCAGATGAGAGGGCAGAGTAAAACCACCCGGGCAGGTGCGGAGAACCCGCGCTGCCCAACGAGCCCCGTAGCTTGGGTTTGCCGAGAAGCACTAACGGAGGGGAGGAAGGACAAGGGGGGCCGAGCCCTCGCTGCCGCAGCTGCGCGCGGGACAGATGGCTGCGGCGGCGAGGCCGCAGAGCGATTTTACCATGACCACCCCGTCCAAAGGAGCCCGGGGAAGATTAGGCTGCGGGGCAGGAGGCGGCCATCCTCCAGCCCCCCCCGTGCCAGCCCCGCGGTCAGTTGGCCGTGCAGCAGGATTAAAAATTTAAAATGCAAATCAGCAGCATGGAGACACACAGAGGGGTCCCGCAACGCCTTCTGAGCAGCAGCACCCTAGCTGTAGCCCAAGCTGGCAGAGGGGGGGATATTTTTCTTCAGGAAAACCTCCGGCCCACCCGGAGATGATGGTTATCAACAGCAGATAACCAGGAAAAACAGATGATGCTTGTGGTGTGCATTTACCTTGGATGCTGCATGTCTGTACACAGAGTACTTAAAGAGAGAAATGCAACTGTTAAAGTTAGAGCTGTGCTCAAGTACAAGCCAGGCAAGGCAGCCCGTGGGAGAGCAAAGCCACGGGCCCTACAGTATCTCACATTTTAAAGAAAGCAATCCTTTGCTTCTGCTCTGCTCCCCAGCAGTGTCCTCGCTCTGTGTCTCCATCCAATTTAAATGCCAGCGTGCACGCAGGCGGGACGTGCATCCCCGGGAGATACGGTGCAGGCAACGGCCGCATCATGGAGCGCCCCACGCGTGCGGGCTCGGTGTCCGCACGCCTCCAGCACCCATGTGTGGGGATGGAGGGTCACGCTCCTGCCTGGAAAGCCCACACCAGGGATGCTGCAGGCTCCCCACGAGTGCAAGGGGCACTGCCAGGGATGCGACAGCCCACGTGGGCAGGCACACGTCTGCATCAATCGCCTTTGGTTTTTGCTTAGAGAATATTCCCAGCAAAAGGACGGGCCTGGAGAGCCCCGGGGAGGAGAGCATTAACTGCGGCAGTGTTGCACAAAGCGCCGTCCACTTCTGGAAGACAGCCTCAGACACTCAAGCCAAACCAAAAACTTCACAAGTGCAAGGCAGAAAGTATTCAGCAGCAAAACAGTGTCAGGGTATTTAAAATCTGATACTCTTTTCAATGTGTTCAACTGAACTTGGGGTATTTTGGAAGCACCAACTTGTGCACCTGCTCACAGGGGCCTCGAACAGCAACTCCAGAGCTGATCCAAACCAGCCCGAACGCAGCAGAGCCTGGCGGCAATGCCGTGGCGTGTGTTCATGCCCACCCAGAGGCACGGATCAGGGACAGGACACGTGTCCCTGCAAACCCCCAGCGAGACCCAGGCTCTGCACAGTGCCGGGCCACATTAAGTCCCTGGTGAGGAGAATTTTGCCAGAACAAGTAAATCGGAGGCAAACAAGACTAATATGCCCATACAGACATAGCAAGCCCAGCCCAGCTTCCCCGCGGTAATCAGGGACCAACCAAGCTGCTGAGCAACCCCAGCACCTTTGAGAAATCCAGATGCTTGCTTTAAAGCAAGTTTCCTACGAAGCCATGACTTACTAGCACTAGAAAGAGAGCGTGTATGTGCCCAGCTACCTGCTGCTTCGCGCCGTTTGTCCCTGCAATGCAAAGCAGCAGCCTGCAACCCCCGACTCTCCGGGGCAAACGAGCATCGGTGGCTCCTTCCAGCTCCCTCGCCTTCATCTTCGAGCAGAGTCCTTTTCCCAAAGCCCCGTCCCTGATTACAAACTCCTTCCAGCAGCGGTGGCCAGAAGGTTGCAGAGGGAAATGGCAGGTGGGGAAGACATAGGAACGGGGCAACCTTGCAACCAAGTCTGGCATGCAAAAATCCACCGCGCGTTAAGCGGAGCAGCGACGCAGCGGGCTCAGAGGGAATATATTTGCGAGAGGTCACCAGCCGAAGCATTGAAGGGAGCTGACGAGCGAAACCCCATGCCGCGGCATCCTTGCTGCAGGCTCGCTAATGCAATAGCGCAGGGGCAGGGTGAAACCTGAACTCCTCGTCCCTGCTCGAGGACGGCCGAAGGACAGTCCTTGCGCAGGGTCCGGAGGTGCCCGACTTACCCCCATCCCTGCAAACCATATAACCGCAGTCATCGCTGCGGCCCGTGAGCACTGTCCCCGAGACGCACTCCGCGTTAGCCGCTAATTAACAGGCACTGCCTGTCGGAGGCCGGACGAGAGGGGCACGCCTGCACGCATCCTCTGCGTCCCACGGACAAGGGCAAGGGGCCCGAGGAAACAGCCTTCCCGAGGAATCCCAGGAATTGCTGTGAGCATCGCCTCCGCACGAGAAGCTCTTCTGGGATGGATTGGCTCTGCCGCAAGCCAGGGCAGGATTTACACACCCCCACCAGACCCCAGAGATAGCATGTACTCGTTAATCCCCAAAGCATGGCACAGAGCGGGACGGGGAAGGCAGCGCGTGCAGCCCCTCGCCGGGATGCCGGCTCAGCTCCCGGCCCACCCCAGCAGCCCCATCACGCCGCATCCATCCCCAGAGCAGAGCCCCCGGCACAAAAGCAAGCACGTGGCCCCGCCGAATCGCCCCTTGGCAGACAAAACCGTCCCCCCCTGCTCCCTCCTCCCTGGTGCCCTCCCATAAATCCAGGCCCCTGGAAGTGCAGGCAAACAAAGGCTGCTCCCGCCACCGAGAGGGACCATCTGCGGCAAGGAGCCGGCGGGGCAGGTGCAAGAAGCCCGCGCTCGGGGAGCAACATGTTTGCTGCTATTCTCCCGACGAGCTCCCTAGGAAACCCGGAGGATTTGATAGCTATTAAATCAGGCTCGCACTTAGACATGGACCATTGCTGCTGCTAACAAGCACAAATGCCGAGGAGACACGAAGAAACGCTGGAGACAAAGATTATTCTGACATTCAAGTTGCAGGTTGTAAGAGAGGACTGGCCCCAAAGACAAAGGGGAGAAATGAAATCAAAATGCTCCTTGGGATAGCTCGCAGGGCTGGAGCTCCTGGCTGGAACAGGGCGAGTATCACCCAAGCGCTTGGGATGCTTTAGCAGGGGCTTTTTGGTGCCGTTGGGCTGAGCGGTTTTGCTTTTCACCCACCCTGAGCAGGTCACAGGGATGAGCCCTGTCGCTTTAGCCCTGACCAGCTGCGACAACCACATCTTTAGTATCGCTCTTCCTTTCCCTCTATCCCACCATCCTGCGAGCGGCAAAGCCGGATAACAGCATCCGAGCGGCAGAAGCTCAAGAGCAGCACGGAGTCTCCGGTGCTCAACCAAATGCCACGCTGCAACTCCAAAGGTCAGAAACCTCCGTCTGGATCCATCCGTGCTCCCGCACCAGCACCGCTCGCTGTCAGCAGAAGAGCTACAGCCCCGGGGCAGGTGAGGAAGAGGAGGCTTTGTTCGTTAAAGGAATTATTTTGTTATGTGAAAACTGCAGTTTGATAGGAAATTGGAGTCGGGACAGCTGCTTAGCTCATGTCTATCCAGAGCCCTGGCTGCCCTGCTCTGTGTTTTCTGATTTTAATGAGCAGTGATGGGATTTCAGGGTGATTTTGAAAGAAGAATCCGACGCACTCCAAGCACAGCGTGCCGGGAAGGAGGGAGCAGGAGCACAAGGACGTCCATGCTGAACATGAAGGTCCCCCAAGGACGAGCAGCTTGTGCTCAACACCCTGGCATTTAACTCTATAAAAGTACAACCACAATTGAAAAATCGCTTTGGAAAGCGTGGTGTGCTCACCAGCCACAGCTCCCCTGCGGGCTGACGGGACACTGCAGCCTCGCAGAAGGAGCCATTTGTCCCCAAAAACTTGTCCTAGGTGGGTCTGTGATAACGGCAGCGGCCTGTGACACCAGCATCAGGTAACACGGACCTGCCAGCTCAGCCAGCGACTGCTGGAGTTGGACAATATTCTCTGCTTTAGAGAAACGTGCATGCCTGCATGCAGCCCCACCAGTTTAACTACAGCTTAAGTCAACGTAAATCACAGGCTCAAGCCCTGGCTTTAGGTCCCTGTCGCATCCCAAGCGCCGCAGAGTTTGTGCAAGCAGCCGGTGAGCTGGTTCGGGGAGATGACCCAGGCCGGCAGCGGCACTAACCGTGCCCTGTGAGCCAGCGCGGGCTTGGCCGAGCACCGGGGCAAGGGCAGCGGGGACCCGGCGCTCAGTCCGGCCTTGGACACTGGAAAAAACACACCCTGCATCAGTGCAACGCCAGCACACAAGGCTAAGCGTAAAATGGTGGTTTCTGAGAGTTTCAGACAGCCTCCAGTCAGGGAAGACAGAGCAGCGAGCAGTTCCCTTCCCCGTTATCACTGAGCTCCCCCCCTCGGAAGCTGCCCTGCGCCCACCCTGCTCAACAGAACAGACACTGCAAATCCTGCAGCCCCAGAGCCTCAGGGATGTTGGATATTCACAACTTACAGACATTCAGCCTCTTTCCATCACCCTCCCACGTGCGCAGGAGCAGGCGCCCGGCACTGCCTTGCTCCCAAGCCCCGGACCCCCCCATTGCCCCCCACCATCACCCCAGCCTTACCCTGCCTAGGAGGTTGCCTTGGAGGAGGGTCTGCTGCAGCGCCGGGGCCACCTCCTCCAGGTGCAGCATGTGGCAGAGGTCGGTGAGCTCCTCCTGCCCCAGGGACCCCGTGCCCGTGCTGTCGAAGCTGTCGAAGAGCTCCTTGAGGCGAGCTTCATACTGGTCCTGCTCAGCTTCATCCATCCCATAGCCTGCCACGCTCACCTGCGGGGAGAAATGGGGCCGGTGAGCATCGACCGCAGCGCCCACGGCACAGCATGCAAAGCTGAAAACCCCGGGGCTGGTACGGGGGCAGCCCACCAGGCTGCAGTTTTTGTTCGCGTTAAGTGAACCTGGTGCTCTGCCACCCCTCCGGCCTCTCGCATCCCACTGGGTGAAGCCAGAAGTCGCACAGCAGAAAGACCAAGGGAAAAATCCCTGCAGAGCCAAGGCCTCGGGGCGGGGAGGCCCGGGTGGCTGGGGCAGCCCTGGGTTGCACATCCCTACCTGCCGCCTCGCGCTGGCTCCAGGAGCGGCTCATTTCGCTCGGCTGGAGCAGCTGAGCTGCTGCAGGGAAAATTGTTCCCTTGAGCTCCCCTGGCTCCCAGGTGTTGCAGGTGATGCCTTGCCCGCCTTAGTGAGAAGATAAACAACGATCCCAGCTCAGCAGCAGCAGGGAGCAAAGCGGGGGGCTCTGCCTGCCCAGGGGAGGGTGGGAGATCCCAACCGCTGCCTCTCCCCCCACCCCGAACGCTTCGGGACAGCCAGCCACCACGCACACCCCCCTCCACAAACACAAAACACAGCCCCACGCCAAATATGCTCCTTTTTATATCGGCCTGGGTGCAGGGAGCCCCAACGCGCCATCAGCCCTGTTGATGCCAGCCTGCAGCATCTCTGCTTTACTTCGTGACCCTGGCACAAAGCCACACGGTGCCCTGTGCCCGGGGAGGACGCGTCCCCGCTGGGTCACTGCCCAGTCCTGTAGCACTCACTGCACTGCTCCTTTAGGTACTTCAGGTCAAACCCTGCCTGAAGGCAGAGAAGTATTTGATGGGGACACTGCTAGGGTGGCAGCAAACCCAGTCCCAGAGCAGAGCTGACCCCGGCATGGAGACAGCCGAGACGTACCTGGTCCCCTGCACCAGCAAACAAAGCCCAAGCGGCTTCCCTGCCACTTGCCCAAGGGCTTCGTCCTCCCCTCCGAGTCAACAGTTTTTCATCTCTCTCATCCCACGGCTAACCAGAGCATCGCAGCCCCAGGAGCTCTTTTGGCAGGGGAGCAGGGAGGGAAATTTCCTGTTTGAAATGAAGGATTCGGCTGGCATCCATCTCCCCAGCCCGGCTGCGGGGCTCCCCACCGGCTCGGGGCAGCGGCAGCGTAACCCAGTGCCACAACACAGCCTTGGCGTGCGTGGCCACTGCGGGGGACGTGCCACCACCCCGAGAGGCACAATAGCCACGGCAGCCCATCCCCGGGGTGCAATGGGCATCGCAGGGACCCAGCACCCCAAGGCCACAACCCCAAGATGCTCGGCCAGCCTCAGACCATCACCCAGTGCCAGCCAGGTCTCTGTGTGAATTTTGTTTTGCCCACGTTGCCGCAGGTTGTCTCAGCCAGATTTCCCAAAGCGGGGGTACAAACCCCCTCGCTATCCAGCCCTGCTACAGAGCAGCCACCTCTCCTCCTCCCTCTCGGCATCGCAGGGTTCCTGCGGCCTACTGCGTCACCGGCGCTGCTCATGGACACCCCAGAACAAGCGACCTGCCCCGACTGCAAGGTGCAGCCTGGTTTCACCCCCCTGCCCACGGCTGCAGCCTCGAGCACCGCTCTGATCTTCAAGAGCATCACGAGCTATCACATCAGCTCGCACAAGCGCCCCGCGGCAGGGGGGCACTCAGAAAACCCTGTCCCACCACCGCGGCTGGATAACTGGGAAATCTCCGGGGCAGACGCTGCAGCAGCCGTGTCCTTGATTTCACTGGCCACAGGAGTGGATGCCAACGCGGAGCTGCACCAGGCTCCCGCGCCTGCTGAGGGATGTGGGGCCGGTGCCAAGCGGCGCGCAGGGTCCACGGGCCAGAAATAGCCCAGCCCGGCTGTCCTTCCTCCCATGCTGACACGGGCAAGGACAGCAGCATCGCCAGACCTCTCGAGAGAGCCAACACAATCCCTCCCCATCCCCACATCGCTCTACCTGAGCCTCACACCCTCAGTGTCCCCTGGTTTTTTACCTCCCCAGATGCCTCTTGAGCTGCTTTAGCAAAGCACCCAAACGCTGCTGCGAGGGTGCAGACGCATTTGCATTCAACCCAGGGCGCAGAGGAGGAGTCAGCACCCAAAAACTCAGGTGCTTGCAAGCAGAAGGAAGGCAGCAAACTAGTTTCCCGGTTCTCACACTGGCAACCCCATTTCCCACCCGCGCCCCGGGGGCTCAGTGGTGGCTGCTGCCAGGTACCAGCATCAGGAGAGCCCTGCACGCCCCGGTCCTACACCCCGGCAGCCCCAAAACTCACAGCCGAGCCTGCAGCAAAGGTGACTCCAACCCATGGAGCTTCCCAGGCATTTTTGAGCCTCTTATCTTCAGGGTCAGCCACCTCCTGCACCCCAGAGACCTCTCCAGCACCTGACCCTAGCTCCACAGCACCAGAACCAGTTCCCCCAGTTAGACAGTGCAGAGAGCTAAATGCCACCTCCCAACATGCCCCCAAGCACCCATGCTGCCAGAGCATTGGGGTCACCCTCTCTCGATGCTGTACCAGCAGGCAGCCCCAAAAAACTTAGGAGTCTGGATGGGCTGAGGGAGGAAGCACTGGGCAGCCCATAAAACCACCAAGAAAAACGTGATCCCCAAAGGAGAAGAGCATTGGGTGCATGGTCCCTGCCTGGGGCCAGGCCTGTCCTACTGCCCAGGTGAGTTTTTGGCGAGGGCACGGTGGCCCCGGCAGCCTTGCATGTCCCCACGGCGAGGGATGGCCGGAGCTCACTGGGCTCCGCACCAGTTTGGCACGACCCAGCCACCCCTGCACAGCCCGGGGAGGGCATTTCATGCTTCCCGGCATAAAAAGCATCAGAAATAAATAAAGAAGGACAACGCTCTTCGCCTACCTGCAGTCAGTCAACGACGGCGAGCTGCCGGCAGCGAGGCGATCCCGCACGCATCCTGCACAACCTCCATCTTAGGAAGCCAGCTCCGGCACGCAGCCGGCTGTGCAAGGTGACCCAAGATGCCTACTCCCGGCTGAATTATTCAGCAGCGCTTCGAGAGGGGGGGAAAAAAAAAAACCACCCAACCCTGCTACCTGATGCGCTCGCGAGGCTGCCTGGCATCACCCAGCAGTCAAAATAATGAGGTCAGCAGCATCAGAGACCCGACACGCACAGCCGCCCTCCGCACCCGCGCGCCGGAGCTGCCTCGCAGGGTGGGAGATGGGAGACTGGCAGCAGAGAAAGGGCTAAGAGGGGAGGGAGGGAAGACAAGAGGCACACAAAGCCCGAATTAAACCCCAGCCTTTCATCTCCGCTCCAGATGGGCCAGCAGCTGAGATGCAGGAGGGCGCCGGGAGCCGGCAGGATAATAGGGGCGGGCGGCAGCTGAGCGGGGGCTCCCCGGTCCCCTGCGAGGAGGAGAGGGGCCGTTCCCCGCGTAGGGCATCACTTTCTGCAGATTTATAGCTGGCCTTCTGTGTCGTGTTAAGTCCCCCAAAACGACCGGCTTGAGCAGACGGCGCAGAAAGGTGCGGGTTTGGGAGAAGTGCTTGGAGTCATAACCACATTAGTCTTTATTTCTCTTCTCCCTATAACAAGTCCCGGGAAGCAAAGCACTCGGGCATGATGAGAAAAGGAAGTTTTCACCGGCGTTTCTTTCCTTCCTTTAAATCCACCCCCTCCCGAGAGCCAGATAACCTTCACGGTGCACAATGTAGAGGCCTGATACGACTAAATTCTTAGCTAAATTTAACTCAAACAATATAGGCTTAAACAGTAATTACTGCTTCGCATATTAAGTGCCTGGAATCAATATCAACCTCCAAGCTTTAGCCTCAAACTAATGAGGACACAGATTACCTGGTCAATCAATGGCACCATCAAGTAAGAACACTACAATTAGCACAATGCCTTTTTTTTGTGCAAAACACAATTAATACAAACAGCACGGTTGCTGCTGCACAGGGGCATGACGTGGAGATCTCGGGGATGCTGTGCCTGGATGCCAACATCCCCTCTCCAGGGCTATGGGCTGCCCTGCCTCCTCCCAGCCAGCTCCTTCACGGGATAGCAAGGAAAACGCGGCTTTCGCCACTACTCTTGATTGCCTCCGCTCAAACGAGGGATGCCCAGCAGAGCAGCATCACCTGGCCACCTCCAAAACACGTGTACCCACTCCCCGAGATGTCACTATCCGATAGCATCCACCCAGCACCAAAGAGCAAGGCCACACGTGGGCAGGTCAAAAGCAACTTGCCCTTCCCTATGTACTTGGGGCAACCAGGACAACGTGAACACAGTTGGCAAAAACCACCAGGACCCCATTTTTTAATGGCAGGGTTTATGATGAGATGCCCAGCAGCCTCCAAAACCAGACCCTTGAGCCCTTGCTGGAAAGCCAGAGCTGAGGTTGTCTCATCTAATTCATTATCTCCTTTCCCTAATGAACCATCTCATCCATCACAGCTGCGGCTAAGCTGCTGTGATTCACCACGTACATCCCCAAACCCGCACGCCGCTGCCTGCGTCGGGGCGATTTCCAAGCCCAGCCCACCCCGCACACCCCGACCCCTCTTGGGGAGCCGTGACTCCGCAAAGGGTCATACCGAGAAACCAAAGGGAATGGGAGAAAAACCCCAAGAGGACAATGAAGCACCCAAATATCAGTAAATCACTTGACAGCACGCCTGGCTCTTCAAGGGTCACCACCAAAGTCAGCTTTACAGCTGGCAGTTCCTCCCCCGCATTGAGCACGGTCATAATTTTTGCAGCCCGGCGCTGGCTGCTTTGCACCTCAATGCCACCTCTCGCCGTGCTCCCCAAAACACGGCCAAAGCCTCCAAAGTTGGCAGAAAAAAAAAAAAAAGGGGGATTCTGTTAACCAGGCTCCACTCCAGATTAGCAAAGCAACGATGGCCTATAAAGCGCTATAAGTTTATGTAAAGAGCTTCAAAAGAAGCGCAGCGTTTTGAATATTCACGCCACCCCGGTATTTGCATTGTAATGGGGCCTTTCAATAAGCAGCCTTCCCCTCAATAAGGAAAAACAAAGCGCCCATCTGTTTTGATTTTGCAAATCGGGCTGGAGTTGCACTGCAAGAACTCGGGGAGCCCTGGGTGCGATAAAGCCCAAGGTAGAGGCACAAAGCTGATTATTTCAGAAGTAAACAAAGCCAGTCGGCAATTTATCCAGCGACGCCTCGCGTGCCGGGAAATAAGGGATTCGGTAATTCCCGCGGAGCTCAGCCCTGCGCCGGCTCCGATAAACGCGGGCCATGCTGAATCACGGCGATAACGCCACGCATCCATAACGCCACGGGGACCCGCTGGCCGTCATCCCCGTTTCGGTGAGCAAACAGGGCAGGAGAAACGCCCCCACCCAAACTGACGCCCACCTGCAGGGAAAGCCCCCGGCGCACCCAGCCGACACCCCGGGCTGCGGATTTGGGCTTTCCTGGCTCATGGCCTCAGCCCCATCCTTACCCCGACGGGCCAGAGGTGACGGGCCCACGGTTGGTGGCCAGACAGCAGATGCCGTCTGCCGCCCTGGTGACAGCAAAGGCTTTGCCAATGACAAAACAACTGCTGTTATTAATTCTTCCAGCCACAGCCTGCGGCTCCCTCAGCTCAGCCCGGGGAGAGCTGGTCCAGAATCCGCTCCCACCCCCCGAGTTTTGGGGCGCTTGGAGCATCTCTCCGGGGACGGGATGGGGACGCACCGCAGGACGGGGTGCCCTTGGCAGGAGGGCGAGCAGCTCACCCCTGCGGACCACTGCCACCAGCGCGAAGGCCACCGCCGGCGACCGCGGGGGGCTTTGGCGTGGGACACCCCCCCCCACCCCCACCCCACGCAGGCACCTCTCCGCGCCCACCCACGCCTCAAAACCCCCTCTGCCTATGAGACCCCCCCCCAGCATCCCCCCTCCTCCTCCTCCTCCTCCAGCACCCCCTCCTCTCCGGCACCCCCCCCCCCTCCTCCCCGGCACCCCCCGCCCCTTCCCCACGCACCCACCTGGCCGCTGCGCCCCTTCCCCGCCGCCCCGCACACGCGGCCGGCCGCGCCGGGAAGGGGCGGGCTGCGCCCCGGTACCGCCCGCATAGGAGGGACCAACGGCGACCAGGGCCCCCCCGCAACCCGCCCGGGTTGCCCGGTCATCCCCCAACCCACCCACCCACCGCGCTCGGCGCTGCACCCCCGCTCCCCTCCCGGGCTCACCCGGCGCGGCTGCCGGTACCGGTGCCTGCGGGCGCGGCGGAGCGGAGCGTTGCGGAGCGCAGGGAGGGAAGGAGGGGAGGTGCCGGCTTCAAATGCGGCGGCGTTTATTGGGCCGAGGCTCGGGGGCGGCCCCGGGGGAGCGGGGCGGCCCCGGGGCGGGGGCGAACGGCGGCCTTTGTGCGGCGGGGCCCCGCTGGCAGCGCCCGGGCCCGCCCCGCCTGGCAGCGGCGGCGGCAGGGGCCCGCACCGCGGGTGGCGGCTGCCTGGGGTCCCCCACGCCGTCCCGCACCCCCGGTGGCACCGCCGTGGTCCCCGCTGTCCTCTCCCCCGGGTGGCATCGCCTCGGTTCTCACCGTCCTGCACCCCAGGGTTGCATCACCCCGGCTGCCCACTGTCCTGTCCCCCGGGTGGCGTCACCTCGGTTCTCACCGTCCTGCTGCACCCCAGGGTGGCATCACCCCAGCTCCCCACCGTCCTGCACCCCAGGGTGGCATCACCCCAGCTCCCCACTGTCCTGTCCCCCGGGTGGCATCGCCTTGGTTCCCACCATCCTGCTGCACACGAGGGTGGCATCACCCTGGCTCCCCACTGTCCTGTCCCTCAGGTGGCATCACCTTGGTTCTCACCATCCTGCACCCCAGGATGGCATCACCCCAGCTCCCCACTGTCCTGCACCCCAGCGTGGCACCCCGGCTCCCCACTGTCCTGTCCCCCGGGTGGCATCGCCTCGGTCCCCACCGTCCTGCACCCCAGGGTGGCATCACCCCAGCTCCCCACTGTCCTGCACCCCAGGGTGACATCACCTCAGTTCCCACTGTCCTGCTGCACCCCAGGGTGGCATCACCCCAGCTTCCCGGTGTCCTGCACCCCAGGGTGGCATCCCCTCTGTTCCCACCATCCCGCACCCCAGGGTGACATCACCCTGGCTCTCTGCTGTCCTGCACCCCAGGGTGGCATCCCCTCGGTTCCCACCATCCTGCACCCCAAAGTGGCATCACCCTGGCTCCCCACTGTCTTGTGCCCCTGGGGACACGGCCCTGCAGTGCCTCATCGTCCCAAAAAACAATGGCCTGTCACCTGGGCTGCCCCATGCCTGAAGGCCACGGCACCATGTCACCCCACTGTCCCCCACCCTGGGGACATGGCACCCCGGCTCCCTGCCATCCCGGGGTCTGCGGGGTCAGCATCCCCCCGGGTCTCCTTGTCTCACCATGATGCGACACACGGCACCCAGCCCTTCCGCTCACCCCAGCACCCGTGGTGGCTCGGCACACCAACCCGCCTGTGTCCCCCACTCGCTTTGGGGGGGGCACAGCCGGGGGCAACCCCCTGCCCCATGGGCCATCCCGCGGGGGGCTCCGGGGCGCTGACGCACCACCCGTGGGCACCAGCAAAACTCAAACCCTCACTTAAACCTCGGCAGCCCTCATTAGAGGCTGGAGCTCAGCGCCAGCAGGCACAGGCTGAGCGGCAGGGAGCCGGCGGTCCCCAAGGCTTGTGGCTTGTGGATTCTCTGGTGGCTAATAAGGGGTTCAGCTCACACTGCAATTTGCTCTCGCACAATTGCATGGGCTTATTTTGCTGCTTTTTTTGTGAAGATGCTAGGGACGTAATAACTTTGAAGCCCTCTTCCCTTTTTTAAGAAGACTGAAACTGGTCTGCAGGGTCAAAATATTTATGGGGGAGGAGCAAGGGAAACACAACAGCCTCGCAGCCAGATGTACGGATGCGCAGCGGGTTGCATAAGCCTTGCTTCGATAGCAAACCAGGCTTAAAACCCCACGAGATCCTGCAGCGGAGACACGGGCTGGTTTGCCACGCGGTCCCCCTGGCTGCGCCGGGGACACCGGGGACACCACATGTGAGCTAAAAAGCGTGATAAAATATTTAGCCCGCTGCGGCGGCTGGGGTAGCTCTGCTGCCCGAGAGCGCCCGCTCGGCACGTCGCTGCCGGCTGCCCCAGTGCCAGCGCCGGGGACGTGGCAGAGCCGAGCGGGTCCCCCAGCGTCGAGCAAAGCCCTGCCCAGGGACAGGGCCGCGTCCCTGCGACGACGGAGGTGAGGAAAGGTGACTTTTTAAAGGAAAGGGGCCTTGGCGAGAGCTTGGCTGGACAGATGTTAGCAGCCACGGCTTTGTGCCGAGGGAGGGCTTTTTGTTTTGGTTTTTTAACATTTGCCATTTTTCTCCGATGCTTTCATCTGCTCTGACACTTGCTGAGGGTTTTTCTTTCTTTTCTTTCTCTCTCCCTTTCCGCATTTGCTTTTTCATCCCTGGTTCAAACACTTTTTCACTGCGTATTATGCTGAAGTTGAAACCATCTGGTGCTTTGTTTTGTTGCGAGCCCGGCGAGTGCCAGGACCTTTATCCCCCTCACCCTCCTCCTCCTCGCCGTGACAGCGCCGGTGCCTCGCTAATCCAAGAGACAGCCCCGAAAAATCTCCGCCGTCCCCCAACAAAGCGACTGGGCGCGTGTTTGCGTGCGCGCAGCCGGGTGGGCGATGGGGACACGCTCGGTGTCCCTGCGTCCCCAGCCAGCCCACGGGGACGCGCAGACCCCGGGCTCGGCAGTGCCGGGCTGTATCACCACAGTGCAAATTCCTGATTCATTTTTAGGACCAGCTGTTAGCAAAGGCATCCTGATCTTATTTTTTCCCTCTTTTTCCCGCAGGAGGAAAACATGTTTCCAGGAGCCACGGAGCCCCGCCAGACACAGATCCCGCCAGCCTATTTTTGGAGCCCCCTTCCAGCAAGCAGCTGCATTTGAGGCTGGCATTTGCAGCGAGCGCCTTCCGAGCGAGCTCGGCGGAAGGAAACCTCCGCTCGCCCATGCCATCACGTGTGACAAAAAAAAAATAAGGGGACATGTGGGAAAATCCGGGATGGCTGGACATGAGCTGCCTCCGACAGCTGGGCCGGACCCAGCGCCACAGCCAAGCTCCGGGGCTGGCATGAAGCCGCCTGGAAAGGGGGTCAGCGGCCGCAGGCGCTGCGCAGGCGGTGGGCGACCCCTCTGCGAGGCCGTGGGTGCCCGGTTCCTGCCGAAACACCCTCCCGGCACGGCTCTGGCTGCCCCGCCATGCTTTCCTTCCCGTTTCCCCTGCACAATGGGGTGCTTTGTTCTGCGGGGGCCGGGGAAGCTCCGGCCGCGGCCTGGGGAGCTGGGAGGGAGCCGGGAGCTGCTCCTGCCTTCCGAGGGTCTCCTCCCGTCGCGCCACGGTGGGTGAGGCACCCTTCACCCCCACCTCCCGCCAGGCCAGCGGAAAGCAGGGCCATGAAACAGCAAAGTAATTAGCAAAAAAAGCTATGAAACCATCAGAAAAAATAAACAAAGGGAGCATTTAGGAAAAGACGCTGTAGGAAAAATCAGCCGGAAACCTCCCCGTCTCACGGGCGGTGCGGGGAGAAGTTTGGAACGAAATAAGCCCTAACTTTGATTTTTTTATTTTTGCACAAAACAATGGCGAGCTGTGCTCCGCTGCAGCGGCGTCACGCCTCCGCG
Organism: Platalea leucorodia; assembly: GCF_965183815.1. Lineage (NCBI taxonomy): Eukaryota > Metazoa > Chordata > Aves > Pelecaniformes > Threskiornithidae > Platalea > Platalea leucorodia. The sequence continues at coordinate 3,561,930 of NC_138829.1, forward strand.
GCCGCGGCTCGTTGCTGCCATCGCACGTCCGGGCCCCGCTGTACGCGTCGCAGTTCCGCCACCGCGGCTCGGGCCTGATCCTGCACACCCTTTGGGTCGCGGGGTTTTTCCTTCCAGCCCAGGAAACCCTCACGTTTGCTACGTTTGCTGTGCCAGCTCCTTATTGCAAGAAGTATTTGCACGGCTGCTCCATCCCGGTGCGCACAAGCCAAAGCATCTGCCGTAACTCCGTGCCGATCCCCTCTGGCTCTCGCTGCCGAATAAAGCCCCCGCGGGCAGCGCTGCTTGCACCCTGCCCATCCCTCCCGGCGGGTGATTTCTCCCATCATCTTCGTGGCAATGTGCTGCTGCGTGCCCCAGCTGCAGCCCCAGCACCCACTGGGAACGGGGAAAAATTGGGGGGGGTGGAAGGAAAAAGCTTTCGTGTGTAAAATCAGCTGGATCTGCGGGTCGCTCCTGCTGCCCTCCTGCCGCCGTGGCACGGGAAGAGCGGCTCGTGGCTGGCTTGTGCCACCTGACTGCAACATCTGCTGATGGGGAACGCGTACCCGCCTGCCCACGGCCCCGGTGGCCCCCCTTCGACCGGGCCTGTTTGTCTTTGGGTTTGCATTCGGGGCTGGGAGCAGACCGCGGCCGCATGAAGCACACACGCAGCTGCACAGAAGCCGAGTCCCCCGCTCAAATACCCGCCACGGGTGCCGGAGGGATGCAGGGCCACGTGCCGAGCTCCTGCCTCGTCTCAGCAGCTTGTCCCACCCTCACATCCCGCCTCGCCTGGCCCTGGAGCTCGGCTACAATCCCCGGAGCAGCCCGGTGTGTGCCGTGAACTCAGGAAAAACAGCACAGCTCTTGCTGCGGAGAGCGGATGAAATAAGAGCAGCTTGAAACAGCAGCGTGGGCTGGTGGCATCGCTGCAGGGCCACCTCGTTCCCGGCCCTCCCGTGGCATCTTTAACGAAGCCTCTGGGTCGCAGGCTCCGTTGGCAAGCACGGCGAGGCCGGTGACGGCCCAGCCCTGCGTGCCCGCATCCAGGCAGCGCATCCTCCCGCGCCGGGCGAAGCCTTCGCGGGGAATCCTGGCGAAACGGGGGCATTTCTTTCCCGGTGGGAAGTTTCAGCCTGGAAAGCTGGGGCTGAGCCCGCCTGGCAGGGCCGGGAGGGGAGCCCGCAGCCGGTTCGGACCCCAGCCGAAGCCAAGCCTGGCTGAGGCACCAGCGTTGGTTTGAAACCTTTTTTTGTTTCAATTTTGGGTGGTTTTTTTAAACCTGGAAGCGTTCCCGGCGCTGCTGGCCACGGCAGGGCCGGTTCTGCCGGCCCGGCACCTTCCTGCTGGCCCCGGGGCTCCCAGGGGGCGGGGAGTGGGCGTGGCCTGGCGCCTGGAGGCGTGGCCTGCTGGAAGGAGGAAGGCTGTGGGAGGCGGGGCCGTGCCTGGGCGTGGGCGGGGCTTGGGGGCGTGGGGCGGGGCCTGGCGGCGCGGGGCGGGGCCTGGCGGCGCGGGGCGGGGCCTGGCGGCGCGGCGGCGGCGAGGGCAGGGCGGCGGGGCGATGCGGCGGCGCGGCGAGCGGGGCGGCGGCGACGGCGACCGGGATCGGGACCGGGACCGGGACCGGGACGGGAATGGCGACAGCGGGCGGGCGGAGGGCAGGGCCGGCGCGGCCCGGCCGGAGCGGTGAGTACCCGGCCGCGGTACCGGGCTACCGGGCCGGCGTGGGGGCGCTGCGCTCCCCGGGAGCGTGTGCCGGTCCCCGCGGGTGTTTCGGTCCCTGTCCCCCGCTGTGGCCATGCTCTGTTGCCCCGCCGTGTCCCCTGCCGCGTCTCCTGTGACCATGTGCCAGCGCTGTGTCCCCTGTGCCGTAGGTCTGTCCCCATGCCGTGGCCGTGCTTCTGTGTCCCCACGCCGTGGCTTGTCACCTTGCTGGGGCCGTGACCTCATGTGTGTCCCCCTGGCCGTGGCTGTGCCACCCTGCCACAGCCGTGATCCTGGGCTACAGCCCTGTCCCCATGTCCCCCTGCCACGGCCATGATCCCGTACCGTGGCCGTGTCCCATGTCACCCTGCCACGGCTGTGATCCCGTACCACGGCCATGCCCCCCCCCCCCCATGATGCCGTGCTGTGGCTGTGTCCCCATGTCACTTTGCTGTCCCCCTGATGCCATGTGGTGGCCTGTTGCCCTGCCAGCTGTCAGAGGTGCCCCTTGGTGGGCGCGTCTCCCCGCCCGGCCCGGACCCGGCGGTTCTTACCTGCAGCAGGTATTGTGCAAGGGTGGGTGTGAGCACTCGCCCCTTCACTTACATTTTAGATGTAGAGCAAGAGCAGCACCTAATAATTAACCGCAGCGACTCCGAGGGTGCTGCTGGCCCGCTGCTGCCAACACACAGCGGGACTGCTCAGACCAACGTCTTGGGGCGCGACTGGGGTTCGAGGAGCTCCCCGTGGCTCCAGCACAGCTCACGCCACCCTTGCACCCTCCCGGGAAGGGTGCCTGTGTCAGGGAGACCATGCCACCTTGCCCTGGTACCCCCTTTGCAACCCTTTCTCAGCATCTTGCCGCACTCCCCAGGGCAGGCAATGAAATAAATCCACTTCTGCAGGAGTGACGATGACCCTGGGCATGTGCTGGCAGGGAGCAAACTGTGCTTGAACTCCTGTCAGAAACCTCTGCCCTAAATCCCCCAGTGTCCAGACCAGTTTCCCCATCGCCCAGCGCCGCCAGCCCACGAGAGACGTTGATGCCAGGCAATCTGCAGCTCTTGGCTTTCCCTTCCCTCTGGGAGGCTGGGGCTGGGGCTGGCCGGCGGCTCGCTGCGGCTGGATGCGTCCCCCAGCCCTTCAGGGCAGGATGCTGTCAGAGGTGGTCGCGTTCCCCACCCTGTGCTGGTGGCACTGGGGGACATCGCTCTGGGGACTGGTTTCTCCTGCAGTGCTGTGGGCTCCCTGCGCCCCTTTCCCAGCTTTCCTCCTTGTCCCTGGACACTTGCAGAGGCCCTCGGTGCTGGGCTTGGGGACACCTCCGTGGTCGTGTCTCACCAACCATGACTTGGGGTGTTGCCACAGAGCATTGGTTGTTCCTTATTGCCGGTTTGGCTTGCAGCTCCCGGCCTTGGTACGTGCCCTGCCCTTCCTGCCTGCCGGTATCCCGTGGGAGGCTGCGGGGGACCAGATCGTGGCCTCTTGTGACGCTGTGTCACAGTGGGGCTGCTCCGACACCTCGGCTCCATCCCCGAAAACCAAACACAACCCCGATGTGGGGAACCAGTTCCCGGTCCCAGGGGGACACAAATGGCAGCCTCAGGCCCTTGCGGGGGAAAAGCCGCTGTATCCAACCATCACGCCTGGGGTTGGGAAGGGGGACCCGGCTCCGCTGTGCCCCAGAGCTCTCGGGGCGGGAGGGGATGTGCTAACAAGGTGCCTTCCTTGTAGGGGCCGGCTGGCCTGGCGTCCCCGGCTGCGCACCCTCCTCCTGGGCCTGCTCCTTATCTACATCTCCGTGCCCTTCCTCATCCGCCTCTTCCCCTTCGGCACGCTCACCAAATTAGTCTTCCTGAACTCGCGTGAGTGCTCCGGGGCTGTCCCAACCGGGAGAGCCCCCCCACCACCCAGGATTTCAGCAGACAGGGGGCTGGGGGGATCCCCAAAACGTGGGAGGGGGCTGCACCCAGAGCCTGGGTGGCACCGGGGCGGCACCCGTCCAACCACCCCTTTGCCGTGGGCTGGCAGAGGAGGCATGCAGGGACCTTTCCCGTTGGCATCTCGTATTTTGCAGGCTGTAATAATGCAGCTGTTTGCTGCCTAAAGTTGCAACACATCTGGGCATGCACAGCGTCGACGGGGCTGGGAATCCGGGTGGGAGGAGGTGGCAGAGGGCTGTGCTCGCCTACCCACTCCCCGAGCCAGCTGTGGCACGGCCCTTGGCTTCCGTGCAAATCATTTCAAAAAAATAACACGTTGCTTTGGAAAATGTGCAAAAACCACTGGGTACAAGGGTTTCTGGGTTGCCCGTCTGATGGCTGCGATTTCTCCGTCAGTGCGCTACCCCTTCTTCGTGGACCTTCAGCGGCCGGAGCTGCTGCTGAACAACACCGTCAGCCTCTACCTCGACACCGAGCCGGGTGTCACGGTTGGCATCTGGTGAGCGGGGCGGCCCCGGTGGCCCGGGTGGGCACGGCCGTGTGGCTACGCCAGTGTCCTGGCTAGAGCGGGTGGAGCCCCCCGGGTAACCCCGCTCTGGCCCCCCCAGGCACACGGTGCCGGGCAGCAGAGGGGCCGAGGCGCAGGGCAAGGACCAGCGCTGGTACGAGGAGGCGCTTGCCGACGCTCACCCCGTGATCATCTACCTGCACGGTAACGGGGGGACCAGGTGAGTACCCGCGAGCGGGGCCGGGACCGGGTGCGTGCCTCTCCCAGGGGAGGACGGGTGCGGCGGCCATTGTCACGCAGCGTCTCTGCGTGGGGTGAGAACTGGCAAACTCGGTGCAGCAGCCAGCCGTGCTGCAGGGCTGGGGTTGCTGCGGCGCTTTCTGATCCTGTGGGTGGAGGAAAATCCCTTTGAGTTAAAGGGAAATGTGAAAACCCACCCGCCCCAGAGCATCCAGCTCTCCCCTCCTGGGAAAAGGTCGCCCCAGTCCCTCGGCTGAACTGGCACTGGAGGGGAGGGTCCCTCCCCGAGCTCTAACCTCCCTTTCCCCATCAGGGCTGCAAACCACCGCATCCAGTTCTTGAAGGTAAGTGGTCCCCTGTGGGGGGACTGGGCCCTGCCAGGGCTCACCCGGGCTCCGGGACCCCAGAGGGACCCTGGGCAGAGTGAACCCGGCCATGCTGGGGGGTCCTGGGGTGCATCCCGCCCCCAGGACGTGACACGGTGCCGCTCCTCTGACAGACGATGGGGGCTGCTGACTTCCACATCCTCGCTCTCGACTACAGAGGTAACGTCATCCCCCTGCCTCTCGCTGAGTGACCTCCCGCCGGGCCCAGTGTCCCACCCTGGGTCGTGACGCCCAGCCGTGTCCCCCGCAGGCTACGGGGACTCCAGCGGGCACCCCACGGAGAGCGGCTTCACCACGGACGTCCTGGCCCTCTACGACTGGGCCAAAGCGCGGAGTGGGAACAGCAGCATCCTTTTCTGGGGACACTCCTTGGGGACGGGGTAGGTGCAGGGCTGGGTGACGGCGGGGGGATGCCCCGTGGGTGCTGGCTGATGGAGGAGCCTACAGCCGGTCCCTGGGCTGGGACACTGCTGCCACACCGGTACCAGCCGGGGATGGACCAAGGGGTTGGAGCAGCTCCTTGGTGGAGGCACCTGCAAAGCAAAACCTCGTGTGCAAGGAGGGAGTCTGAGGGTGCCATGCGTCCCACCGGGGTGTCACGACTGCCCCGCCCCCCACACCTCCACCTCTCTTCTTGCAGGATTGCCACGAACACGGCAAGGAAACTGCAGGAGGAGCGAGGTAAGGGCCAGCGTGGCGGGGTTGGCCCCACGCAGTGTCCTCCCCCCCTCTGGGGCTCTGCACGCCCCAGACAGATTTTGGGGGCTGCAGAGGAGGTGGGGAGCCTCTCTGCTCGAGCATCAGGCTTGGCCCCCCCCATGGTGGGGACAAGTGGCCGTCCCCATCCTCCTTAGCGGGATGAGGACGTCTTGGCCTCATGGCTCACGGCCCCCATGCCTGCTCTCGCCCCGCGCTGCCCTCAGGGATCCAGGTTGATGCTATCGTCCTGGAGGCACCCTACACCGACATCCGCGAGGCAGCTATGCACTTCCCCCTCACCAAGGTGAGCCGGGGGCTCTCGCCGTGGGGTCCCCCAGCGGTGGCAGCCCCAGCGGCCCGGGGCTCCCCTCCGGCGGGGGGCTGCAGCAATCAAAGCCAGGACTTAGCACCCCCCCCCAACTCTCTCCCCGACAGCTCTACCACCACTTCCCAGGTTTCGAGTACCTCATCCTGGACTCGCTGGCTCTGGGCAACATGTTCTTCCGCAACAACGAGAAGTGAGTGCCCGGAGGGATGGGGCGCAGCCATCCCCGCGGGGCTGGCCGAGGAGGGGCGGGTTGGACATGTCACACCGTGCAATCCCTGCACTCTTATTTGTGTTTGCCCAGCTTACTCATGCTTTCAAAATGGCTTTTTATTTGCATAATTTCAGATATCAATATTACTACTGAGCAAAGTCCGCAAGCCAACATCCTTTTTTTGAGCACTACGTGCTCGAGTCCCAACCGCGTTGCAGCACAGACACACTCTGTGATGGCAGGGTCCGTCCCCCTCCGTGTTTGTGGGTGCCTTTGCTAAAAGCCACGCCGTTCGTGGGTGTTTTTGAAGCCCGAGCACCCTGCGTCAGGGGTTTAAGGTTATTAGGGTGCTTGGTGCTGCTGGGCTGGGGCGAGCAGCATGGGCATCACCCTGGGGCAGTTCAGCTGCCCTTGGCCACCGATGGGCTGGGATGGCTCTGAGAGGGAGCATCTGGGGGGGTCAGGGTGGCTGTGGGGGTTTTGGCAGCACCCAGCAAGGCTCCCGCGGGTCTGTTGGCTCTGGGGTGACTCCTTCGTGCTGTGCTTGCTGCCCGCAGTGTGAAAGTGCTGGCCTGCCCCCTCCTCATCCTGAACGCAGAAGATGATGTTATCCTGCCTCCGCAACTGGGCAGCGAGGTGGGGACCACCATCGCCTCCGCACGGGCTTTAGTGGGGGTGGGCACTGGTTTAGCCTGGTTTTGGGGGGCTGAAGGGGAAGGAGAGGGGGTGGGAAGGGGTTTGGGATTCCCGGTGCATGCTGCTAACTGCGCTCCCACCCCACGGCAGCTCTTTGAAACTGCACGCAGCGCCTACAAGGACAAAAGCAAGGTGAAGTTCATTACCTTTCCCAAAAAGCTGGGCCTGGGCCACGACTACATCTCGTTCAACCCGGAGCTGCCCGCCCTGGTGAAGTAAGTGCTGCTCTGCAGAAATAGGGGGGGCACAGAATGAGCCGTGGCCTCTTCTTGCATGGGTGCATCCTCCCCTGCTGCAGCCCTGCAGGTGCCCTCCCCTGCTCCTTCCCCTCCCTACAGTGCTTGCTGGCATCAATTTTTGAGCTCCAGTCATTCCACACTGCCCTGAGCCTGTCCTCGGCCTGGGTGTCACGGGGAGGTGGCCCTGGGGACAGCTCCTCTTTGCCCTGGGTGCAGAGATGCAGCTTTGCTCTAAGCCCAGCTCAGACCCACATCCAGGGATCAGAAATGAGGATCTGAAGCAGCACAGGGCGGTCAGTGATAGAGTGTACAATTTATTGCGTCTTGTTGCAGAGACTTCTTGAACATGAAGTGATGGCAGCTGCTGCGCGCAGCGACCAGGAGCACTCCCTCAAACCCACACCGGGAACCCCTCGTTGCACTGAACTTACTGCTGTACGTAATAAAAACTACTGAGAAACTTTCTAATTCGCCCACTGCTTCGAGGACGCTGCAGGTTACTCGGGGGACGGAGATACTGCTGTGACCTGGGGGCTGCTCCTGGGACAGGACCATGCAAGCGGTGGCCAGGAGCATCGTCTGGGGCAGTGGGGGGGGGTACGTGGGCCTGACTGCAAACACCCCTTAACCCCCCTGGCACCGATGCCTCAGGACTGGCAAGAGCTGCTCCCCAAGTCCTGCTTCGGCATCGCCTGCGAGGGCTTGGCCAGTTGTGGCCAGCTGTGCTGCCCACCCTGCCCTGCCCTGCGCCCCAGCAGCTCACCCCCTGCACCCTCTTTCTGCATTAGCGCTGGTGCAAGTGAGCCCAGTCCCTAATTTTAGGCTTCGGCAAACAGCCCCTCGGGCTCCAATGGCACTTTTACTTTTAGCGCCCACGCAGGCAACAGGGCGACGTGGTTTTGCTTTCCGCACGACACTTACGTTATAAAAATCCCCCCCCTTCCCCATCCGTAGGAAAGCCAGCAGCAGCGACATAGAGACTAGACAGCAGAGACGATTTTACAGCCCGCGCGCTCGCTTCCCCTGGCTCCGGCCGGCGGCGGCTCCGTGCCCCTACGCTGCCGTGCCGTTGGGGGTCTTGTCCTCGACCGTGTCCCGGGGCTCGTTGGGCGGTGGGATCTTCAGGTCGGAGGGCTCCACGTGCCAGATGTCCCGGGCATACTCCTTGATGGTGCGGTCGCTGGAGAACTTGCCGGCTGCCGCGATGTTCTTGATGACCATCTTGGTCCATGCCTTGGAGTTCTGCAAGGAGAGTGGTGGGGCAGTGGGGACGGAGGCTTGCGCCCACGGGTGCCACGTTGGCCCCGAGACTGGCTTTCAACCAGGGACGCCCCGCAGCAGCCCAGCCAGGAGCCTCCTCGCCAGGAACCCATCTATGTGCACAGCCCCACCAGACCCCTTCTCCGGGATGGGATGCTGGGCCACCATCACAGCCGTCCCACCTCGCCCCCGGGCTGGAACTCACCAGGTACAGCTCGCTGACCTTCTCTTGGCATTTAACATAAGCCTCGTAGTCTGCAAAAACTTTAAACCTACAGCAGCGAAGAAAGGGGAAGTCAGCGATGGCAGAAACGCACAGGTAGGAGCGTGGTGGTGGCCGGCGGCTGTAGCGCACGGGGCTCGGGCTGCCAGATCTGGGGTTTCCTCAAACATGAACGCTTCAGATGAATTTGGCCTCCCCAAGCCCTGTTTGTACAGAGCCCTGCAAGCCCACGGGCACTGCGGCGCAGGCTGGACGGGTGGCCTGGGAGGGGACACCCTGCGTCAGCTCACCGGGACATTTCCCCGGTGCAAATGCCCCCAGCCCTTGGCTGCTTGGTGCTCTGTCCGGGAAAGCCTGTGAGATACCTAAAAGCATCTATCATCCGGCAAGGGCTGTGCACCCAAATGCGTCTTGGCCATACTGTACCCCAGGCTTTAACGCAGCAAGCGTGACGTGCTGCATGTGGAGAGCTGTTTGTACCCACAGAGCATCACTGGCTCGCCCACGTGCACAACATCAGGGCCAGAACATGGGACCTTATCAGCCAGAGGGTGGATGGTTGGTGCAGGGGGCTGCTCTGCACGGGCATTAGGAGTGTGGTGGAGAGACCCAACCCAGGGGATGGATGGCATCCCAGGCCTCACCGGTCGTGGTGGAAGAGCATGTTGACCACGTCTTTGAAGAGGTCGGGCTCCTCTGGGGAGAAGAAGCCACTCTTAATCTGGTCAATGGCTTGCTTCAACTCGGGGAGCCGGTCATAGTACTTCTGGGCATTGTACCTGGCGGGGAAGGGTTGATATGAGATGTTGCTGCTCCGCTGCCTGTGGTGGCACCCCCGTGGCGTCCCCAGCCCTCACCCTTCCCTGTCCAGCTCCGTGACGTCCTCCACCCTCATGCCGAAGATGAACAGGTTTTCCTCTCCAGCCTCCTCGGCCATTTCCACGTTGGCTCCATCCATGGTGCCGATGGTCAGAGCTCCGTTCAGCATGAACTTCATGTTCCCCGTACCCGACGCCTCGGTGCCCGCCGTGGAAATCTGCTCCGACAGGTCGGTAGCAGGGATCACTGCCAACAAAACACATGGACACAAGGGGCTCCTGGTGACCAGCTTTGGGTTTGTATCGTGCTGAAGGACGTTAGATTTGCTGCCTTGCAGTGATGGAGCCATGGGCTGGTGGACGGCCGCGGGGCGGACATCCCCTCCCCACAGCGTGCCCCACATCAGCTACCTTTCTCTGCCAGCGAGACCCTGTAGTTCTCCAGGAAGATGACCTTCAGCTTGCTCCCCACAACGGGGTCGTTGTTCACCACCTGAGCCACGGCGTTAATGAGCTTGATGATCATTTTAGCCATGTGATATCCTGGGGCAGCCTAGGAGAAAAGCCACGGGTGAGCCCGGAGGGCTGGTGCCAGGGGCCAGCGAGGAGCACCCAGCTCCCACGTGCCCAGGAAGCACCCGCTCAGCCCTGCTCCCATCCCTCATCCAACTCGTGTCTTGTGCCACCAAGTTTTTGGGGGCTTGCATGACCGTAGGAGGAAGAACCTTGCTTGAGTTGAAGCCAACAAGTGCTGCCTCGAGGCTTCCAGAGGGCTTCGGGGACACAACCCCATGAGAACATCTGCACCCAGATCCCCTAGGGCATCTTCAAGGACTTTCTGCGAAATGCCTAGAACTCCTGACCCAGCTTACCTTGCCCCCGATGATCACTGTCCTCGGCACAAACAGCTTCGCAGGATCCCTCCTGATGCCTGGAGAAGACAGCAGCATGGTGTCACCCTCTGCTTTAGCTGCAGTCCTGGGGGACAGGGATGCTCGTTCCCCCCCAGGGCAGCCTGTCCCCTCGGGGCGCGCGGTGGCTTACGGTTGTACATGGTGATGATGTGCAGGCAGTTCATCAGCTGCCGCTTGTACTCGTGGATCCTCTTCACGTGCACGTCGAACATGGAGGAAGGGTTGATCTTCACTTTGTACTCCTTCTCCAGGTACAGCGCGAACTTCACCTTGTTCTCCTGGCGGAGGGCAGGGAGCGCGTCAGCCCCCAGCCGGTGCTCCCCCGGCCTGCGTCCCCCCGGCCCGCACCCCTCACCTGCTTCACTTTGGCCACCTCCCGGATGAAGAGGTCGTCGTCCACAAACTCGTGCAGCTTCGTCAGCTGGCTCAGGTCCCGCACGTAGTCCTCCCCTATTTTCTGCAACGGGAGCACAGGAACGCGCTGACCGCGGGATGGGGGCGGCTGCCTTCATCGGGCACGCTGCTCCCACCCGGCAAAGCCAGGAGCGCTTGGAAAGCAGGAGCAGGGGACTCGAGCGAGATGCAAGCAGAGCTTGGCCATTTAAAAAATGTAAATGGCTGAGGTTGGAGCGGCGTCCCCAGGGGCACTGTCCCTGGGGTCAAGTTTTGGGGGCCAGCGCGCTCCCCCTGTGCCATTACCTCCGCGATGAGCTCCGCCAGCCCCGGGTTGCAGAGCAGGAGCCAGCGCCGTGGCGTGATGCCGTTGGTCTTGTTCTGAAACTTCTCCGGCTCCAGCGCTGCAAAGTCCTGGAAGCTGCGAGGACGAGGAGGGGACAGCTTCAGGCTCGCCCACCACCCACTGCCACCATTTCCACGCCGAGGGTGATCCACCACCGCCTCCCTCCCCGCGCTTACACTTGGGTCTTGACTATTTCGGAGTGGATCTTCGCCACGCCGTTGACAGCGTGGGAGCCGACGATGCAGAGATGGGCCATGTTGATCCTCTTGATGCCTCCCTCCTCTATCAGGGACATCCTCCGCAGCCGGTCCACGTCGTTAGGGAAGAGGGAGGCGATGTGCTGCCGGTGGAGGCCGGAGAGGTGGTGAGCGGTGCCAGCGTTTAGGGATGTCCCACCCGATGGCTCCCGAGGAAGCGCCCACAGCAACATCTCCAACGCATTTGACACCAGCCGGAGCGGGGGCTTTTACTCCAGAGTGACGGTGCAAACCCCCTCCGAAGGGTGCCCTACCCCGGCACGGATGTCTCTGGACAGAAGGACCCCCCAAGTCCCCACGGAGAGGGGCTTGTGGGCACGTGCTGGGCCAGCGGGGCTGCTTCAGCAAGAGCCTCGTGCTGCCAGCCCAAGAGGCCAGACCACCACCTCCTTTGTACCCCCAGCCTCATCCTTCTTCAGGATGAATTTAGCGTTTAGGGAGCAAAGAAATGCCAGCAGGTAAGTCCCTGGAGCAATGGGTGAAGTCTTTAAAATAGCCACTAACTGCGGGACGGCAACAGACTGGTGGGAAGGGCCTTCCTATACACCAGCCCCTCAAAACAGCAGCCAGAACCACCCGGCCACACACCCACCACCATCGGTTTGTGCATCCCCCCAGTCCCAACAGGACATCCCCGTCCCGCTCTCCGGAGAGGGCTCCTGCGCCGCCCCAAGGCACTTACATCCAGGTGCCTCTGGTTGATCTCGTAGATGATCTGCAGGTGTCTGGGGAGCAGCTTCTCCACCAGGTCCACCGGCCAGCGCTCCAGGGCTTCAGGGAGCACCGTGTGGTTGGTGTAGGCGAAGGTCCGCTTGGTGATGTCCCAGGCCTGCCAGGAGGAGAGCCAGCACTGAGCGGCGAGGGTGGAGGCAGCTCCAGGTGGGTGCCAGCACCCATGTGTGGTCCTCCCACGGTGGCCAGCAGCACGGCCAAGCTGGCTCCTCCAACTCCATACGGGTTAAACCCAGCCTGACTGCCCCACATCGCTCCTCAGGCCACCAGCAGCTACAAAACCGGTTCCCCAGCTCCTCCGCCGCGGGCAGGCGGGAGCGTGGGTGCAACCAGAGGGAACCCAAGGGCCCGGTCGGGTCTCCCCACCTTGTTCCATGGCAGCTTCTCGATGTCTACGAAAATCCTCATCAGCTCAGGGATGGCCATGGCGGGGTGTGTGTCGTTCAGCTGGATGGCGACCTGCGGGGAGAGCAGGGGTGGTGCACGGGGACATGCGGGGGACACGTGGGCAGCCCACTGCCCAAGTCAGCTGGGCGTAGGCACCCATGGAGGGTCCACAAAACCTCTCCAGCCCTGGGTGTGCATCTGGGAGGCGTCAAAATGAGCTCTAAGGCACAGGGCAGAGCAGCCCTGGCTCGTACCTGGTCGGGGAAGGAATCAAACACGGTTCGGACGCTCTCCGTGCTCCCAAATTTGGATGCTTTGAAGCGGCGTATGATGTCCTGCAGGGTGGCAGCCACGACGAAGTACTCCTGCTTCAGCCGCAGCTCCTTCCCCTCGAAGAACTGTGAGCAGAGGAGCGGGGTGCTGCAGGATTGCACCGCGCTGCCCAGGCACGCCTGCGCTGGAGGAGCTGCGCCTTCCCGGGGCTCCCCGCCGCGCAGGGACCCACGCCGGCACACATCCACCGCATGGCCCGGCGTGAGCCCCCAGCGCTTCCCCCAGCACCGGTGCTGGCAGCACCTCTAACCCCAACATCTTCTCGCTTTCCAGATTTCAGCACCGGGGTCTGAGATGTGCTGGTACAAACAGAGTTTGATCCTCCCCGAGCATCGTCAAAACCTGTTCTCCCTGGTTTGAAAATTTCGGCCGCAAGGAAAAGTACGGGGGCAATGGGAAGGGAAGCCACAGGGGCTGTAACACCTAGGAGCTATTTCTGAGACAAGAATTAAAACCACCGTTCACACAGCACAAAACATCAACTTGCTGGTCTGCGAGAGAGGATCTGCAGGAGGCAGCGTCACCACCGCAGCTGCGGTGCTCCCAGTTCTCCTCGCCAGCTGGGAGGGCTGGGGTAGGATTATACAGGGAAAAAAACCCCATCAGGGCCTGCCCAAAACAGGCTGCAGAGCAAGGAGAGCCGCTCTTCGCCTTCTTCCCCTGCTCCGCAGCTCGTTTTGTGCCCGGGGAAGGGCTGTACGTCCCACCGCGCCTCCGTGCCAGCCAGCGTGCAGCACGGCAAGAACACCCGCAGCAAGATGCAAAGGCATCGGGATGCAAAGGGCAATTTGAAGCATAATCTCCGGTCCTGGGCTGCAAGGGACAGGCAGGAAAATGCCAGCAGTGTTCATCAGTTTGCCCTCATGTTATATTTTGAGACTTGAGGAACATTTCTGCAGCAGGACGTGCTCATTCCCACTCCCTCCCCTTTCCTGCCCTGAGCACGGATTTGCCTGGGAAAGGACTCGTCTCTGCTGCAGCCCTGGGCAGCGCTGGCGAGAGGCAGCAATCCCCATCCAAGCACTGCAGGCGGCTTGAAACACAACTAAAACATCTCTGCGATATCCCGGCGAGAGGGGCTGCTCCGCAATCTTTAGCCATCCCTAGAACAGGGACACCCCTCCATCCCCACTTACGTTGTCGTTGGGGTAGAGGACGCGGGAAATGTTCTCTGCCAGGTTTCTGTCCAGCACGGCCTGGATGTAGTCTCCGACGTTGACTGGAGAGGAGCAAAGGGATAAGGTGGGTGCGGGACCCTCCCGGCGCCCCGTCCCGCTCAGCACCCCGCCAGCGCCCACTTACAGTCCCGCAGGTTGAAGTCGTTGGGTGCCCGAGCTGACCACAGCCGCATGGTGTTGACGGTGTTGTTCATGTACCCGGGCACGGGGGTATCGTAGGGCAGCGCCAGCACCACCTAGGACATGGGCAGGGCAGCCGGAGCCGGGCTGCACCCCCGGCTGGTGTCCCCCCACGTCCCCCCGGCCCCGCCGGAGCCCCCCTATCCCACGGACCCTTCCGCAGGAGTCAGCTCAGGGTTGCATCCACCTTCACGGGGTTGCATGCATGGGGATGTGCTTGGTACCCCCAGCCCCTGCCCCGGGGACACCTCGGCTCCCCCGGGCCTGCCTGGCCACGGGTGTTTGCCAGAAGCACTCAGGAGATGGAGCGAGGCTTGCGAGGGTCAGGAGAAGCTCAATTTAAGCCGTCGTGCCGGGCTGCGCATTGCACACAGACCTGCTGGAGGTGCTTTTGGGCGTTTCAGGGGTTGGCTGCAGATGTGGAGCAGCAAAGCCTGTCCCCATCCCTGCGTCCATCCCCACCCCAGTTTGCTCCTCCCCGGCAGGGATGCGGGCAGGACCCGTGCCCGGGGCGCAGCCGGCCCGTCAGAGCCCCCCAGGCGACGGGACAAGCCACACAAAGGGGTTCCCCGCACGCCGGCCCCACGAAGCTGCGTCCCAGCCCGTACCTGCGTGTCGACCCACTTGGTGCCGGTGGCAGTGTGCTCCACCCGGCCGTAGAAGTGCACGGGCAGCATGTACTCGGGACGGGCTTTCTCCCAGGGATTGCCGTGCCGGAGCCAGTCATCGGCTTCTTCCACCTGCCGGAGGGAGCGAGAGCGGTGACGGGGCCGCCCAGCCCCGGGGACCTCCCCGGGTTGTGCCATGTGCAGGATGGTTGGGAAAGGCTCCGGCGGCTCATGGCAAAGGGGATGATGCTCCGGAGTCCACCCGCCCTAAACCCGAATTCCAGCACCGCAGGGTGAGCCCGGAGGCAGGGCTCTACCCTGACCACCCTAAACTCCGGGGTCTCCCTGCCGGAGGGGCGATGGATGGGGATGAGGAGGTGGGGAGGAAAGCAACATTTCTCTTTGTGCACCACTAACACTGCCATGCTGCGACTGAGACGCCATTAGCCCTCTTAACTGGAGTTCCGATCTCAGCCCGAGAGGCTGGCTAACGAATTGGGCTCATTCCCTAGCCCGGCAGGGCTGTTACAGGGGAGAGCCTGGGTTGGCATCGCCTTTGGCACAGCTGGGGCAGAGCTCTGGGCGGCAGGGACGATGCGTGAGGGTCAGAGGAGATACGCCCCGTTAGGACGCACAGCACCGAGGAGGAAAGGCCTCCGCTTGCTGGCTGTAGATACAGCTTTTTGGAGATGCTCACAGGGTCCCTCTGGGTATTCGGGGCTGTCTCCCACCAGGGGTTTTGCAGATACACACCACATTTTCCATTGCATTTCCAAAACAGCCTCCCCCACCCTCGGATGTTTTGACCCAGGCATCGAGCAGCACGGCCAGGCTGCGGGGCTGGATCCGGCCTCCCCCTGAGCTTCTCCACACCATCCCTGTACCACCTCAGCGAAACCATCCCCACCCCGCCAGGAGCAGGGACACGACTTCTCCATCCTCGCCTGCTCCACGCGGCCACGGAGCTGGGCCACGGGCCCTGCTACCGGCGGAGATACGGCTCACGTCCTCGCTACGCGGGCAGGCGTCCGCGCAAACCCAGCTCGGGAGGAAAGGATGTCACGCTGATGACTCGCAGCTTTCTGCTAATTAGCGGGGCGTGCTGCGAGGAGGATCCGCTCCCCTCCGTGCCACTGCACCGAGCCACGAATGGGCTCAACGGGGAACCGAGACGCCGGGCTGCTCCCCAGCCCCACGTGCCGGAGCCAGCCGGGATGGAGGGTGAGCTTCCCCACCGCGGGGAGGGATGCTATGTGCCTGCACCGGTTTAAGAAGTTAAACTCGTTCGAGAAAACATCTGCCAAGTTTTAAATATCACAGCACCAACTCAGGCTCCAGCAGTCTCCAAGCTAAGGGAGAGTGTCTGTACACCCTGATCTTGGCCTGATTTAAGGAGGAGGCCGGACTTGGGGCTCCGACTGTGCCGGGGGGCTGCGCGCCTCTGTCCATACCTGCCACCCATCCCGGATCTTCTGGTTGAAGATGCCGTACTCGTAGCGGATGCCGTAGCCGTAGGCTGCCAGCCCCAGCGTCGCCATCGAGTCGAGGAAGCAGGCTGCCGGGGCAGAGGAGAGCAGTGAGCGGCACCTCCCCGGGGAGCCCTGGCAGGCAGCGGGTCCTTCTCCCCGTGGAGAGCCGATGGCCGCAAGCGGCCGCCCCGCAGAGACACGAGCCAGGGCCAGCAGCCACCGCTCGCTCCCTGGCCACCCTGCGCCTCTCGCCCAGTGCACGGAAAGGCTGGAGCCATAAACCCCCCCAGCCTTAGGTACCCCCACCCAAGGGGATGCAAAGGCTCCAGGGCTGTGCCCCACCACCCAGGCAATGAGGCCATTTTGGGGGGCTCACTCACCAGCCAGCCTGCCGAGACCGCCGTTGCCGAGACCGGCATCCTCCTCGATTTCCTCCAGCTCTTCCATGTCCAGCCCGAGCTGCAGAGGAGAAGGAGAAGGTGACGGGCTGGAGGCTCTCAGGGTGCCCAGCCCCGCGGAGGGGAGGCACTGCTGGCACGCACCCGCGGGTGCTGCCCGGCGCCCACCGCTGCCGTCCCCCCTTGCAGGTGGGCTCCAGGAGGGGTGGAAAGGCACCCAAGCCTGCCAGACCCATCCCTGCAGCTGGGGATTTGCATCCAAAGCGGTCCCTCCTCTCCATGGCCCCTCCATGGTGCGGCAGGGACCAGCTCGGGTATTTAAGTCACTCCACCAGCCTTTACAAGGGACACACAAGTCCCTGACCTCGCCGTGGATGAGATCCCGGCAGCGGTGGGCACCCAGCTGTAACGAGGGCGCTGCTCTCGTGGTCCCAGCCATTTCGGGCAGGTCTCCCAGGGCTCATTCCCAGGCCCGTTCCCCCTCTCCGTGCCCCAGCCCCACGGCTGCAGCCCCACGGGGGCAGGCACCAGGCCCCTGCTCCCCCAGCACCCCGTCTCCCTGGGGCAGGCACCCAGGTGCCCGTCCCCCCGGCTCCGGGCATCACCCTTCAACAGAGGCGCCCAGAGAAGCGGCTACGCCACTTTTACAAGGAAACGTAAAGCTTCCAGCCCGGGATGGTGTGGGAGGAAGAGGTTTTGCCTATGCAAAGCTCCTCGGGCAGCTCAGTGGGAAGTAAGACGGTGCCTTGCCAGGGCTGAGCCCCCTTTTCCCACAGAAACCTCTTGGTCTGATGTCCCCGTGATGTCCCATGGTCACAGTAAGCAGGGACAACCCTGGTCCCACGGCCGCCCGTGCGGGAGGGCCGGACCCTGCACCTTCTCCCAAACCAGCCGGTCACAGACAGGTCCTGGAGCACCAGCACCGGCCGCAGCCTTGCCGGTGTTTCACGGCACTAGGCTGCACAGCTCTGAATTTCACCAGCAGCCCTGAATGCCTACCGAAATACCTTAAGGGATTCATATTATGCCAAACCTTTTATTTTAGAAATGTTTGGCGTTTGTGTCCGGGGGGCTCAGCGTACGCAGTAAGGAGGATTTCCCTCAGAGCTTTACCTGCCATCGCTGCAAAGAGGATCATTTCCAAATAACCTCACACCTTCTGCTTCCCCAGGCCACCAGAACGTGGCATCCCAGGCTCTTCCCCTCCACCCTCCCCCCCGCCGAGCTCCCATCCTCACTGCAAGGTCAACAGATAAAAAAACCCTAAAAATAAGTTCCTCTCCTTTGAACGCGTTTGTGCGAAAGCTGCTCCTGCTGTTGTGCAACCGCCCCGGCCACGTACGCCGGCGTTGGTCGCAAGGGGTGCAAGCACAGCATGGGGGGAAAGGAGCCACCCAAAAACCTCCGACAACCCGAGTGCCACGTGGTGCCGGCGCCAGGCTGGGGCTGGGTTCGGCCAACGTTTTATTCTCCTCTGCCATTGATGACAGCTATTAATGGCCTCATGCAGGGAACCATGAGTTTCCTCGCAGTTTAGGAGCTCGAGCCTCCGTCCTGCCGGCACTCAGCAGCGCCGTGCCGCATCCCTCAGCACGCAGCCGCCGGGCTGGACAGCCCCGATCAGGCTCTAAGCACCAGCTGTGGCCCCAGGCCTTTTGAGAGCAGGTCCCGGAGCAGCGTTTATCCACCACAGCATCGCCTGCGGCTCAGGGAGCAGTTTGCAGCCAGCGCGGTAAAACACGAACATCCCCAGGAGGCGGAGGGCGCGGAGCCCACCGACCCCCTGGGATGCTCACCTGGTAGATGGCTTCATCGCAGGCATTCTGCAGCCCCAGGTTAATCATGGTGTTCTGCAGCGTCCGCCCCATGTAAAACTCCAGGGAGAGGTAGTAAATCCTCTGAAAGAGAAAACCACCCCCTGGTCACCTTCCCCGGGGCCGGAGGAGGCTCCTCTGGACCCCAGAAGCTGCTATCGGGCGTTATCTCGCAGCAAGAGGAAAAACCCTGACCCTCAACAGAGCAGCGTGGTTTGCACTGGGAATTTGAGGGCCGGAGCTGCTCGGAGGCGGCCGAGCCCTGCAGCCCCAGCCCTGCTCTCCCGCCGCTGCTGCTTCCCAAGCCGAGAAGCGGGAAGCGCCGAGGCGGTTTTGTTTGGACAAGCCCCGGCGCCCTGTCCGAGAGCAGGGACAGCTCCAGGATGGTCACCCCGAGCACGCCGGCGGCCACGGCGACACAAAGTTAAACTTTAAAGAGGAGACATTTCCTAATGTCACCCCGAGCTGCAAAGCAACCGGAAAACCAAGCAAGCCGCCGGGGCCCGGGGCGTGCGGCAGCCGCGGGGACGTGGCCTTCCTCTGCCGGCCCCGGGGGGATCGGTCTCCGGAGCACTGCACACGCTGACACGAGGGGTGCAGGATGCGGCCGGTAACGCAGAGGCTTGTGTAAGCCGTCCCCCGGCGTCAGCACCCGCAGGTTTTAAGGAAGGATTTAGGCTGGAGGAAGTCGCTGACTTGACAGGTTTCCCCAGGACCTGTGCGGGGTCGGCGGGGGGATGCGCTGGGCAGCATCGGTTGGGCTCACTGGTTTGGTGCCAGCGGAGCCGGAGGCGGCCACGCCGGGCAGACGGCACGCAGCACGGCTCGGCTACGCACGACAGTCCCCAGACACAAGCCCTGGAAGAGGCTCATCATCTTCTTTTCTCAACACGGGGTGGGGGTTGAGCTATCAGGGGCTGGCACGGTCCCAGCGAGGTGTTTGCAGGGCCACCCTCGCAGGGAGAAAATTAGAGCCGACAGGGCCGTCCAGGTGTCGGGGGGGATTACTGCCTAATCCCCCAGCAGCCGGAGCCCCGCGCTCGGCGCAAGCCGGCGCAGCCGGGCAGCAGCACAGAAACTCCTGCACGAACCGGATCTTCCGCGCTCAGGATCACCGCGGCGCAGATTAAGCTCGCACCTCTTTTAAACCAGGCCTGCTTGTGGCTGGCTGCGGGATCACTTAAACCCTTTAAGGAATTCACCCTAGAAGGCTTTGCAGCTGGTTTTGGTAGACCGCACCCACGCCAGCGCTGCAGGACAACAAACGTTGTTCCCATGCCCTGCGCCCAGCCGCCGGCCAAGCTGCGCTCTGTTTGTTTTGCAAAGCAAAGGCCAGTGGCCTCGCTTGTTAAAGTCCAGTCCCCGCGCTGGGCTAAGTCGGGGGAATATCCCTAAAGCCAAGAAAAACCAAGCCCCCCTGTTGTCTATGATCTTCCAGCGTGTTTGCAGAGGGAGGGTTTCCACCCACGGTGTTGCGACGGGTGGACAAATTCCCCTTCTCCCACCCCGGCCGTAACGCGGGACCCACTTTGGGAAAGGCGGGGCGTTCCCACCGCCCTCCGCCCTGGGATGAGGGTCCCCCCCAAGCATCCCCTCGCTCCCACCTTGGGGTCCTTCTCGTAGTAGTACTGCTGGGTGCGGATCCAGCGCCCCACCAGGTGGTCCCGCACGGTGTGGGCCAGGGCGAAGTAGTAGTCACGGGGGGTGGCCACATTGCGGTCCTTGACCAGGGTGAAGTGGAGGTGCCGGTTGAAGCCCCGCTTCAGCTCGGCCACGCTCTCGGCTCCCACGATGCCGCGGATGCTGATCTGCTTTCGCCGTTCTTGGTCCGACAGCGGTCGCGACATGCCGGTGGGGCTGCGGGGGGACGGGGGGACGCTGTCACGGAGGGGCTGGGCACCGCGACCGGGTTCCGCCTCCGCCCCCGGGGGCTGAGCTCGCCGGCGGGGCCGGGCTACCGGTGCCCCGGGGAGGGGCCGGGGCCGGGCCGCCTCCGCGGGCCGCCCACTCGTGGGGCGGGAGCGGAACGGGGCTGCGCGAGGAGGAGGGGGCACGGAGCCGGGGGGCGAGCGGGGGTCCCCGTGTCCGCCCGTCCGTCCGTCCGTCCGTCCCCCCGCCACCTGCAGCGGGCGGCCCCGAGGGCGGCGGGGGGCACCTGCAGCGGGCGGCACCCCCCTGCACCCCCTCTTCTGCACCCCCGCCCTGCACCCCCCATGCACCCCTTCCCCTGCACCCCCTCTTCTGCACCCCCGCCCTGCACCCCCCATGCACCCCTTCCCCTGCACCCCCTCTTCTGCACCCCCCCTGCACCCCCCCCGCACCCCTTCCCCTGCACCCCCTCTTCTGCACCCCCCCTGCACCCCCTCTTCTGCACCCCCGCCCTGCACCCCCCATGCACCCCTTCCCCTGCACCCCCTCTTCTGCACCCCCCCTGCACCCCCCCCGCACCCCTTCCCCTGCACCCCCTCTTCTGCACCCCCCCTGCACCCCCCCCGCACCCCTTCCCCTGCACCCCCTCTTCTGCATCCCCCTGCACCCCCTCTTCTGCACCCCCTCTTCTGCACCCCCCTGCACCCCTTCCCCTGCGCCCCCCCTGCACCCCTTCCCCTGCAACCCCTCTTCTGCACCCCCCCTGCACCCCTTCCCCTGCACCCCCTCCTTGCATCCCCTGCCCACACCCCTTCCCCTGCACCCCCTCCCTTGCACCCCCTCCCCTGCACCCCCTCCCTGCACCCCTTCTTCTGCACCCCCTCCCCTGCACCCCTTCCCTGCACCCCCTTCCCCTCCTGCCTTGCACCCCCTCTTCTGCACCCCCCTCTTCTGCACCCCCTCCCCTGAATCCCCTTCCCTGCACCCCCTCCCTGCACCCACTCCCCTGCACCCCCCTCTTCTGCACCCCCGTGCACCCCCTCCCTGCACCCCCTCCCCTGCACCCCCTCCCTGCACCCCCTCCCCTGCACCCCCTCCTTGCAGCCATCTCCTGCAACCCCTTCTCCCCTCACCTCCTCACTTTTCCCTGCCCGCTCCGCAATCCCTTTGGAAATGGCGTAGGATCTCTTCTGCTCGGCTCCGGGCTCTTCACAGCCGCCTCCCCGGGCAGGGCTGGGTGCCTGCCCGCCCTGCCTGCCCTGCCTGCCCGCGGAGCCCTGCCCTGCCTCCTGCCTCCGGTTCCTCCCGAGGGCAAGAATAGCTGATCGGAGCCGACAACGCAACACCTCTTCCTCTTCCTCCCGCCATGCCCGCGCAGCCTTTCCAGCCTCGCGCCTCTTCCCTGCCCAGTTCTGCAAAGCGAAACCACAGGCAGCCGAAGAGCGAGGCACCCCAACCGCCGTCCTGCGGGCTGGCCGTGCCGCCCGGGCTCCTGGGGCCACCCCGATCGCCGCCCCGGCTGGCACCCAGCAGCACGAGGCTCCACGCCGAGCCGGGCCCCGGCAATGGGCTGCAGCGGCTCACCGAAGCCTTGGGAGAAGGGGCTGGTTCCTGCACCAGCCATGGGCAATGTGGGAAAGAAGGAATGTCACCCATCTGCCTGATTTTTCACGGGGCAAATTGAAGGATTAGTGTCCGGGAGGAAGCTTGGGCACGGTTTCTTGTCAGTAAATAAATGCCAGGCGCCGAGCAGGCAGGGGCTCGGTGCCGAGAGCAGGTATTTCACGCCCAGGCCCTGCCCTCCGACGCAGGTGGAAATTGCAGCCGTGCAAACTGTGCCGTGCAAAGCGCCCCGAGAGCTGCCGAGCGTGGGGCAGAGCCCCCCGGCGCTGCTCTCTCAGAAGCCGGAGCGGGGACGTGGCCGGTGGGTGGCTCTGCCCTCGTCCCCGGGGCCTGTCCCCGGGTGGCGGGTGTCCTCCGGCCCCGGGTTGTTCCCTCTCCCCTGCATGACTTATTTACGGGCTGGGTTTTACATGCGGCAGGGAGGATGCAATTTTCCGTAGCGCCGGCGTCCTGGGCACGTTCCTCGTCTGGAAGGGACGAGCATCGTTCTGAGACATAAAGGCACTTCATGCAATGCATTAGCGGTTTTTCTTTAGCCCTGGACTTGAGCCCATGATGAGCTCAGAGGCCTCACGTTGAAAACTTCTCTCAAAGCACTCTGAGAAACCGTAGAGCAGGTGCTGATATCCCAACAGCGAGCCCTTCTCGGGCCCCTGGGAGAAGCCTTTCCTTCGGAAATGGCCTCCGCACCACTCATCCCTTCGCGTTCGCCCCTATTTCTGGAAGAAAGACCCGCCCCGAGGGATTTTAACGTTGTCAGCACTGCATCACAACGCTGCTGGGCTCTTTCACTTCTTGCCATCTCATGATTTCTAGCAGTTTCTCTCTCTTCCCCGCCTGGTCTGTGCCTGGACGGGTTTCCAGGCTGGTGGTGGGGTGGCTGCGCTGGGCTGGACGCAGCGGCTTGGCCCCCCGGCGAGACGCTGCTCTGTATCCAGCCTCGGTAATTCCTCCCTTCCACCAAATGCCATCCCTTCTTCCTTACATCCCGGCTCCTCGGCACCCAGGACCATCCCTTGGCACCCCCAAACTCCCCTGCTGAGGCTGCAGGCAGAGCGGGGAGCCCCGGGAGGGCCCCGTGGGGCGGCGGGGCTGGGAGCTGCCCCCCTCCCCTCTCCCGCTGTCCCAGCTCAGCACCCACGTCGGGAATGGGGAATCGGCACCGCTCCTCCTGCACACGAAGAAGGGAGGCGGGAGCGTGCTGGGGACGGGAAAGGGTCGGGAAAAGGCTGGGTGGGATGCGGGGCTGCTGGATTTGGGGTTCACGGCCGTGCCCGGGTTCGCTCCCCAGGAGCACCGCAGGTGTAACACGGGGTTTGCAATGACCCGTCTCCCTCCTGGGGCGTCTCCAGGCCACGGGGTGCAAAAGTTCCCGTCCCGGGTCGTGGGGCGGAAAAGTTCCCGTCCCTGCCGCCCCGCGGGTGCCGCGGCCGTGCCGGCTGTGGCACCGACCCGGGGAGAGGGTGCTGCGGTGCCGCTGTGCCGGGGAAGGGGACGCAGTGGCACGAGCTGCCCCGGCCCCGCGGTCGTTGCATGGGGCTGCCACGGCGCTGGGTTTCAGCTGGCTTCTGTGCCCCCCTCCCTCCCATGAGCCGAGTTCTGTCCGTTCTCTGCTGCTGTCTGCCAGCGGTCACGGCACGGGGATGCGCAGTGTGTTGCAGTGACCGTACCAGGGGGGACAAGACGGGAACCGAAGCCAGGGGTTGTGGCGGTGCAGAGATGCTCTGGGAAGCTCTGCCCTTCTCTCATAAAAGTCCTTTATTAGAACAGCAAACATGACACTTCTCTTCAGTACAGCGGCTGTATGCAGCTATCATCGCGGTACAGGGGGACGACGTCTTACAATCACTGGGAGTCTAATAAGCACCATGGACATCCTAAAGAACCGGGGATAACGGCTGAGAGAGGAGCCCCGGGTGAGCCGGCCACGGGGGCTCGTCAGGAATTCACCAAAGAGCTGCTCGGCGTTGTCCCGCAACACGGCTCTCCTGCAGCTGAGAGAAACTCCTCGGTGTAAGTCAACAAGATAGCACCCATCCAATAAATTAGGTAAACTTAATACTAGAGCAACAAGGGAACGAACGGGACCGTCCTAGAGAGAGGGCACGCTGGAAGGGAAGGGTCTATTTACACTCGTCTTTCTGCTGGACCGGTGCTCCCGTAGCTCCCCGCCGGCCCCGGATCGATGAGCCGCGGCTCTCCGGCCGGGCTGGGCACGCTGGCAGCCGCCCGGCAGCGACACCGCCGCCTCCCCCGGCCCCGCCAGCCGCGCTGGGGAGACGAGGAGGGACGGAAAAGCGAAGCGTGGGGACATGCGCATGCAGGCGCCCTCGGCGCAGGAACGGGGGCTGGCACCGGGCACGGCGCCCACCACCTCCCGCTCCTCTCCTGCCTCTGAATTACCAGAAAGTCAGGGTAGGGAGTGGAGGCTGACGGGAACTGCTGCCGGCAGCAGGCACGGGCAGGGCAGCGGGCACCTATTCCTGAGTGCGTGGCAGGGCTGTGGCCAGCTCTCCTTCCTCCCCATCCTCATCCCCATCCCCGGCTCCCCGTCAGACCCTCACTGCAGAATGAATTCTCCGGTGAACGGAAGGACACTATCAGTTAGTATTTAAGGCTAGGCTTTATACGGCAACTATAAAAAAATAAATGCTAATCTCCAAAGAGCCCGACGAGGGCTCTCCGGCGTATGGCTGTGACGCGTGTGCCGGCGCCGGGCTGCGGGGAGCAGGGGGAAGAGCACGGCGCGGGTGCTCGGCACTGGACCGAGGGCCTGCCGGCACCCGGAGCACCCGGGGACAGGGCAGCCCCCCCTGCGCCCCACAGAAACACCTCGGGGGGGACAAGGGACAGGGCTGGGCGTTTTGGTAAGGACGTGGAGACTGACTGGTAATCCAGGACCCACCTCTACACGTGACCGAGGGCGCTCTGCAAGAAAGGCCACGGGGGAAAGAAATATCCTGCAAAGTAACGGGGCTGGCGTGGGTGAAAGCTTTCCCGTGGCGGGGGTCCCTCCGGCCAGCCCCACGGGAGGGGAAAGCGCTCTGCCAAACGAGACGAAACTGTTTCCCCCCCCCCCCCCAACCCCAACTCAAATCAATAAAACCAAACCTAAAAGCGGACACAGAGGAACATCTCAGGCTACCTAGGTACTTCATCAGCCAAAAAGAGCTAAACAGCGAAGCGCACACACACAGGACAGCGCGGGAGGGCGGAGATCAGAGACGGCCAAAAGCCAGGTTCTTCTTTCCTGCTTTGCTTCCCCGTCTCTGGCCGGCGGCCGAGCAGGGACCCGGCGGCTCGGCGGCCGGCCTCGTCCCGCAGGAGGGAACGGGCTGGCTCCTCTCCTCCCGAGAAGAGGCAGCCGGCTCCGGGAACATCCTCACGGCATGGCCGAGCGCGAAGCGTAGAATTCGGGGACCGGCAGGCCGGTGTGCAGCGTCACCTGCAACGAGACATACAGGGCTCAGCCGCATCCCTCCGTGCCCGGCGGGACAGCCCACGGCGAGGAGCCGGCACGGGGACCTGGGGGTGGGAGAGGTTGTCCCAGGACCACAGCGGTGGCTCCGTCTCGCTGTTTTATGCCTTGCTTGCGCTGCTGAGGCCCCTGTGAAGTGGGACTGCGGGTACCAGCGGTACCAAGCCTCAAATATTCCCAGCTGGCTGCGGACGGATCCAACGGTCAGCTGCCGGGGAGGTGGGACATGGCAGCATCTTTCTGCAGATGGGATGGACAAAAGGGTATGGAGGGGGCTGAAGGAGACCTCCAAGAAGGCCCTGAGCGGAGGGGACGTGGCCGGTTGCCGGTGGGAGGAGGGACCCCCGTGGTGGGGAAGCTGAGCAGCAGCAGGGTGCTGGGGCAGGGCCATGGAACATTGGAACAGCAGCATTTTCCCCTTCAGATAGAGATTTATAGAAAACTTTGTCTAAAATACAATTATTTCCCTCCTAATTCGAGTAATTTTTCATTACTCATACACCTTTGAAGAAGGATAATGAATGCCTTGGGTTTATTAGCAGCCTTTTATCAGCATCCCATGGGACTCCTCTGTTGGCAGGGGATTTAAGCCCTGCCTTGCCCAGAGAACTGCCAGAAAGCAGAGGGGCCTAGAAACGCGCTCGTCTTTTAGGGCTGTGATGAAGACTGTGGTAGGAATTAAACCCCTCACAGAGCAGGATGTCTTTACCACATCGAATGAATACAGCAACTCCTAAAACCAGCGCAGATGAGATGGGATTCTTTAATGTTTCCTAATTAAACAGCGGCACGGCCCTGGCACGTCGCACGCTTGCCAACCCCTCTCCAAGCCTGCAAGGCCCTTGGGGTGGGATGCTCCGGCAGGGATGCTCCCAGGGGTTGGGAAGGTACTGACCAACCTCCGCCCCAGCGCTGCTGGAAGGCTGTCACTGCCTCGGTGACAGTGCAGCATGCCCCGTATCCCAATGGACAACATAGCAGAGCACGCCCTAATCCATGCATCCCGAATTTCCAGAGGCCACTTGCTGCCTCTGCCCTCGCACAGAGGTGACGCCTTTGACACCCACTGCAGAAGACCACGCCAAAATGCTCGACACCCCAAGGTCACCCGTGACGTGCAACGTGTCCTAGGATGTGCCCGGGCGCTTGGGCAGTGCTGGAGGTGCAAACGGTGGCAGAGTGGATGTGCCAAAGCCGGGCTCGGTGAACACGGGGGAGTTGTTGGGGGAAAGGATAGCAGGGATGAGATCAGTGAGAAGAAAAATGAAAGATGAAAATACCAGATAGGCCCAGGGAGCCACTGCTTGGTGATGTTCAGGAGAGCTGAGAGCTTGGGAGAGAGGGAGAGAAGAGGGGTTTGAAACTCCCCAGAGGAAAACAGGCTTTAAAAGGTGCCCTTCTCCCTGGTAATGCTCCTGTCTGGGTCCGGGGAGAGCTGTAACAGCTGGTGAGGCTCTTGCAGGGGAGTATCATAAAATGGAGTTGTCAAACCCCATCAACCAGGAGGGCTGGAGAACCCTGGTGCTTCATCAGCCCTGACGGAGAAACCTGGAGCAGGGAGCCGGCGGCAGCCGCTGTGGCTGCGGCAAGGCCTGTCCTGATTTTAGAGACTCGCAGGTGGTTTAGGGTGTAAATTCAGCTCTTTCCAAGCTGCCCCTGTGGCACGAGAGCCCTCCCCACTCCACAAAGTCCCCATGCTGCTGAGCATCAACAGATGCTGCAGCATCAGAGGGAGTTCGCTGCTGCGGTGCTCCGGAGAGCAGGGTGAAAGCACCTACCTGCACGTTCCTGTTGAGGCTGACCGCGGGGAAGAAGAGGCCCTCCAGGTTCTCAAAGGCAACAGGCCCTTGCTGGTCCTCGTTGATGGAGAACGTCAAGGTTCTCCTGGTCAAATCCAGCAGCACTCCCACCGTGGCGCCTTTCGTTATCCCACCCTCGGTTCTGCGGGGGGGAGAAAAAGACCAGAGCATCTCTGTGGCTTCATGTCCCTTGTGCTCCCGCCTCAGGGTTCAAGCCACGGACCTGAAGGGCTGACGATGCTGAACTTCACAGCTCGCTCAGGAGCCAGGCCACGACCTGCACCCATCCCAGCCACGCTCGCAAGTCCCTGGGCACCTCCTTGAGCCTCCGGCGGAGGTGCTCTCCGCTTGCCACGATGTCCCTGAGGGCAAAGCTACCTACCAGAGCAGCCACGGCAAGGCAACCATGGGGGAAAGCAAGGGGACCTGGGGAGCAAAGCTGCAGGGCCCACTTCAAAACCTGCTGCCCCATCAGCGAACGGCCCTTGAGGCCGCAGGAAGGTGACACCAGGCTCTCCCCAAGCTTCAAAGCCCTCAGCCCCGCTGTCCCACGGGGAAAGCGAGCAATAGCTGTGGCACAGGGATCAAGGCGAACGCTATTTTCTTGTTGCATGAGTCGCAGGGCTTCGGGTGTTAACGGGAAGGGAGCGGTGCCGTGTGTGCTCAGGGGAAGGTCAGCACGGAAAGAGTGGCAGTAGCAGGGAAGGAATATCGGAGCAAGGCAGAACCAGGGAGGCAGGGACTGTCCTTCGCTTGGGGCACGGGCGCATCCTCTAACAGAGGCGATTAGGAGCGATGTCACCCTTCCCGTGGGTGCCTGTAGGTGCCACTGGAAAAGCCACGGGCTCTTACGTGGGCTGAGATTGGGCTGCGGTCTCTGGGAAGCAGACCTTGTTGCAGACCACGTACCTGTTGGTGTGCGAATTGTTGTGCATGAACCAGCTCCGGTTATTGTCCACGTACATGGCCCAGGCCTTGTCGTCCTTGCCCAGCATGGCATCCTTCAGGACATCAATGCGTGCCACACCAAAGGCCGGGTCAGGGTGGTTATCGTAACGATCGATTGACAGCTCCCAGTAATGGAGCCCTTTGGAAAAGCCCGTTTTCCCCAGCACAACCCTGTCATCATAGCTGTTGCAGGTGACAGTCAGGTTGTCATTAGAAAAGATGATGTCAGCATGGGCAGAGGCAGGATCGAAAGAAAACCAAGCAACTGGAACACACAAACAACATCAGGTTAGACTGGCGGCAGCGCGGCCATCGGCGACCGAGCCACGTGGAGCGGACACGGAACAGCGCATGCTGCATGCAGGGCCGACGCGCGGGGCGAAGGCACGGCGGGGGCTCGGGCCGCTGCCCACCGAGGCGGCAGCGGGAAGCAGGCAGGGAGCTGCGGAGCGGAGGGGGCTGCTGGCTGACGGAGGGCACCTTCCGTCACGGAGGGACGCTTGGAGCTTCTGCAGCTGCAGCCTGCCAGCGCGGCTGAGGTTTTACGGCCGGGACTTGGATGGGTTTTGCTCTTGCTGCTCCCCGCTGCCTGTCCGTCTCCATCCCCTCCCACTGTCTGTCTGTCTCAGCTCATGAGCCCGCAGGATCCTCACGATCTCCTAAAATTTGGCCCTAGCAGAAGGAGACGTGCGATCCTGGCCAGGTCTCCAGGCTCTAGCTAACATAACTTACTCCTACGACTAAGGGTTACTCATGCAAGCAACAGTTTGCAGGGTCAGGCCCAGCGTGGGAAGGGGACTGAGGATGAGGAGAGACACGGTGCGTGTGTGTTTGGGGGCTGGCAGTCCTGGGAACCAAAAGCACATACAGAGGTCTACATTGACAGAGATGCTACGTCACACCGTCCCTGCAGAGCAACCGGCCACACGTAAGACAAGAGCTAGCTCATGGGAAGGCTGGAAATGCCCCAAAACCTCCACGGCTCGGTACAGCTGCTGGTTTAAATGCACAGGACTCGGATACTGCAAATCTGACAGATACAGGGTCACGTCCTCGACAAGACAGAGGCACGGGGTTTCACAAGCCACCAGCCCGGTTCCCCAGGTGGTTTTCTCCAGCGGTCACTGAAACGTGAACTGACACATCCACAAAACACTCTCACGCCTGCAGGAGTAAATACGTCTTAAAAAATAAAACACTCTGGTGAGATTTATTCATTGATTTATTGGATCGTTTCACAAGACAGCTCACATGCACGCGGGTGCCCCAGTTTTGCAACTTGACGGAGGCGATTCCGTACCTGCCACCATTTTTTTAATGTCAACTGTGGTCATTCCCAAGGAAAGGCATGCAGGAGAGAAAACAGCACGTAAAGGTGGGTAAAGAAAGGAACGAGAAATAATTTCTGCTTGCCTGCTTCTCCAGCGAGCGCAGGGACCGTTCAGCGTTTTGCATAAAGGTGGGGAGAGACGGAGCGAGGACGGGCTGGCAGCGGCGCGGGCTGGCCGGCACGGCGTGCGAGCTCCCGAGGCGGGAATCCCGCTGGGCTGGGCACGGGGCTCCTTCTCCCGGGGGAATGAACGGGCCTGGCCTCGCAGGAGGCAGCCTGCGCGGGACCGGCCGGCAGCTACAACAAGCGCTCGCTCCAATTAGCGGCAGAGGGGCTAATCGCCTCCTTGGCATTCAAGCGCCCTTAATGAACCGGAATACGTATTGCTTTGAGCAGCGGGATCAGTTCTTAATTACAGGGCCGCTTCCAGAGCACCGACTTCAGGCTTCTCTTTAAAACCATATGGGGGAAAACTTAAAATGCCTTTACGTCATATGGTAATGACCATTCCTCCTCCAAATTTGCCTGCTGCCATGACATCCGAGAGTGCCCTGCGAGCAGGGTAGGCACAAGAAATGCTGCTCACTCGCCAAAGAAAGGTTAAAGATTGAAAAAAGAAAGAAAAAAGGATGAGCAACACGGAGTAGGTGCCAGTTAATTGTAATAAATATACTTGCCTAATTGAGAGTAAGGCGTTCCTTGTGTGTCAAAATTGCATCCTATAAAGAGATACTACATTTCACACATCACAGCTAAGAAATAACAACCGCCTGAAAAACACTCATGAACATTTAACCTTTAACTAAGCGTCCAGCCAGCCACGGGAGGCCTGATTCATTAAAAGCCAGAGAGCGTGGAGGGGGGTGGCAAATAGGAGCCGTGAGTTTGAGTGAGGACTGTTGGCCGTTTTGGCCAGTTTCACCTCTGGGAAGCGTGGAGGAGCTGCTCTTTCATTGCCAGATCCCATCACAGCCTTCAAGAGCAGCAAGTCTGATATTGCTGCCTGCTCGGGATGCCAAATCGTTGGACCTGCCCCCAGAAAAGGGGCAGGAAATTTTAGCCTTGGCAGAATATCTCAGCTGCTTGGTAAGTATTCTCTAGATTGACCCTCAGTTGAATCACTTAAAATAAAACCCCACTCCTTGGAGGACAGGGAGTGATGGAAGAAGAGCAGCCAGTGGTGTGCCCAGTGCATAGGGACCACCGCGCTCTGCCCTGCGGCGCGTGCGGTCTGGGCGGGAGCGGAGCAGGAGAGGGGGTCCCTGGGGGAGATGCTTGGCCTCAGCCCCCCGCTAGCACCCACAGGGTGTAGCTTGGACTGCAGCTGCATGGGCAGGACATGTTGGGGTGCCCTTCACCCTCCCATGACTGCAGCTGCTGGCTGCAAACACCTCCTGGGAGCCAGGCTGCAGCCGGGGACCGATCCAGGAGCTCGTCCTGATCCAGGAGCTTGTCCTCGCCAGGAGGAGAGGGCAACGTGAAGCCCCGCGTTGGCACTGCATGGGAGGGCGTTCGTGACGGGTGCTGGATTTTAAGGAAAACCCTGTCTTGCTGGGTGACTGGTTTCCACCTCTCCTCTGGCAAGGAAGCAGGCTTTTCACCGTGCTGACGTGCGTGCTGGCGGGAAAGCGCCTGGCCGCAGTTGCGCTCCATGGCGAGTGCCAAGCAGCACCTCCCGAGGCTGTTTTAATGAATCGCGCCCCGTGCCCCTATTCAAAGAGTGGTTTTCAAGGTCTCTGTGCACCGCTGCGATACAAGTTCACTGGAGTGCCAAACAGCACGGACACACGGGCACTTTCCGGACCCCGTTTTGCCCTGTCCCACCGCCCCAGACCGCGGCTGCAGAGGGCCGTACTGCACACACAAGGATCGCTCGCGGCCATCGCAGTGGATCCGGGTACACTGGACACAAAGTAAGAAACGCCCGTAACAAAACAGAGTTCAAGCCATTAGCGCACAGCAGTACGATGAGAAAAAAAACATAAAAAAGCACAAAGAAAAGAAAGTTGCAGGGCCCCCGGTTATTCTGGCAAGGGTCATGCTGCAGCATTCCTCATTCCAGGTTATGGGATGGAAATCAAACAATCGAGGGCCCCCACTCTTCTCGGGCTTACACCAGAGAAAGCCGTGATTTACTCCACTGGAGCCCGTGGAGTGGTGTAAATCCAGAGCGGTGGAAGAATCAGGGCCCAGGATCTTTAGCAGTGGAAGATGTGCAAAGACTGGTTAGAAAACAGCTCTGAGAGATGCACTGCGCCTGCGGCTCCTTCGCCGGCTGCCCGATACCATCACTCATTCTGCCTGGGCTGCCTACGTCCCACCGCAGCCCGCCAGGACCGGGCGCAAGGAGGCAAGCAAAGCGCTTGTGGGCGCTGCCAGACGAGCAAGGTATCACGGGAGTGGTTTCCTCTGCTCTGCAGAAAACAAGACTTCGATACGATCACGTCTGGTTTTGCAAAAGCCGAGCCCAGCGCTCAAAGCTGAGCCGACGAGAGCCCACATCTTCAGGGTCTTAAGAAGCCAGACTGCAAGGGCTCTGTGAGCTGGCCTTAGCTAGACCTTGCTTGCATCTAGACTTGCTTCTTTCTTAAGGGGGGTCTAGATTTAATCGAGCAAGCTAATTTCACAGAACAAATCTCACAGCAGAGGCTGCGTTTTCTGGTTGTATAGGGAAAGCAAACCATCCTGATGTCCCCACAGGTTTCTCCCAGGGAGGGTCTGTTCTTCTGACTGTCCCCAGACACAAGATCAATACAAACCAGAGATGAGGGATCTGCTCTGCCGGCTGGCTGTGCGAAACGGTTCAGCCACGCCGGCCCTGCCAAGAACAGCACCCACGTAAGGAATTACGGTGCTGCTCCGTCACCCCACGCCTGAAACCGCCCATGCTGGTACGTACAGATGAACACACCACGAGAACTACGCCACTGAAAGTCCCTCCGCGGCAGGAGCAGGCCACTGACAAACAGAAGGAGTTCCCCCTGCCATCCGCATGTCATGGGAAAAACAAACACAACGGAACAAAACAAACAAATACTTTGGAGATGCCCAGAAGCACAGACCAAGAGGAAATGCCAGAGGCACTCAGCTCACCGGCTGAATTCAGGGACTGTAAAGAAGAATGCAAGCTCAGCTGGTGGGCCGAAGATCTTAGCTCAAAGTAGGATCTCCCCGGAAAGCTGGGTTGTAGATTAAGGGTGGAGGAGAAAGGACTCATTCTACGAAGCTGCGATCTTTCCAAAGGCACTGGAAAAGGGAGGGTCTGTTCTTCTGACTGCGTGTCTAAACGTAAGATCAATGCAAACTAGAGATCAGAAATCGGATCTGCTGGACGGTGTCGCTCCATCGCCCGAGACCAGACCTCGGACCGGAGCACAGACGCTTTGGCACGCACGGCCCCTGCTTTGCTGCAGCGAGCGTGCGTACGGTGCGCGGAGCAGAAATGTCTGGTGCTGTGCAACCCAGCGAGACCCTTCGGGAAAGCCTTGCCTCTGACAGTACCGGCAATAAAGATATTTTCATCTTCCAAAAGGTTCCCATGTCATCATGACAAATTCAATACGTTTTTCTTTAAAGTGAGTCCTGCACCTCTTCACAGTAATGCACCTAAAAAAATTCACAAGTTACCATGCACCCTTCCCATCGTTCTTCAATAAATCTCATACCTTTTTGTGCACAATAATTACTGGCATAAAAGCTAGTCGGTTGGTCACGCTGAAAGGCATTTTGCAGGGCTGTACTAAGCTATATAACCCTAAGTACCACCAAGCACCCACCTTACTCAAAGGTTGTTCGGGATGTTGTGTTCTTGGTATCCCTTTGTACCTGTCAAAACACATCTGAGCCTTACAGTAAGAATTTAACTCATGTGATTCACAGCAAAATGTCAGAGTAGAGGGAACCTCTCGGGTCATCGGCTTCCGTTCCCCGCTACCACAAACGGTCACCTCCTGCAACTTCTTCCCTAGCCTTGTCAAGGGTATATGTTAACACGAAAATGTAGGATCCACCATCCTCCACATATTCCAATCAGATAAACTCCTGGACACCGCATCCCCAGCCTTCCTGTCTCAGCTGTAAATACGGATTGAGCTGGAAAGCATGTTAAAACAGATAAAAGGAAGCATTTCTTTGCACAGTGGATTGTAACTTCTGCAACTTGCTGCTGCGCGAGGCTGTGGAAGCAAAGAGTGTCAGTGGGTTCAGATAGGGGTTAAATAAATTATTGCACAACAGGTCAATAAACGGAGCTCAGGGTTAGGGAGGGACGTGCCCTCTGACACCTACCAAGAGTGAGAGGAACTACTACCAAGAGTAGCCGGGCTCATGGCTCTCCCTAACTAGCATCTTATGTTCCTATAGCTCCTTGCAGCCTCTCTCCCCTTGTGTTGTTCACCCCTTTCCAAAAGCTGCCGGTTAAAAAGCCCTGGTTGCTGCTGAGGGTCACTCCATGGCTGGTAAGGAACTTAAAGCTGGGCCCCCGATGAGGAACTGGGCTTGAAAGAAGAGGAAAGCTTCTGGTGCTTGAGTAGACTGGGGAAGGGCTCTCCTGGGTGGCCCCCAAGCCCCTCTGCCACATCCCCAGCTCAGGCCGGTGGCAGAGGCAGCCGGGAGCGGTGGTGTTGGCAGAGTCGGCCAAGTTTGGGAACAGCAGGGCACAGGGTGCGACAAGGCAGGTGTTCCTCCCTGATCCTCTGCTCCTAGGCTTGTGTCTCACTAAAGATACAAGAACCCAAACCCAGGCTTGCCTTGAAACTCTGCAGCCGTGCCTAAAACTGGAGACTCAGAGCAGCCGAGAGAAGGGGGAGCGGAGACACGGTTCTTCAGGCAGCACGTGCCCAGGACAGTGTGGCTGAAGGCACGAAGCAGCCCCACGGAAGGGCCAAGGTGTGGGCAGTCAAAGAGCTGAAGGGTGAGAAGGGAGCAGCAGGTTTTGGCAGGAGGGAAGTCGAAGCTCTGCACCAGCCAGGAGAGCAGATCTGGGCCTGGGGAGCAGGCAGGGACAGTCCCCTCCAGCACTGCCAGGCTCCTCTTCTCCATCTCCACCTGGGGCGAGTTGGTCCTTCATCCCGTCCTCCAGCTTGCCGGACAGCCCATGGAAACAAACAACACTGGAGGGACTCAGAAGCCACCTCAGAAATCCTTGTAGAGAAAAGCAGCCCAGCAGCCAGCCCACCTGCAGACTCTAATCCCATTGCAACTGGGAGGCCTCCTCCTCTGTTCCTGGCCACCATGCATTAGGTGCCTGTTCCCGGGGATGGATGTTTGCATCCCACCATGGCCAGCAGACCAGAGCCAGGAGCTTCTGCAAGGCCTTGTCAGAGGCTGCTCTTGCTGCAGCCATGAATGCACCAAGGGACTGTGCATTGTGCACAGCCCCAGGGCTGTGGGTCGGGTGAAAATGGGAAAGTGCCGGGAGGAAAACAGACTGGGTCCCAAAGTCAGCAGGAGACTGGCCAGAGGCTGGGAAATCTGCTGGATGAAGAAAGACCAAGAGAGCTGGGGCTGCCCAGCCCAGAGAAGAGGAGGCTGGGGGGAGACCTGAGGTCTCCCAGAGGCGAGGGCGGCCGAGCAGCGCTTTCACCGGTAAGATGTCTGTGCCTAAGGACAGGATCACCTTGCAAACTTTCTTCCAGACTGATTTCCAAGCCTACAGCTGAACTTCATGAAGGTGCTGAAGAGACAAGAGAGGTTAAGCCACATCGCAGTGCCTTGGAGCCTGCGGTGCTGGTCCTGGGAGGCACTGGCTAAGATGTGACAGGGCAAGAGGTACTCCTAGGGCTGCTGTGAAACAGCCTGACATCAGGTAGGGAGAAGAGATGTTTCAAGGTAAGGATCATGGCAGCCCTTGCTGCCATTTGGCTGCGCTGATGATGAGGACCTTCATCCCTGGGAAGCCCCAGAGGGCCCAGCACGTGGGAAGGGCTCTGGGGCACAGACCTTCTCCCAGCCAGGAGCCACCTTGCCCTGCTGGTGGCACCAAGCACCGGCTTTAAAGAGTGAACTTCAATTTCCTCAGCTGGAAAACGTAGCTCCTTTGGGATGAGCAGGAGAAGATGTGCCACACCACGGGCTGGGAAGGGGCTCTGCAGCTTGCTGTAGGCTTGCGCCTGTGCTGCCTTCCCATGGGACATTCCCGTCGGTGCTGGCTGGCTCACCTCGGCTGTTCAGCTGGCCAGGACCACAGAGGCATGCCTGCAGAGGCCCAGGCACAATTTTACCCTCTTCTCCTCCTTGTTCTCTTCAGATGCTGAGACCCTGCAAGACGTTTCACTCCCCGCTAGCCTCTACAGCCCGTTTCACTGCTCACTGAAGGCAGAAGAAAGACTTCAGTTAACTTCCACGGTCCTGTGCTAGGACTAGAAGCCAGCTTTTCAATAACACCCTCTAAGCAGAATTTCTCATAACCACTTCGGGCAGGACAGCCGTGTTCAGAGAAATGTTCTCTTCCTATTGAGTCCCTTCTTTTGTCCCCTCTTCCCGCATGAACACTTTGCAGCAAGCTGCAGAGCATGGCTGAACGGGAGAGCTAAGCCTACTTCGGACAAAATAGCACTTAAGGGCCTGATGCTGCTGTGAAGGCCAGAAATAAAAGCCTAACCGAGAGCCGTGATGTGCGAGGCGGCTCCACGCAACAAGTCACCCAGATATCCCGAAGCTGCACACAGATGTCATTTATTTCACTTTGAGTCCAAAAAGCTCAGATGCCCTCTAAGAGCAGAAAATGCTCCAGGCCCATTTGACTTTTTCTCCTTCTTTCTTTTGTGGTGGAATAACAAACACAAAAGCCCATTCAGTGAAAAGACAAAACGCAGCAAACGTTCATCCGATGCTCAGAGGAGCGAAATGTCCGTTTGGTGGCACAGGCCAAGGCACCAGCCCCAGGCACAGCCTGGCCCGCTGGGACCATGAACAGCTATTTTCTCCCAGGTTCCTTCGTATTTTGGAGCCGAGCAATAGGTGAGCTCGGCTCGACAGTGAAAATACCTATGAGAGGAAAGCAGAGCTGGGAAGATCGTAGCGGGGTCTCTGCAAACTCCCGGCTGGGACAACTTAAAGCCCACCTGGTTTTGGTTAGGAAACTGTCTCAAATGGGTCTTATGAGATATAAATGTGACGAGAAGCCAAAGCTCTGCTGTCTCCTGCAAAGGCTGGTGAAGCTGGGTAGCGAAGTGGGTGAGAACTGTTGACCGTCAGGCTTTGGGAGCAGTCCTGGCCACCCCAGCGCGGGGCTGGATCCGGGCTGTCCCGTCCCCGGATCTCCAGAGGAACGCTGCAGCTTCCTTGACGCTGGTGCCCAGCTTTGCAAACACGCACACAGCTTTCAGACGGACGTGCCAAGACCTCTGCTGCCTGTGATTTGAGTTTTCTGCCTCTCGTATGAGAAGGGTTTGTCACAGGTTTGCTCTCCACTCTACCTCGGCCACATGTGAGTCCCATTCCTTGCTGACCTGTCCTGCCCTGCATTCAAACCTGGCAGATGCTCCTTCTGAGCTGGAATAGTTGTCTCCTGCAGATGAGTGCAGGCAAGCAAGTGAAAAAGCTCTGCGTAGCCTTGCTCTGCTTCTATCTGTAAATCAGTTTCCAGCAGAAACCCCTTTTTCCTCTTTGCTGAAAGCCACCAGAGGTGCTCTGTGGCAAGAAGGATCTCATCCTCCTGCCCCAGCAGCAGCCCCACGAGCTGTGTCTGTTCCCTTCTGACCCCCGACTGCGTCTGCCGGCAGCAGCTGGGGCTGCAGCAACACGCTGCTGCTCTCGAGCCAGCTACCAGCCAGGTCTGGCGATGCTGCTGCGAAACCAATCTTCACACGGCTTGGAAAAGACAGATTTTAGTCTGGGAGTAAGGAAAAAGGATTCCACTGAGCATGGAAAACTCCCAAGGAGGGGTTTCTCGCCTGGCAGCAAGGCTACGGGGCGGCAGATGTGCTGGTGGGGGCTGATTCCTTCCTTCACGGCTGCATCGCCCGCTGCTTCTGACTCCCACCTCGTTTCTCGCAGCTAGCCTTACGACTCTCCACCTGCATGTCAAAAGCAAGCCCATTTTCCGTGACGGATTAAGTGCCTGGTGTGACAAATGTACTTAAAGTCAGGCAGGAAGACTCCTCTGCAACCTGCAAGGGAGTGTTTAATATTCTAACTGAGCGCCTGCCGGTGCGGGGGTGATGCAGACGCCGCCGGCGTGGCTGGCTGTACACCCCGTGGGCCGGCAAGGACGCCCGTGCGGCTCCATGGTCCCTCTGCTCTCTGTCGTGCACTGCCAGGGGCTGGAGGAGACATCGTGCGGTTCTGGCGTTGTGCAGCCATGCACAGCCCTTAGTGTCTCAGGAGCAACGTTGACAGCGTTGTTTTGTTTTAAATGGAATTAATGAAAACTTCTGAGCTTCCTGTCGTGTAATACAAATCCTGCTGCAACCACATCTTAAACCCTTCTCTGTGGGATGCCTGTCACTGTACCTCCCCAAAGAACATCTTCTGCAAAGGAAAGGGGTGAGAGAGAAATTCTAGCACTGTTCAAGGCTCCTGACATAACCCTTCCTCCTCCCGTCAGCGCTGGCTTTCCTGCAATGATTGCTGAGGTACTGGAGGACCAGCGGAGCGGTTCCCTGTATTGCAATGCTAAGCTTGGGTGGGCTGGACGGGCCCCGAGCGTGCCTGTGAGCAGTGTCCGAGCGCGTCGGGCTGGAGCTGTTGCAACGCCTTACCCTCAGATGTCTGCAGAACCAGCGTCTTGCTGTACGGGCTGACTCCTGTTTTGTTGAAGGCTTTGACACGTGCGCTGTACGTGCTGTTGAAGTGAAGCCCGTCCACCGTGCACATGGTCTCCTTGCCCACGTACACCTCCTGCAAAGCAAGCACAATTAGTGCCCAGACCACGGAGTCCCAGGGCTGGGAGAACAGCTCCCGGCGGTCGTCACGCACAGGGTTCAGCCATGCTCTGCTGTCTGGGGCAGACTTATGAGCACTGGATATGGCTAAAGCAGAGCAAAACGGCCCTATGATTTGTTCCTTGACAATATTGCGCCATAAAACCAGTTTCTGCAGGGCAAAGATACGCTGCTCATATACAACCAAGTCATAAGGCATCAATCCCAGCCAAGTTCCCACTGAATTGCGGAGGAGCTCTGCCAGAGAGAGGAATTTATACAAACTGAGCCTAGGACACAGAAACATCCTTGCAGAAAACAATTTTC
The DNA here is from genome assembly GCF_965183815.1 of Platalea leucorodia. Taxonomy (NCBI): domain Eukaryota; kingdom Metazoa; phylum Chordata; class Aves; order Pelecaniformes; family Threskiornithidae; genus Platalea; species Platalea leucorodia. The sequence continues at coordinate 3,600,414 of NC_138829.1, forward strand.
CATGCTCTTGGGTGGCAGGATCAAAGCATTCCTTGGAAGAAAACAAGGTGATGGCACCGAATGGGCACCGACTCACCGGCTTCTGCTGCCGCAGCCCTGCTCAGAGGAATGGAGCGAGCAGGGACAGCGGTGAACAGGCCTACAGGCTACTGAAACACACGGCTCACAAAAAGGTGTATTTAGCAGATCCCAAGATAAAGCAAGCCCTGTTTGCTGCCCTTTGTGGAGCAGATGGAGGCTCTGCGCAGGCAGCTCGCCCGCGTGGGAAAGCTTCGCTGCCCTGCTCCCACTCCAGAGCTGCTGCGCTTTGCTGCCCGAGGTGATGGGGTGCTGCTGCTTCCAGAGCCAACGCTTGAACCTGGCCCCTTTCCTCGCAGGTGGGTGCATGTCCCCAGAGCTTATAGGGGTGCTTGCAGGCTCCCCTGCACTGCAGAGCAGAAATGATGGCTTCCACCCCTCCCGAGACCCTGACCAGGGCTGGGAGCAGCCCAAGCCGCAGTGGACCTGGGAACAGCGACGAGTCAGTGCTTGGGGTCAAGGAGCGCAATGTAGGCGTCCTAATGAACCGAGATCGGTGATGGGACGCTAAGGTGGCCCTGATCTACCTGGGCTCCAGCACCCACAGAGCTCTCCGGCAGCCGGTACCCCATGAGAGAGCACAGCTCTCGCTTCACCACCCCAGGCTCGCTGCAAGGAGTCCCTTTGTGGCTTGATGCCCAAAGGCAGGACACGTCCTTGCCTCAGGACATTGTCCCAGTCTCTCCTGCCCGTTTGCGTGGGAGGTAGCTAACAGGCTGGGCTACACACTGACCTGCTCTCGGCAGGGACTGCCACCCATACTGACAAGCTCTGACTGTCACCCGTACTGACGTACTCGCTGGGCAAATCGCTGCCTGACACAGTTGGGCAAATCGCTGCTTTCGGGCAGGACAATGACTCAGTGATCTGAGAGGCCAGCCACATTCCCCTTCGTGCCACCAGCCGTGTCCCATCGGCTGGAGCAGCCCTCTATAACCCCAGAGGCAGGAACACGGCGCACACCCAAGCCCCTTCCCACTGCTGGTGGGAGAAGGGAAGGTTTGGAATTGCCCTTGCCTGGTGGGGGTGGCTGTGCTGAGCCTTGGTCTCCCCCCACCCAGCCTCCTGCTCCCTTCTCTCTCCAGATCCCACCCGCATCGCCTCTCCTCTGCCTCGACTCCGCTCCGGCTCCTGCCTGCCCGAGTTTCTTGTGGATGAATTCAGAAAACACGATGGGCTGGTCCCCGCGCCTGCTCTCGGTGGATGTGAACACGCCAGGATAATTATCAGCGTGTCGGATCAGAGAAAAATCATATTTTAATTGTGTAATTACAGCAATTTAAAAGTCCTCAGGCCTTAAACACCTCTGCTTGCTGGCAGCTGGCAAACCATGAGTTTTTCATGGCAATTAGCATACCTTGCATGAAATATTTAGCAACCTAAAAAGACGGAGCTTCAAATGTGTTCTTTGCATTTGCAAGTCATATAGGTCACTGGAAAGTAATTTCCATGCCCTCAAATAACCTTGACCCTCAAAACAGCCCACAGCTTGTCTGCACCGTCGGCTTCCCTGGGCACCCCAGCAGCGAGTCTCACGTTTTCAGGGAAGGAGGGGACTTGCAAAAAGCGTGGGGAACTCTTTGGTCACTTCATGGCAGGGCACTACTGGAACCAGGAGCAACACCTTGCCACCGGGACTGGCTTCGTGCTCCGAGCACCTACCCTGAACTGGCCGCCGTTGCCGTCGTCGAGCTCGAGGATGTAGCCTTCCACCTGCACCGTCGACAAGGGGGGCTGCTTCCAGGACAAGGTGGCACTGTTGTTGTGGGTGCAACACTCCTCTAGCTGCAGGATCGGGGGGGCCGGCACTGGGGAGGAAACTAAACACAAATTAGTGTAACCCTGGCTGCTAGCACCACAGAGGAGGAGCGGGGGGATAGCCGCCGCAGGCACCTTTCAGCTGGAGCGTGGAGGATGCATTTATTGCCTTGGAAGCCAAGGGATGTAACGGTGATCTCGCGGGTGTGGGGGAGCAGAAAGGACCGTTCTCCAAACAAGCTCCACCATCCTCCACCCCGCAGCCTGGTGAAGCTGAGATTTCCCCAGAGCTTCTCTGCTTTCTTCCTGTTTTCTAATGAATTTTGGTGAAACGCGGCAGCGGAACAATATACCTGGTATAGAACTGCCTGGGATCTTCACAGCAGCCGGTCCCAAACCTGGGACGCCCTCCCAGACACGCTGCAGAGCTGGCTGCAGCCGAGGGCCTGCCCTTACCTACAACCCAGCGGCAAGCGCTGCTCCGCTTTTCCACCACGCAAATTCACTGCAACAAATCCACGTCACAACAAAACAAGGGATGCTGGAGCAGCAGAGACAAACCTCGGGCCCTGCAGAATAGGGAGTGCCTGACCTTTTTTGCCAGAGTCCGTCCTGAAAGGGGAGGTGATTGCACAAATTGTGAGGCTTGGTGAAGAGATGCGTGTCTCTCGACGATGCTGTTTTAGTGCTAGGCAATGATAGCCCTTGACCTGCCAAAAAAAGGCTCGGGGTCCTTCCACGCCGTCCCAAGCAGAGCACCCACTCCGGGGGTCCCCATGGGGCCCCCAGGGCTGCCTCCTCTGCCAGCTCAGCCAGCAAACAGCTCTTGCTGCTGAACACCTCCCGGGGAGGCACAAGAGGCACAAGCACATTTCAGAGAGGTCCCCAAACAGGCACCAGACGGTCCCTGTCCTCAGCCTCTGCACGCCGCTGGAACTGAAGCTGGGACGCTGTGCACCCTGTAGCCTACATAGGGGACATAAAGGACTGTCGGGGCTTTTTCTGCTCCAACTGCTGTATTTGGGCATCTGCAGGTGTGTAATGCACCCCACTTCTCTGCAAAGCATGGAGGGGCGACAGCAGGACAGGGAAAGGGGATGTCCACTGACACATCCCATCCCCTGGCCAAGGAGAGCCCTCCCAAACTTCCTCCCAACACAGCTGCTCGTCCTCCATCCTCATCCTCACTGCCCAAAGTCTGACAAGAGCCAGCGATAAAAAAGACATGGAGAATCCAGACAAGATGTGGAGGAGACACGGATGCCTGGGAGAGAAAAGATGGGACTCGCTGGCAAAGGTCCACCGTTCACCACCTCCCTCTGCAACTCCACCTCCTGGGTTGGATCCTCAGCAGGAACCACCAGGCTGAGAGCCTGGAAAAACCGAGCGGAGAAAGACCTCGTGTTACAGCTAACACAGCAGAAGGGATGCTGCTCATGCCCAGCACGTGCTGGCAATGGATGCGGGATGCCCTGTACCTATTGCTCACCTCTGCTCTTTATCGAGACCTCTGGTGTTGCCCTGCCTCCCCCGGTGCTGCCAGACGTGTTGGGGATCCAAACCCAACCTTCTGCAAAGTCTACAAAACACCAACTTATTTCCACAGGGAGGGTGAGACGAGAGGACAGCCTATGTCAGCTCCGCCCAGCCTCCACAGAGGAGGGCGGGCAGCTAAACTAGCAGCAGATCTGTTCTTGTTAATTAAAAATAACCCTCCGGGCTAAACTGAAAGAAGGGAGGGCAGGAACACACTAATGTCTCCATGACTTGTGTGTAAGCAAAACAGTAATCCAGCCCTCGCTGGGTTTGGCTGCCCTAGCTATCAAAAAATGTTACCGACACTTCAAATTAATGGCTTGGCTAACGATGAGCAACGAGGAGCGCTCCCAGCAGCCATGCCCAACGCACCCCTCTCACTGCAGCAAATACCAGCGGGGCCACGACTTGAAGACACTTCTTATCGTTTCAGAGGAAGCGCGTGGTCAACAGCCTTCCTGCGTCTGACCGCTGAGAAACGCTGGTGTGCGCAAGTGGCTCCCACGTCAGGAAACCCAGCCTTCAGGGCAATGAAGAGCCAGGCCAGACCCGCAGCTGGTGGCCTTTCCTCCAGGCAGCTCATTTGCACCAGCTGAAGGCCTACATTCAGTGTCCTCCCTGTGTCACAGTCCATTTGCATCTTCTGGCAGCTTCCCAGGGCTTGCCAAGTTGCTAATTGCTCACAGGTTGCAGCAGCTCTCTGCTTCCTGCAAAGTGATGCAAATGCAGCGGCTCTCCGTGGCACGGGAGAGTAAGCGCAAGAGGGAACGGAGAATAAGGAGGAAATTAAAATTGAAATTAAGGTCTAAAACAACAGCGAGGAGACGGGAGGGAGGAAAGACCCTGAGCTAAGTGGCATGGCTCTTTTGTGCCTTTGTGTTTGGAGGGACAAGGTGGCTGCCTGCAGCAGGCAGCTCGCTAGCTGCCCCGTGCCAGATGCTGCTCAGGACTGAGCAAGCGAGCGTGTGTGAGCAGAGGTTTGGGAAGTGCCTTGTGCTGCTCCCAAGACCCTGGTCCCCAACCTCCACCAGCTGAGCAGGGATCAGCCTGGCTCTCCTGGCTCTGCAGAGCACTCTCTAAAGCACTGCCAGGCAAAACCAAGCTCCCGACACCTTGATCTGGCACACAGCTGCCCAGGGATCAGAGGCAGGCAGGCAGGCAGATGGCCCAGGGGTGCAAAATACACGGGAACAGGCATAACTCTGGTTCTGGGGTGCTCAGTCTTGCTGGGAGAAGCTAAGAAACTGTCCTCTGCTGCCCCTTCCCTGTGATGAGTTGCATGGAAGCACTCAGCGTGAGCAGAGACAGGCTTTTGAAAGGCACTGGAAATATTCTTACCTTTCATCTGCACAAAGTCGAGCTGGTGGATGGACTGCAGCAGAGGGGCGTTGTCAAGGTTCAGGTCGAAGTCCGTGGTCATCCGGGGTGTGAGCGTCCCCTTTCCCCACTGGTCCTCGGTTAAGTGCACTCTCCTGATGAGAGCGTCGGAGATCTGGTGGCAAGGAGCAGCCTCAGCTACCGAGGGCCACCTGGGCTGCGTGCCGTGCCTTGTCCCTACCCTGCTCTCCAGCTTCCCCGCATCTCCCAGGCTGCCACTTCTGTCCCTGACTGCCAAAGGCTGGGACATCACGCGCCGTTTCTGGCATCGCCCTTTGCTGCAGGCTCAGATTGGCAGAGGGACCCTAGAGGCTTTGGGGACGATTTTAAAGGCAGGGTCTAGTACCAAAGGGACCAGCCCAGGAATGAACAGTGGGATGCAGTTCCCAAGTGCTGTATGTCCGTCTCCCGCTGGAGAACCATGACACAGCACGTTATGATCACTGCTCCAGAGATACACCACCCTCTGCTGCAACCCTCTGGCTCTGCGGGCAGAGTAAGAAATGTCCCTGGCCTGGTTCTGCTTCTGTCCTGCTGTGACTTGGAGCCGATGAGAGGCTGGCCCTTGATTTTATGGCTGGAAAAGCTGGGGACATCGTCCTTGGTGTAACTCCCCCAACTCTGCTGCGTTACCCCAGGGCTCTGGTCTGTGCAATGCCCTTCCCACTCCCCTGGTAGCCCAGATGCGAGCAGCTCCGCACCAACCTGCAGGAAGCCGCTGGGGTCGTTCTCCTTGATGACCTCCAGGCAGTACTCCATCAGGCCCGTGGTCTGGCGCAGCTTGACCGTGCAGTGAGAAATCTGGTCTCGTACCACCTGCAATGGGACAAGGAGAGCAGCGTTGCTCGGAGCTGCGGGGTTTTGGGAGACGGGGAGCAAACTGGCTTCGGTGCTGCGTGGGCACAGGGACCGGGTCAGGGCAACGTGGAGGGAGACAAAGACTCAAGGGAAGAGAAGAAAGCAGAACTGGCCAATACGCCGAATTCCAGATCTCTGAAAACCTTGTGAACAACAAGAAGCCTTGTTTAGCTCAAATTAACCCACGTAATTATTCAAAGCAGTAGGGCAGGTCCTTGCTCTGTCTTTAATTAAGACAGCTTCCAAATGACAGCTTAGGAACCCCATGCAAAGCAAATGCCTACCTCCACAGATACGCAGCTGCTGCTGCAGCCTCCACGGGGCTGCCCTATCCATCCTCGGCGCAGAGCCGGGCTGCGGGCTTGGCTCTGGGGCAGCTGTACCCAACCGCCCCGGGTGAGGAGCGAGCCTGGTATTTTGGTATTTCCAAGAGAAATGAATGCACCACCTCCCCCAGCTTCAGCTCTGACTAATGATCTGTTTGAGATGCTCATCCGCCCATCAGCTGAGATGGACCACGCTGCAGAATTGCCTCATTTTCTCCACCGGCTGCAGCCTGGGGATGAGCTCAGAGGGAGAGGTGTGCCAGCGAGAGGAGATAAATCCTGCACGCCTTGTGGCAGGGCTCCCTACAGCGTGCCAAGCTCTGCCTGGGGCTGCCCAGGCTGCACGCTATAGCACTTCTTCTTGCACCCACGGATGGTTCCCCCTGGGGAACGTGTTTCAGCATCCCAGCAGCAGAATAAAACCAAGCGTGCAGTTTGGCCGGGGCTCTGCTGCCCTTTCCTGCAACACAGCGGGGAGGACGGGGTTCAGGCTCCGATACCGCGAGGGTGTATTTGAAGGTCGGCTGGTCCTTCAGAGCGACTGCAAGGTGCTCCCTCAGGCTGAATCCCCGCAGAGGGAGACAGTGCAAGGTCTGCGCCCGGCATCAGCGGGATTTCTGCAGCGGAACAGACAGACGGACCTGGCGGTGGACGGGCGATTGGCAGAGCAGCTCAGAAAGAGAGGTTTTATGCTTTAGAGGAACATACCCATGGCGGATAGTGGTTTTTTTTCTGGAAGAGCTTTAAAGCTGTGTAAAGTTCTTCACTAGGACTGAACAAAAGCTATGCAGCTCTAGAGAGCACAGCTATTCAGGGTGTTACAGGCAGTAAAGATGAGCTTTGCATCAGCATCTGCAGCGGGAGGGAAAAGACTGCAATAAGCAGCGATTAACATTTCTGAAAGCGCAGTTGTGTCCTCGGCACCGCAGTAGGTGAATCCCAGCGCTCAAGTGACCACGGTGGGCTGAGGAGCACCTCCTCCTGTGAGCACCCCTACGGTCTGAGGGACAGCCAGGTGAAACCAAGCCCATGTCAGCCTCCTGCAGTGAATGAACCTGGGTTTCAAGGGGGGGTGATGACTCCTGCAGGGCAATTAATCACATCATGTGTTGCTTAATTATCACTTAATCACCTCGACTTAATCACCTAACAGGAAGAAAAGAATCACCAGTCCTGCAACTTGGGGCAACAGATCTGCTTCTGTGAAACGCTATGACACACTCTCCTAGCCAGCTCCTTTTTTTTTTTTTTTTTTTAGGGAGCTGCTGTTTGCAGAGCCACCCCTGAGACTGCTTTTAGCAATCCCAGCCTGATGTTTCCTCCCGGGCGCTGGGGAGCCAGCGCACCCCATGTGCAGGGCGGACAAGGCAGCAGAGGGAGCTCCTATATTGCTCCTCTAGACCAAGACGTGCGGACGGAGGCTTGCAGAGATGCTGGATCGCTCTGAGATGGGGCTAGCGAGCAGCATGATGGGCCCACACCGGTTTTGGCCTCAAACGCTGTCATCAGAGGGAAAACTTCATTCAGTGCCAGTTTCTAATGCTTGAGTGCACTGCAACGGGTCTGCTGGGATGGAGCAGAGGCAGCAGCTAGTCCTGGAGATCTGGACGCCTACGCTGACCTCTTCCAAAAGCATGGGCAAGCCCCTGGATGCCCTTCCTCCGTGGGGATGGTCGGTCCTTCAGGGTGGGATCCAGAAGGTGCAGCGGGGGTGCAAAGCCTTGCAGCAACCTGCAGCCCCTGCCATGCAACGCGAAGCAGCCCCTTGCATTAATTTGATCTCTTCTGCCCAGAGAGAGGGTGTTGGGGGGTCGATTTGCTCTTGCAAGGGTTGTTGGCCATATGGATGGAGGGTCTCCCAGCTGCAGACTGTGGTGTTACCACAGAGTGCGAGACGAGCCCAGCCTGCGGGCTCCAACCTTGCTGTCTGAGCATATCCTGACTGCAACTACCGAGCCAGAGCAAGGTTTTGCATTCGCTGCCTGCTGGGCTGCAGATGGGCAAGCAGGAATCACACCCTGAACGCCCAGAAAAGCAGCCTCCTTCTTTCATGCGAGACCCCTCTCTGGGGAAATGCACATGCCGCCAGGAAGGCAGCAAAGATGAGACTGATAAAACAATCTTCTTATCTTCTCTGCAGCTTAAATCTCTGTCTGGTTTGCCCTGGATAATGAATTTGTGAGCCTCTCCCTGCCCGAGTAGATGCTTTCGAAGTATTACCAGCAGAATTGCCATCTGCTACCACCAGCCAGACACGAGCCTCCAAGAAACAGCATTTGCTCGGTGAAGACAGGGACGGTGTCCCAGGACAGCCCCGGCCACGCGGCTGGCTCCCCGGCACCCTCTTGGCCAAGAGACGGGGTTACCGATGAGGCAAGGGGACCTGCCACCGCTGCGCCGCTGTCAGCCTGAGACCTGCGGGGCTCCTGGCACTGTCTGGGAGGAGGGAGCCGGGGCACGGAGATGTCAGCCCCGGCTTTGCCCCTCTGCCCTGCTGGCTCCCCGGCAGCAGGGTGAGGCGAGGCCAGCACCAGGCAGCTCCAGGCTGTCATTACCGAGGTTCCTGGCAGATTATCCCTGCTAATAAAGGTCTTGTCTGGAGTGGAAGTGCTTGCTGCAGGCTGCCACTGAGGCACGTAAATCTTTATGCATGTAGGTGCAAACTGAGATACAAGAAATTCCGTTTAAACGTAACAAAAAGCTTTTTTTCCCATAAAGGTCATCAAAGACCAGAACAGAGAGCCTGTGGAGTCTCCAGCCTCAAACCCCGACCGGAGGCAGCCTGCTCTAGGTGCTCAGAAACTGCACCCAAAGCAGCGGCTGTGGCTCTGTCCCAGCCCGCACCTTTAGCCCCAGCGATCCTGCCCTTCTGTAACTCTGTGATCCCCTTCGGGGCTCCAGCACCTCTTCATCTGGAGAACTAAAGCATAAAACAGCAGTTTAATTGCAGCACCTACACAGCAGGCAGCAGAAACCCACGTTTCCCTTCACCACCAATAAACTGTTTTCAAGTCAAGACGAGGGATCTTTGGTTGGGACCTAGCGGGGCTTTGTGGCTTTCAGCTTCTGCACTGCACACAAGAGAAATGGGAACAGTGAGACTCCATGAGTCGCTTTGATTAGGGAAATGAAAGGTTTTAAAAATAAAACATAACCATCTCCCACACCTTTGAAGGTACGGTCTAAACCCAGTGGGGCCAGTGAAGCCCACAAGTTTTCCATATGGCCTTAAGCATCCTGTGGTTCTCCCCATGCCTCCCACTCCCTGGGGTACCTCAGCTCCCTGTTACCCCAGGAATGAAGAGTATTTCGATGAAGAAAGCTGAAAGCAAAATTTGGAAGTTCCTCAAGCCTTTGACTCGTGCAAGCAAATGAGGCAGTGTTGGGCTGAGGGGCAGCCTCAGGAGGCCTCAGAAGGCTTGCAGGATTCACCAGACCGCCAGGAAAACCAGGCTGCCACCAATTCTGCATGGAGGTAGATGGTTTACAAACCTTTCCTGAAACTACGCGGGTAACACACCCCACTGAACGGTGGCATCTTCTGGGAAAGGGCTGTGGCTCAGCTGGCGAGGGGATTTGGGCAGCTCCATACATTTTATTTGCGGTTGTTTTTACGAAGTGCCTTTTTTTCCCTCTAGATGCCAATGGAGGCAACAGCCAGAACCTGCCTGCTAATTACAGCCTATAAAAAGGACTTTTGCTGTGCACTCACAGCAGTTCACTACTACCTTAAAATAGGAAATTTATTTCAAGAGCTTTTCTTCCCTGTAAGATGACATTAACTATAATTTACATTTTAATACAGCTCCTAGAAGGTAATAACATCTGCACTCATCTCTACTTAAATGTCTTCCTCACCTTCCTCCTCTTTTTAGTACTTGGCTAGATAACCGGTTTTCAAAGCACTCAACCTCACTTGAACCTGGGCTCCTCAGCGCCCGGGACGAGCCCTGCCGGGGACGTCAGGTGGAGGACGCGGAGCCTCCTCACCCTCGGCACACCGTGGCCGGGGTACGGTCACCTGCACGGCCGTGGGGATGGAGGGTGGTGGCACGGGGAGCAGTGCTGCTCTGCTTCGCCGCAGTGCTGCAATCCCAGATGGAAAAATCCCCGGGATAGATCCCGACGGTTTGATTGTGCTGAATCCTACAATCACACGTCCTCCGAGCAGAGCATTTCCAGGTGGATGTTTCCATGGTGACTTGCCTCTCGCTACTGGGAGAGGAGGCTCAGGCTGGAGCTGGGAAAAGCGGAGCTGCTGCGTCAACACCCCCGTGCGACGCTGCCGGCGGCACGTCCTGGAGGCTTGCACAAGCCCGTTTTGATCAAAGGTACCGGCGAGCATGGGAAGGTGCGATATGGAGACCTGGTCTCCAGTGTGGAGCCACTGGAGAACGTGGCACATGGACAGGTGCTACGGAGGACAGACTCGATCCAGCTCTTCAACAAAACAAGTGGAAAGCTTGAGGGACATCAGAAAACCAGAGGCACTCCCTGCAGCCCGATCACAGCTCTGCAGAGCTCCTCAGCCCCGGCTCGTGGTGCCAGTGCCCTTCCCAAGGTGAGCAGACACCATGGCAGGGGGAAAACAGGGCAGAGCACAGAGGGATTTGTAAGGGAAAGCAGCGGTCTGGTATCTGCATCTTCAGGAAATAATGCATCTCCTGATGCATTATTATCTGACCTGTGTGTCCTGTCTGGTGTTTCCGTACAGAAATGGTACGGTACAGGAAACCAAACCTGTGCTTCTGTCCTGTTCCTCATCCTTTCACACCAGTCCTGATCACCAGTGATCTAATCCAATGGGGGACACCAAATTCCCTTGGGCTTCCTGGCAAATCCTGACTGTATCCCCTGAAGAAGGGTCATGGACCAGCAATTCATTTCTGGAGATCATGATGGACAGAAGCTCTTGGTGAGCGGTTCCTGTATAATTAGCTCCCCTGGGAAATGTGACGGCCGCTGTTTGCCCGCAAGGGCTCTGCAGCCAAAGCACCGTGGGGAAATCACAGAGCAAAGGCACCCCATGACCTGAAGGCCAGAACAAGGCCAGAATTGTCCACCACGCTGCCGAGAGCTTAAAGGAGGCGCACACAGAGCTCAGTCCATGTGTACTGTGAACTAAGGAGAGATTTCTCCCTGGGAAAACACCGCAGGGAAGCCTCTGTGTCCCCTGCTCAAAACCGCCTGTGCCGTAGGGCATCTTCCCCTGGGGAAGACCATACTGGTCCTTGGAAAACCAGGGCCAGCAATGAGGAGCAGGACAGACAAGGAGGTCTGTCCTGGAGGTGGAGCAGGCACTCACTGCTCCTCCAGATGCTACTTTTTAAAGCCTGGGTTCTTAATCTGAATCCGAGTGTAGGGGGAGGCTGGGGAAAGGCAGGGAAACATCCCTTCCGAGTTCATTACCTCCCAACCCTCTCCCTGCTCCAGAGCAATTAGTGTTGGCCCACAGGCAAACCTGGATTTGTGCCTGCCTCCATGAAATATGTGTCAAGCCAAAGTAGGTCAGTCCTAAAGCCGAGCCAAGCCCAACTCCGGGCGCCGCACAGGAATGGGAGCTTGGGCTCCCCGGTGAAAGGCACCCATGGCATGGTACCAGCCGGCAGGCTCTGTCCCTCCGTGCCTCTCCTCCTGGCTCACACGGTGCCATACCGTGCCGTGATGGCCACCAGCAGGGAGGAGGGGCAGCCCACGGAGAGACTGGCTGCAGCCAGGGCGCTGCGGCTCCGCGCCGGCTCCTGGAGCAACCAGTTTGGATCTGAAAGGGCTCCTGGGTGGCACAGCTACACCTCACCGGTCATTCTATCCGCTCTCCTCCTCCTCAGCTGACTTGCCCTGGGGACATGGCAGTGGCTAGAGGACACGCGGGCCAGGCTAGGATGTTTCGGACTGGTCTCCTATGGGAAGGGGTGAAGCTATCACCACAGGCCAGCAGCCGACGTTGTCCTGTCCTAATGTGAACATCAAGCAGGACAAGCCCCGTGGCCCTGCAGCAGGACCCACCACGGGTCCAAATTCAGCGCAAAGCGCGTGCCAGGGCACGTGCAGGAAGGGACGGCGCTGAGCACGCAGCATGCTGCTGCCGACGGGGCAGGCGAGGTGGGGAGGCAGCTCCTCTGCTGCACAGTTTCACACCCGGCACACCATCATTCCTGACACCCTGGAAGGATTCCTGCTCCCTCTGCAACACTTCCAGGGCTCCAGAGCCTCGGGGAGAAAGCCGGGGGCTTTGTTAACCCCCCCAGCCAGCCCCAGCCTCGGCAGCGGGGGGGATGTCCCGTTGGGAGGCAGCTGCTCCAGGCACAATGCTGCTCCCCTTCCATGTCTCCTCGCATTCCCCTGACCCCTTCAGCGAGGCCAGCCCAGCCCGTGCCCAGCTGGAGCTGCAGGTGCTGCCTTTCATGGAATCACAGAACCGTTTAGGTTGGAAAAGACCTTGAAGGTCATCGAGTCCAACCGTTAACCCAGCACTGCCAAGGCCACCACTAAACCATGGCCCTCAGCACCACATCTCCCCGGCTTTTAAATCCCCCCAGGGATGGGGACTCAACCCCTGCCCTGGGCAGCCTGGGCCAGGGCCTGACAGCCCTTTGGGGGAAGAAGTTTTTCCTAAAATCCAACCCAAACCTGCCCTGGCGCAGCTTGAGGCCGTTCCCTCTCATCCTAAAGGCCCTTTCCTTTGTCCAGGGGGTTTCTTGGAGGGGGCAAAGGGGGAACAGCCCCATGCGGCAATGGCCTGGGCAGCCCCTTCCCCTGGGTGACAGCACACGGGGACAGCAGCAGTGCCAGGGACGGGGGTGCAGGGGACCAGGCCGCAGGGCTGGTGGTGAACGCTCGCCTCGGTGGCCTGGTGTGGCTGGGGGACCCTCTGCGTGCCCAAGGAGGACAGCGGGGAGGTACCCAACAGGAGTGAGACTCTCCTGCACCCCCTGTCCCGTCTGCAGCTTGTGAAAGAAAGCAAGGCCCTCTCTGTCCCCGTCCCCAAAGCAGAGGGGAAGGATGTGCGTTCACCTGGGCTGCGTGCCAAAGCTGTGCGTCCCAGCCTGACGACGCTGAAGCCCCGGGAGGCAAATCTCAGTGTGCAAGACCCCAGCTGGCACTCGGGTGGGTCAGCGCTGCATGACTCTCCCCATACAAGGCTAAAAGTTCAAGGCACAGCTGCATTTATTACCTACCTTTTCCACCCCCCCGCAAGAATTGAAAGGGAAAATCAAATAATTTCAGGCTAAAAATCTGACCAACACTCCACAGGCTGCAGAGCACAGGGGAGAAGCGTCTGGATTTTAAACACCAGCTGCCGTGATGCTACTGATAACTGGATGCAGGCTCGTGTGCCGCGGCTGCTGGAGCACGCAGCGCCACGGAGCCCCTCCTGCCCGTGCAGCTCCCTTCCCGCGGCGTGTGGGGAGCTGCAAGAGCTCAGTCCTTCAGGGAGGGAGGCTCGAGGGCTGATTTTAAGAGTCAGTCTGAAAGCCGGGGGCTGTTTCTTCTTTTAAGGGCCAGGCGCGCCTAATGACAAAGCCCGGCTGGTAACAAGGGCGGACAGAGGTGGGATGTACATGTGCATGTGTTGGGGGGACAGGCAATATGGGAAGAGCAAGCAGTGGGATGCAGTTCCCTTCCTCCAGCCAAAATGTGAAAGGTCTCTTCGGGTTGTGCTGAGCAGGGAAATTGCTTTGTGCTGCCTGGCTTTGTGAGAGTTTAATTAACCATGCCCTGAAGGGGAAGAGGGAAAGAGAGCCCACCAGGCCGTGGGGATCCCCTCTGCGCCTAGAAGACAGGCTGGCGGCCTGGCATGCCTATCTGGGGTTGCGCTTTATTGTCAGACACCGAGCACTGATGCTGGGCTTGGTCCCACAAAGCTGCTATTGTCCATGTCCTGATGGAAATGCTCACAAGCCCTCGTGTTGCCGTGCCCATCGTCTGCAGGCAGACTGGCGGCTGGTGGCTTCCTCCCTCATTTTAGGCAGGTCCAGGAATCCCTTTGGGAGCCTCCTGGATGGCCCAAAGCAAGACCAGGGGGGATGCAAGTGAAGCCAGAGAAGACATACAGATGTTTCTAGCCCAAATACTGAAATGCCTTTGGAAGAGAGACCCTGGGAGCACAAAGTGATGTCGGTGTGAAATGCCTCTGCTGGCCCATACTAGTGATGGCCAGGGTGCAGCTACCTTGTCCAACAGATACTGGGCGCTGCTACACCCGTTCCACTGGTCCCCGGTGAGGTTTGGCCCGTTCCTTCCCTTCTCAGCCCCAAACCAGCTGAAAAGTTGTGGTGTAGTGACTGCAGGAACGACACAAGCCAGGAGCCCGTTTGCACAGCTCACATCTAGAGCTGCATCTCAGCTCTCCCAATGCCAACAATTCACCTCTCAGGGCAGCCACGGCCCTGGGGCCAGGAGGTGCTCACCAAGCACAGAAAACAGAGCAATTCCTGCTCCTGCCTGATGACAAAACTGGCATCTCATGACACCAAGTGCTCCAGGACTTCAGCTGAAGGCAGCAGAAGTTCCAGGCACTCAGCATCCTGCAGGATCATGCTAGTAGCTCAAAAGCAACACGGGGCGTGACTAAGGTCCTTTTCCATCCTGTGGATGATGTACACACGGCTCTGCTGACCTAATGACTACTATTTGGGCCAGTAATGGGGTAATTCAGTGGGAACCACCACCTGGAGGAAGCAGCACTTTGCTCAGGGCCCGTCACGCTGGGAGCGGGCTGAGCATCTGCAGCAAAATGGAATTCAGCTAATGTGAAAAGCAAGAAGAGTGGCGTCCTAGCAACCTCCCCGCTCCTCCCGTGGTGCTTCACCCCAACAAACAACATCACAGTCCTCGTCCCCGTCCGGCGCCGACCCTGCAGAACGCTCTCCGACCAGCCCAGCCGCTGGGTAGGGGCTCACCTTCAGCTTGTGCTCGTGCTCCTTGTTGACCCGGGACAGCAGCTGGGCTTTCCTTCTGTTGAGGGCGTCGATGAGGGCGTCACACTGGGCCACCAGGCAGGCCTCGAACTCCACGCTGTTCTCCTGCGGGTCAGAGCAGAGCATCACAGCCCAGGGCACGTCTCCGCTTCAACTGGGAAACCTGATTTTTTTTATGATACCACATGGGTTATTTTTATATGTGCAGCTGCACCACTGCAACACACAAATCCATACCATTAGCATGTGGGGTGCTTACACCTTTGGCTCATGGCAAATGTGGTGGTGGCAGGTGAGGAACAGGTTTGGTACGTCCTGCCACAGCCTTGGATCTGCCCGGGGCAGAGACGGGAAGGGCTGGGGTCTCCGCTGCTCGCTCTGTGACACAGGCAGCTTTGGGAGCAGCAGTTTTGGGGGGGGCTGCAGGGGGTAATATGAAAAGTCAGGTGCTGATTGTGGGCCCCTTTGGGAGAGCACCCACCAAACCAAGCCAGGGAGATGGGGCAGGGGATTGCAGAGAGCAGCTCAGCCCCGTGGGAAGGGGCTGTTCCTCGGCCAGGAGACACGGTACCTGGATTTGCTGCACCATGTTGCGGAGTTGGACCAGGAACTCTTTCGCTTCCTTGGCTCTGTCCGACAACCCGTTCAGGGCCTGGGAAAGCTGGCTCTGCGGAGGGAAGAAAGAGCAGGGTCATTTCCATGTCCTGGACTCATCCTTGTGCTGGAGGAGCTGACGCCTGTGTGATTTGGGCTGGGGATGGACTGCAGCCCAGCACTGCCTTCCCGGGGCGCGCAGCCTTCAGCAACCCAACGAGGTGTCCTGCCCCTGCTGCCCTGAGTGTAAGGAGAGGAAAAGGAGGGTTAGCCATCATCCCTGGGACTGGGAAGCAGATATTCAGTGTCCACCTCCTCCACAGGCTTCCCTGGGTGATCAGAGACAAGCCACATCCATCCTAGGTCTTGGAGTGAGCCAGTCAATACCTCCCCTGGATCTGTGCTCTCCAGGCAGCCAGACACCAAAAATCCTGTGGGATCTGACCCATGTCTGCTGAGGATGATCAGCAAAAGGGCACACCTGAATCAGACTGAAAATCTCCCAAATCCCTCCTGAAAACTAAGGTAATAGCAACTGAGCTGAGCTGAGCTGCACAGCACGGAAATACTAACGATCATGTCTTGTGCTTTTTCATTCTCCTGGCACTTTCCAAACATTAACTCCAGAATCTTCCCCTTTTGTCGTGATTTCAGTAAGAGTTATTATCTCAAGAGCCGGGCAAATCACCCATGACAATTTACCTCCGGGAGAGATTTTGCCTCTTTTGTGGGCTGCAAAATGCCTGCAAACAGCATGCAGGTTTTGAGGTGTGATCTTTCTTTGTGGCAGATGCAGAAGGGGACCCAGAAGATGGCTGATGTCCCCAAATCTCCAAAAAGCTAATGTGACCGTCCCTGCTGTGGTCAGGACGCTGGCACCTGCCCCGTGGTGCCGTGCTCCCCCGGAGGCTGGTGAGACAGGAGAGGGGAGCAGGGGCAGTGACGGTGCAGCAGGGATGCGAGGTCACCGGAGCGCAGCGCCTGCTGAGATGGCGCTGGGCTGAAATCAAGAAAAAAAGAATTGCTATTGAAAAGACGAGGTAACAAACGAATGGCAACCGTTGAATGGCTCAGAAAATGACCTTACTGCTGCTTCCCCTGGAGATGTTAATATAACCCTAGTGATTTCTGCATTTCCTTTGTAATTTATCATGCCCGAGTCATTAGGATGTGGAGCTAATCAGCGAATGCATCTCTAATAAAACCAGGATTGCTAAGTCAGCGCAGCAGGGCCTTCCCGTCTCTCCTCCCCGAGCAAAGGCTGGAGGAGAGCCGAGGTCGGAGCCCGAGCTGCTCCCCGCGGCGCTGGCAGCCCCACGCACCGCAGGGATGACCCAGCCCTGCCTCCTCCCCTCCGCCGTGCCCCTGCAAAAGCCTCCGTCGCCCTGCCCCACGCTTGCCCTCCACAGCCCACACATGGCTCCAGCCCTCCCGGATTTAGGAAGATGTCTTAAGCAAGGTGGTTTGCTGGGAACCGAGCACCGCAGGGCCCTGGTCTTCGATAACACAGGCAATTAATAGAGAAAATCAGCGGGAGTTTGTTATGTTTACAAGCTCCTCATTAAAATTGCAGCATGGTGGGTTTTTTCCTTTAACCAAGTCTTTGGAAGGCTTTTTTTTCTATCAACATCCATTTCAGAAAGGGGATCTTTATATCAACATAATCTTTGAGGCTTTCCTAATGGGAAAGCATTTTAAATGCGCTCTTAAAATTTAATAAGAGCTCTGCAATGCCAGTGTGCACTCTGTATGTGCAGCTCCTGCACCCCGGACACCCCAGTCTCACAGCACAGCGGCTTCCATGGCGCAGCCACAAAAAGTCCACACAAAGATGGTCCATCGCCCCCAGAGCCTCCCTCCTTGAGGTCTTACACCGCATTCCCCTCCTCAGCTCAGCCCTTCCCTCCGCTCCAGATGTTCTCAATGCCACCGGTGCCTGCAAGCAAGGGCAGGTGTACGAACTAGTCCAGAAACTTTAATATTTTTATCTTTTCATAATCATAAGGTTGATGAAGCATACAGTGGACACCTGGCCTCATCCCTTGTCCCTGGCATGGAGGCTGGGGTGCTGACACTGGCCTGCCCAGCTCACAGGGATGTGCACTAGAATCACAGAATTGTTTAGGTTGGAAAAGACCCTTAAGATCATCGAGTCCAACCGTTAACCCAGCACTGCCAAGCCCACCACTAAACCATGGCCCTAAGCACCACATCTCCCCAGCTTTTAAATACCTCCAGGGATGGGGACTCCACCACTGCCCTGGGCAGTCTGGGCCAGGGCCTGACAGCCCTTTGGGGGAAGAAGTTTTTCCTAAAATCCAACCTAAACCTGCCCTGGCGCAGCTTGAGGCCGTTCCCTCTTGTCCCATAGAATCACAGAATCGTTTAGGTTGGAAAAGACCTTTAAGATCACCAAGTCCAACCGTTAACCCAGCACTCACTTGCGACTTGGCAGAAGAGACTGACACCCACCAGTAAGAGCTGCGCAAAGCTGGGGTGTTTTCAAGTTAGTACGTATGGTGGCCACAGTCTCCTCACTGGAAAGGGGAGGTCTAAGGTTTGTTTTTTCATCGGCATGAGCTTCATGCTGGTCTCCAGGAAGGGTCCCCACGACGCCGAGGCTCTCCCGGAGCGGACACACGTTCCTGGACACGTCCCCTTTAAAACAAACATCTGCCCAGCTCCCCCACTGCATCCCTGCTGCTCAGGGCAAGAGTCACCCCGCCGGGGACTCGGAGCTGCAAGCCAGCACGGTTAGCCCATTAAACAAGGTTAATTAATGCTACACGACAACGGAGCGCGTACGGGAATGCGCGCAGGGACTCGCGGGCATGCCTGAATGTATTCATTAAGGGCAGCGCTGCAGGCGCAGTGACAACGTGATTCATAACCGTACACCACAAACAAAGTCCTTCTGGTTTCTGTTATTATGTTAATAAGTCAGAGGCTGCAGAGAGAAATTAAATGACTGATTGGGTCCATAAATTCTACAGGTACCTTCCATGACCCCTGGAGCAAGCCCAAGCTTTAATGCAGTCTGTCGCTTCGGAGAAGGATTTAATCGCTGGACACGGAAGGCAGAGTCACAGGTTTCCCACGAGCGTGTGATCTCCACGAAGGGAGCAGGAGATGGAGACTCAGGAGGAGTCCCCTGTGCGAGAGCAGGGGGTCGGAGGGACCTTGAGCCTTGTCTCCTGCGGCTGCTGTACCAGATCGGGGGAATAAAGATGCTGTTAATATTTCTGACACGCGCTGGAGGGATCTCTCCTCCCCGCGAAAAGCTGGAACGTTGCACTTTGCATCTCCATGTGGAAACAAAATCTTTGGGGCTGCTCGAGGCCAGGAACCCCACTCTGGGGACCAGTGTCCCCCCGCAGAGCAGGGGACGGTGGATGGAGACCCAGCGTCCTCCAGTGTGCAGTGGGCCAGCCAGCTCGCGCGCGCTGGACCGGAGCAGAGTCCCCCTCCGAGCTAGCACAGGCAGGGGAATTAATGAGTGTGAAATGAAGAAAAATCCCATTTAGCAGCGTCTTAAAATCAAGTGAATTTGTTCTTTGCGGAAAGCTGGCCTCTTTTTCAATGCTCTTGTTTCAAGGCAGTAAGAAGAGACCTCTGTAATTCACATTAGCATTAATGGGAGCTAAGCATTTAAATCTCTGTCCCCGGAGCACTTAGGAGAGAATCCGTCCCCTCTTTGTGCTAATAGCTCTGTAACCCTCCTTCCCAGGCACAGCTGACAAAGGGATTTCTGTCACTCTGATTCTCCCTTGTCCCAGGGCACGGGTGAGCACAGTCGGATGCAGAAGGCTGGTGCCTCAGTAAAGCTGAGCAGGCTCCAAGAAATGGAGAAAAGCACCATTTTAAACTCCGTGTCATCTCTCAGATGGAGCCGGTCTGGTTCTCCTCCCGTGTAACCCAGCCGCCAGCGACAGAGCTCCTCCAGGTTTACCTGGAGGCGAGGAGGGAGCCGAACCTGTTATTTTAGGAGGCGCCAGGTCCCGCTCGGCCTTGGACGCTGGATTTGCGGAGCCGGCTCTGTGTGACAGCTGCATCTGGCATACCGGGAAAAATCTGAAGTTAGCTAGCGTTGGCCACCAACGAGAGCGAGGAACAGTTGCTCGTTTCAAACCCCAACCACTTGCAGGGTCTGACACGACAGAAAGTACCTGGCGTACTCGGGAGAGATGGCAGCCTCCTCTGCTCAATGGGAGCCAAAACCCAGTTGCTAGCCCAGGGCCGCTGGCCAGCTGGAAGCCCCGCTCCCCGTGCCCCTGCCCACCCAGGAGCCGTGCAGCTCTGCGCCGCCAGCCCCCAGCCACATGCAGGAAAGCAAGCTTGTGGGTGATGGTGAAAGGTCACAAATTCAAGCGAGATCAAGAAAGGACATTTCTGTTCAAGGTCAGGCCAAATGTACGCCCCGGTGCAGCATCTTCTGTACAACGGCGCTCTTCCAGCCTCCAGCCATCCACAGCTCAGGACCCTCATGCGGCTGGCATGGCCTTCGTGCAGCCTGTGTAACCCCGTTGGATTTCTCTTCCACAGAACTGTCCTGTCTCCTTGGGGACCAAATTAAGCTTTTGTCACCCACAAGGTCCTGCAGCAAGGAGTTCCCAGCTTAAGGTTAGGTTTATGGTTGGACTTGATGATCTTAAAGGTCTTTTCCAACCTAAATGATGCTATGATTCTAAGTGCATGCCCTGTGAAAGCCACCTCCTCTGGGCTGCTGCAGACCATGCCTGCTTCAAAGGCCATTTGCACCCGAGACTTACCAGCCACAGACACTAAGTGCTGCTTGTCACCCCAGGACAGAAACCTCACCCCAAAAGAGCTCTCGGCATTACACTGAGAGCCCGGTACCTGCTCTGACATCCCAAGCGTTGCAAGCAGCCCCTGTTTCTTCTCTCCTTCCAACCAAGTCATCTCGCAGCCAGTTCCTCTGCTGGAGCAGCCATACGGAGGTAAAAGAGAAGATGAATAAGCCGTGGCAAGGAAAGATGCTGTTCCCAGCTGTTCTGCTTGCGCCCTCAAAAGGATGAGGAGCTGTCACAGATGCTGGAGTTGAACTCATGTGCTTCTTTTTTTTAATTAAAGCGTAGGACCTACAGCCTTGGAATCTTGAGGCAAGCTTACTGTATGTGATGCCTGACTAATTAAAATGGGATGTTTAATTAAAACTTGCATCCAGTCAGGAAGTTGATGAAGCTAAACTGCTGCTAATTGGCTTTCGGCTCCGGTCACGAGAGCCTGACTTTTGGATTCAACGCTGCCCGAGAAGAGAAACCAGAAGCTCTGCTTAGAGCTGCAGCCTGGGCTGAACCTGCCCCTGGAGCCAGGAGCCTGTGCCGCAGGGCGAGGGGAGACCAGACCGGGCAGTGCCGCGTCCCGGGGTCCTGCAAGGGCTGGTCCTCGTGGGAGACCGGTGACCGCGGGGAGCTGGCTGCGCCCCGTGCTGCGAAGGAGCCTGCCGATCCACCCCGGGGGAGGCTCCTTCCTGAGCCTGCTCCCAGCAATGATAAATGCCACAATGAAATCCTGCCCTCACCCCCCTCCTCGTTCCTCCTTTGCGCACCCGACAGTCGCTCCATCGCTCCTGCTGGGCCTGCTCTGGGGCTGACTTAGCATCGCTGCTACATGCTGACTGCTAAAAGCCCCGGCTGCTCTCCAGCAACACCCCCATGCCCGCTGGCCATGCTGCCTCTGCTCCCATCGAATAGTCCAGACCCCTTCCCCGTTTCCCTTGCACACATCCCCAGACTGTATCAGCGATCCCTGTGTACTGACTCCGATGAAGACAAGTAAACAAGCCTGAAACCTACTCGGAAAGAGCTCTATTCGATCACTGCTCACAGAGAGCAGCTGCTGGAGCTCTGCCCGCCAGCTCCTAACGCACACGATGCGATGTGACACCACGCAGGGCTAGGCACGCACTCCCTGCGTGCACGTAAGGAGACCTCTTACCAAAAATGCCTTACACCTCTGCAGCTACGGCTATCAAACCTGAACCTCCTCAGAGGTCCTCTTCTCTTCCTCCCCCTTCTGCTCTGCTAAGCCCGCTCCCCTGCAATCGTACTGGAAACGGAGATGTGAGGCAGAAGGGGGGTTACACCCCGAGGCAACCTCATCCTGAGCCCAAAGGGTCAGTGGAGAGCAGCGCTTTTGTTGCAGCCCCCTTGGTATCTGCCTGCTGAACTCCTTGGCATCTTCAGAGAGCAAGCAGGCAGCAGCCAGCCTTGAAAGCTGGAGACCAGCGCTCACTCACGTCTCTGGCAGGGATGCAGGGTAGATACAGGCGACTGATGCTCTGCGTCTGCAGGGTGAGCAAAGCCAGACCATCTTAGTTGTTATTAACCGTAACTTTGAGCCGAGGCTGGCGCCAGGAACAGAGCCTGGGTCTGAATTACCCCTCTCCACACGCCGCCCCATTCTGCTGCTGCGCATTTGACATCGGTCCAGCTCAGGTTTTCCTGGCTTCCCATGAGAAGGATGTGCTCCCAGCCTGACATAAAGCTGCAAATAACGTAACAGATGGAAGAGCCTATGCTTGTCTGCAGGACACACGCACGCACACAGAGCCAGGTTTGTGAGCAAAGCTCCTGGGTGCAAACTGCAGGCTGGAAACGAACCCTAGGAACGGTTCCTGCTCGCCTGCTGCAGACAGCGGGGGGAGCAAGGGATGGGAAGGCAGCGATCGATCGCTGCCACTGTGTACTGGGGGCCTTGCTTCTCCTCCTTCATTGCAGTTACGCTGGGGAAACGGGGGTATGCAGGAGGAGGATGAAATGTAAACTATTAAGATACAGCAGCCCCTGGGAGAGGAGCTCCACGCGGGGAGCGTGCCTCCACTGCTCCCGCTGCCTCTGCAGCAGCCGGGAGGGCAGCTGGGGTCTGCAAAGCAGATGAGCCTCCGCACGTGCAAGGCGGGCTGGCTCCCGGGAACGGGCAGGCATCTGCAGAGCGGATTATCTCTGGGGCAATTTGTACTGACATCGGAGTTAATTCCAGGGCCTGCGGAGGAGCCCCTGCATCTCTGGAAGAGGCAGAGATGCCACTACACCTGCTACTATTAATCCCAGACCCTGGTGGGTCCTCCTGGGGGAAGCACGCAGCCCTTGGGCTCTGTAATGCTGGGAAAACCCCAGGCAGAACCTGAGGGAGAGGTCCAAGCACCTGGCAGGGGAGGTCACCTGAGACGGGGACGCTTTGGGGCATCTCACCTCCACGGTGGTGGCACCCGTGTTCAGCTCCGCAAGGATCCCCAGCCCTGGCTGGAGCACGGGTGAGTTACGGCCTTTTCAGTGCAAACTGGGAGGGATGCAGTGGGTTTGGGAGGCCCGAGGGTGCAACCTGGCACGGCTGCATCGATCTGCGTGGAGCAGCAGAGCACCCAGCCCTCGACCCCTCCGCAGTGCAGCCGATGCTGAGGGTGCTCAGCATCCCCAGGGACACAGACTGTGTTACGTGCATAGCGAACTTTCCGCCTGCAAGCCTTCTCCTTTCTCTCATCTTCTACCATTTTCCCCTGTCCCCATGCAGCAACACAGCAGACTCACGTGTGCCACCCAAAGCTGGCAGGGGGAAGCCCCATTCCCGAAGGGACTGCGGACCAGCCCAGGATGGAGGCAGTGGGAAATTCAGCCGGGAAAAAAACCTCACGTCCCCTCTGCCAGGCAGACAGGCTGTTCGCAGCCCTCCTGCAAGCTGGAGGTGGTAACGCAGTGGGTTTTGCCCCACACCAAGCCCCAAAGCTGGGCTGCTGCCTGCCAGCTGGTAGGATTTTGTTAAATCCACTTATTTTTTGATAGCGTTGATAAGAGAACAGCAAAGCCATTCTGGGCACTGCAGCGCAGAGCAGAAATCACTGCCAATCCCGGCAGTGTCAGAGCTGGAGGCCTTATCAGCTCAGTCCAGGTTGGTTTTATTTATTCCCGCCTGCCCTGAGTCATTGCGTATCAAGGTGAAATCTTGCACCTGGACGCGCATCTGTCCCCCCCCTGCAATAAGGAGCTGCCGCAGGGTCACGGGTGTTCGCTGGGTCTGGGGAGGGCAGGGCAAGGCAGCGTCCCCAGGAGCAGCGCTGGGGACGTCCCCGTCAAGGGCAAGCCCCGAGAGCTCCGGTCGGACGCTGCGGACAGCCGCCTGCCCCTGCCAGCCTGGGTGTCACCAGGACGCCTGCCTGCTGCGGCACTGTGCTGGCCTAACCGGCCCCTTCGGTACGAGGCTAAGCCTGCGTCTGTGCCGTTTCTGGGCCCAAGCCCCGTGTTTGTGGGATTGCTTGCTTCCGTGGGATCGCCATCCTACCACATCATCTCCCCTACGCTCCCTGTGAGATGATGATGGCAATAACCAGCCAGGAGCCGAAGCCCCCAGTACCGATGTGCTGTCACTTGGACACACAGATGGCCCCGGCCGCTGGCTTTGTTCACGCAGACACTAGGGCAGTGTATTTCCTCAGCAGGCAGAACTGATTCAAAGGCTCCAGCCTGGAAATAAAACAAGGATATATTCTTTTCAAGCGTGACCTTGCTAAAACCCTTTCATTGCCTCCCATGTGGCTCCGGGATTCCCTGGCCCCGGGGCAGGCACGTTGCTCTGCCTCCTCCCAGCCTTGCTGTGGGCAACACTGAATTCACGCTGAGTTTCTTGCACATTTTATTTAGCCTGGTCTCAGTTATAACCTGCAGCAGCAGTAGCAATGTCCATCAGTCCGTCTGTACTAGCACGGCGACTTGCCTAGCCCGGATGGCTGCCTGGCTGCCCAGAGCCCCTCACCTTGCACACCGGGCAGAAAGGGACGGGCGTCTACGCCCTGAGCAGCTACGGGGTTCGGGGGTCCTCTCTGAAAGGAGACTTCTAAGGTTTTGAAAATGACCTGCTGCAACTTGGTCGCCAAGCCCTGGAACTGCATTAGCCAGCACTGGGGACGCTGCTGGAAGCAAGAGACTTAGGGTAAAACCATCAATTATTCTCTTTGCACGGACTTTAATGCGTGTAATTGTTATGCCAAAATTGCGAAAGAAAAACCCTGGCCTCCAGACCCCCTGCTAGGATCAGCGTGCGTGACAGCCTCGCTGGGCCGCCGGTGCTGGGGGACGGGTCACACGCCGCTTCTTCCACTCTGAAACAGCAGAGCATTTTGCTCCTGCCGTGAATCCTTGTGCTCACTTGAACCTGCTGCTTCCCGGTTCGCAGGCCTTCTGCGGCCAGGACAGCTGGCACCCTGCAGCCTGCAGTGATTTCTCAGCAGGCTTTGGGAGAAGCCTGTACGAGGAGGAGGAGCTGAACCCCCAGCTTCCAGCATCCTTGCACTTTAATCCCGCTTCTCCAAGGGGCAAACAATCAGGCATGCAAAACTCTCCAGCAGAAGATATGGCTGCCCAGTGGCCTGTGAGATAACGTGCCGGTGGCTTGCTCCCAAAAACGCGGGGACACCAGATGAAGTTATTAGATACCCCTGGAGCCGCAGTGACTTTCTATGTCTCAAGCACTGCTGTGGGATCAACTTTGATTTAGCTTAGCCCCCTGGAAGAGGGTAGATCTAGGACGATTCCTTGCAACCTGATGAAGTCCAGCTTCGCACACAGGGACACTCAGGGAACTGATCCGTGTGGATCAGTTCATGTGCGGCAATTTGCTTGGCTGTCCCTAGTCCTTGGACTAAACAAATGCAAGAGGTATGTAATGTCCTGGGCCGCTCCTTGCTGACAGTTCCTTGTCGCGAGGATGTGTTGAAGATGCTCTGTCCTTGCTTTGATATAGGATATAGTCCTTACTTTGATTTTTAGGGAGAAGAAATGTAAGCACCTAGTAATAGCTCTTTGATATTGCCCAATTAATTCCTGTTTTGCTTCATTAACACTCAACAACAAATCATCTTAGCTTTTCAATGGCAAAACCTAACACACGTCCCTTTGAAATCACCGACAGAACTGCCAGCTCTGTTACAGGGATGCTGAGAAAAACACAAGGCCAGCAAGGGTCTGCTGCCTGCCCACGGGTACAGAGAGGGGCAAACAAGGTAAGGGTGAGAAACTATTTAAACAAGGCCAAATATTGTGGACCGATTGGCACGGATCTGTAGAGCGAGTTGAGGCTGAGGTCCACTCTCTCCGTATTTCGGGAGGAGAGACACTTTGGACTCACCCTCGCCTGGTCCTGCTTCAGCTCCCCTGCAGTCGCTGTGCTCCCGGAGGGCATCCTCCAGGTTGTGTCCTTGAGCGGAGCCCAGGTCCTGCTGCAGCTCTGCACACAGACGTCGGGGCGGACATGCAGGTGGAGAGTATTGCAAATACACGTTGCAGCTGGTCACTGCAGGCTGTTTTTCTGAGCTGAGCAATCTCCACACCCTGGCCTGGGTGGCAGTCTCCCTTGGAGTCTTGTACGCAAGGTGACTGAGTCTGGCTTCCTCCTGGATCTGCAGCCCGGCAAGAAGGCCACGAACATTGCTAGTGGCTGGTTCATACAAGCGAGACAAGAATAAATTCCTCCCTATCGTCCCTTGTGGGGCAGCTCAGGGGACGGCAGGCAGCAAGAAACTCAGCTCCCAGCTCTAAAGCCTAGCCGAGATCCAAACGGGATCCTCAGGACACACCTCTTCCCCTCTGGAGCGCTCACAGGCAACCTTGCACAACCCTCCTTTCCCTTCCCTCAGCCAGGCCTGCTGTAGATCCAAGGCCCCTCTCCCGGCATCGGTGCCCCCAGGAGCAGTGTCTTGCCGACGGTGAAGGGCGGTGAAGTTGCACATTGGCCCTTGTTTCATCTTTATCTGTGCCTCCGCAACTCTGGGGTAGCTTTGCTGCTTCTACAATTGACAGTCACCGGGCCCAGCGAGTCTGAAGTAGCCCAAAACAGGCACGGAGGGCAAAGCCACGCGTCTTTGCTGTGAGATAGCGGTGAATATGGAGAGCAATTAACAAGAAGGCATCAACTAAAGGCAGTCTTTGTTCACCATCTTGGTCAGATCCATGAACCCTGTCACTGCTGGAGGCCAAGATGAGAGCTCGGGGAAAACGGCTCCCCTCCTGTCTGCATTAGCGATGCCCAAGCCTCGACGTAACGCTGACTTCACGCATCTGCGCAGCCTCCGAGTGCCACAACAGTGAGAGCTCTGCGAAGGACGTGACCAATATCACCGATCTACCAGCGCTGCGGAGATCCTCCCACAGCCTGGGTACAGCTCCCGGGTCCCAAGGGCGCGACACGGGGCCAGCCCCATAGGCGTATGCTATAGGAGTGCTCTTTGGGCTGAGGAGATGTGTAGATGTGACGGATGCAGACACCAAAGCGACGCGTGCCGGTGACAAAAGTACGGGCAGCTCCATGTGGGTTGTAATGAGGCTGATGGGAGGAAGCAAAGAGATGCTTTGGCTGGAAAAGGCAAGGTGAGGATCCTGGTGCAAGCCAGTCCACCCAGAGCACGTGGCTCCCTTTAAAGACTACGCTGAGCCAAGTCTCGAGGACTGCAATTGTAATGATGGTTGATTCCTGTCACTTGTGACCCAGCTGGGAGCACGCTGATCTATAGCTGCTGTCGTACAGCCGGTGGCATTTCCAAACCACCCTGGAAGCACAGGGCTCATTTGCTGTGTGTCAGTGTTATGTTTCTAGAGATGAATGAGGCTGGTGAGAGGCAGAGGACAGCCTGCAGCTGAGCAATGACTCCTCCAGGCTCCCTCCCCTGCAAGGCATGGTCCGGCAACAACATGCAGCGCCCTGAGCGGGTGGAAATGCTCGTAGCTCCCCTGGACCAGCACTTACAGCCACGTCCCCAGGCAGGCGGGCTGGTTCTTTGCTAGAGGTGCAATTTACAGGCAGAATAGGCACACAACTACACCTGCATTCCTCTCTGGAGAAGCTGGGAACACACCATCTTGCACGCACTCTTCCTATATTTGTGGAAAAAGGAGGTTTAAGCACCCTTTGCTGTTCTCCGGCCCTCAGAGGGCTGAGGGCTGGAGCAAACCCCTGCATGGCGAAGGGCAGCCTTGCGGGCACTGTCGCTGCGCCCACCAGGGCTGTTCCACCGGCTCCGACCCCTGGGCAGACAGCGCCTGGGCCATGCCCTGCTCCTCCTGGGCTCCCACCGGCTGGGGACTGGAGTCCGATTCCCTCAGGGCTGGAGGAGTCAGGCGGGACAGCACGCACCCCCCTGCCCTGGGGTGCCTCCTCTCCTCATCTGCAAAGAGGCATTCCCACCGGGAACGGCTTCCGCCAGGCTCCCCCGCTTCTGACTGCAGCTGCTGCTAGCACAGGGGCAGGGAGATAAAACGAGCAGAGCTGAATCCAATTAGAGAGATCCGGAAACAAGAGAGGAGATGGGAACGTGTCCAGGTTGCTGAGAGCTCCCCGTGCCCTCGTGCCGAGAGAGGAGAACCACAGACGAGGAGAACAGCGTGCTCGGTCCTGCTTATGGATCCTTTGGCCAAGCAGCAGTGTCAGAAATCTGCAGGTGAGAGCTGAACGTGACACCAAGCAGCACGGCATCACACCGCAGCCCCGTTAGCACGCCCGGTGCTCGGGCTAACTGGCCTGGGTGCAGCTCTGTGCCGCACGGGCTGCGCCTGGAGGAAGCCCTCAAATGGCACCACAGAGCTCCACTGTGGCCTCCTGCTGGAGATGAGCAGATTGGGGTCGAGCCCAGCTGGCAAAGGTCTTCCTTGGATGGAAATCAGTCAGGGGAAAGTATGAGAGCACAGCTGTCAACCTCCTAACGTCACTGGGGCTGCCCGCTAAAATCAGGCACGTTCTGGCCTGATCAACAGATGTCCCTTAGGGATGACAAAGGGCAGGACATGTCGCAGACTGCCTAGTAGGAATAGCCAGAAAAACACCCAGAAAACGAGTCTGTGCTGAAGGGAAACTGCAGAAATTTGGCTCCCTGGTGGCCCGGCAAGTGAGATGCATGTTACCCAGAGCTGCTGTTAATGCCGCTTTCCTTTGCTACCCTTACCAACATAGACCCAGCCCTGAACGAGCATCCAGGAGGGAACCAGAGAGATGGCTCACGGACACAGAGTTACCCACCGCTCTGCTGCACAGCTCTTGAGGAAGTCGGTGCACGGCAAATATTGAGAGTAATAACCTTCGGCAGTGCAAGGTGATCGAGGCAACTGATCTAGTTATCATCAGCCTCGGAAGGCACAGAGTTCAGCTTCTGCAGGTCAGAAGGAACTGGCTCATCAAACAAGATCTTTCACATCTCAGGTACCCACTGAAATAGCATTATTATTGTTTTAAAAAGTGATAAATTCATTGCACAGCCTTAATTAGAGAGAAAGGTAGTTAATAAAACCAGACGCTGCATTTCCTGAGAAGGCTGCTTAGTAACTAATCGCCAGGGCAGCTGATCTCCCCTCAGATCACTGCTCCTTGTGGCATTTTCCCTTCACTCTGAATAAGCCTCCGAGCCCTGGATTCCCCTTCCCGTGGTGCAGCAGACATAAGGGAACAGGTATTAAGCACTCAACTTGCGTCCTGAGCTCCTGAGCCAGCTCCAAGTGTAGTCTCCCCTTGATGCTGGCCTATTACCCCCAGTGCTGTCCTCTGAGATGCAGCAGTCATGTCTCTAGGTCATCCTCCCAGCAGCAGCAGCCTCCCACGGCCCCGCGTTCACCTGGGCTGGTGAAGGGACACACACAAGAAACCCTAAGCAGCCAGCTCCAGGGACCATCCCAGGGCACGTCGGAGGGGGAGCTGCCTCTACAAGGGGTCTGGAATTAAAGAAGGGGCAGTGGAGGAGGTTGGACAAGACAAAAAAGACAAATGGCTCAACGGGAACGCAGTGGTAAGAGCACAGACTCTTTTTAGGAGCCTTCAGGCATGCTGCAAAAGTAGGAGAACCTGGAGAAACTGGCTTAAAAACACCATTTTTGTGAGTGATAAAGGAGGGTGCTGGTGTTGCATCCATCCAGCTCTCCACTCCCTGCTGTGCACAGGGAAGAGGGGGTCACGGCAAATCCCCAGGCAATAGCGTGCTGACACGTGGGGTCACCCTTAACAGAAGTGCTCTTGCTTGGCCTCACGTCGGCAGGAGAACTGGGCCAAACATCACTTACTCCCTCCATTAGGATCAAACAAATCCTCTGGCTGTTGCTGTTGGTCTCACCAAAGAAAATCCCTGTTGTCCAGCACAGACAGAACCCGAGATACGTTCTTTAACTCGCCTAAAAATGAATTTACAAGAGCAAGGTTGCTGCAAGGTAAAAGCCCGCCCATCAGGCCACCTTCTGACCCACAACACTGCTATGACCAAGAACAGCCTCCGTTCTCTGGAAAAACTACTTTGGGATGTAAAGGACTGCACCATCAACACCCTCCAAGAGAAGGTTCTTCTGCACCATCCCTCCCACAAGCCAGTGGGAGACCTCAGGAGAGGCCACAGAGCCTCTTACGGCGGCGGAAGGCCGTACATCCACCGTAGGACGAGGTATAGTCACCATATGACCAAGATGCCGCTGTTGCTGTCCTGTGAGCATGGCACGTCTGGCCACCTCTGGCAATTGTACGTCAGGCACACATCCAGGCAAGGCCCCGTCACCTAGCTGTTCACGCAAGCGTGCCTTGTGCTAAGACCATTAGCTCCCAAGCCGTGCAGGAGGGAGCAGGCTCATTCTAGCCATGTGGCAAATGCAGCGCTGGTCATGGGGAGGAGAGAGGCTGTGGGGTGCTATATGAATTCCCACCAAAGTTTTAGAGACAGAGAAGCAGCCTCCCTGGTCAATGGCAAACATCAAAGCAGGCTTCTGCATGATGCTCAGCAAACATCTAGCTATGGTCAAGCTTGTCAGCTCTTCCCAAGGACTCCCATGTGCCCATGACATAAAGAATCACAGAATCATAGAATCGTTAAGGTTGGAAAAGACCTTGAAGATCATCGAGTCCAGCTGTTACCCCAGCACTGCCAAGCCCACCACTAAACCATGGCCCTCAGCACCACATCTCCCCGGCTTTTAAATACCTCCAGGGATGGGGACTCAACCCCTGCCCTGGGCAGCCTGGGCCAGGGCCTGACAGCCCTTTCGGTGAAGAAGAGTAGGATGTGAAACAGTGATGGTGTTATGGCCAGTGTTAATTATATACATGAAGCAGCAACACCCTCCCCCTGCTTCAGCTCATTGCTGTAAAAGTCTCAAGGCTATAATGCGTTGAGGATGGGTCGATCACCAGGGCTGCATCCCTACCGAGACAAATCTCTCAAGTTTTGATCTACATTTTCCTGGCAAGATCCTCTCATTCTTTTTCTTGCAGAATTCCTTAAACCCACGCGTGCATTGTGAAAACAGCCAGCGGACAGCCCATTTCCCACAGGTCGGACTCAGGTTTGTTGGCAGAGCGATCAGGATAGAGGTCGGGTTATCTCTCACAATGAAGGAAAAGCAACGCAGCAGCAACCCGCTGCCGTCTACCTAGCAAACACCCCCCAGGCCAATGCTCCACTTGACCTCCCTTCTCCTTCAGGCTCAAGGAGTGCCAGAGGGCTTGAGTCCATCCAGAAGAAAATGAGCTCCCCAGGGACTGCTATGAAATGCTCTTACTTATGCAGAACAAATGAGCACTAGGGGAAGGACTGCCAGAAAAGGTCAAGGAGGTTTAAACCACTTCCAATCAGGTCAGTAATAGGGAAAGGCTCGGGTCTGGCTAGGTTGGAACAGCACAAACTACTGCTGCATCTTTTTATTCAAAAAATCTGGGGGACATTCCTGTAAATGGTGAGGAAAGTCCCACCAGGCAAAGCCCGGCTCCTTAGACCCCGTTTTTCTCCATCGCGCATGGAAAAACACGTAAGCAAAGACTCAGGTTATGATCTTGTGGGCCAAGATCTGTGTCCTGTACAGAAGAAAGGTACTACGGATGCACAAGCGTGCAAACAAAACAAGACCATCAGCCTGTGGGTGAAGCTGCCAGGGGATCAGCGCACCCATTTTTTGGGGTACAGTTAGGACAAGAGCACACGGATGCCAGGCCACTGCTGTGGGCGAGCACCAAGCATCTTCCCTCTGCGCAGGCATCCAGGCAGCACATGCAGTCCTGGCATTGCTCAGTACCCAAGAAGGTGCACGCCGCAGATCTTCTGCTTTCGGCCTTAAAATTATGCTCCATCTGCCTTCAGTCCACCTACTGCCTTCCCACTCAGCCTGCCTCCATGGTTACTCACACTTTAGCTCTTCCATCCCATTATTGCATTAAGTCTTTAAATCTGATTACTTTGTTGGGAGTTAAATTTAAACCCGATTAACTGCATAAACAATGATTTTTACCAGTCCTGGCCCAAAGACAGGAGAAAACAGGTTGAAAGCCCCATGGAGCAATTCCTCTTTCTGCAGTGAGTGTATTGACCATCCTTTTGTCTTGTCCTGTTGCCTTTAATAACCATCTGCGTGCTGTAGTCTGGCACAGTCGTAAACAGGCTTGACAGCTAGCCAACATCTTGACTTTGCTTTGACATTTAATTGCCTAGAAATGCAAATTGTATTGCACTCTTCAGCTCTGAGCCGTACTCATTGAGAGTAAAGGAATATACCCCACCGCTGCGATCGGCCGGCATTCAGTGCACTCACTGGGGCTGGCGGGAGAACAACAGCAACTCATCAGCACCGCCAGTGATGACCACGAGGTCCCACCACAGAGGGCAGCTCAGTGAAACTGCCTTCCTGCTGAACGCGGTCCTGATACGGCACGGCGTCCAAGCCCTGCTCTGCCATCGGTGACCAGCGTGATGCTGGGCAAGTCCACTTCTCCCATCTCCTGCCAATGTAGATCAGAAAGCTCTGGGGCAGTTGGGTGGGTGGGCACCCAGTCTAAGGCGGCCTCGTGTGCTTCATACAAAGGTAAGCACAGCTTTCAAACAAGAGCACGCAGACCGACACCAAACAGGTCACGCAGCCTTAGCATCCCCGCGGCTCTGCGCGTTGGCAGTCCTGCCGGTATCTCACTGGCCATCTGAACCGAGCCGGCAACGCACGGTGGCTTTCAGAGATCCCAGTCCGGTGCCTCAGCAGCAGCTCCTCATTTCACAGCCCTTTGCCTCTTTGGCTGCTGACCAAAAATGAGATTTTACAGAACATCAGCAAGCACTCGTGGACTTAACTGAAGGGAGGTTTTCAAAGGCACAGATGGGAGATGGCGTCTCATTCCCTTTGGCTATCGACACACAGGCCTTCCCTTCAACGGGACGAAGCACGTCTGTCCCCCCGCATCTCCACAGAGCGGGGCTGCATCATGGCCTTGCAGGCAACCCATCTGCTGGCACGTCCTAATGAATCCTTGACGCTGCAGCCTCTGAGGATGAGCTGGTGTACCCCGAAGCCTGTCTGCCTTTCCCAACTAAATTAGCGTAATAAAAGGTATCTCCTCTCCCACTCAAATCTTACCCTGGGCACATCCAAAGCCCTACACAATTACAAGATTATTGCTCTTCTGTGTATGTTCCTTCTGGCTATTTGCTCTTAACCATCTGCCCCTGTGGAAAGCAATCTGGCATGTGCCGAAGTGAAACAGCACCGGCACTGAAGGACTACAGCCCACGGGTGGTCCTTTCCATCATTGTCTCAAATCTAAATGTTCTCAGCCTTAGGCCATCTTTCCCAGTTTGATACTCCCTAATGGGATACTGGCTAATACCTGTTGAAGGAGATGGTATTAGCACTTCTTCTGGTCATTGCTCATATGCCAAATCTCCCAGTCGCAAAGCCTGCTCTGGGAGAAGGGTAGATTTCACAACATTTCCACTGCTACAATTTAAGCGCTCAACTTTTTGCTGCATTCCTGGAAATACAAAGCCTGCAACAGCCCGCTATAGGCTTGACGACCACCACAATCCCCCTCTCCAACCTCCTCTTCTCCTCTCCGCCCATGCCCAGCTCATTCCTTCTCTCCCCTGTGGTCACTCCAGCCGCTCTCCCTGCATCCCACGACCACGGTTTGCAACCGCCTCGACGCCCGGCTGCCCTGCACCGTCGCCGTCCTCCAGCCGCGGCTGCGCCGGCGTGACTTGCCCCTGCACGCAGGACAGCTCACGGCACCTTTTGGAGTGGTTCTTGTGCTCCTCTCTGCGGTCTTCATCGACTGCGCTGCGTATGGGACTTGACCAAATAAATCACACGGTCTTATCATCTCTTTGGGCAAACACACCACTACCCACCCATCCTCAGAGTACACAGCAAACCCCTCTCTCTGCTTCTCTTACATATTTTTAAGTGAACATGGGTTCTTTGTTCATTTTTTTTTTCTAAATGTTGCTCTTGGCTAGCGCTTTAAAGCTCGTGTTTAACGGTGAGCGCCTGATGAGCTTAAAAGCGAAACGCTGAATCTCCAGAGATGTTCTGTGTAACAAGGATGCCCAGAGCCATCAGTGAAACACGCTTCGGGGACCGGAGCATTTCCAGCAGCTGTCCTGAGCTCTCCCTCATGTCTCTAGGAAACAGCAACGAGCTCTGGCTCTGCCACAAACCCCCGTGCGATGGCTGAACAGAGGGCAAGGCCACCTGAACCGTGCCCTGCCATTGAGTATACCGAAATGGGCTTGAGCGGACATCACCGTAACGCGCTCAGCTGCAAGGCGCGACGGCTCCGGAGCCGTTTCGCCTCACGGCTGAGCCCCTGGGCAGCAGGGCAGCTCTCCCAGGGACGTGCAGAGGGCACAGCCGAACAGCCCATCTGACTTACCCAGCCCCTCCGCTGCAGGCAGAAACAGGCCCAAGGCTGGGAGATCTCTGCTTTGCTAGCAGTCACTGGCAGACGAGACTTCTCCAGCAACAGAACATCAGCAAATTATTACTAATTTTATGCTTTCTGCTTTTAATAAGATTGCTGGTATCGCGCAGCAGCAGCAGCAGGAGGGGGGAAACGAAATCAAGGTGCATGTGGATCGACTGGCCTTTCTGCTTCATTCCCTCCCTCTCCAACAGGATGGGAAACTGCTCTCTTGGAGACCACCACTTTGGATGTGTGCTTTCAGCCAGGAGCCTCTTGCAGACTCCAGCCAGCCCAGGAGAGAGACAAGGAGCTCTCGGCAGTACCGAAGCATTTCTCATGCCTGGGAAGTCGCAGGGCTGTAGGTTTGGCATTACTTCTTCTTGCGTCTCTTTAAAGAAGCAGAGGCCAGAGGGACTTGGCCCAGGTTGAGCTTACTAGAGAAACTGTGTCCTTCAGTTATTGCTGCTGCTTTTGGGCAGAAGGCTGGACTTGAGCTCTCTGAGGTGCCTTCTAATCTGAAGTTTTCTATGACCAAAGCTGTATTACTAAAGAAAGAGCTTTTGCCTGCCCTGAACATCCCTGCCTGAGCAGAGATGCTCCCACCTCGTCGCCCAGTGGGGTTTCAGTGTGGGGGCCAAGCAGCTCCAGGCTCTTCAGCAGAGCAAGGCCATCACCAAACCCCTTGGGCTTCATGCAGTCCTACCTCTACGTATGCGATTTCTCCGAGAGCAGCTCCTCTACGTACGCGAGTTCTCGAGAGCAGGGGAGGCTCTGCAGGAGTGCACTGAGCTCCTGCACGTTTAAATCAAAGACTGTCGCCACTGCTGTCCATAGGGGAGGGCTCTTTCTGCTCTCCAAGGAGAAAACCAAGGGCGGGTGCAACAGAGATCAAAGGGCAGGTCCAAGGACCAGCATTTCACATCTCCTTGGAAGCATCACTTTAGAAATACTTCCCATCACCATGGATACTGGAGCACTGGGAACGCAACGCTCGCCACCGCAGCGGCAGAGGTGCTCGGGTGGCTGCTGCCAGGAAAGCACTTAGAGCAGAGCGAGGAAGCTCAGATCTCGCCTCGGGTGCAGGAAAAACACAGCAAATCCAGTTTTTCTCTTCTGTTAACTCCTTCCTCCAGGCACTGGAGTCTGAGCCCCTACCTCTGGATCCAAGCTTCCCAAGTTGGAAAGGGTTGGATTTGGGATTACTCCCAAAACGTGATAGCAACCAGATTGCGTTTGGTGCTGTAGGTACCCAAAAAGCTAGTCTGGATCCCAGAGACTTCAAAACAAGGAGGGAACAGGACTTAGGGGGAAGGGCAGAGATGGGAAAGCACCTCGTTCCCAGGCTAAGAACAACCAAGAGTCCTACTTCAGACAGGGAGCAGACTGGGCGTGCGCTAGATGCTCCGTCCCCGTATCGGGTGTGCGCAGGGGGCATTTCACAGGCCCCTTGCCTTCCTCTGGCTGGGTGCTGGAGATGGCCTCAGGCAGACCAGCTCGGCAGCGCTGCAAACCCCAAGCTCCCTAGTAGCCATTTGCACCCAGCAGCGAGGCCAGACTGGTCGGCGTTTCTCCAGTAAGCTCAGGACATGCTCCAGTGGCTGCAGCACTTTGCTCCACAGTCCATCAAATCCATCCCTTGGGACGCGCCATGCTTTTTTACCTGTGGGGACGCTGAGCAGAAAGCAGCCCTGGCACCAAGACGCGTGCATCACCCCGCGGTCCCCAGGCCTCCCTGGCTGCACAGAGGACGCCACGGCGAAACCAACGGAGCAACTCTGCGGGTGCCCCGTTTGCTCAGGAGCATCGAGAGGGGGAACACCCAGACCTCTGGTCTCCTCACTTGCAGACCTATAATCCCTTTCGGAAGCAGGGCAACGTGGCACAGCACAAGGCAGGAAGGAACAGGCGGACGGTGGAAGTGGTTTAACGCCTGGGAAGGAGCATACCGAAGCCAGCGCGGTGCCCAGAGCGAAGGCGCAGGGCAGCGCAGGAAGGTGGGAATTCAGCAAGTGCAAAGATTTAAAACCTCTGAGGATTTCAACTTCCAGCTCTCCTAATGCAATCCAGGAACGAGCTCTTTGGAAACCCCACTCCCTCAAGCGCAGAGGATGTGTTTGAAGTGGCCTCTTGAGAGCCCACACTAAGATTTTCAAGGAAAATAAATCCCAGAGAGAGGGACAGAGTGACAAAAGCACTTGAAGGCAGTATGAGACTAGGAAGGGTGTAGGCAGGGGAGGATGAGAGTCGTTATCGGGAAGGCTAACCAAATGAACTGGATGGATTATGAGAAGATCGTAGACGCATTAATAAAAAAGGAGAAAGAATAAATCAATATTTCTGGAAGAGCTGAGATAATGAATGCCTTTAAAAAAATTATTCTTTAATAAGAAAGGGCGTATGGCTAATTAGGAAGTAATGAAGAACTTGTCAGTGTATCTACAGAGAGCAAGGAGGCGAGGGGGCTCCATACCCAGGACTGAAGGATATCTGAATCACTGGAGCCGAGCAATACATCTTAGTGTCACAAGGAAAGCAGTTAATGGACTCACTGAATTATTCATGACTATTTATGAAGAAGTGAAAAATTCAGGAAGTACCAAGGGATGGGAGAGGGGAATAATTCACATTTACTTCAGTAATAGTTTTTTTTAGAGGAAAGAAAGAAGTGCTCCCAAGACCTTAAAAGAAAAACCAGCCTAAGGAGAGAAGGAGCCACAAATACAGTAAATACATCTAAAAGTCCCTAGAGAATAATATCCTGTCTCTGTGCGGGGAGGATACATCTGGATGTTGGACTCTCACATCCCCTTGCAGCAAAAGCATCACCAGCAAGGCCAGGGCTCACCCCGCAGGGAGCCCAAGCCTCGCCAACGTGGTCCCCGCCACGTGGGAAGGCCTTGAGAAACTTGGCTTCTCCGAGGACTTCAGGTGCGTGGCTGGGATCCGAGCACAGCCGGGTGGATGGAAAGCCAAGCTGGGGGCCCATCGTGGGGCACAGCAGCCAAAAGCAACAAAATCACATCATGTGAAGGAGGAATATCCCTGGATCGGCAAATAAGGGTTTGCCAGCACCACTAAGAGTAGGCATCAAACCAGCTCTAAGATATCTTCCTGCCGTAAACATGCATAAGAAATAGCTGTGAGCTCCAGCCGGGAAGGACATCGGAAGAGTCACATCGCAATCACCTCCAACCAGTGTGAAATGAAAAAGGACGCTTGGGAAATAGCACAATGAGAAAAAAAACGGAGGTGTGCAAGACTTCTGCGCCGTTGCAGCATGGCTCCAGCTCCCCCAGCAAGGACAGGTACCTCTCAGCTGGGCTAGAAGGGGCAATGACCACCAAAGAAACTGGGAGAGAAGGAGCCCGGCAGAGGCAGAATGGAGGAGCGGGGGAAGCTGGGGAGGGCAGGAGGGACAGGAGGACAGCAAGAGAGGGAGGCGAAGTCTTGGGGAGGACTAGCGAACATTGCGTCTCGGTCCAAAGTCCTGCACAAGACCCTGGCTACGTGCTCACCATGCACAGGGTTTCCTCCAGCTGATGATGACACCCTTAAAAATCCAGATATACCTAACACTTGCTTCTGTGCTGGCTCGGCCCGATCGGGAGAGGGGACAGAAGTCAGTTCTCCTTTATCTCGAGCAGGGGCTGTGACTATCTCACAGGAGTCGCTGCTCCCTCATTCTCCTACTAAAACACCAACAGGTCTAATGTGGGATGAGAAATCATTTAAACCCTTAAAAACAAACATGGGAATGAGGTACCCAACGCGCTGAGAAGCCCAAAGACCACACGAGAAGGGAGAAAATGGTGCGGAGGAGTGAGGCCCCAACACAAGAGCTGCCTCTCTCTCCTCTGCCGCCCACTTTGTAGGAAAGGAGCTTCCAGGAGGCCGGGGAAGCAATGTGGGAGATGCAGGAGGGCCTGAGAAGATCAAGGAGCTTGTGACAGTGAAAGGACAGTCAGGGGTGACACAGAAGTGATGGTGACCTCTCCTTGGGGTGTGACAGCCAAAGGAGGCCAGGAGATCCAAGGGGAAGGGCCAATTCCAGGCTGACATCCCAGGCAGGGGCAGGGCAGGAGGGATGCAGTATGGAAGATACTGTCACATCTCCCAGGAGAGCCTCTCGGGGTCACTGGGCAGCAGGTGAGAGCTGACCTGCATCTCTGTGTACCCCAACGTAAATCAGAAGAGAATCATAGAATCGTTAAGGTTGGAAAAGGTTGGAAAGGACCTCCGAGATCATCGAGCCCAACCTGTTAACCTCACTGCCTGGTCCACCTCTAAACCCTGTCCCGCACCACATCCACACATTTTTTGAACACTTCCAGGGACTGGGATTGCACCACTGCCCTGGGCAGCCCGTTCCAGTGCCTGACCACTCTCTCCGTGAAGAAATTTTTCCTAATATCTAACCTAAATCTCCCCTGGCACAACTTGAGGCCGTTTCCTCTTGTCCTATCGCTTGTTACTGGGGAGAAGACACGGGACGCACAGCCGCTCCTAATAAATAACAACCATCGTAAGAAAAGAAGCCCATCACCTTGGTCTCTGACTTGCGGCAGTAACGAGACAACCCAATGGGAACATGGGATTTTTAACTTGAGAGCTGTCAAGGCAAAGGAAAATACTGGAGAAACTCTCCTAATTTGAATAAGTGAGCAGGGAAGGGAGGGAAGGAGAGACAGGTTTAGTTCACAGAAGGCACATCAAATGGTCGTCTTCAGTTGTAAGCTGCCTTGTAAAGAGCCGCCGACGGGATTAGCAGGCGGTATCTCAAATCTCAGACAAGGCTGCGCAGCATTTATCTTTATGCACAAAAGCCCCTTTTATACCACAAAAGTACAAACACAGTTGGAAGTGATAAATTTGATCTCTTTTACAGAAAAACTTATTTTCCTTTTTTAAAAGAAGAGTCTCCGGAGACCTTGTGCAGTCTGTATACGACAGGCAGTCAGAGAGCCCCCTCATTTTGCAGAGTCGGCAAAAGCCCCACTCTTTCCACTTAAGTGAAGGGTTTGTTTTATGTCAATGGTTTAACTTAGGGGGAAAAGAAGTCTCTTGCAACATGCCTGCTGAGGGTTTGAAACTCCTGGGGAGACAGGTACTTTAGTAATATTTATAAGCTCAGCTTCAAACCCAGCCCGAAGCTGGCCAGCTCGCAGTAGCGGTCTGCAGCGTCTCGGGAGCTCTGTTACTCCAGTCTCCAGCTCTGCTGCGACGCCAACAAACGAAGCGAATGGGAGAGCATCTCCCGGGCGCGGAAAGCAAACACACCACGATGTGGTGGCAGG
The DNA here is from genome assembly GCF_965183815.1 of Platalea leucorodia. Taxonomy (NCBI): domain Eukaryota; kingdom Metazoa; phylum Chordata; class Aves; order Pelecaniformes; family Threskiornithidae; genus Platalea; species Platalea leucorodia. The sequence continues at coordinate 3,639,846 of NC_138829.1, forward strand.
GGCTGGAAGCAGCTTGTTAAAATGCTCTTTGCTCTCTCTGCTGCTGGGCTACGTAGAGGAGCAGCAGCAGAAGCGAATCTCAGATGAGTTTCACTCCTCCTGCTACTTAATTCTGGTCTGGTGCAGCAAGGACCTCATCGGTAAGCAGAGAGTACCTGCTCAGGAGAAGGGGCCGAGGGGCTTCACCTAGCCTGACAGTGTTCAGAGGTGCTCCGACAGGTATGGGTTTCATTAGGTAAGTTCATAGGGTGCAGAAGAGAAGGGTGCAGGGACTCCCATGGGTATCTGAGCTGGGATGCCCACCCCACAGAGCTGGATGAACAACAGACCTACTCTAGTGGGATCAGCCCAGTGCTCTGCCTGAGCTCATTAGCCCCAACTCTTCATTAGCTCCCAGGCGGTCAGCGTGAGTGTCCCTGCCATGCCGCCTTGGTTTCACAATCCATACGCACAGGACGAGCCTGGGTTTGTCCCGTGGCTGCCCCGTGCTCTTCGGCCTGTCCGTACCACCCGGCTCCGGGCAGAAAGCCGGACAGGGCAGCACGCGTGCTCGCCTTCAAAGCACCAGTACCGTGAAGAGGCTGCGGCTGCTTCTCATGACGGCTTGGAAGGAATAAAGCACAAAGGCTCTGAACACAAATATTGCTGAAAACCAGGGCTTCTAATATAACTCTAAAATGTCAAGTTTGGGCTTTTTTCAGTGGCGCATTGCAAGGGAAGGGGGTAAGTTACAGAAGTGCCAGGGCCTGTTCCTTTGGGTTGCAGGTTTGATCCTTGAAGATTTTGACTTACCTAAATACGTTTCTGTTTAAACTTACAACCAATTTTCAATACAGAAGGGAAAACCAGCTCATTAAGCAAAGCTTGCCCAGACCCGTCCTTCCCTTCCTTCTCTCAAGGACAGGGAAGGGGCTCGCAAGGCTCCCAGCAAAGCAGCAACCAAATGCACTCGCTGCAAATGCAGCGGTACCGGGAGCACACAGCACCGTGAGCTCCGAGCCGTCACGAGCAATTCCACTGTGGAAAGCCACCGAGGCGGCACCTGTGTGCCACGGGACGAGCCCTTAAGAGGAGGAACATATTTCATGCTGCCGGGTGTAACAGCCCCGAAATAAAATCCCAGTTTTGCAAGGCAAATGGGTCACTGGAAACCAGCCGCCCGTGGAGGGAGCACGTGGAGGGCTGCACAGAGCTGCGGCCAAGATGCTTCTCAGCAGAACCAGAGACCCTTCTCCCCCTCCACTCCTCCTCTGCCTGCCACATTCGCATCCCATCATCTCCACATCCCTTGTCTAGGGCCAGGGATGCTACTGGTATTTAATTATAGACTACGTTATCTGCCACTCTGAACACATACATTAAAAATAATCATCTGAATATCAACTCTGTCTCAGAATAAATACCGATGCTTTATTGCAGAGCCATGCAGTCGTTGAAGCAACCTGCTTTTAAAATATTCTCAGTGATGAAGGGGTAGATTAATGTATTTATGGACACGCAAAATTGTGAATGCAGTAAGCTGTTACATAAACTGTTATATAAATTACCTACCGATTGCATATAGATTTTCAGAGTCAAATTCCACCAACCTCACACTGAAGGAGTAAATCAAGTTACCACGGTTATTCCTGACGGCAGGGACCACTCTGCACAAATGAAGGAGGCAGAATCTGGCCTTAAATTACACACACGACACACATTTGTGATATTACTTGTATTCAGAGATCGCTTGGCTCCTTCAAACTGCAACTGCAAATCAACTTGGAGACCCCAAACCAAGTAAACTGTCTATTTAAACAAAATGACTGCAATATAATAAATATTGATTTTGTAAACATTTTACTGAGGCTAAAAGCTTCTCACAGAGACGGTCATTAGGCACATAACTCTGCTCCAGATCCCTGGTAAGCACCGTTATTAATAGGTCATATATTATAGCGGAATCTCAGGGAATCGAAATCAGCACAGCTCCCCCGAACTCGACGCCGCAGCACATGCTCTCACCAGGGGATGATGTTGGTCCTGTAAGCTTCGTTATATTTCATTTAAATCACATGTATTTTGGGGCACGTACAAGTAAAGTGGATGTTTTCTTGGGTTCGGGAACCCTGCTGTGATGGTGTAAGCCATTCCCACTCTTCTGGAATGGCTTAACACCTGGCAGCTGCATAAACACAAATTCTACTTGTATGTTTTTGTTTTAAATGACACTCATTTTACTGTTTATAACCCACAAGGTGAGGAAAAACACATTCACTAGAAGGGAACTGTTCCATGACCTACCTGAAGACAACTCTGAACAAATCGCACAATAAAATACCCTTCCGACAGCCTTGGTGATCTCTGCTGGAAACCACCAGTCCACATGCTGGGTAAGGAAAAACTCCAGTATCCCACCCCTCCAATCCCAGCCTCCGGATTAAAGATGAGCTCAACTCGCTTATTTTTTGGCTTTCCTCTTATCTGACAATATGATTCCTCTCTGTAGTAGGGAATCACCACCAATCCAATGACGAAAACCCAAGGAGCCCTTGCAGGACTGGGGGAGGATGAAGCCCTCGGACACGTGCTGCTGACAGACGGGCTTCATCGGGTGCTGGGGAGGACGGCTGCGGGCGGTCCAGATCACCCGCCGAGCGCCGGCCGGGTGCCATACGCTGGAGCTGGGCAACCATAAAAACCCTCCAGTTTTGCAAGAGTATGTAGGTCGATCATCGGGTTTCTGTCACCTCTCATCACACGCACAGAATGGAGATGGGACAAACCACTGCGGTCAATAGCATTCGATGGCACGATCTGCACAAGGCCGTAGCCATATCTTAAGGCTATCACGTTCTGCACGTGTTGCCCTTCCAGACCCATCTGGCATCAAACTGCTCAACTGTCACAGAATCACAGAAGGGTTTGGGTGGGAAGGGACCTCTAAAGGCCACCCAGTCCCACCCCTGCCATGGGCAGGGACATCTTCAGCCAGACCAGGTTGCTCAGAGCCCCGTCCAACCTGGCCTTGAATGGTTCCAGGGATGGGGCATCCCCCACCCCGGTGGGCAACCTGGGCCAGCGCTTCACCACCCTCAGCATAAACAATTTCTTCCTTCTATCTAGTCTAAATCTCCCCTCTTTCAGTTTAAAACCATTCCCCCTTGTCCTATCACAACAGGCCCTACTGAAAATCTGTCCCTCCCTCCCAGATCCCTCTGGGGCCACAGGCTGGTTTGTAAAACCCAAGACTCTTGGACCTGACATGACTCACGACAACCGCAACAATTTACAGCTTTACTGAAGCCAGATCTGCGGCATATGGCAGGAAGGGCTTTTATCCTACCTTACACAGCCTGCTGCAGTCGTGACATAAATTATTCCCCCAACTTTCCTTTCGATGCATCACAAGATGAACCGAGATGCCAAATGCTGAGTGCATGTGCTCCTGCAGAAAGATGATCTGTGCTAATTGCCACCAACGACCTTGCGCAGTGCCATCCTCCTGACATTGCCTCTGCCGAGTTGCAAACGATCCCAGGAACTGAAGCAGCCCCATAAAAGCATCCTATATTTCTCACTCAGCAGACGAAACATCACGTAATGGCAGGAGGTATTCCCCCAGGCCACGCTCACGTTTGAAGTGGGCTGTGTATTCCCGTTGTTTCTAGAGGAGGCACAGGGAAAGGATCACGCTCAGGCTGGAAGATGCTTAAGTCGATGAATCTATGTTGATTTACTCCACCTGAGAAATAGGGCAGGAGCCTGGGGTAAAGAGCCCCCGCTTATAAATCTGATCTCACCACTTCCAGTGCTTTCCGAGATCCTGAGCATGGTCAGACTTCGCTTCCCAACGCTGCCCACTCTCAGGTGAGGACTGACCATGCAGCTACCAGCACGTAGACAGCTACAAAACCCTGGAAATCAAACCTGTGAGGCATGAGCTAAAAGTCAGCTAAAGCACTACATGAGCAGCTCCACCAGCTTTGGCATTTTTCCCCACGATAACCTACTCATCCAAGTCTCAGGATACCACCGAGAAGACGTGGCTTGCTTCTTCCTCCTCCTGCTGCATTGCACCGTGCCCTCGCTCGCTATGCGCTAAGAACTGCGCTATAGTTGAACAAAATATCTTTTGCCTGAACAGAAATGGGGTTGTTTCAAAACAAAATCCACCTGCATTGGTTCTTGCAGCGTACTGGAGCCAGCTGACTCGCTTTGAATCATGAAATGGCTCTAGTTCAATCACAAAGAGAGTTCAGATGAGATTTCAGTCTCATCAGGCAGAGCTCCTTACGTTTTCGACATCGCTAGGGGAAAGAGGCGTATTTCTCCTGAGAGCAGCTAGGAAAGGAGTCAAACTTGGCCGTACTAAATAAATAGCACTCTGCATTCCCTGGATCCTCCCCAACTGCTGAAGTGCTGCAGCTGCACGGTGGGGAAGGAGAAAGCAGCCGAGACCATGGGGTGGGATCTTACCTCCTTTCCCTTCCCTCCTCTCGCCTTTCTTCCCTGCAACAGATGCATTCCTCCAGGCTTCACACAACGATGAGACATCCCAGCAGCAGAGCAGCGTGGTGGCCTTCCTCTGGCACCCACCTCCCACTGCCAGCTCATCGAGGGACCACACATCAGGCCAACCAGCCACATCTGGCACATCTGCCAAAAGCAAATACCTGGGGCACGGCAAGACGAGCCAGAAACCTGCTGCAACAGGCAGCTGGTCAGCTTGCAATTTGGCAGGGTCTGCGCAACGGAGACGTGGGCAAGTCACCTGCCAGCCAGAAACGGAGGAGGGATCCTCCTCGGAGCTGCTTGCAGCGTGCCCTTCACCATCTGACAAGCCGGCGCCGCGGTAGGAAATCAATACAGAGCCTAACCGTTGCCCAAGTCACAGATGGATCGACTGATCGGTCATCTGGTCCGTAGCTCCAGAAGCACAGCGTGACACACGCAGTCGATACGATCAAATAACCTTCTCGCCCCTCGATCCGGGCTGTCATCTGCCATTAGCAGAGCAGAGAGGAAGGTGCAGCGCTCGGCTCCCCTCCATCGCACCGAGCAGCCAGAGGGCCAAATTTAAAACGACACAAAACCACAACTCTTTGCAGGTATAGGATTTTTCTTTTTTTTTTTTTTTTTTTTTTGCCAACAACAAATTTTAACTGCTGTGCTCCGGGGGAGGTGAGAAGTAATCTCATAGGTGAGAAACTGCGTCTACGCGCTTGCTCTGATTCACCGAGCTGTGGGCTGACGGCGGCACAGACCTAAGCAAACGCCCTTTCAGGTCCTCATTTCCAGGGAATTCAATGTCAAGATGGAAGAAGTGTTGGTGCAGGATGGATACAGGACAAACTCGGCCACGTCTGAGCTGCGGAGCTGAGTGGGTTTTATGCAACAGCGCGATTTGAACCACTGCTGCTGCTCCTCCTAGAAAAGACCCTCACAAAGAGCTGGCTGTAGATTAAAAATGGCCTAAGAAAGAGGCAGTCGGCCGAACTACAAAGGAGCACCAATAAAATATACATCGAAACAATCAGAGAGGCATTTTGACTGCTTCCTCAGACAGCAAGACTAAGACTTCACTGGCTTTGCCATGAAAGTCGAGGCTTGTTTTACGCTTCTGTCTTGCACCCCGCCGAAGAAAGAGCGCTGTGTTCCCAGGAAACAGTGGCATCTGTCACCGAGCCCAGGGACGACGCCAGCTCTCACCCAGCATGCAGCTAATCCGACACCGTTTGCACATCAAGGGCTCTCACCAGTTTACCATTTCAGACGCCCCAACTCAAGAAAGCATTTAAGTCATGCCCTTAAATCTCTGTGACTTCAATTTAAGACTGAGCATGTATGGAGGTGCTTTCCCAGGGAGGGAGGCTGATGCTCTCATTATGTCCTTGATGGGATTTCACCCAGCCCCGACAGCTACGATGCCCTCGGCGTTGTTGGAAGTTCTCAGCACGTCTCCACGTGTAGCAGACGGTGCTTGGTTATGAATTTGCATTACACCGTGATCAGGTTGCTGGGCTGGAGGAAGGGAGCTGTGCTAAACCTATGTTTCCAAGAGGCAGCTCTGGACAAGCTAGGGCAGTCTGAAGCAGGGGGAAGGACAGACAGGGAGGCTTAGCAATTATTTACCCAGCAGAACAAGGCAAATCCTCAGCAGGGAGAGCTGACCACCAGTCACAGCCACAAGCCCATCCCTTCTTTTTCCAGCATCCTCAGGGAAATGCTGCCACAGTTCCCCTCCTCGCTGCAATACCAACAGCCGGAGCCGCACTTGCCAGCATCTTCCCGCTCCTCCCCTGCTCCGGGCTGAATCACCGGGTGCTTTGGGTAACACAGCCCAGCCCTGCCAGGAAGGGGAGCAAGGGAAGGCTGGCTCTGACCCCAAAGCAGTATTTCTGTGTCTTGAAATCAATAAATACGCCTTGTAAGAAATGATCCATTTCAAAGCTCGACACAACCCTCCCTTTTCCCAGCTTCATGTACTCCAATCGAGAGACCCCAGCACAAAGTCAGAGAAACTTGTTTGGAAAAGGATGCTTTCCTAACAACTCCCTGGAGTCAAACCCAAACCTCTGAGCCTGCCTTACAGACGGAAAGGTCCTTCCCAAGCAGAAAGCCCACCAGCATAGCAAAGGGACAGAGACCCTGGTCAGGCAATGCACTGAGCGCTGGGCCAGGAGCAGCAGTTCTTTTCATCAGCAACAGACGATGCCTGCAAAGGTGAAGAGGGAAAGAGCAGGGAGGAGGAAAGTGGCAAAGTTAAAAGAATTAGTGAATTAATGCCTCTTGAATCAAGGGGCACTGGTTATCTGGGAAGACAGAGGGATTTCATCAGAGAAGACCCCAAGAGCTGCAGGTGGAAAGCAGCTGCAGCTCCACAGCACAGGCTCGAACAAGCGCTGCTACGGACGCATTACGCACCCTTGAGCTGAAAGCACAACCATAAGCCGTCATTAATTCACACACGCTAAACGATCCTGCCGCAGGGCACTGTGACAAGAGAAGGGAACTGACAGCGCGAATCCAGAAGGACTAGACAGGGAAAAGGGAAAAATGGAACTAAATGCAAGGGTCTGACCTCTAAAAACACAAAAAAACGGGATCACTGGTTGAAAGATGTGCCACAGTCCCAGGGTTCACGCAAATAATTTGATATTTGCCCAGGTGCTTGGGCATTACGCCTCTCCTCTCCACGCTGGAAGCAGCAGCCCCAGGGCGGGCACGCAGGCGGGGATCTCCGCACGAGGCGCGGGAAGCTGCAAACGCGATCTGGGCGCTGCCGCACCGGCGGAGCCGCGCTCGTTCGCACCAGCTGCGGGTCCGACCTCGTGCCGACGGGCAACGGCAGCCGCGGCTCCAGCCCACGGCACTTCGGGCAACAAGCGTGCGTGCCTTATCAACACCCAGTTCCCATCCTTTTTTTAAATCCATCAAGTAATATAAGGTTAGTAAAGGGGAAGGGGTAATTAAGACTGATGGGAAGTCCCTCAACTGTTAGATCCCTTCCAGAGCGCTTTCTGCTGTGTTACAGAACTGAGCGTGCACCTATTAACACCCCTGTATTTCTGTGATGCGGGGAATTTAATGGTTAATCAAACGTAAAAAACGTAACCCAAAATCTAGTCCATGCTGCGCCTGCTGTATCATGGTTTGGTATCACCCCTCACAGTCAAGGACCTCTCTGCTCTCGCCTGCTGCTACAGCCAGATGCTGGCCTACGAAAATTTCAAAATGGACTTGGTCTTATTCTTTCTAGCTAGAAATTCTGCGCTTACCAGAAAAGCCGAGCCTCCGCTGAACTCTTCCAGCAAGCTCCAGGTCAGGCTGTCCCCAAAAGCTGCATCTAATTCTGAAGTCAAAACGTGAGTTAGTTCAGACCGCCAACAAAATTTTCCTTTGAACAGGAAAGCTGAATCCTCTGACGCGCGGTTCTCAGCTCTGGTCTCTTTTGCTTTATAAACTGATGTATCTGCTTTCTGCATTCATCAGCGAGCTGCCGCTGGTACGGGTGAGAGTTGGGCCCAGTTTCTACATACATCTGTCTCCTTGTTAGAAAGCTTAATCGCTTTTTCTTTTTACGGCTACCCAGTAGGACCCTCACCCAGTAAGCCACCCCTCAACGGCGGTCCCAGAGCGCCGGTTTACCAAACCATCCTACTTGCACAGTCTTTTCAGTTACAACTTGGATGGTCCATGAGAATTTGAAACTTTCCTCCAGAGAGCTTTGGTACCATTGCTTTACCCTTCACAGCGACCGGGCTTCTAACACACCAGCCTCCACCTCTCCTTCTGGGACGCTACCTGAGCCAGGGTCACCAGAGATTTATACCATGAGCTCTCTTTGGCTTATGCGCTTCCTCTAAATAGATATTTATCCAATTCATCCCAGTAGGACTAGCTGAATGAACAGGGAATGAGCTGGCTTATTTATAAGCCAATTTAACAGGTAAAATGCATACCACAGCCACACAGAGTGCCTCATCCCCAAAATAAAGCAGGGAACAAAGTTGTCAAGAGCGGTTTTGAGAACTGGGGAGTTGTAACGATTCAATTGTCTTTTTTTTAATTATTCTTTGATACAGCTGGGAAGAGCACATGCAATTCGAAAGCACTCTGCTTTAAATGAGTACGTAGGCGAATCATGCAAGTTAATCAAGGGATGCAGAAAATTCCTTCAAGCTTTAGGAAAGAGAATGAAAATACCTCCAAAGGGTAGGTGCTGGATCTCTAGAAAGTACACTGCAAGACTCCTTGATAGGATTTTGTGGTCACACGTGAACAGGTTCTGGCACGTGACACCAAGCAAAGTTTGCCCTCCAAAAACCTGAACTTTTGGGTGCTGGTTTATTTAGAAGAGTGGGAATAAGCAATGCAGAGCAGCCCCATAAGCTGCTTGAGAACGTGTTCCTGACCAAGATCCACCCTGCACCGCTGTCAGCTCTCCCAGTTCATCTTGTGAAACCTGGTAAATAAACAACAACGTCGTTTTCTCACTTTCACGTCATTTACTTAACACCAGGTGCAGCGTTTGCTCTGCTTGCTAATTCTCCTGGTTTTTCAGGCTCGATGTGGTGACAGGAGAATCTCTGGGTGACACACTGATACCTGTTGAAATTTCCAGGAAAGAGAGACAAGAATTAGGCCATGGGCTGATGTTTCACTCACCTCAGTTGCGGTGCTCCTGACTTGCACCACAGTAGACACAGCAAGAAATAGCAAGCCAGTGGGATCCTTCATTCATAAAATGGCCAAGAGAAGAAAAAGATCAGATATAACTGCGTGGGGAGAATGGAAAAGGTTTGATATTTACAGAGCGCAGAAACCTTCTGGATGAAGACAGATCCCACCAGACATCAGTCTGCACGCTGAGATGCTGCAGAGCCTTTGGAGAGCACAGATGGTGCAACACAGGTTGGTGTATTTTTGGACTTCCCGCTGGAACTGATGAAGCTGCAGTGATTTACACCCGCTCCGAGATGGCCCTGGGCCCATTTCCATCTGCAAATACCTAAGAGGACATCTCCTGGCATCAAGTGCCACCCGGGCTCCAAGAACGCCTTGTAGGACTTGCTGTACCGTGTTACCTTTGACTAACGTGATACTCGTGGTTGCTCCTTACTCTGTTAACTGCGGTAAGTGCGGAGGAAAGAGCCACCTGACAGAAAGCTTTTTTCCTAAATAAATTAATAGAAGGCAGAAGCATCACCTCTGGATCCCGGACAGACACAAGCTGGTGTAAATCCATTGACCTCAGTGACATTTCTTTGCTTTTTTTCTGACTTCAAAGCATCTCAGCCTGTTTGTCACTCTCAGGATTTGGCCACAGAAAAAAGGAGCAATGGGGAAGGCTGTTTGGCATTGCTAGAGAAGGACAGGAGAGACCCTGCCGCTGCAGATGGCAGGCGATGGAGCAAGCACGGTGGGATTCGGCAAGGCCATCAAACCAAGGCTTGGGAAAGCGCGTTGCTTGCGACAGGAAAAGATTAAGGATTCTCACTGCTTCTGTTTTAGCAGCAAATATTTTACTTTGCAAACGCAAACAGATCTTTGTCATACAGCAGCTCCCTGGATACTTCCCACGAGTGCTGTGGGCTACAGGAATTCCCATGGACCCAACAGCGGTACGTTCACGATGCCTCAAGAAAGCGACTCCCCACAAAAGTTTCTCTGGCAGCTAGCGCGGCGGCCCGGCCAAGCGAGCTAATGAATAACGCTGTCTGCTTGGCCCTGTCTCGGCTCTGATGCCCACTGTCCCCCAGGCAGAAAGTAAGAGGCACTGGAGGTGTTTTCCATCCCCTAGTTCACCCCAGATGTGCAAAACAACTGAAACAAAGTCATGCCTACTATACATAGGATTTTTGATTCTTAAAAGAAGAGCTCCCACCGCATCCCACATCCCATCTGTGCTAGTGACGGTCTGGATGAGCTGAGGTCTAGAGAGCACCTCTGCTAATGAGCCTCGGACTGCTAACAGTCATTACAGCTGATTCACCAGAGTGCCTAACGTCGGCTTACAGCGTTGGTCTCTACCGCAATCTGTGCAGAGATGCTGCAGGGGTTTGCAATCAGAGGATAGTTTGTGTCTTCAGCCTGGGCAATCCCATCCTGGGCAGTTAAATCCCACGTAAAAGTATAACTGAGAGCACTGTTTACCTTCCGCTGAAGCCAAGACCTGTTTCTGCTTCACTACAAGAGGAACTGGACAGGCTGCCTAACCTGCTCCCCTTTCAGTGTCAAGGCAAAGCAGACAGCGGTCCCAGCCCAGCGTCTTGGTTTAAGGCAAAAGGAACGTGAAAGAGATGCTGGTGGAGAAAAGAGGCAGAGACCCATGAGCCCCTGCAAAGAAAACCCACGATCCCAACCCAAAGCAGACGAAAGCTTCTTGCTTGACTGCCCAAAAAGAGAGCAGAAGCTTGCATCACCGTTCACCGTGGGACCACCGACCTCTTCAGCCTCCTTCTGCGCACGGTAAATCCAGGTTCATATTTGCTGCAGTGGGGTACCGATCTCACAGACAAAAGCAGCCTCCGGCAGGCATGACCCACCCCTGCTTAAAAGCTACTGCCAGAAACCATGAACTTCTGGGAGACCTCTCCAACATGCATTGGCAAGGGTGCAATGTTTTCAAGACAGAGCTTGATCAACTGATGGATGGGATTTCAGGGCTGTCGGAGATAGCCGGGGACTGGCCTGCGTGACCCTGGAGGCCCCTTCCAGTCCGTCTGTATACATATGTCGGTATTTATCTATCTATCCATCTATATATAAAAAACCATTAGCGAGCTGCTGAGCCTGCACTCACCGCACGCTTCCCAGCAAAAGCAAGAGGGACTTGAACGCGCAAAGAATAAATGATTCAGCTCCATCTTGTGTTTCTGCTTTTGACATGCCGAGCAGCACTCCAGCTTGTCAGGATAAAATCCAGACAGCTGCAATATATGTACAAAACTGGGACAATTCGGATTAAAAACCCATTTTCCTCTATGTTTCTCCGAATATTTACCCCTCTCCCAACAGCTGCCCTGAAAGGAAGATAGGAAGAGAGAGGATTTCCCATGATCTGTGTCCAGCTTAGAAATCCTACCTCCCTCAATTATATTCGATTGTGCCTCAGCACAGATTATTCTGAAACGATCATCTGCGAGAACCACACAATCAGCGCGCTGTCAGAGGAAAGCAAAAATTGGGGCAGTTCCCAAAAAGGTCTGTAAAAAGCCCTTCGGTCTCCTTTCCAAAGCGAAGCACGCTGCACTTAACAGCGATTGCCTACAGCCCGGCAATCACGTACCGACGCGTGAACGCTGCTTTCAAGAACAACAGCTCATCAAGGCACTCCGGGGTCATCGCAGACTGCGGCGGGAATCGCAGTCTCCTCGGGTCAGAAATTAAGAGCACAGATGTATCCCAAAGAATATTTTGCACTAAACGGTGTTGTAAGCGTGGAGGAGTCAAGAGCTGACGACTCTGTCCTTTCCTACGAGCTGTAGGTACTCGTTACAACCACTCATCGCAGCGAAAAGATCAGGCAAAAAGGGACAGTCACCCTTTTGGTGGGTTTATCTTACTGCCAAAGACCTGTCCCCTCAAAAAAATGACACCCAGATACTTTTGCAGGAGGTTCACCGGCTCAAATCCGCAGGTGGTTTGGTTCCTAATGCCCAGTGCCAACCAGGATAAAGCTGGAAATGTCAACAGCCTCTCCCCTCGATTCAGTTACACAGCACCTCAGGGAGCGCTTCCGAAATCGCTCCTTCCTGACACCGTACTGCCACAATTGACTCAACAGACTCTTTTCCCTCCCCTAACAAGCAAACATCAGGAAATAGCAGTCAACCCCTGCGCTGTCGTATCAAAAAAGCCATTTTGACCACCTGCAGAAACACAGGCTCGCTCAAGGCAAGCGTGACTTCATTTTCTGATTTCCAAATATCTGAGCGCAATTGCACGACAACCATCATTTCAAATACCATTACAATTCCATGTCTATTAGCTGCATCAATGAAATACTGCATTGCTAAAGCTCTCCCCCGTGAAAAGGTATTTTGAAAGGAAAGCTAAGCATTCAAGGAAGAATAAGCCGTCCTAATCATTAACACAAGGACTGAACCTGACGTATCTGAGTACTCGCATACGAAGTTGTCCAGATGCTCATGCATGTATCTAAGTGCCTCGCTGCACCTGAATCAAAGCAGGAAACTGCAGCCAAAACGTTATGAAAAGGCCTTGTTTTGGAGAACAACACTAACGGTGGACCCAGCTCCGCTCCTGCTCTGTGTCAGCACAGGCCAAATGGGTTCATCCCCCACCAAGAGCGGGGCCAGGAGGAGCAGACTCTGGAGAACGGGCTGCTCTCGCACAGCCAGCACTTACTGGGTTTCAGAACAGGCAAGAGGATCAAGATGCTCACAGCATCCGATGGCTCGTGCCACGCTAACACGCCGGCGAAAAAGAGCCTCCACGGTCCTGTGAGCCGGTCAGCAGTGACCATGTGTAAGGACAAGGGTGTTGGGGACCAAAACCACTCTGGCACGTGGGCTTCAGCTTTGTAAGAGCGCAGGAAAGCCGTGGAGGAGGTGTCCCTGCTCCCAGTAAAAGGGGGTCACAACAAGCCCCTTCCAGCAGCAACAGGCACCACCGTACCCCGTCCTCCCACACCGCAACGTAACGTGGTTACCCTCTTCTCCCAGCCCTCTCAATGAGCGTCGTGACAGCACCCACTGACCCAACACGGGGCGCAGAGCTGCACCCAGCGCCCTGCGTCCTCCACGGAGCTGCCACGCAGCCCGCCACACCACGACAGGGACGTTCCTGGAAAGCGATCTGGCCAAGTCCCTTTTGGCAGGGGGTTCACACGCCTCCCCATCTCCCCAGATCCTCGTCGCAGCTTCTCCCACCTGCTCCTGCCAACACCGATTTGCTGGAGCGGGGGACAATTATTTCCATGTTCATCCGAGGAGTGACGCCCATCCCCTCGCGCCCTGTCCGCCCGCGTCCCAGTCACTTCTGCCCCAGTTCCCCAGAGTCACTGGTGCGAGGAGGGAGGGCGGCAGCGGGGTGGATGGGGTTGAGCTGAAGCTAATGACAAGCCCACGTCCCTGCCTCCAGCGCTGGGACCCTCTCCTCCAGCGAGGACATGTGTGGGAGTGATTGCGCTCAAGAGGAGCTGATCAGTATTCAGTGAAAGGCTTTGCTACCGCGCTGCCCGCTGCCGTTCCTCCTCCTCCTCCTCCTCCCAATGACTCGGTGTGCGGGAGGAGGCAGCAGCCCTTCCTCAGCAGCACCCCACTGCCACATCCCCGTCCTCCCCCACGGCAGATTTCACACCTCCCTCCTCGTGAAAGCATCGCTCCCCGTCGCTTTTCCAGCTCCACAGCGCGGGTGTCCCCGATCCACCCCCAGGCCATCACCAGCAGGCTCTGCCGGCTCCTTCGGCACAGCTTAGGCTTGTGGGGGCCAGCCGGCACGATTTGGGGACCCACGGGGGAGCATCATCTGCCCGATAGCAGCCTCCCCGTGCCGAGGGGCAACTCTCCTCCCAAGCAAGGGTGCAAAACGCAGCCCCGGCGTGGGCGTGGGCGGGTGGCGATGCTCCCACCCTGCCAGCTGGGGGAAGGCGGATCGTGTGGGGCACGGTGTGCTGGCCAGGCGGCCCCCCACAGCCACCTCCCAACCGCGGGGCTCGGCCGGGGCTGCTGGTGGAAGCCACCCCAGGGGCTCACCTTGTGGAGCTTCCACATGGCGCCCAGTGCCTTGACTTCGTGGCTGGAGTGCTTGCCCTCCTCCAGGCACTGGTAGCAGACGGGGCTCTTGCACTGCACGCAGTACATGCTGTGGTTCTCCAGCTCATGGTCGGTGCAGGTGGAGATCTTACGGGGGCTGAGGCGGCGGCTGACCCGACCCTGGGCCGGCGGGACCAGGCGATGCTTGGCCAGCGGTCCCCGCGGCGGGTGGCATCGCAGGCGACAGGGATCGCAGTAGAAGACGTCGCACTGCTCGCACATGACGGCCGCCTCCTTGGGCGCCTTCTCGCAGAGCTGGCAGCGCAGAGCCGCCGCCCTGCCTTGCTGGTAGCGGTCGATGACGCCCTCCAGCAGACGATTGCGGGGGAAACCCCGCAACCCGCGTTCGTCCAGCACCAGGCTGCGGTGGCACTGCGGGCAGGTGAGGCAGGCGTTCCGCGGCGGCGGCGGCGGCGCCAGGGCGGCGGGGGGCGGCGGGGCGGCCGGCGGGAAGACGCGGACACCGTTGGGGGACTTCTGGCAGGGGGTGGTGGGAGCGCTGGCGAAACCCCCGTAGGAGCCGTAGCCGCTGTCCGCCTCGCTGTACAGGCTCATCTTATCCAGGTCCAGGTAGTCGTAGTCGGAGACGGCCGAGCCCGAGGCGCGGCGGCTCTGCGGCGACTCCGACTCCGGCGTCTGCACCAGGATGTTGCGGGCGCACGCCTGGCACAGGTTGTGCGAGCAGGGCAGGATGATGGGCTCCCGGTAAAAGGAGCCGCAGACCGGGCATTTCAGCTCCTCTTCCATCTCTTCCATAGGGGAGGGAGGGCGGCGGCGCGGCGCCGGCAGCGGCCGCGGCAGAGCGAGAGGAGCCACCCGCACCGCTCCGCGCCTCGGCGCCGACTGCCGCCCGCCGCCCGCTCCGCCCCGCCCCGCCCCGCCCCGCGCCTCGCCATTGGCCCGCCGCCGGCGGGGAGGCGGGCTGCGCGCTGCGATTGGCTCTGCCGCCTGCCCGTCCGGCCCGCCCGCCGCCGGCGCCGCGGGGGGCTCCTCGCTCCCCGGGGCTGCGGTGCGGAGCAGCGGGGTCGGGCGCCGCGCTCGTCCCCCGCGGCTGCCCCCGCTCCCCTCGCCCCGGCTCCCCCGCCCCGGCTCCCCCCCGCGCCCAGGGGGAGCGTCCCTACCGCCACGGGCTTCTCGCCTTCCCTGCGGGCAGCCCGTGGTGGCCGCAGCAGCCTGCCCCAAGGGTGCCCCCCAAGATGGCGGCCTCCCTCGGGCCCCTACGCTGCGGTGTCCCCAGGCCCGCAGCCTGGCCGACGAGGGGCTTCAGGGGCCTCGCTGCCAGCAGCAGGAGGGCCAGCGGTGTCCCGCTGTCTGCTGCTGGCCTCTCAGGACTGTGTGCATTGGGTCACCGCAGCGAGAGTCAGGTCCCAGCCCTCAGGCGTACTGCGGTGGCCTGCTCGGCCTGAAGGGAAGGTGCCCTGGGCTCCTGGCAGCAGAGCCCCGCCAGCTCCATGGCCGCAGGACGGTTTGCAGCCTCTCTCCTGTTCGGATTTTAAGGGGATCTGGCGGGTGAGGCTCTGCTGTGGGGGCTTTGTGGAGCCGCAGGGGGCTGAGCCCTGGGGCCGGGGCTGCGTGGAGGCAGCGGTGCTGTGAAGGGCGGTGGAGTGAGAAGGAGCCCCAAGACACAGAATCACAGAACCGTTTAGGTTGGAAAAGACCCTTAAGATCATTGAGTCCAACCGTTAACCCAGCACTGCCAAGGCCACCACTAAACCATGGCCCTCAGCACCACATCTCCCCGGCTTTTAAATCCCCCCAGGGATGGGGACTCAGCCCCTGCCCTGGGCAGCCTGGGCCAGGCCCTGACAGCCCTTTGGGGGGAAGAAGTTTTTCCCAATACCCAACCCAACCCTGCCCTGGCGCAGCTTGAGGCCGTTCCCTCTCGTCCCATCGCTTGTTCCTGGGGAGCAGAGACCGACCCCCCCGGCTCCAGCCTCCTTTCAGGCCGTTGCAGAGAGCGATGAGGGCTCCCCTCAGCCTCCTCTTCTCCAGGCTGAGCCCCCCCAGCTCCCCCAGCCGCTCCTCCCCAGCCTTGTGCTCCAGCCCCTGCCCCAGCCTCGCTGCCCTGCTCTGGCCACGCTCCAGCCCCTCCATGGCCGCCTTGGGGTGCGGGGCCCAGCGCTGAGCACAGCATTCGAGGGGCGGCCTCACCAGTGCCCAGCGCAGGGGCACCATCACCTCCCTGCTCCTGCTGGCCACACTGTTCCTGATACAGGCCAGGGTGCCATTGGCCCTCTTGGCCACCTGGGCACACTGCTGGCTCATGGTCAGCGGCTGTCAGCCAACACCCCCAGGCCCTTTCCCGCCGGGCAGCTCCCAGCCGCTCCTCCCCACGCCTGCAGCGGTGCCTGGGGTTGCTGTGACCCAAGTACAGGACCCAGCACTGAGCCTGGTTGAACTTTCCTTGAGTCCTGGCAGAGCATGTCTAGGGGCAAGTTTTGCAGAGGACAGGGCATGCGTGCGATAGGGGGGGCTCCTGGGGCTCCTGCAGTTTCCCCTCTGACAGCACAAGGTGACTTTCAGAGCTGGGAGGCAAGAAATCTATCTGCTGAGGGCTGGGTCGGGGGGCTGTAGTAATAATTATTAGAATAGCCACATGTATCTAATAAATGCAACACGCTCAATAGTCCCATAGCTTTCTATGAATCATACCAGTAAGATGACTGCGTTGAGGCTTGCACAAGCACGGAGCGGGGCGCAGGCAGGGCTGGGTGGGCCGCGGTGCGGGGGTCCCTGAGCCTGGGACCCCCCTGTGGGGTGCTGCTCCGCCGCTGGAGAGCGGGGAGGGAGCCTGGCGGGTCTCTTGCCGCCGGCTCGGCAACTGGGCTTACTCTGAAGGTTGTCTAAGGTCTTTAAAATATCCTGGCAACGTGCAGTGCAGCATAGCGGTTCCTTTTCAGCCAATGGAAAAATAAGATTACTTGGAACGTCTCTGTATTCTCTCTCCTTTCCCTCTCCCTGTGCAGGCGTTCGGGGCTGCCCGTTGGCGCAGTTGCTCTGTGCCTCCCGTGACGGTGTCTTTGGACCTCTCTTGGGAGAGGAGCCTTGAAGCTGGAGCTCAGAGGGGCTGCAGGGTCTCTGCGAAGGCAGCGTGGGGGCAGGGAGGGGCCGGAGAAGGATGGCTTCTGATCCCATATGTGGGGCGCGGGGCCCTGGCCCAGAGGAAAGGATGAGCCCTTGCCACCATTCACGGGCAGTCCCTAAGGGTGCAGGGAGACTGGCTCCAGGATCCTGATGCTCAACAGCTAAGCGGTGGGGGGACACAGGGGGATTGGTGGCAAAGGTGGGGAAACTGAGGCAGGTTGACAGCAACTCCCCAGTAACTGTGAGAGGGTGAGGGCTGGATGCTGACAGGCCCCTGTGAGGGAGGGTTTGGCCAGTTTGGGGCCAAGGGCCAAGACCTGAGCTTAGCTGGAGCTCCGGGACCCTGGGCAGAGGGGTCAGGGAGCCCCCGGTGAGGCTCGTCAGGGCAATTAAGCACCCTCAGAGCCCTGACACAGTGTGTGACGGTCCCTGCTGCCAGGGATGATCTCACACCATCCCGGAGAGGCAGTGATCTGCTTGGCGCTGGAAAAATCCAGACAAAATGGGACAGTCACCGGTGCTCTTTCGTCCGGCTGCTTGTACGTGCACATCCACAGCGCTGGGGACTGGTAGGGATCCCACCACCCCCGAAACCAAGGTTATTTTCTGAAAGAGTGAAACCATAGTGCACTCGCCACCGCTCTTGGGCGCACCCGTTTCCGTGGTGGGGAGATGGCAGCGGTACCGGGGGACACCCCGCGGCTGTCTGTCCCCTGCTCGAGGATTGCGTGCCCCCGGCACAGGGCTAGCTAACCCCTTCTTGAGGAGCCATTTGCTGGCCGTTTGTCTGCAGGGACACGGGTGACTCCGCAGCGCGGGACCGCTGAGCCTGAGCGGTGGTGCTGCGTGGGCGAGCACAGGGATGGATAGCAGGGAAGCGGAGGAGCGGGATCCCGCTGGAGCATCGCACCGCTCCCAGCACGCTGCTGGGTAGGCACTGAAGAGATTCGAGTGGGATTGATAAGGTTTAGCCTTGAAAGGCCCCATCCTTCGCAGGCACGGCTTCGGGCAGGGGTGCTGAGAGGCTCCTTCCATCCCCTCGTGGGTTCGGGCAGCTCCCGGGATGCAGCGAGCAGGTCCAATTTCAAGCTCCCACATTGGTATTCAGAAGGGGGAGAAGCCCAAGAGCCGAGATGCACATGGAAGGCACCGCCATTTCTCAGCCTGATAAGGAGGGACAAGTGATAAGGAGAAAAAGATTTCCCGAGTGTGTCTCTCTTTTGCTCTGTGCAGTTCCTTTCTGCTTCTCCAGGCTCCTGCTGGCTCCGTACCAACCACCGGCACCGTGGCTTCCCCCGAGCTCCGCTGAGCATTCCTCATTTGCTCCCTTTTGGTGTCTGCTCAGCGTTGGTCATTTTTTTCCCTGCTCTCATTCCTCTAGCTGCCCTTTTGCCGAAGTAAAACCATCATTCCTTCTTTGCTCTGCCTCTTGTTTCCCGTGGCCATTTTTCACCCTGGCAGGTGTCTGATGCCATTTCTGCCGTAGTGATACGCTGATCGTGTAAACAGGCGGCGAGAGGAAAAAGCCCTACAAAGAGGAATGCAGCCAGTGCATTTGGAAGCAACCCTTGGCCATAAACATTTAGCTGTTTTCTTCTTGGCGCAGCAGCGTATGCCTTCACTTCCATCTCAGCAAGAGGCAAGCAGCCCCGTGCTCTGGCTGCGTATTATTTACAATTGTCAGACATGTTACTGCCCGGAGAACTCTGCAGCGTGCAGCTATGAACCCGCAATAATTACTTGACCCAGCTTCAACATTCATTTGTCTAATGTTGCTGTGATCAGCGATTACAAGTTAAAGGATCAAGAAGTCCTCTCGTTCTACGCTGGCTCTTGCTTTTCTGACGTGCCTCTTGCCAGGAGCCTCAGCTTTGGAAGCGGCCCCGGCTCCCACATGGTGCATCTCCATTTCTGTTGCAACCAGGCTCTGCTCTGGGGGATGCAGAAGACACCGCTGGGCTGAGATAAATCAAAGTCCTTGGGACTCTGTGTAAGCGCCGTTGCATCCCCTTGGTGATTCCTAATAACGAGAAGGACTGGTATCGGCAACATCAATTGCCTGCTCCTGGCCGTTTCCCTCTGCGCCCCGCCAGCCTGCAGGTGTGTTTGCTGCGTCTGCTGGAAATGCAGATTAGAAATCAGGATCAAGCTTGGAGATATCGACAGGAGCGAGATGGGGCGGTAGGCGATGCTGTTTGAATTGTATATGGGGTGTTTCCCCCCAAAAAGGTCGCAACACCACTGTGGTTCGGTTGAACCGATTGGAAAACCACAGTAACTGGGGTGTGACACAAGGGGTGGAGGTGGCCCACGGTGTCAGGACCCGCTCCCACATCCCCCTCCATCCCAACCACCTCCTTTGGCTCCTGGCGCCCACCAGCTGTGCTCCCGCGACATTCCTTGGCTTGAGAAATACGAATATGAGGAGAGAGGAGACAGGCAGATGTCGCGACGGCCATGAGGGACCATGAGTTGAAAGAGGAAAAGATATGGAGAACATGAGAGCCCCTGGTTCCCCCAGTTCCCTGGCAGGATGGAGGTAAGGGTTGGGGTAACGACCAGGACTTGCCTAGAGCTGGAAAAATCAAGCATCACATTCTGGAGTTCTCTCGGGGAAGGGAAAGTCTTCATCACAAACCGGGACAAAACATCCGAACCTCTGCATTTCTCCATGGAAATTCTGCAGTGTTTTGTTTCGTGAAATCCCCGTGGGATGAAGCTGGTGGTGGTGGTGACGCAAAGGTGGAGGCAGGCAGCTGGGAGCAGGTCCCAGGCCCACCCCAGTGAGACCTGCGGGGAATGCCGGGCTCCTGGGCAGGGAGGGCTGGGAATCCTCCTTGGGAGGCAGGGGCTGTTTCTTCCACTTTAACAACTAAATATTTTCTTCTTGTGAATATTATCTTGATGACAAATAACCTAAAGTTCACTTGCTTTGGGCAACAGCGGTTTCTTAAACCTCCACTGCTTGATATTTATGCACGTGTATGTGCAAACACATATCCACCACAAATTTTTCTGCTGAGATCCCTACCAGAGAAACGATTGCAGGGCAGAGGGAAGGCAGGACTCGGGAAATCAATAGCATTCACATCTCAGACTGTAGCGAGGAGCAGTGGGACACGAAGCTGAAGGCTGTCTGTCGCTAATTAATCTGCCGGCATCATCTCTGCGATGCCGATCGATCTCCGCCTGCCGGGGCTGAGATCTCCTCACCGGTGGGTTGCCGGCAGGGTCTCGGGAAGGTGATAGATTGTGTGGCTCCCACCTTCGCTCCCCGGCGCCGCACAGGGTCCTCGGGTCCGGGGTGGGATTCAAGGGGAGAGGTGGACCGGACAGACAAAAGCGTGCCAGCGCACAGGCGCCTGTGTGCAGGTAATGGGTAGCCGGGAGGGTGAGTTTGGGTTGATTTATGAGGCCCTGAGCTGGGCTAGAGCTAATAAATAAAAGAGAGGAATGAGCCGAGACAAAGAGCTCCGTAGCCTCCTTTAGGCATTGCACTCCTGTAACACCTTGAAGAGATAAATCAGAGAGCGGACGAGGGCTCGGGGCTCCCCTCCTGAGAGGAGGGGGTTGGGACGTGGCGGGGGTACCCCAGGGCCTTCCCAGAGGTGCCCCCGTGCTGCTGGAGAGGCCTCGGGTGTCTGGCGCAAGCAGATGATCTTCCACTACCATGTGGGAAACCCGCTTCAGGCTTTGGAAATGTGTTCTCCTCTCGTGCCTGGAGGTACCACGCGTGGTACGGCGTCAGCTACGTGGGGCATCGCCGGCCCTTTGCGCAGGAACGCTCCCGTTCCCCTGTGGCTACTGGAAACACCTCGGCGGATGCAGCCTAGGATTAGAGTTGCCTTTTTATGACTTTAAGACATTGGCAGCTCGTAATTCATCCCGCAATCAAGCAATACACTCTGATCCTCCTTCTCCTCAGTCATTTCGAATGGATGAGCTCTTGGCTGACAGCAGAAACCCTTGTTTATTAGTCCCTGCACGCATGCATGACCTTGGCATCCATATCCCTGCTGTCGTTCCACTCCCCCAGATCATTCAGAGTTTCCAACACATCCTGCTTCTTCTCTGTACTGATGACACCTCCCGGCTTTGTGTCGTTAGCGTGTTTGCTGAGGTCACCCTCATCTTTGGCGCAAAGAGCAGCAGCAGAAATGCTAGGTGAGGTGTCCAACAGCATCCCAGGCCTGAAGCTCCCAGGCCTCCATCAGTAACTGCCTCCCAGCACCATGTTCAGAGCTTCTTACTGGTTATATCCTTTGCTCCAAGCACTGAAGAAGCTCAGAAAGTTGAAACCGCCTCCCGTTTGTTACTGAGGTCTCTTCTTTTCAAGGAAAAGCGCCAAATTCTTGTGGATGATCAACCTTCATTGAACCCAGGTGGCATCTTTGCCCATTTCATCTCACTGTCACCAACTTGCCTGAACGTGAGGCATCCAAGAAATACTTTGTGCCTGTAGCCAAACCTTCAAGTTTTTGAACGTTTTGATGCCCAGTTCTCAGAACCAGTCTCCCCTTGCCCAGAACGGGTTGCTTTCCACCACTCTGTTGCCTCACTTCTGGAAGCGAACAGCAGTTTTCTGGGATAGTGATGAGGTTTCCCGGGGCTAGATGGATTTTGGGAGCTAGAGGAGAGCTTCCCAATGGTAAAACACTAGAAGTCAGAGTTTTTCCTGTTGTGTAGGAGACAGGCAAAGCTGCTGGGAAGTGGCAACCGGGGAGTCCTCCATACCTAGGTGATGGCATGAGTGCCACCAAATCACAGAACCTGCAACACTCATCGAGTCACAGGAGATTTGCCCATTTTTGAGCTTGGGGCTGAACTGGCATCAGGAGGAGACTTTCCACCGACCTCAGCGGGCTCTGAGTTGGGAGCTACTTGAATTGCAGTCGGAGTCAGCATCTCACTGCATCCCTCTCGCCCCTGCTCCCCGAAGGATGACACTCGGGGCTTCTTCGGCTGATGAGCAACATCTCTAGGCTTGCGTATCCAGTACACCGAGAAAGTTATTCATTGCCACCCACGCAGCGTGGTGTTCAATAAACCCCTGGTTCATAACCGCTTAAACCCCTCTGAAGAACCTGTGGAGGTGGCCGAGGCTGCTGTGTGATGGGGCTTGCTCTGGGCAGCCGAGTCTCTTCGGATCCTGGTCCTGAGAAACACTAATGAGAACATTAACAGTGTAACCGCTTTAAATATTTAATGATTTTTTCCCTTTAACAGACTTTAATTACAATTGCTGAGCGCACACTTTCCTTATTAAAACCAGCACTTAAGCGGTAGCACAGTGTGAAGATAAAATCCCACATGTTGAAGAACCGCTGCTCCTCTCCGGGGACTTTTCATCCGTGACGCTGG
Organism: Platalea leucorodia; assembly: GCF_965183815.1. NCBI lineage: Eukaryota > Metazoa > Chordata > Aves > Pelecaniformes > Threskiornithidae > Platalea > Platalea leucorodia. The sequence continues at coordinate 3,662,555 of NC_138829.1, forward strand.
CAGTGACCAGGAGCATCGGCGGGTGGCTGAGCCCCGGGGTGGCACTGCCTCTCCGTCACCTCCCGGGAACACCTGAAAATGACTTCTGAAAATAAGATGGCAAAATTGCTCCGTCGAGTAACTCCCAGCCTGGCGATACGCCAGGACCTGGGGGTGTCTGACTGCCGCGGGAGGACTGCGAAAGAGAACCTAAATGCTTAAATGATGCCTCAGAGCGAGACGTATTGAAAAACCTGCAAATCTAAATTTTCTGATTACTTTCAAAGGTGACATCATTTTTTTTTTTTTTTTACTCTGGGGAGCTAGTGGAAAATTTCTGATTTTAAGCAAGGCTGAGCAGAAGCTGTTGCTAATACATGGGACGAGCTAAGCTGCAAGTATAAACTGTGATGCTCCTTTGACCGTTGCCTTCGCATGCTGCCCACTTACTCATCTCCCCTGAGATTAATGCCCCACTTCTCCAACCCGTGACTCATTTTGGAGAACAGCAATATTAAACTCATCCCACCAGAGAAATCTCTCCTTCCTCCCACAGGCTGAGCTTGTCTTCTTCCTCCTTTCTCTGCTGCCCAAAGGCTCAGCTGGGGAACGTGTAGTGGTTCAGAAGATGTCCTGAAGATGTGATGTTCCCTGTGGCTTCAGCGTTGAAAAGGAAACTCTCTCCCACTGACATTGGCTTCCCAGCTTGATCCAAGGCTTCTTTAACCATAGCAGGGTCCTGCCATGGGGAACCTTAACATGTGCAGAGCCCTAGCAGGGAATTCGTGCCGATCCACGGGGTTTTTGGCTGTGCAGAAGCAATCTGTTTGGTTTTCCAGCCGTAACCTGAGTGATGGAGGTGCGCGTGCCGGTACAGCACTCAGGGGCTTGGTGGGCATTCAGTTCACCCCATCCGACACCGGCACAGGCAGTTTGCCCCCAGCAGGCTGGTTTTGGGGGATGTTCCACAAATATAACCTCGCCTCTGGTCTCTTTGTCCTTTGCTGCAATGCAGAAGATGGCAGCCAGGCACTTGGGTACCCTTGGAGAGGTGACGTAGATGTCACCAGAGATAAGCCAGTGGGGATCTGAGGGGGTTTGAGGGTACCACAAGAGAGATGCTGAGGGAAGGAGGAGCCCGTGGCCATGCACTCCCCGGCAGGAGCTACAAGGAGAGGAGCAGGGGGAGAGCACAAAGGTCTTGGCAAAATGGCCGTCACCACCGTGGCCAGGACCTGCCTGGCATCGCCTGCCCGCAGGAGGCTACGAAAGTGCCGGGACTTAGCAGCGCTGCTGCTTCGAAAGCAGAGCCTGGGGCATGGATCCCCTCAAAACGTGGGTGGACCTGGGAGCCAGGTCAGCCCATTTGTTCCTGAGCCAAACCAGCATCTGGGCAATAACGAAATAAAACCGCCCCTCTCCGAACACGCACGAGGGGAGGCAGGCGGGCGCCGGCTCGAGGGGACGGGTGGGAGCCCGCCTGGGGCTGCTCCGCTCCACCAGCACTTTGCATCTCGCCCGGGTCCTGGCTGGGTGCCGGGGAGGTTTCTGTGCCTCCTGACCGTCAGCTCGGGTCACTCTGCACGCAAAAGCCTTTCTCCCTCATCCCTGAGGTCCTGCTGGGGAGTGCTCGTCTCCCAGCCCCGTCCCCGGGTCTCTCGGGGGGTTCTGGAAGGTGCCCGCCACGTGTGAACCGAACCCAGGGTGCCTCGGTCTGTGCTGGCCGAGGCAGAGGAGGCTCAGGGAAACCCTGGATTTCTTGAGCTGTCAAGCGGTGATAAATTCTGGGATGTCTGCAATGAATTACCACATTTCATTGGAAAATAACTGGAAGGCTGATGGGATCATTTTCTCCCCCAGCAGAGATTCAGCGGACACACACGCCAGACCGGCTTCCCATTAAGTTTCATCCATGCTTCTCATCGGGGAGGTTATCCTCAGCAACACCCCGATCCGAAACTCCCATCTCTGGGGACGCCGATGGCAGGGCCAGCTCTGCCCCAACAACGTCCCTCTGGGGCGGCTGATCGGGTGCTTTACACCCCCCGCTTTCTGCATCGCCTCCCGCCACCTTAGAGCGGGCTGTCCCCTGCCAGAAGAAGGGGTTAAGTGTGCTGGTCTTAACTCCTGCAGATGCAACCCAGGGTCCTTCCTTTGCCTCTGCAGTGCTCCCGCTCCGGAGGCTTTCCAGGAGTTAAATCGCTGTTGCTAGAAGCCAACCCCATCTGCAGCTCAGCGGGCGCCGCAGCATGGCGAGCTCGCAGCGCCCGGAGGTATTTCATCAAAGGGAGCGTGGGAGCGATGCAGCGCCGATGGGCAGTTATTTATCACAGCCGCCCCTCCGTCATTTCTCGGTGCGCTAATGGCTGAGAGGCTCAGAAGGGCAGGGAAGGCATTTTGCTTCTTGCTTCCCAATTAGGAGAGCTATAAAAGCCACCCTTTCATGGTGCACCAGGGTCACGTTCCCGCTGGCGATCTCCAGCAGCTCTGGCCAACGGCTCCCGCGGCGCCCGGGGTGCAGCTCAGGAACGGGACCCGAGGTATTTGCAAGATATTCCTGTTTTCAGACAATTCCTGCTTGCTTTGAGCAGAACGTGGCTCGTTCATCATGACCTAAACCCGTTCAACCTCTCCTAACCCATGCGGTACAGTCTGCTTCGTGGAGATATCTAAATAAGTAAAACTTGGTATGCTACTGAGTGCCAGCATTCATCCAAGCGTTGAAGAGGGGATTCAGGAATAGCTTCCCCGTTAAAGAGCGGCGTGCGGGCTATTTTCTTTTCAAGCCTCTTTCCACCCGTCGCGGCTTACGGCTGACCATTTTGGGGAAATCAGCTGAAAAGTTTTTGGTTGTATCAAGTGGGAGGCCAAAATCTAATGTATAGCTAAGTCTGGTGCAGATTTTTTCTCGCTGCCATGGTAACCAAACTAACTAAAAATAAAAAGTATTCCCATAAATGTCAAAACACACCATGCTTCCGTGACGTATGGAGTATCTGACCTGAAATCTGTAATCATTATGTAACGACGCTTAACATTACAGTAATTACATGGGAAAATTGTCTCTGGGTCAGACGTTTTGCACAGCTTTGGTAGTCAGTCCGCTTCCCTGTATTCTTTGATATTTATGTTGTTAATGTGATAATTAGATGCTTCGCGGAGCTGTTTAGCATCTGCTGTGATGTGTTACATGCGAAGGGAGACATGGCCCTTGTGATACCTGTGCCGTTGTCCATCCTCTCTCAATAAACCGCTACCCAGGGCTTGGCAAAATCTGGATTTTTGGAAGATCTGCCCGTGCAGGTGGCAACACCGCGTGGACTCGGACAGCCAGCCTGCAGGGAAGGCCCCGTGGGTGTGCGAGGTGCCTTTTAGCTGCTCGCTCCCAGATGTGCAGGTATCTCACCAGCTCGTAGCCCACAGGAAGAGGCAGCCCTGTCCGCTGCCTCCATCCGAGGACTCGATTCATCTCTTCCTAAATCAGACATCTGAAATAAGGCAGGGGCTTGGGAAGGGAGAGACCTGCTCGGGTGTAGGTGTCTTCATGGTGGACATCTAAGGTTAGGTGGGATGAGACAGATGGGCTGATACCCACGTGCTGAGTGTTTCTGTTTCTCTACGTGGCCTTCAGACGAAGCCCGTGACTCCAGGACACTCACCCTGCTTCAGAGACTTGACAAGAGGCTGGGGTTGTCTCTGCCGAGGTCAGCAGAAGGTGCCACCACGCCTCACCGCGGGTTTGCTGATGCTCGTGCCGCTGTGCGTTTTCCCCTCCACGACAGCCGCCACGGGAGGTGGGTTCTCACCAGAAGGAAGACAAGGGTGAAGAGGCAGGGCGTCCTGGGCAGGTGCTGTGAGAGACAGCACTCTCCCCGCGGCTGTCCGGCCTCAGATCCTGAGTCCTGCCAGCTGGATACCAAACCCTGGCAGACGGAATCTGACCTGACCTGAAGCCACGGTGGTGGCCAGACCCCGGCAGAGGCAATGATGGGATCAAACACCCCATTTTGCAGTGGCGTGGCAGTACCTGCCCTGGCATTGCTGCTGTCCTGGTGCTGTGTCTGACCCGCTCGTGCTTCCCATGCGAACGGGGCAGGCGGGGGACCAGGTCAGGAAGACTGGCTGTCTTCAAGGCAGGCTCGGATAGGCTTGGGAGGTCTGTGTTCCTCTCACAGCCGTTGTCTTTTCGGCAGCCATATGAGCTTGCTGACTCAGCCAAGAGGTCCTAAACTGAAGGCTGTGGGAAGGCCAGCAGCAGGAAGACCCTTCACGGCTCCCACGGCTGCTCCTTTGGGCTGGGGTGGTGGCTACGGCGGTGGTTGAGCTCCAGCCCTGGGTGGGATTGGTGACATTGATCCCACGCTCACCCTCCACAGAGGAATCGCTGCTTCCAGCTCCTCGGCAAGCCTCCCTCTCCTTCCGCCACGGATAACGCGGCGTGGGTGTTCCCACAAGCCCGTTGCCATGCAGTGACACACTCAGATGAATCAGGGAGGTGGTGGAAGCACCGAGGAGATGTGAGGGAAGCAAACCAGGCATGTTCCCAGCCCTGACAGCCCACACCTCAGGAAGACTCACCTCTGGCTGGCAAAATCCCATTTTTAATCTCAATAAAAGGGCAACACGGTGGGAGGATGCGGAGAGAAACCAGCGTCTCCTCCCGGGTGGCAGCTGGGCTCAGGGTGGCTGCAGGGCTGCGCTCGGCTGGGGCAGCACCCAGACCCCCAGTGTGTGCCCATGGGTGTCCGGTGTTGCTCTTACACACCATCGCGACCTCCTGCTATTCTGCTACCAAGGATAACTTAAAAAAAGTCAGAAATCTTCCTTTGGGGGTGTTACTGCCAACCACCCATACGTTCCCTCTGCATTTAGGGGATCCAGCACCCAGGCATCCAGCCCAGCCCCATGGCTGGAAGAAGACGTGCATCCCATCTGGTTCAGACATGGTGAGAGCAGATGCTGGAGTAGGTGAACAGCTGATCTGTGCAGGAGAGGATGTGGAAAGAAAATATCTCACGGGACACGTCATTTGATACACCATTGCATGGGAGCTGAACTGTCCTCGCTGCACCTTCTCTGTGAGGGGCTGACACTCCTCTCCTGGAGGGTCCTTGCTGTCCTGGCAATGCAGCAGGATTTTACGAAAGAAGAGGTGTGTAAACACCTTGCCTGGGGCATTGCTCCGGGCAGAAGTACCTCAAGGCCTTGTGATTGTAGCCAAGAGCTGGCACAGGGATGTCACCTGCCGGTCCCCCGAGGTAGGGACCAGCCCCTCTCCGAGCAATCTCCCTTTTTTCCCTGTCTATTTTTAACGGCCATACAGCACCGGAGTGGATGCAACGTGCTTGGCTGGGTGGGAAATGGTTCACAGGCCCTTACAACGTGCCTGCCCCGTCCCCAGGGGCAGGACCGAGGCCACCACGCACAGAGCTGAAGTTGGCCGCAGGGACACTTCTTTGGCATGTTCCCGCCCAGCTCTGCCATCCGTACGGCGCATGGGCTGCCCGGGCAGGCGCGGAGGCGTCCTAGACTGGGCGTTTAGAGATGGCGGTCGTGGATGTGGTGGGGGAGATCCTGAGCGGGTGTAGGTGCGGGGCTCAGGCTGCCTTTGCCGTGCGGGAGCCCTCCAGCCTGAACCTCCTGAAGGAGCTTGCGGGAAAGGAGATGTCTGGACCGTGGAAAGAAGAAGGGGTGGACACCAGGACATCGGTGCTCCATGTCTTCTCCACAGTAGGTGACTTCAGGCTCACAAACAGCCAAGATACGTGTATAACTACCCACGGGTGCAACAGCACCTGGGTAAGACTGTCTCCTGCTGAAAGGAGAGCACCGGCCAGCCGTGGCCATTCCTGGTATGGCTGGATTGTAGAGGGCCAGGACCTGCTGGACACTCCTCTTAGCTCTGAAGGCTCTTGCTCATAACTCATGCTTCCCCCCTGCTTTTGGCTTTGATTTTTAGCAGAGAAACATCGAAGGCTCTTTCCAGGAAAGCAAAAAGGGCATCGTTTGTACGGAGGCTTCAACCACCTACTTGCTACAACCATACAATTTGAAAGGGCTGCTAAAATGCCAGCCAAATGATGGGTTTGGGGACTTGTGTTGGTGCCTTCATGCAGAGCCGTTGGGAGCAGAGGGGTGTGGGGAAGAGGACGGGGAAAAATCAACCTACGAAAGAAAAGGGAGAGAATTAAAATGAGTCAGTCTAGTCCTGCTGGACCTCAGAAAAGCCCAGGCGAGGAACAAATCTGCTTTGATGGCAAGTGCTGGCTGCCTGGCCCCCGGGCTCCAGCACGAGGTACAAGCGATCGGGACAGGACAAGGAAACACTGAAGCGTTTTCATATGTAAGAAAGGGAACTTTGAGCGTATGGGCCGCGGCAGCACCTCTGCCTGATCCCGGCGTCCTGTAAGGCTCTAAGGGGCTTTTTTCCCCCCCAAGGAGAGTGATGTACTGGTAACGCTGCTCCTGGCTTCCTCCTCCTCCTCCTCCCATGGATGCTCTGCATCCATCCATGAACCATTCCCTCTCCTCTGTGTGCCCGGGGTGCTGATGGGCGACTCGATGGCACCGGGTGCCGCTGCTGTCGCCTGACCGCACTGCAAGGCGGCACGGAGCCAGGGCTGCGGCCGGCGGCTGCTCAGCTTTCGGGTACCCGGGGTGACCCAGCGTGACCCATGGGACCCGGGAGCTTCCACCACATCTGTGGTGGCACTGAAATGCTGTTGGCTTTTGATTTTTTTGGAGATCCTTTCTCCCATAACTATTACTTGCATTTTTCCCTTTTTTTTAGTTTTTTTTTCCCTGCTGCCATGGCAACCTGGGTAGATTCTGGTCACGGCTTTGGCCTCCCCGGCTGCAGATGGCCACAGAAACATCAATCAACAAGTGACGCACCTCGTAGCTGGGGATGTCCCCTGCGGGCAGGGACCTCGCTGGATCCCCAGCAAAGAGCAGAGCTCACCCACCCAGGACCTGCTCCCTCCTCCCTCTGCCCGCGGCTCCTCCAGGACCGGCTGCTGGACGGCTTTGAGGGGTCTGTTTTGGCCACGGCTCCCCTGCATTCACTCCTGCCTCGCCGGTGCCCGGAGCGGCGGCAGCAGCCGGGGCTGTGCGCGGTGATTCCACTTTCCAGCCCTCCATTTGGGGTTTAAAAATAGAGCTGGTTAATAGGGTTTGATCCTGCCCCGTACGCTGTCCCTCCCCTCGGCTGCCTCCCCAGGCACCTCAGCACCCGCGGCCGTCGCACACCCAGCACCAGCTCCTGTCCCTCCTCCCCGACTCCGCTCTCAGCTCCCCCCTGAGACCAAACCATCCCCTAGGGAAGCCCCGGGCAGCGTTTTGAGGGATACTTCAAGGTTGCAGAGATGGAAATCCTGCCTCCAGCGTCCTCTTGCACCCTGCTGGAGGGGTGGGAGATGGGTGCTGCTCCGAGAGCGTCGCGGGTGATCCCTGGTGTGATGTGGCCTTGCTCAGAGGCACTGCTGAAGTTGGATGGAGGAGGAAAGCTGTGAATCTGCAGGCTGCTCCCCTCCGAGCTCTGCGGTGACTTCCTCCCTCCCTCCCTCCTCATCGTCACCAGCAGCTCCTTCCAGCTCCCCTGGAAGGCGATCCATGGCCAATTCCAGCCTGTTGGGTACCAAAACTGCCAGGCAGCTTTAGCCACGGATGGGGAGGAGATGTGCTCACCCTTCCCGTCCTGCGTTCCTGAATCCAGAGCATCTGTGAGCTCCTTCCATATTTGAATCCCCAAGGCTGTGGGTGTTGAGTGCTGCCTTGCCTGTGGGACAAGGAGATGGTGGGTCTCCTCTGGCTAAGCCCAAGGAGAAGGATTGTCTTTGGGTGGCACTGGGTGACACCTGGGGGTCTGGGACTCCCCAGGGCACGTCAGCGGGCATGCTTCCCCAAAGCCTTTGCCACGAAGCTGAACTACAGCAGCAGGGAGCAGGCTTGGTGACCACCATTCATCCGGGATGGGTGCTCCATGGTGTTTTCAGTGGAGGAGTGCTGAGATCAGGGGACAGAGGGGAAAATCCCCACTCCAGCAAGAGCATCCTGCCAAGGAGCAGCTCCGGGCTCCATGGGCCTTGGCGTGCGGGGAGCCCCAGGTAGGCTCGAGGTGTGCAGGGAGACCACCTCTTCCAGGAGACCTTCCCAGGCCCCATCCATGCTCAGCACAAGCAGGTGCCGTTCAAGAAAAGGTCCTTGTGAACGTTGCAACATTTCCCTTTCACTGACAGTTTTTACTGCTGAATTCTCATTAACCTGGTATTTTACTGAACATTTTAGCTTTTAGTTCTTCCTCAAAAGTGGCTGGCCTGGTCTGGCTGAACTTTTCCGAAGAGACGGATAAGAGACCTGGCATGGGAAACGTCAGCTCTGGCTGCCCGGAGTTCGGGGCGATGCCATCAGCCATGGATAAAGGTCCCTCGGTGGGAGGAGGCGGGCAGCGCTTGTGACGGGCGATGATGTTGGCTCCCCCCAGAAAAAAAATTCTGCTCCTCAGTTCTTCTTGGGACCAAATTTAATATTCTCTGTTGATGTACGTGATTTTCAGTGCTCAAATGGACCTTCAGTCTGAAGTTTATTTGCATTTTAATAAACTGCCTTTGATGGAGAACACCCTTCTCTATTCATCAACCACAGAAGAAGAGTGAATTGAAAATTATGCAGGAACTTAATGCATCTGAAAGGAAATTGCAGGCTATGACTTGACTTCACTGAGAAATCTGAAGATCAAATGATCCCGTCTGCAACGGACATCAAAAACGAGCAGCATCTGCTTATGCTGAGACCGCACGAGGGACCGGCTTTCATGAAAGGATGCTCCTGAAGGAAAGGTGTGTACATTTAAGAACATAAGAGCGGCCATACGTGCTGGACCTTGGGCTGGGAGCTTCGCCAGCAGTGGTCAACACTGAACACGTAGGGGAAAAGAAGAGGGTTGAGCACAGCGACCCTTCCCCGAGCGACCTCCTCTGGTATTTCGGGGACTGGGATCTGAATTGAGATGTTTTCTTGAAGACCCCATGGAGGCTGTGGGCTCTGGGCGGGATGCGGTGGGGGCCGGGGAAGGAATGGGATGGAGCAGAAAGGCCCCGCGGGGCGTTGGGGGGCGCAGGAGGATGTTTCACCTCCCGTCGTGCTGCAAGGCTCAGTGCAAACGGCTTCCATCGGAGCAGCCCGCTTTGCGGGATGAGCCCGGGAGGGATGCGCAGCCGAAGGCAGGAGAAGTGTCTTCCCAGCTCCTTTTCTCTCGTAATCCTCTTTGGCGGACTCTGCAGCTACATCTGTGCCCGGGGGCGGAGGTTTGCCGGAGGAGGAGCAGGAGGTGGGCAGACAAAATTACCGAGGCGAAGGCAGTCAGAGAATAGGATCCCAGCGTCTGAGATCTTCATTGTCTTCTCTGCTATTGAGCTTAGGAAAATTTAGCACCATCCAAGTGGAGCAAAGCCACCTCTGCAGCTCTGCCATTCGCAGTTGGAAACAGGCTCCCGAAGTTCCCTATTTATCGCTTGTTTAGCAGCTGCTTCGCTGAACCTTCGCACCGACACGGAGGGATGGGAACGCCGCGGAGTCCTGGCTGTGGTTTCCCAAGCTGATCCGAGGGGATTTAAATATCTCCAAGCAGTACTGGTGGAAGAGGTCTGTGTCTGTCCCAGGCTGCGGAGTCCCACAAGCAATGCCGGGCTGGCTTTGCAACCCTTGTCACTGCCGGGGACAGGAGGCGGGTGGCAGGGACGTCCCTGTGCCACGCTCTGGGTCTCATCAGAGGGGGAACCCACCTCTGCCCTCGCCATCCCCCTCCCGGGGCATGAAGTATCCCAAACACAGAAGCGTGAGGGACATTAACAGGGAAAACGCATCTTATGGCCAGGAGGAAAACATCAGTGGAGAGAGGAGGGGCAGGAATGACTCATTTATGGCAGATGTCCTCACGCTGCAAATACCGCCTGGCTGGGGGAAAAAATCCTGTGAGCCAAGGGGAGTCTCATTGCTTCTCTGAACAGTTATAATAGAGGAAAAACAGAAAAGGTTTGTTCCATCCCCTGGCAGCGAAGAGAGGAGCTACTGCAGATGCATCCGAAAAGCCTTAAAACTCAAAGCGTCCCCAAAGAGTGCTCTCAAGAGCGGGATCCATGAACGGCGCACCTCCGGGATGCAGACGCAATCCTGCTGCCCTTGGCTGCCGCCGCCGCCTCCCGGGGTGCCCATCGCACCCTCCGGCTTGCCTGAGGGATGCCGGCAGCTCCTTAAACTGCAAATGCCGTAGCTGCCTGGCGGAGGGACCCGTGCCCACCCTTTGGTGGGGACAGGGTGCTATCAGGGCACCGAAGCCCGCAGCGGGTGGCCGGGCTGGGCCATTTGGCTGCGGGATGCTCTGTGTCAGCCCTACCTGCTGCTTCACGTAGAGGATTTATGGCTTTGAAAAGGCTAGGGAGGCTTTTCAAGTTGCCCTCCTTTAGTCTGTATTTTGAAAATATTTCCCAGGGTCTGGCGCGGCTCCGTGGGAAGCCGAGCTCCGCATCAAATGGCTCCAAGCACCCTTACGCTGGCTTTCAAAACAGGCCATTAAAATTCAATTTTTAGAGTGGTTCTTTAGCCCTGAGTAGCCCTGGTGAGGACCTTCTCTCCTGGCGCTCATTGCAGCTGTGCTTCTGCCTTTGTGCAGCAAGAAAGCTGCTTGAGAATTGCATGCAATTCATTAATTCCCAATTAATGGCTGTAATTATCTACCCTTACATAAATAAGCAGCTGTAGCATGACACAACCGTACAGTGCCTGTATAAGGCGCCCTGACTCACAGAGCAATAGCAGGAAATAATATATGTTAAAGAAAATTCTTTATCCAAGTAAGGAATAAATAAGACGTTTGCCTTTTAGAAAGAGGATTACTCTAGAAGTAAGAAAACTCTTCCACGCAACAGTTCCCAAGCATCACTGGTTCGTTATATTTATAGGAGAAATTACTTTTCATGGGAAAATTTCAAGCGGCCATAGGAAGCTTTAAGCTGTAGGTAAAGAAATACGGCAGAGACGCTGCTGGTGCTGGTCTTAATTCCTACACGTGGCTCTTTCCAGCCACATTTGCGCTTCCCCAGGCTTCCTTCCGAGCCCGGGCAGTACGCCTGAGGATTTTATAAGTGAAGGGAGGCTCTCGGGGAGCCTTCTCCATCGATACGGAGGATGGCTCCTGCCAAGCTCCCCTCCAAAATGGTCGCTGCAGAGGGAAACGATGCAACTTCCAAAGGTTTCAAGCACTGGAAAGGTGCTGTCGTCCTCTAACACGTGGCAGCGAGGGCACGCAATGCTCCTGGTTCCCCCCCCCAAACTCTTGGCAAGCTCCCCCCATCCCCGTCGCGGCACGGGGGACCGCAGGGCACGGGGCAGCCGGGGGACACGGAGGGGCTGCTGGGCGGCGGGGAGGTCAGCACATCGGTGAGTCGAGGGCCGGCCGCTGCGTCACGCCAGCTGGATACCCAAAGACGTGCTCCCAAACTGCAACAGATAAAAACATCCAGGGAATACGTGTTGCTCTGACTAAAGCACTGCTAAAACAGAAGAGCACACAAATCCCTTTTTAGCGGCTCCTCCCGAGGCTCCTGCCTCTCCTCCTTTACTCGCTGGCACGTTGCTTTGCACTCACTGGAGAGGGCATAAAGGGTTTCTAAGGAGTGAAGTTAAGATATTGTTTTGCTCAAGTTAGTAAATTAGTTGTAAAAGCTTCTTTTTTTTAGAAGCTCCTCAGCTTGGGGCAAAGTGTGGATGTGCCATTTCCCCACGTGCTGGTTATGGTCCCCTGGCTCTGGTGCAGAGCTGCGATATTTACACTGTAAAATCTTCCCTTGTAGGATGTTCAAATAAAATCCCATTTTTTGGATGCCTTTCTGTTCGAAATCCAGTCCTCCAGGTTTGCTGCTGTCTGATCCAGCCATGAGACAAATTCTGCCATCCCTGCACATAGAATCATCGAATGGTTTGGGCGGGAAGGGACCTCTAAAGGCCACCCAGTCCCACCCCTGCCATGGGCAGGGACATCTTCAGCCAGACCAGGTTGCTCAGAGCCCCGTCCAACCTGGCCTTGAATGGTTCCAGGGATGGGGCATCTACCACCTCTCTGGGCAACCTGGGCCAGCGCTTCACCACCCTCAGCGTAAACAATTTCTTCCTTAAATCTGGTCTGAATCTCCCCTCTTTTAGTTTAAAACCATTCCGCCTTGTCCTATTGCTACAGGCCCTGCTACAAAGTCTGTCCCCATCTTTTTCAGAAGCCCCCTTTAAGTGCTGAAAGGCCGCAATAAGGTCACCCCGCAGCCTTCTCTGCTCCAGGCTGAACACCCCCAGCTCTCTCAGCCTGTCCTCACGGGAGAGGTGTGAAAAGGCCCTGGGGGTGTTGGTCAACAGCCGCCTGACCATGAGCCAGCAGGGTGCCCAGGTGGCCAAGAGGGCCAATGGCATCCTGGCCTGTATCAGGAACGGTGTGGCCAGCAGGAGCAGGGAGGTGATGGTCCCCCTGTGCTGGGCACTGGTGAGGCCGCCCCTCGAATGCTGTGCTCAGCGCTGGGCCCCGCACCCCAAGGCGGCCATGGAGGGGCTGGAGCGTGGCCAGAGCAGGGCAGCGAGGCTGGGGCAGGGGCTGGAGCACAAGGCTGGGGAGGGGCGGCTGGGGGAGCTGGGGGGGCTCAGCCTGGAGAAGAGGAGGCTGAGGGGAGCCCTCATCGCTCTCTGCAACGGCCTGAAAGGAGGCTGGAGCCGGGGGGGTCGGTCTCTGCTCCCCAGGAACAAGCGATGGGACGAGAGGGAACGGCCTCAAGCTGCGCCAGGGCAGGGTTGGGTTGGGTATTGGGAAAAACTTCTTCCCCCAAAGGGCTGTCAGGGCCTGGCCCAGGCTGCCCAGGGCAGGGGCTGAGTCCCCATCCCTGGGGGGATTTAAAAGATGACTAGACGTGGTGCTGAGGACCATGGTTTAGTGGTGGGCTTGGCAGTGCTGGGTTAACGGTTGGACTCGATGATCTTAAGGGTCTTTTCCAACCTAAACGGTTCTGTGATTCTGTGAGGACAAGGTGAGAGGCGACCGCACAGCTCCTGCCGCCCCGCCGGGCCCTCCCGGGGAAGGGCCCGTGCTCCGGCACCCAGCTCTGCCGCCGGCACGGCAAAAGGGGCTGAGCCACCTTGGCAGGCAGCTGAGCCACGCGGGACGCACGGGAAACAGAGTAGTAATCCTTCCGTATCCCACAATAAGTATATGTCACCCCGTCCTTTTGCACGCTTCCGCTGACACTCAGCAAAACACGCACGCATTGTTAACGGCTTATTAAAATTCATTGGGAGCTGCCACTGCAGGCTGCTAAAATAGAGGCTGCTCTTGATGCTGAGCCAAATAATTTGAGTTTTTCATCTCGGTGACCATGTAAACAAAGTGTCAGACATGCAGATGCAGGCATGGAGAAATATCCGTGGACGGTAACAGCGACGGGGCTCGGCATATATTCATTTACTAATCTGATTGTTGTGAATAAATTAAATGACAGTGGTAGAAGCATATTCCCTGGGCCCGTGTTCTGCTATATTAAGATGTGATGATTTTGCATCTCGGGTCACTGAGCAAATAGAGGTGTGTCTCAGTGGTGAAGTGGACGAAAGCCAGACGTACGCAGCCCCTTATTTCCAAATCTGTAGGTCTCGAAGTGTGGGGTAATACGCTGGTACCTGCTCTCTGGTGTGGGGAGCCAGGAAAAGCGGCAGGGAAACAGCCATGCAGAGTATGAAAAAAGTAGTGGCTTTGTAGCTCTCTCCCTCAGATGTAGGCCCATTTTCTGTTGGAAAACGCATATCCTAGAGTTTACGGCAGCGGCGCCGTGCTGTGCGGTAGTTTTGATGTGCCGAGCACGGGCCGACAACGGCCAGCGGTTCTGCAGGGCGCAGCGCGGCGACGGAAGAGCGTCGCCCTCCGAGAGCCGGGCACGACTGCGAGGCTCCGCCTGACGGAGAGTTTATCCCGTCCCCTGGCAAGCTGTTGCAGTGATTCATTACCTTCCCTTAAAAATGTGCATCTTATTTCCAGCTTGAATTTTTCATACTCGAGCTTCTAGCCGTTGGATATCATTATGCGCTGTTTTTATTAGATCAAAAAGGTCTCCAACACATACCTCTTCCCCCTGGGAACGGCACAGTGGGATGGCATTGCCTCTGCATTGTCTGATGGCGTGTGTATGAAGCTTTCTGTTTTCCTCTGAATTTTCCAGCAGTTCTCTTCTAGGAGCCCCATTTGGAAGATCTCTACTGGCAAACACCACCAAAGGGGGTGATAGGATCAGAGGAAGAGCCGTGCTGTTCAACCCATGGCCCACGTAGCCCATAGAATCACAGAATCATTAAGGTTGGAAAAGACCCTTAAGATCATCGAGTCCAACCATTACCCCAGCACTGCCAAGCCCACCACTAAACCATGGCCCTCAGCACCACATCTCCCCAGCTTTTAAATCCCCCCAGGGATGGGGACTCAGCCCCTGCCCTGGGCAGCCTGGGCCAGGGCCTGACAGCCCTTTCGGGGAAGAAGTTTTTCCTAATATCCAACCTAAACCTGCCCTGGCGCAGCTTGAGGCCGTTCCCTCTTGTCCCATCGCTTGTTACTTGTCTCCAGCTATGGGCTTGTTGTGGTTTAACCCCAGCCGTCAGCTCAGCCCCACCCAGCCGCTCGCTCACTCCCCGCCGTGGGATGGGGGAGAGAATCGGAAGGGTAAAAGTGAGAAAACTCGTGGGCTGAGATAAAGACAGTTTAATAGGGAAAGCAAAAGCCGCGCACGCAAGCAAAGCAAGACAAGGAATTCACTCACAGCTTCCCACCGGCAGGGAGGTGCTCAGCCATCTCCAGGAAAGCAGGGCTCCATCACGCGTAACAGTGACTTGGGAAGACAAACGCCATCGCTCCGAATGTCCCCCCCTTCCTTCTTCTTCCCCCAGCTCTATATGCTGAGCATGACGCCATACGGTGTGGGAGATCCCTGGGGTCAGCTGGGGTCAGCTGTCCCGGCCGTGTCCCCTCCCAGCTCCTCGTGCCCCCCAGCCTCCTCGCTGGTGGGGGGAGAGGCAGAAAAGGCCTTGACTGTGTGTCAGCACTGCTCAGCAATAACAAAACCATCCCTGTGTTATCAACACTGTTTCCAGCGCAAACCCAAACCATAGCCCCATACCAGCTACTGTGAAGAAAATTAACTCTATCCCAGCCAAAACCAGCACAGGGCTTCAGAGGATGCTGTCACAGCAGGGCAATATGTAGGATTTATTCCCCAGGTGTTCTCCCAGCACCTGCGTGTTTCCTCACCCGTATGTGATTTACCTGTTTGCAAAGTCTGAAGAAGTCTCCCTTCCAAGAAACCACCCTGTCTCCCCAACTTTTGCCTTTCCCAAAGGCCTTCAGCAAGGATTTCCCCAGATCCGCTCCCCGTCGCACAGAGGCTCCCTGTGCGCATGGCGCACTGGCGAGGTACCGCGCGCAGCCATCGTCTCTCATCACGCCGTGACCTGGACGCGCTGCTCCAGCAGTGGCTTGGAGCCCAGATTGCTTCAAAGACTCCTCCTGGCATTGATGCCTTGCCTCTTGGCAGCTCGAATCCAGCCCCAGTTCCCGATCCCATCTGCCTCGTGGTGGGGAGGCAGGCAGCTCCACGGGAGGGACCCTGCCGTGGCAGGGCATCCACCGGCTCCTGCACCCCCAGTGACGGGGACGCAGCCCCTTGTCTCCAGGTTGCTCCAGTGTTAAAAATGGGCTTGGGCAGCCCCAAAACTCATCTAAAACACTAAACTCTCCCAGGCAGCACTTTTCCAGGGCCAGCCCTGCTTCCCGCTGCACGAGCTCTGGTGCTGCTTTCCCAGGAGCGAGCCCTGGCTCTGCCCAAGTTCTGCAAGGTCCTTGGCAGCGCTGGGTTGGAGATGAAATAAATTGTCTGTCTCCTCGGGCGCCGCAGGGTTTGTGGAGCTCCTGCCGGCTGCCAGCTGGCCGTGTTTCCACTCTGCCCGCTGGCCTCTGGCCACGGGGACGCGAGGGGACTCCCCGGCAGGCTGGGGAGAAGGCGAGTGATCCCAGAGCTGGGATGGGAACGTGGCTGTGCCAGCACCGAGCTCCCTGCTGCCTTCCTGGAACTGGGATCGGCTCTGGGAGGGAAAGCGGCTCGGGCAGAGGGGCTCTGCAAGGAAGAGAGGGGACCAGCCTAGGCTGGGGACATAAGGACGGCCGCAGGGCTCGGAGCAGGGACCAAGCTCCCCGCTGCCTCGTCTCCAACCGCAGCCAGCTGTCGGGGCTGCGGGCAAAGGCTGTAAGCGAGAAGGCAGCTCTGATCCGATCCGTTCCTGGCTGCGCCCCGGCAGCAGGGACCTGCGGAGCTGGCAGCGGCTTGTGGCCCATTATGTTCAGTAGCCACCAAGGAGCCTGTCTTTCTAATCCCTTCCTGGACTCCTTTATGTCTTTGGCCTCAGCTGCACCCTGAGGCCATCCGATGGTGCTGCGGGAGCGTCAGCGAGGCCCCGTTGCCAGCCTGGTTCAGCGCGAGTCCGGAGGGGCTCGGGACAGACAAGTGCTCCCACAGGGACAGTGTGGCCGCACAAGCGTCGCACCACATAAATACAGAATAAATGCAAACCGAGATTTCTCGGTTGTTTAAACCTATACCTTTCACCGATGATTCAAATCACTCATTTAGATTTGTTTTATTTCATCTGTCCCCAGTCCAACCAGGCATCTTGGTCT
Source organism: Platalea leucorodia (assembly GCF_965183815.1). Classification (NCBI taxonomy): domain Eukaryota; kingdom Metazoa; phylum Chordata; class Aves; order Pelecaniformes; family Threskiornithidae; genus Platalea; species Platalea leucorodia. Next base: position 3,679,278 of record NC_138829.1, read on the forward strand.
CAAATGGTGTTTTGTCTTCTGCTCCCAGTTGCGTGTCTGTCTTCGGCCGAGCAGCACCGCTAAGCGAGCCCTGGTTCCTCAGACCCGCTGACAGGACTTCACTCACAGCCCACCTGAAAACTAACCTCGGAATCGCAGCTGTATTTTTCTTTTCACTTGGGCTTTTGGTTTTGTTCTGTGAGTTTTTTATAGCGTGGCATTTTCCCGTGTGACTGAAGAACCTTAAAAACAAAAGGGGGAGGAGACGGCACAGGCAGAGACGCGCTGTTGATCGATCCACGATGACAAAGCCCTGCTCAAGCCCCAGCGTGAATTGTGGGTGTTCCCAGGGTGTCCTGAAATTGCCTTCACCTCTTTTCCCTCGATGGCACGCAGGTCAGCGCGCGTCTCCAAAGCCAGCAAGCTCCGTGGAGACCTCAGAGAGGAGCTCGGGTCTGATCCCACCTCTGCTGTTGACACCCGTCTTCGGTACATACCCTTCCCCTTCTTCTTCTCCCATTTTTCATCCCTGGAGGCTGGAGACCTCCGCATTCCCAATGCCGGACATGGCCTGCCCTTCACCGAGCCGCTCTCCAGCCGCAGACTGGTGCTCAGCCTGGGCAGGGAGGGTGCGTCGTGCCCAGGAACGCCACCACAGCTGAGTCGCACTCCTGGAAAGTCCCCTGGCCGCTGCACAAATCGCTTTACGGCCTCTCCTCTGCCCATTTTTTGGAGCAGAGCCATGGGCGTTTGGAGCCACGTGGCCACCTCAACCTCGCACATGCCGGCCCCTGGTCTTCTGTGCAGGGAGATGCCCCTGCTTGGCTCCCCGCCGCAGAGATACGTAAATGGGTCCATCCGCCAGAGCTGCCGCTTGCTGGCATCGTCTCATCTTCAAAAGTGCAGGGACAATCAGCATAATTACTTCGTTTACAGTGGAAATCCAATTACTGCAGGGAAACATTTCATTAGGGTGGATTTTCTCCGTGGCCACCACACGTGGGGAGCTTGCCTGCCCAACAACGGGCTGGCTGATGCTGGTGCCAGCGCAGGGGACCAGCCGCGTGTGCCTGGGCACGGGTGGCCGTGACAAGGTGTGCAAAGCGGGACGTCACACCTGAGCCACGGCTCTTCTGTGACCTGTGCCGTTCCCACAGCTGTGTCCCGGCCGTCTCCTCTCCCCTTCTCATTCCCGTGGTCTCCAGCTGCGATCCAGCAGGCACTGCTCGCCTCGAGCCCCCTCTGTCCGGGCTTGCAGGGGGATTTTGTTCCCATGAGAGCAGGTCCCATGGGAAGCACAGCAGCTCTGCCCAGAAACCCTTCGAACCACGGCCCCGCCGCCCTGGGGACGCGGTTCACCCCTCCTCTGCAGCAGCCCCGCCGGAGGGGAGGCTGACGTGCTGCCGACGGTGCCTATCCTTTCTTTCCCAGCTCCTTTCCCAGTCCCTGTAAATCCGACTGGTTAAAGCAAGCCTGGCCTGCCCTCCCCACGCGAACTTCTGGTGGTTGGGTTCTCTCCTAAAACATCCTTAAGCTGCTCCCCTTATTATGCACATTATCTGTTGAGAGTTTGCTGCCAGCTCATACCTGTTTTGAACTTGGGAAATTGTCCTTTTTAAAGAGCTCGGTATGTACATTCCTGATCTGCACCATATTGCTGCTGAAAGACAACAAACGCTGTATGACTAAGACTTGGAAATGATCAAGCCTGACATTACCATAACGCAACCGGCAGCCGAGCAAGGAGACGCTGCTGCGGAAGACGCGGTAGCGAGCGGGATGAGACACGTCTGTGCAGGAGATGCCTCCAGGAGGCGGCGGATTCATGGGGCTGCGGCTCATGGGGCTGCGGCTCAGGCGCTGCCGGGGAAGGGAAGGCAGTTAGGATAAATTTTGCTAAAGAGTGGAGTTCGCCCTCGTGGCAATGACAGATCGCCTCGCCGCTGTCGCTGCGTTGCGTTATGTTACCAAGAAAATTAAACAGCTTCCGTTGGGGAGTATTTTATTGTCTGTTTATTTGCTTGTTTGAAGATTCAGTTTTGATTCTCACAGCGTGGAGCAAACTGGGCTATTGTCGACATGGGAGAAAAGCATAAATAAATGAAAATGAGAGGCAAGACTGCTCCTTTATGCACCCACTTTATCAAAATCCCTCTTGTCTCTTCAGCCTCTGATTTAGATGCTTTGATAGAAACCCCCGGGTCCCGCTTTTCCGGTGTTTGGCTCTCGACCTTCAGACTCTCCCCCATCACTTGCACCTTCTGCTCCTGCGGGGCGGGGGTCCTACCCTCAGCAGCAGAAGCACGCTGGTGTGTTGCGTGTAACGAGGTGTCCTCACGCTTTTCCTTTGAATGGCAAACAAATACCCCGGCACTTTTCAAACTAATCCTGCAGCAGCGATGGGATTGGACTGCAGCCTCCCTGGCTCCTCTCAAGCTTTCCGGCTGCGCGTCTCCGTGTTGGGGCCGCACAAGAAGCTTGCTTGTCTCTGTGGGTATCGGAGACCTGCATGTCGCTTCCCAGCCCATCACGCACCAGGATAACCAAAGCATGACTCTGGTAGCGCTCTCCAGAAGTGCTCAAGAAAATGTTTAAGCATGATAATCACCACCTCCCTGCAGGGTTTCTGAGTCAGCCTGCGACATTTAGTTTTATTCAGCATATTCTGGCTGAAGAAAGCATTTGTGATGATTGCAGTGAAAGCTTCCTCATGCTCACTCAGATATCTTCCCTGATTTAGGAGCTCTACCAGAGGAGCATGCTTTGCTCTCGGACACTTTCTTCTGGCCCGGCATTACCTTTGCTACCTGGTACCTGCTGGAGCGGACTCCTGGGAGAGAAGCTTCTCTAATAAGCACGGTTTCTCGGTTGGTTTCTCAATGACATTTTAAGGCAGAGGCAGGCAGGGATCTGTGGGTGAAGGAACATTTTGCATCAGCCTACACAGCAGTTACAGCACCCTCGGTAAGCAGTGTGTGGGCAAGTCGTACAGGGCCCTTCACAACAGAAATGCAGATATATGTGCCAGAGAGAACACCCTCTGAGGAACAGAGGGCAGAGCTCTTATTACAGAATCATTGACTCAATTATTCCCTGAAAGCATATTAAAATGACTCTGTTTTTTTATGGCAAAGGGATGAATAAATCCGTATTTTGTTAGTGCAAATAGGTTTCCATTTGAATGTACAGAGGGCATGCGAGATCAGCCAGCTCTTGCTCTGCAGGTAGCTCAGCGCAACCCCTCGGGCCATCGGCAACAGCAGAGAGCGGTGGAGGAAAGTACAATGTGACAAAAAAGACGTCCTGCGAGTGATGCAGCGCGTCCATCCTCACCGTAGCCTGTGGGTCCGAGCTCCCTCCGGCCGGGCTGTGCCCCTCCCTGGTGATCGTGTTGGGAGCCCTGCCTCTGGGATTGCGGTCCCCACAGGGAACAAGGAGAACGAGGCAGAGGCTTGTTGCCTGGGTTTGCAATTAGAGACTGACTCTGGATGCTAAATCTGGGCTTTTTGTGGCCATGAAAAGAAAGTGTAAATAATAAAGTCCAGAGTGAGACCCAAACTCTTCCAATCTCAGGGAGTTTGGATCTCAGACTTTATTTTGGGCTCCATCCTAATCCCAGCCCAGGAGAGCAAATACCCATCAGCACCGTCAGAAGGACTTTCCGGGGAGAGAAGTGGAGGAGAGGTGTTAAATGCAAAATCGTGACGTGCTGTTCATACTCTTGTGAGCCTGCTTCAGAGCCCACCAGCGGCAATGAGAAGATATTTGGCTAGATAAGGATGGTTCCTTCCAGGAGAACGGGTTTTGTTCTGGTGCCATACTACCACCATGCTTCTCTTTTTGCTGGAAAATAGAAAAGTCATAAGCAGAAATGTTCCTCTGTGCTCAAACATGATGCCTTTGGAAGCGTTGCCTCCCTTGCTAGCCTCACCAGGGTCAGGAGTCCTGTTCTCTGCCTGGTTAGATGCTCTTGCTGCTATTTCTGTGCCGCTCTGCTTGATTCTTTGATGCTGAGCACTCCAGTTGAGATGTCTTGTTTAAAGAAAAAAATAAAACCTCTTTTTCCAATTAAGGAGTAGTGGGCTTTCTGCCAACAGCCAGCCAGCCCGTCTCCTTCTGAACGCAGAAATGCGCCCCGCTTTCAAGGTGCCGCAACGCTATTTGTGGCACCGCCTGGCACGGTGTGGTTTGATCTCAATAGCAAGGACACGACTGGAAAGAGGTTGGCATCAATACCCTCGTGGGGCAAGCTGAAGTAAATGAAAAAGGGATGTAAAGGAGAGGAGAAGTGAGGTGATGCCCCACGAAGAATACCTGGATGGCTGGGGATATGCGGAAAATCAGACTATCTCCCCCTCTCCCCTTCTGACCTCAATATCCAGGAAGATAATCTAATCTAATCTGATCTAATAATCCAACGTAATCTTTTGGAGTGTCAGGAACTGCATCTCGCCAGCATTATCTGATAGCAGTGGAGTGCTGGGCCTGGTACAGATTATGTTGGCTATCTGAAAGAATTATTTTTGCCTTCAAAAGCAACATTACTTCCTCACCAGCTATTCAGGAAAACTCTTCCAGCCTCAGAGACGGCAGTGAAAATGCAGGTTGGATCTTTACAGCCTGCGCAAGGCCGGGACTGGTCTGCTCTGCTGCGCAGGCCGGTGCCCGGGAATAGGTCCACAGCAGCGCTGGCCACAATAAACGCTTCCTCTTGCAAAAGTGCCATTTTATAAGAAAACAGTTTTAATGTCATTTTCCCCTGCATGTCTTTGGACACCCTTAGGCAGACTCTGGTGCTGGCCTCAGGGCAAGAGGTTTCTTGTCACTAAAATACAGCAAATGGGTTTCAATTTGCTGTCTCGTGGAACCAAGAGCAACTTTCAGATTGGTGCAAAGCGATGTAAAACCAGCAGGACAGCAGGGATTTACATCCGTGTCTTTCTGGCGTAAATAAATACTTGGAGGGCAGGAGATGGTCATTTTGTGCTTGGCTCTGCAGTTGAGTGTGCAAGACTGTACTGGGCCCAGCTGTCCCTTACACATGCATGCTTTGCTCTAAACTCTCTGGTTTGTGCGTCTTCTGCAGCGAAATACTATCAGCAGAGGAAACAGCAACGCTTACATTTCTGGCTGCCCAGCATTTCCCATTGCAAGCCCCTGCTTTCAGTCTCTTCTCATTTTCCCGAGCTGAAATCTCGCCCGCTGATGTATGCCAGGTCACCTAGCTGCCTCGGAACAAATATTCTGGAAGGTTTCTGCTAAAATCAGTTCAGCAGTCTGAGACTGAAGCTAGGGAAACCAGGCGGCTTGCCTCACGCAACGCTAGTTCTCACCCACGTTTCTGGGAGGCTCTCTCATTCTTCCCCGATTTTGATCAGAAACTGGAAATTTGGTAGTTCGGCCACCCTCGCCTGGGGAATACGCCTTTTGCTAGTCCTGTCAAAGCTTGCCAAACCGTGGCTGCACGATGCTCTTCTGAAAACGGGTATGATGGTGGAAGAAGCAGGATCTAATCTAGCAGCTGTTACGGCCCGGCCGGGTGATCTGCACAGCAGTCTGAAAATCAGCCGGCTCCTACGCTGAGCGCAGCTTTCCTCGCTGGACCTCCGACAGGGGACAGAAACACCGTGTGTTTGTGAAGAACTGAAACGACAGCGGGACAGATCAGCCCCTGAGGACAGGAGTAATGCGGTATCCAGTGCAGGGAGGGAGGTCAGCGGCAGGAGCGGCTGGTTTTAAACACAGGAGTATTGAATTCCCTTGGTAGGGGGGTTCCTCCTGCACACAGAGCCGGGCAGAGGTCTGGAAGAAAATGAGGACATTGCTTTCTTATTTATGATTTCTTGGAGGCGTGCTCACAACAAAACTGCTCTGAGAGGTGCTGTGCTAACGGAGGACAAAACCTTGCCCCAGAAAGCCCGTGAACGCAGGTGACGGGAGCACGAAGGCAAGAGCGGACAGAGCGAAGGGCGATGCTGGTAGTGTGGTGGCAGCTGAGCACAGCGATGGCCTCCTGGCATCTTGGATGTGAAGGGGAGAAAGACAAATGGAAACCGCTGGAGTGGGAAATGGGCCTCTGGCGTAATGCTAATTATTTTCAAGATGTGATACTGTGCTGTGAGGGGAGAGCCAGGGGATGGCAAGGTGCTAGGGAGAGAGCTGAGGGCTGCTGAGAGAGAAATCAGGAGATGGGATGGGGTCAAGTTGCTGGAGAAAGAGGAGGGTTTGGAGACAGGGGGGAGCAGAGGGACAGTGACGGGCACTTGGTCAGTTTATCCGCTGCTCTTCCCTAAGTGTCCAACGTGGAACTAGAAGAAACGCAGTTTGAGCAGTCCTGGGTGTCAGAAAAGACAGCAGAGGGCTTCGCGCAGGAGAGGCAGAGCGCGGCTCAGCTCACCCACCAGCGCACCCTGGTCTGCCCGAGCCCACGGGGCTCCACGGACAGGACAGGAGCTTTGACACTGCTCCCCACAGGTGTGTCCCCATCCCAACCCAAATCCCACCTGGAAGCCCCCAGAGATGTCCCCAGACCAACGAGGCAAAGCAGAAGAGGAAGATGAAGCTAAGCAGGGCTGCGGGCTCGCAAGGGAAGAGAGGGGTGAATCCCCGAGGCAGCAGCATCTCTTTGACAGAGCATTTGATACCGAAAAAGAGATAAAAACTATTTCAGAATAGTGCACAAACCAGTTAAAGCAAATGAATAAACATGTGAGACAATATTAATTGTCTGAAACCCAATCTGTTTGACTTTTGGTTTATAAAGATCTCTCCACTTTAGTTCCCATGGTAACGATTGCGCAAAACCACACTTTTCCTAATCATCTCCATAGAGTTTAAAGCAATTTTGTAATCCAATCAAATGTAAAGAAGATAATTTGGTTTTGCATTGAGAAAACTGCTACCTAAGGAGCAAACAGTGACTGGGAGAGGCCAGATTTACAATTATGACCCTAGAGAGACACTTAATTACTGAATAATTAGCAGTTACTAGAGTTTCTTAGCACATAGAGGGAAGGCTGATGGATAGTGGTTGTAAGGACAACTGTGGTAATTCTGAGGTCTTCCAAGCAGTTTTCCAAAGCGAGAAGCAGCAAACCTTGCTGCGCATAGCATTTGCACCAGCTGACGCAAACCGCAGACGGGCACGGATTGTGCGACGGCAGAAGCTGAGGCTGTGAAACCCTTCGCTCACGCCAAAGCTGAAGCTCTCAAGAACCCCAGCTCCTCACACAGGGTCTTCTGGTCCCTGGGAGCCTGTGCTGCGGCAGCTCAGGCACTGGGGAGCAGAAGGATTAGGCTGTTGGATGGGAATGTGCTTTCCAATGGGGAAAAGTCCCCTGGGGAGAGGGGATGCCTGCTAGTCCTCCCCAACTGTGCACAGAGTGAAGCCGTGTTCACAGCCACCGAGCCCAATCTGGCTTCTGGGAAGCCAGTGGCACCCTCTGTGGGCTTCAGTTTAGGCAGGTAGGGCTGAATTACTTCCCCTGATATAGAGGATTGTTCTGCAGGAGGAAGCGTCGACGCATGGATCGTCTTCCTGGAATGAAATCCAGAGCTACGGAAAAGCAATTAGCTCTTGACTTTAATTCTTCTGACGCTGAAGCCCAGAAAACTGTTCTGAGTAGAATTCTTCCTGCCAACTTTTCCAAAAGGCCGAAGCCAGAAACCAGCCAAATAAATGAGGCAGGATCAGTTTTTCTTCCTCCAGCAATACCAAATACAGCCCTAGGCCTGTTTGGGACCTTCAGGGTCAGCCTGATTTCACCTTGGGCTTTAGGACAATGACTTCATGTCTCCTGCCTCATATGATTACACGCAGGAAAGCTCTCTGCATAATCTTGTGGCGTTTCATAAATGCAGGCTCTGTAAATGAGGTCAGGGCTCTGATGCTGTACCTCGTCCAGGGACTGCAGGGCTTGGTCCGTGTTGGGAAATAATTACCTGGCCAGCACTCTGCTACCTGCGAGTGGTCCTTCATAAGGTCAGCCCCGGGCGGGCAGCCTCTGCGCTCCTGCTGCTCTTTCGGCTGGTTTAGCGTTCAGCTCATCGTCAGGACATGCAAGGGTACTTAAAAAAAAAAAAAAAAAAAGAGGAAATACGCAAAAATAGAGCTGGTTCAATTTGTTCACATTTCAAATATAGATGAATTAACATTCTGCAAAAAAAGGAAAAGAGTGGGTGAATTTGTCTGGATTTTTTAAAATGCTTTTGACCACTTATGGAACTGGTTGAATTCGGAAAATTTCTTCATCTTCGTGGCTTTAACTTTGGGGAAAATGTCGAGACATCCAAGCGTTTTGGTCTTCTTTTTTTTCATTTTCAGCTCAAAAGAAAACCCAAAGGAAGCAGAGTCTTTCTACTCCCACTCCTACCTGTGGGCTCTGATTTTCTGAGGCACAGATGTCATCAAGAAAAGGATGATTTCTTGATTACACAGGCATTTTTCGCTTTATCATCTTTCATCCTGTATCAAAACCGAACAGCTCTGTGGGCAGCAGAATGTATCGGCCTTGTTTGCTGTGCTCAGTGCTTCACGGCTGAACGTCCCCTTGTCTGACAAGTATTCTTGCCGACTGAAGCTTTCCCTGCGGTGAAGATACTCATAATTCCTTTTCTCTCTGTCAAACAATAATTTGGTGCTTCAGCCTCTTTTTGTGCATCAGTAGTACTCCCTCTAACTGGACAACTCTTTTAATGAAATGTATAGAGACTTGATATTTTTGTAAGCCCAACCTTGGCCAAAATGATGAGCAGCATTGCGGTTGTGTGTTGGGGGGAAGAACTGTAGACTGACCACAAAATCCCCTTTACCTCAGCTCCTTAGAAAAACAACCTAAAAACACAAGTAGGAGCATTATTGGACAAGGAAAAAGCCCTTCACGTTAACACCTTGAAAGATGTCAGGGTGTCCCTAGCAGGAGAGCCTTTCTAACCGAAGAGGATTTTCTCCTGAACCTTCAGTCCCTTCCCCGTTTAGAAGCAGCCTCAACTCTGCCGCTGTGTGGCAGCGCTGAAAAAGAACATGAAAATAAATCACTAATCAGTGAAAAAAATCACTCACTAGTGTGGAGCTCACCCCACCGGGCGAGAAAACCCCGGCTCCGCACTGTGGTGTCGATTTTACAAGCTGGCGTTTGCACCTTCTGACGTCTACCACCAGAACTTCGTCCCACCAGCGGAGCCGGTGTTTTGCAGAAGCGCTTGGGGCTTTCTCGGAAGATGTGGACAATTACCGGGGTTTGCCAAAAGGAAGCCTCACAGTGGTCCTCAGGGCTCGGGAGAGTTTTCACCAATGATCCTACTTTTTTCTTTGAGTGGTGGTGCAATTGGAGGCCAACTCTGGTTGTAAGGGCAACCGTTCTCCGCACAGACCTCAGCAGACAAACTTCTTCCTCCCTGCAAACACCATCACTGAATTTGAACCCTAGCCCAGCACCTCCGGCAGGCAGGACTGTGCGTTTTCTCACTTCAGTACACCAGGAGGTGTGGACAAACTCTGCGGTAAGAGAGGACATTAAGGACCTATGGTGAAACTTGTTTAATGTGTGTTGGCCCATAACTCCCACCACCTGCACAGGGAAAAAGCCAAGAAGCCCAAGGATCTCGCTTTAGATTCAGGACTAAGCAGAGGGGAGCAGTGCCAGGATGGTCTTGGAGACACCTCAGGTTGGTCAAGATCAGACTCACGGAGCTCTGCAGCCTCGCGGACATAAAAGTCCCTGGCGTTGCTCCCGTGGAGCGGTATCATACCGCTAAGGAAGCGTGAGGGTAAGAAGGGGATTGGGCTGCGGAGAGCAATGGATTAAACCAGTGCTGTCCCCCTACGCTCCACACGTTTCTGGAAGTAAGTCATAAAGCAACATATTTTTGCAAATCTCACGTCACAGTAACAGAGCAGCCACAGAGGAAGGGAAAACAGGTAGCGTTAGGAGATGTGTTCATTTCTTAAGGTCGCCCAGAGCCATCTCATGCTTGTTTGGTTATTAAATCTCTTTATTCTACTGTGAACCTTGAACGATGTGGCAGACATTTCTCCATTCACCTTGGGTGGATTGGCTGGAGGAAGAATGCGTAAAAGATACCGTCAAGGCCGCCTTGTTCTCAAATGCCTCAAAACTACAAATAAACAAGACGACGTCAATGTAATAATAACGGAGGTAAAAAGTAATTCACAACAGTTGTTACCCTTAAAATAATTACTGGAACCAAGCGAAGGAGGTATGAAGTCATACTTTTCAGGGTCTTTCAAGCTGTTTCCGTAGGGAGCTTGGTGTGCCTTTGAAGCTACTCTTTATTGACAGGGAATGCCTACCAGCTCCTTTCTCCTTGAGCCTGGGGGCATTAAATGGCAAAACCGTTCTTGCTGCCTCACAGTTCCACACGTGCCCTTCCAGGTGGGCCTCTCCTCTGATGTCGTCCGAAGGCTGTGTTGCAATTGCTTCTCGTTGCCAGTACCCGTCATGTTTTTTTCTCTTTTATTAACCTGCACATGGATGAAATCAAATTCATCCTCCATGCACTCATCTGTTTGGACGCACCGAAGAAAGGAACATTTAATTATCCTCTTATTCAGCCTGAATAAAAGGCGGGATCGTGCTTCTAGCCACTTTCCCCAGGATGTAGATCAAAGCAAGCAGTCACCCAACCTCCGCTCCACATGGTAGCACAACACATTTGTTTATGAGCTTATCCTTCAACGCATCTTAAATTATGAGGATGTGTACCGCTACCCTGAAGAACCGAAGACAGCTCTTCGCATCTCGTCTCATTACTGATACAGAACGGAGGTATTCTTGGATTATCAATAACAAATTTCAGAAATTATGACTAAAATGGAATGGCAATGAGCAAGGAGAGTGCTGCAAGCAGTGATTTATTACTGAACGCTGAATCAATAAATAACAAGCTTCATCAAGTCCTTAGCAATGCCTTCGTGTTCTTCTACAAAAAGGAACATACACGTTGTGCTATAGAGAAGCTGCCAAAATTTAAAAAAAAAAAAAAAAAAAGGGTGATTTATTTTTGCGTGGGCTGCTCTAACGGCTGCTGCAGACCAGCTCTCTCCACCTGCCAAGGCCCTGAATTGTGGGATATGAAACAATGGCCAAGGCCCCTTTGAAAGGTGAGGGGAAAGCAGCGATCCAGGCAGAAAAGGAGAAGGAGCGAGCTGGAGAAAACTTTGTGGCAGAGAAACTATGTGCATATGAAAAAAAAGAGGCTCCTTCCCTTGAAAAGCTTAGATAGACTGCAGTGAAGTGATGTGGGATTTGTCTGCTTGTTACCAGTGTCCTTTTCCCTGACTTGCTTGAGAAAAAAGCACTCAAGTATTAAGTTACTTTCTGCCACAAGTGGCTAAAGATGCGGGAGAGGGAAGCAGGGGTTGGAGGGAGGGAAATCTGTTCCCGCCGTGACCCTGTCCAGCGCTTTCCTCACCTCACTGTGGGCCGCAATCTGCCCTGAGGGCCAGAGCTCGCTCTCCCATTCCTCGCGCAGGAAAATGGGCAGAGGGAAACAACACAGCTGTGTTATTTCTGTATTTGCTGTGTTATTTCTAGTATTTGCTGTGGCTGCTTTTGTTCCTGTTCACCTGTCTGCTGTCAGGGGGCGAGAGGAGGTGGGGGGGAGAAGCGTGCACCAGGCGTGGGGGGCAAGCAGGCTGCGCAGGCCCTCCCGCAGTCCAGCTGAGGTGCTGAGCTCCCTGTGGAGATGCCAAACCCTGCACAGCACCCGGGGGAAGCAGCGGCTCTCCCCCACGCCCCCGGGGCGGTGCTGGGAGCGGGGTTTGCCGCAGAGAGGAGCCAGCAGACCCCGCCGCCCCCGCCCCGCCCGGCCGCCCCACGCCGCCTCTGAGGGACACGGCGAGGGGGCGGCGCCCTGGGAGGCAGCGGCGGAGGAACCGGCGCCCCCCATTGGCCCAGCCTCCACGAGCCCCCCACAACGCGACGCTCCATAGGCTGCCGCCCACCCTGAGCCCGCCCCCTTCCCCGCCCACACGGGCGGCAGCAGAACCCGCCCTCATGGCGGCGTGAGAGGCGCATGCGCTGAGGTGCGGGGGCGGGGCCAGCGGGAACACGTGGTCCGGTTGACCCCGCCCTCCCCTTCTCGCTCGCCGTCCGGCGCGGCGGGGGCAAGATGGCGGCGGGCGGGCGGCTGTGCGCCCTGCTGTGGCTGGCGCTGGCGGCCGGCGGGGCCGCGCTGGGGAAACGGAGCTCTGTGAAGGTGCTGTCGGACGGCATGTGGCGGGAGCTGCTGCAGGGCGAGTGGATGGTGGAGTTGTGAGTCGGGAGGGGGTCGCTCGGGGCCCGGGGTGTGCGTGGGGGAGGTCTCTCGGCGGCCCGCCCTGAGGCCGCGGGGGACCGAGCGGTGCCCGTTCCTGACAGACTTGTGCCGCCCCCAGCTATGCCCCTTGGTGTCCCGCCTGCCAGAACCTGCAGCCCGAATGGGAGAAGTTTGCCGAGTGGGGCGAGGACCTGGAAGTGAACATTGCCAAAGTGGATGTCACGGAGCAGCCGGGTGAGAGTCTGCGGGGAGGGCCGGGCGCTCCCGGCCGCCTCCGTGCCCTTGGCCTTCCCAGGGCCCGGGGGCAACGCTCGGTGCCAGCCTGTCTGCTTTTAGAAAACAAGCAGAATCAGTGGGAACAGTAAAGATCTCTTCCTGATCTCTTCTGAAGGCAGATTGCCGTACGCAGACCAAGCAGTCTAGTCTTTCTTAAGAGATAAATGAAACAAGAGAGTTTCTCTAGAAAGTAACGTGGAGGATTTCAAGGGGGTTTTTGACCTTACTTTTTAAGCATCATACAGAACAGAAGTGTGGTTTCAGCCTTCCCTGCAGCAGTACTCCCCAAAAGGGAGTGCAGGCAGGCTGGTCTCCCTCAGCTGCAGCTCGCTGGTCTGAATTGCCCTCGTGTCTGTGTGGGGTTTGTAAAAAAGACCTTCCCCATGCGAGTACTTTTTTCCAAAGTCACATAAGAACTTTTGAAACTTGCCTCACTTGGATTATTTTCCACAAGCACTGGAGGTTGCAGGTCGTGTGGGAAGAGAAGAGAGCGTCTCTCTCTGGGGAGCTACAGCCAAAATAGTCAAGTAGAATGGTTATCCCCGGGCATCTCTTTTTCCCCATGGAGAAATTTTCTTGCTCTTTGTCCAGGAACTTTTCTTTCAAACTGTGTGCAGTACTTTGATATGCACAGGTTTGCATTTGGTCACAATTAAAGATTGAAACCTGGGAGCAGCTGTTTCTATTTCAGTGTATAACATATCTTGCCTTTTCTTATGTAAGTGCTCTGCTATTCTGAAAATAACTGTTTTCTTACAGGATTAAGTGGACGATTTATCATAACAGCCCTTCCTACCATCTATCAGTAAGTATGCAATGCAGCAGGATTTTTTGGAGGAGAGGACTCTTTTTTTCCTTTTTTGGGGGGCAAACACATGAGATTTACTATGCTCTTTAAGAATGTGAATTACTTTACACAGAGACAACCACTGTCTTACCTGCTCTGACCTTACAATAGTGCCAGATGGTTTTTTTCTCTTCCCTTCAGGCCTTATATATTCTCTTTTCATGGGTGTTTCTGTTTTGCAATCTTTTCTCTGTAGATTGATCTTAATACAGTTGTGTGGCAAGTGCATTAGGAAGATCGCTATCTTTTTATGGAATCACAACCTAAAGCTAGCCAAGATACATGTGGAGTCAAGATTCTAGAAATACTTGTAATCAAGTTTTTCGGAAAACATTTTAGAGCCAATATCATATAAAGCAAAGTAAAACTAAAAAAAAAAAATAGGCGAGGGGATGGGAGGGAAGATGTTGAGTGGAAGCAAATGCTGCATGCTTGGACTGTCTGAAATAAAGGACATTTTATTGTCTGTGTTTTACAGCTGTAAAGATGGAGAGTTCAGGAGATACCAGGGTGCAAGAACGAAAACTGATTTCATAAATTTCATCAGTGACCAGGAATGGAAATCTATTGAACCGGTTTCATCATGGTTTGGTCCTTCCTCTTTCCTGTAAGTTTTGCTATGATTTTTATAATAAATTGTTGTCAAACGTTGCGCACTTTAAGGACGTGCTGGGACAGGTCCTTAGGTGTGCCGCACCCGGTGCTGCCTCCTTGCTAGCAGCTCACGCAGCAGCTCTGTGCTGGTAAGGAGTATGTGAACGTGATGGGTGGGTGGTCATGCTCCTGCGTCTGCTGTGGGAGGATTGTGTGCGGTAGCGTAGCAAAGATCTTCTGAGCAAGGTTTACTTTAAGGCTTCAGATAGTTAGAGGTGGCTGTATTGGTTTACTAAGCTTTTGTAGGTAATTTACTGACGCGTGAAGTTTTTGTTTATGCGGCAGAAGGATGTTTTGCCCAGCTAAATTCTAGGAAATTAGCAATAAAAACTGGAAAATAATGTAGCAACGTAGCTGTAAGATATGGGCTGGCCATTTACGAAGACATCTGTAGCACAGTTAAAAGCAAAGTGGAAGGGTGAAGGAAACCTTCCTTTGTTGAAGGAAAAGTGAAGTGGGGAGGCTGTAGTCTGAGAAGAATCACGCTCTTTGGAATTCTTTCTAGTTTTGTGGCTTTGAAGTGCTTTTAGTTGTTGCGGCATGTGCTGTGTGGTGGTTTCAGAGTAGCTGAGTAACTGTGAGTGGTGAAGCGTGTTGGGGACGCCGTTGGTGGAGGCAAATGAACCCAATTGTTCATGGTTTTTCTTCTTTTAGAGTAATGATGGCTGAAACACCTCTGTGCTAACTGCGCTGTAGCAGTGTTCTGTTTATGAAGCGCTATGCTAGACTGAAATTTTACATTTTTTGTGGCTGTTCTAGGAAGCGCGGCATTGTTAACTTTGTCTAGTCACAGTGCTATTTGAATCTTCAAACCGTGTGGTTGATCTCCTACAAAGTAGTAGCCCACGCCAAGGAACGTGTGAAACGGGGTCCTAATTTTAGGTTTAATAAGTTTTCTATTAGAAGTGTACAGTGCCAGCTCCATTTTTTGTGCATACTGAAACAGTATGCAGGCTTCTTCTACGACTCCCTCATTAGCAACTGAGGTTGGCTTAATGTTTCAAATTCTCCTTTCCTTTGCAGATAGTGAATACTTAATGCTGCAGTTTCACAATAACAGGGAAATGTCAGAATCGGCAGGATATACACGGCAGATAGCCTGGTCTTTTTCACTTGTATGTAAAATATGGTTAAACTTAACTGTCTGATGATCTCTCAGTTCTTACAGAACCTGATTTTTCTTACAAGGTTAATTTTTTGTTTTAATAAAATCTCCAGATGCTTAGTTCTTAATACCTTGAATGAAGTTTGAGCTGGCTTCTCGTAGACTCTTGGTCCAAATATAACTTAGAACATAAAGGAGAATAACTGAAATTCATATGTCAGCAGATCCAAGTCAAGGAGGGTTGTGAATTCGTAGTTGTCCATATGTGGAACGTTAGACAAGCTGATGTTGGTACCGAAGGTAGCTTCATGGGAAACGAGTGTTTATTGAAGTAAAAGACAAAACAGAAGATAAAAATCAAAGTGGTTAGAAGGAAAACCAGACATGAGCAAGAAGTTGTTCAACGTGGGACTGAATAATGTCCAGTCAGGCAAAGCAGAAGATACAGGTATGTGACTGGCTTAAAGATGTTTTCAGTGACTTTTTTCTGCTTTGTTTCAGGATGAGCAGTATGTCAGCTTTGTTTCAGCTGTCAATGTGGATCAGGGTATGTGCTTAGATCTATACTTTATTTTATCTTAACAGGCATGGTATTCACCTATTCTTGAAATGATTCTCTTGTCTTTTATTCCAGCACTGCCATGGGTATTTAACAGAAAATGTTGGAATACCGGTCTGGGGCTCGTATGCTGTTTTTGCGTTGGCAACTCTGTTCTCGGGACTGATACTGGGACTTGTAAGTGAAGCACTTGAAACAGATCGGCTTGTGACTACTGTGTATTACACTAATGCTGCCTTTGCTTCAGCCTTTAATAGTCAGACCAGTTGTTCTTGGGGTAGCCAGCTCTCTGAGCTGGAAGACAGGGACAGGGAGCAGAACGAAGTCCCCATAATCCATGGGGAAATGGTTGGTGACCTGCTGCACCACGTAGACACGCATAAGTCCATGGGGCCAGATGGGATCCACCCAAGGGCACTGAGAGAGCTGGCAGAGGTGCTCACCGAGCCACTCTCCATCATCTGTCAGCAGCCCTGGCTCACCAGGGAGGTCCCGGATGACTGGAGGTTAGCAAATGTGATGCCCATCTACAGGAAGGGCCAGAAGGAGGATCCAGGGAACTCCAGGCCTGTCAGCCTGACCTCGGTGCCGGGGAAGGTCATGGAGCAGATCATCCTGAGTGCCATCAGGCAGCACGTACGGGGCAACCAGGGGATTGGGCCCAGTCAGCTTGGGTTTATGAAAGGCAGGTCCTGCTTGACTGACCTGATCTCCTTCTATGGCAAGGTGACCCGCTTGGTGGATGAGGGAAAGGCTGTGGATGCTGTCTACCTGGGCTTTAGTAAAGCCTTTGACACCATTTCCCACAGCATTCTCCTGGAGGAACTGGCTGCTCATGGCTTGGACGGGCGTACTCTTTGCAGGGTAAAAAAACTGGCTGGATGGCCGGGCCCAAAGAGTGGTGGTGAATGGAGTTAAATCCAGTTGGTGGCTGGTGACAGGTGGTGTTCCCCAGGGCTCAGCACTGGGGCCAGTTCTGTTTCATATCGTTATCAGTGATCTGGATGAGGGGATTGAGTGCACCCTCAGTCAGTTTGCAGGTGACACCAAGTTGGGCGGGAGTGTTGATCTGCTGGAGGGCAGGAAGGCCCTGCAGAGGGACCTGGCCAGGCTGGGGCGATGGGCCCAGGCCAACTGTGTGAGGTTCAACCAGGCTCAGCACCGGGTCCTGCACTGGGGTCACAACAACCCCAGGCACCGCTGCAGGCGTGGGGAGGAGCGGCTGGGAGCTGCCCAGCGGGAAAGGGCCTGGGGGTGTTGGTCAACAGCCGCCTGACCATGAGCCAGCAGTGTGCCCAGGTGGCCAAGAGGGCCCAGGGCATCCTGGCTTGTATCAGGAACGGTGTGGCCAGCAGGAGCAGGGAGGTGATGGTGCCCCTGCGCTGGGCACTGGTGAGGCCGCCCCTCGAATGCTGTGCTCAGCGCTGGGCCCCGCACCCCAAGGCGGCCATGGAGGGGCTGGAGCGTGGCCAGAGCAGGGCAGCGAGGCTGGGGCAGGGGCTGGAGCACAAGGCTGGGGAGGAGCGGCTGAGGGAGCTGGGGGGGCTCAGCCTGGAGAAGAGGAGGCTGAGGGGAGCCCTCATCGCTCTCTGCAACAGCCTGAAAGGAGGCTGGAGCCGGGGGGGTCGGTCTCTGCTCCCCAGGAACAAGCGATGGGACGAGAGGGAACGGCCTCAAGCTGCGCCAGGGCAGGGTTGGGTTGGGTATTGGGAAAAACTTCTTCCCCCAAAGGGCTGTCAGGCCCTGGCCCAGGCTGCCCAGGGCAGGGGCTGAGTCCCCATCCCTGGGGGGATTTAAAAGCCAGGGAGACGTGGCGCTTAGGGACTTGGCAGTGCTGGGTTAACGGTTGGACTTGATGATCTTAAGGGTCTTTTCCAGCATAAGTGATCCTATGTTTCTGACATGCAGGATATTTGGAGGTTTAAACTTGTCTTTCTTTGGTTTCAGATAATGGTGTTCTTAGCAGACTGTATCTGTCCATCCAAAAGGCACAGACCACCACAGTACCCTCATTCAAGTAAGCCCACTGTATATGTCTAAATCAGTGAAGCTGTTTCCTAAATCTTATTTAATAAATATCAGTATGTAACTTGTGTCTGTAGGACATGAGATTTAGTGTGGAAGTTTACACTTGTGATTGATGCTTTGCTTTACCTGCAGGTGTTTGCCCTTAGGGTTTATAGTGGGTTTTGTATTTAGCTAAAGCTAAACTATTTTTAAAAAACTTTTTTAGGAGATAGAAAAATGTTTTTGCAGCATTTTCATACCTGCAAGACAGGAAATTCCATATGTGCAGAGAGATAAGACTAAAAGTTTTGAGTGGAGCTCTCAGTGTTGCTAAGCTGGGGTTTTGCCTAAGTTTTAGGGGCAAAGTGAGTATTAAAAGTTAATTTTTCTCTCTGTGGATACAAAGTGATTCAATTTGGGATTAGTCTCTGGAATTTTTCAAGGTCATCTGAAAAAGTCATGGAAGAAGATCTGAATGCTGGTTTATGGTTTGTAGGAACCTGACTCATTTTTTTCAAAGCTGGAGGAAGTTTTATATTACCTTGCCTAGCTAGTCTGTAATCTGTTAATACCTGGCCTGTGGGTAACTTCATGCTAGCGACAATTCTACCTAAGGTCGCAGCTTAAGTGACTGATATTGGAAAGTGCTTCCTGGATTAAATTCATTCAAATTCTGTGCTAGCCCGTGATGTTAAAAAAAGTGTATTTCACATGGTAGTGGTATTTATGTGTGTATTTTCCTTTTTCCTTAAGGAAAGCTAGCTCCAGAGTCAGCTCAGCTGCTGAAAAAGCTGGATGAAGAGCAAGAAGCAGATGAGGAAGATATCTCAGATGATGAAACGGAGGGTAAAGAGGTGTCCGACAGAAACTCGTCACCGAGTGCTGTGAGGCAGCGCCCAGTGAACACTGCTGCTACAACGGATAAATCTTAGCTGTATTTGTGTGCAGGATTAGTGGTTGAGTCACCAACTCAGAAGGAGCTAAATGTCAAATCCTTCAGCTTGAAGAGAAGAATGACTCCTATCATGGTAATATTGATGCATTTCATGAATTCAGAGAAAAAAAAAAAAAAAAAAAAGAAAGCATCTTTGGCATCAGGTATTCCAAACTAAAACATGCTGTTGCAAATGCTGAAACTTCTCCTGTCTGTGTGCAGGGAAGTGCCGAGAAATAATTTATGTGGCTTCTTGAATGACTTGTTCTATAGGGATTATTTTTTTTTTAACAGAATGTAAACCAGTGTACTTGTTGCATTAGGGAACATTAGCAAGGAAAATGCACTAACCTGTTTGCTGTTAAAGCATTCAAAAAGGTTTCTCAGTATAAATCTATCTAGTTGTGCTCTGAAGAAACGCTGAGGGGGAAAGTTCCCTCAGTTACGGGACACGTTCCAGGCTTTTTATGTGACAAAAACTGCTTTCTGCTATGACAATGAGTGCTACAAACCCCCCAATCTTTCTTCTTCCAAAGAGATGAAGGTTGCTGTCTTCATGTAGAGGAACAGAAGTTGCCCTCTGAACAAAAACTAGAGAGCTTGTCTTTGCCGTCCTCCTCCCAGGTGGAAGTTACCACAAGCGCTCTGTGTAGTGTGGATTCTCTGGCTGACCAGAAACCTGCTATTTGCCTCGATTTCTTTTAGAAAACGCTGTAGAAAACCCTGAGCTGCTTGGCGAAGTAACTCTTCTCCAGAAAAAATTACAAGTAGCACCACGAAGTCTCGTTCGTCTCAATGACTCTGATTCAGATGGGAACAGTTTACAGGCAGGCTTCTCTGCTGAGCGCAAATCCTATCCGTTCATCCTGCTGAGTGGCAGTAGGACTCTGCTTATTTTTAATACATCATCAGTAATTTCTGCTTAATCAAATTTTACTGCAAATCCAGTCAGGCCGTACCTGGCCTGAAGTTGAAATAACTGCTGCTTAATTTCTTTTACAGAAAGTCATCTTTTCTCTTTTCACAAAACCATCTTGAAACAATATACCCTAATACTTTCTTTAAAAACCTCTAGTCTACTGTTTTCTGTATGGTATTTGTTTTCACTCCGTGTAGAAATAAAACGAATGCACACGCGCATTGGACCAGTGTTATCTTGCATCGCTTGTAAAGAATTTTTCATATTCTTTCAGTTAATTTCCAAAGTATTTGCAAGGGAAGGGGTAGCCTAATGCTGAGCACACTTAGGTTTTTTGACAAGCCTGTTCTGGCTGGTTTTTTTTTTTTTGTTTTGGTTGGGTTTTTTTTTTGTTTGTTTTTGTTTTCAGTTGTCTTGGGCGTTTTTTTACATTGTTCATCTGAGTGGGTTTGCAGGACTGGCAGTTGATAAATCTGTGTCAATAGCAAACCTGGTTGTGAGTAATTAAGACCACAAACGGAAATGCTCTTGGTATTTTCACTGCAGCCAGGCTCTCGAAAGCCAGGCTCTCGAAAGCCAGGCTCTCGAAAGCCAGGCTCTCGAAAGCCAGGCTCTCGAAAGCCAGGCTCTCGAAAGCCAGGCTCTCGAAAGCCAGGCTCTCCTAGTGATTATTAAGAAGGCAGAGCATCAAACAAGGAGGTCGTAGTGAGCTCTGTGAGATACAAAAGAAAATTGGGGAAAACAATATTCCGAGCTCTTGCAGGCGAATCGGCTCGTAAAGCTGTTAAGAATATGCCGTGTTCGTTGTCAGTCTTGAACGCTTCTTTGTAAGTGGTGTTTTAAGTATATCCGATAGATGATCGTTCATCCTCCATGTTCTGAATGGCTCCAGGTGATTCAGCTAGCCAAATGTCAGAGTGAATCGTCAGGCAAGATCTTAGGAGAGTAAGAACGAGCCCCGTAAGGTGTCCTGGAACCTCCTCCGTTGACTCTTCCTTCCTTTTTTCTTTTTCTGAACATCGGTGCTCCGGAATGACTTACGACTTTAGTGCTGGGCTGTGTTAGGAAGATACTAACTGATGCTTGAAAGGGTTCTTTTGGTTAAAATCTGAGTGTTCCTGTCATTTTTAGATATCGAACTTGTCCTGGTGTTTGAATGAAGACCACTGTGTGCCGTGAAAGCCCTTAAGGTGTTGGTCTTGTGGGATTGCCTTAAATTCTCTAAAAGTTTAGATCTTCGCCTTTGTCACTAGTAAAATAAAGCAATAAATCTGTGATTTGCTAAGGGGAAGTAGTAGCACTGTCTCTGATAAATGGTGTATTTCGTTAGTTTGGGGAGGGCTTGAGAAGATGGGACACAAAAGTGCTGGATGCTGTTGTCGGGGAAAGGTGTTGAATTGTTTTCAAAGCTGAACTACATGGGCTAACTCCACTTGGGATATATTTAAATGTAGCTGTTATAAATGCAGGGGTTTCTGATTCTTCAGTTACTTGAAAACTGTGCAATATCAAAAGTATATGCTGATAACCTTTGGCTAACTTTTAATTTTAAAAGAACAACCAGCCTTTTTTTTTTTCCCCTTGCTGTACTTCTAGACTCCGGGTTTAACGACAACTTGTAGCACTGATTTACCTTGCCTTTGCCTCCTGCACACCTACCTTTCCTTACTGCCTCCCTGCCTCGGGCAAGTAACCGAATTCCAAATTCCAATTCTTAGCCCTGGGTGTTCCGAGTTGCGGGAATCCAGCCTCTGGGGCAGACCCGTGCTTGCGATCACCCCGACTTCTGCAAGTTCTGTTTTGATTATCCATAGGCAGCCTCTCTTTGCTGGTCTCTGTAAATCTTGTTGTTCATATTTTTAATAATGTTATGGGTTTGTCCTGTGAATATTTAAGTTTCTTGATTTTTTTTTTTTTTTAAAAATCTCTATTCCAAAGATGTTTACTGAGGCGGAGCGAAGGTTGCAATGTAAGAAATGTGCGTCGGAGCCTGTCCTTTGTGCGTACTGATGATGCTTGAACATCAATTTTGTAAAAGCCAGACTGCCCTTTCCCTGTCATCACCTTGATCAAGCATGTCCAATTTAATGCCAGAATTAATTAACTGTAACAATACTTTTTTTTTTTAATGTTTCAGAGAGTCTTCAAGTAAAAAATAATCACCGGCTTTGGATTCCTGTGTCCGTGTCTTTTTTAAGACTGTATCTTGCTGTTTAGCAATGAAGCGAAACTCCAGCTATTTCCACGGAAGAAATAACATTGCAACATACAGCTAACAAACCATTTCTGATAAGTCTTTTCGAAAAGACAAGTTTGAATAACGCTTCAAACTAAAGCTGCACTGAGGTACTTGTGTTTTTGCAGTTGAGATCGGCTTGAGCAGCTCAAGGTAGCGTGAGCTGACCGCTTACCGCTTTGGTTAGCTGGTTTGTGTGGTTTGGGAAGGAGCTTTCGCCAGGCTTGGACAGCGATGGCAGTAAAACGGGCTCTTGTGTTGCGGAAGGAATGTAGGCTGGAGTTGACAAATGACGTTTCAAAGTCAGTTCTTTGTAACTTTTTTTCTGTATTTGCGTAAAATGCATGCAAATCGTGTTTCAGCTGCCGCCGGACTCCTCCCCTCTTCCACCCACACCCTGTGTATCACGTCTTGACCGCTGAAGGGGTCAACATCGGCGGGTTTATCTTGGAGTGGGAAACTTAATCCAGAATTGTCTGAGTTCTGAGATGCAAGAGGTTTCTTGAGGAGGAGACGCATCCAGAGAAGGTGTGCTCAGAGCACCGCTGAGTGACGGCCGTCTCGGCGCAAAGCTTGTCAGCAGGGAGTCTGCCTGGCCTGGTGCCGCGCTCTTTCCTCCCTCTCCCCTCTTAGGAGGGAGCGTTGAGAGCACGGGCGCTCCGTGTCGTGGCTCTCGGTCTGAACGCCTGGAGTTTTCTGGGAAAGTGCAGTAATACTCGCGCGGTTCCTCCCCGACAGGAGCAAGGGATGCGTATTGCCTGGGGAATTCAGGGGATGCTCGTGCAAGCCGAACTTCCCTGCTCTTCCACTCGATATATTATGTATAACAGAAAATAACAGCCAGTCGAAGGGAAAAAAGGAGGTAAAAGTCCAATAGGAATATATTTAGATACGGGGACTAGCCTGATGAGAAACAAAAAAGCAACTGTATGCTTAGCTGGCAATCTGCTTACCAGATTGCCAAAGTCAGCCGTAGGTTTGGGTTTGAAACTGGAACGGTTTCAGTTACGACACGGATTGATGGGGAAGCGGACATCTCGGTATGCTGTGGCACTGCTTCGCTCTTCAGAAACACCCAAGTACAATGACAGTATTAATTTTAAGGCTTCTTTATCTAAAGCAGAGGGAATCTGTCTCCTGCAGCTGTCTTATCTCCTTGTCCGCATCAGCTGAAGCTCTTGGTTTGACCTGAGCAGCGTCCCCTTCGGCTCTCCCCTGAATTTTACTTCTGACCGCAATTCTGGCTCACACCGCACAGCCCGCTCTTAGGTCGGCTTCTCTTTACCCTGCTCACCTCCTCATCTTGCTGTGGGCTTTATCAACTTCAGTCACTCTCTAGAAGAAGAGATTCTGCCTCGGTCTGCCCTTTTTCCTCACTTCTCCACACTGAGCTCTTCAAAACTTCCCAGATACAAGTTTCATTTCTATGATGTAGCATTGCTTATAGACATTTTCTTAACTGCAAGGCCGATCCAGAAAGCCGGCTCTTAGGCATGCATCAGATGTTTAATAGCCATCTTTAATCTGTGAAAGGGATAAATATGTTTCCTTTATCTGGTGAAGCGCTTGAGTATATACGTATCCCTGTTGCAGCGCTTCTTGTATTTGACCTTAACCTCTTGCCTACAGAAGCCAGCCTCCCAAAAAGCCCCTAGAACCCTATTCCTGGCAACGCCATAGCCTGCGCACGGGGATTTGCTTTCTGCTCCTCTCCTACGGATGCTGAAGTTCTCTGTGCTGGGACATGGCTCTGGCCAGAGAGAAGGTGCCGATAATCGTAATAACGAGAGGAACGCTTGGTGTCGGGGCCCCGTGTGGGCTGAGCGCGAGGCAGAGCACAGCCCCGACCTTCCCTGCGGCGGGAAGCCGTGCTTTTCCTTCGGAGAGCCCGTTTCATCGCGCAGCCGCCGCACACGGGCCTTGGAGTGCCGGGAGCAGCCGCTGGGCTCTGTTAGCTGCCCCGGCATGTCAGGCTCCTCAGGCTGAAGTCATGGGAAGCATCTGGGCTTCCAGTTCCACCTTCCCAAGGCGCTGCCTGCCCGAGCCCCCGGAGGAGCGCTAGGCACGCGCCGAGGGGCGGCGGTGGATGCGGGCTTGGTGGCAGCTGATGCCCTTGAAGTGACAGCAGGCTCTAAAATACCTGTGAATATCAGAGGGGAAAAGACCCCAGTTAGATCTTCCCGGTGTCTCTTTTTAAAAGGTTCATTTGTAAATTAAATTATGCCTCCTATATAAAGAAGTGTTAAAAATGCTAGATGAGAACGCATTAATGCAAGATCATCATTAAAGATAATATGTTTGTTAGCTGTGCTTTTCCTTCCAGGGTCTGTATGCTTTGCTGAGCCTGGACCTCCATGTCCTTTGTTTTCTCTCTCGTGTGACTGGTAATTTCTCAGGAAGATTATGTCTCTGGATCTTCCTTTAAACTCCTCGGCGTGCGGGGTGGTTACTCCCCTCCGAACGCTTGCAGTATCCAGACTATCAACTGAAGGGAAAGGGGCGTTCAAAGTAAAGATTTCTTCTTGCCCGTGGCTGAAATGGCAGGGATGCAGGAGCCGTTTCCACAGGTCAAGCTCAGGCGGGGTGTCCCTTCCCCGCTGTGTTCCCAGCACAAGCGCAGGCACCGCAGCGACGAGGAAAGGCCGCTCGCCCCGTTGCTGTCGCCGCACAGGGCTTGATCCGTTTCACTGAAGCTCAGCCCTGCTATTAGCACCGCTGGTGTAAATCTCTTCCACCTGCCTCCTTGGACTAGCCGAGATCATCTTCACTGACAGACCACAGCGCGTATTTATTTTACAATTGCAGGCTTATCTGTCCAAAAAAGAAAAACCTGAGGAGGCCAAGCGCTGGTTTTGGATGGCCTGAATCCCCTTGATCTTCTGCATCAACGGGGAGAGCCCGGAGCCACCAGAGATGCTGGGTACGAAGAAACGGGCAAGATGCGATCCACAGCTGTGCTGGTGGAGAAGCTGTACCGCAGGGGTAAGAGGGGTGCGAGGACCTGTTTGGCTCTTGGTGTGACGTTGTTACTGCCCGAGAGTGAATGACGGCTGAGCCAAGCCTTTCCTTACCCGTGCCTGCTGAGCCGCGCTGGTCTCTACATGTAGGCTATCGCGGTCCTTGGGTCTCCCGGGAAAATATCACACATTTCCCTTGTGGAAGCTTCCTGGCTGTTAGACTGATTTCTTAGACCACTGGAGAAGTGTTCTCCAAGGGTAAGTAACTGCTTCCTCCTCCTCCTCCTCTTTTTCCCCATCTCGTTGTCAAGTATTTGGGAAGGACAGGCAGTGTGGTCTTATACAGAGCTTTTTTTCTTGTATTCGAACAGGACTTTGTTAACAATATCTTGAGATGAACTACTCAGTTTTAAGCAGGCTTTGGTGTGGGTTCTACAGATGCCCAGCTGATCAGAACGAGAAATTACATCTGATGTGTCCACCTTGGGCTAGAGCTTCTGCCTATGGCCAAAGATCCCAAAGGTTTTGAGTTGCTGAAGGATCTGTTGTGAGTGGTGATGCTCTAACACAAGAGCTGATTAATGAAATCCCGTGTGAAGATGAATAAAAGCAAAGCGTTTCCGAAATGTCTCTTGTTCAGGGAGAATGATCCGTGTGTAATCTCTGCTATGGTATATTTTTAAATACAGTAGTTCGTAGTCAGTTTGATGTGCGTGGTAGGCGGCGTGGTGACAGGTTTCTGAAGGAGCTGTCTGGTTTGGTGCATCAGTTGTCAGAGCCCTAGACAAGGATGATCCATCCCCTTCCAGATCCATCGAGGCCGCAGGCAGTTGTCAGCCCAGCCGGGAGCGGGGAGCGATGGCTGAAGCCGGCCAGGGCCCCCCCGAGTGGGAGATGAGTTTTTCTTGGAGGTTTCTGTATGTTTTCTTAAGCGCAAGAGACGGCAAGAACAAACCCTGCCAGGAGCTGTCGGCCCCGGGGGAAGAGTTGTTTGTCTCGATGCTCTGCTGAAGTTCTGCAGCGATGACTAAAACTCAAACCACCATGGGGTGGTGTCGCGAGACCTTGCTGGGCTGGAGCTGCCAGCACAGCACAGCCATAATAAAAACATCTTTTTTAACATTATTTTTGCAGGATATGCTGATTGAAGTCCTTCAGCTTGTCCACGATGTCCTACGGTCACTTTTGGAAACACCTCCTTTGTCTTCTGCACGCCCAGGCAATCGGGAACCCGGCCGTAGCCAGGGTTTCAGCTCCTGGTGAGGCTGGGGCCGGCTCTGGCTGCAGGGCTGTATGGGGAGCACAGGTGGGGTCCCCTGCCTCGGGAGGAGAAAAGGGCATCGCTCTTCACTTTTGTCCATTATAATTAGGTAGTTGACCAAGAGCTAACGCTCATCACGCCGCTCTAAGAACCTCAAAGGCTCCAAACGGAGATCTGCTCCATTCTGGGTATGTATATATAGATTTTTTTAAAATATTTTTTTTTTAAAAAGGGCTTTGGAGCACGTCTCCCAAAGGGTTGCTCTAACTTTGCTCTGGAGAGTTGGGGAAGAAGCTGTGTGGCCAGAAGGAGAGGAAGCGAAAGGAGCCAGCTGACCACGCGGTGGCAACATGGAGATGCTGCAGTAGGATCGCTTGGACCTGCGTTCCGCTGGAGGCAATGTTACTGCTACAGGGGGACCTGAAGCAATTTCATAGCTTAAAAGAGGATGGCAAAAGCACGAAATGTATATATTCTTGGTTGTTCTAAAGGAGACAATAGGTATGGGATCAATACGTACCTGCGAGTAAGCTGTGTCGCCTTTTGCTGTGGGTGCCTGTAGTGTGGCTACGGGGCAGGGACCAAACAAATGGGAAAAGCAGGTTACCGACCGGTGAGAATTTCCCAAATGAAAGGACGTTGGGAAATGAATGATTAACACTGAGCTGGAGGAAGCAGAAAGTCACCTTGCAGCAATATGGGGAGGTAATGATAGAAAAGGAAAATGTCTGACTCCTGCTTTGTGCTTTGGGCGGATGGACTCATTTTGTGGTGACTGGGATCATCACGGGAGCTTCCAGTCCTGGGACAAAACATTGAACAGGGCAGAGAAAAAAACCTCTTCTTTCTCCTCTATTTATAGGAGATGGTGTGAACCTGCTCTGGCTGGTCCTGTTTCCATGCGAGACTTTGCTCTCTTCCAGAATAAAGCGTCACGTATGCCAGGTGTATGTAGGTGCCCTTTGGGTGTCGTCCCCAGCGGGTCCGTGCCTCGCAGGGAGGACCTGCTCCTGCAGGTAGACGGGTCGCAGCACCCTCAAGAACACATCCCCAGCGCTGCGGCACGTCTCTTCGCTGGCCAGAGCACGCTGTCTTCAATGGCAGGTAATTAGGCTGGATCGATGGGCTCAGGCCACTGGGTGAGGTTCAACAAGGCTCAATGCCGGGTCCTGCACTTGGGTCACACCAACCCCAGGCACCGCTGCAGGCGTGGGGAGGAGCGGCTGGGAGCTGCCCGGTGGGAAAGGCCCTGGGGGTGTTGGTCAACAGCCGCCTGACCATGAGCCAGCAGTGTGCCCAGGTGGCCAAGAGGGCCCAGGGCATCCTGGCTTGTATCAGGAACGGTGTGGCCAGCAGGAGCAGGGAGGTGATGGTGCCCCTGCGCTGGGCACTGGTGAGGCCGCCCCTCGAATGCTGTGCTCAGCGCTGGGCCCCGCACCCCAAGGCGGCCATGGAGGGGCTGGAGCGTGGCCAGAGCAGGGCAGCGAGGCTGGGGCAGGGGCTGGAGCACAAGGCTGGGGAGGGGCGGCTGGGGGAGCTGGGGGGGCTCAGCCTGGAGAAGAGGAGGCTGAGGGGAGCCCTCATCGCTCTCTGCAAGGGCCTGAAAGGAGGCTGGAGCCGGGGGGGTCGGTCTCTGCTCCCCAGGAACAAGCGATGGGACGAGAGGGAACGGCCTCAAGCTGCGCCAGGGCAGGTTTGGGTTGGGTATTGGGAAAAACTTCTTCACTGAGAGGGTGGTCAAGCATTGGCACAGCCTGCCCAGGGCAGTGGTGCAGTCACAGTCCCTGCAAGTGTTCAAAAACCGTGTGGATGTGGTGCTTAGGGACAGGGTTAAGAGGTGGACCAGGCAGTGAGGTTAACAGGTTGGGCTCGATGATCTCAGAGGTCCTTTCCAACCTTAGTGATTCCATGATACGCAAGCAAGCGCGTCCTCAAAAGCTGTTGCCCTTTGCCCTCCCAGCTTTCCTGTGCTCCTTGCTCCTTTTTCTGCTGCATATCATGCTTGGCCGAGAAGATGGAGCCGGTGGAGAAGGGAGCCTGGGAAGGCAGGAGGTGGCTGGTGCCGTTGCTGGCTCCCGGCTCCATGGGGCAGGCGATGGGGGAATCCCAGGGCAAGAGCAGCGTTTTGGCTGCTACGGGGCGAGCTGGGCTCGTCTGTGCGTGCTCCTCACCGGGGCTCTACGGCTGCCGGGCTGCGCAGGGCTCGGAGGGGAAGAAAGGCTCTGGAAAAGGCAGGTGGAGAGCAGAGCCGCCGTCCTGCCCCGGGGCTCCTGCCTCTGCTGCAGCTGCGGCTCTCTGGATTTTCTGCCCCGTGAACGAGGATAAAAACCAGTTTTGTCTTTAGGGCAGTAAATGTCAGTGTTTTTTCCCCTCCGCTTGCTGCGATGCCGTAAGCCAAATCGGCTCTGTGCCTACACCTGGTGTGCGTGTCCCAGCGGGATCCCTGCTGGAGCTGCCGGCGAGGCAGGGCGCTGCCGTCAGAGGTCCTGGGGGAGCACATCAGCCTGATCCCGCCTGGCCTGGCCTCTGCCAGACGGCAGGTACGGTATGCGGGGCTGCCCGCTTCCAAAGTGTCATCCCCGCTGCTGAAAATATTGCAGAAAATGCGGGCGCAGCTTAAATTGCCGAAGCAATTGAATACAGGAACATAGGGAATAATCCTGCCCCTAAAGAAGAATATGGGAACATAGCCTTGCTACTTAAATCCCTAATTTCCAAGTTCTGAGATCTGCTCCATGGTGTGTTTTGCTTGAATTAAATATATTGATAATCTGTTTGCTTGAATAACTGTGAATAGGTAGAATAGTGTAACAAACCCATCCAGCATCACTTCCCGTAAGGAGCAGAAAGGCGTTTTTTAGGAGATTTTTCTAGAGCCCCCCGGCCTGCGGGAGGAGCCTGCTGGTCCCCGCATGCAGGCTGGCTCCGGCATGGAGCTCTTTCCAGATCCCGCTTCATCTGGGAGCAGCAACCGCAGCAGAGGCACAGATGCAGGATCCTGGTTTGGAGCTTTCCCCATACTGGTACCATTAACCCTACACTGGCCTCTGCTCTGGGTGATTTTGCCAGCTGCGCTGACTAGTCATTCCCCTGTCCCCTCCTTCGCTTCGCCATCCCTCCTCAATCCCTTCAATCCCGACATGTATTTCTATTAATCAGGCCCTTCCCTGTCTGTTTTTCCTGGCTGGATTTGCAGAAGTGGTTTCTTTACAAATCCCTCCCGAACCGGCCTCTTATGGTTCAAAGTGACGCGGGTGTTGGTTGAAGGAAAGCTGATTTTTTACAAACTCAGCATGGGAATGAGAACAGATGGGGACTTTGATGAATTAGATATTGCTAAATGTTGTCTTCCTGCAAATCAGCTTGGTTTTCCCTATTAGCATAAGAAGCAGGAAAAAGGATTTAATTTCTCTAAACATTTCCCCTTAATGATCTACCTCTCCAGCTTAGAGATTGATATTGCTGCTTATCAGCAAAGCAGCTGAATTCCTTCCACAGAAAATCGACTGCAATTTCCAGTGGATTTCTGGCACTTCTCCCTCCCTGGGATGAGAACTGTGCTTAGGAGAGGTGGTTGCTGTTTTTAAATGGTATCAATTAATAGAATCATGGAATCATTTAGGTTGGAAAAGACCCTTAAGATCATTGAGTCCAACTGTAACCTATCACTGCCAAGCCCACCACTAAACCATGTCCTTGAGCACCACGTCTACCCTTCTTTTAAATACCTCCGGGGGTGGGGACTCAGGTTTTTATATGTTTTTATATTGGTTTTCAGGTTTTTATATGTCTTTAGGTTGATTTAACTGAGTGATTTTTAAATTTTCTTTTCTTTTTTTTTTATTTTTTAAAGGGTCAAGAGAAGGCACCAGCACATTCTGGAGATGCTTTAGGCTCTTTGCCCCCATGGGGCAGCGCTGCCGGCTCTCCTGCGCCCCGATGCCTCTGCCATGGTGAGTGGCAGCCCGCAGGGTCCCTGAGCGGGGTGGAGGGTGGCACGTCTCGCTGCCCCCGGGCTCGGGGGCCCGATCCACGGCACCCCGCCAGCACCCACAGCATCCCACACCGACGTGGGGTACAGCTTGCAAGGCTGGTAGAGCTGATGGGCGTCGAGGTAGGTGTTGTCCCACCTGCACTAAGAGCTGCCCCTCTCTGTTACCTCCTCCAGGTGGTCTGGGCTCCTAGGGTGGAGGTCTTGCGTTACAGGGTACGAACAGCAGCGTGGCTCCTGTGCTTAAACTGCACTGTGTTTCGTCCTCAACCTGGGGGATTTACAGCCTGGCTGGCTGGGATCCAAAAAACACCAAAGGCAGCGGAGCTCGTCCCCACTGGGCTGGGTCTACGGGCAAGCCCAGCCTGCGCGGCCGTGGGTGCACAGCGGGGCTGAAGCCGGCAGTGGACGTCTCTGCCAGGCGAAGGATGCTCAGCGGCTTGTGGCTCTTCCCTCACAGTACCCATTTTTCCTTCCATGCTCAGAAACACAGTCCTAAGGGATGCGCGGGTATCCCAAGATCCATGCTTTGCCTCCGCGTGCGCCGGCACTAACCTCACCGTGCCCGTAGCATGCAGGAGTAGTTCAGCTTGCCTGGACGGCCGCGCTGCAGACGAGGGAGGACGGGGGCTCTGCCACGCTTAGGGGTGGAGGAAGGCTCTTGTAGGCGCCCTGGGATTTATCTGCTGTGTAGGCGGGTGGCTGAGAGAAAGATGGAGCGGGGGCAGCCCCTGGGGCTTTGCCAGGGCTGCTCGCCGCGTGGAGCTCTGCCGGGTTTTACCGCAGGCTGTTGGCAAAGGATGGAGCTAGCACATTGTGGGTGCTCTAGCACTTGATGCTGAATGCTGTTTTGTACTCTCTCCAGCCCAAAGGTTGGCAAACACTATTTGCCTTTCTGCTTCCACCTCTGATCTTCTCGCATCTCCTCCCGCCCTGCCTGCCACCCGAGGGCCAAGGAGATGCTGCTCTGTGGGCGCCAGATACGGGCGCTGGGTTTGCCAGTGACGCTGGGGATGGCAGAAATGACCCTGTTTAACTTCTCTGCAAGAAGGACTCTGGAGTCCCGAAAGAACAGGACCCCGTGCTGTTTCACAGCCCCTTCAGAGGGAGGGAGTCCCCAGGGAGGCTTTTTAAGAGCTCAGCTTTAATTATCCCTTCTGCCACTTGTAGGGCTGAGCCTGGGTAGTGAGATACGGCACCCACTCGCTGATCCCTTGAAGAAAACCGCTTTGCAGGTGAGCAGCACCGCAGGGATGGTGCGTGCAGGTCCTCAGCTGCTCACGCTGTGAGTGGTGGCTTCTGCGTGGGGACGGGGCTCCATGGGCAGGGCAACCCGTGCACCCTGGAGATCCCATCTGCCCCGTGGGGCTGCACGCAGGGAGCACCCGGGGGCTCAGCCTTCCCAAGAAGGACACTGCCTTTCCTTCAAGTCCTGGGGCTAGAAGCTATAAGCCTTGATTTTTATTTTTCCCCGCTCCTCTGTTCCCCTGGAGCTGCACAGCTCTGATTCATCGCGTTGGTCACACTGTCTTTAGCGTTGTCCATTAGTTTGAAACTACTGTCATCTTCTGCAGTGTATTAGGTACCGCAGCGTCTCCTTCTATATTAGCCTGTCTTACCGTGTCCGAGTCGCTGGATAAATGGAGACTGAAGCAAAGCTGCTGCAGCCAGCTGTCTGCTAGGCACTTTAATTTCCCGTGCTGTAGGCTGCGTTGAGCATAGAAAGGACGCTGGGGATGTGAAGAGCCAGCAGAGCACTGCGGGGGGAGCAGAAACTTTCCCCGCCTGGCTGTCACCGGGGCCTGATGTAAGCCCTGGGCATCTCCCGCCCTGCCTTCCTGCGGCACCCTCACGGTGGGGCTGGTGGGGACGTGGTGCCTCGTCCCTGGCTGGCGCACGGACAAAGGTCTCCTCCATGCTTTGGTCTTCTTGTCCCCAGGGTGTTGCAAAGCTTGAGGCACTGCTGCCCGTGAAGAGCCCGCTCGCCCAAACCTGTGCCTTCCTCCGTGTCGGAGCGGGCAGCGGCACGGCAGCTCCTCCAGCCAGCCAGCCCTGCGAGGGCTGCTCCGTGTGAGGGTCCATAGCCTGGTGGCTGCTCGCCGCCCAGGGGAAGGCAGCTCTTTTTGCTGTTAAGTACTGAGTTTTGGTGGCTCCAGAAAGCAGCTGGGCAGCAAGTCCCATTTTGGAGGCTGGGGTTATGGCGGCTGCACCAGCAGCAAAGCCCCGCTGGAGCTCAGCCTGCTGCGGCCGCAGGCTTCCCGAGCCGACGGCTGGAGAGGGAGGGAGCCGGGGGCTGCTAATCCCATCAGACCTGTTAACGGCTCCAGAGAGTGACTCGAAGGATCCCTCGGTGTTAGACAAGACCTTCTTAATTGAATTTCTTTTCCATTTAATTTCACCCAGCTAGAAGTAATAGGAAGGGGTCTGGGCTAACAGACTGACAGCCTTGGCGCCCACGGCTGCATGCGTGCTTGCACAGGCGTGAGTCACAGCTTTGCGTGAGGGTGGGTTATCCGCAGCCCTGGGGGCACGGAGGTTTTGCTTTGCTGTTGCCTAAGAGCACCCACGGGGCTCCGCCAAAGGTAAAAAAGCCTGGCTCCAGAGGTCTGATGTCTCTAACAGCGCCTTGTCTCTGGTGGTGGCCACGCCGTCCCCAGGGCTGATCTCGACACCCGGCTGCCTCACCGCAGAGCGATCTTCCCAGGCTCTCGTTGCTGCTGCAGGCGGGGTTGCAGGCTGCTATCAGAGATGCTCGGGGGGCAGATAAGTAAGCCTGGAGAGTTGAAAAGCCAGCCTTTTGGGTTTTGTATTTTCAGCTTTACCTACTCTGGCACCGGCCGTGCAATGGGGAATTGCCCTCAAGAAGTCTTCTTTAAACTGCCATAGTCCTGTCTGGAGCACGAGGCTGGGGAGGAGCGGCTGGGGGAGCTGGGGGGGCTCAGCCTGGAGAAGAGGAGGCTGAGGGGAGCCCTCATCGCTCTCTGCAACGGCCTGAAAGGAGGCTGGAGCCGGGGGGGTCGGTCTCTGCTCCCCAGGAACAAGCGATGGGACGAGAGGGAACGGCCTCAAGCTGCGCCAGGGCAGGTTTGGGTTGGGTACTGGGAAAAACTTCTTCACGGAGAGAGGGGTCAGGCCCTGGCCCAGGCTGCCCAGGGCAGTGGTGCAATCCCAGTCCCTGCAAGTGTTCAAAAACAGTGTGGATGTGGTGCTTAGGGACATGGTTTAGAGGTGGGCCAGGCAGTGAGGTTAACAGGTTGGACTCGATGATCTCGGAGGTCCTTTCCAACCTTTTTCAACCTTAATGATTCTGATTCTGTCTTTTGCCCTCTGCCTTGCTCAAACCATCCCGGAGAGCATCCTACTGTCCCGCAGAGGGATGCTCCCCACTCTCCCATGGAAGGATTTCTGAAGCAGCATGCTGAAACATGCGGGTAAATAGAGAAATGGGAGGCACGTCTCCTGGGGAGAGACGTGCCAGCAAATCCATGGGAGACGGATCTACCTGGCTGGATCGAGGAGCACTCAGCCGTTGGTTGGCTTGGTTCTCTGGCAGGGTGTTTTGAAGAAAAGCCAGCCCGCAAGATTAAAGGTTTAGTCAATGACTGCACAGATGTCTCGGACATCCGAGATGGTTCATCCCAGCTGCGGTTGTGGAGCTTCCCGGTGACAAGTGGGAAGGGGTAGATCATCTTTCAGCTCTCACCCGGTGCCTAATTTAGTCACAGAGGACACTTGTGCATCCTCAGAGCCATAAATCACCCTAATGGTTAGGTTTTAATCAGAGATGGCAGGCTCGTGTGCCGAGATCGTATCACGTACGCCGATGATCATCTCTTCAGTGGGAAATGAGGCATTTGTGCATGTATATTATGCGTGTGTACAGGATAAATGAGTCAAATGGGCTCTCGCTAAGAAATTATGCTGTTTTAATCCTGAGCTGTGTGCATCACGGTTGTTATTCTGTGAGAGATAAATGGGAACAGCAACAAGTTTGTACTTCTAACGGGGGAGTGAGCGTCTTGATCAAGACTTCAGTGTGCGATCTGTATTCACAGCAGCTCGTCTGGCCTCTCCTCCTTGGGTTTTATGTCTGCTTTTCTGTTTTAATCATTTAATTGTATTGGATTTTCTGGAAGGAGAAAGAGTCCCTTTATATGAACTCCTCCTATAAGATTGAAATATGGAGTTTAATTATCTCCCCTTTATTTATTTATTTATTTAAATGCCAAGGGCTTGCAGTCCTTAGCAGGTGCCTTCTGCAAAGCTGCTCTCCTCGACGGGATGCTAAAATGAGAAGCTTCCAGGGGACATGACTCATTTGCAGTGTGAGTTACTTGTTCTGCTTCGCTGAGAGCATAAGCAATATCAGAGGAGACGTGATTACTCACGGCTGCTCTTTCAGTCAGTGCTGAGCTTAGAAACTACGCAGGCAGCACAGGCGCGATCCGGAGCGTGGCTGCACGGTGAATTATTGATAAGGGAATAAGAGCAACTGGAGATAATCTCCCTTGCGGAGTATGGGGGAGTATGGGGAGTAAGTCTCCTGGTTAGAAGAACACTTCCCAGCCGGGGAATAACGGCGGCAGGAGGTTTTGCTTGAACCAAGAGCGTAGAAAGAGGCCCTGGGAGCTACACGCAGCAGTGCAGGGAAAGGATTTGGCTGTGAGAGAGACTGCTTTACTCACAGACCTCACTCTTCATTTGGGAACTTCAATATACTGAGCCAAGAGCTGCAGGTCTTCCAGGAGAAAGAGGTCATTGAAATTTGGAAATAAAACAGGCACCCCCTTACCTGTCAGGGCAGGCGGAGAGGAGCGGGTGCCCAAATGGGTAAACAGGGATTCCCTGGGCCAAGCACGTCCAAGCCGGTGGGTCAGACGGCCCAGGGCTGGCCTGGGGGTGTGCTTCCAGGAGCAACCATCAGCCACCCCAGAGACCCGGCGTGCGCTGCCTTGCATGGAGTGCTCTGCCGCGGCAGAGGGGCAAAGAGCGGCGGGGCCGTTGGGTGGCCCAGGCGGTGTCCCAACACTCCAGCTTCGCCTCCCAGCCCCGCCGCATGAAAGCGGGGAGGGGGAGACCATCCCCTGCCCTGGGTGGCCTCCGATGGCCAGGGACTTGTGATGGGGCATCACAGCACCCGAGCGCCCTTTTGTCTGCCCTGCTGCTGGGGCTCCTCTCACCGGGGGTTTAATTGAAATGTGAACTCAGCTCTTCCCGGATGAACGGGAGAGGTGTCCACTGGCCCATTTTAGTGGCCTTTTGAAATATAAGAAATACAGATGTGTGGTGTCTGGGCAGCCGGAGCAGAGCTGCGACGCTGGGGGGACATTGCTGACTGGTCAGGGAGGCAGGAGGGCTGCGGCGCAAGCCTGGCGGGCAGGCAACGGTTTTGCTCCCAACTTAAATAATGCAAGCACGTCTGCCGGCTTCAGTAAGTTTCTCTCCCGAAGTTGGTTCCCTGAGGAGAGGGGAATGTCTCATTGCACCCCGTAAAGGATGAGAGAAGCTCCTCGGGGCTCCGCGGCCGGAGCTGCTGTGCTTCAGATACGCCGTGGGCTGGCATGGGGCTCGTGGATGCGCAGAGCAATCTGTCTGCAGAAAACACACGGGCAGGGCAAGGCCGGGCAAATACTCTTGGCGAAAGGACCATCTGTCAAAAACATGTGATTTGCACCAACCTGACGGTGTTTGGAGAACCAGCCTAGCTTTCCTGGTTAGCCA
This sequence comes from Platalea leucorodia, assembly GCF_965183815.1. Classification (NCBI taxonomy): domain Eukaryota; kingdom Metazoa; phylum Chordata; class Aves; order Pelecaniformes; family Threskiornithidae; genus Platalea; species Platalea leucorodia. The sequence goes on from NC_138829.1 coordinate 3,715,003, forward strand.
CCTGGTTTTCACAGGCTGAGTTTGCACCGGAGGAGAGGGAGGGACTTTTTTCCCCCTAACCCCAGGGTTATGTTCTTCAGGTTCGATAGTGGAGAAGAAAACACAGGCTGCGATCTGGGGAGGGTGCATTCATTTCCCCACCTCCATACGGACCTTGGCTCTCCCCGTGGCAGCCCGTAGCCTTTGCTCTGACCTCTAAGGGCAGCTGAGGCTCAGCCGGAGGGGACGCGGGGCTTCTCAGTGTCCCCACCATTGTCATTTCCCCAGCCAGAGGACAGAGAGGGTTATGTTGGCTTTGTTGCCACCTCCAGCTCAGCTGCTCTGCTGGGGGGAACCTGTTGTAAAGGTGGGGAGAGTTGGTTCCTGGGGAAGACTGGGCAAGCATGAGATGACTGCCTCACCTCGGGGAAGGGAACAGGTAGCGATAGGACAAGGGGTGACGGTTTTAAACTAAAAGAAGTTAGATTTAGACTAGATAGAAGGAAGAAATTGTTTATGCTGAGGGTGGTGAAGCACTGGCACAGGTTGCCCAGAGAGGTGGGAGATGCCCCATCCCTGGAACCATTCAAGGCCAGGTTGGACGGGGCTCTGAGCAACCTGGTCTGGCTGAAGATGTCCCTGCCCATGGCAGGGGGGGTGACTAGATGGCCTTTAAATGTCCCTTCCAACCCAAACCATTCCATGATTCTATGAAAAAGTGTCATGCCCGAGGTTTTGCTAGGCGCCTGTGACAGAGCTGGAAAGAGAACTCAGATCTAAAAGGCTTCGTGCTGGAAGTCATAACCAAAATACACTTCTCACTTCTGCAGGCAGTGTTTTCTGCTTGGCTCTTCTCCCAGGGTAATCAAACAGCCCTGCGCACTCCTCTGCCTGGTGAGCCTTTGCTCTCTGTGTCGGTGCCCGGGCTCCGGAGAGCCGGGTAATTGCTTGCTGCATCTTGCCCTTGCACTCCACGGCTGGACTGGAGGATTGCAGTCCCACTGAAACCAAGTGAGTGGCTTGGGTTTTGTTTTTTTTCATCTTAGGCACTCTGCTCCCATGTGGGAGGCTGTTGTTGCGTCTGAGCTTCTCGCTGCTGTCAATGCTGGCTTTGCAGGAGCGGAGGGATCGCTGCAGACCCACCGTGCCATTGCAACCATCCCAAAGGGTGTCAGGCACTGAGGGTGTGAGCTAGGCGGGCCTCCGTGTGCCACTGAACGCTTCTAATTAGTGTAGGCTGAGGATTTGACCATAAATACAACGATGTCAAAGCGTCCCAGCTGTGATCTGTGCACCCCCTGTCGTCATCGGTGCTCGTTGCCACCTTCGCAAATGCGATGGATGGAGAGCAAGGTCTTGTATAAAAGGATAACCAGGAGGTATTGCAAGGGCATAACTTTCTGGTGTCGAAAAGCTGAAGACAGACTTACTGGAGCAGTTATTGACCCTCCCATTACTCTTAGCTGCACTGGGTTTTCCCCATAGGTGTGCAGGTGTGCCTGCAATCGCACCCCTTCGCTGTGTGCATGGCCGCCATCGGTGCACGCTCCCAGCCCAGTGCCATGCGTGCAGTGTCATCCCTCCCGAAGCTGTGTCCTGGGGCAGGGGACAGCCTGGGGACCGCCAGTCCAGAGACCTGCTCCCGCAGTGGGGCGGGTGGCAGTGGGGCCGAGCTGATGCTCAGACCCCGACGGCGGCTGCAGCAGAGGATGCTGCAAAACCACTGTGTTCCCAGTTTCCCACGCTTTGCAGGCAGTTGGGATTTACGTGAGCCGTAGAAGGTCAGGTTTTCAAGCTCGAGCATGTGCACGGGTGAGAAATCTGGGCTTTGCATGGATCAAATAATTTTGCTTCCAATACCTCTGCTGCAGACCTTCGACGTTAGGGACTGGGAGGGCCCCTCCAGGCTCTGCTGCCAACCCTGTGTTTTCTCAAGCCTTTGGCCGGGTGTTGTCTGGGGCATCGTCTGTCGCCGTGCGTGGCTGGAAGGGGCGCTGGGGACGTTTCCCAGTCGCAGGGGTAGTCATTTTGGGGGTTGTGGCTTGGCTGCACCGCCGTGGAGAGCCACATCTGGACCGTATTTCTGGGAATCCATAGAGCTGAGCTCTGTGTTCTCACTCAATTACAGTGGGACACTTGTCAGCAATTTCTTGTTTTTATTTCCTGCGACTCTCCAAACTTGGTTGTTTTTTTAAAAAAAAAAAAGGCAGAGGGAAAAAAAACAACAACAAAAAATCCAAAGCGCATGACACAGGTCTGAAGTGCACCGGGAATGGGCTTTTTTCTGGGCAGGAATGACTGCGCTTCTGCTGCAGCGGTGGGTGTGCAGGGAGAACAGGCTTCCTAGGGAGGTGGCCGATGCTCCAAGCCTGCCGGTGTTTAAGAGGCATTTGGGCAATGTTCTCAATAATTTGCTTTAACTTTTGGTCAGCCCTGAAGCGGTCAGGCAGTTGGACTAGCTGATCGCTGTGGGTCGCTTCCGACTGAAATAGGCCATGCCGTGCCATTCCATGCCATTCCTGCTGCGGATAAGATGCTCAGTGACCTGTTTGTGGGCCCAGGAGCATCTTCAGACCTTTCAGGGCCAAAGTGGCCACAGCGTGATGCAGAATCTGCCCCCCGATACCCTGGTCCCTGCCTGTGCTCTGCATCCCCCTCCTGGTACGGGCACTGGAGATGGGGACAATCCTTTAGCCAGAGCTGCGCGACACAAACCCAAGGTCCTCTTCCAGAAATCTCTGCCAAAAAGCACATAATTAACTCTGATATATTGAGATGGGAACTTTCAATTGATTTAATGGCAGGTGTAAAAGAAGAATACCCAAGGGTTGCAGACATCTGCAGTTTTTGCTGCCCTCATATACATAGGAGCTTTTAAATAATTACATTTGTTATTAACGCTGTCAATGCTAACACGTACATTTAAAACAGACTAGTGCTGAATTGCTTTTTTTTTTTTTTATTTATTGAACCAAAGTGATCACAGTTGGAGATTTCCTTGTTTTGGAAAGAAACTGTTGAACCAGCTGAGCTTGTCACCCTCTGTCTCTCATCCCATAAGGCTTCGTTTCATCACCTTCTCCCAAAAGAGACCTGCTCGTAGTGTGTAGCATTAACAGGCCTCATAAATTTCACAGAGCGATGATTGTCAGCGTTGGACCTTAATCCCCCCCCAAATTCGACACCTGTTGATGCACTCTGTTGCATCTGCGGAGCCGTCGGATCTGGCTTCTGCCAGCACGTTATCTTTGTGCGTGGGCATTGGATCAAATCCCATTTATCAATGCAAGATCACGATCGCTTGGCTCCAACGGAGAGAAAAATCCCTCCTGGCCTGAAAACCTTGGCAGCAGGTTGGCAGAGCGGGCAGCTTTCCGCCCTCCTCCTGTGTCGAGGCTTGGCTCCGATGCCGCCAGTCCGTCACTGGAAAGCTCTTGCCCGGTTGGTGGTGTCAGCCAAAACATCAATATGCCCTGATTTCTAGGGCTTTTTCTAAGCATTTGGCATGAACGTGCCTCCTGCTGAAATCTCTTGGGTATCTTTTCTGTATTTGTACAGGGATGAGCATCTTCAGTGCAGACCTGGAGCGGTGATCTTGTTCCTCAGGAAGGCTGGCAGGAGACCAGGCTACCCAAAATGTTTCTCTGAGCAGGTACCAGGAGCATTTTCCGCTGCCTGGGAGGACAGTCGAGAGCAGATCTTGCTGGCAAGAAAGGTCTAGTCTGCTGCTGTAACAAGATCATCTGGGCATTTTCCTTCAGGTGATGCTACTCAAAGCCATCTTAGGCTGGTTCCCAAATTTTTGTCTTCCTTGGAGCACCATCACCACCAGAGCAGGCTTTTTGTTCAAGGTGAACCATATCCTACGTCTGATAAAAAGCCCCTGTAGGTGAGCACCCTCTCTGGCAATAAGGGATGCAGCAAACAGCTAGGAGACCCCCAGGTTCACAGCCTGGCCACCGACAAGCTCTGCGGCGCCGGGATATTCTGGGCTGGAGAAGCTGCACCGGGAACCTCATGCGTAAAGCCTACTGGTAGAGCTATCATTTGTGGACCTGTTTTTTCCCTTTTTGCATATATGAATATTTTTGCTCTCCACAGTATCCTGCCCAGCAAATTCCACAATTTAGAGATGAGTCTCTCCTTTGGTCAGTTTTAAATCGGACACCTGATAACTCCTCCAGCTGCCTCTTACTTCTTGCCTTGTGAGAAACCCC